>NC_141691.1:2051742394-2052942394 GCF_964263255.1 Lissotriton vulgaris | reverse complement strand
CGACACGTGGAGTGCCCACTGCGAAGAACAACAATGTGTGGTAGGAATGCTTGAATAAATCTCAGGCACTGGTGATCCTTTAGGGTCGCATTCCAAGTGGTTGCCCAAAATGCCACTCCCAGACCTGCCATATGCAACTCAGTCTTGATCCTTCTGCAACAGGAGCGGTCCAGCCTGAAGTGCCAATCAAGGTGCCCTCTAGACACCATCACAAGCAACCCCAGGGCAGTGTCGACCTACTGAAGTCTGAGCAAGGCGGTCTAGCAAGCAGCACCCATGAGGGGACACCAGCCCTGTGCACTCTCACCCCCTCTCCTCCGTTCCCTATCACCACCCTTTCCGAGCAGCGCTCTCTAGTTTAGTTTTAGGAGAGTTTCACTTCACCAGAATTGAAACTTGTGACAGAGGAGTGGCAGGGGAGGGAGTGACCCCAACCAATCCGATTTAAGGGAGGGAGAAGGGTGGTGGAGGCCCACAGGTACTGAGGCTACGCGGAGCGAGCTTTTTGTCAGTGAGAAGACACACCCGAAGAGAGCACACTGAGAGAGGAAGGTGAGTGCACAGGGGAATGGGGGAGATTAACCGCAGGGGACCTAAGTTTTGCCTGAAGGCCCACAATTGGTGCTAGCAGAGGTGGGGATGCTTAAAACCAAGACTGCGTAGTCTTGATTCCACCTCAAGCCGCTTTCATCCGGCACCAGACACGCTCTGCCCCTTTATCTCACTTTTCCAGGTTCTTTTTCATCTCTACTTTCTCACTTTTTTTGCTGTGTTTATATAGCGCACTTTGTCCAGAAGGTATTGGAGCGCTTTACATGAGGACCACTTACATTACACAAGGAAACATTAATTCATGGTACACACGTGGAGAGTTAGTGATTTGCCCAGGGTCACAGGATGTTGAGCCAATGCCGAGACTCGAACCGGGTTCCCCAGCTCTAAAAGCCGGCAGCTCTGGCTTTTATGCCATATCCTCTCCCCTGTTACCCTTTTTCTGTATTTCTCTTCCTCCTTCTTTCCCTCTTTTGTGCTTTTCTTTCTCTTCCACTTCTTTCGATCAACGTCTGTTGAGGAACAATAAGGGCTAGTGGGGCCCATCTGCAACCACCGGCTCAAATTAAGCACTGGGAGTCGGCATGAAAGCAGGCAAGAACCGTGACACTGAGAGAAGAGATTGCAAAGAGGAGAGGGAAAGAATGAAAGCAGGTGGCAAGGGGAACATTAACAACATATATCGAGAGAGATGGAGACACGGGATAGGAGAGTACATGCTGGAACGAGAGCCAGAAAGCGTGGACAAAAAAAGAGAACACTGAAAACAAGCAGCAGACGGGGAGAAAAAAGAGAATAGAGCGGGGTCAATGAAAGCAGTGGAAAAGAAAAGGTAAAAGGATAATGGAGGAAAGAAGGGACTCACAGATGGGAGAGGAAAGGACAGTATAGAGCGGGTGAGGGGAGGGAAAGTGGGAATGGGGAAAGCTACTACAGGTGAGAAAAGATAAGAAGGGAATAGAAAACTAAAGTGAGTAAAGGGTAAACGTAGAGAAAGTTTGAAGGGAAATTGAACGAGGCGGGAAAGGGGAAGGAAAGAAAGGAGCAAAGGGAACAGGAGAAAGAGTGGAGGGAGAGCGCACGATGAGGAATGGGAAGAGGAGAGGGAGAATGTAATACAAGGAAAGAAAGGAAATGTGAGTCAAAGTTTGGAAACTATTGTTGAGCAGGAACCAGAAGCAACAAGAGAAAGATGGTGAGAGTGGAAGAGGGAATGAATGCACGGGGAGAGAAAGAATGATGAGAAGAAAGGTGGAGAAAATGAGAGACCGATGAGAAAGAAAACCAATGGAAACAGGAGATGCCTGAGAGAAAGGAAAGAGGGCAGAGGAGACGAAACCACGAAAGAGGGAGCACATGAGCGAAGGAGGGAGGGCAGAAGGCGCTGCGTGTCATCGTGTGTGCAGGAAATGGAGTCGCTGGATATCCGAGGCGCCCTTGAATCAGAAATAATCTTCTGATGTGAGCAGATGTGGTCATTTATCAAAAAACAGGGAGAAGGGCTGATCGTTTGATCAACGGACACCAATTACCACTCAGGGTGGTGGAAGGTCCAGTATCAGCTTGTGTCCGTATCTGGTACAAGGAATGCAAGAGGGGGAATGCTGTACTGTTCCTATGTAGGATCAAGGGAGGTTTAGCTGGCATGACCAAAGGTGTACACGTGGCACCTTGGGGCATCCATTGTGTTGGATGTATTTGCCTCACACACCCCGAGGGGTGTCATGCTTCATCATCGGCGTTTGCTCCTCGTCGGGGAGGCGGTGCAATCCCCGACGGGCTCACCTCAAGAGGGGCTCTTTGGCGGAGATCTTTTATCCAACAGCCTTATGGTGAAGTGGGGGTGTGTGGGCAAGAAGATGTAAAGTGATAAGCTGAGAGCTAAAATATAACTAAGGGTACCGGAATTCACTTTATTCTGGGGGTCCCCTAGTTACAATTAAAAGGTGGAGCTAGCTTACTAGGTGTCAACCCAATTAAGTTGAGTGACGCTGGTAAAGGCTAGAGTTCATAAGTGGTCGACATGTTTCTCGCAGTGGGGTAGATTACCCGCGATTCTTCAGGACCATATAACAAGTGAAATGTGTGTCAAAAAAGAGGGAACATGCTTGTGTCATGTATGTAAAGTGTGTTACCTCTGTGGAGTATCCTATGCCATTAGGTTGGGGACTACTAGCCACATGAGGGTCGGCGGGAAAAGATATCAGGGAGGGCCTTTAGATGAGGCTCATCCTGCCTGTATCCAAGTCAATTGACCTACCCGTCCCCTCTTGCATTCCTTGTAGCAGATGTGGTCAGTCATGAGGCCTCTCTGGCACCAGCCCTTGTACTTCACCCCCACACCGCTCTGCACTCCTTCCTTTCATCACTGTTTCTACCCTCGCTGCTCTATGCCCTTACTCCTTCCTTGCCCTCGCTCCCCTCTGCCCATACTCCTTCCTTGCCCTCGCTCCCCTCCGCACTTACTCCTTCCTTGCCCTCGCTCATCTCAGCCCTTACTCCTTCCTTGCCCTCGCTTCTCTCTGGCCTTACTCCTTCCTTGCCCTCGCTCATCTCAGCCCTTACTCCTTCCTTGCCCTCGCTTCTCTCTGGCCTTACTCCTTCCTTGTCCTCGCTACTCTCTGCCCTTACTGCTTCCTTGCCCCCGCTCCCTTCTGCCCTTACTCCTTCCTTCTCCTCGCTCCTCTCTGCCCTTACTCCTTCCTTCTCCTCGCTCCTCTCTGGCCTTACTCCTTCCTTGCCCTCCTACCTCTCTGCCCTTACTCCTTCCTTGCCTTCGCTCTTCTCTGCCCTTACTCGTTCCTTGCCCTCCTCCCTCTCTGCCCATACTCCTTCCTTGCCCTCCTACCTCTCTGCCCTCACTCCTTCCTTGCCCGCCTACCTCTCTCCCCTTACTCCTTCCTTGCCCTCGCTGCTCTTTGCCCTTACTCCTTCCTTGCCCTCGCTCCCTTCTGCCCTTACTCCTTCCTTGCCCTCGCTGCTCTCTGCCCATACTCCTTCCTTGCCTTCGCTCCTATCTGCCCTTACTCCTTCCTTCCCCTCGCTGCTCTCTGCCCTTACTCCTTCCTTGCCCTCCTTCCTCTCTGCCCTTACTTCTTCCTTTCCCTCCTTCCTCTCTGCCCTTACTCCTTCCTTGCCCTCGCTTCTTTCTGGCCTTACCCCCTCCTTGCCCTCGCTCCTCTCTGCCCTTACTCCTTCCTTGCCTTCGCTCCTATCTGCCCTTACTCCTTCCTTGCCTTCGCTCCTCTATGCCTTACTCCTTCCTTGCCCTCCTACCTCTCTGCCCTTACTCCTTCCTTGCCCTCGCTGCTCTCTGCCCTTACTCCTTCCTTGCCCTCGCTCCCTTCTGCCCTTACTACTTCCTTGCCTTCGCTCCTTTCTGCCCTTACTCGTTCCTTGCACTCCTTCCTCACTGCCCTTATCCCTTCCTTGCCCTCGCTCCTCTCTGCCCATACTCCTTCCTGCCCCTCCAACCTCTCTCCCCTTACTCCTTCCTTGCCCTCACTGCTCTCTGCCCTTACTCCTTCCTTGCCCTCGCTCCTCTCTGCCCTTACCCCTTCCTTGCCCTCCTACCTCTCTGCCCTTACTCCTTCCTTGCCATCGCTCCTCTTTGCCCTTACTCCTTCCTTGCCCTCGCTCCTCTCTGCCCTTACCCCTTCCTTGCCCTCCTACCTCTCTGCCCTTACTCCTTCCTTGCCTTCGCTCCTCTTTGCCCTTACTCCTTCCTTGCCCTCGCTCCTCTCTGCCCTTACCCCTTCCTTGCCCTCGTTCCTCTCTGCCCTTACTCTTTCCTTGCCCTCGGTCATCTCAACCCTTACTCCTTCCTGGCCCTCCTACCTCTCTACCCTTACTCCTTCCTTGTCTTCGCTCCTCTATACCTTACTCGTTCCTTGCACTCCTCCCTTTCTGCCCTTACCCCTTCCTTGCCCTCGCTCCCTTCTGCCCTTACTCCTTCCTGGCCCTCCTACCTCTCTGCCCTTACTCCTTCTTTGCCCTTGCTGCTCTCTGCCCTTACTCCTTCCTTGCCCTCGCTGCTCTCTCCCCTTACTCCTTCCTTGCCCTCCTACCTCTCTGCCCTTACTCCTTCCTTGCCCTCACTGCTCTCTGCCCTTACTCCTTCCTTGCCCTCGCTCCTCGCTCCTCCCTGCCCTTACCGCTTCCTTACCCTCCTACCTCTCTGCCCTTACTCCTTCCTTGCCTTCGCTCCTCTCTGCCCTTACTCCTTCCTTGCCCTCGCTCCTCTCTGCCCTTACTCCTTCCTTGCCCTTGCTGCTCTCTGCCCTTACTCCTTCCTTGCCCTCGCTGCTCTCTGCCCTTACTCCTTCCTCTCTGCCCTTACTCCTTACTTGCCCGCCTATTTCTCTGCCCTTACTCCTTTCTTGCCCTCGCACCTCTCTGCCCTTACTCCTTCCTTGCCTTCGCTCCCCTCTGCCCTTACTCCTTCCTTCCCCTCCAACCTCTCGGCCCTTACTCGCCCTCGCTGCTCTCTGCTCTTACTCCTTCCTGACCCTCCTCCCTCTCTGCCCTTACTCCTTCCTTGCCCTCGTTCCTCTCTGCCCTTACTCCTTCCTTGCCCTCGGTCATCTCAACCCTTACTCCTTCCTTGCCCTCGGTCATCTCAACCCTTACTCCTTCCTTGCCCTCGCTCCTCTCTGCCCTTACTCCTTCCTTGCCCTCTGTCATCTAAACCCTTACTCCTTCCTTGCCCTCGCTCCTCTCTGCCCTTACTCCTTCCTTGCCCGTCTACGTCTCTGCCCTTACTCCTTACTTGCCCCTGCTCCTCTCTGCCCTTACACCTTCCTTGCCCTCACCCTCCTGCCCTCACACCTCACTGCCCTCAAAGATCTCTGCCCTTGCTAATGCCTTCCATCTCTCTACCCAGAGTGCTTCCGTGTCCTCACCCTCCTGCCCTCAAAGCTCTCTGCCTTGCTTTCATTCCCTCACCCGTTCCCTGCCCTCACCCCAACTTCCTAAAACACAACCTTCAAGCCTGCTGCCATCACACCTCCACACGTCACCCGCCCTTCTTTGCTATTTTTCACCGCCTCCTTCGTCCTTTCTTATTCATACCCCTCTCTGCCCTCAAACCTCTCATCTCCACTCCTTGCTCCCCCCCCCCCCTCCACGGGTTCCTCCCACGGGCTTCATGTACTCTCAAGCCCCCGTGCTCTCAGCTATCCACACCCTCACCTCGCCCCTCCTCACTCCTACATTGTGACCTCCACCCACCATGCTCTCCCCTCTTCTTTCCTGCAGCCCTGCCCAGTGCCACGCATCGCAGGTGAGATTAACGCCTTTCGGTGCTGGTTCCCGCATCACCACACTGACCTGTATCGCCACGCATTCACAGCTCCTCTCTGCCCCTTGGATTTATATGAGGCGTTCTCGTCGCTGCTGTGTCTTTCCCAGCGTGAGCTGGCAGCCTGCAGCTGCTGGGTACACAGGTAGCGCCTTGCCATCGACAAAAGATGAAGCTGCCTGGCACGTGCCATGGCACATTTGGTGGTCACTTTATTTCTGCGCAAGACTGTCTGCAGCAAGTAATAAGCACTTTAGTCGTCTTTGGCCTTGATTTATGGTTTAAATCTCTTTATTGGAATTTCAAAGAGAACAAGTAAACAAGACCTCAATCTCTTCGTCAGGCATCGCAATACAACTCCAGCTCAAGAAAATTGACAGTCTGGCTCAGTAGTTGCTCGGAGTTGGTCAGCAACACAGGTCATGCAGAACACCCCAAAATAATACAACAGGCCCCTCCCTCCCCTCCCCCCTCTGTCCACAAATCAAAAGGGAAAACCCTACCAAGGGGACGGGAGCTAGTGGAAGAATCAGCAGTGTGTGGCTTTCCATGTGCGCACAGGGTTCTTTAACTCTGGGATCGGGGTATCTGCCAAACGCAGGAGGCGCAGGTACTTGGGGCAACTCAGCTCGCAGAACTCCCCAGTAAGTAGGGTCAGGAAAGGGCGCCATAGCTCCGGGAATTCCTCCCCTCTACCTGCTAGCACAAGCGACAGTTACTCCATGGCGAGTACCATCCACAACCTGTGCAGCCAGCCTGTATGTGGGGGGGCCTGCGGGGTCCTCCAGTGTGCCAGAATGTTTTGCGTGGCTGCCCCTAGCGCTACAGCGATGAGGCGGCCTCTCCGTGATTTCTTTGGCCTTGATTTAAACGAGGAGCCGATGCTGTGGCCCTAGGAGCCCTCCTGAGCTGGCTTCCAGCACGTACAACAGTCACAGACTTCGGGAGTAGAGTTGTCATGTGCAGCCTATGCGTGGTCTGGCTTCTGGTTAAGTAGAGTTGCCATGTGCAGCCTATGCGTGGTCTGGCTTCTGGTTAAGTAGAGTTGCCATGTGCAGCCTATACGTGGTCTGGCTTCTGGTTAAGTAGAGTTGCCATGTGCAGCCTATGCGTGGTCTGGCTTCTGGTTAAGTAGAGTTGCCATGTGCAGCCTATGCGTGGTCTGGCTTCTGGTTAAGTAGAGTTGCCATGTGCAGCCTATGCGTGGTCTGGCTTCTGGTTAAGTAGAGTTGCCATGTGCAGCCTATGCGTGGTCTAGCTTCTGGTTAAGTAGAGTTGCCATGTGCAGCCTATGCGTGGTCTGGCTTGTGGCTAAGTAGAGTTGCCATGTGCAGCCTATGCGTGGTCTGGCTTCTTGTTAAGCAGAGTTGCCATGTGCAGCCTATGCGTGGTCTGGCTTCTGGTTAAGTAGAGTTGCCATGTGCAGCCTATGCGTGGTCTGGCTTCTGGTTAAGTAGAGTTGCCATGTGCAGCCTATACGTGGTCTGGCTTCTGGTTAAGTAGAGTTGCCATGTGCAGCCTATGCGTGGTCTGGCTTCTGGTTAAGTAGAGTTGCCATGTGCAGCCTATGCGTGGTCTGGCTTCTGGTTAAGTAGAGTTGCCATGTGCAGCCTATGCGTGGTCTGGCTTCTGGCTAAGTAGAATTGCCATGTGCAGCCTATGCGTGGTCTGGCTTCTGGTTAAGTAGAGTTGCCATGTGCAGCCTATGCGTGGTCTGGCTTCTGGCTAAGTAGAGTTGCCATGTGCAGCCTATGCGCGGTCTGGCTTCTGGCTAAGTAGAGTTGCCATGTGCAGCCTATGCGTGGTCTGGCTTCTGTTTAAGTAGAGTTGCCATGTGCAGCCTATGCGTGGGCTGGCTTCTGGTTAAGTAGAGTTGCCATGTGCAGCCTATGCGTGGTCTGGCTTCTGGTTAAGTAGAGTTGCCATGTGCAGCCTATGCGTGGTCTGGCTTCTGGTTAAGTAGAGTTGCCATGTGCAGCCTATGCGTGGTCTGGCTTCTGGTTAAGTAGAGTTGCCATGTGCAGCCTATGCGTGGGCTGGCTTCTGGCTAAGTAGAGTTGCCATGTGCAGCCTATGCGTGGGCTGGCTTCTGGTTAAGTAGAGTTGCCATGTGCAGCCTATGCGTGGGCTGGCTTCTGGTTAAGTAGAGTTGCCATGTGCAGCCTATGCGTGGGCTGGCTTCTGGTTAAGTAGAGTTGCCATGTGCAGCCTATGCATGGTCTGGCTTCTGGTTATACCTGGGGCAACATTATATCCATTGAATTAAACAAAAGAGAGAGTTCTGTGCAGTGCACATCTGAATTCATAAATTCGAAGGCGCTCGCATATGGGACGTTATGAAAAAAGAGGCTCAGTGAAATAAAGTATTCGCTTAGGACCACACGGTTTGGTCAAACAGGGGGAGCCAGGAATGATCCCGGGTTTTCTGGTTTCAAGCTGTGCAATCAGGCCACCTGACGGTTGTCTCTTTCTCGCTTCTATTTTTACCCCAAAGGTTCATGTTTAAAGTTTAATTCCATGGTTTATGAGGTTCCACCTGGGTGGGCAGGCAGAAGCTTGTGAAGGCCTGGTTGGCTTTTGGCTTGAGGGTTCAGGAAGCCGCTATAGCCCCATAGGTGAAACAGAGTGAGGGGCCTGGTGCGAACTTGCAGCCCGATTCATGAAACAAAATTGCCCTCGCAAAGGGCCAGATTCTGAGAATCTGGCCCTTTGCGAGTGCGATTTTTGCATTTGGGATTCATCATCCCAAATCCAAAAATCGCTATTAGCGAAATCGCATATTTGCGAGGAATTGGATTTAAGGAATCTCAATTAGAGATTCCTTAAATGCAATTCATGAACCAATTCTAAATTGCGAATTCGCAATACTTGGTCGCTATTTACCACGAAGTCTGACTTCGTGGTAAATAGCGAAAAAATTGTACAAAGCACTTTAGTGCTTTTTTTACTGTTGCATGTTACACACACACACATGTTACACACAACACCTGTTTAAATTTGCATTTCAGGGGTGCTACGGAGTGTCCTTTGGACACCCCTGGCACCCTTGAAATCGCTATCTTATTTGCGATTAGCTAATTGCTAATCTCAAATAAGGAATACTCCCCTTTCATTCCTATGGGCCTTTAGGCTGATGCAGCCCGATTCATCATCGGCATGTTTTGCGAGTCTGTAATACCGAATAATAAGGAATCGCTATTACAGACTCGCAAAACGGGATTCATGTAGGAATCGCAAAATAAAATGCGATTCCTACACATTCCTTATTTGCGATTAGCAAATTGCTAATCGCAAATAAGGAATAACTCCCCATTCAATCCTATGTGCCTAAAGGCCCATAGGAATGAAAGGGGAGTTATTCCTTATATGCGATTAGCAATTTGGTAATCGGAAATAAGGATGCGATTTCAAGGGTGCTAGGGGTGTCCACAGGACACCCTGTAGCACCCCTGAAATGTAAATTAGACTCATGTTGCGCACACACATGTCCAAAGGACATGTGTGTGTGTAACATACAACTGAGATAAATGCACAAAAGTGCATTTTTCTCAGTTTTTGCTATTTACCACGAAGTCTGACTTCGCGGTAAATAGTGGGAAAAAATAGTGAATTCGCAATTTTTAATTGGGTCATGAATAGCATTTAAGGAATCTCAAATTGAGATTCCTTAAATGCGATCGCAATTTGAGAAATCGCAATTTTTTATGATTTCTCAAATTGCGAGTACATGACCCAATGATGAATTTCAAATGCCATTTTTGCGGGTGCAAACGGCCGAATTCTGCGATTTGCACGGTTTGCGCCCGCAAAAATGCTTCATGAATCTAGCTGTAACCTTTATTGTGTATGGCTAATTAAATCCGTTTACAATATACATTTTAAATAAAACTCTGTTCTGTAAAATCCTTCAGTACGCTAAAAGTTCGTAAAAGAGATTAATAGGTGCACAATAAAAAAATATTTAAAGTTTATCTGCCCTCAGTGAGAAAGGCCAACACATAGCCCAAAGTATGGTTCTGTCAGAGAGTCACTCAAACCATTACTTGAATATTTACAAGTGGTCTGCTTCAAAACAGCCCTCACCTAAACACATTAATTGATGCAAATATATTTGAAGCATGCAAGAACCATAAAAACAGTTTCTCTTTACAAGCAATATATTTATTTGGCAGTAGATCAATTCCCTATCCAATAGACAAGCTTCATGAAAACAAGGTAGCCCGTGTCAACGTTTTGACCCAAATGTTTCAGTCTGATACTTTGTCATGAAACACAGTGTCTTCCTCAGGACAGTATATAGAGACATCCTGTATAGTAGAATGAATAATTGGATATTTATTGTATGTGTGCATAATGCCTTAGTTGTATTGTTTAAATCTGAACTCGGACTACACACTCACTTAGTCCCCTGAGTGTATTGAAGGCAGATAATTGTCTCACAAAGTCGCCGAAGCTTCCTCCCAGAATTTGAGAAAGCCGCCCCCTGTCTGTCCCCTCAATGAAGACGTCAGGGTGCGATGCGTCAGAGGCTAGCCCGCTCTCTAAGTTCCTCGGGGTGCTTTGAACGTCCTTGTTGTGAGAGGCTGGGGGTCCTTCATTCACTGTCCCTCGGATTTGTTTATCGTTTAATATCACGGTGACATAACTGTTTACAGTGCAAAATGTTAGAAAGGTGCCATTAATGTAAGTAACCTTCCATGTCAGGGGCGTTGCTACAGTATCAAGCCTTTTCTAGAGCTTCATATTGACCAAAAGGGGTGTAATATACCATATTTATGTGTCATGGACTTCATAGCTTGATTTACTCACGCTAGTCGACACTGCAAGCCTCACGCGATTGGTGAAGCAGTCGCACGGAAGGAATGTGAGAACTTGGCAGTTTTGCTGCAGGCGATTCCTTTCTGCCCACACCCACTCTGCTGTCTTCTCAGCCTCATTGACGCACTTTCTCTCCCTCCCAGCCCCGGAGTTTTGTATAGCGCGAACTTGACCCGAAGGTGTCGGTATCCGAGCACTTTCCATGAGCACCAGTTCCGTTACACAAAGACGCATTTATTTTTGTGAGGCGCGGGGAGATGAAAAAATCTTGCCCGGAATGACGAGCATCATTGCCGAGATACGAACCCGTTTCCGCAGATTTGAGATCCACCGCGCTTGCAATTAGGCCACATCCTTTCGGCGGACTTTCTTCCCATTTCTAGATGTTTCTGAATAGAGGGAGCGGCTGCAGAGTAGGAATGAGAAGTGAGCTGTCCCTCAGGGCGGATGCACCTGTCGGACTTACCCAGTACTTCCGTCTCTGTTACTACGCCCAGCCACAAAAGGTATATTGTTTTTATTGCGACAAGTGTGGGGGAACACTGGGTGATTCTCCCATAGCCCTGCTTCCTGGTTGGTGGATCCCTGCTTGGAGATCATGCTCCTGTAGAGATCCCCAATCAGATTCTTCCCTTTCCAACAATACCTCTCCTAAAGCAATCAGTGTTTGTGCCCTGAGCTCTGGTGCAATGAAAGTAAAATGAGCTCTTTTTACTTTCACTTTGCAGTAATGACTCTTCATTGCCCCCCAAAAAACCTCGGCCTGCTTGGAAAGCACTGGGGTGGAGAGAGGAGGGAGTCCAGGTGTTGGCCACTGGACGATGTCCACTCTGAAATGGTTAAACTGTGAGACAGGGTACTGATGAACACATTAAGCAATGGTTATGTTATGTTATGTTTTGTTATGTTATGTGGTTTGTGGTTTTGTAGTATGAATATTCACCCAGAAGGGTATGCTAGTATGAAATAAAGAAAGTTGTGTGTTGGCCGCTGGCCGATGCCCACTCTAAAGGGGTTGAACAGTGTGGCATGGTACTGAACACAATAAACAACGGTTATATTATGTTATGTGGTTTGTGGTTTGGTAGTACGCATATTCACCCAGAAGGATATGCCAGTATGAAATAGAGAAAGTTGATCACCTGCAGGCCAGAGAGCTGCCTGAAATAGGTAAAATTGAAGATTTTTCCTGAAAAGTAGGAAAGAGTTGTTCAACCACAAGATCAGAGGGAGTTTACTCCAGTTGGTCGAAGCCAAAAAGCAGGATTGACCTCTTGTTCTGGTGAGTTGGATACGGGAGGGCCAGTTGCTAACATCTGGAGAAGGAGTGGAAATGACAAGCGGGTTGATGAATAGTAAGTCTGTTAGTTATCTAGGTCCTCTGCTGTGTAAGGCACTGTGGGTGTGGCATACCATTTTCAAGTGTGCTCTTTCAAGGATAGGTAGCCGATGCATGGTTCTGAGCAAAGGTACACTCGGAATGCGGGCTGCCAAACTGAGTACTGCAGTGTTGTGTATAGTTCGGAGTCTTTTGAAGAAGCAGACACGAATGCTGACATAGAGTGCATTGCCGAAATCAAGATGACTGGTGACTAAAGAGTGGGCCACCAATTGTTGATATTCATTGGACCAGCATGGTAGGGTTTTGATAAGCATCTTAAGGGAGCTGATGCAGTGGATACAACTGAGATTAGATTCGTTATGGGCAGATTGGGGTCCAGGACAATGTGAGGGTTTGTAGCTTGAGTGGTCGGACTTAGAGAGTCAAGCTGGTCCTGAAGCAACGAGCCATCACCCCATCAGGAACTGTTGTTACAGCATAGCACAACCTCCGCTTTGTTGCTGTTGAGCTTTCGTTAGTGGTCTTTCATCCATTCTGTCATTTGTAACCCCGGGCGTAGTTTGCGAAGTAGCGCTACGCGTAGCTACGCAAAGTGCACTTTGCACTATGCGAGTTATGCGTAGCACTTCGCGAACTGCGTAGTACCCTGTTCGCACTGTGCAAGATGCCGTTTTCAATTATTACACAGTGCGAATAAGCATCCGGCACTGTGCAACCATTGAAAAAGACATCTTGCACAGTGCAAGCTGTAGTTTTCTGCCGCTCAAGTAGATTTTTACTCGAGCGGCAGCTTTCTCAACGCGGACTGGTAGTTTATCATCGCAAGCGGTCATGAGCATACGCGACCACTCGCAATGAGAAACCTGACCTCCCCGCGTTGAGAATCTCGCCGGGAGGTTTATTTTCCACACTCGCAATCAGCAAATTGATGTTGCTGATCGCGAACGAGGAACAAGTCTAGCCGGGATGTCATTTTGCTTGCTCACGGTCGACAACTTGACGTTGAGGACCGCGAGCAAGCAAAAAATGACCGCTGCACTACGCTACGCGTGTTTGCACTGTGCTACGTGCAATTCGCGTAGTGGGACGTAGCGGAAACTTTGTAAACTACGCGAGCGTACCGTATTGCTTTGCTCAGGGTTAGTCATTTGTAGCACACTGGAAGAAAAATTCTGACGCACAGCTGAGTAGTAGATTGAAATAAGGATTTGAGTATAATTAGCTTTGAAGACAAATTGAAAACCGTATGATCTGACAATATCTGCAAGGGGAGTTATGCAGACATTAAAACAAGTGGGGCAGAGGGAGGATCCCTGACAAACCACGCAGTTCACTCTTGTGAGGTTGGAAGCACATGGTGAGTCCTCCCAAATGGAAAGGATGTGATCTACTTGGGAGCATTTGAGTAGATGCTCTTAACATGGAGGTGTTTAAGGAGGATGTCATAAGATCCTGTGTCAAAGACTGCAGAAAGGTTGAGGAGTATGAGGGCTGCTGATCTTCCATGATCCACCAAGCAGCAGATGTAATCTGTGGCAGCGAGTATCGCTGTCTCCTTGCATTGTGCTTCTCTGAAACCGGATTTTGAGGGGTGAAGTAGACATTTTCTTTCCAAGTACTGTGCTAGTGGGTCATTGATTCAGTTTTCAAGGACCTTAGTAGGGTAGGGCACCAGGAGCGTAACACATGCCCCTGCATGGGGTCCCCACCACATCAGGGCCCCCATTCAGCCCAAGTCAATGAATATCTATGAAATATGGGCGTTTTAGAGGCCCTGCTCTACAATCTGCAGGGGGCCCTAGCATTTTGTGTTACACCACTGAAGGACAGAAGTGAGAAAGGGTGATAGAATGGATTTGTGGGTCATCTGAAGGCTTCATCAGTAAAGGGACGACTTATTTTGCGTGTTTTCAGGTATGCAGCAGTTCTGTAGTTTCTAGGCAGGTGTTAAAGATGGTGGTGGGTGCTGTGCCTATGATTTGTGGGCAGAGAGAATGGATGTGATGAGGGTAGGGATCTTAAAGAGAGCAAGATTTCCCCAAGTGGATAAATCTGATGATAGAGTCAAGGTCAGCATCGGGAAAAGACGGAATAGAGGTGCAATTGCTGGAAGTGGAAAGAAGGCTCATAAAGGGTTGAGAATTGGAACAGAGTTAGGGGACATTGGCAGGAGGACACATATGTACGACACTGACATGTGGACATGGGCAGGAGGAAACATATTTGGGACACTAACATGGAACACTGAAAGAGATATTGGCAGGAGGACACATATGTACAACACTTACACAGGGACATGGGCAGGAAGAAACATATTTGGGACACTGACATGTAACACTGAAAGAGATATTGGCAGGAGGACACATATGTAGGGCACACTGACAGGGAACGCTGACACCGGGACATTGGCAGGAAGAAACACATTTGGACACTGACACAAAGACATTGACAGAAGGACACATTTGTACAACTCTTATATGGGGACATGGGCAGGAGGAAACATATTTGGGACACTGACATGGAACACTGAAAGAGACATTGGCAGGAGGACACATATGTAGGACACTGACACAGGTTACATTGGCAGGGGGACACATATGAAGGACACTGACACAGGTTACATTGGCAGGGGGACACATATGAAGGACACTTACACAGGGACATTGGCAGGAGGAAACATATGTAGGACACTGACACAGGTACATTGTAAGGAGGACACATATGTACAAACCTGACACAGGGGCATGGGCAGGAGGAAACATATGTAGGACACTGACATGAGAACATTGACACAGAGACTTTGGCAGGTGGACACATATAATGGACACTGACAGGGGAACAAAGGCTCATTGGCAGGAAGATACATATGCAGGACACTGACACAGGTACACTGACAGAGGGACATTGACATTGAGAAAAGTGCACTGCATCAGGAACACTGGAAATACTAAGACATAGTCGAAGTAAACAGTGACACATGGAGACGGACTCTGGGACACTGATGTTGACATGAGGACACTGACATGAGAAGAGTGATATGGAGGCACTGACACCGGGACAGTCACTGATAAACTGAGGGTCTGAGCAGCTTAAGCTACCCCTGAAACCTGAAAGCTCGCTCTCTCAAGTTACTCAAGGATCTTAACATACAAATAGTGTCCTGCCTTTCCTGAAACTGCCCTGTTTTTAGTCTCGGCTAGCGTAAGCTGCGCACATGCGCAGTCTCGCTGGTGAGATTTAATGTTTTTGAGTACCTTTTACTAGCGGGGTTTAAGCCCCGCCCCTCGTTTCCATTGGCTGGCGCCACCATTCATGCTAAACGGTGGCCCGCCATTGGAAAAGAGGTTACAGTGACGTACTCTTTTCTCTTTTATAGCCGTCCCACTTGTACTGGCTGCCCTGACTTACTGCTGGTGTAAAATGTTTCTTATCTTCTTTAGGGGGCGAAACAGATGGCCCCATAAAGAAGATAATAAACCTTTTACGCCAGCAGGAAGTTCGGTCGAGCCTGTCCAAGTGGGACGGCAGACAAAGAGAAAACAGTACGTCATGGCGAAAGCTTTGAGTGCTTGTTTACCCTTGGTGCGAAGTGTGCCTTTCACCCGTCAGTGGTTTGTTCTATGATGCTGTCCTCTGGAGCGGCTCTAAAACTTGAAGCTGTGGAGGTATGTACTCGTACATCTGTTCGTAAAATAATAACAGGAACTGGTAAATTGTTTTGTAATTATTTGCTTTGTATTTCTCAGTCAGCGCCTACACGCATCCAGGATGTCCTCTAACCGCTACCTTCTCTCTCCTTCTCTCCCCGGCACTGAGCAGGGTCTGAGGAGCAGCGGAGTCTGTGAGGAGTCCGAGGAGCTGCCAGTCCGCTGCGGGCTCCGGGGAACCCCACAGAGAGTGCAGGGTCCCAGGAGGCCTGGGTTGGGGATAACGTCCGAGGATCACTTGAGATAATGCGATGCCAGAGGGGCCCGAGGCGGGCCAGGGTCCGTGCCCCCTCCCCCACACACGGGCCCCAGGAGTCCACGGCCAGCACGAGGCCGACAAGGCCTGGGTGACGGTGTAATGTCCCAGCAGCACCTGGAGATAGTGTGGTGCACGGAGACCCCCGAGGCGGCATCCCCATACTGTGTCCATGCCTCTCGGGCTGGTAGTCTATCCGTTGCCCATGCTGGGCCCGTGACCCTCCCCTCAGTGCACCGCCTGAACCCATTATGCCCAGTTTGTCCCATACCCCCCACGTCATCTTGAGACAGTGCTCCTCAGGCCTGGGTAGGCCAGTGCCCCTCAGGCCGGTAGATGGCCCCCGGAAACCAGGGCCACTGTCTCTCCTCGGTGTTCAGAACCGTCCGGTTTATTTATGTGCAATGTCCGCAGAATTCATGAGCGCAGACTAGAGGCCTGGTGAGGATAGGCGGGGAT
The DNA here is from genome assembly GCF_964263255.1 of Lissotriton vulgaris. Lineage (NCBI taxonomy): Eukaryota > Metazoa > Chordata > Amphibia > Caudata > Salamandridae > Lissotriton > Lissotriton vulgaris. The sequence goes on along the minus strand of NC_141691.1, from coordinate 2,052,925,961 downwards.
CACCGGCCCTGCGGAGGCCGCCCGGAGCACAGACAGAGGCCCACCCCAAGGCCAGCAAGGGGCCTCTCTTGCCAGCCTACACCCACGCGGTCGAGGGGAGCCTCTCATACACTGCTCCGATGCCCAGATGTTTGGTGTCAAATAGGGCTTAATTTTACAAGTAGCGTTGTCGAAATGTAGCCACCTGGGCTCCGAAAATCCATGTGGTTGCTGTTGGCCTGTAAAGTAGGTTATTATAGTGCAATCATTCTTGGCTTTGAGGGCTGTCATTTAAAATCTATACTACTATTATAAAGAGAGAACTGTGTCCTTTGAGCCAGGTAAACTCGAAAAGTACACCAGCAATCCAAACACCCAATACATCTTTGAAAACGTCAGGGCAAGCAGAAGGACATAGGCTATATAAAACCAAAATATATATGTTAGAAGGGAAACGTAATTTTTAATGGAAAGTAGTCCCTTAGAAGTAGCGCCAACTAACGACGTGCGTGCTGGTGCGTGCTGACATCACGGGGAGCGCGGAAGCCGGAAGCAACACCCTGCGAGGAGCGGACAGGAGAAAGGAAGCGACACCCTCCATGTTCCGGAGCGCGTAGAGGAGCGTCGACATGCCAAGGGGAGCGCAGAGTAAGAGCGGATAGGAGAGTCGGCAGAAGCGGCCAAGACCAAGAAAACTAGCACGGAGAAACAGCGGAAGCGACATCCACCATGGTCCGGAAGGAGTAGAGGAGCGTCGGCATGCCCAGCGGAGCGCAGAGTAGGAGCGGACAGGAGAGTCGGCAGAAGCGGCCAGGACCAAGAAAACGAGCGCGGAGAACCAGCGGACACGAGCGTGGGCAGAAGCGGCCAGGACCAATAAAACGGGAGCAAGGAAACACTGTAAGTACGCTCTGCTGCTCCCGGCCGCTCTGCTGCGCCTCTCCTGCTGCGATGCTGCCCCCAACCCCCTTCTGCCCCGGGCAACGCCGGGGCGGGCTGCTAGTAAATAATAAATAGGAAAATCCAGAAATATATAAATTATAAAGCTGAATGCGTAGCCCTCGAGAGTACATATGTCTTATGGTATTGTGTGGCTGCATTTTGTGTCCAATAATAAACCGCGCATACTAGTTTGTGGAAAGGTGACCCCAGTTTTCAAGCCGGAAAATCCAGGAATATATAAATTATAAAGCTGAACGAGTAGCCCTCGAGAGTACATATGTCTGATGGTATTGTGTGGCTGCATTTTGTGTCCAATAAAAAAACGCGCATACTTGTTTGTGGAAGGGTGACCCCAGTTTTCAAGCCTCGGACTTGAACTCTGCTTTACCCCTGCAGTTCTTGGCCTCCTCGACCCCTGCTCGTGTCCAGCTTTACCTCAGATGTCCGAGGATCAGCTGTGCATTGTTTTGCTAATGCGACCTTCACTTAGATACATGGGGTCAGGGCTGCCGTCTTTGTTGAGGCTCCTTGCAAATAGGGTTAAATACTGCTTCCATGACGCAGAACCCTAAATCACTGGGCCCCTGAAGTCATACTTCCAGCCCAAGGCCTTCCCTTTGCAAAGTGTTACACCGGCAAGATGGTGGGCAGGAAGCCGCCATGCAGGCCGACAGACAGACACGTAGATAATGCCATAGACAACCGGCAGCGAGGTAGAGAAAGAGACAGAAAGACTGGGGCCACTCTGAGTGCATAGATGGGGGACACATGGGCAGATTGAATACCCTTGCGTAAGTTCTTTAATATCTACACAGCATGTATGCTGACAGTGAGGTGTGCTATGTGTGTGTCCGGGTGTGGGGTTGTGTGCACAGTGTGTATACAGGGTGTGGGCTTCAGTGCACTGTGAGTGCACTGTGAGTATGTGAGTATGTGGGGTTCTGTGCACAGTGTAGAAGTAGAAACAAGCTTTATTTCGATATATTGCACATATCTTAAAAAGCATTACAATACAATAAAAACATTTGGATAAAAGGACTCATTACAATAATAAAAACATTTCATTCCATAGTTTACAGGAAAACGATTTAAACATTAGTACAGATAGGGGGAGAATTTTAGGGCAGGATCGATAACCTCGAAGATCGAGTCCGCCATGCCCAGCCCAAAAGTTTAGCAAGGCAACAAGCAAACAGGGGGCAGGGGGCGGATCTTAGGATACGTAGGGCCTCAAGATGGGATCTAGTGCCAAGGCTCCTACACAGAGGCTTCAACCAAATGCGGCGCGGGACTATGTAGGCTGGGCACTCAAAAAATAGGTGGGGGACTGTCTCGGGCCTGTTGGCACAGAAGGGGCAAAATGGTGTTGATTGCGAAAATGCCTTCCAGCTGGCAGTCAATTTCCCCACTGGCAGTAACCCCACCCTAAATTTAAAATATAGTGCCCTATCCTAAGATTTAGAAATCAAGTCCAAATATGGTTCACAGTAGGGGACCTCCTTAATCATCAGAAATTCAACAGTGGTTCTACAAAATTTAGAGTTGCAATTTCTGCTATTCGTCACCCATGACCAATACAGCTTCTTTAGGGTCTGCTTTGGCGGGGCAGTTCTGTTAACCCATGCATCCTCGAGGCCCAGTTCAGTAAGAAGGCACTTAACTTCCTTTAGCCAGCGGATTTTGTACCAACCAGATGTTGAAAGCAGTTCCCTTAAGCCTTCAGCATAGCTAGACAATTCTGGTACCCTCCAAATTCGTGTCCAGAGGAGGAGGGGGCGCAACCTCCCCTGATCACTTATCGGGCGAGTACCTGTATCTAGAAAAATTGGGAGAGCAGGTGTACTATGCGGTAGGCCCATGAAGTCTTTGTGGAATTTATTTTCCAATCTGGTTAAAAGGTCTACGTTCTGGACACCCCATAATTCAGACCCATAAAGGGCTGCACTCACCCCCCTTGCCCTGTAGATGTCCAATACAGGGCCAATGGGTTTGAGTGAAGAAGCCCGTTGTTCTTTCAAGAGTGCCCCTACCACCTTCTTGTGAACCAGCAGTGCCTTTTGAAGATGGGGTTTCCAGCTCATTGAATCACAAAGGCAAATGCCTAAATAGTCGAACTCTTTTACCCTCTCAAGTTGAACAGAGTCCAGGGATGGGGGAATCACAGTTTTCCTCGGGGGGTTCAGGACCAGGAACTTGGTTTTACCCACATTAATTGCGAGACCCCTAGCATCACAATAGTTCTTGAAGCTAGTAAGTAGACATTGCAGGCCTGCTGGCGTTTTTGAGATGAGGAGGGTGTCATCTGCGAATAGGAGAGTAGGGATTTTTCTGCCAGCCAGGGAGGGTGCATCAGCTGGGTGTTTGAGAAGATGCTCCACCACTCCGTTAACGTATAAAGAAAACAGAGTGGGGGCTAGCACACAACCCTGGCGGACTCCCCTATTCACAGGAATACGTGATGTTTTTTGACCCTGGTCACCCCACCTGATCTGCGCAAAATTGTCCTCATGTAATTTTATGAGCATATTAAGTAGGTACGGGGGGATACCCATTGCGTCCAAGACGCGCCACAGTTGTTCCCGTGGGACTAGGTCGAAGGCAGTCCGTAAGTCTATGAAAGCAAGGTACAGACTGCCCTTACCCAGTACAACCACTTTCCAGTAGATCATTAATAATCGGAATGTCTGTTCAATGGTTCCAGTGCCCGATCTGAACCCAGCCTGATAGTCCGAGAGTATCTGTTCTTCCTCAATCCACTGTAGAACCCTCCCTAGGACTACCTTTCCTGCTATCTTCTGAGTGGAGTCTAGCAGGCTGATTGGGCGATAGTTTGCAGGGTCGTCCCGACTCCCTTTTTTGAAAATTGGGACGACCTCCGCTCCCTTCCACTTTCCAGTAGATCATTAATAACCGGAATGTCTGTTCGATGGTTCCAGTGCCCGATCTGAACCCAGCCTGATAGTCCGAGAGTATCTGTTCTTCCTCAATCCACTGTAGAACCCTCCCTAGGACTACCTTTCCCGCTATCTTCTGTGTGGAGTCTAGCAGGCTGATTGGGCGATAGTTTGCAGGGTCGTCCCGGCTCCCTTTTTTGAAAATTGGGACGACCTCCGCTCCCTTCCATGAGTCCGGCAGGCGCCCACCCATCAAGGCAGCATTCAAATGTGAGGCAATAAGACTACTCCACTCTTCCATGTTAACCCTAAGTAGGTCACCTGGAATGCCGTCAGGGCCCGCGGCCTTGTTCGGGACCAGGCACTTAATCGCCCCCTCTACTTCTTTGGTATAAAAGAGATTGGCCTCATTGTGATCTAGGCTTTAAATGTGCAAGTGTTCAGTGGGCGGGTGAACCATTGAGCTAACTGGGGGACCCCCGTTTAAGGAGTAGAGCTGGGAAAAGTGAGCAAACCACGCCTCCCCAGTTATATTACATGTCATTAGGGAGTCTTCGGGTTTATTCTTCACTCTCAACAGTTCCCAAAAGCCCTTCGAATCTTTCCTGGAGCTAGCCGCCATTAAATCAGTCCAGAATTGGTTTTCATACTCGAGCCTAGCCGTGGCTAGTGCCTTTCGGTAGCTTTTTCTAGCGAGTTTAATATGGTTGGTGTCCTTGGATTTCACTGCTCTAATGAGTTCACATTTTGCAGAGCGACAGGCAGGGGAAAACCAACTTGCTCCGCCCTTAGGAGCACTTTTTTTCTTGAACCTCCCACCTGCTGGATTGATAATAAACAGTTCTCCTAGAGCTTTAGTTGTCTCTGCGAAAAGACACGGGACATCCGGTTTACTAGGACTCGGGGAGTCAAGCCACGCTTTCACGTTAGTCATTATGGATTTTACTAGAGTCATCGTCCCTTCGTCCATAGCAATTTTTTTCCATTTGAGCCGCCTTCCACAGTTTGAAGGGCAGACTTCATGCGTTGATTTCCATGAGTGGGGGGGTGGATTTGGGGTCATGCCCGTCCAAAGGGGGGACAAAGTCAAAGCTAGTTGATTGTGGTCACTGTCAGTGGTTGGTAAGACCTCCATGTCAAGCAAGTGTGCCCAGAGCCTGTGATTCAGAAATATATAGTCGATCCGGGAGGTATGACCAACCCTATTATATGTATGTGCCCCATTGGAATCAGACTTAGATCTACCGTTGGTTGCCCTTAAGCCAAATTCCATGCAGAGGGCGTTAAGATCTATAGCACCCTGGGTCCATTTTTTAATGGGTTTAAGCGTGAGCAGAGGAATGCCTCTCCTAGTGTCTTCATCCCAAATATCTAAAATGTCCTCGCTGGCAAGTGGTTAGAAGGAACAGTTAAAGTCCCCAGCTAGTAGAACAAGAGAGTCGGCGTTACAGGTTCCAAGTTCTTCCTCTATACCTGTGAGTGGCAACATAGAGACACCGCCCCTTGCCCCCCTTAGATAGATGTTAAATACTTCTAGCTTTTCCCCCCCCGGGCCTTTAACTGATAGTCTCTGTAGGTCAGGGGATTTTGTGGGCATATGCCTAATGGATAGGCCCAGTGAAATGCTAACCCAGATTAAAAGGCCACCCGATGGGCGGCCTTTGCTGCCAGGTGGTTGTGATGCAGGGACAAAGTAGGTAGTATAACCCACCTTGTGTCGGGGTTCTAAGCACCAGGTTTCCTGCAAAATGGAATAGATTTGCGTGAGGGTCCTATCCAGGGAACTCTACGCACCATTAATACTTTACTTCTCAGGTAACTAGGGATCTGCCTGTTTGTATTCAGCCAATGGATAACCTTATTTTTCAGGGACCAATAGTTTTCTTGATTATGACTCCCCAATTCAGGAACACCAGCTAATACCGCCACATATGGCCTTGCATCTGGGGGAAGATCTATATATCCCCCACAAAAGTTTTCAGTGTTTTGTGGGCCCTGTGAGGTGGTTCGATGGGGCTTAGTATCGTTCACCCTTGGGGCAGCACCTTCTTCATGTGGTTTGGTTGGTTTTTGCAAGGGTTGCATGGGTGGCTTTAAAGGGGGATGAGGGGCTTTATGTTCATAGCCCTTCGTGCGTGGTTTGGGTATTGGCCTACTAAGGGGCAGTGCTGGTGGAGTGGTGGTAGAAATTGATGTGATTGCATCCGCTTCTGGGGGGGCAATCCTTTTATTGTCTTGGAGGCTAAGGCTTGCTAGGGTTAAAATACTTTTTTCCACCTCTAGCAGGTGATTTTCGATGCATGAGAGTCTTAGATCCAGGGGAGTTAAGAGCTTTTTTAGGGTTGCCCACACTATTTTTAGAAATTCCTCATCTCTTCCCTCTATCTCGCATGTTTGCACCCCATTATCCTCCTGTATGGTGACTATATTATTGGGGTCCAGATTTGGGCAGTTCTCATCAACACTAGGGAGCTCCTGCTCTGGGCCTACAGTTCTTTCTACTTCTCTTTGTATGGATAATTTACTATTATTAGGACAATGTGCCCTAGCAACTTTGGCCTTCTTCCGTGAATAGGCAAATCTCATAGTGCGTTTCCTTTTATGTACTGTACCCTTAGTATAAGAGCCCTGGGGGTTATCATACTCCTCGATAGTGAGTGGCGTAATTTCAGTAAAGGCAACTTCAGTGTGGGTGCCCAAATCCGAGTCACTAACAAACGAAGGGGAGTTTTGGCTATGTTGTAGTTGGGTGAGGCCTAGAGGCACAGTTGTCCCAGGAGGTAAGGGTGGGGTTTGGTGGACTTCGACCTGCATTGTAATGAGGCGTGGGATCGATGGGTGCTCGGGACTTTTTACAGTTGCTATATGACCTAAAGAGAATTTTTTGGACATGGCAATGTTTTGAGACAGTCTTCTGGCTGCATCTAAATCCAGAGAAACTCGTTTTTGTATTTTGGTGATTTCATTATCTATAGCGGTGTTTGTTCTAGTAATGAAGTCATCTAAAGTCCCATTTAACATCTTCCCACCCTTAGCGGCTTTGCTACGGCTAGCCCGTGTACACATGATTCCTGTAGGGACTTGCTAGGCAATTATAGTGGGAATAGCAAGATGTACTAACAATGGACCAAGAAAAACGAAAGGGGTGAGGTCCAGTCCGGTCTCTCCGGTCCTCGAACGGCCTCAACGGCCCGCTCTTTGCCGGGTCTTCGCCCCGAGCTCCGTCCCGCACGCGTCCCGCTGCGCGAGATGGATAGACTGGTTTTATCCTCCCAGGTGAAGGGGCGTTGCCGTTGCGGGAAGAAGCTGCAGGTGTGGAAGATCGCCTCGCAGTCCCGCAGCGGTGTAGGCGGTGTGGGCGGGTCCGGGGTCCAGCAGCAGCCGAGGAGCGGGTGCCGCGACCGGGGAACAGGGGAGCAAAATCCAACAAAGTTCCAGGAGCAGAAGCGCCCAGTCAGGTCAGGAACAGCCCCAAACACTGAGTAGCACATGCGCAGCGGGTGCTGCGAAAGTTTATTCGGGAGCCAGGCGGGGGGGCGTTGCCGCTGCGGGAAGAGGCTGCAAGTGTGGAAGATCGCCTCGCAGTCCCGCAGCGGTGTAGGCGGTGTGGGCGGGTCCGGGGTCCAGCAGCAGCCGAGGAGCGGGTGCCGCGACCAGTGAACAGGGGAGCAAAATCCAACGAAGTTCCAGGAGCAGAGGTGCCCAGTCAGGTCAGGAACAGCCCCAAACACTGAGTAGCACTCGCGCAGCGGGTGCTGCGAAAGTTTATTCGGGAGCCAGGCGGGGGGGCGGTGCCGCTGCGGGAAGAGGCTGCAGGTGTGGAAGATCGCCTCGCAGTCCTGCAGCGGTGTAGGCGGTGTGGGCGGGTCCGGGGTCCAGCAGCAGCCGAGGAGCGGGTGCCGCGACCGGGGAACAGGGGAGCAAAATCCAACGAAGTTCCAGGAGCAGAAGCGCCCAGTCAGGTCAGGAACAGCCCCAAACACTGAGTAGTGTGCACAGTGTGTATGCAGGGTGTGGGGTTCAATGTACTGTGAGTATGCTGGGTTCTGTGCACTGTGTATGCGGAGTGTGGGGTTCTGTGCACAGTGTGTCTGCAGGGTGTGGGGTTCAGTGCACTGTGAGTATGCAGGGTTATGCGCACTGTGTATCTTTGCCCGGTCTTCGCCCCGAGCTCCGTCCCGCGCGCGTCCCGCTGCGCGAGACGGATAGACTGGTTTTATCCTCCCAGGCGAAGGGGCGTTGCCGCTGCGGGAAGAAGCTGCAGGTGTGGAAGATCGCCTCGCAGTCCCGCAGCGGTGTAGGCGGTGTGGGCGGGTCCGGGGTCCAGCAGCAGCCGAGGAGCGGGTGCCGCGACCGGGGAACAGGGGAGCAAAATCCAACGAAGTTCCAGGAGCAGAAGCGCCCAGTCAGGTCAGGAACAGCCCCAAACACTGAGTAGCACACGCGCAGCGGGTGCTGCGAAAGTTTATTCGGGAGCCAGGCGGGGGGGCGTTGCCGCTGCGGGAAGAGGCTGCAAGTGTGGAAGATCGCCTCGCAGTCCCGCAGCGGTGTAGGCGGTGTAGGCGAGTCCGGGGTCCAGCAGCATGCGAGGAGCGGGTGCCGCGACCAGTGAACAGGGGAGCAAAATCCAACGAAGTTCCAGGAGCAGAGGCGCCCAGTCAGGTCAGGAACAGCCCCAAACACTGAGTAGCACACGCGCAGCGGGTGCTGCGAAAGTTTATTCGGGAGCCAGGCGGGGGGGCGGTGCCGCTGCGGGAAGAGGCTGCAGGTGTGGAAGATCGCCTTGCAGTCCCGCAGCGGTGTAGGCGGTGTGGGCGGGTCCGGGGTCCAGCAGCAGCCGAGGAGCGGGTGCCGCGACCGGGGAACAGGGGAGCAAAATCCAACGAAGTTCCAGGAGCAGAAGCGCCCAGTCAGGTCAGGAACAGCCCCAAACACTGAGTAGTGTGCACAGTGTGTATGCAGGGTGTGGGGTTCAATGTACTGTGAGTATGCTGGGTTCTGTGCACTGTGTATGCGGAGTGTGGGGTTCTGTGCACAGTGTGTCTGCAGGGTGTGGGGTTCAGTGCACTGTGAGTATGCAGGGTTATGTGCACTGTGTATGATTTTTTTTGTAACATCGTTTTTATTGCAGTACCAAAGCATTGTGTATACATTACAGCGATAAACATTATGTCAATGCAGTGTTGTGATATATATTTGTCTGAGTGACACCATTACACAGCCTGTATGCCCACATCCAGAAGGCCGGGCGGCGACGGTGATATATCCATCTTCTGCATTTTCTCCCAATTCACGTTGGCTGAAACATTAGGATAACGTGGTCCGCTTTTAAATTTTCACCCTGCCTCCTCCCCCTATCAACAACCCCCCCGAACTCCCAAGAACCCCCCCCGTGGCTGCGCTATAGTGGAGTACTAGAGAATGTAAGTTCCGGTGTGTGCGAGGAGGAATGTAACATTCGCTAAGAGTGTGCTCCCGGTGTGCTAGTGGGGTCATCCATATCAGAGTCTGTGTTTTTGCCCTCCTCCTCTCCAGTGCCATCTCGGAGTGCCTGCACTAGTGTCTCCCACTCAGTCGCCCTTTCTAATGCCTTCTCGTCTGCAGCCCGTCTAGCTAGTTGGTATCGCAAGGTGCTTTCGCTCGCCGCCCACTTTAGACATTCATTGTACCATCGCTTGTATGTGGGCCCCCTCTTAGATTTCCAATTCCTAGTGATTTCCCTCTTCGCTAATATCAACCCCATATCTATAAACTTACTGGTCGTCTTATTTTTGGGCGTGTGAGGAAACCAGTGCAGCACTCCTACCGCTTTGGTATATTGCAACTCCCTGTCCGTGGCGTTGTTCAGTGCCTCTCCGATCTCTCGCCAATAATCCCTCAGTTGGGGGCAATCCCATAACATGTGACCCAGATCCGCCTCCATCGTATTGCATCTATGGCAGGCCGCCTGTTCTACTCCAAAGTATTGCTTCAGTTTCCCTGGTGTAAGGTATGCCCTATGAAGAATGTAAAAGTGTATATGTTGGAATCTGGCGTTTCACGTGCTCTTCCTCGCCCTCCGCAGCAGCTGACCCCAGGTGGTGTCGGGGATCTCCATTTGGAGGTCCAGTTCCCATTTAGCTTTCAGGGCAGTGAGTGGCTGCAGGGTTTCTCGCAACATTCGGGAATATAGGCAGGTCACCGCCTTAAAAGTTCCTGCCGCCATCATCGTGTATTGGCAGGCCATAGAAGTGGTAGGTTCCTGCAGCCCCTCGCCCCAATGCTCCTGCATGGCTCCGATCACTGCCGCATGCAACAGATAATCCCCCCTGGGTAAATCGAACCGGTCTTGCAGAGTCCGGAACGGAAGCAATACCCCGTCCTCATAGAGGTCGCCCAGCATCTGTAGGCCAGCATCCTCCCAACCCTGCAGTCTCGACCAATCCCCGCCATGAGGTAGGGCCGTGATCATTCCCAGCGGAATCTCCGGTGCATACATTCGCCGAATTCCCGCTCTTCGACGCGCACGGTTCCAGCAAAGTCTAAATGTCTGCTCCTCTACAGACAAGTCTCTGACGAGAAGTCTTTGGTGAAGGGTAATGTACGTGAGCACATGGCGTGGGGTACCCTCGTCTCTACCTTGCTCAGGACCTCGGTAGACCCTCGCAATCTCCTGGGTAAAGGATTGCAGCTGTGCCGCCAAATAATAGCACTCAAAATCAGGCACTGCCATACCTCCTTCATCCTTGGGCCGCAAGAGGGTGTCTAGCGCTATCCGTCGCCTGCCCGTACCCCATAGAAACGCTATTACTAGCGATCTTAAGCGACGGAAGATGGAACTCGGTATCCATACCGGTAGGGTACGGAAGTAGTATAGCAGCCTTGGAAGAGCTATCATCTTCAGCAAGGAGTTGTGCACTGTGTATGATGAGTGTGAGTTTGTGTGCACAGTGTGTATGCGGGTTGTGGGGATCAGTGCACTGTGAGTATGCGGGGTGTGGGGTTCTGTGCACAGTGGGTATGCAGGGTGTGGGGTTCAGTGCACTCACTGTGAGTATTTGGGTTGTGGGGATCAGTGCACTGTGAGTATGTGCGGTGTGGGGTTGTGTGTATGCGCGGTGTGGGGTTGTGTGTATGCGGAGTGTGGGGTTGGGTGCACTGTGAGTATGCAGAGTGTGGGGTTCAGTGCACTGTGAGTATGCAGGGTTCTGTGTATGATGAGTGTGAGGTTTTGTGCACAGTGTGTATGCAGGGTGTGGGGTTCAGAGCACTGTGAGTATGCGGGGTTCTGTGCACAGTGTGTATGCGGAGTGTGGGGTTGGGTGCACTGTGCGTATGCGGGTTGTGGGGATCAGTGTACTGTGAGTATGCGGGGTGTGGGGTTGTGTGTATGCGGAGTGTGGGGTTGTGTGCACTGTGCGTATGCGGGTTGTGGGGATCAGTGCACTGTGAGTATGTGCGGTGTGGGGTTGTTTGTATGCGGAGTGTGGGGTTGGGTGCACTGTGCGTATGCGGGATGGAGCTTCACATCCCCTGCTTGGAGGCCTTGGAGACGTTTATTGGTGTGGACAATGTAGATTTTCCTAGTTATTATGATGGAAAGTCTTAATTTTATTAAAGACACGGAGGCGAGTATTATGCTTTCTTATCTTGCATTTATTACTATAGCAGCCAAGATAAGTGCAAGAACTACAGTTCCCAGAGGGCCAGGCAACAACTGGGCCATGGGAATGAGAAAAAACGAGAGTACAATAACCAATCAGCAATCACCACATAGATAAGAGTACACACTGACTGCGCAGCTTCCTCTTTTCGCTGAGAGCCAGTCAGATAGCAATTGAAAATAAAGGAAATATAGCCATAACCAGAAAGAACGCCAAAGTCCAGGAGCAGAAATCCTTAATCACTGGAATCCAGAGCCAAAGTCCAACGAGGGTATCTGTAGAAGGAGCTGGAAGGACCGGAGGGGAAATCCAAGCAGCAGAAGAACGGAGCCGCTGAAGGGAAGATCTTCAATGATGATGCAGGCGGTAAGGCCGGATTCGCTGTTGGGAGGGAGAACACATGTTAATAGTGTAGCGGCGGGATAATACTCGCCTCCGTGTCTTTAATAAAATTAAGACTTTCCGTCATAATAACTAGGAAAATCTACATTTTATGGCAAGACCGGAGGCTCCTATTATGCTTGTTCAAAGCAAGTCAATAACATCAGAAGCAACAGAATGAATAGGCTTACAGTAAAACATGCGGAAAATACTGTCATTGGACCAATCTGCTGATCTCAGTATGTCCTCTAAGCGGGAGCCAGTCCAAAAGGCCTTAGAAGCCATGGCTCCTCTAGCCGAATGTGCTCCGAAATCAGAGACATCAATACCGGCAAGGGACATAACCCAGCGAACCCACCTGGTGAGGGTAGGGGAGGAAACAGGGAGATGGGGTTTGCGAAAGGAAATAAGGAGTTGAGAACAAGAGGGCGTTCTGAGATCAGCAGTCTTTTGTTCATACATTTTCAAACACTGTCCCACACAAAGTTGGGGTTGATCGGGAAAATAGGGATAAAAAACAGAGTCTAAATTAGTCTTCGTGCGTCTGCGAATCTGGAACAGCACACCTGTAGGGGAAAATTGGCGAGCAGAAACATCCGAAGCTCTAACATCAGAAACCCTTTTAATAGACACCAAGCAAAGTAACATAGTAAGTTTGGCTGATAACATTTTGAGAGACAAAGCAGAATTAGAGGGCCAATTCAAAAACAGTTTAAGTACAACAGAAACATCCCACAAAGAGGTATACTTAGCCAACGGTGGTTTAGCGCATCGAACACCTTTGAGGAGGTGACAAATCAGAGGATGAGCACCAACAGGTTTCCCATCAATTAGGGTGTGATTGAGGGAAATGGCAGAGCGGTAAAGGTTGATAGTGCGATAGGCCTTCCCAGCGCTGGCCTGAGAAGCTAAGAAGTTGATAACAAAACCTAGAGGGGCTGAAAAGGGATCGAGAGACCTTTCCAGACACCAGCTTGCCCAAAGAGACCAGGCGGATTTGTAGGCTTTGGAAGTGCCTGGAGCCCAGGCCTGGCTGATATAGTGAGCAGCCTCTTGTGAAAAGAGGACGTTAGAAGGGGAAGGCTGGAAACTTTCCAAGCCGACAGAGTGAGGGAGTTGTCCAAGATCAGACTCGCCACGAGGGTTGAGAAGCAGATCGTCGAAGGACGGCAGAAGTACAGGAAAATCCATCGCCATTTCTAGAAGAACAGGGAACCAGATTTGAGCTTGCCAGAAGGGAACTATCAGTATTAGAGAAGTTTCCTGACGGCGGACTTGCGCCAGCACTCTGTTGATCATTATGAAAGGAGGAAAAGCATAATTGAGGTGACGAGACCAATCCTGGAGGAAAGCATCCGTGGCTAGAGCTAGGGGGTCTGGACGCCAACTGAAAAACTGGGGCAATGGGGAATTGAGGCGAGAAGCAAAGAGATCGATGGAAAAGGGACCCCATAAAAGAGAAAGAGACTGGAAGACGGAGGGACAAAGCCTCCAGTCGCTGGAGTCTCGCAGGAACCTCGAGTGCCAATCCGCCACAGAATTGAGGTCGCCTGGAAGATATTCCGCTGTCAAAGAGAGATGATGGGCTAGGCAATATTCCCATAGACTTTTCGCTAAGTCCGCTAGAGGCTTGGACTTGGTTCCGCCGAGATGATTTATGTAGCGAACCGCAGAAACATTGTCCATACGTAAGAGTATGGAACAGCGGATCCTGTCTTTGGAAAGACTTTTGATCGCAAAGGAACCAGCAAGCATCTCTAAACAATTTATGTGCATTCTGGACTCCTCTCTTGACCATGCTCCTCCAGTTAAGATTGGACCACAGCGGGCGCACCAACCCGATAGACTGGCATCGGATTCTAACGCAAGATCTGGGGATGTGGCGAAGATAGTGCGCCCGTTCCACGCATCTAAATGGTCTATCCACCATTGCAGTTCTGTGCGGGAATCTTGGTCTAGAGCGATGACGTCTGAGTAAGCTAGACCTTGGCGAAGGTGCCTGATCTTTAGGCGCTGGAGGGCTCGATAGTTCAGGGGGCCCGGAAATATTGCCTGAATAGAAGAGGAAAGAAGACCGACAATCCTGGCCAGAGATCTGAGGGAGATGAGAGAAAGATGGAGCACAGAGGCAATCTCCGCCTTGATTTTGGAAATCTTTGAAAGGGGAAGGCGTAAAGACGCCGCTACCGAGTCCACTAGGAAGCCCAGAAACTCCATGTTCTGCGAGGGAATCAGAGAAGATTTCTCGATGTTTACAAGGAAACCCAAGTCCAGAAGAAGACACTGAGTGGTTTGGAGATCTGCAAGGAGACCCCGTTTGTCTAGATTCAGGATTAGAATATCGTCTAAGTATATTATGAGTCTGATACCAAGAGAGCGAAGAAAAGCGACCACCGGCTTCAGAAGTTTGGTGAAGCACCATGGTGCAGAGGAGAGACCAAAGGGAAGAGAGGTGAAACAGTAGGTCACTCCTGACCACTGGAATTGAAGGAACTTCCAGTGAGACTGGTGGATAGGAACAGTAAGATAGGCATCTTGGAGATCCAATCGAACCATCCAATCGTTTTGCCGAAGGGTATCCCTTAGATGCAGGATCGTCTCCATTTTGAAATGGCGATACACTACAAAGTGGTTGAACCATTTTAGGTTTATGACAGTGCGTAATTTCTTGTTTTTCTTTTGGACTAGAAAAATGGAGCTTAAAAAGCCTGTAGAGTCGTAGGGAAAAATTTGAATGGCTTGTTTCTGTAATAAGGACTTTATCTCGGTTGAGATGAGGTTTGCCATGTGGGTAGAGAACACTAGAGGAGGAGGGAAAGAGGTCTGGACAGGAGGAGAGTAAAACTCTATAAGATAGCCTTGAACTGTGTTGATGACCCACGGGTCGGCACTTATGGAATGCCATTTTGGAAGAAACAGTTTTAATCGACCCCCTACAGGAGGGAAAGAAGGAGGGCTTACCTTGTTGATTGGAGGTGGCGTTGCGATAACCTTTGCGCCCTCTGCCTCGGAAACCACGTCCTCATTGAGGATAGAAGTGCGGCTTGTAGTCTTGGGAGTTGTCGTAAGAACCTTTGGAGCCTTGATTGTAGGGACGGCCGGAAGAGCGACCCCTGCCTCGTCCGGCCCGTCCAAAAACCCGAGGGGCGAAAGTCTTTTTTATGGATTGTTGAGCCTTGTCGAGAGAGGCAAAGGTAGAGACAAAGCGACTTATATCGCGAACCAAATTGTCTCCAAAGAGGAGGCCATTTGCCTTAGAGCCGGGGTCCATAGGAGCAAGGTTGGCAAGTTTGGGGTCTAATTTGATCAAAAGACCCTTACGTCTTTCGTGGGTAATGGCTGCGTTGGCATTGCCCAAAAGGCAGAAGGCACGCTGCACCCGGATGGAAACGTCTTCAGCTGAAAGATCAGAGCCTTCAAGAAGGGCAGACTCTGCCATGTCAAAGATACGGGCCAACGGACCAACAATGTCTAGCAATTTGTCCTGGCATGTGGACCATGCCTTGTCAACCCCGCGTAGAGGTTCTTTACCAAATTTAGAAAAGAAGGTAAGGAGAGGCTGATCAATAGAAGGGACAAGGGTGATTTTATCAGGGAGGGCAGGTTTGGGACACTCAGACTTTAATCTGGAACGCACCGCAGCCTCCAGAGGGAGACGAAGACGGGCAGAAATATATTCACCAACGTGATGGGAGGGAAGCCATTCTGTCGAGTTGGGATGACGGATGGAGGATGGGTCAAACATTGGGAGACCCTCCGAGTCATATACTGGTTCAAAATTAAAGGAATCATTTTTGGGAAGTTTGGGGGGAGGGGGATCTGTGACGTCAAAGATGTCGAATAAATCGTCAGCATCAGGCATATCATCATCCGTGTCCAAGATGGTGAAGTGTGGCTCACTGGTTAGAGGCGGCAGACCCAGAAGCAGAGGTCGGCCCGGGACCAGGGTTCAATTCCCAACGCGGCAGGGTACGGAACCAATGTCAGCGGGCTTGATAAATCTCGCCTCGGTGCCTCTCTAACCATGGGTCCCACGCTGCAACTCTGGGCAATAGCTTGCTTAATCTCCACAACGGCCCCCTCGCTGCCAGGGATGCCTGGCTTCACCTTGGGGATGCCCAATAGGGACCATCTCACAGGGAAAGCCAGGACGGGTTCCCCAGTGGTACACAGCGCCAAGAAACCCCAGGGTGAACGTGCGCTCTACAAATACATACTAACATAACATAACATAACATCAATTTCTTAGGAGACTCTGTGTGCTTAGATTTCTGTTTCTTCTTGCCCTCTGAACCGACAAACCCCTCCTTAGCAGGAGGCCTTGGAGGCACAACGTCCTCATCCATAGGCGAGTAAGACTCGCTAACCATTGCTGACGCCTTTTTAGGCTTTTGCACAGAAACAGAGTGTTCCACCTTTCGCTTTCTGCTATCCCCCGCAGATTGGGCCAAAACCTTGGACAACATGCTGACCATGGAATTTTCCATATTTTTAGACATTCTCTTCATAGAGACTTCCATAGCTTGTTCAACAGAATTGTTGATAAATCTATGCAGGTCCTGTTTAAGTGACCCATTATCCAAATGAGAGGAATTCTCCTCAGAAGAGCTCTCCATATTCAAATATGCCAAGCAAGGTAGGTAAGGGTTAATATGAAAATAAATAAAAGCACAAGATGTAATTATGTCGAAACCAGGGATTGAACCTGGGTTCTCTAGCACTGCAGTCGAACGCTCTCCCAACTGAGCTATTGAAGACTGCTTAGGAAGGGGGGCGTGAACAAAGGCGGGCCAGCTCGAACAATGGGAGGAGACCGGCGTGAGGCAGACAGGCAGCAGCTCCGGGAGCCGAGAACACAAAGCTTCCAAAGCGGGAAGCGGAATGCGGGACACAGCCGGGAGAAAGCCAGAAGAAAGGCTGAAGGCAGGCTCCGGCTCCGGTGAGAGAAAGAATGCTCTGGTATGAAGGAATGTTCGCGAACAAGCACGAGTACCGCGGAGCGGGCCAGACCACTGCGAGGAGCGGGGGAAGGGGGGAGGGGGGAAACGGAACTGAAGCGCGCGAAGTGCAAGTCAAAGCGGCGCAATAGCGCGCGAATTAAACCAGTAGTAAAACCTTGAAATATTACACAAGCAGTAAAATAACACTTTTAAACAACAACAAACCCTGTGAGCATAGATAAGAGAACACTTATCTGACTGCGAGCAGCAAGAAAAGAGAGAGCTGCGCAGTCAGTGTGTACTCTTATCTATGTGGTGATTGCTGATTGGTTATTGTACTCTCGTTTTTTTCTCATTCCCATGGCCCAGTTGTTGCCTGGCCCTCTGGGAACTGTAGTTCTTGCACTTATCTTGGCTGCTATAGTAATAAATGCAAGATAAGAAAGCATAATAGGAGCCTCCGGTCTTGCCATAAAATGTACTCTTCCAAATAACTTCCCCAGCACTGTGGCTGTAGTTTGTACGACGTTTGTTTTGCTTTTGAGCATAGAGTGTTTTGACTGCACATTGATTTGTATTTCGAAATTATCGAGGGGACTTCCTCTCGTAGTGTGTCTCTTTGGCAGGCCCCAGCTGCCTGTGCAACTTCCGGCATGAGAGCTTGTGACAAGAAACGCGCTTAAAATTCAATTTCAAAATATTTCGCACCTTAACCGCCGAGGAAAGTGGAAAAGTAGAATGCTCAGCCTACACTGGCTTTAAAATGGACAGGAGCGATAATGGTCCTATTATTATTTCCGTTGTCTGTGTGTGCGTGCGTGCGCGTTTGTGTGTGTTCGTTTCCAATCTATAAGAAACGAACTAAATACATCGCCCATGGTAAATGAATGTGACACAAGAATATGTCACATTCATTTACCATGGGCGATGTCTTTATTTCGTTTTTTGATAGATTTGAAGGAAAAGCCTTGTACTTTGGAGTAAAACAGCACAGAGAAGATATCAATCATGTGGCAAAATGGCACAAGGTTTAACCAAGAAACCTGAGTTTAAATCACGGTTTCCATGCCTGACCAAGTTGTGTGATCTTAGTGAAATCACATTGCCCACCATGGCAAGCCTGAGACACCTCGACGGAGGGTCCTAACCTCGTGAATTCTGCAGACCCCCAGTGAGCCCCCACTGGAAGACTGGACACCGGCCTAAGCAAATGCTACGATTTTGAAACTCAATAACACTACATAAAAATACAGACACAAGTATGCATCAAAAAATACACAAATGGTGGAATACTTTAGTCGGTCACAAGCAAAATATATGCAAGAAAAATAAATTGTAACGGGAAGGTTAAAGCTTATTTCTTGTTTTATCACTTTATCTTTTTACCTCCGAATAAAGCTTTTTTTTTGTCATGGCATACCGATGCTTCAGTTGAGGCCAGCAATTTTCTTTAAGTAGATTCTGTTCCAACAAATAGGGCTAAGAAGACCAACCAAATCTGTAGTCACTGCAATTTCAAATTCCTTCGCATTTGCGGAGCGTTTCAATTTTAGACTGTGCTTTTCTAGGTTTATAATATGCCTTAATTTCATATGATAATATTATTTAATTTTCCAAACTGTTGAGAACCCCCTGAGTGCCCTCACGGACCACCAGGGGCCCATGGACCCTAGAGATGAAGAACCTCCTCCCTACTTAATTCTAGAACTTTAAGACCCTCAGTTCCCCTCCCCTCAGATCGAAGAGTCCCAATGTTTTATGATGGAGCGATCATAGGTACCTTAAAACCCCGAATTTGTAACTGCGATTTAAATTCAGTTTTTCTCGTCAACATTTTTTCCATTTGTCATTATGGTGACTACAGAAAGGTTGGAAAGTGTTTCTTACCATTTCCACATGTTCATAATCCAGAATGTAAGATTTTGATATTTTACCCACTGGGTTGTTTCTCAGAAGGGCTATTATTGTACTTTTCCGAATGACGTCAGAACATTGTTGTCTATCCAGTTTG
The DNA here is from genome assembly GCF_964263255.1 of Lissotriton vulgaris. Taxonomy (NCBI): domain Eukaryota; kingdom Metazoa; phylum Chordata; class Amphibia; order Caudata; family Salamandridae; genus Lissotriton; species Lissotriton vulgaris. Next base: position 2,052,907,171 of record NC_141691.1, on the reverse strand, counting down.
TGCCATTACCTTCATTTTCTGCTTAGGTGCCCTATGCCTTTTTTAAGGTAAAATTAACTGGCATAAACAAATGGTTTCAATGCCCCTATCATTAAAGTATTGTGAAAAAATGTACAGATAAATACGTTGAAATAAATATGGATAAAAAGTGATGCTGAGTAAATACATAAAATAATGCAAACATAGTGTATAGAGAACATTAAAGATGTTAAGTTATATTGTAATGCAAATCCTTAACACAGATGTGGGTGGCTTCATGGGAGAATCTTCCTCTTCTGTGTACCCCTCCTTCCTACCGGCCCATGATGTTTCCGAGATGGTATACACCTGTTACAACGCAACTTTTACAACTACCTACCATTACAACGCAACTTTTACAACGCATACCATTACAACGCATTGCGCTGGGGGGCGCTCTAGGATAGGGAATAAGTTTAATTTACTATCCAACACCTTCCCTAGTGTCCACGGGGACTGGAGTTGGAATAGTAAATTATACTTACCACTATCCAGCACCTCTAAGCGCTATGCGTTGTAATGGTATGCGTTGTAATGGTCGCGTTGTAATGGTAGGTAGTTGTAATGGTATGCATTGTAACGTCATACATCCTTCTGAGATTGCTCCTATGTAAACGACTTAGATCAACCTGATTTGTCTTTTTTCTCCTAACTAGGTATAAGAAGGAAGAGAAGATGGGTTTTCCGGCGAGAGAAGAACGGTGGGTATCTACAAGAGCTGTGCTGAGCGCACTTGTATGTAAATGTAAATGTAAATGTAAATGTAGAGGTACTTGTATAGCGCACGATTACCCGGAGGCCACTCGGCGCTTGTACGAATACCGCTGAGGAACCCTTCCTGGCCTTTCTCTGTGAAATGCCCACTCCTGGGCACCCCAAAGGTGAAGCCAGGCATCCCAGCGCTGTTGGGGCCGTTGTGGAGATTAAGCAAGCTATTCAAGGGGATGAGCTGTGGGCAGTAGAGTGACCAATGGTCGAGCATGTGAAAGGTGCTGGAGAAACCAGCAGATCAGAAATGCCACTGAGTGTGAAACACAGAATGTAAACAATCAGCAGCAAAGCCTATAGGCCTGGCTTTGAAATTAGGTTCTACATTTTTGATTGAGTTAATTGAACTCGTAGGAGTGCCTGCAAACACACACAGCAGTCTGCTTGCGCTTCAGTGTTTTGCACAAAGATGTAACCAGAAGTCAAGCTGTGCTTGAGGACAAGGTGGGACTATCAACATTCTGTACTCGATTGGTGAGGCGAATGAGGATAGTTTTAGCATTTACAAGGGGTTTCCAGGAAAGTTGGAATACTATCAGCCACTTTCGTAGGGTAGGTGCGGTGGAAAAGAACTTCAATGAGTTGGGAAAGTGACTGCATTTCCAGGTGGTTGGTAAGGTGGGTGTAAATCTACGAACCACTTCAAGGAAACATTAAGGTGTATGGAGTCTGTCCAGCCACCTCTAAGAGGTTGATGAAGGCCAGCAGCTGGTGTAGACATTTTCCCAGGTGGCACTTTTTGTGGGGTGATGTTGGCCAACCACATACATTTAGGCAGAAGAATATGACAGTGGAGCACTTCATGTTGTGTAGGAAATGTCTACACGCATGGTTGGTGGATGATAATCATTATTGTGTGAGTTGGTTCTAGGAATGAAATGTTTTGCTGGCTCTGGTGGCTTAATAGACTAAAGGCCCAATGTAGAGGCCTGTGTTCGACCTCATGGTCACAGGTTCAGATCTCGGCAGGTCCACTCAGCCTTTCATCCTTCTGAGGTCGATAAAATGAGTCCCATACAGTTGGGTAACAATACGCATCTGTTATTCAGTGTGAAGATATCCTTGTGGGTGGACCTGCTCTTTACAAATGCACATGTTATGACCTTGGCCATTTAGTTGAGGCAGGTGGTAATCCATAACATGCCTCCTAGGCAGGAGATGTGCCTCTAGTGAGTGCCTACACCCACTAACCCAGCACGTGCGCTCCAGATGGGGTTGTTCTCTGCTCCCAAGGAGGATAGTTGCTCTTAAAGCTTCCGAAGCCAGCATGTTTCCTAGACAGCTGACCAGAGTGTATGTAAAGGGTGAGCCTCGTAAACGTCACACTTAGGATACATCACGCGTAAGCAATCTGCCACACCACATGTTCTATTGTGTTTTGACCTCTGATACGCTGGATGTCAATGAGAGGACTCCCCACCGCAGGCTGAGGTCCCTCTGACTCCACCACCCCTTCCACCTTTTGTCATTGCGCCTGCTCCCCACTCCTCTGATCAGAAAAACTTGGGGCCAGATTTACAAGCCCCTTGCGCCACTTTTGTGTCACTTTTCCCATGTTAAAAGCTTGTAAATAAGCTCCTTGGTATTTCTTTTCATGCTGACCTCAACAGCTGTTAGTACACCGCAAGCCTTTAACTACATGCTTCAACCCTGCTAGGCCAACGCGGTCTGTCACCAGCCTACCCTGGCTATCTCCTAATTCAATATATCCGGTGAGGCAACAGTGAATGTTTCCCTAAACAATGTCTAAGGGAGAAAACCTCCAGAGAGAGATGGAAGAAGAGGTTTGGAGAAACAGATCAGGAGTTGATATGAAGATGAGAATCAGAGTCCTAAACTACCTAGAACTGACCAGTAAGAAATCCGGAATCTTGAAGAAGAGGTTATTCTTTTAAAATTTTAATGAGTTTTGATACAACAAAGAGGCAGTGCAGCTACCACCAAACCACAAAAATGAGTGTGAGGCAAACTGGTCAAGTTACAGTATCAGTATACTATCAAACCATGGTCCTATGCCACCAGCGGGTGTGCAGTAAAGCCCTCTATACACCATAAGTACGCAATGACTTTTTGTCAATTTCAATAATGCACCTCCCATTTTCAGCGTCATCCAGGAATTCACCAAGCCCCCCAGTGGAATCTCAGACATCACCCCCTCCCTGGACCTCTGCGTCAAGCTCGGATCGTACTTCCATTTGAAAAACAAGAACCTCTATGACAACTTCAACGACCACACACCTGATTCCGCAACCGCTGCACCCCCGGCAACACCAGCCAGCCCACCATTGCCTCCTGGACACCGGTCATGACCGAAGAGACCGTCTCAACCTCGAAAGGCATCCACTCGCAGGCCTCAATGGACCTTTGCCCACCGCACATCTACCACAGAGCCACGACTGCCATTGCACCAGAATTACAACGCACCATCAACACCACCTTCATGACCGGCACCTTCCCCGATGACTGGAAATGCGCAGAAGTCAGACCCCTCCCTAAGAAACCCTCAGCAGATCCAACAGATGTCAAGAACTACAGTCTCATCTCTTTCCTCCCCTTCACGGCAAAAGGTGCTAAGAAAACTGTCAACGAACAGCTAACAATGTTCATCGAATACAACTCCAACTTTGACCCCTTCCAATTCGGATTCTGCAGCAACCACAGCACAGAGACCACCCTACTCACCACCACAGACGACATTTGCACACTTCTCGACCAAGGCCACACCGCAGCCCTGATCCTACTTGACCTATCAGCAGCTTTTGACAACGTCTCCCACCGCACACTCACTGCCAGACTACATGACACCAGCAAACAAGGGACCACCCTCGACTGGGTCCGCTCGTTCCCCACCGGAAGATGCTAAAGAATCAGACTGCCACCCTTCCTCTCCGAACCCCAAGGAAATCAATTACGGAGTACCCCAGGGATCATAACTCAGCCCAACCCTCTTCAACATCTACATGGCCCCCCTTGCAGCCAATGTCAGACAGCACGGTCTCAGCATAGTATCCTATGCCGATGATACCCAGCTCGTCCTCTTCCTCACCAAGGACCCCACCATGACCAGACTCATTTTCCAGGAAGGAATACAGGACTTCGCATCCTGGATGAGCAACAGCTGCCTGAAGCTGAACTTGGAGTAAACAGTAGTCCTCGTTCTCGGAACCACCCCGTCAGCATGGAACAACATCTGGTGGCCCCTGGCCTTTGGCAGCCCTCCGACCCCCGCGGACCATGCAAGAAACCTCAGCATCATACTCGACTCCTCCCTCTCTAAGAACAAGCAGGTGAATGCCGTCCCTTCCATCGGCTTTAACACCCTCCACATCCTCCGAAAGAACTTCAAATGGATCCCTCCTGAGTCAAGAAGACAGTCACCAGCACATTGGACTGCGGAAACGCCCTCTACGCCGGTATCAACAAGTCTCTACTCCGCAAGCTCAAGACAATACAAAACACCTCAGCCAGACTCGTCCTCTGCATCCCCTGACAGGAGCACATCCACCAATACCTACAGAATGTCCACTGTCTCCCCGTTGAGAAGAGAGTCACTTTCAAGATACTCACTCATGCCTTCAAATGCCTACACAACACAGGCCCCCAATACCTCAATGAGAGAATCGCCTTCCACACATCCAAAAGAAACCTCCATTCCGCCAACCTCGCCCTTGCCGAAACCCCATGCATCCTCAGAGCTAGAACAGGGGGAAGAGCTTCTCCTACATCTCGGCCCAAGACCTGGAACGAGATACCTATCGACATCAGACGCGCCCCCTCCCTGAACATTACCAGGAAGGCTCTCAAGACCTGGCTCTTCGACTGAACGGGACTGCTGGTCCACCCCGAGCCCCCAGCACCTTGAGACCCTCATGGGTGAGTAGTGCGCTTACAATTCCCTGATTGATTGATTGATTGATTGAACTGTATAGAGAATACCTCAAACATGAGTGTCTCTTTCTTAATCAATGATAGAGGCTGCTATTGAGCATGATGTTGGTGCTTCTTTCATCAGCAGTGGGAGGAGGGAATGCTGAATGTGCATGTTTTTCTGTAATGTATTAATATAGCAGCGCAGGATGCCATGCTGCAGCTTTAAGGTGCTTTGATACAGTTTAGACTGTAAGGTATAACTACAGACCCTAAGACATTAAGAACATGGTGTGTTTAAGGTAAAGGAACACCAGTGTACAAAGGGCTGTCGTGGATTATATTCATTTATTGAAGTTTCTCTGTCTAGTGTTAACAATGCCTCTTCAGGCTTTGGTCTGCTGTACACTAGATCCACATCATATCAGCATTAGTGCTCTGAAAACCACACCATTATCACTGTTTTAAAACAATCTTCCAGAGATCACTTATAAAGAAAATGTAAGTTTTAGAGTTTTGAGGTCACATACACTTATGATGCAGCAACTCGAAGGAAGCTAGAGTGCATTTTCAGCAGTTTTTTAATTATTTGTTTAGAGAGTAAGGCCTAGATGTATCAAGCCGTTTGCGAATCGCAAAGGCCGAAATTCTCAGAATTTCGGCTTATGCGAATCGCAAACGGTCTATTTGCATGTTTTGGCATGCATCAAAAATTCGCAACTTAAGGAATCGCAAAAATTTGCGATTCCTTTTTTTGCCATAGCATTTAAGGAATCGCAATTTTGCGATTCCTTAAATGCTATGTATGTAGCATTTTTCAATTGCGAATTTTGGTTAAGAAATCGCAAATTAACAACAACTTGTAGTTGATGTTAATTTGCGAATTCTTAAAAAAATGCACAATTTGGCATTTTTTAAGGTGGCATGTGACGCACACACATGCCCATAGGGCATGTATGTGCGCCATATTCACACAAGTACATTTCTGGGGTGCAGCAGGGTGTCCTTGAGACACCCCTGCACCCTTGAAATTATTCTCAATTTGCGATTAGCAAATTGCAAATTGCAAATTGAGATTAATTTCACAATCATTCCTATGGGCCTCCTGGCCCATAGGAATGAATGGGAAATTATTCCTTAATTGCGAATTCGCAAATAAGGAAGATTAAAAAATCGCAAAAAAATAGCGATTTTTTACATACATCCCATTTTGCGATTTCTAAATAGCGATTCCTTAAAAATCGCTATTTAGAAATCGCAAAATGGAATCTTGATACATCTGCCCCTAACTCTTGGGAGGGCCCAATGAGGATGCAGATACCTATCGCTATTGCTTTGTGTGCAGGTAGCACTGCAAAGAAGAATCAGCAGTGATTGTTCTTAACACTCAGAAAGTAGATTGTGATGAAGGTCACACCCTTGGGTAAAGGAAAAGAACTGAGGCTGCAACAGAGTACTGTTTCCTCCCTAGGGTAATATTTCATGAATTACTGTCCAGAATTCATCTTACACTTACTAGAATCCTTTAGTCTGATTCTATGTACTCCTAACTTGGGTTAAAATGGGAGCAGAGAAATAAGTGCAAACAATGATTCAACAACAGCACACAATGTAGCATTATAGGGAGTCATAAAAGTCATGCTACACATTCGAACTTGTCCATGAGACCACAAATGGGAGTGTAGGTGGATCTGATAGAAAGGCTGCAAATGATATGGTGTGGTTGTATGTTAAAATATAATCTCAAAAATATTTTGGAACCATAATATCATGAGTAAAATATTGAGCACTGACATATTGAGATGTTAGGTGTATACTGGTAACTATAGACCTGCTATTCTTAACTCCACATCTGAATAACTTGAAAATATAAATATATTGTTAAGGTACAAGCATGTGGGGTTAAGTTAAGTAAACTTATACTTCCCTGTATAGTCTTACTTTGTTGCTATTTTGGGACTCAATAGTATTAAACACTAATTTGGAAGCATAATATATTTGAAATGATATTTAGGTGGAATATCCAAGGGTTTGGGCCAAGTCGGTGGTTACTCACTGACTCTGTAGTTAATACTTTTGTTTACCATTAGCGTCTGCCAGCCGCTCCATTCTGACAGGCTATCTGGAAGACAATACCATCTTGGACATTTCTCAGAACGGCTTTCCCCCCCGGCCACAGCATGAAATCAGCCCTCCTAGCAGTGACTGAACAGACGTACGTCGGCACTAATTTTATTAGACCTCAGTGCCGCGTTTGATACGATCTCCCACCAGATTCTGTTGCAACGGCTGGAGGAGGCAGGGATTTCGGGTTCAGCCCTCAACTGGTTCATCTCCTTCCTCCCTGAGAGGACCTTTCAGGTGTCTGCTCCCCCTTTCTCCTCTCGGATCCATACTATTCAACAAGGGGTGGCAGGCTCTGCATTGAGCCCCATGCTGTTCAATCTGTACGTTCAACCCACAGAAGCGGTGGCTAGGAGCAGAGGCCTGACACTGGTATCGTACGCCGACGATACTCAGTTGTTAGTAGCACTTTCTGGCAACTCAGCGCAGGATGCCTGCATGTTCCGGAGCAATCTTATGGCCATCTCTGAGTGGATGTCTGCCAACTGTCCGCAGCTCAACGAAAGCAAGACTGAAATCCTGTTGGTTGGGCAGGATGGTGAGCTGTGAAGTGAGCATTGGTGGCCTACTACCTTGGGCTGTGTCCCCACCCCCAAACAAATAGTAAAAAATCTGGGTGTTTGGGTGGACTCCGCTCTCAGCTTTCAGTCCCAAACCAAGAAAGTGGCGGGGACCTGTATGGGTATTCTGCGTGGGCTTAAACCATTGCTAGGTTATTTTGACCCGTCCACTTAGAAGGTCATCATTCAGGCTGCCATCCTGTTGAGATTGGATTATGCCAACACGCTCTACTTGGGGACCAACAAGTCAGAGATCCTAAACTACAAGACAGTACTTGTGTCTTACTCTGTTAAAGTCAAACCCTTTGCTATATTGGCGGCATTTGTGTGGCCATTGAATTCTCCCAATTTATTGAGATCACTTGAATTGATGGTATATATTGTGGGAATTATTTTGTTAGTAGAGAGTTCAACATTCATGCCTGTATAGCATAAGGAGGTACAAAAGGGGGTGGTGATGGACGGAGCATCTGAACCAATCAAACACTCACACCCAGTCTACAGATCTGGGTTTAATCCATCACCGTTCTTTAGCCCACTCTGCCACCCCAGTTCAGACATGGCCATATGCAAATCAGTCTGACCCTGTGCCTCATGGGAACAGTCCAGCCCGAACTGCCAAGCCATGCCTTCCCTGGACCGGAAACAAGCTTCCTCGGACCGGTTTCTGGCATTACAGCCGTCTTCAGCCAGGCTTGCTGGAATCCAGTGACAACGTGAGCAAGGGACTCACGTCTGAGCACACCCTGCCAACTTATGGCGAACAAAGCGGTACAAAAGGAGGTGGTGATGGACGGAGCATATGAACCAATCAAACACTCATACCCAGTCAACAGATCTGGGTTTAATCCATCACCGTTCTTAAGCCACCTCTGCCACCCCAGTTCAGACATGGCCATATGCAAATCAGTCTGACCCTGTGCCTCATGGGAACAGTCCAGCCCGAACTGCCAAGTCATGCCTTCCCTGGACCGGAAAAAGCTTCCTAGGACCGGTTTCTGGCATTACAGCTGTCTTCAGCCAGACTTGCTTGAATCCAGTGGCAAAGTGAGCAAGGGACTCACGTCTGAGCATACCCTGCCAACTTATGGCAAACAAAGCGGTACAAAAGGGGGTGGTGATGGACGGATCATCTGAGCCAATCAAACACTCACACCCAGTCAACAGATATGGGTTTAATCCATCACCGTTCTTTAGCCCACTCTGCCACCCCAGTTCAGACATGGTGATATGCAAACCAGTCTGAGCCTGTGCCTCATGGGAACAGTCCAGCCCGAACTGCCAAGCCATGCCTTCCCTGGACCGGAAACAAGCTTCCTAGGACCGGTTTCTGGCATTAGAGCCATCTTCAGCCAGGCTTGCTTGAATCCAGTGGCAAAGTGAGCAAGGGACTCACGTCTGAGCATACCCTGCCAACTTATGGCGAACAAAGCGGTACAAAAGGGGGTGGTGATGGACAGAGCATCTGAACCAATCAAACACTCACACCCAGTCAACAGATCTGGGTTTAATCCATCACCGTTCTTTAGCCCACTCTGCCATCCCAGTTCAGACATGGCCATATGCAAATCAGTCTGACCCTGTGCCTCATGGGAACAGTCCAGCCCGAACTGCCAAACCATGCCTTCCCTGGACCGGAAACAAGCTTCCTAGGACCGGTTTCTGGCATTTCAGCCGTCTTCAGCAAGGCTTGCTTGAATCCAGTGGCAAAGTGAGCAAGGGACTCACATCTGAGCATACTCTGCCACACTTATGGCGGCCAAAAGCGGTACAAAAGGGGGTGGTAATGGACGGAGCGTCTGAACCAATCAAACACTCACACCCAGTCAACAGATCTGTGTTTAACCCATCACCGTTCTTTAGCTCACTCAGCCACCCCAGTTCAGACATGGCCAGTGGCGGCTGGTGGACTTTGAAAGTGGTGGGGCTATAAATGCTGTACACTAATGTAACAAGTGAGCGAGCGAAGCGAGCGAGCCCGAACCCCAAAAGGAGGGTGCGGGGGGGATTCTCCCCCCGCAAGAACATTTTGAAAAAAATGGATTAAAATGGTGGATTTTACACAACATATTTACTGCAAATTATTGAAAAAAGGGGGCTCCAAGTATAGCATTTTGGAGCTAAAGAAGATGGTAAACAGTGAAATATTTGTTTGAAGAGCATTGTTTTTAAGGGTTTCCTAAACCGAATACAATTGCCTATGTGGTATAAGTGATCTGGGAGAGAGTTCCATAGGACAGAAACTTGTACCGAGAAGTTACAGCCTCCTTTACTTTTCTTTACCAATCTGATTAGGGATGTATTTTTTGACTTTCCTATCCCAAAGCAAGTAGCCATGCCATTCAAGACCTTCGTGCGAATACAGCAGGTCTTAAACTGGATCCTGTGTCTGGCTGGTGGCAAATGCAGGGCCATCAATAAGTCAGTGACATCTGTGATCAGTGAGTTTACATATCAGACATACACTTATACACAACATAGTCACAAAGTCCTGATTTACATGCGAATGCTCAGCTTTACAGCTTCTTAAGCTTCACACTAGTTATAGTTTTCTTCTAGAAATTTTGAGGTTGCAAGAAGAAATGTTTGGCAATTCTCAAATCTATACAAAAAAATCACTAGACACCATGTAGTATAACAAGACAGAACATAGCACTCAACAAAGCATATGAACACATCACAGCTCAATACAATATCACAATTCAAGGCACACTACTGCATCACATCATTGCTCACTGCAACCCATCACAACATCAGAGCTCAAGGCAACTTGTAACATCATAAGACACATCACACCACCACAGAGCAGCTCGTCACAGTATCAGGATGTACTGTTTCAGGCTCCATTATGTTTTTATAAGATTCGCAATCATAGTAAGTACTGTACAACAAAACTCACTAGTAAATCAACATGTCGAGGTAATGCAAAGCAAAACTCAGAATCTATAGTACCATCAAAATATTATTATTCGTTATTATTTAGTGCACGAAAGTATATACTTGGAATGCTTCCACACTACTAAAAACGTAGCGAAACAGCTCGTCACACTTGAAAGCCATTCACACAAATGTTGACTGGTCACCCTTCAGCTGATTATTGCTCTATTTATGTGTAATCTGGAACTAATGTGGTCAAACCTCTGCCCACTGTTAACATGTTGAAAAAATGACAACAGTATGAAGTAATACCATCAGACAATGTGCCACATAATTTGCCTTTTCTTGGCAGATAGTTTAGTCAACCCAGCCGCATTATTTAGCCCTGCCCTGTTGCATAATTCCAGTGTCCTTGAATATAGCTGATTAAGGTGGGAATACCCTGTTCTATGTCCAAAAAAAACCTTGCTAATTGTGTGCAGTTCTCAGTTGTTACCTCCTAGTCCTTTCTTACACACACTGTTGAAGGAAATCGTAACACGTTATTACAATTCATATTCAATTTTCCTTCATAGTTTTATCCTGGATCAGTTCGGCAGAGAAAGCAGATGACAGGCTGTTAAAACATAAATCTCCAGCTGAGACAGCAGCATTTGGCATCAAACCCCCTAGCTCCTCCGGCAATAACCCAACAAGGGATCAATCAGAAAAGTAGCATCAGAAATCTTTCTCATAATCTCATTGACATAACCCTGATGTATAGTTTGATATTGCATCAGATTCTTGTTCTGCAGAGACAGCCTTGCAGATGTCAGGTTTTCTTCTGATTTATTTTATGTCTTGATCGATGGCCACATGCCTTTGTGGACTAAGAGGTTATTGCTGATGAAACTGCGTTCATGAGGCTGTCACATTTGATTGATACTTGAAACAAATCCATTTGAATGTGGGCCACACCAGGGCTTAAAAGTGGGTGGCTGCCTCCTTAGTACCATTTTGGGCAACAACACCTATGTGTGTTTCAAATGAATCACTGTTTTTTGCTCTTCTAGGTCTCAGTAAGAAAACAACAGTGAGATTACGGAAATTTCCCACACGAAGGAGATCAGTGGTGCGTGCAGTGTGCAGTGACTGCCGGAAGCAAACAACATGCTTCATTACTTTATACACCTTCACACCACATGTCAGGGAAACAAACTTTCAGAGCCTGGTTGTGGGCACATAATGAACAACATGGGGGTTCAACTGAGCTGATAATGCGTTGCAGCTTCCTTGATGTGACTGGCGCACAAACCACCAGCTGTTGTTTTACTCCAGGAGAATGCCTAAATTATGAATAAGTTAAGAAATGTTTCCTCCAAGAGACATTTCCAACTATTTACCTAGCAATGCCGCGCTGTTCCATAGCTCTGAGCAGTTATAAGGGAAACTAAATGGTACCAGGGCGAGAGAGCTGGAGTTTCCCACTGAATAGGATTATAATGACTTGCCAAAGGGCCTGATTACTGTAATTGTAGGAGAAAAGGTGTATAGGGAAATAAGTAATGGAACGTCTCACCTGTCTATTACACTGGCAGTAACAGCCCCTGGCAAACGCACTTGCACTTGAGCATTCTGGGACAAGCAAAGAAGGCAGTGAGCTTTCAGAAGCAGGTCACTTTTGATCTGTGCCGGGATTTTGAAAACAAATTTATGCACAGCGAAGGCACCAACTTTATGCCCTTATGGGTTTCATTTTTCATCCATGTTTAAAACTTAAGCAGCGTGATAACATTTTAAACATTTTCTCTTTTCATAGGGGGTGTGACTGTGAATCTGAGTTACTATGAATTTAATGTGGATTAATAACAACCAAACACTTTTAATTTCTTGCAAAATAGCACAAAATGTGTTTTACATGTGCAATTTAGAGATGGCTTTGGGGCGCTTTTAATTTCCTGAACACACTACACTTTGCTGCCACTGTGCTCTCTCTGTGTTGACAGGATTCGATATAACGGCAAGAAGGGACCAGCAATCAAAAATATGGCCTAACGAAAAATAGATGCGGATCAGATTCATTCATTGATACTTTTATTAAGCAGAGCTGCTTCGCCCGTGCAGATAACGTGTCTGCACCACCACTTCAATGTTATTCGTTCAGCCAGCCCATAAACCATAGCTATAATTTAGCCTAAATGTCCTAATCATAAAACTCTTTCCCCTTCCGAGGGACAAGGCAAATCAGTCTTGAGCGAACTTCTATTTGGAAGCCAGCGATGAAAAAACATAAATAAATATGCCTTCATTTGTCAGAGGATTTCTATTAGAAAATCTGAGTGACAATCAATGCAGTTTTAGCACCAGGAACAGAATAGTCGCACATTCTATGCCACTGTAGAGGGTCCATTACAACCCAGTCCCTTTTCTAAATACTGAAAAAACTATCTATGTTAATGCTTTTGAAGAAAGTTCCTGTTAAAGCCCTCGTGGAAAATCCAATTGACAAGTTACAAATGGGTTCTCCTGACTCACCTGTGGCATATGGGTTTAATAATGTTTCACTGCATGTGCCCATTGTAAAAAAAAAAAAAACACAGTATGGAAATTCTACTTGTTAATAATAAAAAGCTGAAACCAGTAGGCACCTTTAGACATCAACTAATTAGACAAATATTGACATTACAAATCATCTCTAATCTGCAACCTCTATCAGCTGGGATTTCCACCAAGGGTGCTCTATACATACAACCATATTATCAGCGCTTTAAATGGGACGGTACTCACCGGTACGGAGTACCGACACTTCTCCGTGTTCTCCCATTGAGTACCGGGACTTCTCCTTGTGTTAAGAGAGTACCGGTACTCCCAGTGGCATGCTGTGGTCAGTTTCTGGGTTATGGGCGCATGACGGTTAATGACGTGTATCCCGGCGCTAGGTTGCGACTGCAGCCATACACTCGGAGCCGGCATTTGTTAAGATAGCGCCTTAGACAGAGAGAAATTTGGCGCCCTTGCTGATAGAGACTGAAATCAGGCAGCAGGGGATCCAAACGCCTCGGGACCTTCCCAGCTCACCTAAATCAGATAGCTTAACTGCCTCACGGTGATGGGTCTGTTGGTGCGTGTGTCAGCAGGGGGGAGACGGTGAAAGGAGAGCGAAGAAAGGGGCAATGAGGTGTTAAAACATTGCCCAAAAGTCTAATCATAAAGAATTAAAAGAACTCTAATCTGGCAAGTCAGACAGAGGCAAGGACATGAACAAGACGGTTGCAAGATGACAGGGGTTCTGCTGCTGGTATTGCCTTAATGCGCACAGCTCCGTGCGTCCCTTGGAATACTGTCACCATGGGCCTGTGCCCAGCTCGCCCACGCTACAGGCCGGCCCTGCTCACACCCTGACAGCGCGACAGGACAGGAAGACACGTGTGGGTTGACATCTAGAGCTCTCCATGTTGGAACTGTCGCGCTTTCAGTTATAGGGAAAGGTTGCAAGCTGGAATACACTCGCAATTGTCTGTCAGAGCGCCTAACGCCTTTCGGCCAAGTTCGGCTTGGGTATGCAGGGCACATTGGTCTATTTTTGCAGTTATATATAGCGCAAACTTGGCAGGAGGGCATAAAAGTGCTTTACATGAGAAGCACAAGTTCTACATGAACTCATACTTTGTTTTTATGGCACAGGGGAAATCCCAGGGTGGACTCAACATCCTGTGATCCAGGGCAAATCACTTAAATCTCCATGTGCCATAAAAAAAAGTCTGCTTTTGCGAAATTTCTGCTTCTCACATTAATGCCCTCGGGCTAAGTTCACGCTGTATTTAATTACAACAATCACCAATTACACCTTGCAGCTATGAGCACAACTTGGCCAGGGACACTTTACATTGAAGAAGAAAATGCTGATAGTGTACAAGGCTGCCTTGAAGCCACGACCCACAGATACACCCCTCCCAAGCTCACCCCAATCAATTTGGTGAGTACTGGCACTTCTCTTTTTCCATTTAAAGCACTGCATATTAAGAAGTGGATCTTAAAGACAAATGACTGTTTATATATTTGGAGTCTTACCTCTGGGGTCTGCATGGGCGACAGATAGAACTAACAGAAACACAAGTGTTCCTTTCATTGTGCACTAACTCCTGTGAAATGCTGTGATTTCCTTCTCAAATGGGCTGCGTGGGGTGCCTTTGAACGTTTATTTATTTGTCTTTTTAAATCACACTTTCCAGAACTTTTAATAAATGATTGTCAGAGGGACAGGAGCACGGGGCACTCATCCTTGACCCATGGGAGTGCTAAAGAAACGAAACAGACAGGCTCTGTGTAAATACTGCAGTAATTTGCCGGCGCTTGAGTTTTAAACTGCAGGAAATTATGATTTGCGGCCCAAATTATCACGAGGGCAGCAGGTAAAAGAAACAAGCATTGGAAATGCAATAGGTCTCGCATTAGGAAAGTTTGAGCTATTGGTCTTATAAATGACATTTTTTTTATTTATGTGTTGTTTTTTAAAATAGCTAAATTAATAGCTTTGTCATTTACTATACCAATAGTTATAACTTTCGCAAATGTGACACCTATAGCATTTGTAATGCAACATGTTTTGTATTTACGTGACTTAGATGTATTAATATTACAAATAACAATGGCTTTTAATTTTTTTAAATAATTAATACTTAAATAATTTATTTAATTTGTAATGTCAATAGCTTAAACTTTTGTAAATAACTTTTGTGAAGATTATGTTCAGTGTTTTTTTATTGTGACGAAAATCCAAGAACATAAGTGAAATATTAACATCTTTTTTGTGATTTGTAATAAAGTTTGAAAGCTTTAAAACAGCTTGAAACATTGAAAGAACATATTTGAACCAGTGATGCTGTGGTGGTGCGGAGTGATACTGTGGTTGCGCTGAGTGATGCTGTGGTTGCGCTGAGTGATGCTGTGGTTGCGCTGAGTGATGCTGTGGTTGCGCTGAGTGATGCTGTGGTTGCGCTGAGTGATGCTGTGGTTGCGCTGAGTGATGCTGTGGTTGCGCTGAGTGATGCTGTGGTTGCGCTGAGTGATGCTGTGGTTGAGGGGGTGTAAGGGTGAGGGAGTGAGGGGGTTTGAGGGTGAGTGAGGGTGAGTGAGGGGGTGAGTGTGAGTGAGGGGGGAGCGGGGGTGAGGGGGTGTGAGGGTGAGGGTGAGTGAGGGTGTGTGAGTGTGTGAGGGTGAAGGGGTGTGAGGGTGTGTGAGTGTGAGGGTGTGTGAGAGGGGGTGTGAGGGTGCGGGGTTGAGGATGAGGGTGAGTGAGGGTGTGTGAGGGTGTGTGAGGGTGAGGGTGTGTGTGAGGGGGTGTGTGAGGGTGAGGGTGTGTGTGAGGGTGAGGGGGTGTGTAAGGGTGAGGGGGTGTGTAAGGGTGAGGGGTGTGTAAGGGTGAGGGGGTGTGAGAGTGTGTGTGAGGGTGTGAGGGTGAGTGAGGGTGTGTGTGTGTGTGAGAGTGAAGGGGTGCAAAGGTGAGGGTGAGGGTGTGAGGGTGAGTGTGAGTGTGGGTGTGAGAGAGTGTGAGGGTGTGTGAGGATGAGGGTGTGTGAGAGGGGGTGTGAGGGTGCTGGGTTGAGGATGAGGGTGAGTGAAGGTGTGTGAGGGTGAGGATGTGTGAGGGTGAGGGTGTGTGTGAGGGTGAGGGGGTGTGTGAGGGTGAGGGGGTGTGTAAGGGTGAGGGGGTGTGTAAGGGTGAGGGGGTGTGTAAGGGTGAGGGGGTGTGAGGGTGAGTGTGAGTGAGGGTGTGTGAGGGTGAGGTGGGTGAGTTAGGGGGTGTGAGGGTGAAAGGGTTGTGAGGGGGTGTGAGGGCGAGGGGGTTGTGGAATGGGATAGGTGAGACCTACAAATCTATCCAACAGCCGTACTGAAGGAGTAATGTGAAGTTCAATAACCAATCAAATGTCAGAAGTGATCCTTCTTGTGTTAATAATAAGGTTTAGGACATCCCAGTAGAACAGCGCACAGCAAACAACCGCAGAAGGCGTAGCAGACTGCCAAGTTACGGAAGCTCCTGCACTTTTAATGGTTTTCAGCTGGCTCCCAAAATGGGGTAGAGGACTTTTATGTTCCGATTTGCTGCACAGAATTGCAAAGGAAAAGATTATAATTTTTATGAATTCCATAGTTCTTGAACATGCTGGAGAGCACCTTCAAAGCGCAAACAACGTTTTTAACAGCTTCCTTAAATCGTTGTGATTGGGTGGGTTTTTGGTGGTCAAAAGGACAGCATTCAGGCTGGTTTTCTCAACTATGGAAAATGCTGCATAACCAATGAGTCCCCTCTAAATGCACAAAGGCATTAACGGGCTTTACCTGCAGAGCAGTGTGAACTGCAGTGGTAGATCAGCTGCTGCAGGGGAGGAGGAGAGGTGGGCTGATCACCGTGGCCCCTGCGGCTATAGAGGTGATCCGGGAGAGGTTGAGCCCGAGCGGCCGATGACGAAGGGCACTCCACTTAACCCGGACATGGGGGTGGGAGGAGTGTTGATTTTGGTGTTAAGAGGGAGGGAATCAAACGGGAGAAATATTAAAGGTCAATGTGATTAAAAAACATGTAGGTAGTTAAGCCGCACATACGGACCAAAATGTCATATTAAGCTGAAAATAAAGTGCAGCTAAAGTATTCACACTGAATAAGTTCCGTGACCTGGAGCCCCCGCTCGGAATAGTTTTTTTTCCTAACTTGAAGGCGGGTGCCGGGATGAAACAAAGCGCAGCGCCCATGCACTTAAAACTAGTTTCATCACATAATCGTGTTGCCACATGGAAGAGAAATGTACGCATTCCACCGCTCAGTGTTTCAACAGATTTACAGAGAAGGCAGCGCAGAGAGGCACAGGTTAACGCAGCTCGACGCTCCCATTTAGCCTCTTAAAGTAACCGTACAAATGAGCCTGGATCGAGCATTAAAGAGCAACAAGCAGTGTTGTGGGAGTGGCATCGAGGGTGGCACAGGGAGATTACTAAGCCACAGCAATAGTCTCGCTTAGCGAAGCAGCTGCGCTGCATTCACTACACGAGACCTAAAAATAGTTCAGACCAAAGATGCTAGGCAAAAGAGGAGGGAATGGGACAAAAGAAAAATATAAAAGGCAAGAGACAGCAATGAAAAAGCCTTTTGATAGCAAGATAGAGGCAAGAAAGAAGGAACGAGTAGTAGAAGAGAGAATGAGGATAGGATACAGGAAGGGAAAGGGACCAGGAAAGGAGGCAGAAAAGAGGGAGGGTAAACCAGCATTGGCAAGGACAATCATTCACCAATGTTCAGCCAGTGACGTGATTGATTTTGCCAGCACCTGAGCAGCTATGTTTAAAGTCTGGATAGCAGTTTGAAGTAATGGTGTACTGGGAGGAGGCTTTCAAGTGATTCCGAAGGCAGCCATTCGGTGCTGCTGAGAAGGGAATAGAAAGGGCAGAACGAAAGGACCAGGGTAGAGCGTGCGCATGAGTGAAAACAAAAGCAACATTTTAATGCAAAAACAAATAAAAATAGGCCCATGATGTCATCAGTAGAAGACTACAACACAGCAGGCAATCACCAACAGGGGGCGGAGTGAAAAAAAAAAAAAAAAAACAAAGACGGAGGGAAGAGAGAGAAGGGGAGGGTTGAGGAGAAATGCGACACGGCGGGCAGGGGAGGGGGCGGAGCGGAAAAAAAAAAAAAAACAAGACGGAGGGAAGAGAGAGAAGGGGAGGGTTGAGGAGAAATGCGACACGGCGGGCAGGGGAGGAGGCGGCGTGCATGTGTGTCTGCTACGTTAGCCACGGAGTGAGGCCTGTCTCTGTCGCTGGCTGTGTGCACTACGAGGGTGAACGCTCTCCAGGCCATTGGTGTGCCTGGCTCGAGGGCGCTTCAGCGATTTTCTCAAACAGATAATCTCATGCATGGCAGAAATATTTGTAAGATCCAACTGTAAGTCCCTCGAACAAGGACACAAAGGATCTATCCCAAAAGTAAGCATTAGGCAGCCTAATGAAAACAGGTTTATGAAAAGGGAAAAATACCATGCTTGGACGAAGCCGCAGACTTTTGATATGTGGCGCTCTTCTGCCCCTACTTTCAAAACTGCCATGACGATGCGACACGGCGGGCAGGGGAGGGGGCGGAGCGGGAAAAAAAAAAAACAAGACGGAGGGAAGAGAGAGAAGGGGAGGGTTGAGGAGAAATGCGACACGGCGGGCAGGGGAGGGGGCGGAGCGGGTAAAAAAATAAATAAACAAGACGGAGGGAAGAGAGAGAAGGGGAGGGGGGAGGAGAAATGCGACACGGCGGGCAGGGGAGGGGGCGGAGCGGGTAAAACAATAAATAAACACGACGGCTGGACGAGAGAGAAGGGGTGGGGGGAGGAGAAATGCGACACGGCGGGCAGGGGAGGAGGGGGCGGAGCTGGGGGAGGCTGTGAGATGTGCACGCGCTTTTAAGCTCAATGCGCATGCGCATTGAGCTTAAAAGTCACGGGCACTGCAAGGAATCGCCACGATTCCTTGCAAGTTAGTTAAAGAGTGGTTAAGCCCCCATAGTCTCCCAAGCTCGATGCGCATGCGCATCGACAGGCGAGACCTAAAAATGGGGGTGGGGAGGCTCAAAACTCTATTTGCACACATAGCCTGGGCGATCTAGTTGCCGGCCAGTGCTCAACACAGGGACCACCCGGAGCTCCAATAATGGCATTACCTCACACTCCTGCCATCAACTACAGCGCCGCAGGAAGCAGAAAACTCGAGTCTGCAGTGGTCTTCAGAAGTACTCATGACTGCGCAGACTCGAGGTCTCTGCTTCCCGCCTGACAAACCATTTCCCAACTCGTCAAGGGGCAGCCCCCTGTGACGAAATGGGAAAGGGTGGGGTAACCACTCCCTCCACTCCCTGACTGACGTGCAGCTCCGGAGTTACAGGGCTTAAGAATAAAACGCCCGGGTCTAATTTTGCACGCACGTCTTCAGGGGGTGGAGACTGGTCTTTTAGCAATGTATTTGCCGAGCTGATGACCTCACAACCCTCAGGGCTGTGGGATCCTCCGACCGGCAAATACATTAGGTTGTAGCCCAGCCCACAGGGAGCGCCAGCACTTTCAGGAAATAGTTTTCACTGACTGGCAAACTGCAAGCAGTGTGTGCACAATGTTTTTTTTAAACCTAACTCGAAGAGAATGGATTGTGGCTGACCGAGGTGAAAGTAAAGGGGGCGGAGCCCCGACGCCCTTAGCCAGAAACCGCCACTGGCACATGGCCATATGCAAATCAGTCTGACCCTGTGCCTCATGGGAACAGTCCAGCCCGAACTGCCAAGCCATGCCTTCCCTGGACAGGAAACAAGCTTCCTAGGACCGGTTTCTGGCATTTCAGCCGTCTTCAGCAAGGCTTGCTTGAATCCAGTGGCAAAGTGAGCAAGGGACTCACGTCTGAGCATACCCTGCCACACTTATGGCGGCCAAAAGCGGTACAAAAGGGGGTGGTAATGGACGAAGCGTCTGAACCAATCAAACACTCACACCCAGTCAACATATCTGGGTTTAATCCATCACCATTCTTTAGTATTGTCAGACGTGAGTCCCTTGCTCACCTTGCCACTGGATTCAAGCAAACCTGGCTGAAGACGGCTGAAATGCCAGAAACCGGTCCTAGGAAGCTTGATTCCAGTCCAGGGAAGGCATGGCTTGTCAGTTCGGGCTGGACTGTTCCCATGAGGCACAGCGTCAGACTGATTTGCATATGGCCCTGTCTGAACTGGGGTGGCAGAATGGACTAAAGAACAGTGATGGATTAAACCCAGATCTGTTGACTGGGTGTGAGTGTTTGATTGGTTCAGATGCTCCGTCCATCACCACCCCCTTTTGTACCTCCTTATGCTATACAGGCATGAATGTTGAACTCTCTACTAACAAAATAATTCCCACAATATATACCATCAATTCAAGTGATCTCAATAAATTGGGAGAATTCAATGGCCACACAAATGCCGCCAATATAGCAAAGAGTTTGACTTTAACAGAGTAAGACACAAGTACTGTCTTGTAGTTTTGTATAGTGCTTTATATCCGCTCATGGGCCCCCAAAGCACTCTTAATGGTTGAATAACTTAGTAGTGATGTATAATTGGTAAAGTGTGGCCTATGTGTAGTGTGTGTAGAGGTGCAGTGACCTTTTAGTAGTGCTTATTAAGCATGGGCGAATTTTGCGAATCTCGCGTTCGCGAATTTTGCGAATTTGCGAACTCGCAATCCGCAAAATCCGCGAATTCTCGCGAATTTGCGGATTTTTTTTTTGTGTGTGTTTGCGCGGGTTTCTGCCAGTTCGCGAGGGTTTTGTACACTTTCGCAAATTGCGAACTTACCTGTCGGGTCGCAAGTTTCGCGAACTTGTTGTTTCTACGTGTCCAGCCTGTTTGGGACACTCTTCTTCATCACTGCCACTCTCTGTCACCACTGCCACTCTCTGACTACTCATGCCACCCTCTGGCCCACCCATGCCACCCTCTGTTTCATCACAGCACCCTCTGGTTGTCCAGTCAGTGTACATTATTGTGGCAACGCAAGCACACCTTCCCTGCCTCAAGTGACCTGAATTAATTTGGGGCTGATCAATGTGTCACAGAATATTTTTTTAGCTGGCACCTGCTTCCTTAGTGCTTCCTGATTAGTGATCTTTTGCACTGTGCTAAGTGCTTTCATTGTTGCAAAATTAGTTACAACACCTGCCCTGCCCCAACTGACAATAATGAATTAGGGGCTGATTAATGGATTTGAACTTCCAGCCTGGCTCCTGCTTGTCTCCCTTAGCTGTAATTCAGGACCTTTGTGGCATATGTGTAACTATTCTGAGGTTCAGAGCAGGGTCACATAATAGTTGCAACTGGCAACTGAACTCTGGAGGGGCCCCTCAGGAAGCACTACAGGAAATGGCTACTAATGATGAGCCTGAACTTTTGAACCTGGTAAGTAGTTTCAGTTTTGCTAAGATCGTATTTCTGCAATTTTGCACTTATTCGCGGGGCGCGAAGTTGTACTGGGAAGCCGTGAACTCACGCGAACAGTGCGAGCAAAATCCGCTGCTCGCGGATTTGCGGATTTTGCGGGAGATTCGCGAATCTCGCGGATTGCGAATTTACCGAAAATCCGCAAAATCCGCGAGAGAAACGGATTTTCCGCCCATGCTTAGTGCTTATGCATGAACATGAATGTGATAGAAATAAAGGTTATATATGTCCTTTTACATTTTATAAACTGCACCTGACGGGTCACGTGTCAGGTAGGATCCATTGCTCCCAATTCCCAAATTTTTGACACCTATGCTTTGATGCTTTCGAGGAACCTATCCGACACCCCGTATAACTTGACTTTCACATGCAAGCTATCCTGAGCGTAACTGTCATTGATACAGACTGGAGTTACCCAAGTGTGAAAGAGAAGGCAAGCCATCTCAAAATATCCATACACTTGTCAGGATGAGGCGTCGAATGTGCTTAACTCTGCGTTCTGGTCCCACGCTAGTCTGAATCTTCCTGAGTGTCTTCAGAACAAAAAAGAGGTTGCAAAGGCATGCAGTGTGTGCACGCTGCCCGCAAAGTAGCTTTGCATCTCAGAGGGACACACTATGCTAAACACCTGAGTAAAGCTGAAAAGGACTACATGTCCCATGGAGCCACAGAACACTCACATACTTCCAAATGGTGTCAGCCATCTTTATCGTTTAGAGTGTAGGTTTTTTGCGGATTATGCCATCCTTGGAAGCCAAATATGATACATAGCTTCTACAGCCATGAGTTGAAGTTTAGTCTTCCACCTCTTTTTCTCGAATAGGGGCGATGGACACCAAGGCTGGTCCCTGCTCAGGACCGGCCCTCTACAACATTTCTTATGTCTGATCCAGTGTTTAATTTGCGCCGGTGGTTTTCGGTGATCAGCACAGCACTTAATTGCTAACAATGGCACTTATGAAAGTCTGCCACCTAGTGGCACTGTTTGTTTTATTTAGAGATAAGCATAACAACAGTTGTTTATTATTTCAATATATTTTAAAAATATCTAATACCTGCCACCCAAGCCATATAGTTTTGGAGGCCTGGAATAATCTGAAGTGTTGCACTTGCAGGAGGGTGATGGTTAGTAGGCGTATTTGTACTGTCATTGGCAGCACTGTCAGGGGCAATGGGTGGTGCAAGCAGCTGTGTCCTGCTTAAGCATGGGCGGAAAATCCGTTTCGCTTGCGGATTTTGCGGATTTTCGGTAAATTCGCAATCCGCGAGATTCGCGAATCTCCCGCAAAATCTGCAAATCCGCGAGCAGCGGATTTTGCTCGCACTGTTCGCGTGAGTTCGCGGCTTCCCAGTACAACTCCGCGCCCCGCGAATAAGTGCAAAATTGCAGAAATACGATCTTAGCAAAACTGAACCTACTTACCAGGTTCAAAAGTTCAGGCTCATCATTAGTAGCCATTTCCTGTAATGCTTCCTGAGGGGCCCCTCCAGAGTTCAGTTGCCAGTTGCAACTATTATGTGACCCTGCTCTGAACCTCAGAATAGTTACACATATGCCACAAAGGTCCTGAATTACAGCTAAGGGAGACAAGCAGGAGCCAGGCTGGAAGTTCAAATCCATTAATCAGCCCCTAATTCATTATTGTCAGTTGGGGCAGGGCAGGTGTTGTAACTAATTTTGCAACAATGAAAGCACTTAGCACAGTGCAAAAGATCACTAATCAGGAAGCACTAAGGAAGCAGGTGCCAGCTAAAAAAATATTCTGTGACACATTGATCAGCCCCAAATTAATTCAGGTCACTTGAGGCAGGGAAGGTGTGCTTGCGTTGCCACAATAATGTACACTGACTGGACAACCAGAGGGTGCTGTGATGAAACAGAGGGTGGCATGGGTGGGCCAGAGGGTGGCATGAGTAGTCAGAGAGTGGCAGTGGTGACAGAGAGTGGCAGTGATGAAGAAGAGTGTCCCAAACAGGCTGGACACGTAGAAACAACAAGTTCGTATTACTGAATTGATTTGCCTCACCTGGAGCACATAAAGAATCTTTTTTAAAAAATTCCCAACATAGTTTAAAGATCTTTATCACTTTATCGTCCTCTGAGAGCCTATTAAAAAATCTTAAAACCCGGGTAAATGCCAACAAATTCTAGGTGGTAAGATTCAGCTCCCTCCTTATGCCCTGGACCATGTTGCTAGGTGTAAGCAACAAACGTCTTCAGAGAACTGGCCCTTCTAATCGGTCCCACTCATTGGAGGGAAGCAAGGAAAAGACCTCAGTCCAAACAAGTCCCGGGGAGGTATTTTCCGTTCGAAGGCCCTCAATAAAGGAATATGAGATAACCCTCCACAGTTCCAATTACATCTGGACAATCAGCTGTCCTGCAGCAACGAATTCTACTTAATACAATCCCAATTTAAGCCCCATTATAAATTACTCTTAAATCTCAGACCTATATATTTATAGTAATCAACTGACTCCACCTCCCGGGTGTTTAAATGGCAGTTAAATATTTTTGCTATTTTACCAATGACCTACACCTTACTCTTTTCTAGGTTAATTTGAAGCTGGTTCTGCTTCCTATATGTTTCAAGGGTGTATAATTCCCTCTGCAGACCAATTGGGGTGAAATCCAACAGTAGCAGGTCATATGCATAAAGTAGATAGGCAATGTGCTGTTTCTGGACTTTAGGGGAAAAGGGCATTGTTTGAGATATAAGGAGGGAGGTCGGCTAAAAATAAACTAATAAGCAGGGGTGCTAAAACACCCCCCTGCGGAAGGCCATTCTTAATGGAATTTCTCTTTCCTGAAATCAACAAAACAACAGCACAGTGTGAGAAAGTGCCCTCTTTCTGCATGGTTGCCCCCATGTTTTGCTGAATTGCTGATGTTGAATTTGAATTTAAAACATTTGTAAAGCGCAGCGTTCACCCTGCGGTTTCTTGGCGCTATAGAGATAGGTCCAGCAACTCGAGACAGTGGAAGCCTGACGCAGAGAAATAGCAGGGACAAGTTACAAGGAAAAGGCCTGTTTAAACAAAAAGGTCTTTAGATCTTTACGGAAGGAGGAATAGTGTGAAGCAAATCGTAAGTGGTCGGGGAGGGAGTTCCAAAAGGTAGGAGCCAAAGTTGAAAAGTTGGCTCCTCCCCACTTTTTACGTTTGAAACGTGGGATTTGCAGGAGGGATTTAGAGGATGAACGGAGCTCTCTGACAGGAACATATTCGATAATCAGAGAAGAAATGAAAGCGGGGGCAGTACCCTGGCGAGCCTGGAAAACCATACAGCCGGTTTTAAAAAGGGAGCATTCCTTGACTGAGTGTGCCCTGGGCCCTTGCTAATCAGATACCCGGGGCCTATGTTCCTTCCTTAAAACTGCATTGAAGCCTAAACCCAATTGGCATCTCCGGCCACATGTCAGCCCCTGGTAAATGGTACCACAGGTACCCAGGGCACTGTGACCAGAGAAGGCCTCTAAGGGCTGCAGCACTTGCCACCCTTAGAGGCCCTGTACTCCGACACTCACACACTGCCTTTCCAGGCTGTGTGTCGTGGTGCAGAACAAAGTGAAGAGTCGACATGGCCCACATCCCTGTGTGCCATGCCTAGAACCCACTGCCTTGGCCTAGATCAGTCATCCCTCTAGCTGGGTGCACAATGCCAATGGTGAGGGTACAGGTGCATGAGCCCTGTACTCCTACGGTATCCAGGTCCATTCCTTGGCACTGTAAGTGCAGTGCTGCCATTAAGAGTATATGGTGCTGGGAGTTTGTCATTACGAACTCCACAACACCATAATGGCTGCACTGCAGACTGGAAAGTTTAGTATCAAACTTCTCAGCACAATAAACCCACACTGATGCCAGTGTGGGATTTCATGTAAAATGCACCATAGAGGGCATCTTAGAGATGCCCCCTGAAACTCAACCAACTTCTAGTGACCTGACTGAGTGGCTGCTTAGGTTGCCACCACCAGACATGTTTCTGGACCCCTGGGTCGGGAGCTGCTGCTCTCGGGGGCCTGAAACAATGCACATCCTGGGACGAGATGCCAAGCCTCCTCCCCCAGGATGGGCAGGGTTCACAAAGGAGAAGCTTCAAAGGCATGCCGCCTTTGTGAGCCTCTCCAGACCATTTGCTGCTTTCAGCAACTAGTCCCCACTGGTTCTACCCCCACTTTGGGCAGGAGAACCGGTGGGAAAAACAAGTGAGGAGGAGAGGTGTGCCCACCTCTGCCAACTCCACCCCTAAGGTGGGGGACGCGAGGTGAAGCACAGCCTCGAGTCCCCGTCATCTTGAGGATGGAGGGACCCAGCCAACCAGGGACAGGCTCCTGCCCCCTCCCACTGGAAAGTGGCAGAATAGGGGGTGTACCCACTCCAGAGAAGGGAGCCATTGGTCGCTGTCTGCCCTTTACCTACCTGTAACGCCCCTAAAATTAGTATTTAGCGGCACCCTGAACCTTCCTTCCTCAGATCCAGAAACCACAATAAAAGAAGATAAGAAGAAGGATGAAAAGCCGTGCAGAGCTAACAAGAGGGCGACGCCCACTGACTTGGCCCCATCCCTACAGGCCTGTCTCCTCTCGAACCTGCTCCTGTGAAATCCTGATGTGTCCTGCAGCCAGCAACCTCAAAAACCCTGGAGGAACTGCCTGCCTTCACATCGAAGACTGAATCTCCTGTGAACACTGGACTTGTTCAAACTGCAGCTTTTGGTGCCAGCCAGAAACCACGAATCCAGCCCACTCTGCACCCGCGGAACCCGGCCCGAGCTCGAGTGGAAAAACACCATGAAGAGGTCCCCCTGATGATCCTGACCCGAGACCTGGCGACGACCCCTGACCTGCCTCAAGCCTCCTGACGACGCCTGCAGCCTCAATCCAGAGGCCCCCTCACCCCCACCAAAGCGGGTAAGAAAATGCGACGTCCCAAGGTACCCCTGCATTCGACACCTCACGGCCTTGTGTGCCCAAACCAACAGTGCCTAACCAACCCTCAACATCCCAACTTACCCCTCAAAGTGGTGGTCGCTCCTGGAAGATCCTCGTCCCCGAGTCTGAAGTGTTTCTCTGTCCCAGAGGTTCTCCTTTGGAAACAACAGGGCACCGACCTTAAAACATCACCCTCCACCCGGCCGCCCAAGTGCCTCTGAGGGTGCACCTTTGGTGCTACTTTGGTCCCCAACTTTCCCTGAGCTAAATCCTAGGAGCTTTGCTCCCACAACCTCGTGGCCTGCTTGCCAGCAGCCACCAACCGGAGATCCCCTATCCTCCATAGGATAACATTGGGCCCAACACTTTGCACCCGGCCGCCCTAGTGCCGCTGAGGGTGCAACTTCAGTGCATCACTGACCCTGGAAGACCCCTGAGTCTAACCCCAGAACTTTAACTCCCACAGTCGTTTACTTACCTGCAAACCAATAACCTGTTTTTCCTCCATAGGATAACATTGACAATTTTCCCTCCCAAAAATGACTAAGGGCCAGATGTAGGAAGGCTATTACCGACCGATAATAGCCTTTTCAGATGTAAGTGGTATATTTTCTGATTCGGTAAATAACGAATCGGTATTTACCGATTCAATATTTACCGAATCATCATTTACCGATTCGGTATTTACCGAATCGGTAAATGAGATGTAGGAAGCACTTTAAAGAGTGTTTTTGTGCTTTAAGGATTCGTTATTTACCACCAACTATTAGTTGGTGGTAAATAACGAATACCTGTGTAAATGCAAATCTGTGCATTTACACCTGTACCATGTGACAGACATACATGCCCTTAGGGCAAGTATGTGCGCCACATGTGCACACCAGCACTATTCAGGGGTGTAACAGGGTGTCAAATTGACACCCTGTCACCCTTGACTATTTCCCAATTTTACTGACTCGATATTAACCAATTCGGTAATTGCCATTCATTCCTATGGGCCTCCAGGCCCATAATAATGAACGGCAATTACCGAATCGGTAAATACCGATTCGGTAAATACCGAATCTTAACCATTCAGTATTTTTTACCGACTTTTTATCTACATTGCATTACTGATTCGAAAATACCGAATCGGTAAAATTCGGTATTTTCAAATCGGTAAATTACAATTACCCACATCTAGCCCTAAATATGGAGTTTGGAAAACTAAAGATATTCTTTAAAAATCGTACAAATAACCAAAACTTATCTTTTCACCTGTTTGCAGGACATGTCCCAGTGCTGAATCTAGGCATCCAGCATTGAGTTAGAAAAAAGAACGTAAACGTAACTTACCTGCAATTTGTTGACAAAGCCTATTCATTTCAATGTTTAGCTCCAAAAAGTTTCTAAGTGTGGAGTTTTGAAATCTGAAAATATTCACTTCTAGAGCCTTGTAAATGATGGCCCACAACGTGAAGCAATGATCTATGGTAGAATGGCCCTCCAGAAAGCCCCCTTGCTCAATTGGGATTATCTCTGATTTAACCCCTTCACTGCGGCGGCTATTCCACCGCAGTGCTAAGGGGGCGGGGCGGCAGCGCGGCGGCCGCATGCTGGTGACGGAACCGCTCCGTCACCAGCGTCGGTGGCGCTGTGCTTATGACGGAGCGGTTCCGTCATGGCCCGCACCGCTCAATGGAACGCTCAGCGCAGGCGCGGAATTCGCGCCGCGCAGGCGCTCCGAGCAGGCCATGACGGAACCGCTCCGTCATCAGCTCAGCGCCACCGCAGCTGATGACGGAGCGGTTCCGTCATCAGCAGACAAGGGGTTAAAGGCCCAGTATTCCAATTTTGATAGAATCATTTTGGAGAATACCTTAACAGGAATATCCAGAAGGCTAATCAGCCTGTAATGTATAGGATCTGAACCATTCACTTTTTTTAAGAAGGGTTTTATTATAGACCCTTTCCACGATGGAGGCCCTTTTGAGGCAATCCAATGGAACAAGAGGGAGTACACCATTGCTCACCAATCACTCTTCGATTTAACTGTTACCACTGGGATGTTGTCAGGACATGCGGCCCTTTAAAGCTTTATTCTGTCAATAACTGCTCTGACTTCCTTTATTAAAAACGAATCGAGGGGAGCTTTTTATAGAGAATTCCCTGAGGTCTAGATGAAACAGAAGGGTGGCTATATAAACCTTCCAAATAGGTTGACCACGTATCTTCAGGAATCATACATACGAGAGTCCCCCTATTTGGTCACTGGGCTTGTTGACCTTTGCCCAGAACTTTAGTTCATCCCCTGAGAGAATGATTTCCTACATCTCATCCCACTTACTATGATAAAAGTAGGCCTTTTTCTCTTTAACCAGCTGCTTATATTGGGACTTAAGCTTAACCAACTCCTGGGATACTACAGTATCTGTGTATCGCCTAGCTCTCTTGGAGGCTCATCTCACCAAACACTTTAACTCTTGACAGGCTAAACCAAACCAACTCTTCCCGTTTGTGTGATGGGCTGCCTGTATTCCCCACTCCCTTACATTTATATCAATGTAGCCCAGAATAATTTCATTGAACCACACAATTCTGTTCTCCGAGCAAACAAAGAGAACCTCAATATTCTCTGTTAATTGGAATGCAGCTAGGCGTTAGAGATGAATAGAGTCTAGACGAGTTGAGCGGATAGGATACTTCCAAGAGTAACACCCGCTCTGTCCAGCCACCAGCTCGCAGAGACTAAGTCCTGCAGCAGTAGCCTGATGGTCGCTACCCTCGTACTTTGCCACTTTAAAATCTAAAAAGAGGCAAAAGTGCCAAATGGCTGTGAACATATAGTCAACCAGACCTGTCAACAGGTCCTGCCGGAACTTTGCCGCTGCAGGCATATCATTATTAAAACGTCCATTTAAACAGATCAAACCATTATTCACCAACCATTGACTCAAGGCTTTGGCCTCCTTTTTAACAGCACCAGTGGGAAATTGGGCTGCAGGGATGTTCTAACTAATACGGCTCTGACATTTTTGCAGTCTAGTTTTTCTCGTTCCCTCGCTCTGCACCCATGTAAGGCACATGACAGTGTCAACGTGCCGCACGGCCACCAGCTGTCGCGTGTGCCCCTCGCCTGCCGCTGCTCTCAGCCTCGCTGAGCCTTCCCGCCTTCGGGCCACGCCCCCCGCCGCCGCTCGTGGTTTCCCGCATCTCTGCCATTCTGTTGCTTCGTTTTACATTGTACTGTATTTTTGTTTTAAATTGTTTGTATTTTGGTTTTTAAATTCTTTGTTTTCCTGTGCTAGTATTGTTGTCCCCCCCTGTGCTGTTGTCCCCTGCGCCCACCTGCCCCGCTCCCCACTTCCTGCTTCCCGCCGCCAGGAGTGTGGACACGCCCCTTTCCTCCCCGCTCCCGCCTCCCAGCTGCTCCTCCCTCCCTGCACTTGGCCATAAATGGCGACCGTGCGGCACAGGTGAGTGTGACCTATTCGTAGGACACCCCTGCGCCGCACGGCCACCAGCTGTCGCGTGTGCCCCCCGCCTGCCGCTGCTCTCAGCCTCGCTGAGCCTTCCCGTCTTCGGGCCACGCCCCCCGCCGCCGCTCGTGGTTTCCCGCATCTCTGCCATTCTGTTGCTTCGTTTTACATTGTACTGTATTTTTGTTTTAAATTGTTTGTATTTTGGTTTTTAAATTCTTTGTTTTCCTGTGTTAGTATTGTTGTCCCCCCCTGTGCTGTTGTCCCCTGCACCCACCCACCCCGCTCCCCGCTTCTCGCCGCCGGGAGTGTGGACACGCCCCCTTCCTCCCCGCTCCCGCCTCCCAGCTGCTCCTCCCTCCCTCCACTTCACCATAAATGGCGACCGTGCGCACGCGCAGCGGGCGCGCCAATTGTGCGTCGAAGGCGCGCCAAAGGTAAGCCCGTCTGCGCCCGTCCGCGCCTGGACCGCAATCAGTGCCAGAACCCCTGGCCCCCGCAGTCACCAGCCCACCCGCCAGACCTACGACGCCACCGATCTCTACGCACTCAACGCCGGTAGAATCCCGGGCTGCTATCGAGCCACCCCGAGATGCACCCACGGACCCTTCTGCTGCCACTCCTGCAAGTTCACCTGCATTCGGAGCTGCACCACACCAGCACCGACCAAGCCGAGCTCCAGCAGCAACCACCTCAAGTGCATCCTGCTCAACAACCGCTCCGTCCAAAGACATACCGTCGAGCTCTGGAACCTGCTCGACACCACAGCCCCAGACGTCGCCTTCCTCACGGAAACCTGGATGAACGCCTCCTCAGCGCCCGACATTGCCATCGCCATCCCGGACGGCTACAAGATCATCCGGAGGGACCGCATCAACCAGACAGTAGGAGGCATCGCCATCGTCCACAGGAACTCCATCCGCATCTCGACCAACACCGACGACACCCTCGCACGCGCCGAACACCTGCTCTTCCAGATTCACATCCACCCCAAGTCCACCCTCCGCGGCACCCTCATCTACAGACCCCCGGGACCACGCACACAATTCAGCGAAGACATCGCCGACTACATCAGCCCGCACGCCCTCCCCTCCGCTGACTACATCCTCCTCGGGGACCTCAACTTCCACCTGGAGAACAACAACGACCGCAACACCACCACCCTGCTGGACAACCTCGCCAACCTCGGCCTCAAGCAACTGGTGACCACCCCCACCCACTACGCTGGACACACACTCGACCCCGTCTTCTCATCCAGCAAGGACATCGCCTTCAGCCACGCCACCGGACTCAACTGGGCGGACCACAGCTGCGTCCACTTCAGCTTCAGAAGGACCACGATCCACCACCACCAGCAACAGGTTGCACGCAGAAGCTGGAACAAGATCACAGCCGACCAGCTCGCGACCTCCCTGAGCATGAACCCTCCCACCAGCGCAACGAACCCAAGCCAGGCGGCCACCAACCTCGCGAAGTGGATCAGCAACTGCGCAGACGACCTCGCCCCTCTGAAGACCCCGCCTAGCAGACCCGGCAGCAAGAAAGCCCCATGGTTCACCGATGAACTCAAGAGCTCCAAGAAGAACTGCCGAGCCCTCGAGAAAGCCTGGCGCAGAGACCCAACACCGAACAACATGACTGCCCTCAAGCTCGCCACCCGAAAACACCACCAACTGATCCACGCCACCAAGAAAACTGCATTCAAGGAATGACTGGACAACAACGCACACAACAGCAAGGAACTCTTCAACATGGTGAAAGAGCTCTCCAACCCCAACGCCGGAAACAACGACATCACCCCTTCGCAAGACCTCTGCAACTCCCTCGCCTCCTACTTCCACAACAAGATCGCGGACATACACAACAGCTTCAGCTCTCAACCGACGCATGCCACGACTGAACCACCGCCCCCCACCACCACCCTCCACGCCTGGACCCCGATCAGCACCGAAGACACCATCCGCACGATGAACTCCATCCACTCCGGATCTCCGACCGACCCCTGCCCTCACCACGTCTTCAACAAGGCTGACGCTGTCATCGCACCCCACCTGCGGGACATCATCAACACCTCCTTCGACACCGCCACCTTCCCGGAGAGCTGGAAGCACGCCGAACTCAGCGCTCTACTAAAGAAGCCATCAGCTGACCCCACCGACCTCAAGAACTACCTCCCCATCTCGCTGCTCCTGTTTCCTGCTAAAGTCATCGAGAAGACTGTCAACAAGAAGCTGGCCGCCTTCCTCGAGACGAACGGATCCCTCGACCTCTCGCAGTCTGGCTTTCGGGCCAACCACAGCACCAAGACCGCCCTGATCGCAGTTACCGATGACATTCCAGCCCTGCTCGACAACGGAGAAACAGCGGCCCTCATCCTCCTAGACCTCTCCGCGGCCTTCGACACTGTCTGCCACCGTACCCTAGTACAGCGCCTCAGCAACGTCGGAATCCAGGAGAAGGCACTGGAATGGATCACCTCGTTCCTCCCAGGAAGGACACAGAGAGTCCGCCTCCCCCCGTTCAGATCAGAAGCCACCAAGTCATCTGCGGCGTTCCTCAAGGCTCCTCGCTCAGCCCAACCCTCTTCAACGTCTACATGAGCACCCTCGGAGACATCGCACGCCAACACAACCTCAACATCATCTCCTACGCCGACGACACCCAGCTGATCCTCTCCCTCACCAACGACCCCGCCACCGCCAGAACCAACCTACACGAAGGGATGACAGACGTAGCCAAGTGGATGATGAGCAGCCGCCTGAAACTGAACTCGGACAAGACGGAAGTCCTCATCCTGGGATCATCGCCCTCCGCCTGGGACGACTCCTGGTGGCCCCCAGCACTGGGCAGCACACCCAAACCAACAGACCACGCACGCAACCTAGGCTTCATCCTGGACTCCTCCCTTTCCATGACCAGACAAGTCAACGCCGTCTCCTCGTCGTGCTTCAACATCCTGCACATGCTACGGAAAAATCTTCCGGTGGATCCCCACCGAGACCAGGAAAACGGGCACCCAGGCCCCCGTCACCAGCCGGCTGGACTACGGCAACTCCCTCTACGCCGGAACCACCGCCAAACTTCAGAAGAGACTCCAGCACATCCAGAACGCCTCTGCACGACTCATCCTGGACATCCCCCGTCGCAGCCACATCTCCGGACACCTGAGAGATCTGCACTGGCTCCCGGTCAACAAGAGAATCACCTTCCGTCTCCTCACCCACGCACACAAAGCCCTGCACAACCAAGGACCAGCATACCTCAACAGCTGCCTCAACTTCTACGCTCCCACACGCCATCTTCGATCGACCAGCTACGCCCTCGCCACCGTCCCCCGGATCCGAAGAGCCACCACAGGAGGAAGGTCCTTCTCCTACCTGGCCGCCAAGACTTGGAACTCCCTCCCGACCCACCTCCGCCTGACCCAGGACCACCTCGCCTTCAGGAAGCAGCTCAAGACCTGGCTGTTCGAGCAGTAGCAGACCCCCCCTCCCCTAGCACCTTGAGACCCTCCGGGTGAGTAGTGCGCTATATAAATGCTGTGATTGATTGATTGATTGCTTGTGGCATGCCGAAGGTGCTCCAAAGGCAAGCCCGACTGCACCCGTCGGCGCCAGAACTGTGCCAGGGATACTGCCGGCTCTAAGTTCGATCAGAGTCCCCCTCTATTGAGGTTCTATTCCGGTACCCACCTCATGGACCTTCAGTTTCTGGGCTCAAATTCGGCCAGCCAGTCTACTTTGGATGTCTGTAACAGCGTAGCTAAGCACTGCCTTAGCTGTAATATCCACTTTAAGACCTGTGTGGGTCTTACGGCGGCTTCTTCGCTGCTGGTGGAGGACTCACTTCTGGTTAAAGCTACCAGTACTTGACCTTACAGCCTGATAGTGCTCCGTGGTGTCCAGCTCAACAATAGGTTCCTTATAAAGCATAATCATCTAATTCTAACCCTAGCTTTGGATGACTGTATTTTTATAACTAAAACATGGGCTAGAGAGGACTTTGGTGCTGACCTAGTTGATGCTATTTCACTAGGCTACTCAATCTTTAGACTTGACCGCCAGGGTCGAATAGGAGGTAGGCATCACATGTTCTCTTGAGCCCGTGGTTTTGTGCAGGGAGGGTAGCACAGAGGCTGCCTTTGTCAAGCTTAAAATCTCTGACAAAAAAAGTTCTTGTTTCTCTTGATATACCGTCTTCCTGGCACATGGGCCAACTTTCAGAGGGCTTGGGGTCAGGTGGTGGAACCATTCTTGGTTCAAAATCACGTGACCATTCTGGAGGAGTTCAATTTCCATCTTAACGATCCTTCATGCAAGGATACAATCTCACTTCTTGAACTTATGTCCAGCATAGGGTTTTTCCTGCTTGTCTCTGCACCCACTCATGTCGCTGGGCACACTCCCAACTGCAGTTTCACTAACTTTGACAATATCTGACTATAGATTGTGTCTGTCCTACCTTTTAGCTGGTCAAACCACCAGGTGATTGTATTCAATGTTTATCTCCCCCACTCTTTGTCTCAGACAAGCCTGGCTTCTTCCATGCCTGTTATGTGCTGTAACTGGAGCAAAGGCTCTCAATTACTCTAGAGCCAATTACATTGACACCTTGGGATATTCTGCAGAAGGTTTCCAAGCTCAGGTGGCGCCCTCCGTGGATAGCATAGCCCCATTTCAGGTGAAACTAGGTACTAGAAGTAAGCCATCTGCGCCCTGGTTCTCTGTGGAACTCATGGGTCTCCGCCAGGCCTGCCGTAGGCAAGAGCGCACATGGCAGTCTACTAGTCCACTAAGGCTGCTTTTTTCACTGAAAATGTTAGGACAGTTTTTAAAGTAGTCAATGACTTGTCTACCCCATCTAAGTGTCTAATGAATTCCTCACAAGATTTCATCAATAAAATGGCTTCTTTTTAAGGGATAATATTCTGTAAAATTTAATAAGATTTTGAGCTTCCAATGGATAATGTAACTGAGCCCAAAATCGACATGCCGTTTGCAGTCTTGAGTCTTCCCTTCTGCCTGGAAGGAAGTCAATTTTACTCTGTTAATAAAAAAAAACGGATGTGGACTTGGAGGATCTAAAAAAACTTCCATCCTATTTCCTTGCTTCTAGCACCAGCCAAACGTTTTGAAAAGTTTGTTAACCAGGGACTTGTCAAATTTATTGAGGCTCATGACATACTCGATCCATCACAGGAGGGCTTCAGGAGCGGCCACAGTACAGCATCTGCTCTGACTGTTGCCACCGATAGTATTTGACGTCAGGTTGATGGGGCGGGGGGGGGGGGAGCTATCCTTGTGCTGCTTGATTTGTCAGCTGCATTTGATTCCGTTTTCCCAGTAAAGATGATTGAACGCTTGCAGCAAGTTGGAGTGGGTGGATCTGCTCTTGAGCTCCTTTGCTCTCTTCTCACCAATAGAGTTCAAATGGTTAGCTGTGGAGGCTTCAAGGCTGAAGCCTTCACTCTCCCTTGTGGAGTTCTGCAGGGCTCTTCCCTGAGTCTAACTCTGTTTGATATTTATGCTGCTCCTCTGGCTGAATTGGTGCTCTTTTGGGTTCCAAATACTGTCGTGCGCGGATGACACCCAGATCATTGTGTCCATTTCCAATTATCTGACCTCTTTAGCCAAGATGTTCAATCACTGTGTGTCTAGCATCAGTAGGTGGATGAAAAACAACTCTCTTAGACTTAATGCAGACAAGACAGAGGTCTTGGTCTTTGGTACCCAGGCAGATGTCTGGTCTAACATCTGCTGGCTGGAGAACTGTGGATTGCTCTCTACCACGGTCAGATCTGACGAAAACTTGCCTGTCCTGTTTGATAACACCCTGAGTACTTGCTTTCTCATTCTTAGCACTTTGAGAAAGATTTTTCCTTATATCCTAATTGATTTGCGCTAATCAGTCATCTTATCACCTCACAACTGGATTATTGCAACTCCCTGTATCTTAACATTAAGGCTTCCTGTGTCAACAAACTGCAAGTGGCCCATAACGCAGCGGCCCGACTTATCTTGAACATCCTGAGGTATCTTTCTATAAGAGAAGGGATTTGGTCTCTCCAATGTCTTCCAATTAAAAAAACTATTATCTTTAAGTCTCTCTGTATGGTTTTCTTAGCCTTGCATCAGGAAGGCTCTTTTCAGTGGTATTTCCGTAACGACATACATCCATTTCCCAAGCAGGTCCCTTGGACCTTCCTCTCGTAGGCAGGTGTTAGTTCCTAGAATCTGCACAGCCAGATGGGGAGGTCGGTCATTTTCTATGGCAGCTGCCAAATTATGGAACATTTTGTACATCTCAGAAGCCAACTCTTCTACTGCATTAAAAAAACGATTGAAAACTTGACTTTTCTCTCTCCATCTACCTTAGTCATGGATTCCTCTGTTCTTGGCCAGTGCGGGGTGCTCTATGCTAGCGCTTTGATACCCTCTGGCATATTGTGCCATATAAGTTTCACTAACTTAACATAACGTTATAATAATACAGGTCATCTTCCATCTCTAAGTCTGCCTGGGCGGGAAAAAGACAGGCATTAACATCCCCAGCCATTATTATAAGTGCTTCTGGGAATTTTGCTACCAAATTCTGAAAGGATTGCTCCAAGGATTTCAACCAGCCTTTCGTTATCCGGTACTCTTCTTTATAAATATATAAACATTTATAAGAAGAAAGCACCTGCAAATATTATTACTGCGGCTCAAATGAATCTCCTGACTGCCAACGGTGTGAGACCCAAAGCCTCTGGTTAGCAGGCCTTTGCGTCCTGATTGGAAGTTTCTGTACCATCCACACACTCACATTGCAGACAGCCCTTGTGTATTCCAGCAGTTCAGTTCTGTAGGAAATCACCTTTCAGCACGGTCCCCTGGGATTTTATTGTCATTTGCTGGACCCTATATTTTTGGTGACTTTAGAACGCTGCGCACCTTACCCCTGCTAACCAATAGTAAAGTGCCTTTGCTTCCCCCTTTAAAAATGATTGCACTGACATATTTCTAATGAGCATATTTAACTTTCCTATAAGTCCCTAGCATATGGTACAAGGTGTACCCAGGGCCTGTAAGTTAAAGTACCACCAGTGGATTTTAGCACCTATTGCACGATCCACTCTTGGGCGACTGCAAACATGGCATCGGGCCTACCGAGTGTAGCCTGACTGCTGCAGTGTAAAACTGAGATTCAACCAATCAAAATGTCAAAACTCCCTTTAAAATATGAATAAGTCCCTCCTAAGTAGGCCTTGTAGCCACAAGGAAGGTTGCATGGGATTTAACATTTGGACATGCAGAAATGTAAGGTCCTACTCCTTACAGTGACTAGCACCCAAAATTATTTTCACGGTGGCAGACTTATCTATCCTATCTAGAAAATCACAGTGCAGACTAAATCCTAGTACTGTATCTCGGGAAAGAGACTAGCTAGAAAAATAATTAAAATAGTTAATAAAAAAGAGTAACTTTTTTTTTCTAAAGTTTTATTTATAATTTTCACAGAAAACCAATAGTACAGTGCAGGTCCCCGTGTTGCAAAGTAGCTAACATAATACAACATATTCTGTCATGTTTCAGTTGAGAGTACACAAGATATTCTATAATAAACAATTGTTATGCACAAGATGATAGGAACTGTACTCTTCATCCTGCGATGTTCCTGCCTGGGGAGTTTGCTCCGTCTGTGAGCTCACTGATGTTTGTGCCGGCGGGTATGATCGGAAGGGTTGCCTTTTGTCAAGTGGTCTGGACACTGGAGGTTGCAATTGAGCATAGAGCTGTCTGTTAGTGTTCCAGTATGATCTGCTGAACATCCAGGTCGGTGGGTGTTTACTCCCGCAGTAAAATGCGACTTCACGTTTTGCCAACAATAATACTAACGCACAGAAGCACCAAGAGGATTCGGGGAGGTCTTGTAAGTATCCTAGTAATGCTTGTAGGGGTGAAGGAGAAATGCTCAGGTCTGTCATAAGAGATAGTTCGTTAAACACTCCTGTCCAAAATTGGGCCACCTTATCTCATGTCCATGTCATGTGTGGAAAGTCTGCCATCGGGATGTTGCATCTAGGTCATGTGTGTGGGCGTGCAGGATCTATTCGGTGCACCTTAGCTGGGGTGATATATGCCCGATGTAAAAACATATAATGTAATATTTTATGTTTATGGCTAAAGGAGACTTTGCATGTTTGTTCACAACAGAAGCATCACTGAGTGTCTGCGAGGAGTTGTCCCAGGTCCTGTTCCCACGCCAGCCGTATCCCCTCATCCCCTAGTTGGGAGCATGGCAATAGTGATTCTGTACAGTCTGGACATCAGATGTTCCCCACCATGGTCCGTGATAAGTAGCATCAATGGGAGGAAGTCAGGGGGTCCGGTGGGTAGCTGGCGATCAGTGAACGGAGCGCCCGCTGCAACCTGCATAATATAAACGGATCCATGAAGGCAGCTTCCCTGAGTCTGGCATCTTCTACAAGAGAAAATACCTGTACGCAGGGGAACAAGCGGTCCAGTACCTTAAAACCAGCACCTCGCTGCCTTGTGGCTGATTCTGAGGAGGGGCCTTGGTATCACCTCTCTGCGCCATACTGCTGCCAGCTGAGTCAGCCCCGCCAACTTTTTTTAATGGTAGCTTTCTTTGTTTGGTTAAGTGCAATATATATCTACTCCAGCGGTCTGTAGTAGATAATACCCCAGCACTCCACCTTCATCTAATTGGGGGAAGGTGAGGGCTTTCTATGTCGTTTACCACGGTTCACTCGTCATCCATGTAGGGCCACACACCTCAGTTGCCACCTCTAATAGTCACCGCAACAAGGCTAAGGCCAGACCCCATCCACCATGCCAAGCTGTGCACTCTGTGTCCAGGCGATTTTGTGCTGTATTTGCCCTCGGGGTTGCATAGAGCGACCATTCAGGGTAAATGATCTAGCAGGCCCGGTTCCTGGTGTAGCGCACTCATGTAGGACTTGGGCGCGACTCAATGGTGGTGGCTAGTGGGTCTTTTCAGGGGATTGGCGTAGTCTGGTGTAATCTGCCACTGTCCGGCCAGGTGGCCAGCCCCCAGGATCTCCTGTGGTCCCTGTCACCACATGGCCTCCGGGGCACACCAGGCTCACCTGCGTGCTGGTTGGGCTGCCTACCGATCCAATTCGTCCACTGTCCACCAGTCTGAGGACCCGGCCGGCTAGGCCGCTCGAGGTGCACTGTCAGTCTGTCCGCCCTTGTGTATGGGCCACCGGTGTTCGATTAAAGGGGAGTCCGCGTGGAGCCGCCTGATGTCCGCCCAGCAATGTAATGGAGCCCCCAGCTTCAGCCGTGATCAGGGCCCTTCTCGCTTCTCCATGTTCCTGCCATTTCTGGGCCAGTCTTCATTAGTTTTTGGACCGCAGCCCGGCCAACCGTGCCTGGGGCATATCCGTGCCCACAGTGACAAGGATGTTTTACAGTTGCGACTCAGGTGGCTGAATCATCTGGGAAGTTGGCGGAGTTTCAGAGCTACACGGCCATCTTGGTCCATAGCTTAGCCATGCCACCCTAAGAAAGAGTAACTTTCAGAACGTTACCTTTCCCTAGCCAGAAGTTCCTGGAGGATAAATTGTATTTGCTCTCCAGCTTCTCCCAGCCAGCGATTAGCATTCAAACAGATGTGAATAATGTGTGAAATTCCTACCAGGAGCTCTGTGATTGACAGGTCGACCAGAGTGGGTAGAAATGACTCCTCTGAACGTCACACAATATGACTATGGGATTCCTTTTCACACTTGTGTCAAATCCTGCTGGAGTGACAAATTCTGCTTGGCATGTCTGATGGATTTGCATATAACGCTGGGGGAACACTAAAAGGGTGTAGAACAAGATGCCAAGACACTTCTTGTGTATCAACTGTCTACTTGCTGGAGAACCCTTCTTTTTTTCTACTAGACTTCTGTCTGCGGGTTTATTGTGGGTACAGTGGATGCCCCAAACTGAATTAAATTGTTAGAGGACACTGGTATTCCTATAGCCCTCTCCCCCCACACACCCAGCCCTCAGACACCAAGTTTAGTGCAGCTGAAGACTTTCACTATCTTGAAAATGCCCAAAGTAGGTACAGTAAGGACTATGAACTTTTACCCTATTGGTTAGCTTCTGCCCAGGAGTCATTCCCACCCCATAGCTTGTGTCAGGCATAAATGTGGCATCTCCAGGCTCCCACTTCAGCCTGCTGGACCTGGGGAAGAGCAGAAGAAGACTGGGCCTACTGTCTGAGACCTGAGAGGAGTCCTGAAGGACTGTGGTTTGCATGCTGAAAAGAGTGTGTAACGAGATCTGCTACTTATAATAATTTGAAGTTGGTGGATAAATTGTAGCTTTAGCATTTTCAAAGTGTGTTTAGTTTAAACGTGGTTTGTATAGTTTTCCGAACCATAACTAAGCTTTCACCTTTGGTTTGTAATTGAATTTCAATGTTTTGAGGACATTTTTGATAAAATTGTTTTTCAAATCGTAGAGATCTGTGTCACAAGTGGAGAGTTGTTGTGTGGAGTGTCGTACAATACAGTGGAGGAGAGAGTTTTAAAGTCTATTGTCATAGACTGGATTATTGTAGATTAGAATTGAGTAGAGTAGGGCTCCCAGATGTGCTTTATTTGAGAGCCCTTACCTCAATGATCAATAAATTACAGATCATCCAGAACTGCGCAGCCAGATTGTTGACGGGAACATCCAAATTTCTTTCTGAAAAACCCGCCCTCTGTCTCCTACATTGGCTCCCAGTTAAAGAGCGAATTAGCTTCAAATCACTATGCATTGTCCACTAATCCCTACAGGGGATAGGCCCTCCCCTGATCTCGGCCATCATCTATCCATATAAAGCAAGGAGAAAGCTTCGCTCGGATGATCTTCACCTAATCGAGACCCCCAGAATCAAACGAGCCAGAAGTGGTGGTAGACTCTTCTCTCTGAATGCAGGCAGACTCTGAAACGCCCTGAAAAGAGTCCAGTCATCTCGTTTTCAGGAAGCAACTCAAAACCCTTCTATTCCCTTAAACATATTTTCTGTCTCACCCACCCTGTCACTAGTCATGCCTAGTGCTGGGAGGCCTTCTGGTAGCCATGCGCTTTATAAATGTCCTTTTTTTATTTCATTTCATTTCATATCGCACAGTTCTTTAAAGTGTTATATAGTATAGTGGCATGGTGTCTCATATAGTGGAGTCAAGTATCGTAGCCTGGAGCAGCGAGTTCTACAGTCGAATGACATTTCAAACTGTGAGTACGGCATTGTAGACTATCATAGCGAGGAGTAGAGTGTTATAGAGTGAAGTACAGTGGAGTGGCGTAGAGCAGAGTATGGTACAGTGGCGTAGAGTGGGGTAAAGTGGAGTAGAGTGGAGTATGGAGGAGTGGAGTACACTGGAGTGGGGTAGAGTAGAGCGGAGTAAAGTATCATAGAGTGAAGTGGCGTGTTGTAGAATAGTGGCGTGAAGTATAGTGGAGTGGAATAGAGTGGTGTATCATACAGTTGAGTAAAATGTCATAAATTGGAGGGATGTATGACGGTACAACGCGTACCGTCACAACGCATCCCTTTACCACGCATCCCTTACAACGCAAGTCGTTACCACGACTTGCGTTGGGGGTGCGGATTTCGAATAGTATAATTTACTATTCGAACACCAGTCCCCGTGGACCCTAGGGAAGGTGTTAGGATAGTAAATTAACTATTTTTAAACCTTTAGCGCCCTCCAGCGTAAGTCGTGGTAACGACTTGCTTTGTAAGGGATGCGTGGTAAAGGTACCGAGTTGTCAAAACTTCGTGGTAAACGATGTTTACCAAATTGGAGTAGCGTATTGTACAGTAGACTAATGGGGTGTCGTACAGTATTGGAAAGTGATATAGACAAAAATAGAGTAGAGTGGCATACAGTCTAGTTGATTTGTGTAGACTAGAGTGGTGTAAAATATAGTACAGTGTTGTAAAGTGTGGTACAGTGGACTGGCATACAGTGTTATAGAGTACAATGGCATTGAGTGGCATAGAGTGGAGTGGTGTATAGTGGAGAAGGGAAGTACAGTGTAATACTGTGTCAGAGTAGAGTGGAATAAAGTGGGGTGCAGTAGCATACAAAAAGTTGTATACAGTGTTGTACAGTGGACTAGCACATAGTAGAGTAGAGTAGAGTGGAGTAGAGTGTTGTACAGTGGCATAAAGTATAGTACTGTGTTGTGCAGTGGAGTGAAGGAGTATAGACAGGAGTAAATTGTCAGAGAGTGTCATAAAGTGTAGTAGAGTTTATTTGCAAGAGTACAGTAGTGTGTGAGACAGTGCAGCTACATACAGTGGATTATTGTATTACAGCGTAGAGTTAGGTAAAGTACTGTACAGTGGATTAGAGTAAAGTGGCAAGGAGTGGAGTGTGTTGGTGTAGCGTAGGTAGTAAACTGTTATAAATTGGAGTGGGTACTCGTACAGTAGAGATGAGTGCTGTGTCGTATAGAAAAGTGTTGTATAGTGGGATAGATTATAGTACATTGGAGTGTATGTGCATAGAGTGAAGTATAGTGTTGGATAGTGGAGTGTATGTGGATAGAGTGGAGTAGAATGTCGTAGAGTGCCATGAAGTGTGATAGACTTTTATAGTGTGGCATTATATAGAGTGGAGGAGAGTGTCATATGATGGAGCAGCATAGAGTTGAGTGAAGACTAAAGTACGGTAAAGTGGAGTTGCATACAGTAGAATAGTGTACAGTGGAATGCTGCACAGTGGAATAGCGTAGAGTGGAGTGGAGTACAGTGGAGTGGCGTAGAGTGGAGTAGGGTACAGCGGATTAGCTTAGAGTGGGATGTGTACATTGAAGTAGTGTAGCTTAAAGTGCAGGAAACTGTGGAATACTGTGCAATACAGTGTTGGAAACCGTCATAGAGTGGAGCAGAATGTTGAACAATATAGTGTAGGGGTAGAGTGGAGTCTATAAGAGTAGCATAGAGTGCAGTAGAGTTTTGTAGAGTGAAGGTATAACGAGTGGAGGAGAGTACACTGAAGTGGCGTTGAGTGGAGCAGCATACGGTGGAGAGGCATAAAGTGACATAGCATAGAGTAGAGCAGGGTAGACTGGAGAGGTGTAGGTTGTAATAACGTACAGATTAGTAGTGTATAGTAGAATAGCGTAAAGTGTCATATCGTATAGTGTAGTAGCATACAGTGGAGAAACATACAGTGAAGTGGTTTAGACTGGAGTGATGCACTGTGGGGTGGGGTGGAGTGTAATAGCATACAGTGGAGTGGGGTACAGTGGAATACCATACAGTAAAAGGGCAAAAATGGAAGTGGCATTCAGTGGAATAGCGTAGAGTGGAGTACAGAGGAGTGATGTAGTGTAGAATAGTGTAGAGTGGAATAGCATACAGTGGAGTAGTGTAGAGTGCCGTAGTGTACAGTAGAATGGGGTAGAGTGGAGTTCAAATTTGGACAGTGGAGTGTACATGTATGGAGTGAAGTGGGGTTTAGTAGAGTGGCATGGAGTGCAGTAGAGTTTTGTAGAATAGAGTTATATGGAATGGAGGAGAGTACACTGTAGAGGCGTAGAGTGGAGTAGCGTACAGTCAAGTGGCATAAAGTGAATAGCAGAGAGTGGAGTAGCGTAGACAGGCGTGGCGTACAGTGTGATAGCATATAGTGTAGTAGAAGCATACAGTGTAGTAGTATAAAGAGTAATAGCATATAGTGTAATGGCATACAGTGGAGTGGCGTACAGTGAGGGATTTAGACCCTATCCCAGAGGTGTACTCTGGGATAGGGTAGAGGGTATTAGCATACAGTGGAGTGGGCCACAATGGAGTGGGGGAAAGTGGAACACCATACAGTAGAAGGGCAAAGATTGAAGTTGCGTACAGTGTAATAATGTAGAATGGAATGGCATACAGTGGAATAGTGTAGAGTGTAGTACAGAGGAATGGGGTAAAGTAGAATAGCATAGAGTAGAATAGTCTTGAGTAGAGTAGGGTACAGTGGAGTGGGGTAGAGTGAAGTAGCATATAGTGGAGTGGTGTAGAGTGGATAAGTCTAGAATGGAGTGGCATAGAGTGGTGTACACTGGAGCGGTGTAGAGTAGAATAGCATATAGTGGAATAGCATACATTTGAATAGCGTATAGTGGAGTTGTGTACAGTAGAGTGGAATAGTGTATAGTGGAGTAGCGTACAGTGCAGTGGTGTATAGTAAAATGGTGTAGGCTGGTGTGGCTTACCCTGGAATGAGGTACAGTATTATAGCATACAGTGGAGTGGCGTACAGTGCAGTTCCATCCAATGGAAAAGCATAGAATGGAATGGGGTGGAGGGGCATTCACTGGCATGGCATGGAGTGGAGTAACACACAATGGAGTGGCATACAATGGAGTTCCATACAGTGGAATTAGGTAGAGTGAAATAGCATATACTGGAGTAGCGTATGGTGGAGTGACATACAGTAGAGTGGTGTCTAATGGAATATCGTAGAATGGAGTGGGATAGAGTGGAGTAGCTTATGCTGGAGTGGCATGGAGTGGAGTAGCGTACAGTGGAGTATCATACAGTGGAATGGTGTAGAGGAGTAGCATATACTGGAGTATCTTATAGCGGAGTGGCATACAGTAAAATGGTGCACACTAAAGAATCTCAGAGTGGAGTTGTATACAGTGTAATAGCGTAAAGCGGAGTGGTATAGAGTGAAGTTGTATGCAGTGCAATAGCGTAGAGTGGAGTGGCATAGAGCAGAGTTGATAAGCGTGGCTCAAATCCACCCGAGTGACTTACCGCACTCACCTATAGTAACTCTGTAGGAAGTCAGCCGGACAGTGGAGAAGAATAAACAATAGTCTTTATTAGGCCAAACAACACTCATATGAGAGGGCCCTGTCCGACCTCACTCCTAGGAGTGCGAACGAGAGGACTGACTCTCTGCATCACAGCAATACATTATAATGCAACACAGTTCATTAGGGTACGCCCCTTCTGGAAAATTACTGAAACCCAGACCAGTGAA
Source organism: Lissotriton vulgaris (assembly GCF_964263255.1). Classification (NCBI taxonomy): domain Eukaryota; kingdom Metazoa; phylum Chordata; class Amphibia; order Caudata; family Salamandridae; genus Lissotriton; species Lissotriton vulgaris. The sequence continues at coordinate 2,052,862,580 of NC_141691.1, read as the reverse complement.
CAATGCCATCATACAGCAGGCATCTGCACCTGCAGAGGATACATCGCTATCTTTACTCAAGGCCATGGAGCTAGGCTTCAGCGTCTCTGGGGCATGAGAACATTACTGATAAAGAGACTTGTTAGTTTCGGCCACAGTAAGCTGAGAAACGAAAACTGCTGTCTTAGTGAAATTCTCTATTCCTGCGGGAGGGGCAGATGAGCGAGTGAGGCTCGCGGACACAGAGGGATACACAAAATGGCGGCACACAGGCTAAGCTAAGGAACTAATATCATCACACATACATTTGAATAATAAGATAGCAAACGAGAATAATTCAACATAAGTATATATACGCACTCCATTAGTTAGCCATATGATGCTAACTTACATATGAGAAAGGGGATGGTTGGGGCATCGGAAAGTGAATTCTATCAGACCCTCCTTTTAGCATCATTGGCTAACTGCGGCCGCATTTATTTGCCAAAAGGTAGCGCCGACACATCCATTCTAAGGTGAGAGCATCATTTTTATTCAAAAACATCATCTGCAATAAACATCAACCAATTTGCATCAGGAATATCAGTAATTATTGAAGTAGTATATTGACCCGACACCTTCTTTTGGGGTCGCAAGTTTGTAGCACACATTGAGCAACATGGAGGGAGGCAATATACACAAAGGCAACATGTCAGTATTACGCTCACCACACCAACCAAACCTATCAATATTTTCCAACCCCAGGAGGAGAAAACACCCCAGAGCCACCCTTGCAAGGACCATGTCCCATTATCTTGATGGAGTTCAGTCGCTAATCTATGGAGTTTCTGTACTGCCAAGTTAACAGTCGGGGCTGAGTCTGAAATATACACGCAACAAGACGTCCCGATGACGCAGCAGGCCCCGCCCCTATCTGCTAGGATGACGTCAAGCACCATCCTGTTCTGAATCATGAATAATCTCATAGCCTGAATCTCAACGGACATGTTAGTCGCAATGTCAGCCTCAGTGAGGACTACCTTTTCCATCACCCTGGACAGTCGTCGAATGGCTCTACTATTAAATATCGGACCCCAGAAAGGCAGGAGACCCTTAGAGAAATCAGTCCATTGCTGTAGAGAGGTGTCCGTCTGATCAACGTCATCTACCTGAAGGTCCCTCCTTTTACGCTGCTCTTGTGGACTGGGAAATCTACGATGAGTCTTGTGATAATCAGAAGGCGCCACATATACAGGAGGAATCATATAAGCTAAGTAACATACCCCACCCCAACCCTCGGGCAACCATAAGTATCCATTATCTCCGCACACAAAATAGATGCTGGGCGGTGTAACCAAAGAGGGGCTGAGAGGCAAACGTATCAATGCCGTCACATTACAAGAACTATTACCAACCTTGATAGGGCCCCTTCCCTCTATACAGAAAAATGGTGACGGACCCACCACAGCCAGAGGTATCAAAGACTTAACACTGTCATTTCCCCTTGGTGGGTGTCTGTAAGACAAGGAGGAATTCAGTTGCAGAAACCTTTCCCTCACTTTGTCAGTGTCATTCTGAATAAAAAACCGGCCCAACTTCTTCTCACACGTCTCTATAAATGTCTGATCAAAACGTCTGTCAGTATATATTCGTCCAAGGGAAGAGGGGGGTAGAGGACGTACTCGCATTGTCATTGTCGATCCCCTATTCTGCAGTCGAGGTGTCAGAAAATCTGGCTGCTGAAAGTACTTGACAAGACCTATTAGAGTATACCACCCCACACAACTATTCACAGGTGTCAAAGGAAGTGCTAGAAATCTATCTTTCTTGTAGGCAGCAGAAGGTAAGAGGCCACAGACCCAACAGTCAGTGATGTTGGTAGTAATATGAGCATGGTGCAAAGTCTTTATAAAAACATTTTCTTTGAATCCTCTCCTAAGCATTCGCTCACCATAATCCACAGTAATCATGTTATGTTCAGGGACAGCAGTAGGTGTGGGTGCAAACACATGGACAGGATAGGCTTTATCCAAAAAGAACAATATACCAAGGGTCACTATAAAGGCTATTAGTACTATAATGAGGAGCACTATTTTCCCTTTTCGGGAAAGGGCCAACCAGGGGGAATCAGGCACGGGTCTCGGAGGAGCCGCAAAGGGCTGCTCCTCATCAGGGATGGGGCGACCAAAAGGGTACATTCTTTTAAAATTGTTCAAAAATATATAAAAAAATGAAAAAGAAACACTTCTAAAAAACATTGTCCCAGACTGTCCACGAAACCGGCCAGAGGGGTTCTTCAACCCTAAAAGAAGGGATCTTCTCCCTGTGTCCTTCAAAGCCTCACAGGCAGGCTTTTACCATCCATACCTTATTCCCACGTCGCTCAACGCACAGCAATTGAAACAGAGGAGCACTTAATCTGGGCCCTGCACCACTCTATAGTCTCACAGAATCGCAACCTTCGGCTAAACACCAGGGCTCTTACAAGTCCATCCCTACCACTAAATCTTCGTTACTAGGAAGTTCACTAAGCCCTTCTTCCAGTGTTTAGTCCATCACACTTGTCACCGTTTATTTTTATTTTCTTCGGGGCCGCAGATTATAGCGAGTGCTCCCTCGCACTTCGGGGTCAGTGAACAAAACAGGTGTATCTATGGCAGGTGCTGGACTCTCTGATGTCTCTTCACTAGTAGCAACGGGAGTAGCAGAGCTCACTGAAACACTTTTTCCTGCACGTGACTTTGAATTCTCGGCGCCACTTTGCTCTTCTCCCATCAGTGAAGCATCTGAGAAGGGAACATATCTGGGTATTTGCTCATGTTCCTCATCAGCAATGCCGTCTTTTATCAATTGATCGTAGGGCAACGGCAGCGGGACTCTCTTCACGTGCGAGGCGTGCGTCCACGCCTTCCTGCCTTCCACTCGCAGCGCTGTACGGGTGGTGAGGAGCACCTGTCGCGGCTCCGACCACCTAGGCTCCAGACAAGACTTCCGTTGATATCTTCTGACGACAACCCAGTCCCCTGGGTTGATGGAGTGTCCAGGCCCCTCCGGCAGCGGCTTCAGGGTGTCTGCTACCTGCTGATGAATAGAACGAAGATCTTTAGTCAAAGCATACAAGTAGTCTGTCAACAAAGGATACTGAATTTCGGAGAAGCACTTAGGCCTGGGCACTCCCCAGACATTGGCCGGACGGCCAAATATCACGTCGTGGGGGGAGATGCCCGTTTTTTAATTGACTGTTACTCTCGTGGAAAGCAAGGCTAAAGGAAGGGCATCTGGCCAACGGAGACCTGTACTCTCCTGTATTTTGGCCATTTTTAATTTGAGCGTTCCGTTAAACCGTACCAGTAGTCCTGCGGCCTGAGGATGTTGGGCCGAGTGGAACTTTTTGGAAATCTGTAAGCCTTTACATATTTGCTTTACTAATTCCGCATTAAAGGACGTACCGTTATCACTCCAGATCACCCTAGGTAATCCAAAGCGAGAAAAGTACTCCTTTATTAACACTTTTGCAGTAGAAATGGCCGAGCAATCTTTTGTTGGAAAAGCCTCCACCCATCTGCTGAAAGCACATACAACCACAAGAACGTATTTAAGATTGTTGACCCTTTCCATTTCAATATAATCCATCTGAATCACCTCAAAAGGGAAAGAGGGAGGTGCAAAATTTCCCACTGGGACAGGGGTACCCTTTCCAGGATTGTGCCTCAAACCCACCATGCACTGTCGGACCAAGTGAGTCGCCACTTTGGAGATATTTTTATTGCTCCACACTGGGTCCAACAGTTTGCATATGCCTTTTGCGCTAATATGTGCAGGCCCATGGGCCATCGTCACCACTGGAAGAACATATGCATTCGGAAGTAACCATCGTCTCTTATCGGTCACGTCTGTCCAACATTCATCCTCATCCAATCGCCCCTCACCATCCTTCCATGCCCTCAATTCGTCTGCAGTCGCTTTCTCTTGTATATTTTTTACACTCTGCACAGTATCTGCAAACATGTTAACATCTGGGACCCATCTAGCTGGTCCTGCCACAAACATCCGTGGTAATTTTGTCTGAGCAGTCTCTTTTGCTGTTTCGTCTGCAAAGGCGTTGCCTCGTCCCACATCATCCACTATTGTCTTGTGTGCGCTACACTTTATCACAGCCAATCTCTTGGGTAACGTCAGTGCTGCTAACAGTCGTAATATCAGTGGACCATGCTGTATGCATTGTCCATGTGAAGTCAAAAATCCCCGTTCTGCCCACAGTCAGCACGTACAGATTAGTAGTGTATAGTAGAATAGCGTAAAGTGTCATATCGTATAGTGTAGTAGCATACAGTGGAGAAACATACAGTGAAGTGGTTTAGACTGGAGTGATGCACTGTGGGGTGGGGTGGAGTGTAATAGCATACAGTGGAGTGGGGTACAGTGGAATACCATACAGTAAAAGGGCAAAAATGGAAGTGGCATTCAGTGGAATAGCGTAGAGTGGAGTACAGAGGAGTGATGTAGTGTAGAATAGTGTAGAGTGGAATAGCATACAGTGGAGTAGTGTAGAGTGCCGTAGTGTACAGTAGAATGGGGTAGAGTGGAGTTCAAATTTGGACAGTGGAGTGTACATGTATGGAGTGAAGTGGGGTTTAGTAGAGTGGCATGGAGTGCAGTAGAGTTTTGTAGAATAGAGTTATATGGAATGGAGGAGAGTACACTGTAGAGGCGTAGAGTGGAGTAGCGTACAGTCAAGTGGCATAAAGTGAATAGCAGAGAGTGGAGTAGCGTAGACAGGCGTGGCGTACAGTGTGATAGCATATAGTGTAGTAGAAGCATACAGTGTAGTAGTATAAAGAGTAATAGCATATAGTGTAATGGCATACAGTGGAGTGGCGTACAGTGAGGGATTTAGACCCTATCCCAGAGGTGTACTCTGGGATAGGGTAGAGGGTATTAGCATACAGTGGAGTGGGCAACAATGGAGTGGGGGAAAGTGGAACACCATACAGTAGAAGGGCAAAGATTGAAGTTGCGTACAGTGTAATAATGTAGAATGGAATGGCATACAGTGGAATAGTGTAGAGTGTAGTACAGAGGAATGGGGTAAAGTAGAATAGCATAGAGTAGAATAGTCTTGAGTAGAGTAGGGTACAGTGGAGTGGGGTAGAGTGAAGTAGCATATAGTGGAGTGGTGTAGAGTGGATAAGTCTAGAATGGAGTGGCATAGAGTGGTGTACACTGGAGCGGTGTAGAGTAGAATAGCATATAGTAGAATAGCATACATTTGAATAGCGTATAGTGGAGTTGTGTACAGTAGAGTGGAATAGTGTATAGTGGAGTAGCGTACAGTGCAGTGGTGTTTAGTAAAATGGTGTAGGCTGGTGTGGCTTACCCTGGAATGAGGTACAGTATTATAGCATACAGTGGAGTGGCGTACAGTGCAGTTCCATCCAATGGAAAAGCATAGAATGGAATGGGGTGGAGGGGCATTCACTGGCATGGCATGGAGTGGAGTAACACACAGTGGAGTGGCATACAATGGAGTTCCATACAGTGTAATTAGGTAGAGTGAAATAGCATATACTGGAGTAGCGTATGGTGGAGTGACATACAGTAGAGTGGTGTCTAATGGAATATCGTAGAATGGAGTGGGATAGAGTGGAGTAGCTTATGCTGGAGTGGCATGGAGTGGAGTAGCGTACAGTGGAGTATCATACAGTGGAATGGTGTAGAGGAGTAGCATATACTGGAGTATCTTATAGCGGAGTGGCATACAGTAAAATGGTGCACACTAAAGAATCTCAGAGTGGAGTTGTATACAGTGTAATAGCGTAAAGCGGAGGTGTATAGAGTGAAGTTGTATGCAGTGCAATAGCGTAGAGTGGAGTGGCATAGAGCAGAGTTGATAAGCGTGGCTCAAATCCACCCGAGTGACTTACCGCACTCACCTATAGTAACTCTGTAGGAAGTCAGCCGGACAGTGGAGAAGAATAAACAATAGTCTTTATTAGGCCAAACAACACTCATATGAGAGGGCCCTGTCCGACCTCACTCCTAGGAGTGCGAACGAGAGGAATGACTCTCTGCATCACAGCAATACATTATAATGCAACACAGTTCATTAGGGTACGCCCCTTCTGGAAAATTACTGAAACCCAGACCAGTGAACAATGCCATCATACAGCAGGCATCTGCACCTGCAGAGGATACATCGCTATCTTTACTCAAGGCCATGGAGCTAGGCTTCAGCGTCTCTGGGGCATGAGAACATTACTGATAAAGAGACTTGTTAGTTTCGGCCACAGTAAGCTGAGAAACGAAAACTGCTGTCTTAGTGAAATTCTCTATTCCTGCGGGAGGGGCAGATGAGCGAGTGAGGCTCGCGGACACAGAGGGATACACAAAATGGCGGCACACAGGCTAAGCTAAGGAACTAATATCATCACACATACATTTGAATAATAAGATAGCAAACGAGAATAATTCAACATAAGTATATATACGCACTCCATTAGTTAGCCATATGATGCTAACTTACATATGAGAAAGGGGATGGTTGGGGCATCGGAAAGTGAATTCTATCAGACCCTCCTTTTAGCATCATTGGCTAACTGCGGCCGCATTTATTTGCCAAAAGGTAGCGCCGACACATCCATTCTAAGGGGAGAGCATCATTTTTATTCAAAAACATCATCTGCAATAAACATCAACCAATTTGCATCAGGAATATCAGTAATTATTGAAGTAGTATATTGACCCGACACCTTCTTTTGGGGTCGCAAGTTTGTAGCACACATTGAGCAACATGGAGGGAGGCAATATACACAAAGGCAACATGTCAGTATTACGCTCACCACACCAACCAAACCTATCAATATTTTCCAACCCCAGGAGGAGAAAACACCCCAGAGCCACCCTTGCAAGGACCATGTCCCATTATCTTGATGGAGTTCAGTCGCTAATCTATGGAGTTTCTGTACTGCCAAGTTAACAGTCGGGGCTGAGTCTGAAATATACACGCAACAAGACGTCCCGATGACGCAGCAGGCCCCGCCCCTATCTGCTAGGATGACGTCAAGCACCATCCTGTTCTGAATCATGAATAATCTCATAGCCTGAATCTCAACGGACATGTTAGTCGCAATGTCAGCCTCAGTGAGGACTACCTTTTCCATCACCCTGGACAGTCGTCGAATGGCTCTACTATTAAATATCGGACCCCAGAAAGGCAGGAGACCCTTAGAGAAATCAGTCCATTGCTGTAGAGAGGTGTCCGTCTGATCAACGTCATCTACCTGAAGGTCCCTCCTTTTACGCTGCTCTTGTGGACTGGGAAATCTACGATGAGTCTTGTGATAATCAGAAGGCGCCACATATACAGGAGGAATCATATAAGCTAAGTAACATACCCCACCCCAACCCTCGGGCAACCATAAGTATCCATTATCTCCGCACACAAAATAGATGCTGGGCGGTGTAACCAAAGAGGGGCTGAGAGGCAAACGTATCAATGCCGTCACATTACAAGAACTATTACCAACCTTGATAGGGCCCCTTCCCTCTATACAGAAAAATGGTGACGGACCCACCACAGCCAGAGGTATCAAAGACTTAACACTGTCATTTCCCTTTGGTGGGTGTCTGCAAGACAAGGAGGAATTCAGTTGCAGAAAACTTTCCCTCACTTTGTCAGTGTCATTCTGAATAAAAAACCGGCCCAACTTCTTCTCACACGTCTCTATAAATGTCTGATCAAAACGTCTGTCAGTATATATCCGTCCAAGGGAAGAGGGGGGTAGAGGACGTACTCGCATTGTCATTGTCGATCCCCTATTCTGCAGTCGAGGTGTCAGAAAATCTGGCTGCTGAAAGTACTTGACAAGACCTATTAGAGTATACCACCCCACACAACTATTCACAGGTGTCAAAGGAAGTGCTAGAAATCTATCTTTCTTGTAGGCAGCAGAAGGTAAGAGGCCACAGACCCAACAGTCAGTGATGTTGGTAGTAATATGAGCATGGTGCAAAGTCTTTATAAAAACATTTTCTTTGTATCCTCTCCTAAGCATTCGCTCACCATAATCCACAGTAATCATGTTATGTTCAGGGACAGCAGTAGGTGTGGGTGCAAACACATGGACAGGATAGGCTTTATCCAAAAAGAACAATATACCAAGGGTCACTATAAAGGCTATTAGTACTATAATGAGGAGCACTATTTTCCCTTTTCGGGAAAGGGCCAACCAGGGGGAATCAGGCACGGGTCTCGGAGGAGCCGCAAAGGGCTGCTCCTCATCAGGGATGGGGCGACCAAAAGGGTACATTCTTTTAAAATTGTTCAAAAATATATCAAAAAATGAAAAAGAAACACTTCTAAAAAAAATTGTCCCAGACTGTCCACGAAACCGGCCAGAGGGGTTCTTCAACCCTAAAAGAAGGGATCTTCTCCCTGTGTCCTTCAAAGCCTCACAGGCAGGCTTTTACCGTCCATACCTTATTCCCACGTCGCTCAACGCACAGCAATTGAAACAGAGGAGCACTTAATCTGGGCCCTGCACCACTCTATAGTCTCACAGAATCGCAACCTTCGGCTAAACACCAGGGCTCTTACAAGTCCATCCCTACCACTAAATCTTCGTTACTAGGAAGTTCACTAAGCCCTTCTTCCAGTGTTTAGTCCATCACACTTGTCACCGTTTATTTTTATTTTCTTCGGGGCCGCAGATTATAGCGAGTGCTCCCTCGCACTTCGGGGTCAGTGAACAAAACAGGTGTATCTATGGCAGGTGCTGGACTCTCTGATGTCTCTTCACTAGTAGCAACGGGAGTAGCAGAGCTCACTGAAACACTTTTTCCTGCACGTGACTTTGAATTCTCGGCGCCACTTTGCTCTTCTCCCATCAGTGAAGCATCTGAGAAGGGAACATATCTGGGTATTTGCTCATGTTCCTCATCAGCAATGCCGTCTTTTATCAATTGATCGTAGGGCAACGGCAGCGGGACTCTCTTCACGTGCGAGGCGTGCGTCCACGCCTTCCTGCCTTCCACTCGCAGCGCTGTACGGGTGGTGAGGAGCACCTGTCGCGGCTCCGACCACCTAGGCTCCAGACAAGACTTCCGTTGATATCTTCTGACGACAACCCAGTCCCCTGGGTTGATGGAGTGTCCAGGCCCCTCCGGCAGCGGCTTCAGGGTGTCTGCTACCTGCTGATGAATAGAACGAAGATCTTTAGTCAAAGCATACAAGTAGTCTGTCAACAAAGGATACTGAATTTCGGAGAAGCACTTAGGCCTGGGCACTCCCCAGACATTGGCCGGACGGCCAAATATCACTTCGTGGGGGGAGATGCCCGTTTTTTAATTGACTGTTACTCTCGTGGAAAGCAAGGCTAAAGGAAGGGCATCTGGCCAACGGAGACCTGTACTCTCCTGTATTTTGGCCATTTTTAATTTGAGCGTTCCGTTAAACCGTACCAGTAGTCCTGCGGCCTGAGGATGTTGGGCCGAGTGGAACTTTTTGGAAATCTGTAAGCCTTTACATATTTGCTTTACTAATTCCGCATTAAAGGACGTACCGTTATCACTCCAGATCACCCTAGGTAATCCAAAGCGAGAAAAGTACTCCTTTATTAACACTTTTGCAGTAGAAATGGCCGAGCAATCTTTTGTTGGAAAAGCCTCCACCCATCTGCTGAAAGCACATACAACCACAAGAACGTATTTAAGATTGTTGACCCTTTCCATTTCAATATAATCCTTTTGAATCACCTCAAAAGGGAAAGAGGGAGGTGCAAAATTTCCCACTGGGACAGGGGTACCCTTTCCAGGATTGTGCCTCAAACCCACCATGCACTGTCTGACCAAGTGAGTCGCCACTTTGGAGATATTTTTATTGCTCCACACTGGGTCCAACAGTTTGCATATGCCTTTTGCGCTAATATGTGCAGGCCCATGGGCCATCGTCACCACTGGAAGAACATATGCATTCGGAAGTAACCATCGTCTCTTATCGGTCACGTCTGTCCAACATTCATCCGCATCCAATCGCCCCTCACCATCCTTCCATGCCCTCAATTCGTCTGCAGTCGCTTTCTCTTGTATATTTTTTACACTCTGCACAGTATCTGCAAACATGTTAACATCTGGGACCCATCTAGCTGGTCCTGCCACAAACATCCGTGGTAATTTTGTCCGAGCAGTCTCTTTTGCTGTTTCGTCTGCAAAGGCGTTGCCTCGTCCCACATCATCCACTATTGTCTTGTGTGCGCTACACTTTATCACAGCCAATCTCTTGGGTAACGTCAGTGCTGCTAACAGTCGTAATATCAGTGGACCATGCTGTATGCGTTGTCCATGTGAAGTCAAAAATCCCCGTTCTGCCCACAGTCGCCCATAATTATGAGCCACGCCAAAGGCGTATTGGCTGTCAGTATAAATGTTCACGTCCAGCCCTTCACTCAATTCACATGCTCTCAGTAAGGCTATGATCTCGGCAGCTTGGGCCGAATTGTAAGGTATCCTAGAGGTCTCCACTACCGTCTGTAATGTCGTTATTGCATACGCTGCTGTCGATGTACCATCTGCCAATTTGAAACAAGACCCATCCACATACAACTCCCCCGTCCGGTTCGTCTAAGGGCTTGTCTGTCAGATCCACCCTCCCCTTTGTCTCTTCCTCTGTCCTAAACAGACAGTCATGTATGTCATCATCCTTTGTATTTGTGGGGATAGGTAACAATGTGGCAGGATTCAATGTAGCACACCTTTTTATTGTCACATGAGGTGCAAAGAGGGTCATCTCATAACCAGTAAGACGAGCACTAGTTAAATGCTGCGTCTGTGTTCTGTTTAGTAAAATGTCCACAGCATGCGGTACCATTACTGTGAGGTCTGAACCCAATACGAGCCCTGCCGATTGTCTTATAGAGACCGCAGCAGCCGCCGTGGCTCTCAGACAACTCGGCAGCGCTCTTGCCACATTGTCAAGCATTGCAGAGAAGAAAGCGCAGGGTCTCTGTTTCCCTCCGAAACATTGAGTTAGTACAGACAACGCGCAACCTTCCTCCTCATGTACGTAAAGAACAAAAGGCTTCTGGTAATCAGGTGTTCCCAGAACGGGCGCAGAACATAAAGCGGATTTTAGTGACTCAAACGCTTCCTGACATGCAGGGGTCCAGGGTAAGTGTTCGCGCACTTCTTTGGTAGTCAGATACAATAGGGGTTTTGTTAGTAGCGCATAATTAGGTATCCACTGGCGACAATACGATGTTATGCCCAGAAATGCGCGCACTTCTCGCTGCGTGTTAGGTACCTTCATATTAGTAATCACTTTTATGCGCTCTGGCGTCAATCTCCTCCCCACTTTCGAAAGGAGATGACCGAGGTAGGTAACCTCCGTTCGACAGTATTGAAACTTTGGAAGGGACAACTTATGCCCCCTTTTTGCCAAATGGTGTAGTAATTTAATGGTAGCATCTCGACAACCCTGCTCGTCGTCCGACGCTATCAGGATATCGGCCACGTATTGCAACATGACGTTGCCAGGTGGAAGTTCCAGTTCATCCAATTGCGCTTTCAGTGCCTGACTATATATGCTCGGACTTTCAGTGTACCCTTGGGGAATTCTCTTAAACCTGAAGCTTCGACCAGCCAATGAGAATCCGAATAGATAACGGCTATCTTCATGTACTGGAATACTGAAGAAAGCATTTTTCAGATCCAGAACAGAGAAATATTTAGCAGAAGGGGGAATCATTGTCAATATCGTAGTAATGTCTGAGACTACCGGGTATTGAGGTTCCACTACTCTATTCACATGGCGCAGATCAATCACAAACCTATATACATCAGGAGTATTATCTGTAGCTTCAGGCGACCGTCTCTTAAGGATCGGTAGTATAGGGCTGTTACATATGTTCGAATCCGTTTCCTCCACTACACCAGACCTAATTAAATCTTGTATTATCTGTAGAAGGGCTTTTTCTCCCTCCCTAGGAATCCTGTACTGTGGAACCCTGGGTAGTTTCGCTCCCACCTTTACCCTTATTGTTACCGGGGCGATATCCATTTTACCTACATCGGTATCATTGACAGCCCACAAACTGTCGGGTATCCCTGCAAATTCAGGTGGTAATGGGTCATCTTTAGAAAAACATTGTAGTGGGCGAGCAACAGTCGGGCCCAACGTGAGGTACACGCCGTCCGGGGAACAATAGATGGTGGCGTGTAACCTCTTCAGTAAGTCTAAGCCCAATACATTTTCTCCACAATTCGATGTCAATAGGAACGGTGAAACAACAGTGAAAGGACCAATCGTCAACGTAAGGGGTTTAGAAATGGGGCTAATCACCGGGGTACCTGAAAAACCCACAGAGATATTGTTCTTGCCAGACAGAGCCACCCCGGGGACCCGAGAATGAGCTACTGAACTTTTCGTTGCACCCGTATTCACTAGAAATTTTTGCTGAGACCCCAATAAGTCTGCCTCGACATAGGGTCCTCTCTGATCAACTTCCACAGGCACTGGTCCCTCGCTCTGTCCTACGCTGTCCTAGTTATGGGAGAACCCTGTCAAATCGTCTACGGAGTAATCGTCATTATAGTACTGACCACCCCCCCTCTGCAGCTGTTGCCTGTCTGCACCATTGTCGAAGTAATTACCTCCCGGCCTCCCGCCTCCGTCTGACCGTGCGTTCTGTCTCCCGAAGTCACCATTACCTCTTCCTCGTCCTCGCCCTGAACCAGCATTCGACTGAAACAGTGGGCAATCCCTCCACCAATGCCCCTCTTGCTTACACTTCGCACACTGATTTGGTCCCAATCGTTCTCTACTTTCACCTCTCCCATAGCCGCCACCACCACGTCCTGGCGCTGCACCTCTTCCTCGGCCCCTCGACACTTGCTGTAACAAAACCCTAGTCTTCAAATCCTTAGCCTTCTTTTCCTGCTTGTCCTTACTCTCATTTTCTCTATGTTCATAATACTGCGCCATACTGAGGATACCAGAAGGAGAGGACGTTGTCTATGTGCTCTCTGACGCTTGCAATCTTGCTGAAATCTCGGGCAATAAGTTCATTACGAACCTATTAACAAAGAGTCGCAACCCCCCATCCTGTGACACATCCTGCCCACTGAAATCCATAAACGTCTCTTCAAACCTCGTGAAGAAGTCCGAGACAGCCTCATCCTTTTTCTGCTTACAAGCCGTCAACTTATCCCCGTCTACCTTCTTCGGGGGAATGAGAGAGTGCATGTATTTTATTATGCGCCCCGGTAAGCCCAAAATTTCAGCTTTCGGCTTTTCTCCTGGCTTACGTTCTTTATCCCAATCCTGCAACTCCTGCCACGTACCCCCCAACTCTTCCGAATGATCTGTTCCTTTCACTTGCCGCCACACATCAACTGGGACCAAAAGCCCAAAAAACAATTCAACATCAGCCAAAGTCATTACAGTGGAAGACGCGGCTTCCGTTAACTCTTTGTAGTATGCAGTAGGGTTCTTCCTAGAATCTGGCAGCTGAGCCTTTAAGGCTAACACCTCACTTCTCTTCCATGGTGTATACACCCATTGCTCCTGAAAATGTGCATCTACCCTATTCCTGGTGACAGCATTCGTGACTGGATCTACCATCTCGGGAATCTCGGGATGAAAGATAGGATGCACCTCACACATTGGATGTATACCTGGAAAATGGGGCGTACCTGCAGAGGGCAATTCATTTCTGTACTGTAATAAAGCGCGTAAACTACGCATCACCTCCTTCACCCCAGTATTCGTTCTGAAGGCTCCGCTCTGTATATCTCGCAAAGTCGCCGGAGCCACACCTCCATACCCCTGTTCCCATAGCGGTATCAATACATTTGACATATGCCACAAAGCGTGCTGTTGCATCAAGGGCTCAAAATCTTTCATTGTGGACCAAATATCTTCAAACGAATAAATATTATTCCTAGCCCACTGGCATGCCTTATTAGCCACCATACTCTTCTCATCTAAACCAACGGTAGAACGCGTAAGCAACTTCCGTACCTGTGAGAACAGTCCGCTACCTGCGCCTCGACTCGGCGTTAACATCTCCTGACTGGGAGTGGTGCTAGCTGAAACAGTAGGGAGTGCTAAAGAGAATTGTGAGGGTGTAGGCGAAGTGGTCTGGAGCAAGGAAACGAGGGGTGTCGGAGGCGGGGAAGCAGAAATCGCTGCGCCATGTTGGTGTGGGGCACTTGCCGATAGATCCGGAGCCCCACTAGTGGAGGCCGGAGCTGGCAGGGAGGGGTACAGTGACTGCGGGGCATAAGGAGGAGGGGGTCGGGCACTCAAAATGTCCTCCATCTCATCTTGGTCATCCTCTCGCACTACATAACTTTTATTTTCCTTCAACCTGCAAAGCCTATCTGCGCGCTCCAAACGCTGCTCATTCTCATTCTTAGTATGTTCTCTCGCTTTCTGTGCCATAGTCTGCGCGGACTTTTTAAAAGCCTCTTTCTCTTCTCTCAACTTACGTTTCCTGGCTTCTTTCTGCCACACTCTTAAAGAATCAAACATGCTTTGACGGCTACGCCTAGCAAACAATTTGTCCTGCAAATAATCCAATTTTGCTTCTTCAAAAGGACCTGTCAAGGGCCATTGTAAATCCACATTGTCAGCGGTGTACCGGTGCCATAAAGTGCCAAACAAAATCGGGGGTAATCCATGCTTGATATACATATCAAAGCTTGGAGTGCCCTCAGGGGGTGCAGGTTGGCTCTCGGCCAGCCCAGTATCTGAGGGGCGACAACAGCATCCAAAACATCGTAACTTACTGAGACACGGCATCTCTGCCTTGGTGTGAAAGAAACACTTCTCCACAAACTTCGTTACCTTGAATCACTAGCTCGAGCTCATTCGTACACACATATAATTATACGTTGGGAAACCACACACACATATACAATACCTCCAAACACGTGTTATCAAATGGGACAAGGCCCGTCGACCAAGTCCTGGGGAACCTGGACCCTACCGCAGACCGAACAGTACACTAACTGTTCTGAGGATGGGGAACAAATCCGCTCCCCGTGCGGCACTACGGATCACTGCGCACTTTACCACGGGAGACCCAGGACTCACCTCCACTGAACCGCCACTCTAGGAGTTCAGGGTAAGTACCGGAGTCCACCCGCAATGAGCCACGCCTTCACCACAGTACCACCCGGTCGGATCACTACCAACAATATATCTAGATATTCCCCCAACCTCGTCAAGTCTGTCAGAGCGCCTGCTCGCACTCTGAGTTCCCCGGAGCACACTAGCCCCAGGAGCACACCGGCTCCTCAAACCACTGGAGACACCCTAGTCTCCCGGAACACTCCAGTTCCTGAAACAATCACAGGTGGACCACTCACCTTCCGTAGGCGGCACCGACCTCTACCGTTCTCCACCACCGGCTGCCAGGACCAACACGGTCAGCTTCGAGTTCCGCCTTCTGGACCCCGGCGTAAGATCCGAACCGGGACCTCTCCCGATCAGCAGGGTGGGGCAGCGCTGCGAGAACCAAGCTCGACATCAGATGGGTACCCGGGCCCACCGTGCCGACCAGCGGGTCCCCGGTCTTCTGCTACCCACTTACGAGTGAGAAAGATCTTTATCGCGGGGTCCCTGTTCGGGCGCCATCTGATAAGCGTGGCTCAAATCCACCCGAGTGACTTACCGCACTCACCTATAGTAACTCTGTAGGAAGTCAGCCGGACAGTGGAGAAGAACAAACAATAGTCTTTATTAGGCCAAACAACACTCATATGAGAGGGCCCTGTCCGACCTCACTCCTAGGAGTGCGAACGAGAGGACTGACTCTCTGCATCACAGCAATACATTATAATGCAACACAGTTCATTAGGGTACGCCCCTTCTGGAAAATTACTGAAACCCAGACCAGTGAACAATGCCATCATACAGCAGGCATCTGCACCTGCAGAGGATACATCGCTATCTTTACTCAAGGCCATGGAGCTAGGCTTCAGCGTCTCTGGGGCATGAGAACATTACTGATAAAGAGACTTGTTAGTTTCGGCCACAGTAAGCTGAGAAACGAAAACTGCTGTCTTAGTGAAATTCTCTATTCCTGCGGGAGGGGCAGATGAGCGAGTGAGGCTCGCGGACACAGAGGGATACACAAAATGGCGGCACACAGGCTAAGCTAAGGAACTAATATCATCACACATACATTTGAATAATAAGATAGCAAACGAGAATAATTCAACATAAGTATATATACGCACTCCATTAGTTAGCCATATGATGCTAACTTACATATGAGAAAGGGGATGGTTGGGGCATCGGAAAGTGAATTCTATCAGAGTATTGTACATTGAAGTGGCGTAAAGTGTAATAGTGTATAGCGCCGTACAGGGGAGTGGAGTATAATGGGTGGAGTGGCGTACAGTGGCATGGGGTAGAGTGTGATAGCATATAGTGGAGTGGTGTACATTGGAGTGGGATCTAATTGAATAGCATAGAATGAAGTGGCATAGAGTGTAGTACCGTAAACTGAAGTGGCATAGAATGGAGTAGTGTACAGTGGAGTGGCATACAGGGGAACAGCATAGAGTGGAATGCTGCATAGTGGAGTGTCACACAGTGGAGTGTCGTAGAGTGTAACAGTGTATAGTGGAGTAGCGTACAGTGGAGTGGCGTATAATGGAGTGGTGTAGACTGGAGTGGCGTACAGTGGCCTGGGGTAGAGTATAATAGCTTATAGTAGAGTGGTGTGCACTAGAGTGGGGTCCAATTGAATAGAGTAGAATGAAGTGGCATCGAGTGGAGTGCCATAGACTGGAGTGGCATAGAGCGGTGTACTGGAGTTGCATACAGCGGAATAGAATACAGTTGAGTGCCGTACAGTAGAATGGTGTGGATTGGAGTAGAATCTAGGAGAGTAACATAGATTCGAGTTACCTACAGTACCAAAAAGAATCAAACACTCACCCTGATATCTAATACCGCCAAATTTCAGCAAAATCTGACTTGCTGCTTTCGCTCTACGTGAAAAAAAGTCTATGTAAAATATATTGGATTTCAAGCCCGTTTTGGGACCCCGCCTTTTTTCTTTTCAATCCCTTGACCTAACGCCATACAACTTTCAGTACTCCAACAATGAAATGGGGGCAACAGGTCTACAAATTGTCACTGATATTCATCAAACGGGCACAAAGTTATTCGGGGATCAAAATAAAAAAAAACCCTGTCTCTAATCCCTCTAACTATAGCTACATAGTATTGCACAAGATGGCCTGTCACACTTTTACACCTTGGGGAGGGCACAAAACGTCCCGGGCAGGCCACTGGCGCCAGGTAGTCTTCCGCTCCCAGCGGTTGCCAGATTGCTCCATTTCAAGGACAGAGATTTGCTATTGCAGAAAGCACGCACAGAGGGACCATATGGGGTTGACAATAGCAAGGTGTCCTTGTTCCCCGACTACACGTTGGAAGTTCAGAGGCATCGCACTTCCTTCCTTGAAGTCACACGGGCTCTGCGCGACAAAGGGATCCAATATGATGTTCCTGGCCCGACTGCGTATAGTGCTGGACGGGAAGACACACTTTTGTGAGGATCCTAAGGCCACTTAGGAGTGGTTGGAGGCCTATAAGACGGAGGCTAGGCCAGGGACTCTATAACTGGTGGCTTGGCCTGCGGCCAGGGAGCCCGGGAAGCGGTTGCGGAGAAGGCAGCGATGGGGGAGTTCAAGACTGAAAAGGAAAGAGCAGAGACATTGCTGGCAGTGGCAGTCATGATGCAGGGTCGGCGGGCGTCGGCGGATGGTGGCTCGGGTTCGAAGAAAGGGACAGATGAATCGGACTCCGACGTGTCCCGCAGTGACAGTGTTAAGCTGCCAGCTGTGACCCCGAACACAGCGAACGATATTATCTAACTTGTGAGATGTTGTTTTAAGTGTTCCTTTGGCCTCTCCAGCCCTTTTCCCCTCCCTTGTGCTGCTATTCCCCCCCTCCTTTCTGTTTTGCGCACTTGGGCCTGATTCCAATGTATGGGGTCCTGCGGTGGGTGGGGCCGGTGGGCGGCTGCACCCCTGGGGGTGGGCTGAACTGGCCTATCACTGCTGACGTACTTTGGGTGTGGTGCAGCAGCCAGGGCTGCTGACTTTGAAGCACAGGGCTCACGGTTCGATCCCCTGCAGCAAATCAGCCCAGCACAATGTGACTCTGGGCAATAGCTCACTTAATTTCCACGAAGGCCCCCAGCGCCTTGAGACCCGTAAGGGTGAGTAGTTTGCACTTTACAAATACCGGATAAGTGGGTTGCTTGAATGCCCGTGGAGACTGCCACTTTCCCCATAGGTCCAAGCATTGTTTCTTTGGGCCTTCTCTTGTTGATGCTGTTTTGTTTAGGGTTTTGGCGGATGGCCATTGCTAGACTGTCCTGGGGTCGGGGAGTTGTCCCATTCGGGATATTAGTTTATGTTTTCTGTTTTCTGCATGCGGGGATGAGTGAGAATGTGAAGTTTGGAGTGATAAACATTGTCGGGATGGTGGGGTGGAAGTGGGCGGGGTGTCAAATTATTTTGATCAATGCACACTCAAATTTATTACCTAGAACATAAGGAGGATGGGGTCTAAGGCCAGGCACTATAAGGTTTATGCGCACTTGAAAAGGGCTGTGTATGTGTCTATTTTACAGGAAACTCATTTGGCTGGAGGTGAGGTGGCTAACCTGCGCTGACGGTCGAGAGGCTGAATTTATGCCACGACTTACTCTGCTTTTGCTAGGGGAGCACTTATATGGGTGAGGACTAGGGTCCCCGATGAACACATCCGCACTAAGGTAGATAGTGAAGGCAGGTATGTTCTGGTGGCTGGGAGGTTGGCTGGGAGAGAAGTGATGTTTGGGAGCGTGTATGTTCCAAATGTGGACCAGTTGGTATTCCTCGCCTCGCTTTCGGCTCAGTTGGTTGACTATGTGTGGGGGCATACTGTGATTGGTGAAGATTTTAACTGTGTGGCGGATGTTGTGGCTGACAGATCCCACCCGCCACTGTTGGGGGCTCAGATACACCTGGTTGCAGCAGTGATTTGGAATTGAATTAGTCACTGGGACCGTGAAGATGCCTGGAAGCTACAACATGCAACAGAGAGGGAATGCTCATATTTTTTCCACATGCATCAGGTTCACACTAGGATGGACACCTTTTTGTGCACTCCTAGCTTTAGTACCTCTGTCACGCATACAGAGTATCTGGGTAGGACCCTATCTGATTATAGTCTCCTGCTGCTGACGTATCAGCTGGTTGGGAGACGGCCCCTGGTCGCGCTGACAGTGATGTCATTCGAGATGTCATCAGTGATGTCACTGACCATGTCATGAACGATGTAATATGTGATGTCATCAGCAGTGCATTGCGGGTGCACGAGTTATAGTTAGCTGAACTAACTATAACAGGGGAATTTCTATGGTTTTGTACGAGTAAAATGTCCAACTAACTATAACATGTCTGATACCTATGTTTTTTTCTGTGAATTTCTAAGGTTTTTTAAATGCTAATTTCTAAATATAACATGTCTGAAACCTATGGTGTTTTCAGTGAATTCCTAAGGTTTTTTAAATGCTAATTTCTAACTATAACATGTCTGAAACCTATGTTTTTTTCAGTGAATTTCAAAGTTTTTTTAAATGCCATGACCTGCCACGAATGCAGAGGCTCATGGAGGACATGCTGTGGATGGAGGCGTAAAGGATGGCACCCACCGCTGAACATGAAATGTAGCAGGGATCTACCATGCCCTTCAGATCCTTCATGGCATTGCTGCCACAAGGCATGGCGCAGATGAATGCTGCTGCCCCCACACCCTTCCCATCTCTGCCCCCTGGTGTGTTAGTGCCTCACAGTACAGCAGGCATATCCACTGCACCCCCTGAAGTGTCAGTGGCACACAGTGTGGAAGACAGTCCATCACCGTCCACTGATGTGTCAGTGGCACACAGTGGGGAAAACAATCCACCTTTGTCCACTCATGTGTCAGTGGCACACAGTTCCGCAGCTGGTACAGAAAACCCACAGGTGGGGCAGTGCACACATACGAGGACGAGGATGTGGATGGGTTTGAGATCAGACGAAGGCAGTACCATTCACTTCTGCCACCTGGCCTGTTTATCCTTCGTGCCACACATGGCCCCACGACATTTCATTGTCCACGTTACCCTCTCATGCACTCACCTTGGTCCGCGACATGGCCTGCCATATCCTCTTCAATGACCAATGACACGGAAACCTCACTCGCGACTGTACCCTTCCAGTTCCGCAGTACCTGTCATCCCCGGATGGACTCTGGTTCGCCCTCCACGAGCCCATATTGTGAAGTGTGCTTGTACTGTCCCTCTACCACTCCAGCTGCTAAACTCCACTGGATGTGCAGTGACGCACTGCTGTGTTATGTCTACCAAATTTATGTATGAATATGCGGAAAAATGTAGAGACAGTGATTCATCTTACGTCAATGATGCTCTTCTAATCGGATGCCAGTCACAGTATGCTACATAGCCTATTGTGTTTCTGGTGCAGTAAACACTACAATGGGGACACACGCATTAGTCACTCACTTGTCCGGACATGTACTGAACCATGCCCAGAGCCCCAGAGTCATTGTGGCAATCCCTGCCCTGTTCCCTCATACGCCACGCCACTCCGATTACGTTCCGACGTTGGCCCCACAAAACTACCTGTCGCAGGCATACTCTCTGTTGGTGTGCAGGTCAGTGGTCTAGTTGTCAACATGTCACGGCCACTCCCTGAGGGCAGGTTTGGACACACACCACACCCATCCGGCACATGCGTCACAGGCCATGTGACCACGCAAATATAATGGATCGACAACGTCACATCCTTTATTGCCGGTGGTCACTGCACGGCGGACGCTCCACGGGTCTGAATCATAAAGAGGCCATGAAAAGTTGTGCAGAGGGTTAGTCACAGCCTGAGCTGTATGGCTGTCACGGGCCTACCACCACGTGACGCGTACTTGAGTTGCACAGGGTTAGTGCCACCCGAAGCTGATGTGGCCGTCAGGGGTCTACCACCACATGGCGCGGACTTGAGTTGCACAGGGTTAGTTGCACCCTAAGTTGTATGGCTGTCAGCGGCCTACCACCACGTGGTGCTGACTTGCATTGCAAAGGGTTAGCAGCACTAGATGTGGTCTCCACCATTGATGACTCAGGACTCAGCGACATGTGTGGGATTTGCTGGGCTGTGGAGCGGGTCCACATAATGTGCACCAAGCCATGGTGGCGGGACCTGGCCCTGGATCTTTCACAGGCACGTGGAGTGCCCACTGGTAGGCACTCCGGTGGCAGCAGGTAATTATTTGGTCATGGATGTGCAGGGGGGTGGTGCCTCTCTCTCTCACACGTCCCTCTCTTCACTCTCTCTCTTCCTTCCTTTCCTTCTATCTCTCTCACTCTCTCTCCCTTCTCCCTTTCTCACTCAGTCCCTTCCTTTCCTTCCCTCTCATTTTCTCTCTGGATTATTTTTCTTTCTCTCTTTTTTTGTGTCTCACTCCTTTGATATGCCCATTACACACGTCCTTATTTTGTGCTTTATTTTCCAGGCTGTGTCGTCGACATTAATGGACCCGACAGAAGTCTTCCGCCTTGTTGTTTTGTGTTGAGTTTGTTAAATTTCACTAACGTTTTTGGTGGCTCTTTCTCATTCTTATTACTGTTATTTGGTGGTGTCCACCATGGTGTTAAATTTTGGGGCAGTAATCGCGGGAATACTGGTGATGTCTGCAGTTTGCACCAGCTTCTGAATAGTGTGTTAGATTTATCTCAACTTTAGTTGCGTTAAAGTGCTGATAATGAAATGCAGAGTAGGCGTTCCCATGCAAAAACACATGAGTTGCACCTTTGCGATTTATTATAAATATTAAACTCCTGTATTGAATTGCACTGTGGTAGTGGGTGCATTTACAGTGTACATAAAAAATCAATGAAGAAATCTCATTGTATTTATATTGATTGGGAATAGTGGGTCAGGTGCTGGATCTTGACGGGGTACACTGCCCAGCTAATTTATTTTTCTGTACACGAAAAAACCACATCACAACTTTCACAACAAAAGGCAAAGACTACGATGCAAAACAAATTCCGGCGATAAGCCGCGTTAGCACTAGGGATTTTACACCTGATTTCTACTGGTGTTAAGCAGGACGACTACCTGCAGCATGAAAGGGAACACAGCCAAGAGCCATACCGGAACACCCACAGGTGCCATATAGTCAATGAGCATGATACACGGATACCCAGCAGGACCACAACACTCATCGCAACAACCCAGGACCGCCAACAGCCCCCGAACCCGCTTCTGACCAAGTGAGTCCGTGTGGTCATTGTGTTAGCATGATGGGCAAGGGCCCTGCAACATCACAGTGTGCTGTCTTCAGTGGATGTTACCATGTCACCTCAGCATTGGCAGTAAGCCTGGACATGTAGCTAGACACGCATCCTCCTGCAATCACAAGAGGCGTGTGCTGGTCCGGCGTACAGAGGTCAGCCGGGGGTGTGCCTATCAGGCAAGGGGAACGGGGTGTCTCGGACATGTCCGTGTGCAGGAAGTACGGTAAGTGTGTCTCTGTGATCTGGTGTGGCCGCCACAAGGGCCGCAGCAGTCAATGTTGTAACGTGGCATGCACCACCTCCAAAGGACAGTGTCACGGTGTGGTTGGAATGCCACA
Source organism: Lissotriton vulgaris (assembly GCF_964263255.1). Taxonomy (NCBI): domain Eukaryota; kingdom Metazoa; phylum Chordata; class Amphibia; order Caudata; family Salamandridae; genus Lissotriton; species Lissotriton vulgaris. Next base: position 2,052,839,920 of record NC_141691.1, on the reverse strand, counting down.
GGACATGCGCAAATTTGCATTACAATTGTGTGCCATAGGAGTGCACGGGATACAACAGCACAGTCACAAAAGTGTGGGGGCTCGTGGGTGGGAGGAGCAGCTGTTTGGCAATGTAACACACAGTGAACCCGCCCATGTGCCACGTGCTGGGTATCTCATCCATGATGACCAGGGTTGCAGACACCCCACAAAACCCACGACCGGCCTCTGCACACATCCTGTATGAATGCAGCTGGCAAAGTTACTGTGGGGATGAAAGGTTCTTTGGCTGAGCTATTTTGCGCTAGCACATCTCCTGCTCCAAGAAAGAACTTGCAAGAGGCCAGCCCTCCCTGACAGATACAATAATATTTGCATCCGTCTCCCACACTATGCACTGCCCGATTTGAGAACAATGAGTACACATCCAACAATGGCCTTCACACGTACTCCCACCACACCCCTGCCCTGCACCCATTGCACACAGACCCGGCTCATTGCACCAAGCTGTGCCATTTCATCTACAAGACTCGTACACAGCAAGCCAGTGCAGCTACAAGCAGAGTCACTGATGCAATGGCAGGGCATCCCGAACACATGGTCGACTCCATTCACGTCTACCTATACCTTGCACGTCTGCTGCATGTCCACTTACCGGCTGAGCTTCCGCATTGCGGGCGTCACCTGCGTTCAACCTGTGTTGCAATGTCGCACGTGCCTATCCGAGTGCTGCATGGACGTGTGCCTCTCCAACGTGTGGGTAGCTGACATGTATTACGATGGGTGTGTGCGCCCCCTGTTGGCCCACAACCAGGAGTGTCATGGTGATGCCCATTTATGGCATGCATGGATGTTTGGCATGCATATTGGGAACTGGGCCTGGGAGATTGCCCGTGTCGTAGTATGCAGGGAGCAAATCAACCCACTCCCCAATTCTGATTTGGTGCACATTGGGTACAGTGGTTGGAGTCAGCACATCTGTCCCAGTCCGGTGATGGATTACGTCGACGACATGTCAAATATTGTGGCCAACCATCACTCATTAGAGATAGAGGCTTACGCAGCTGCACTCACGTTCATGGATGAGTGACAAGGTACCTGCAACCACGACTCGATACGCCACATTGCAAGTGTCCCGCCCTATCATTGCACGTTGTGCATCTGGTCACATGTCCCAAGACGACAGTGGACATGGCAGCATTGCCGTCGACTCATGTCCGATGCGGGGACAACCAATGCTGCTTGACACTGACGTGTGTTGGTGATGGACTACCCCGAGGTTAACATGGATGTTTTCCTACGTTCCTTATTCAGGCATGCTGCTGCATTTATCTGCATATCGTGCCACTACTCTTGGCCGTACTGACACACACTTTTTTTAATAAAGTTTCCACATTTTCACATTTCTCCAAATGTGTTGTGTCTTCATTTGTATGCCAATGTGTGTGTCACTGACTCTGACTGCTTGCCATACGTGATTGCTACCCCATCCGGACTGTGGGTTAATATTATCCGTTCTCATGTGCCTGTTTCGTGCTCACGCGTTTGGACGTTCATCTGCCACAGGCGAGTGCATTTGTATCCTGTGTTCGATTGTGTGAATGTTTGTGTTTGGACAACATTGTGTTGGATGTTGGTGTGCTATGCTTCCTATGTGTGTGTGCTGCATTGTGTGTGAGATGTCCCTTCATGTGAGGTTTTGTTCACCCTTCTCCTTTTCAAGCAGTGTGGTTTTCACTTCTGTGCTTGTTCAGTGGTGTGATGTTGACGGGTTGTGTGACATGTGCTCCTTGTTGGTGTGTTTCATTTTGGCCATGGTTTGTCTGTAGTTGTGCTGTACTTAATTGCCACTGTGCCCATCTCCCCACTCCCTGCTTGTTCCTCTTCCTGATGCAGTTGTGTCTGTCATTTTGTTGCTCATAAATACATGTAAAGAACAAATTAGAATAGTTCCTTGATACTTTTAGATTGCAAAATTTCTCTCTATTGGTTATTTTTGAAATTTCCATATAAACAGTTTCTTAAATATTCAAGGACACATAGAAGTCAGAAGTGCAACATATTCTATCAACACACTTTCTAGAATATTCTACAACACATGAAGGTTAAAAGTTCATCAATTTTTTTAAGTTCAAACAGTGCCTTCCAAATGCAAATAGCAGGTGTGGTTGATTTGAGCGAATTTTATCCTATGATTTGTATTCCACGTTTAAACTGCTTTTTCATAACCAATCACAAAGATGTTTTTCCACAAAATAAATGTGCACCCTACTTTAAAAAAAATGTGTTTCATCTACCAATCAGTTATCGTTTTGTATGGGAAAAAAGTTGTTCCCCATCTTTAAACTTATCTCTTATTCTACGAACGGACTGCATGAGCTACAGGCATCTATCCATACCTCCCAGCCATGGCTTCAAAATGCTAGTTTGGATCGTAGGACATAGCTATGTTTTCGGGTGCAAGAGGTGTTGTATAGCGTTTTAGGACCCTAGTGTAATTTACAGATTCATGCCCTTATAGGTATAATTCACCTTGCCCTTATATAGGCATAGAAATCATAACCATATTTAGACATAACCCATCCAGTCCAAATACAGGCAGGGCTACTTCCATTAGTTCCAAAAAGCCACAACGATTTCTTGGAAAACTCAGCTTTAGCAGTCAGGGACATCCCCTTTCTTGAATAGTGATTTGTCCTAGAAATCATGGCGTTTTCCAAAGAACTATCTTTCCCTTGGTGTTCTTTGGTGACATTATTATGTCCGAATTTACGTCAAACCAGGCACCTTCAAGGTATAAATATGCCCACACTTGCCCTAGCAAACACACAGTGGTTTGGAGTAGTTCGACTATCTACTTGCCCGACACAGCTCGCTACAGCAAGTGCCGAAGGAAGCTAACCCTCCAGCTGACGCACTGACAGAGACTCCAGCTCCAGTGTTTCCAAGCCCCCCCTTGCGAGGTGTTGGGAAATTGAGTTCCGAGACAGAGATACCAGACCTCCTTCATTCTAAACCAAGGTACAGAGCTGATTAGACCCTAAGAGAAATCTTGGATAGAATCTTGGCAAAGAAAACTAAACCTATGCTACACCTCACTTACTTCTTCCCTCGTACTAAGACTTAGGTTAGGTACATCGGGGTAGGCGTATTTTAGAAGCACCAGTTGAGTACTTTTAGTCTTTGTTATTTATGTATGTATTCTATGGCTTAGAAACCATACCATGCTTTTACAGTATTATTTCATAATACTCTCCTTGCTGTACGCATTATACTTTACAGGGTCGGCCGAGCAAGGGGGGAGAGGCCTCCTGGCGAGGGCCCTCTCCTTCAATCGTACGGACGAGCAACTTCCCCCCCACAGATAGACACCACACAGAGATGAGTTCTGCACACTTTTATATATATCTTTAGGTAAGGTAGTTGACGGTACAGTGGGAGCAGGATACGAGGATCCCGTCAATTCTAGTCTCTTTGGGGAAAGGGTAGCGGGACAGTCTCAGTACCGGACGGGTACGGGGGTAGCGGGTGTGGAGCTCACAATCCTCGAGCTGGCGGGTTCGCAAGTAGGGGCCGCAGCAGCGCCAGCAGGCCTTCGAGAGGGTTCACGGAAGGATGAGCCGCGGCAGCGCCAGCAGGCCTTCGAGATGGTTCACGGAAGGATGAGCCGCGGCAGCGCCAGCAGGCCTTCAAGATGGTTCACGAAGAGGATGAGCCGCGGCAGCGCCAGCAGGCCTTCAAGATGGTTCACGAAGAGGATGAGCCGCGGCAGCGCCAGCAGGCCTTCAAGATGGTTCACGAAGAGGATGAGCCGCGGCAGCGCCAGCAGGCCTTCAAGATTGTTCACGAAGAGGATGAGCCGCGGCAGCGCCAGCAGGCCTTCAAGATGGTTCACGAAGAGGATGAGCCGCGGCAGCGCTAGCAGGCCTTCAAAGCTAGTCCACGAAGAGGATGAGCCGCGGCAGCGCCAGCAGGCCTTCAAGGATGAGTTTGTCTCGGGTCTCTCGACTCCAGGATACAACTGCCTTCCTGCTCTGGAGCTACCCCAGTTATAGGTCTGGCGCCCTTTGATGTCCGGACCCTCGCACTTGGAGGTCGGGAGGTCCGGGATGAGGGAGTCCAGACACCCAGCAGGGGGGTGGAGCCAGCACCCAGGGAGGCCGAGGGTGATCGAAACCGGGCGGAGGGGAGCCATCGACACTCCTTCGCCCATTGACTTGCCAAGTGGTCTCTTTACCCCCTGAGTGGATGGTGGTGCATCGATGTCGGGGCCTGGCTGGGTCTGAGGCCGAGGTCGACCCGAGGCCACGAGGCCTGGTCGTGGAGTGTCCAAAATGGCGGCTGGGCCGGAGACCGTGGTCCGGGAAGGGACCCGGGCCAGCCGAGACTGTTGTGTTCATGAGCCAATGTTCCGTCGGGGACGGGCCGTGGGTTGACCCGACGGGTTGCAGGAGTTGTTCTTGCCCGGGAAACAGGGGTAGCAGGGGTCCGTGACCCGCCATGCGGGGAGGGGTCGTGCATGCCACGAGGCCTGTCCAACATGCGTCCCCCCCAGCTGAAGGCAGGGAGAGTCACCCATCCTCTTGGGTAATCTCCTCGCCGAGGCGGAAGAAGCGGGACAGGCCGTCTGCGTTGGTGTGGTCTTGGCCTGGGCGATGCTCCACAGTGAAGTCCATCCCTTGCAGGGAGATGGACCAACGTAACAGCTTCGGATTCTCTCCCAGCATCTGCATCAGCCATTGCAGGGGTCGGTGGTCTGTTTGCACCCGGAAGTGGGTACCGAAGAGATAGGGCCTGAGCTTCTTGAGGGCCCACACCACGGCGAAGGCCTCTCGCTCTATGGTGCTCCAGCGCTGTTCTCGGGCCAGCAGGCGTCGGCTGATGAAGGCCACTGGCTGATCAACCCCCTCGGTGTTGAGTTGGGAGAGGACGGCCCCAACGCCATGATCGGAGGCATCCGTCTGTACTATGAATTCCCGGCTGTAGTCGGGGGCTTGGAGCACGGGGGCGGTGCACATGGCGGACTTGAGTTTCTCGAAGGCCGCCTGACATTCGGGAGTCCAGTGGACTTTCTGGGGGTTCTTTTTGGACGTGAGTTCTGTGAGGGGCCCCACAATGCTACCATAGTCTTTTATGAAGCGCCGGTAGTACCCGGTGAGCCCCAGGAAGGCTCGGACCTCTGTTTGGGTGACCGGGGGTTCCCACGCTTGAATGGCGGCGATCTTGAGTTGGAGGGGGGCCACCAGGCCACTTCCCACCTGGTGCCCCAGGTAGGTCACGGACCCTCGGCCGATCTGGCATTTGCTGGCCTTGATGGTTAGCCCGGCCTGCCGGAGGGCGTTCAGGACCTCCCGGAGGTGGTGGAGGTGGTCTGCCCAGTGGCGGCTGTACACGGCAATATCGTCCAGATAGGCGGCGCTGAATTCCTCTGGACCCGCCAAGACTTTGTTCACGAGTCTCTGGAAGGTGGCGGGTGCGTTTTTCATTCCGAAGGGCATCACCTTGAAGTGGTAGTGGCCATCCGGGGTGGAGAAGGCGGATCGCTCCTGGGCACCGGGAGTGAGGCCGATCTGCCAATAGCCTGCTGTCAAATCAAAGATGCTCAGGTAGCGGGCGGCCCCCATGCGGTCGACTAGCTCATCTGCCCGGGGAATGGGGTGAGCGTCGGTCCTGGTGACGGCGTTCAGACCCCGATAGTCTACACAGAACCTGAGCTCTGGGGCGACGCCCGGGGCGGCGGCCTTGGGGACCAGTACGATCGGGCTGGCCCAGGGGCTGTCAGAAGGCTCGATCACTCCGAGAGCCAGCATCTTGGAGACTTCCGACTGGATGCAGGCGCGTACTCGATCAGGTACCCTGTACGCCCTGTGTCGGATGGGGGGGCTATCCCCGGTGTCAACATCGTGGAGGCACCAGGGGGTGACCCCCGGGATGAGGGAGAATAGGTCGGCAAATTGTAGAAGCAGGTCTTGGCAGTCTTTGCGTTGCGCGGGGGACAGGTCCTCGGAGAGGTGGACTCCTTCCACGGAGCCGTCTTTCTCGAGTGTCTTCAGGAGATCGGGGAGGGGCTCGGAGTCCTCTTCAGCCCCACTGTCGGTAGCCATCAGGAGGCTGAGTTCAGAGCGTACAAAGTGGGGCTTAAGTCTGTTGGCGTGGAGGACCCGTAGAGGGTTCCGGGGTGACTCCAGGTCTACCAGGTAGGTGACGGGGCCCTTGCGCTCCACCACTTTGAAGGGTCCCCTCCATTTGTCCTGGAGGGCGCAAGGTTCAACCGGGGACATCACCCAGACCTGTTGTCCCGGCTCGAACTCGATGGACGAGGCATTCTGATCATACCAGCGCTTCATGTCCTCTTGGCTGGCTTCGAGGTTGGCCTTGGCAAGTTCCCTGAACCGCCGGGTCTGGTTCCGGAGGGCCAAGAGGTACTTGTACACATCAGGGGGAGCCTGCTGAGGAGCTACCTCCCACCCTTCTTGATCAGGCTGAGGGGGCCCCGGACGGGGTGTCCATACAAGAGTTCGAACGGACTGAAGCCCAGGGATTTCTGGGGGACCTCCCTGTAAGCGAACAGGAGGCACGGGAGCAGCCCGTCCCATTGGCGACGTAGGGGCTCTTCCAGGCCCATGATCATCCCCTTGAGGGTGCGGTTGAATCGTTCTACTAGTCCGTTCCCTTGCGGGTGATAAGGGGTCGTGAATTTGTAGGTGACCCTGCACTGTTGCCACAGGGACTTCATGTACTTGGAGATGAAGTTCGTGCCCCTGTCACTGACGACTTCTCGGGGGAAGCCCACCCGCGAGAAGATCCCCATCAAGGCTCGGCCCACCACGGGCGCTGCCACGGTCCGGAGCGGTATGGCTTCGGGGTAGCGGGTGGCATGGTCCACCAGGACAAGTATGAACCGGTGACCCTGCGCTGTTCGGGGCTCCAGGGGCCCCACAATGTCTATCCCCACCCGCTCAAAGGGAGTGGTGACGATGGGAAAGGGTTGCAGGGGGACTTTAAGTTTTCGGCCGCTCTTCCCGCTGGCCTGGCAGGTGGGGCAGGCCCGGCAGTGGTTCGTTACATCGTTCCGCATCTTCGGCCAGTAGAAGTGGGTCACCAGGCGGCTGTACGTCTTGTCCTGCCCCAGGTGCCCGGCAAGAGGCACATCGTGTGCCAGGTTCAAGAGGAAGTCTCTGAATCGGAGGGGGACCACCAGCACCCGGCTGGCTCCCAGTTCGGCAATCTTTTGCTCACTGTAGAGCAGCCCGTTGTCCCAGTAGATCCAGTGGGCCCCGAGGCATCCCCTGCGCTCTGGGCTATGGCTTGTTGTCGGAGGCCCTCGAGGGAGGGACACGCGCTTTGTTCCTGGCGGAACTGCTCCTGAGTGGGGCCAACCTCTTGGCGCCAATGGGCCAGCTCCGGGATGTCTTGGAGTTGGTCCTGTTCTTCGTTGCTGAGCCCCGGAGGACCAGGCTCAGGGGTAGTTTCTTCTGCGACGATCGGCGGAGGAGGTTCGGGCCACTCCTGCTCCTCTGGGCTGGAGATGGCGCGGGCGGCCATGGAGCTCTCGAGGTCGTTTCCCAGAAGGCAGTCCACTGGGACATCGTCGCGGACAGTCACTTTTAGCATGCCAGACACCCCCCCCCACTCGAAGGGGACGCGGGCCATCTGGCACAGGCTTTCGGAGTTGTCTGCCAACCGTACTGGACAAAGTACATTGGGTAGGATTTGGTCGGGGGTCACCAGATGGCAGCGGACTGCGGTCACACTGGCCCCTGTGTCACGGAGGGCTTCAGCCCGCCGTCCGTTGATGGTCACCCACTGGCTGTATTTCTGCGTGTTAGCGGGAATGGGCGCCCGCGGGACCATGTCCCTCTCCCCTAGACAGACCAGGAACATGGCGGCTGGCTCCCACTCGGGCTGGTATTGCTCGCACTCTTCGGCTTCTTCGTGGCCTGGCTCTTCTCCCAGGGCGACGGCGGTGATCTGGCGGTTCATGGGACTCTTATTTTTCGGGCAGTTGGGATCATTGGCGTAGTGGCCGGGTCGCTGGCATTTGTGGCAGGTGACGCTGGAGCGGAACCCGGGCCGCGTTGGAGGGCTTCCTCTTCCGGCCGGGGGCGGGGGATTGCTAGTGGGGGGCACCGTGACGGTGTCCCGGCCCGACCCTGGCTCCTCCTCCTCCCCGGGGGCGGTGGGGCCCCTGGGAGGCTCTGTTCTGTTCGCTGGACCAGTTCCGAGGGACCCGGGTGCTCTCCCATCGGTCTGCTTCGATGGCGAGTTTCCGAGGTTCGGTCAGCTTACTATCGAGGAGGTGCTGCCTCAGTTCTACGAAACAATTATTGGAGAGGTGCTCCCACACAATGAGGTTGAATAATTGCTCGTAGGTGGTGACCTGGCTGCCCTTGATCCATCCCTCGAAGGCTCGGCTAAAAAAGTTTACGTACTCCACCCAGGTGGTACCGGGGATTCTCTTACAGTCTCGAAATCGCTGCCGGTACATCTCGGGCGTGAGCCCATAGCGAGTGAGGAGGGCGGCCTTCATGTGGTCGTAGGATGTCATCTCGTGGTCGGGGAGTTGCAGCAGGGCATCTCTTCCTTCGTTGACGAACTTTCCCCATAACCCGGCTCCCCAGTCGCTCCGCGGAATTCGGTGGGAGGTCATGGCCACCTCGTAGGACTTAAACCATTGCTGGATATCATCGTTCCGGTAGTATTCCCGGACGACGTCCTTGGGGATGTGGACCTTGGGGTCCGCAGGGGAAGCGGGACTCTGGTTCCCGGGGACGCCGAGGTCTTTGTTTTGCCGTCGAATTTCGAGTTCTTTTAAATTTCGTTCATGCTCGTATGCTAGTCTCTTTTCTTCCAGCTCCCTCTGGCTCTTTTTCTCTTCTCGTTCTTCCCTGAGCCGCAAGTGTTCGAGGGTTATCTTCTGTTCTGCCAGTTTGAGTTCTCCGTCTAAGCGGAGTCGAGCCAGCTCCAACTCGTGGAGCCGGCTTTTCTCCCGTTCTTGGGCCTCTTCGGACGAGAGGCCCGCTCTTCTTCCTTCCACGGGGGTGGTACTTGTTTCTGCGGTCTCAAGGCTTTGATTTTGGGGTGGGGACGCTTCCGTCTCCACCCAAGATTCCAAGGCGTGCTTGAGGTCATCTTTTGTGCTCAGTCCTGTGGTAGCAATGCCCAAATCGATGCAGAATTGCTTTAGTTCTTTGTGGCTGTATTCTTCCAGCCGTTCCATCTGAAATTTTTCGGTTGTTCCACTCTCTTTTGTCGTCATGGCTGTTGTGTGTCGTGGGGTGAGTTACTCTCTGTACGATTATGCGTCGGCTCGGATCGCGCCGCTGGCCACCAATGTTAGATGGGGACCCGGAGGGTCGGCCGAGCAAGGGGGGAGAGGCCTCCTGGCGAGGGCCCTCTCCTTCAATCGTACGGACGAGCAGCTTCCCCCCCACAGATAGACACCACACAGAGATGAGTTCTGCACACTTTTATATATATCTTTAGGTAAGATAGTTGATGGTACAGTGGGAGCAGGATACAAGGATCCCGTCAATTCTAGTCTCTTTGGGGAAAGGGTAGCGGGACAGTCTCAGTACCGGACGGGTACGGGGGTAGCGGGTGTGGAGCTCACAATCCTCGAGCTGGCGGGTTCGCAAGTAGGGGCCGCAGCAGCGCCAGCAGGCCTTCGAGAGGGTTCACGGAAGGATGAGCTGCGGCAGCGCCAGCAGGCCTTCAAGATGGTTCACGAAGAGGATGAGCCGCGGCAGCGCCAGCAGGCCTTCAAGATGGTTCACGAAGAGGATGAGCCGCGGCAGCGCCAGCAGGCTTTCAAGATGGTTCACGAAGAGGATGAGCCGCGGCAGCGCCAGCAGGCCTTCAAGTTTGTTCACGAAGAGGATGAGCCGCGGCAGCGCCAGCAGGCCTTCAAGATGGTTCACGAAGAGGATGAGCCGCGGCAGCGCCAGCAGGCCTTCAAAGCTAGTCCACGAAGAGGATGAGCCGCGGCAGCGCCAGCAGGCCTTCAAGGATGAGTTTGTCTCGGGTCTCTCGACTCCAGGATACAACTGCCTTCCTGCTCTGGAGCTACCCCAGTTATAGGTCTGGCGCCCTTTGATGTCCGGACCCTCGCACTTGGAGGTCGGGAGGTCCGGGATGAGGGAGTCCAGACACCCAGCAGGGGGGTGGAGCCAGCGCCCAGGGAGGCCGAGGGTGATCGAAACCGGGCAGAGGGGAGCCATCGACACTCCTTCGCCCATTGACTTGCCAAGTGGTCTCTTTACCCCCTGGGTGGATGGTGGTGCCTCGATGTCGGGGCCTGGCTGGGCCCGAGGCCGAGGTCGACCCAAGGCCACGAGGCCTGGTCGTGGAGTGTCCAAAATGGCGGCTGGGCCGGAGACCGTGGTCCGGGAAGGGACGCGGGCCAGCCGAGACTGTTGTGTTCATGAGCCAATGTTCCGTCGGGGACGGGCCGTGGGTTGACCCGACGGGTTGCAGGAGTTGTTCTTGCCCGGGAAACAGGGGTAGCAGGGGTCCGCGACCCGCCATGCGGGGAGGGGTCGTGCATGCCACGAGGCCTGTCCAACACAGTATTACGATTGTAGCAGTTACTTTCTGCTGCATGAGAAAGAAGACTGTTCAATAAACACTTTTATTGAAAACGCCCATCTCTCTATTTCTCTGTACCTCTGTTGAAACGAAGAATGCACGAATGACTGATTGAAATATCTATCTATTGTTTCCACGACTCAGAAGATACGTTTTATCTTAGGGAAACAAAGTTGTCATGTTTATGCGGTTGTCAGAAACGAATCCCTTCTTGTGTATTCGAGAAATTTTCTAGTGATCTCTGAGCTAGCTGGCACTCACAATTAAGTCTAATATATTCGATAGAGACCTAGCCGACATAAGTCCTTCGGCAAATCTATAGGATATATTATTCCAATGCACAGAGCCTATTGGGAATATAGGAACTACACTACATGGCGTCCAACATTTGGTAAGGCACTAATTTAACGCTAGATACTAGAGTAACTCAGTCGTGCTTTTCTCAGAGACCCCTTTTTCCCGTAAAATACTCCAATAGACGTCTGGAGTGAGTAAAAGGATAAAATATCCGCCATTACTGAGTAGGACGAAAATCCTATGTATTCGTTTTTGGTTTGATTCAACGTTGAAGGATACAGTGTTCCAAAATATTCTGCTCCTTATCTTTGTTTCCTTGAAACTTACTCTGCAAACTTTAAGTCAACTTAATGTAGGATAGCGATACCGTGACCGGTAGCAATGACACAACCGGTAGAGCTGCAGCTACAGCCCAACCAGGTTTAAACATTACAGGTTTCCAAGAAACCGACCAGGATGTTATAATCATCCCGGAAAACCTAAGGAAAACCATCGCTATAAAGCTTATACAAAATGGCCTATCATCAAGAAGTTGTAGAGTAATTTTTGTTAGAGAGGCACACGAATATCGGCAGACATAGGTATTCTATTCATGGATAATTATCCCTGAAGCAAATGCAGTATCGCATGTGTTTCACTGCTACAAAGTAGAGGATAATCCAACGGAATATGTTTCTTTCAAGGACATTGAAATTCCACTAATTTACCAAGAGCATCAGCTCTGGTTTAAAGGCGCTCTACAACATCAAAATCACATTACCAGGCTCGGTCGACTAGGTAGATGAGGAGCAACATGGCCGGTACTAGCCAGCTATACACCACATCCTACCATTGAAGAAATGTCAGGTCCAGAACTATTAGTTCAACTAAAACAACTAATAAAAATACATAGACAATTGGTTCAATATGTTATGCGGACTCTAACAGTCCAACCTCCTATAAGGATTCCACAGCAAACCCCTTACCAGGGGAACACAAATAAAATTACACCACGGACTATACAATCAGTCACTGGTAAATTGCCCGCAAAAAGGGAACAAATTCCATTCTGGATAGCTAAAAAAATTACTCAAATTGAGGCAGTATTTTCTGACAGTACACCTCATACGAAATACAAAATTTTAACAATCTGTTTACCAATGGGGATCGCACCACATCTAGAGGACTGCGACACTTGGGGTACAGTCTTTGATGCAATCTACACAAAAACACATGGTGTTCCATCTATGGCGGTAATACCAGCCGTACTGAAACAAATTCAAAATGAATACGGGGCAGAGCCTGCTTTAAATCTGGGTATGAAATTACTTAAAGAATTTAAACAGTTCTCAGTTATAATATTAGCTAATATTAAAGGTAAAGCAGCATCCGTGGCGATCCGCCAAAAATAAAAGAACTTGATGTAACTGAGCAACCATATGAACTGGCCAGAATAATAGAAAAATCCTATGAAGAACTAGGTAGAGATAGTTTGGTTGGGAAACCAGTTAAGCCCCAACTAACAGAAAGTCCTGAAAAAGTCTTTATTAAAAACACTCTCACTACTCCTAAAAAGAAGTGGAAGAATACTAAACAAACTTCTAAAGAGAAGCGTTCTCAATCCAGACGTAGAGCTCCTCAAAAGGAGCCCTCTAAAAAGAGGTATAACCTCAGGAACAGGGATAATTTGAGAAAACCTGATAGATATCAAGATACTGATACACGTTCCTCTCATACCTTTCAGACTTCCTCACAGAAATCGGAAAGGAGAAGACGGTCAGAACACAAAGAAGAACGCGTGAAGTCCAAAAACGATCAACACGTTCCAAAAAATAAGAAAACCCAATTCACCAAGAAGAAGGTAGAAGGTCTAAAAATCAGACATGCCAAAGATCTTGAGGACACAACTCAAGAACAGGGAGTGGGCCCAGACAATGCTGGACAGCGCAGCAGAAGTCACCATAGTTCGCAAGATCTTGAAGGATCATCTGGAGACAGTGGACTTGAATGAGTACATTCAAGTTGAAACAGCTGATACCAGGGTTAGTGTACCCCATAATTTATATGAAGTGTTAGACGGGAAATCTGAAGGTCGGCCAAGCCAGGGGGAGAGGCCTCCAGGCGAGGGCCCTCTCCTAAGATCGTACAACCGAGCAACCACCCCCCTACAGATGGACACCTCACAAAGATAGGTTCTTAACACTTTTATCAGTATTCTTTGGCAGGTTATTGTAACGATACAGGAGGAATGGGATTCTGGGATCCCCTTTAACTTAGTCTCTTGTGGGAAGGGGGTAGCGGGACAGTCTTGGTACCGGTCTGGTACAGGGATATCTGGTGCACAGCTCTCAATCCTCGAGCTGGAGGGTTCTCCGGTATGGGCCGCGGCAGCGCCAGCAGGACTCCACAGATGGTTCACGAAGACGGGCCGCGGCAGCGCCAGCAGGACCCCAAGGATGGTTCATGAAGATGAGCCACGGCAGCGCCTGCAGGACTCCAAGGAGGGTTCACGAAGATAAGCCGCGGCAGCGCCAGCAGGACTCCAAGGATGGTTCACGAAGATGAGCCGCGGCAGCGCCAGCAGGACTCCAAGGATGGTTCACGAAGATGAGCCGCGGCATCGCCAGCAGGACTCCAAGGATGGTTCACGAAGAGGAGCCGCGGCAGCGCCAGCAGGACCCCAAAGGTGGTTGCAAGAAGATGAGTTTGTCTCGGTGTCTCTCGACTCCAGGATACAACTGTCGACCTGCTCCGGAGCTGCCCCAGTTATAGGTCTGGTGTCCTTTGATGTCCGGACCCTCGCACTTGGAGGTTGGAGGGTCCGGGATGTGCGAGTCCAGACACCCAGCAGGGGGGTGGAGCCAGCCCCCAGGGAGGCCGGGGGCGATCGAAACCAGTCGGATGGGGGACCATCGAAACTCCTTCCCCCATTGAATCGTCAAGTGGTCTCTTTACCCCCTGGTTGGATCGTGGTGCCTCGATGTCGGGGCTTTGCTGGGTCTGTGGCTGGGGTCGGGCTGAGGCTACGAGGCCTGGTCGTGGAGGGTCCAAGATGGCGGCTGGGCCGGAGACGGTGGTCCGGGAAAGGGTCCGGGCCAGCAGAGGGGGTTGAGGAGAGGAGGTCGAGTTCCACCGGGGAAGAGCTAGGGGCGGCACTCGTGGAGGGTGGATGGTGCTGCTCTTGGCCGGGGACCAGGGGTCGAGGTAGTCCGGGACCTGCCATGCGGGAGGAGGGGGGCCACGCCATGAGGCCAAGTCCAACATGCGCCCCCCCCAGCTGAAGGCAGGGAGAGTCACTCATCTCCTTGGGTATTCTCCTCGCCGAGGCGGAAGAAGCGGGACAGGCCGTCTGCGTTGGCCTGGTCGTTGCCTGGGCGATGCTCCACAGTGAAGTCCATCCCTTGCAGGGAGATGGACCAACGCAACAGCTTCGGATTCTCCCCTCGCATCTGCATCAGCCATTGCAGAGGTCGGTGGTCAGTTTGTACCCGGAAGTGGGTGCCGAAGAGATAGGGTCGGAGCTTCTTGAGAGCCCACACCACGGCGAAGGCCTCCCGCTCGATGGTGCTCCAGCGTTGTTCTCGGGCCAGCAGACGTCGGCTAATGAAGGCCACTGGCTGGTCAATTCCCTCGGCGTTAGCTTGGGAGAGAACTGCTCCGACGCCGTGATCGGAGGCATCGGTTTGCACTATGAATTCCCGGCTGTAGTCGGGGGCTTGGAGCACGGGTGCGGTGCACATTGCTGTCTTGAGGATCTCAAAGGCGGCCTGACACTCGGGTGTCCAGTGTACCTTCGGTGGGTGTTTCTTTGACGTGAGTTCTGTGAGGGGGCCCACAATGCTGCCGTAGTCCTTCACGAAGCGCCGGTAATATCCCGTGAGCCCCAGGAAGGCTCGGACCTCTGTTTGGGTGACTGGGGGTTCCCAGGCAAGGATGGCGGCAATCTTGGGTTGGAGGGGGGCCACCTGGCCACTTCCCACCTGGTGCCCCAGGTAGGTCACGGACCCTTGGCCGATTTGGCACTTGCTGGCTTTTATGGTTAGTCCTGCCCGTCGGAGGGCGGCCAGGACCTCATGGAGGTGTTGGAGGTGTTCGGCCCAGTGGAGACTGTACACCGCAATATCGTCCAGGTAGGCGGCGCTGAACTCCTCGAGCCCCGCCAGCACTTTATTCACTAGTCTCTGGAACGTGGCGGGGGCGTTTTTCATCCCGAAGGGCATCACCCTGAAGTGGTAGTGGCCATCAGGGGTGGAGAAGGCGGATCGCTCCTGGGCGCCTGGGGTGAGGCCGATCTGCCAGTAGCCCGCGGTTAGGTCGAAGGTGCTCAGGTAGCGGGCGGCCCCCAGGCGGTCGATCAGTTCATCAGCCCGAGGGATGGGGTGAGCGTCTGTTCGGGTGATGGCATTCAGGCCCCGGTAGTCCTCGCAAAACCTGAGCTCGGGGGCGGCGCCAGGGGCGGTGGCCTTGGGGACCAGCACGACCGGGCTGGCCCATGGGCTGTCGGAGGGCTCGATCACTCCTAGAGCCAGCATCTTGGACACTTCTGACTGGATGTAGGCGCGTACCCGATCGGGAACTCGGTAGACCCGGTGCCGTATAGGTAGGCTATCCCCGGTGTCAACATCGTGGAGGCACCATGGGGTGACCCCCGGGGTGAGAGAGAATAGATCGGCAAATTGTCGTAATAAGTCTTGGCAGCTTTGGCGTTGTGCTGGGGTCAGGGTGGAAGAGAGGTTGACTCCTTCCACGGAGCCGTCTTTTTCGAGGGTCTTCAGGAGGTCCGGTAGGGGCTCGGAGTCCTCTTCCGCCCCACTGTCAGTAGCCATCAGGAGGCTAAGTTCTGAGCGGACAAAGTGAGGCTTAAGTCGGTTGGCATGTAGGACCCGGAGGGGGTTCCTGGGGGACTCCATGTCCACCAGGTAGGTGACAGGGCCCTTGCGCTCCACCAACTTGAAGGGCCCCGTCCATTTGTCCTGGAGGGCGCAGGGTTCGACCGGGGACATGACCCAGACCTGTTGTCCCGGCTCGAACTCGATGGATGAGGCGTTTTGATCATACCACCGTTTCATGTCTTCTTGGCTGGCTTCGAGGTTGGCCTTGGCAAGTTCCCTGAACCGCCGCGTCTGGTTCCGGAGGGTCAGGAGGTACCGGTACACATCAGGAGGGGCATCCTGGGTGGTCACCTCCCATCCTTCTTTGACCAGACTTAGGGGACCCCGGACGGGGTGCCCATACAATAGCTCGAAGGGGCTGAACCCCAGGGACTTCTGTGGGACCTTCCGGTAGGCAAATAGGAGGCAGGGCAGCAACACGTCCCATTGGCGTCGTAAGGGCTCTGCTAGGCCCATGATCATACCCTTGAGGGTGCGATTGAAGCGTTCCACCAGTCCGTTCCCTTGCGGGTGGTAGGGGGTCGTAAATTTGTACGTGACCCCGCACTGTTGCCATAGGGACTTCATGTATCGGGAGATGAAGTTTGTGCCTCGATCACTGACGACTTCTCGGGGGAAGCCCACCCGTGAGAAGATTCCCATCAGGGCCCGGCCCACAACTTTTGCTGTCACGGTCCGGAGAGGTATGGCTTCGGGATAGCGAGTGGCATGGTCCACCAGGACGAGTATGAACCGGTGACCTTGCGATGTCCGGGGCTCCAGGGGCCCCACAATGTCAATCCCTACCCGCTCAAAGGTAGTGTTGACGACTGGAAAGGGTTGCAGGGGGACTTTTAGTTTTCTGCCGCTCTTCCCGCTGGCCTGGCAGGTGGGACAGGCTCGGCAGTGGTTGATCACATCGTTCCTCATCTTGGGCCAGTAGAAGTGGGTCACCAGGCGGCTGTACGTTTTGTCCTGCCCCAGGTGCCCGGCGAGAGGTACATCATGAGCCAGGTTCAGGAGGAAGTCTCGGAATCGGAGGGGAACTACCAGCACCCGGCTGGCCCCTAGCTCGGCAATCTTCTGTTCGCTGTAGAGGAGCTCATTGTCCCAATAGACCCAGTGAGCCCCCGAGGCATCCCCTGCGCTCTGGGCTGCGGCTTGCTGTCGGATCCCCTCGAGGGAGGGACACGTTTTTTGTTCTTGGCGGAACTGTTCTTGAGTGGGGCCACCTTCCTGGCGCCACTGGGCCAGCTCCGGGAGGTCGCGGAGTGGGTCAGGTTCTTCTCCGTTGGGCCCCGGTGGACCGGGTTTAGGGGTGGTGTCTTCAGTGATGACGGGCGGTGGAGGCTCGGGCCACTCGGGTTCTTCAGTGGAGGGGATGGCGCGGGCGGCCATGGATCGGGTCGTTGCACAGACCCATTCAGGGAGGCCAAGCATCCCCAGGTGCTCCCTCCGCTCAACGGCAGTCCAGGGGGAGCTCTCGAGGTCGTTCCCCAGGAGGCAGTCTACGGGGGCATCGTCTCGGACGGTCACCTTCAGCATACCCGACACTCCCCCCATTCAAAGGGGACGCGGGCCATCTGGCACAGGCTTTAAGAGTTATCCGCGGACCGTACTGGGCATAGCACATATGGCAGGATTTGATCCGGGGTCACCAGATGGCAACGGACGGCCGTTACGCTGGCTCCCGTGTCGCGGAGGGCTTCGGCCCGGTGTCCATTAATGGTGACCCACTGGCTGTACTTCTGGGTGTTGGCCGGGATGGGGGGCCGTGGGACCATGTCTCTCTCGCCTAGACATACCAGGGACATGGCTGCGGGTTCCCATTCGGTCGGGTATGGTTCACAGTCGTCGGCTTCTTCCTCGCCTTGTTCCTCCCCCAGAGAGACGGCGGTGATCTGGCGGTTTTGCGGACCCTGGGAGTTGGATGGTTGGTTTCTCGGACAGTTGGGGTCATTGGCGTAATGACCGGGTCGCTGGCATTTGTGGCAGGTAACGTTGGAGCGGGATCCCGGCCGTGCCAGAGGGCTTCCTCTCCCGGCAAGGGACGGGGAAGTACTGGTGGGGGGCACCGTGGCGGTGTACCGGCCCCGGCCCTGGCCTCCTCCTCCTCGCGGACGGTGGGATCCCTGGGAGGCTCGGCCTAGGTCGCCCGCCCAGTTCCGGGGGACCCAGGTGCTCTCCCATCGATCCGCTTCAATGGCGAGCTTCCGGGGCTCGGTCAGTTTGCTGTCGAGGAGATGCTGCCTTAGTTCAACGAAACAGTTATTGGAGAGGTGTTCCCATACGATGAGATCGAACAATTGTTCATAGGTGGTGACCTGGCTGCCCTTGATCCACCCCTCCAAGGCTCTGCTATAGAAGTTTACATATTCTACCCAGGTGGTACCGGGGATCCTTTTACAGTCTCGGAATCGCTACCGGTACATCTCGGGGGTGAGCCCATAGCGAGTGAGGAGGGCGGCTTTCATATGCTCGTAGGAGGTCATTTCAGCGTCGGGGAGTTGTAGCAGGGCGTCTCTCCCTTCTTGGACAAATCTCCCCCACAACCCGGCCCCCCAGTCTTTTCTTGGAACACGGTGGGAGGTCATGGCTACCTCGTAGGCCTTAAACCATTGCTGGATGTCATCGTTCTTATAGTATTCTCAGAAGACTTCTTTGGGGATGTGGACGTTGGTGTCCGTAGAGGGAGTGGAGCTCTGGTTCCCGGAGACGCCGGTGTCCCCGTTTCGTTTCCTAATTTCTAGTTCCTTCAGCCCGCGCTCATGCTCGTACGCGAGCTTCTTCTCCTCCAGCTCCCTCTGGCTTCTTTTCTCTTTCAGGTCTCCCTGTAATCGTAGTTGCTCAAGGGCTATCTTCTTTTCCGCTAGTTGCAGCTCCCCATCTAAGCGGAATCTAGACAGTTCCAACCCGTGGAGCCGGCTCCTTTCTCGTTCTCGGGCATCCTCGTGAGAGAGGCCCGTGTTTCTCTCCTCCTCGGGGGTTGCAATGTTTTCCGTGATGGGATGTTTTCGTTTTGGGGTGGCGACGCTCCCGTCTCCACCCAGATCTGCAGGGCATGCTTGAGATCGTCTTTGGTGCTTAGTCCCGTGGTAGCGATACCCAAGTCTATGCAGAATTGCTTCAATTCCTTGTGGCTGTAATCTTCCAGCCGTTCCATCTGGAATTTTGCGGTTGGTCCGGTTTCTTAAGACGTCATGGTCGCTGTGTGTTTTTTGCTTGTAGTGGGGCGAGTTACTCTCTGTACGATTTGCGTTGGCTCGAATCCCACCGCTGCCACCAATGTTAGACGGGAAATCTGAAGGTCAGCCGAGCCAGGGGGAGAGGCCTTCAGGCGAGGGCCTTCTCCTAAGATCGTACAGCCGAGCAACCACCCCCCTACAGATGGACACCACACAAAGATAGGTTCTTAACACTTTTATCAGTATTCTTTGGCAGGTTATTGTAATGATACAGGAGGAACGGGATTCTGGGATCCCCTTTAACTTAGTCTCTTGTGGGAAGGGGGTAGTGGGATAGTCTTGGTACCGGTCTGGTACAGGGATATCTGGTGCACAGCTCTCAATCCTCGAGCTGGAGGGTTCTCTGGTATGGGCCGCGGCAGCGCTAGCAGGACTCCACAGATGGTTCACGAAGACGGGCCGCGGCAGCGCCAACAGGACCCCAAGGATGGTTCACGTAGATGAGCCGCGGCAGCGCCTGCAGGACTCCAAGGAGGGTTCACGAAGATGAGCCGCGGCAGCGCCTGCAGGACTCCAAGGATGGTTCACGAAGATGAGCCGCGGCAGCGCCGGCAGGACCCCAAGGATGGTTCACGAAGATGAGCCGCGGCAGCGCCAGCAGGACTCCAAGGATGGTTCACGAAGATGAGCCGCGGCAGCGCCAGCAGGACTCCAAGGATGGTTCACGAAGATGAGCCGCGGCAGCGCCAGCAGGACTCCAAGGATGGTTCACGAAGAGGAGCCGCAGGCAGCGCCAGCAGGACCCCAAAGGTGGTTGCAAGAAGATGAGTTCGTCTCGGTGTCTCTCGACTCCAGGATACAACTGTCGACCTGCTCCAGAGCTGCCCCAGTTATAGGTCTGGTGTCCTTTGATTTCCGGAACCTCGCACTTGGAGGTCGGAGGGTCCGGGATGTGCGAGTCCAGACACCCAGCAGGGGGGTGGAGCCAGCACCAAGGGAGGCCGGGGGCGATCGAAACCAGGCGGATGGGGGACCCTCAAAACTCCTTCCCCCATTGAATCGTCAAGTGGTCTCTTTACCCCCTGGTTGGATCGTGGTGCCTCGATGTTGGGGCTTTGCTGGGTCTGTGGCTGGGGTCGGGCCGAGACCACGAGGCCTGGTCGTGGAGGGTCCAAAATGGCGGCTGGGCCGGAGACGGTGGTCCGGGAAAGGGTCCGGGCCAGCCGAGGGGGTTGAGGAGAGGAGGTCGAGTTCCACCGGGGAAGAGCTAGGGGCGGCCCGGAGGGGCGGCACTCGTGGAGGGTGGATGGTGCTGCTCTTGGCCGGGGACCAGGGGTTGAGGTAGTCCGGGACCTGCCATGCCGGACGAGGGGGGCCACGCCAAGAGGCCAAGTCCAACATGAAGTAACGCTCTGGATGGAGGGGGACATAACTAGGAAAATAGGGCACTCTTTTGGGAAAGCTCTCTAAGGGTTATGACATTCTTCTAGCTGAAAAAGACTGGCCACCAAAATTTGTCAGGGAGTGCCCACATGGTGAAGACATCATTATGCCAGCGTTCTCTAATCATATTCCAATTCACTTAAAATACACCTATGCCAGAAAATGGGCAGTAGCCCAGGCTCCAGCATTATATAACAAGCATTTGCAATGCAATAGGTCTTGCATTAGGAAAGTTTGAGCTATTGGTATTGTACATGACTATTTTTTATTTATGTTTTGTTTTTGAAAATAGCGAAATTAATAGCTTTGTCATTTACAATGCCAATAGTTATAACTTTCGCAAATGTGACACCAATAGCATTTGTAATGCGATATGTGTTGTATTTACGTGACTTACATGTATTAATATTACAAATAACAATGGCTTTTATTTTATCTTTATAATTAATACTTAAATAAAAGTTATTGTAATTTATAATGGCAATAGCTTAAACTTTTGTAAATAACTTTTGTGAAGATTATGTTCAGTTGTTCAGTGTATTTTATTGTGACGAAAATCCAGGAGCACAAGTGAAATATTAACATCTTTTTGTTACATTTGTAATAAAGCTCGAAACATTGAGATAACATATTTGAACCAGTTGTTGTTAAATGGTTGCAAAGATTGATGCTGTGGTGGCGCTGCGTGATGTGATGGCGAACGAGGGATGCTGTGGCTTTCAGTGATGCTGTGGTAGCGCATAGTGATGTTGTGATGCCCCTGAGTGATGCTGTGGTGGTGCTGAGTGATGCTGTATGCTATGCTATGTTTTATTTTGCTATCCGATATTTTATTTTGTTATGCTATGCTATGTTTTGCTATCCTATGCTTTGATTTGTTATGCTATGCTATGCTGTGTTTTGTTATGCTATGCTATGTTTTGTTATGTTATGCTATGCTTTGCTATCCTATGCTTTGTTATGCTATGCTATGTTTTCTTATGCTATGCTATGTTTTGTTGTGTTTTATTATGCTATGCTTTGTTGTCCTGTGCTATGTTTTGTTATGCTATGCTATGTTTTGTTTGTTTGGTATGCTATGCTATGTTCTGCTATGCTATTATATGTTTTGTTTTGCTATGCTATGTTTTTGTGTGTTTTGTTAAGCTTTGCAATGTTTCGTAGTGCTTTGCTATGTGTTGTTATGCTATGTGTTGTGTTTTGTTATGCTATATTTTGTTATGTTATGCTATGTTTTGTTATGCTATGCTATGTTTTGTTTTGCTATCCTATGCTTTGATTTGTTATGCTATGCTATGTTTTGTTGTGTTTTGCTATGCTATGCTTTGTTATGCTATGCTATGTTTTGTTATGCTATGTTATGTTTTGTTGTGTTTTATTATGCTATGCTTTGTTTTGCTATGCTATGTTTTGTTATGCTATGTTTTGTTTGCTATGCTATGTTTTGTTGTGTTTTGTTATGCTATGCTTTGCTATACTATGTTTTGTTATGTATGCTATGTTTTGTTGTGTTTTGCTTTGATATGCTATGCTATGTTTTGTTGTGTTTTGCTATGTTTTGTTATGCTATGTTTTGTTATGCTATGCTTTGTTTTGTTGTTATGCTATGTTTTGTTATGTTCTGCTATGTTTTGTTCTGCTATGTTTTGTTGTGTTTTGTTATGCTATGTTTTGTTATACTATGCTATGTTTTGTTTTGCTATGCTTGGTTATGTTATGCTATGCTTTGTTGTGCTATGTTTTGTTATGCTATGGTATGTTTTGTTGTGTTTTGTTATGCAATGCTATGCTTTGTTGTGTTTTGCTATGCTATGTTTTCTTTTGTTATAATATGTTTTGTTTTGCTATCTTATGCTTTGTTTTGTTATGCTATGCTATGTTTTGCTATCCTATGCTTTTTTTCTTATGCTATGCTATGCTATGTTTTGTTATGCTATGCTGGTGAGGGTGTGTGAGGGTGTGTGAGGGTGAGTGAGGATGTGTGAGGGGGTGTCAGGGTGAGGGGTTGTGAGGGTGAGGTGGGTGAGGGTGGGTGAGGGTGTGTGAGGGTGAGAGGGTGTGAGGGTGAGGGTGTGAGGGTGAGTGAGGGTGTGTGAGGGGGTGTGAGGGTGAGGGTGTGAGGGTGAGTGAGGGTGTGTGAGGGTGAGGGGGTGTGATGGTGAGGGTGTGAGGGTGGGGGTGAGAGCGTGAGGGGGTGTGAGGGTAAGGGGGTGTGAGGGTGAATGTGTGTGAGGGTGGGTGAGGGTGAGAGGGTGTGAGGGTGTGTGAGTGTGAGGGTGTGTGAGGGTGATGGGGTATGAGGGTGAGGGGGTGTGAGGGTGAGTGAGGGTGTGTGAGGGTGAGAGGGTTGTGAGGGCGAGTGAGTGTGAGGGTGAGGGCGTGAGGATCAGTGAGGGTATAAGAGGGTGGGGGTGAGAGGGTGAGGGTGTGTGAGGGTAAAAGGGTGTGAGGGTGAATGTGTGTGAGGGTGGGTGAGGGTGAGAGGGTGTGAGGGTGTGAGGGTGTGTGAGGGTGAGGGTGTGTGAGGGTGAGGGGGTATGAAGGTGAGGGGGTGTGAGGGTGAGTGAGGGTGTGTGAGGGTGAGGGTGTGTGAGGGTGAGGGCTTGAGGTTCAGTGAGGGTATGTGAGGGTGAGGGGGTGTGAGGGTGAGTGTGTGTGAGGGTGAGGGGGTTTGGGGGTGTGAGGGTGAAGGTGTGTGTGGGGGTGAGGGGGTTTGAGGGTGATGGAGTGTGAGGGTGAGGTGGTGTGTGAGGGTGAGGGGGTGTGAGGGGGAGGAGGTGTGAGGATGAGGGTGTGTGTGAGGGTGAGGAGTTGTGTGAGGGGGTGTGGGGGTTTGAGGGTGAGGCGGGTGTGAGGGTGGAAGGGTGTGAGGGTGTGTGAGGGTGAGGGTGTCTGAGGGTGAGTGGGAGTGAGGGTGTGTGAGGGTGAGGGGGTGAGGGTGTGTGAGGGAGAGTGAGGGGGTGTGAGGGTGAGAGGGTTGTGATGGTGAGGGGGTGAGGGGATGTGAGGGTGATGGAGTGTGAGGGCGAGGTGGTTTGTGAGGGTGAGGGGGTGTGAGGGTGAGGATGCTATGTTTTGATTGCTATCCTATGCTTTGTTTGGTTATGCTATGTTTTGTTATGCTATGCTATGTTTTGTTGTGTTTTATTATGCTATGCTTTGTTTTGCTATGCTATGTTTTGTTATGCTATGCTATGTTTTGTTGTGTTTTGTTATGCTATGCTATTTTGCTATGCTTTGCTATGCTATGTTTTGTTATGTATGCTATGTTTTGTTGTGTTTTGTTATGCTATGCTATGCTTTGTTATGTTTTGCTATGTTTTGTTATTCTCTGTTTTGTTATGCTATGATTTGTTTTGTTATGGTATGCTATGTTTTGTTATGTTATGCTATGTTTTGTTCTGCTATGCTTTGTTATGCTATGCTATGTTTTGTTATGCTATGCTATGTTTTGTTGTGTTTTATTATGCTATGCTTTGTTTTGCTATGCTATGTTTTGTTATGCTATGCTATGTTTTGTTGTGTTTTGTTATGCTATGCTATTTTGCTATGCTTTGCTATGCTATGTTTTGTTATGTATGCTTTGTTTTGTTGTGTTTTGTTATGCTATGCTATGCTTTGTTATGTTTTGCTATGTTTTGTTATTCTATGTTTTGTTATGCTATGATTTGTTTTGTTATGGTATGCTATGTTTTGTTATGCTATGTTTTGTTCTGCTATGTTTTGTTCTGCTATGCTATGTTTTGTTATACTATGCTATGTTTTGTTTTTCTTTTGTTATGTTATGCTATGCTTGTTTTGTAATGCTAAGTTTTGTTTTGCTATGCTACTTTTGTTATGTTATGCTATGCTTTGTTGTGTTTTGCTATGCTATGTTTTGTTTTGTTATGCTATGTTTTGTTTTGCTATCCTATGCTTTGTTTTGTTATGCTATGCTATGTTTTGCTATCCAATGCTTTTTTTCTTATGCTATGCTATACTATGTTTTGTTATGCTATGCTATGTTTTGTTATGCTGTGCTGGTGAGGGTGTGTGAGGGTGAGTGAGGGTGAGTGAGGATGTGTGAGGGGGTGTGAGGGTGAGGGGGTGTGAGAGTGAGGGGGTGTGAGGGTGAGAGGATTGTGAGGGTGAGGGGGTGTGAGGGTGAGTGTGGGAGAGTGAGTGAGGGTGTGTGAGGGTGAGGGGGTGTGAGGGTGAGTGAGGGTGTGTGAGGGTGAGAGGGTGTGTGAGGGTGAGGAGGTGTGAGGGTGAGGGTGTGAGGGTGAGTGAGGGTATGTGAAGGTTTGTGAGGGGGTGTGAGGGTGAGGGGGTGTGAAGGTGAGTGGGGTGAGGTAGTGAGGGTGAGTGTGTGTGAGGGTGAGGGGGTTTGAGCGTGAGGGGGTGTGAGGGTGTGTGAGGATGTGGGGGTGAGGCGTGTGAGGGTGTGTGAGGGTGAGTGTGTGAGGGTGAATGTGTGTGAGTGTGTGTGAGGGTGAGGGGGTGTGAGGATGTGAGGGTGAAGGTGTGGGAGGGTGAGGGTGTGTGAGGGTGAGGGGGTGTGAGGGTGAGGTGGTGTGTGAGGGTGAAGAGGTGTGAGGGTGAGGGCGTGTGTGAGGGGTTGTGTGAGGGTGAGATGGTGTGGGGGAGTGAGGGTGAGGGTGTGCGTGAGGGTGAGAGGGTGTGAGGGTGTATGAGGGTGAGGTTGTGTGAGGGTGAGGGGGTGTGATGGTGAGGGGGTGTGAGGGTGAGGGGGTGTGAGGGTGAGTGAGGGTGTGTGAGGTGAGAAGGTTGTGAGGGTGAGAAGGTTGTGAGGGTGAGGGGGTGTGAGGGTGAGGGGGTGTGAGGGTGAGTGGGTTTGTGAGGGTGAGGGGATGTGAGGGTGTGTGAGGGTGTGTGAGGGTGTGTGAGGGTGAGGGGTTTTGAGGGTGAGGGCTTGAGGGTGAGGGGGTGTGAGGGGGAGGGGGTGTGAGGGTGAGGGAGTGTGAGGGTGAGTGAGGGTCTGTGACACACCCCCAAACCCTCACACACCCTCACCCTCACACACCCTCACCCTCACACACTTTCACACCCCCACACCCTCACACCCCCTCACCCTCACAGACCCTCACTCACCCTCACACTCCCTCACCCTCACACCCCCTCCCCCTCACACCCCCTCACCCTCAAGCCCTCACCCTCAAAACCCCTCACCCTCACACACCCTCACACACCCTCACATCCCCTCACCCTCACAAACCCACTCACCCTCACACCCCCTCACCCTCCCCCCTCACACCCCCTCACCCTCACAACCTTCTCACCCTCACAACCTTCTCACCTCACACACCCTCACTCACCCTCACACCCCCTCACCCTCACACCCCCTCACCCTCACACCCCCTCACCCTCACACAACCTCACCCTCATACACCCTCACACCCTCTCACCCTCACGCACACCCTCACCCTCACTCCCCTACACCATCTCACCCTCACACAACCCCTCACCCTCACACACGCCCTCACCCTCACACCTCTTCACCCTCACACACCACCTCACCCTCACACCCCCTCACCCTCACACACCCTCACCCTCCCACACCTTCACCCTCACATCCTCACACCCCCTCACCCTCACACACACTCACCCTCACACACATTCACCCTCACACACTCACCCTCACACACCCTCACACGCCTCACCCCCACATCCTCACACACCCTCACACCCCCTCACGCTCAAACCCCCTCACCCTCACACACACTCACCCTCGCTACCTCACCCCACTCACCTTCACACCCCCTCACCCTCACACCCCCTCACAAACCTTCACATACCCTCACTCACCCTCACACCCTCACCCTCACACCTCCTCACCCTCACACACCCTCTCACCCTCACACACCCTCACTCACCCTCACACCCCCTCACCCTCACACACCCTCACTCACTCTCACACACTCACCCTCACACCCCCTCACCCTCACAATCCTCTCACCCTCACACCCTCTCACTCTCACACCCCCTCACCCTCACACCCCCTCACACATCCTCACTCACCCTCACTCACCCTCACACACCCTCACCAGCACAGCATAACAAAACATAGCATAGCATAACAAAACATAGTATAGCATAGCATAAGAAAAAAAGCATTGGATAGCAAACCATAGCATAGCATAACAAAACAAAGCATAGGATAGCAAAACAAAACATAGCATAACAAAACAAAACATAGCATAGCAAAACACAACAAAGCATAGCATAGCATGACAAAAGTAGCATAGCAAAACAAAACTTAGCATAACAAAACAAGCATAGCATAACATAACAAAGCAAAGCAAAACATAGCATAACATAACAAAACATAGCATACCATAACAAAACAAATCATAGCATAACAAAACATAGAATAACAAAACATAGCAAAACATAACAAAGCATAGCATAGCATAACAAAACACAACAAAACAAAGCATACATAACAAAACATAGCATAGCAAAGCATAGCAAAATAGCATAGCATAACAAAACACAACAAAACATAGCATAGCATAACAAAACATAGCATAGCAAAACAAAGCATAGCATAATAAGACACAACAAAACATAGCATAGCATAACAAAACATAGCATAGGATAACAAAGCATAGCAGAACAAAACATAGCATAACATAACAAAACATAGCATACCATAACAAAACAAATCATAGCATAACAAAACATAGAATAACATAACATAGCAAAACATAACAAAGCATAGCATAGCATAACAAAACACAACAAAACATAGCATACATAACAAAACATAGCATAGCAAAGCATAGCAAAATAGCATAGCATAACAAAACACAACAAAACAGCATAGCATAACAAAACATAGCATAGCAAAACAAAGCATAGCATAATAAAACACAACAAAACATAGCATAGCATAACAAAACATAGCATAACAAAACAAAGCATAGGATAGCAATCAAAACATAGCATCCTCACCCTCACACCCCCTCACCCTCACAAACCACCTCGCCCTCACACTCCATCACCCTCACATCCCCTCACCCCCTCACCATCACAACCCTCTCACCCTCACACCCCCTCACTCTCCCTCACACACCCTCACCCCCTCACCCTCACACACCCTCACTCCCACTCACCCTCAGACACCCTCACCCTCACACACCCTCACACCCTTCCACCCTCACACCCCCCTCACCCTCACACCCCCACACCCCCTCACACAACTCCTCACCCTCACACACCCCCTCATCCTGGGTGTGTGAGGGTGAGGGTGTGTGAGGGTTTGGGGGTGTGAAAGTGTGTGAGGGTGAGGGGGTGTGAGGGTGAGGGGGTGTGAGGGTGAGGGAGGGTGAGGGAAAGGGGGGGCGTGATTGTAAGGGGGTGTGAAGTTGAGGGTGAAGGGGTGTGAGGGTGAGAGGGTGTGAGGATGAGGGTGTGTGTGAGGGTGAGGGTGTGTGTGAGGGTGAGGGGATGTGGATGTGTGGGGGTGTGATGGTGAAGGGGTGTGAGGGTGAGGGTGTGTGAGGGGGTGGGGTTGTGAGGATGAGGGTGAGGGTTTGTGAGGGTTAGTGTGTGGGGTTGTGAGGGTAAGGGTGTGTGTGAGGGTGAGGGGTGTGTGAGGGTGAGGGGGTGTGGGGGTGTGAGGGTAAGGGGGTGTGAGGGTAGGGGGTGGGAGGGTGAGGGTGTGTGTGAGGGTGAGGGGGTGTGTGAGGGTGAGGGGGTGTGGGGGTGTGAGGGTAAGGGGTTGTGAGGTGTGGGGTTGTGAGGATGAGGCTGAGGGTTTGTGAGGGTGAGGGTGTGGGGTTGTGAGGGAGGGTGAGGGTGTGAGGGTAAGGGTGTGAGGGTAAGGGGTGAGGGTGAGGGGGTGTGAGGGTGAGGGGTGTGAGGGAGAGGGGGTGTAAGGGTGAGGGTGACGGGGTGAGGGTGATGTTGGTGAGGGTGAGGGCAAGTGAGGGTGAGGGTGTGAGGGTGAGGGGATGGAATGGTGAGGGTGTGTGAGGGTGAGGGGGTGTGAAGGTGTGTGAGGGTGAGAGGGTGTGTGGGGGGGTGTGAGGGGGTGTGTGAGGGTGAAAGGGGTGAGGGGGTGTGAGGTTGAGGGTGTGAGGGTGAAGGGGTGTGAGAGTGAGGGGGTGTGAGGGTGAGGGGCTGTGAGGGTGAGAGGGTGTGTGAGGGTGAGGGGGTGTGAGGGTGAGGGGTGTGATGGTGAGGGTGTGTGAGAGTGAGGAGGTGTGAGGGTGAGGGTGAGGGGGTGTGTGAGGGTGAGGGGGTGAGGGAGTATGAGGGTGAGGGGGGGTGAAGGTGAGGGTGTGAGGGGGTGTGAGGGTGAGGGGTGTGAGGGTGAGGGGGTGAGGGAGGGTGAGGAGATGTGAGGGTGAGGGGGTGTGAGGGTGAGGGGATGTGAGTGTGTGAGGGTGAGGGTGTTTGAGGGTGAGAGGGTGTGTGAGGGTGAGGGGGTGTGAGGGTGAGGGGGTGTGAGGGTGAGAGGGTTGTGATGGTGAGGGGGTGTGAGGGTGAGGGGATGTGAGGGGTTGTGAGGGTGAGGGGGTGTTAGGGTGAGGGTCAGGGTGTGTGAGGGTGAGAGGGTTAGTGAGGATGAGGGAGGGTGAGGGTGTGTGAGGGCGAGGGGGTGTGAGGGTGAGGGGGTGTGAGGGTGAGGGGATAAGGGGGCGTGGGGGTGTGAGGGGGCTTGAGGGTGAGGGGGTATGAGGGTGAGGGGGTGTGTGAGGGTGAGGGGGTGAGGGGTGTGGGGTGAGAGGGTCGGTGAGGCTGAGAGTGTGTGTGGGGGTGAGAGGGTGTGTGAGGGTGAGAAGGTGGGTGAGATGGTGAGTGAGGGTGAGGGGGTGTGAGGATGAAGTGGTGTGAGGGTGAGGGGATGTAATGGTGAGGGTGTGAGGGAGGGTGAGGAGATGTGAGGTTGAGGGGATGTGAGGGTGAAGGGGTATGAGGGTGAAGGGGGTGAGGGGATGTGAGTGGGTGTGTGAGGGGGTGTGAGGGTGGGGGGTGAGGGTGAGGGTGTTTGAGGGTGAGAGGGTGTGTGAGGGTGAGAGGGTAGGTGAGAGGGTGAGTGAGGGAGTGTGAGAGGGTGAGGGGGTGAGGATGACAGGCTGAGGGTGACAGGGGTGAGGGTGATGGCAGTGAGGGTGTGTGAGGGTGAGGGTGTGAGGATGAGGGGGTGGGAGGGTGAGGGGGTGTGAGGGTGAGGGGGTGTTAGGGTGAGGGTGTGTGAGGGTGAGAAGGTGTGTGAGGGTGTGTGTGAGGGTGTGAGGGGGTGTGAGGGGGTGTAAGGGTGAGGGTGTGTGAGGGTGAGAGGAGATGTGAGGGTGAGAGGGTTAGTCAGGATGAGGGTGTGTGAGGGTGAGGGTGTGTGAGGGTGAGGGTGTGTGAGGGTGAGGGGGTGTGAGGTGAGGGGGCTTGAGTGTGAGGGGGTATGAGGGTAAGGGGTTGTGTGAGGGAGAGGGGGTGAGGGGGTGTGGGGTGAGAGGGTGGGTGAGGCTGAGAGTGTGTGTGAGGGTGAGGGGGTGTGAGGGTGAGAGGGTGTGTGAGGGTGAGAAGGTGGGTGAGATGGTGAGTGAGGGTGAGGGTGTGTGAGGGTGAGGGGGTGTGAGGGTGATGGGGTGTGAGGGTGAGGGGGTGAGGGGATGTGAGAGTGAGGGTGTGTGCGGGTGTGTGAGGGTGGGGGTGTGTGAGGGTGAGGGTGTGTGAGGGTGAGAGTGTGTGAGGGTGAGGGTGCGAGGGTGAGTGAGGGTGAGAGGGTTGTGAGGGTGAGGGGGATGAGGATGTGAGGGTATGTGAGGGTGAGGGGGTTGAGGGTGAGGGTGTGTGAGGATGAGGGTGTGAGGGTGGGTGAGGGTGGGTGAGTGTGTGTGAGGGTGAGAGGGTGTGTTGTGTGTGAGGGTGAGGGTTTGTGAGGGTGAGGGTGTGTGAGGGTAAGGGGGCGTGAGTGAGTGAGAGTATGTGACAGTGAGTGGGTTGTGAGGGGGAGGGGTGTGAGGGTGAGTGAGGGGGTATGAGTGTGAGGGTGAGGGGGTGAGGGGGTGTGAGGGTGAGGGGGTGTGAGGGGGTGTGAGGGTGAGAGTATGTGAGGGTTAGGAGGTGTTAGGGGTTGTGAGGGTGTGAGGGTGTGAGGGTGAGCGGGGGTTTCAAATATGTCAAAGGTGGCACAATCAAGCATAAGTTGCTTTGGGAACAAGTAGTTCAATTACAGAAAGAACTACAAAAGACTCACGTGATCCATACACTGAGTCATCAGCGTGATGGCATTCACGTTGAAGGGAGTTCATTGGCTGATGAAGCCATGAAGGCAGCTGTGCAAATGGCTTCTATAGCTGCAATCACTCGTTCAAAACGAAAATAGACAGCGAAATAATGCAGGTTGTCGCTGCTTCCAATAAAGACAGAGGTAAAACATTACCAAAAGGCTTTCCACTCAAGTACTCATATATAACTGATGTAAATAATGTTCCTTTTCCTTGAATCCCTGGAGTGGGGGATAGAGTAATTCCAAACATGGAACATAGATTAGGACTAATCTTAGCAACACATGAAGGGCTTGCCTCTGCCCACGCAGGTGTTTCCGCAACAGTATCATTATTAAAACAAAGATACTGGTGGCCACGGATGAGGAAACAGACCAGAAACTATGTTTTGGAATGTGAAATCTGCCAAAAGATGAAGGTTTCAACCGTGAAACGCTCAGCGCAGACGCCTCTTCTAATTTCAGATAAAACATTAGCATGTGTTTACATGGACCACTGTGGTCCCTTACAAAGGGATGGCAACTATAAATATATCATGGTCGCAGTGGATTCATGCTCAAGATTCATTCGGATGTGGCCTCAGCGCTCGGCTGTCGCTCGAACTGTTATATAAGATTTGCGAGTCTTTATCGGTACATTTGCAATCGGCAAGCCACATTCTGACCGGGGTCCTGCGTTTAGCTCTCGAGCTTACAAAGAGGCCATGGCCAATCTGGGCATTGCATTGCGGTACTCAAGTCCATTCCATCCTGAGGGAAATTCTGTAGTGGTAAGAAAAAAACGAGACATTAAGCAATCTATAACAGCTAGGGTATTAGGCTCGGGTGACGGGTGGGTCAAACATCAAATAAGTGTCCAACATAGTTTAAACAATCTCCCAAGAAATTCTCTGTGTGGAATCACTCCATATGAAATTCTTTTTGGTACTAGAATGATTGTTGAAGACCTCGATCGTCAAACTTCAGTGGTAGAACAAAAACCCTTTGATATCAAAGACCGTTTGGCTGTTTTACAGGACTTAAATGAAACAAGAAGAAGTCTGAGCAACACATTACAGAAGCCAACGACCACTGAAGAAAATCCACCTGTCCCAGCAAGGCCTGTCTGGATTCCAAAGATTGGGGATCTAGTCAAAGAAAAGACCGCGGATACGAAAGAATTAGGGCCTTCATACAGAAAACCACTACCTGTGCTAGCAATCCACGGATCAAGAACAGTGTTACTGCCACTCCTTGCTGGAAGAAAGGAGAACCGGTTCGTATCAATCAACCTGGTAAAACCACATCATATGGCCGATAATAAGTAGTAGGCCAAGTGGACTCCAAAGATGTAGCAGACTACGAAATGTTGCTACTATCCAAGAGGTTTAAACTGAGAGACTCTTCATCTTTGAGGAATCTGCAGTGAGAAAAGAAGACTATGCAACAAAGCAATGGAACATGTGCCTCTTGAAACCCAAATAACAGTTCGTCAAGACACTCCTGTCTACAATGATATAGCCTCGGACTATACTAATATGACAAGGGACCAAGCAGCTCCAGCGATTTCGAGTAATCCGGATGCAATACCAACAATTGACAGAACTGCCTCTGGCTATTTTATCAACTTTGATACGTTTTCTGAGGATCCCAGTGAGCCCGAAACAACGCCAACAAATAAAACTTTCAAAGACCAAGTAACAGAACTTTTTCAACAACTAGAAAAGAATTATCTGGTTTCACCATGGGTTGAATTTTGGATTGTGCTAGGCATACTTTTTCTCCTACTTGGGCTCATTCTTGTATTAAGTTTGGGAAAGCTGATAGATGGGAAATATAGTAAAATGGACACAGCAAGTAAGAACATCAACTTGCTCCGGAAGCTACACAAATCATCTGATCGTGAACAAAGACACCTGTCATCAATGAACATCACAGCCGTTCCTATACTTGGTGGTATAGCATGGGATAGAACTGATTATGACATTTATGGTCCGGCCGAGCTGCTGAAGATTCCACATCAATTCAAGGTTTCCTTGAGTGATTTTGTTTCACTCAGCACATTTTCTGATGATTGGGACTTTGAGACTGTTAATAATATGATGTCAGATTTAGAAATGTCTGCAAAATGTACAGACAATGAATATTTAGAAGGTTCATCAGATTATGAACAAATGTATTGTTACAATCACTATGCTCATCATTACTTGCACAAATCTGCAAAGCCTAGAAATGTTTATACTTATAATCAATGGGAACATTGTACAACGCCACCAAAGGGTAGCTCAAAAACATTTTATGAAAAATTTCAATACTTCTCAGGTTTTAATACCACAAATCCGGAAACATTTTTCTTTAAAAAAGTTAATAAGACAGGAATGAAAAGTATGTTAACCAATGCAAAGCAAATTTATTCAGCAGCCTTTTATGCCCAGCTGTCCTCGTTAGGTTTCGACTTCTGGAGAAACAACATAGAAACAAATACTGTCTGGGGCTCCAAAGACTGGCAAGTACAGGGAATAGAAGCTTTATTTCAAGCCTGTATTATTCCTGAACAAATCATGTTTTTGAATGGCACTGTTCAACAAGCATCCTGTCTTGTCCTAGCCAAGATAAAATATTTAAACAAACCATCCATACCTGTACCTACAGCTGATAGTAAAAACTCTTCAGCGGGAGGGGTTGACGTAACATCGATTTTACTCAAAAACAGAACTGATCCTGATTGGAAAAAATGGTTAATCTGGTCCACAGACACAAATAACTGTCAAGATAGATTCCTGAACAAGACACAAGGGTTTACAGTAACTAGGCCAGACCCAACATATGTCCAGAGACAACATCCAGGGATACTAACAACATACAGTGTAGGAAAACTATGCCTCGAATGGCTACACAAATCTACACTTACAGAGGTTGAACAACACTTAACTTTACTTAAAAATGGCGCTGATATGAGAGACTTCTTACTAGGGCCTCATAAACCATGTAATAAACGTTTCATATACGCCGGTATTTATGGTGCTTATAATGAAGCATGGAAAGTCACGCAAATGGAAACTGCAGAACGAATATGAGAAATTGATCGTATTCATTTTAGAGAAAGCTCTCTCTGTAGTTGTCATCCAGAATTTATTCTTTGGACAGCATTGTATCTTCTGCCATAGACATAATGGAATAGGACTTACTCATGTAATAACATGGACCGTCTCAATTGAGTTCTATAATGCTGCTAGGCTGGACGTTACAAAATATTCGTTCAGGCTATGTGCCTTGGCTTCTAATCAACACCACGTCATTGTTTACTGGATTTAACCTTACAGATAAACAAATCTCTTTGGCAAAAAG
Source organism: Lissotriton vulgaris (assembly GCF_964263255.1). NCBI lineage: Eukaryota > Metazoa > Chordata > Amphibia > Caudata > Salamandridae > Lissotriton > Lissotriton vulgaris. The sequence continues at coordinate 2,052,806,018 of NC_141691.1, read as the reverse complement.
GGGAGCAGACTATACGGTGCTGAGCATAGAAAAACTGGAAAGATTACCATTGACTGTTGCTGAGAAACCAGCCATAGAATGGATAATACATGGCACCATTACGCTGCCAGGGACGATTTTCCAGTTTCAGTACTGCTTGAAACATATACCAGCAGGCCTGTATGAAAGGTTGGGTAAAAAACACATAAAGTCAACCAAACTGGGATTTACCATACACACACAAATGTTGGAGTGGGGGAAAATAAGTATTTCTTAGTGGTACACAATGTAACAGCACACTAAGCGGTACACTCTTATGCCAGGGTATTAATTTACATGGAGCATTTGATGGTTCTTCGACCAACTTATCCTGCCACCTGCAAGGTTCTCCGGCAGCAGTGATAGATCCAATGTTTAGGCAGCTTTCCAATGGGAGCTACATAATGTTGAATGATCACAGTTGTTGTGAAATGATGCCTAGAATTGCCTATCTCGTAACTGTGTCAGCCAGGGTCACTTGTTGTATGCAAGTATTGTTTACTGAAGCTAAGACGGGGAGTCACTGTTATGGCCTTCACTGAACATCTCTTATATTCAAATTAGTACTTTGAGCAGAATGAAAGCCATTCTTTTACAAAAAACTGTGCCACTGACCTCGTCCAAAGAGACGTATGATCTGCAAGTTGCAAGGTCCTCTGCATATATACATGCCCTTTTATCCACAAACTGTCCAAAACATTTTGTAACTCCTCAGCCAATCAAATGTCAGAATTCTCAAATGTCAATATCTGTAAAATGTGATATTTCCCAAAAACTACTGAACGGATTTACACCATTTAAACAAAAGCGTGCTTTCTGAATCATCACCTTTCTCCCTGCTAAATTTGGCGTAATTCCGTTCAGCAGTTTCACCTGTAGTCTTCTCTAAAGTTTCGTATGAAAATTTCATGGAGAAAACACGTTTTGAAACCCCCTTTTTTCTCAACCTCCCTAGGCCAATAACCTCCAAACTTTCAATATAGGAGCTGATCAAAAAAGAGAAACTTTTTGGATAATTTAGTAAACCTTCGTCAAACGACGGAAAAGTTATAAGGACATGCAGGGCTCCATGAGGGGTGCACGTAACACCCCTCCCAACATCAACATGACTGAAGCCCCGGAGCTGCGGGGACCACAGCAGGCCCCCGCATACCCGGCAAGCCCCACCATTATTTTTTAGCAAATGCCCCCTGGACCTACCCACCTGGGGACCTCATTAAAATAAAACACGGGAACCTGAGACCCCAGCGCCAAGTGTGCCAAAATATTTTTGTTATTAAAAATGCATTTTGTGGTCCGGGGGTTCCTTTTGAGACCCCTTCAGCACGCCTAGGGAGTCAGGACGTTTCTACACTGCCCCCTACTCTTGTTTTATATCTTTGTTTCTCTGTTTTCTGGAGACTCGCTTCTACTGAGTCACAGGATGGCTGCCAAAACTGGTTTGGATTGTTGGCAGCCAATCACAGTGAAGCTCGTGCCTGGCACTTAGGCTCCTCCCAGATATCAAAACTTTTATTTTTCTAATTTCTCAGCAACTACTTTCTGACCCACACACTACCTTTGTACCAAATTTGGGGTAATTGCGTTCAGTAGTTTCAGCTGTAGACTTGCACAAAGTTTCCTATGGGAAATTGATTTTTTAAATTTCTCAAAAACTACTGAACGGATTCACACCATTTAAAAAAAAGGTTGCTTTCTGAACCAAACTCTACTTTTCTGCCATATTTGGGGTAATTCCGTTCAGCAGTTCATGCTGCAGCTCGTCACAAAATTTCCTATGGAAATGAACATGGGGAAACGCGTTTTGGGACCCCATTTTTTCCTCAGCCCTCGCTTGACGAATCCCCCCCAAACTTTCAGATAAGAGCTGACCTGAATAGACTTTTAAATGGGAGAATTTCACAAAGATTCGTCAAACGACGCCAAAGTTATTAGCAAATTACAAAATGCTTTTCCTATGGAAACTAGGTTGTAACTATAACTATATATTGGTGACTGCCAGTAGGTAATATATATGTATATGTATATATATATAGATATATATATATATATCCAACACCGTAACCCTGCATGGAATCAGTTGTGATTTACATTATAGTTTCTAAATTGTGATTCAAGATTGTGTGCATCTTTTTTCTAACCATCATTTTCATTACATTTTCCACAGAGTGCTACAGATGTTAGAACATTTATTCATGGACGCTATGCAATATAGAGAATCATGGCAAAATCCCTTTTGAACCAATATATTGAAGATGTGAAAGTAAAGTCGAAAGCCCTTGAGCGTCATATCAGCAGCCTGTATAAAGAAGCCAGTGCGATGGACCAGAAACACATTGGTGCCACGTTGATTAGGGCCACCAGTACTGGAATTTCAGTGGCGGGTGGCATAGTAGCTATATCTGGGGCCATTTTAGCTCCATTTACAGGCGGAACCTCACTGATCGCCAGTGTGGGAGCCGGCGCCTCACTTGTAGGTAGTGCTACCAAATTTCTTACTAATGGGGCAGAATTAGCATGTAATCACACATGGAAAGCTAGGGTGTGTCAGATTCTACAGGCGTGTGAACAGGAGCTACTGGCACTGAAGGACAGCTATGAAAAAGTACAGCAAAGCATCCAAGAACTGGAGAAGGACCTGAACCCGAGCGACAGTTATGTAATCGATAAAATGAAACAGTCCCTCAATATGTGTGGGCCACCAATGACAACCGAAATGTGTAAATTGACTTTGAGATGTATTGTTCAACTGACAAAGATATTGGGAGCGAGGATTAGTGAAAAGAAAATGTTCAAGGAGGGGGCCCCTAGTACCACTTGTAAAGCAGTGGCTGACTATGCAGCCACAGAGATTGTCAAAAGAAGCACTGCCCCGGTCCCTGTTCGCACCATAAGTGATTGGTTTTCATTTTCTAAAGAAGCCTCCAAACAGATGAGTCAAGATGTTGCCATGCCCCTGGCCACTGGGGCTGCAGCAGCAATCTTTCTTCCTCTAGACCTCTGTGATCTTTACAAAGATGTGACACACTTGAGAGAAGGTGCCCCATCAGAAATTGCCAAGGAGATCCGGAATGTGGCAAAACTGATTGATGAATTTATCCATTCGAGAGGATACGTCCTTTAGTACGAATTGGTCCAGCAAGGAGAGCACCGGGAGTCGGTGTGCACAAGCGCATAGCGTTTTGTTCCCTGATCTCCACATGATGTATATAAAATCTATATAAAAATGATTTGTTCTGCCCAACCCTTACAAGGGGTGTATAGACATCACCAGCTCTGAGGCCCTGTAATGAAAGGAATTTAGCATTCTCGCCTGTGCGCTTCCACCTTTGACCTGATCAATACCTGCTGGAATATACCCCTTAAGGAAATGTGCTTATCTAATGTTAGCCCAGGGCTATTTCTTGTACACTAAATAAATGGGACAATTAACTGAAGTCATTTATCTTGGTAGAATGAGAGAAAAATGTTGGGAGATAGGACATATGAGAAGGGAGCCTGCTTCCCAATCCCAACAGAAATTGTGGCAAACATCTCTTCACATCACCCTGCATTACTTCACATCATAACATCCAACCCCAACACTCTCCAAATAACCATCACCAAACAACACTACTACAAGTGTTCTCCACAAACCCACGTGACCAGAATCTTACAACACCATATATCACACACGACAACCTGTATTGAACTCTATTCCACACCTTTAAATTCTACTACATACCATGCCACCTTAAATATTATGTCATCACAGCATGAAAGACCCACAGGCTACTTTACTAGAAAGCACCACTTTATGGTCCAAACCCATGAGGCACCATAACATCGCATATCACAAATGACTTCTGTGACATAACACTGCTTTATTGAGCACAAAACACGTCACACCTTGTTGTAACCCATGACAACACTATGATAGACCACCACAGTCCACGCCAAATCACATTACACCATGCCTCACTCAACAACCCATTATGGTAAGCCTGTGTGCACAAGAGAAGAACACCTGAGCCTGTTGTCACTCACAATATAGAAATAACACAGTCTTTGACGTCACCTGGGGAAATGCCACACAAGGATTGGAAAACAATGGTCCAGGAATAAAGATGAAAGGGGAACTTCAATGAAGAGAATTGGGGAGCTGGTTGAATGCAACACTGGGATGGAGGACAGAGAACCCTGGTGATTATGACAAAGGGATGGGAGTTAGCTGTGTCGGGGTACCACCTTCAAGGCACTGATTGAAGAGCTCAGTACAGAACCTTGTGAATAGCTTGAGGTCCATAGACATCAGACCCCTACCATCCAAGCCTTGAACCCTGAGCTAAAATATGTGACTATGAGCTCTTCGTCAACCCAAACGTCGTCATTGGAGGAGGACGGATGGAGGCCCATGACCCTACCAGCTTCACTGATATAGAATCAAACATGATTATCTGTGGGGTTCCAAGACCCAAAATGAGCAAGGATGTAACTCATTGCACACCTGAAGCTCACACTGGTTGGGTTGGAAGGACGACCAACCCACCTCTTATGTCGGTAGGCATAAACCTGAAAACTGCCCACAGACACCACTGTGGCTCAGGAGTGGATCCACTTGTGTGAAACCTACACTAGAAAGGCTACTGCAGTGGACTGAAATTTGAACAAAGCACCACAAGGCCAAGTATTGGTAAATGGTCTGCTCTGCAGATGCCCAGTAAAGTCATTTTACCAACTTTAAGGTGGTGGTAATTTGCGAATTCCTTGAAAAATGTTTTTTTTGCATTTTTCAAAGTGCAATGTGAAGTACATACTTGCCCTTGGGGCATGTATGTGCACCACATGTGCACCCATTCTAATTTCAGGGTGCAACAGGGTGTCCTTTGGACACCCCTGCACCCTTGAAATTATTCTCAATTTGCGATTGTCAAATTGCGAATCGCAAATTGAGAATACCTTCCCATTCATTCCTATAGGCCTCCTGGCCCATAGGAATGAATGGGAAATTATTCCTTAATTGCGATTCGCAATTTGCGAATCGCAATTAGGGAATATTAAGAAATCGCAAAAAAAACCGATTTTCTACATACATACCAATTTGCAAATCTCAAATAGCGATTTCTAAAAAATCGCTATTTGAGATTCGCAAATCTTGATGTTGATACATATGGCCCCAAGGCCCTAATTTATAATTTCTCATGCAATGCAGCAAGACACCTTGCTGGACTGCATGAAAGGGAGAGGGCAGGAATGCGCCATATTTATCAAGATATGGGACATTCCTGCTCTCTCCTTGTGCTGGAGCACTGTTGGCTGCCTAGCGCCAACGCAGGCACCCTTGCAACGTGGTACAAGGGTGCAAGCATTGCAGTCAGGATCGTAGTTGTGCAGGAGGTGACACCTTCCTGCACAAAAACAATCCTTTGAGGCTTTTTCCTGCTCACAATGCAACACCATTAGAAGGAGGACACAACTAGGAGAAATGAAGATATTTCTCCTCCTTACACCGCCCCTGGGAATGTGTCATATTTTGACACATTCCTGGGTCTACCACTCATGATAAATGTAGGAATGCGCCAAAATAAATGCGTGGATGTGTGCGAACACCCCAACTCCACCCATGGAACACCTCCTTGGGACAGAGTAAAGCAAGGCAGCGACGTGCGTTGCCATGCGTTATTACAGATTATTAAGCCGCGCAGAGTACGCAAGGTGGCGTTGACTGGCTTGAAAACTCTCATTCTATGTTTTCCATCACCCTGCTGCTCCTTGCATGGATACAGGTGATGCAAAACCTTTGATAAATCCGGCCCTAAGAGTAGTTGGAATCGTCATTCTTTTAGACGTAAATGATTGGGCCGTGAGGGTTCTAGAAAGAGGGTTATATTGCGCCATTTTATTCTCCATCCTACTTTGTGAAATGAATCATCACCTCCGTGTTCCCAAAACAAGACTACCGCCCTTGCTTACATCCTCACCTTTCTACCATGGATCTTTATCAGCCTTCAGCAGAGGTAGTGAAGCTTTGCTGAAAGTCCCCAGCTGGATAAGGCCACACGGTGAAGTTTTTTTGTTTTTCAAGAACAAACTGCTACTAAGAGTTTATGGTTCAAAAACAAAGAAACAATCACCCCAAGGTAGAGGGAGTTTTCTTCTGGCAAATGTGCACCACTGAGTGATTTCTCTGCCCGAAACCGCCATGTAACACGACTGGCCTGTGTAGGGAAGACTTGTGATGCCACCCGATCCCAAATAGAGTGGATTAACTGACACTATGATCTGACGACCTCTGGCAGATGGGCTGCCCAGACAGCAGAGGATATTTCTTCAGAGACGCAGTGCACCTCCTTCGCTCAACCACCGTAGTCTCCTGGTAAAGCGAATTTGGCAAGGCAGAAGCACCCAGTGGCAGCCGCCACATACAAAAAGTGGAGGGCGGGGAGAGGGGGAGCGTGGGATGAAGTGCGGGAGGGGACACCGAGGAGGTGTTATGTGCTCCAATGTACCCCAATATAGGCCTAGGTAGCTGCATGACCTTTTACATACATTTGTCCTACCTTGTTCTACATACCAGCTTTGACGCTGACCTTTTGCCTAGTTAGGTGCCGAATAAATGTTGTGTGCTTTTCTTAAAAAGCTAGCCTAATTTATTATGCATGAGAATTCTTGGTATCACACAGCAGGATTATGATCTTCTGAGCATCGCAATGCTGAAAAAGAGTGCAGCGCCCGGTATTTGCATGACTGCGAGTGAAGCAGGCATCCTGAAACAAAGCGTGTCACCCGGTATGTGCGTGACTGCGATTGAAGCAGACATGCTGAAACAAAGGGCGGCACCCGGTATTTGCGTGGCTGTAAGTGATTCAGGTAATGGTAATAAATAAGTAGTCCTTAAAGAAATACATATAGAACTACATTGTAAGGAAACTGGAGTTGGCCGGTGCTCCTAGCCTAAAAACGGGAGTGATGTACCAGGAGCACTAATCAATAAGGAGCCAGGAAATAAAGGTGACACACAAGTGAACCAATGGCAAGTGGCAGGCGTCGTTTGCGTGATTACATTCAGTACGAGTGATTACAGCAGGTCTTGTAGACAGCGCATGTGCGCTGATGCTTGACCTAAAAATTAAAAGGGCAAAACACAATACTATATAGTACTTCAAGGAGCTAACAATCTTACATGAGAATCATAGTCTCATATTGCATGGGCCTGCAGTTAGTGCAGATGTAACAGAATAGATTGATATAACCAGGGAGCCAGGCTAAGCATTGTTGTCTAGAATCTACAATGTAAAGAAAGACACATTCAGTGCATACAAGATCTACAGAAACTGCTGGGTCCCATTGTGTTGCAAACAGTTACTCCTGGTTCAGGCCTTCTTTTCACAAGCCGGCTTTGTAACAACATCGCTTCTTTCTTCCAGGCAAAAATATCAGATATCTACTCTGCCTTGGAGTTGCAAAAATCTCTTATGAGTGGGCCCCCTGTTTTAGGGGCTATGGATCTTGCCCCGGCTGAAAAATCTTCCTTGGGAACTCTTGATTCCTTTCCCCCTCTCTCTGTAGAGAATCTGGACAGCCTCCTTAATAAAACTAAATCAGGTTCTCCTTTGGATGTGTGCCCCCTTAGGATCCTAAAACAGTGCAGGGAAACTCTCTTGCCTCCTTTGGTGGATATTATGAACAGAGCTATGAGAGATAGCCTCTTCCCCACCCAATGGAAAAGTGCGGTGGTAAAACCTCTTTTAAAAAAGCCCTCCCTGGATCCGTCGGTCTTAAAAAACTTCCGGCCCATTTCTCTACTCCCAGCTCCAGCAAAGATGCTAGAGGCGCATCTTAATGCGCATCTTGCCGCTTTTGTAGAGAGCTCGGATTGTCTTGATCCCTCCCAACATGGCTTCAGGAGGGAACACAGCACTGAGTCTGCCCTCACCATAGTGTTGGATAATATCCGCACTCGCGTTGATGAGGGCCAGACTACCCTTCTGATCCTTCTAAATCTGACGGCGGCCTTTGATACCCTTTCTCCCTCAGTTTTAACATCTTGGCTGAGGGAGATTGGGGTGCGAGGTGCAGCTCTAGATCTACTCACCTCTTTCCTCAACCACAGAGTGCAAAGAGTGAAGTTGGGGGAGTATCTATCTCCATCCCTTCCTGTGCAATGTGGGGTCCCCCAGGGGTCGGCCCTTATTCCGACCCTATTTAACATCTATGTGACCCCACTTGCCAGGCTCATTAGATCTTATGGGATGGAGATAGTTTATTATGCGGATGACACCCAGATCCTTGTCTCTCTCTCCCAGCCTAGCGTCCCGACTGCCTCCAATTTTAGATCTTGCATGGAGGCAGTCGGTCAATGGATGATCCTTAATTCGCTTAAATTAAACGGAGAGAAGACGGAGGTGATGGTGTTTGGAGGGAAAGATGACGTATGGTCATCCTGCTGGTGGCCAGACTCATTAGGAGCCTGTCCCACCCCTACCTCCTCCGCAAAAAATCTCGGGGTTATGATTGACCCTGCCCTTGACATGGGTAAGCAGGTCAGCAGAACCATCTCTACCTGCTGGAGCATTATTCATGTCTTGAGGAGGATCAGGCATTACTTATCCCTACAGGCAAGGAAACAGCTTGCTGTTGCCCTCCTCGGCTCGAGGATGGATAACTGTAACGCGCTGTATGCAGGAATGAACCCTTGCTCCACTACTTTTGGAACTCCCTGCCTCCAGAGCTCAGAGCCTCGACTCTCTATCCGCAATTCAGGAAACAGCTTAAAGCTCATTTGTTCACCAAAGTTTTCAATTAGTCCTTCTGCAGTTCGAATTCCCTTAGTTTAGTTTTTGCCATTCCTGCCCTGCCATCTGCAAGTTGCAGCGCCATGAAACCGCTGGTGAACGTGCGCTAAATAAATAATTTTAAATTCAAATTCAAATTCTTTTTGGAAAAAAAAAATTTTGGAAGACCTTTATTGATAGAAAATCGCACATACAGTCCAACAAAGAGCCCGAAGGCTCGCAAATACAGTACATTTCAACATGGAAAGGCGCAAAGGATCTGTTACAGAATACTGAGGTCTAATTTTAGAAGTTATTTCTGAAGGATAGACAGGAGCAGGATATCGCAGAACAACGAGTTGGTTCCGGCCTCGTAGGAGCAGGATAGACAAATACACAACGTAATAAAATGCCAGAGTCACTGCTTACCCCACAGAAAGAAACGTCTAAACCCAGAAAAGAAAGAAAAAGAAAAAGAATAGAAGGCCCATAGAACCAAAAAGAATAAAACAAAAAAAAAAACCCGTCCACCCCCGCCCTGCACCCCTGCAGCTGGCTACGGCCTACCCCCCCCCCCTAGCAGTGTGCCTGTCGCCCATGAAAAGGAGTCCCGAAATATAGAGAGTAAGAAAAGAATCCTAATCTATAACTCTCAGTAAATAAAGAAAGGCGGGGAGGAGTCCACCACCCGTCCCCCGGCTACACCGTCCCGCAAAGTCAGTAACAGCACAAGGTAGAAAGTCCGATAATGTTAAGCATTACAATCAGAGTAAGTTGGAGGCACAAAATCAACACACAGCGTAGTCAAAGGTAGCAACACACCACCCACATGCCCAGGTCAGCAACAGGAAATCACCAAACCATAAGAATAAGCGTTCACCCCTGGCCTGTTCTCTCTGGTCCACCACTGCGAAGCATGAAACCCCAAAGGGACGTGGACAACGAATCAAAGGAGCCAGTCTGGTACAAGCACAGAATAGGTCCAGGTACAAGCAGAGCAAACGATCCCATGAAAAGCACAAAATACACAGTTCTCATGATAGAAGGCGTGGTCAGGCCTGGGAAGAAAGTCTCAATGTTCGGTTCCTTCCAATGCGAGCCCCAGGAAACAGGGGGCATGAGATGGGGAGAACACTCCTGTCGCGGATTCGAGTCGCTAATTGCTCGTTGTCCCGGGCGAGCACCAGCCACAACGTGAGGCTTCCCGAGGTTTGGGGCGCAAGAGGCAGCCATCTTGGAGCATCCCAGTGCACACACCATGCCGTCCACCTTACTGGCCAGGGCTCGAGCAGAATACACCACATCACGTTGAAGGGAAATAACAGCTGCCAATAAGTCACTGTAGCACAAAGCATCTCCATTTTCCCTTCCAGACATAGTCCGCTGCTTCATACATCCGCGATCACACTGCGGCACAAACATTTCAATGCTGCACTCGAGTACGTCCTCCATAGTATTCAGTAGGCACGCTACAAATCAGGCCAGGCTACTCACAACAAGCATAAGCCCCCCAGGAGGCCGGGGGAGGCAGGCAGAGCCGAGGTGGGCCACAGATGTTGTCTCGTAGAAATGCCGACCCATACGATGATAAGGGGGCAAAGAGTCCGGGAGCCGCCCGCAGTCAGCGGGAAAATACACAAGCAGTCACTGGGCAGCCGAAAGGCTAGGCTCACACAGACAAACGGCATAAACAACCGAGCCGGCGGGCACACTTATCTCTGTACCTGCAGTCCAGCGGGGCAATAAATGAAGGCTCGGCCATTCAGCGAGAAACAGTTCCGACCGGACCACATCAGTCACTGAAGGCCGTTGTTGTTCACCTGGCAGCCGGCCTCGGTATCCACTCGAGGTCCCGGTCTCAGAGCCGTAGCAGGCCGCGAACTGCCGTCGGACGGTTCACCCACTTGCAGTGCAGCACGAGCCTCGGGATTTCGACACAAGCCGTCGGGGTCCGCCTACTTCCACAGTGTGCCATTTCAGGTCAGGATCACCGGCAGGATAGGTATAAATAGAGTGACGGTCCTCGGAGCCGAGGGACTACGCGTCCGACCTGGACGCCATCTTGGCTCCTCCCCCCAAATTCAAATTCAAATTCAAATTCAATGAATAAGAGCCTACTGCAGCGCTTGCAGGTAGTCCAGAATGCCGCTGCCAGGTTTGTCCTGGATCTTCCTAAACGCACCTCAGCCACAGCGGCCAGAAAGCTGCTACATTGGTTTCCTGTCGAGGCCCGCATTCATTTTAAGACCTTATGCATGACATACAGGGCTTTGGCTAGAAACAGTTCTACTGGTATAGGATCCATCCTGTCCCGCTACACTCCCTCTAGGGATCTGCGATCCTCTGGCAGACTCCGGCTAACTGTCCCTCGGTTTCGGAGAGCGAAATGGGGTGGCAGGGCTTTCTCCACTTTGGCGCCCAAGTGGTGGAATGCACTACCGCTGGAAATAAGATCCTTACCCACTCTTCAGGCATTCAGAAGTGCTTTAAAAACACACCTCTTTGTGCAAGCGTATCTGTAGTGATGTAGAGACTACTCTTTTGATCTGTTTTGTTAGGCGCCTTGATGCCTTCGGGTTATTGTTTTGCGCAATATAAATTTTATTCAATTCAATTCAATGCCCGTGGGACATCTTGTTACCTGTGTTGCTCCTTCGTCAGCACTCTGGTACTCATGTGATGTTCCACCTGCTGGAATCAGTGATATTCTTCACCGTTGTGTAAGGTTTTATCCAGAACTAAAGACACCCTGTTAAATCCCGGGTTTGAAATGCATGTGGCAGGTGGCTCATGTGTCGCCACACCACTGGTCATTTGCCCCTTTTGGCCACTGACAGTCATTCTATTGTGGCAGCTATTTACAGCTATTAAAATATTTGTATGTAGGGAACTCTCTGGAAGGCAATGATTCAGGGCCATAAATTACTAAAATAGACCTTCGCTCCGTCATTCCAATTGTTGTTATTCTGTTCCTCCATTTATTTTAAAACATTCCACCCACAATGAAAGGCCTACCTTTGGCTATAAAGGTTGTAAAAGCCAATTCCCCTCGTTATACACTACACTTGTGGCTCAGGTTTATAAGAGGCCTTTAACAAGGGCCTAATGTAGACCCCTGTAGTCGCCACCCTTGAGGGGACCCCGATTCAGCCTAATCCCTAATGCATCCATAAGATGCAGGAGTCTGCCCATACCCCATATTCTGAAAGGAAGCCCCCATCCCTCGGTGATAGTCGATTCCTTTAACGAGTGTTATAGCCTTTGACAGCGAGCTAAAATGCTATAATGATATGTTAGCACCTTTTTCGAGTGCTGGAAGCTGGTAAACCAGCTCCCTTTGTGTGCTTATTTTATGTTTAAAAGTCGGTTTGAGTAATACTAGCTGTACGAGATGTTTTGTAAATACGAGACTACACTTCGTTCCAACAAGTAATATTCCATGCAACCCTCCCTTTGTGTTCTACTGTTACAGCCGCAGTCAGCATTCTGTTGGCTTCCAGCTACTAACACGCAACTCACAGCCCACCTCGAACTACACCACCAACTGGACCAGCACCGAAACAGCACTCATCGCAGCCACTAATAGCACCCAGACCAGATTGCTCTCCGGAGAAGCAGCAGTCCTCATCCTGTTCGACCTCTCTGCGGCATTCAACATAGTATCCCACAACACACTCATCAGAAGATTCCACGAGATCGGCATCCAAGGACCCGCATTTACATGGATCTATTCCTCTCTCACTGTACAAATCCAAGTATTTTAGTTTTTTGTCGGTTTTGTTTTGTTTGGTTTAGATAAAGTTTGCTTATTTTTCTAAACTGGTGTGGTGTCCAGTTGTAGTGTGCACAAATGCTTTACACACTGCCTCTGAGATAAGTCTGTCTGCTTGTGCCAAGCTACCAAGGAGGGGAGAAGGGGTTGTCTAAGGGCATAACTCCCTTACCCTGACCAGAAGCCAAAGAGTCAGATTGCTAACCTTGACATCGGCAACCAAGAGCCTGATATGCTGAGTCCACCAAATATTGTCCCTCAGCCACCCATTCAACGTCTACATGACACCACTTGTCAACATCAACCGATCCCAGACCATCAACATCATCTCCTTTGCTGACAACACACAACTCATCCTCTCCCTGACGGACAAGACAACCACCATAAGACAAACTTCTCTAATTGCATGATCATGGTAGCAGAATGGATGAGGACCAGCTGTTTGAAGCTCAATTTTTACAAGACGGAACTACTGGTCTTCAGACTCATGATTCCCCCTGGGACACCACCTACTGGCCGATAGAGCTAGGACCAACACCAACACCTTCAGACCACACCAGGATTCTCGGGATCATCATGTATGTCAAGCTCAACATGTTAGCACAAGTCAAAACAGTGAGTAGCTGCCACAAAACACCAGATTTACCTTCACAAAAGCATTTATCACTAGCAGGCTCAGCTACAGCAACTCACTCTACACCAGAATTTTCAAGCGACTTCTACAGAGACTCCAGACCATCCAGAATGCCACCGCAAGACTCATATTTGACAGCCCATGCCCAACCCACATCGTACACTACTTCAGAGAGCTTTGCTGGCTCCCCATTCACAAACAGGGTGTTGGACAGGCCTCGTGGAAGGCCCGCTCCCTCCCCGCATGATAAAGCCCGGACACCGGCTCTCCCTGTATTCCCCGAAAGACCCATCCCGGCAACCCACAGAGGAAACCCGCAACCCGTCCCCAACGGGGCGCCTGCTCCCGAACACCCCAGTATCGGCTGGCCCGGACCTTCGTCAGCACCATTGCCCCGGCCTGGCCGCCATCTTTGGACATTGCATCACGAGGCTGCGTGGCCTCAGCTCGATCCCAACCCTGGGCCAGGCCCGACATCGAGGCACCACCATCCACCCAGGAGGTGAAGAGACCACTTGGCAGGTCAATGGGAGAAAGGAGTGTCGATGGCTCTCCCCCGCCAGGTGCCGATCACCCCCGGCCTCCCGGGCCGCTGGCTCCACCCCCCTGCTGGGTGTCTGGACTCCCTCATCCCGGACCTCCCGACCTCCAAGCGCGAGGGTCCGGACATCAAAGGAGACCAGACCTATAACTGGGGCAGCTCCAGAGCAGGAAGGCAGTTGTATCCTGGAGTCGAGAGACACCTTGAAGAACTCATCCTTGACGGACTGCTGGCGCTGCCGCAGCCTTGCCCTGTGAACCATCTCTGAAGCCTGCTGGCGCTGCCGCGGCCCTCTGCAACGTGTACCTTCGCCTTGGCCTGCTGGCGCTGCCGCGGCCCATCCTTGTGAACCATCGCTCCGGCCTGCTGGCGCTGCCGCGGCCCCTCTGCAACGTGAACCCTCATCCTAGCCTGCTGGCGCTGCCGCGGCCCTCCTCGTCGTAAAGCCTGCATCCTGGCCTGCTGGCGCTGCCGCGGCCCTCCTTGCCGAGAACTATCATCCTAGCCTGCTGGCGCTGCCGCGGCCCTCCTTGCAGAGAACTATCATCCTAGCCTGCTGGCGCTGCCGCGGCCCGACCTTGCAGACCCCTGAGCTCGAGGATTGTGAGCTCCTTCTGGCCGCCCCAGTACCGGACCGGTACCAAGACTGTCCAGCTACCCCTTACCCTACAGAGACTAGAATTGGGAGGATCCTCGTGTCCTGCCCCCACTGTATCGTTGATAACCTTGCCTCAAGAACCCTATATAAAGTGTGCAGATCTCATCCTTGTGTGGTGTCCATCTGTGGGGGGGAAGTTACTTGTCTGTACGATCGCCGGAGACGTCCCTCACCGGAGGCCTCTCCCCCTGTACTCAGCCGACCCTCTGGGTCCCCGTCTAACATTGGTGGCCAGCGGCGCGATCCGAACCAACGCGTAATCGTACAGAGAGTAACTCACCCCACGACTCAACCACAATGACAACAAAAGAGAGCGGAACCACAGAAAAATTCCATATGGAGAAACTAGAAGAGTACAACCACAGAGAACTAAAACAATTCTTCCTAGAACTAGGCATTGCTACCACAGGACTGAGCACGAAAGAAGACTTCAAAAAGGCCCTGGAATCTTGGGCAGAGACGGGTACGGCCGTACCCCAAAACCAAAGCCGCGAGGCACTGGCAACGAGCACCACTCTGACGGAAGAAAGAAGATCGGGTCTCTCCCCAGAGGAGATCCGAGAACGGGAAAAAAGCAGGCTCCATGAATTGGAACTGGCTCGACTTCGTTTAGCTGGAGAACTGAAATTGGCGGAACAAAAAATAACGTTGGAACACCTGCGGCTCCGAGAGGAGCGGGAAGAGAAACAAAGACAGAGAGAGTTAGAAGAGAAAAAGCTAGCCTACGAACATGAGCGCAACCTAAAAGAAATAGAGCTTCGGAAGCAGAACAAAGATCTCGGGGTGCCCGAGCGCAAGAACACTCCTGCCACTACAGACCCTAAAGTCCACATCCCCAAGGATGTCGTCAGAGAGTATTACCGGAACGATGATATCCAGCAATGGTTCAAAGCCTATGAGGTAGCCATGACCTCCCACCGGATTCCACGGAGCGACTGGGGAGCCGGGTTATGGGGAAGGTTCGTCAACGAAGGGCGAGACGCCCTGCTGCAACTCCAGGACCATCAGATGACCTCCTACGACCACATGAAAGCCGCACTCCTCACTCGATACGGACTCCCGCCCGAGATGTACAGCCAGCGGTTCCGCGACTGCAAACGGATCCCGGGTACGACTTGGGTGGAGTACGTGAACTTCTTCAGCCGAGCCTTCGAGGGGTGGATCAAGGGCAGCAAGGTGACCACTTCCGAGCAACTCTTTGACCTTATTGTGTGGGAGCACCTTTCTAACAATTGCTTCGTCGAGCTCAGGCAGCACCTCCTCGACAGTAAACTGACTGAACCTCGGCAACTCGCCGCCGAAGCTGACGGATGGGAAAGCACCCGAGTTGCCCGAAGCGGGCCCAGCGAACCGAACAGAACCACCCAAGGACCCCATCACCCCCGAGGGGGAGGAGGAGGCCAGGGTCGGGGCAGAGACGCCGTCCCGGTGGCTCCCGCCAGCAACGCCCCGCCCCCGGCCGGCAGGGGAAACCTCCCGATGCGTCCAGGTTTCCGAGCCAACGTTACTTGCCACCGATGCCAGCGACCTGGCCACTACGCCAATGATCCTAATTGCCCGAAGAACCAGAACCCTATGCCCCGCCAGGTCGCTGCCGCCGCCCTGGGGGAAGAGCAAACTCCAGAAGACCCGAAGGAGTACGAGGCCGACCAGCCCGAGTGGGAACCAGCCGCCATGTCCCTGGTCTGCCTAGGGGAAAGAGACATGATCCCGCGGGCCCCCCTACCCGCCAACACGCAGAAATACAGCCAGTGGGTCAACATTAATGGACGCCGGGCTGAAGCCCTACGCAACACCGGGGCCAGTGTGACCGCAGTCCGCTGTCATCTGGTGACCCCGGACCAGATCTTGCCAAACATTCTTTGCCTCGTCCGGTCAGCCGACAACTCAGAAAGCCTGTGTCGGATGGCCTGCGTCCCCTTCGAGTGGGGAGGAGTGTCCGGAATGCTGAAAGTAACTGTCCGCGATGATGCACCCGTGGACTGCCTCCTGGGGAACGACATCGAAAGTTCCCCCTGGGCAGCCGTCGAAAGAAGAGAGCACCTGGGGATGTTGGGACTCCCTGAATGGGCCTGCATAACGACCCGGTCCATGGCCGCCCGCGCCATCCCCAGTTCCGAAGAGCCCGAATGGCCAGAGCCTCCTCCCCCGATCGTCCCAGAGGGAGCCACCCTAAGAGCCAGTCCTCCAGAAGAAAACGAAGAAGGGCCCGATCGGCTCCAGGACCTTCCCGAACTGGCCCCGTGGCGTCAAGAGGGTGATCCCACCCAGGAACAATTCCGACAGGAGCAGAGAACCTGTCCCTCCCTCGAGGGACTCCGGCAGCAAGCCCTCACCCAGAGCGCAGGAGACACCTCAGGGGCCCACTGGATTTATTGGGACAATGACCTGCTCTACAGTGAGCAAAGGATTGCTGAGCTGGGGGCCAGTCGGGTGCTGGTGGTACCCCTCCGCTTCAGAAACTTCCTTTTGAACTTGGCACACGATGTCCCTCTCGCTGGACACCTGGGGCAAGACAAAACGTACGACCGCCTGGTAACCCACTTCTACTGGCCCAAAATGCGAAATGATGTCTCCAACCACTGCCGGGCCTGCCCCACCTGCCAGGCCAGCGGGAAGAGCGGCCGAAAGATCAAAGCACCCTTGCAACCCTTTCCCGTCGTCACCACCCCATTCGAACGGGTGGGAATAGACATTGTGGGGCCCCTGGACCCCCGAACGGCACAGGGGCACCGGTTCATCCTGGTCCTGGTGGACCACGCCACCTGCTATCCCGAGGCCATTCCTCTTCGGACCGTGACAGCACCCGTGGTAGGCCGAGCCCTGATGGGGATCTTCTCTCGAGTGGGCTTCCCCCGGGAAGTCGTCAGTGACAAGGGCACGAACTTTATCTCGAAGTACATGAGGTCTCTCTGGCAACAGTGCGGGGTCACCTACAAATTCACGACCCCTTATCACCCGCAAGGAAATGGACTGGTCGAGCGGTTTAACCGCACTCTCAAGGGAATGATCATGGGCCTAGAAGAACCCCTACGTCGCCAATGGGACGTGCTGCTCCCGTGCCTCCTATTTGCCTACCGAGAAGTCCCCCAGAAATCCCTAGGCTTCAGCCCCTTTGAGCTCCTGTACGGACACCCCGTCCGGGGTCCCCTCAGCCTGGTCAAGGAAGGATGGGAGATGGCCCCCCAGAAGACTCCTCCAGATGTATATAAGTATCTCCTGACCCTCCGCAATCAGACCCGGCGATTCAGGGAACTAGCCAAAGCCAACCTTGAAGCCAGCCAGGAGGACATGAAGAAATGGTATGATCAGCATGCCTCCTCCATCGAGTTCGAACCGGGACAACAAGTCTGGGTGATGTCTCCGGTCGAACCCTGTGCCCTACAGGACAAATGGACAGGACCCTTCAAGGTGATAGAGCGCAAGGGCCCCGTCACCTACCTAATCGACATGAAGTCCTCCCGGAACCCCCTATGAGTCCTCCACGCCAACAGACTCAAACCCCACTTCGTACGCTCGGAACTCAGCCTACTGATGGCGACAGATAGTGGGACCGAGGAAGACTCCAAGCCCCTCCCTGACCTACTGAGGACCCGTGAACAGGATGGCTCAGTGGAAGGGGTCAGACTCTCCGATGCGTTCTCCCCGGAGCAACGCCAAGACTGTCGAGCTCTCCTGCTACAATTTGCAAACCTGTTCTCCCTCACCCCCGGGGTCACCCCCTGGTGCCTTCACGACGTGGACACTGGGGATAGTCCACCTATTCGACACAGGGCGTACCGGGTGCCAGATCGGGTGCGCGCCTGCATCCAGAACGAAGTCACTAAAATGCTGGCTCTGGGAGTGATCGAGCCATCTGACAGCCCCTGGGCCAGCCCAGTCGTACTGGTCCCCAAGGCTGCCGCCCCGGGCGTTGCCCCCGAGCTCCGGTTCTGTGTGGACTATCGGGGCCTGAACGCCGTTACCAGAACTGACGCTCACCCTATCCCCCAGGCAGATGAGCTAGTTGACCGCATGGGGGCCGCCCGCTACCTGAGCATCTTCGATCTAACAGCGGGCTACTGGCAAATCGGCCTCACCCCCAGGGCCCAAGAACGATCCGCCTTCTCTACCCCGGATGGCCACTACCACTTCAAAGTGATGCCATTCGGAATGAAAAACGCTCCAGCTACCTTCCAACGACTCGTGAACCAGGTACTGGCGGGCCTCGAAGAATTCAGCGCCGCCTACCTGGACGATATTGCTGTGTACAGTCGCCACTGGGCAGACCACCTCCACCACCTCCGAGAAGTCCTGCACGCCCTCCAGCAGGCCGGCCTCACCATCAAAGCCAGCAAATGCCAGATTGGCCAGGGGTCCGTGACCTACCTCCGACACCAAGTGGGGAGCGGTCTGGTGGCCCCCCTTCAGCTCAAGATCGCTGCCATCCAGTCCTGGCAACCACCTGTCACCCAAACCGAGGTCCGAGCCTTCCTGGGGCTCACCGGATACTACCGGCGGTTTGTAAAGGACTATGGCAGCATTGTGGGGCCCCTCACAGAACTCACTTCCAAGAAAAACCCCAAAACAGTCAAATGGACTCCGGACTGTCAAGCGGCCTTCGAGAAGTTGAAGACCGCCATGTGCACCACCCCCGTGCTCCAGGCCCCCGACTACAGCCGGGAATTCATAGTCCAGACGGACGCCTCAGATCATGGCATTGGGGCAGTCCTCTCTCAACTCAACGCCGAGGGAGTCGATCAGCCAGTGGCATTCATCAGCCGACGCCTGCTGGCTGGAGAACAGCACTGGAGCACCATCGAGCGGGAGGCCTTCGCAGTGGTATGGGCCCTCAAGAAACTCCGGCCCTACCTCTTCGGTACCCATTTCAGGGTACAGACAGACCACCGACCCCTGCAGTGGCTGATGCAAATGCGGGGGGGAGAACCCAAAACTGTTGCGATGGTCCATCTCCTTGCAGGGGATGGACTTCACTGTGGAGCATCGTCCTGGCCAGGACCACGCCAACGCGGACGGCCTGTCACGCTTTTTCCGCCTCGGCGAGGAGAGTACCCAAGAGGATGGGTGACTCTCCCTGCCTTCAGCTGGGGGGGACGCATGTTGGACAGGACTCGTGGAAGGCCCGCTCCCTCCCCGCATGATAAGGCCCGGACACCGGCTCTCCCTGTATTCTCCGAAAGACCCATCCCGGCAACCCACAGAGGAAACCCGCAACCCGTCCCCAACGGGGCGCCTGCTCCCGAACACCCCAGTATCGGCTGGCCCGGACCTTCGTCAGCACCATTGCCCCGGCCTGGCCGCCATCTTTGGACACTGCATCACGAGGCTGCGTGGCCTCAGCTCGATCCCAACCCTGGGCCTGGCCAGGCCCGACATCGAGGCACCACCATCCACCCAGGAGGTGAAGAGACCACTTGGCAGGTCAATGGGAGAAAGGAGTGTCGATGGCTCTCCCCCGCCAGGTGCCGATTGCCCCCGGCCTCCCGGGCTGCTGGCTCCACCCCCCTGCTGGGTGTCTGGACTCCCTCATCCCGGACCTCCCGACCTCCAAGCGCGAGGGTCCGGACATCAAAGGAGACCAGACCTATAACTGGGGCAGCTCCAGAGCAGGAAGGCAGTTGTATCCTGGAGTCGAGAGACACCTTGAAGAACTCATCCTTGACGGACTGCTGGCGCTGCCGCAGCCTTGCCCTGTGAACCATCTCTGAAGCCTGCTGGCGCTGCCGCGGCCCTCTGC
The DNA here is from genome assembly GCF_964263255.1 of Lissotriton vulgaris. NCBI lineage: Eukaryota > Metazoa > Chordata > Amphibia > Caudata > Salamandridae > Lissotriton > Lissotriton vulgaris. The sequence continues at coordinate 2,052,785,905 of NC_141691.1, read as the reverse complement.
AACGTGTACCTTCGCCTTGGCCTGCTGGCGCTGCCGCGGCCCATCCTTGTGAACCATCGCTCCGGCCTGCTGGCGCTGCCGCGGCCCCTCTGCAACGTGAACCCTCATCCTAGCCTGCTGGCGCTGCCGCAGCCCTCCTCGTCGTAAAGCCTTGATCCTGGCCTGCTGGCGCTGCCGCGGCCCTCCTTGCCGAGAACTATCATCCTAGCCTGCTGGCGCTGCCGCGGCCCTCCTTGCCGAGAACTATCATCCTAGCCTGCTGGCGCTGCCGCGGCCCGACCTTGCAGACCCCTGAGCTCGAGGATTGTGAGCTCCTTCTGGCCGCCCCAGTACCGGACCGGTACCAAGACTGTCCCGCTACCCCTTACCCTACAGAGACTAGAATTGGGAGGATCCTTGTGTCCTGCCCCCACTGTATCGTTGATAACCTTGCCTCAAGAACCCTATATAAAGTGTGCAGATCTCATCCTTGTGTGGTGTCCATCTGTGGGGGGGAAGTTACTTGTCTGTACGATCGCCGGAGACGGCCCTCACCGGAGGCCTCTCTCCTGTACTCGGCCGACCCACCGGGTCCCCGTCTAACACAGGGCCAATACAAACTCCTCACACACACATACAAAGCCTTACACAACACTGATCAAGCATAGCTCAACAACCTCATACACTTTCACCAGCCTAACAGACACCTACGCTTAGCCTCACTGTTACTGGAACACATATCTCTCATTCACAAGAACAGAACAGGGGGGTTTGTTCTTATACAGCAGACCGAAAACATGGCACAGCCTCCCAGGACACATCACTTCTGGAGTTCTGCAAGAAGCTGAAGACCTGGCTCTTCGAATTACTCCACAGGGACACTGTTAGACCTGGCTTTTTCAGCGGGTTTATCCCCAGAATCTTTGCTCTTGACCTCCTGTTTCTGACCTGGTTTTGTTGTTTTATGACTCTGATACATTACCACTGCTGATCAGTTCTAAAGTGCATATGCTTTCCTTGTAAATTGTGTTTATAGATTGGCATTTCCATGATTGGCTTATTTGATTTACTACTACGTCCCTAGTACAGTGCACTGTGTGTGCCTATGGCCTGTAAATCAAATGCTGCTAGTGAGCCTGCAGCACGTATTGTGCCTACCACACAAGCAGCCTTTCAAAGGGTTCTTAGACCTGCCACTGCAGTGCCTGCGTGCAGTTTCTACTGCCATGCCCTAACCTTCCCTTTCCTTACATATTACACCTCGAAGGTAGGCCTAAGGCAGCCCCATGGGTGGGTGCAGTGTATGTGAAAGGTAGGACATGTACTGGTGTGTGACATGTCCTGATAGAGAAATACAGTGTATTTTATTTTTCACTATTGAAAAGCTATCTGCCTCATAGGATAGAATGGGAGTTTATTTATACCACCTTATAAATATAGCTTCCCAGTGGGACACGATAGAAAGGTAGTGTTTGGTATCTCTGAACTCAGAATTTAAAAATGAAACTTTTAGTAAAGATGATTTTTATATTGTGTGTTTGAAAATACCACTTTTAGAAAAAGGGTATTTTCTTACTTAGCCCTCCTGTGTGCCTCTGCTGGTTTGTGGATTGACTGTCTGGCTTTGGAGTGACGGGCTGGGGATGTGCATTCTCTCCAGACAGCCACTGGGTGGGTTGAGGTGTGTCCTGTCTTTCCCGGATAAGTCAGGACGGGGCGGAATAGACCTGGCTGCATTTTGAGTAATGTGGGAGGATATTTCCCTATACCTGAATAGGTCTGGCCTGCCTTGGACAATGCTATCTCCACGTCCTGCTGGGAAGCTGGGCTAGAGAGGACAGAACTGGTTTTGACTGAGCACAGAGCCCCTCTGCCACAAGAGAACAAAGTGACATGCAGTATAAATATTAGGGCCCAGACCCCCGAACTTTAGATAACTTCTCGACTCTGCCAAGGAGAAGAGCCGGAGAAACTGAAGGAGAAGTACTGCCCCTTTTCTGCATGCTGAGTGGGGTTGGCCTGCTGTGGCTGTTTCTGCCAAGGAGAGGACAAAGACTTTGCTGTATGCTGTGTATCCTGCTTGAAGATCTCCAATTGCTTGAGGTAGAGCTTGCCTCCTGTTCTGAAGTCTCAGGGACACAAAGACTTCACCCCCAGCTTTCCTATACTCCACTGCTAGGAGTTCTGACTTGCCAGGAGGTGCCAGCCCAGTTCTGGACAGGCACTTTTCCTGAGTGCAAGGAACCAACGCGTACCCTTCCCTGCGACCCTTCCTTTTTGCTTGTGATTTGCATGTATCCCAGGTAATTTGTGTTGAAAGTGAAGCATCCATCATTTTCTATTGACAGAACTGTTTCAACATTTTGAAAGTCATATTTTCATAACCATATGTTGGGTTTTTGGTGTTTTGGTTTTGTTTGGTTTAGATAAAGTTTGCTTATTTTTCTAAACTGGTATGCTGTCCAGTTGTAGTGTGCACAAATGCTTTACATACTCCCTCTGAGATAAGTGTGCCAAGCTACCAAGGAGATGAGCAGGGGTTGTCTAAGGGCGTAACTCCCTTACCCTGACTAGGATCCCTACTTGGACAAAGGTATCTACCTCCCATTTATAACAGACACTCTCCTGCACACCTGCTCAAGTCCCTGAATAGTCTCATGGGGGATTAGTGCGCCATACAAATAGACATTACATGAAATAACATAATACTTATATTTTGATATTTTGTCCCTTGATATTCTATCCAAGATATTCTTATAGGTCTATAATCTGGTGGTCCGTATTCAGTAGTACATTCACATGCTGTTCCACTTCCAAGTTCTGCCTGACCGTCTGCTTCCTAGAGGGTAAGGCAGGGAGGGGCCTAACGGCTCTGTGGTGCAAGGGGTCCCCGAAGCTCCAGTTTGCCATCTTCAAATGAATAAAAATGATCAACTCTGAAGTTTCAGCGAGGCTGGCTAGGGTTTCTGATGTGACTTTAGCGGGCCGTAAAATATACAGTGCCATGGGAAGAGGGCAGATTTCACAATCATAAAGCAGGACTCAACTGCAGCTGTACAGCTCAGATAGTTAAAAGAAGCAGAGGTAGATGGATCGTTCCTTGCAGCCCCTCAGGGGAGGATGGGGGCCTCTCTGTGTTTGGTTTAGGCCAAACAGCCCAGTTGCACAGAGAGTGAGCTGTGCAGCAGAAAGTTTGTTTTATTTCCTCACTGCTTCTTTAATTTACAGACGCAATGCCTCTGACACAGTCCATGGAGAAGAAGTGGAGATATCGAAGGCTGGCAGAAGATGTCAATGTCATTCACAAGCCTAAGAAAGTGGGTCACAGTGCCAAAGAAGCATCCCTAGGACACATCCATAGGTCAACATGGGTCCCTGAGAACCCCAGCCAACCTCTTTATTGTGATGACTGTTTGATTAGATATATATTTTTTTAACAACAAATCTTATTTGGTTGTTCCGCAGAGATTTGGGCAGTAGCCCTAGAATTACCTGTAAGAAGTAAATGAAATCAGGAATACCGACATCTTTAAACAAATGCTATGGCTGCAAAACATGCAGGTGACACAATATAAAAAACTGCAGACTGTGCTAAATCCTAGTAATACTACAAGTGGTACATTCACAGAGTGACAAGTTGGTCAGTGGATATATGCATAGGTAGTAATTTCTGTCAGGGGTCAGAGGACGGTAAAGGGGAAGATCAATCTCACGATACGTCACCCATTGGGTCCATCTTTTTCTATGTTTTTGGGGGCAGCCACGGGCCAAAAACACTGAAATCTCCGCACCCATACATCTGTCGAGTTTAGTCTTCCATTTGCCTATAGTCGAGGGAGAAGTCCCCTTCCACATCTGGGCAATATCGCGCTTGGAGATGGTGAGGGCTATGAAGAGTAGATGTTGTTTGTACTTATTTACCCCTATTTCGTCGGTACTGTGCAAAAGGAAGAGTTGCGGGTCAAGTGGGAGTTCCTATGATAACACCTCGCTTAAACATGATAACACCCTGCGCCAATAGGGCTGCAACGCAGTGCAGCTCCAGACTGTGTGCAAAAATTCCCATCCTCTCACATTGTAAGCATGTAGGGGACTGGATAACACCCCTCTTCCAGAGCCTAGCCCGTGTATAGTATGCCCAGTGTAAATACTTGAACTGTATAAGGCGGTATCGTGTGGACACAGCAGTGCCCCGGGCTCTAGCAATGGCCTCAGCTCAGACGTCGTCCGTCATGTCAGGGATATCTTCTTGCCACGCTCTTCAAGTCTTATCAAGCGTCGTCCATGAATGAGTCATCAAGGTTTGATATATTTGCCTGGTTTTATGTACACCCAAGCCCCCCATCAGTAAGTGGTCCTCAATAGGATGAAATTCTGGTAGCATCTTCAAGGCATAAACCAAGGGAGTCAAAGTATTGCGGAATTGTAGATATCTGTAGAATTTTAACCTATGTAGCTGGAATTCTACTTGTAATTGTTGAAAAGATTTCAATGTAGTGCCCCGCATCACATCACCCAGAGTCGATATCCCAACTAGGTCTCACCTGTGGAATCTCTTCAGCGCTGTCACCGGGCGGAGTTACGTGCAGTGCTACAACGGGGTTGTTTGGGTTAGAGCCCCACACCATCCCATCTGTCGGACCGTATTCCACCAGAGCTGTATAATCACTCTACTCGCCGGGGGTAAAATATCTAGGTTTCTAGTACTATAGAGGAGCTGGAGAAGGGGGGCCCCTTCCATCGCTGCGTGTTCTATCGCAAAAGCTGGTCCGGTTGGGGAGTTATACGATCATTTGTTTATTATCAGTAAATGAGAGGACAGAGAATATGCATAGATATCGGCTGATACTATACCTCCACAGTACGTGGACTGTGTGCAGGTGTGAAGTGCTACCCTGATTGCTCCTCTGATCCAGAGAAATTTATTCTGTATGGCATTGACTTGCGCAAACCAGGATCGGGGAATTTTGTTGGGGAAGTTTTGTAATCTGTACAAAATTCTGGGTAAAGAAACCATCTTAAAGATGGCGGATCATCCGTACAGTGATAATAGGAGGGAGGACTATATTTTCGTTTTACAATTGAGACTTGTAATCAATGGATTGATGTTATTTGCCCATGAGATCTTAGGGCATGGCGACACGAAGATGCCCAAATATTGAAAACCTCCTGTTGTGTGTGACAGCTGTGTCACCAGGTACCCCGCCCCTGGTTGCCGCAAACTGGGAAAAGCACAGATTTAGCCTGGTTGATGTGCAGACCAGTAGTGTCCTCAAACACTCTAAGGATTTGCAAGATGCGGGACCCCAATAACCATGGGTCAGTCATAAAGAAAATGACGTCATACACATATAACGCGATGCGGTACGGTTGGATTTAGTCGGACACACACATCTGTATGTGATTTGCCAGGACCTTCCCAAGTAGTTTAGGCTCAAAATTTTTCAGTGAGATAGGAAGGTATGGTTCTTCTGGAGGGCAACCCGGCCCAAGGAATAAATCTATCTCCGCATGCCGCTAATCTTGGGGTAATATATTTTGTTCTTGGGCATCCCCTATGGCTGCCAAAAGGTGGGGGCCTAACATGTGCATATTCGGCCTCAGGAACTCCATTGGGAAGCCATTGGGTCCAGGGGCCTGCCCTAGGCGTAGAGCATGGAGGGCCCCACTCAGCTCACCTATTGTGATAGTGGCTTCTAGTTGGTCACGCATGTGGTCTGTGAGCTTCCGAGGTGGGATATCTAACAGGAATGCTGCTATTTGGGCATCTGAGATTTGTTTGCGACACTCGTAGAGGGAGGAGAAGTGCCATGCAAATTCACGGGCCACCTGTTCTGGCGATGAGCATAGGATCCCCTCAGCATCAGGGATGATGGGGACCACGGCGGGGTATTTGTCAACCTGGCATAGACTGTGGAGCATTTTACTCAATTTATCACCCCATTGGTATATCCGATGTTGCGATGCCTCCCAGATCTCTTTCTCTTCCCCCATTAGATATTGCTTTATAGTTTGTTGTACGTGCAACAAGTTGCATTGGAGAGTGGGGCTGGGGTATCGATTACGTTTTTCCACCAGGGATGCCTGGTGTGTCTCTAGGTCTGTCAGCTGCTCTTGATGCGCACGTTTCTCTTTCTTGCGGTAGCTAATTTTGTCTCCACGTATGGTGGGATATAGGATTAGATTTTTTAAAAATTATTTATATTGTGTTTAGACAGCAAGCAACATCCAAAGCATTACAATTGTTCAGAGCTGAGCACTTCCAGAGTACAGCAGTACATGAGACAGTTCTGTCTGAAAACGGATCCATCATAATAATAGACCATAATAAGACCACCACTTCCCTCATACTTTATCATGTTTATGAGGACAGCCACATGCCTCATAAATCGTTTTTTCCTGCTGCGCGCACCAATCAAATTCCCTTTACCACAGTTGGATAGAGGGACTGTAGATTGCCTCAATAGGCAGGCAATATCTATTTTGGCTACCAGAGAAGCCCCCCCCATAACAATCCTTTCGGAGCACGAGACTCCCAGCTCCTCTACAAACCCCAGCAATGCAGTCCAAGGGCCCAAGTCAATCAAGCGCCCCAGAACCATTGAGATCTCCCACTCCAGCCCATCCCAGAAGGGTCTAAGCACCGGGCAGTCCCACGCCACATGGCAGAAGTCAGCGACAGGGAGTGGGCAGCACACATATGTAGTCTGTCAGTAGAGAGCGTCCGTTGCATGCAATGCAGGATAAGCTACATCACATGCAGGTAATTGACCTGGATCATATGCAGGCATGAGCATATCGCCAGTACCCTGGGGGCCAGGCATGCCTGACTCCAATCATCATCATCCAGCTCGTCCACCCAGCGAACCCATTTTTGCCAAAGGGAAGCAAAGCTGTAGGGGGCATTAATAATCAAGTAGTGGTAGATCTTAGATATTGCTCCCAGCACCCCATGAAGATTTTTGCCTCAAGGGGACTGTATTCAGGGAGATGGGTATTTGGGGGAAGGTTGGACCACAGGGCATACCATAGCTGAAGAAAGCCGAAAAAACTATGTGTTCAATGGATCGTACTAATCTTTTAGTTCTTGGAAGGATTTCAAATCACCCTCTTTATAGACATCTCCCAGATGTGTAATTCCTATCCGGTCCCACTGGGCAAAGCACTCAAGGTTGGAGAGCTGTTGTAGCCATGTGCCGTGCCAGAGGTGGGTTAATCCCGCCGAGTGGCGTTCCCACCAAAAAAAGCACAATGTCACTCTCCAACAATGTATTGCCACTTGAGCACATTATAGTATTGCTGGGGGCAGTCCGACCCCATAAAGCAGGTTCAGAGGTCCCTCAAAGTCAATTAAATGAAGTTCCAATCAATGGGTGGGGTTATCCCAACCTACCGTAAACCAATTCATTGATTGCACCAGCTGTGCCGCCAGATGGTACCCGTAAATGTCTGACATCCCGAGAGCGATTTCTGTGCCAAATTGAAGGCCACCCAGTGGGGTTTGCTGGCTCATATAAAGGTTGTGAGTCTGGAGGTCAGGGATCGGAACCATCTTCGGGGGATAGTATACTGGAAATTCGCTAAAATGTAAAGATAACGGGGGGCACACATCATCTTAAAGAGTGCGCTATGCCTCATGGGATTAAGGGCCAATTTGCTCCAGCAGCGCAGGTCCCAGGTCGAGGGCTAAGGCCAATCTCTGAAAAGTAAGGGTCCAGGCCAAGTCCGGGAGGTGTGATATGTTTATCCCCAAGAATTTAAAGAAATTCAGTCGAAGAGGTATAGTAGGGCATTAGCATCGCCCCATGGCATCTGCTCTCACCTCCACCAATGCAGATTTACTCACATTAATCTGAAGACGTGTGGCTTTGCTGTAAAGCTGAAGGATCTCCAAGCATCAGGGACTAGAGGCCTGAGGGTCACAGAGAAAAAGGGAAATGGCATCTGCGTAAAGGGCTGTCTGGTCTTCGAGTCAACTCCCCACCTCCAGCCCAGCATCTACGCATCGCAGCTTATCAGGCTGTGGTTCAATAGCTAGAGCGAACAGTATTGAGGCTAGGAAACAACCCTGACATGTCCCTCTTCAGATTGCAAAGGAGGTGGGTAGTTGTGGGATTGCTATACAAGAGAAGGGCCAACTTGCGAAAAATTGTTCGCAAACCTGCTCACATGAGAACCACATCCAGGAAGTCCCAGGAGACTATTGAAGGACTTGCAAAGGTCTATCAGGAGGAGGGCCAAGGTACTGTCCAGACTGTGCGCCTGGGAGAGAGACACCTGTACTTGACGAATGCAGTGACAAGTGCTTCTGCCTGGCATGAACTCACATTGCTCTGGGTGAATGAGATGTGATGATGTTCGGGTCAGCCAAGTCACCAGGATTTTAGCAAAGATCTCAATGTCTGCATAAATAAGTGCTATTGGGCAATAGGTGGAACACCGGTCTAGAGGCAGGCCTTCCTTTGGGATTGCAACAATAGTAGCACAAGCTAGATCAAGAGGCAATGATCCCCGCAGTATCTGCATAGAAGTGGGCTGTCAGAATGGTACAGTACCTCTTATGATATTCAATGGAGTAGCCGTCTGGGCCTGAGGTTTTTCCCAATTGGAGTCTGGCCATGGCATGGTCGACCTCTTTGTTATATCTTGAATTAGGCATGATGCATTCTCTTAGAATGTCTATGTATGCTTAAGAGATCAGTTGGAGTGACCAGGATGAGCAGCAGGAGGCTGATCCTAGTGGGACATTGATGTTAGATCTAGATCACATCTTTGATCTGGAACAGAGGCTTTTGTTTTCTAATAAATTACATTATAAAATCTAGACTACCTGCCTACAGAGGATCTGTTATTAGTTGCAACTCTCTTCCTCTGTTAAAAGTTGGTCTAACTCAAAGGCCAGGAAGCGTGGGATGGATGGCATCGGAATATCCCAGAGAATAGGTCTCTCGGTCTCCGATGGAGGCAAAAGACACCGTGCATATAGGGCTTTACAGAGTGTCACAAAGACCTGAGCGACTATTGGCAGCTCCTCTTGGTAATTGACAGTCAAGTCCCTGATGGCGGGCACTACTCTAGTGGAGAAATTGCGGGTCGCCAGCCAATACAATAGCTTAACAGATTTGTTCCCGGACTCATAGACTCTTTGGGTCGAGGCTTTCCAGTCTTGCTTTGCCTCTTCAAGGGAGGTCTGTCGAAGCTCAGACCGCTTTAGCGCTAGGATACATTGTTTCTCTTCTGTACAAGAGTCCTGGGACGGTCGCTCCAAGCGAAGTATTTGAGTTTCTAAGTCTGCCACCTGTGCTTGCTGCAGAGATTCCAAACTTCCTTTAAGAAGTCCTCTCATGAAGGGTTTGCTCCATACCCACAGCATTGCTGCCAGATTCCTTGTTAGCTCGAAAAAAGGCTTGCAGCTCCTCCTCTATTAGAGAGCCACAATCAGTATCCTTTATGTGTCACACACTAAATCTCCAGATTGGGCACAGGGCTGTCGGTCGGACACTCCATTCCGGTAGGAGAGAGACACGGTCAGATATACAATGAGGAAGAATTCGGATCAATTGTATCAAAAGGAGATCAGTCACCGGCAGCCACAGCAAGTCAATCTGGGATTCTGTATTGTGCGCTGTGAAATGATGGGTCTATGCCCACAGCGATGGGTGCCAGGAACGCCATGCGTCACAGAGACCCATGGAATCAGCCCAGGGCAGTAAACATGCCGAGCGAGCCTGTCGTCTAGGGCTGGGGGACAGTGAGATGTCCCACCCGTGAGCTGAAACTGCGCCGAAGTCCCCTTCCACCAGGGTGGTCCCAGGTCAGGGTCAACATTAGGGATCGGAGTGCCTGTAGGGTGAGCTGCAGCAGCTGTGGGCGAATATAATATGAAACAAAGTTGTAATGCCAGGCGGCCATGCATCCCTCAAACTCCACATATCTCCCCTGGGGATCCTCGCTGACCCAGGACTGAAGAGAAACAATGTAACAAGTTACAATGTTTCTCTTCAGTCAGAGTGCGCCAGTCCCGAAAAAAGGAAGGGGGTGGGCCCCAGAGACAGCATTCTCCAGGGCAATGCTCATATGAGAAGGGACTAGGCAGCAAAATGGTGCCCTCAGGTAAGCACTCTTGTTAGAACGCACACTACTTTGTGAGATAGAGTGGGAGAGAGTGGAGAGAGAGAGTGGAGAGAGAGTGGAGAGAGAGACAGTGGAGAGAGAGTGGAGAGAGAGGGTAGCGAGAGAGTGGAGAAAGAGAGAGAGAGAGAGAGAGAGAGAGAGAGAGAGAGAGTGGAGAAAGAGAGAGAGAGAGAGAGAGAGAGAGAGAGAGAGACAGAGAGAGAGAGAGAGGGAGACAGTGGAGAGAGAGTGGAGAGAGAGGGTAGCGAGAGAGTGGAGAAAGAGAGAAAGAGAGAGAGAGAGTAGAGAGAGACAGTGGAGATAGATTGGAGAGAGAGTAGAGAGAGAGAGTGGAGGGAGACAGTGGAGAGAGTGTGGAGAGAGTGGAGAGAGAAAGAGTGAATAGAGAGTAGAGAGAGAGAGAGTGGAGAGAGAGTGGAGAGAGAGACAGTGGAGAGAAAGTGGACAGAGAGTAGAGAGGTGGAGAGTGAGAGAGTGGAGTGAGAGAGTGGAGGGAGACAATGGAGAGAGAGAGAGTGGAGAGAGAGTAGAGAGAGTGGAGAGAGTGGAGAGAAAGAGAGTGGAGAGAGAGAGTGGAGATAGACAGTGGAGAGAGAGAGAGAGTGGAGAGAGACAGTTGAGAGAGTGAGAGAGAGTGGAGAGAGAGACAGTGGAGAGTGAGTGAGAGAGAGAGAGAGAGAGAGACAGAGAGGAGAGAGGGTGGAGAGAGACAGTGGAGAGCCAGAGAGAGTGGAGAGAGACAGTGGAGAGAGACAGTGGAGAGAGTGAGAAAGAGAGAGAGTGGAGAGAGAGTAGGGTTGCTGGCCTGAGAGCTCTAGACTAGCACCGAGGATGGAGGGGTGCCCTCTCCATGTAGTTTGCAGGGGGGCCCCCTCAAATTTCGCTACGCTACTGAGGAGTAGGCCAGATCCGAACAGCGAGCGAGCCCAGGCACCTTGACCTCCTCGCCCAGGAACAGGACATGCAGTCGGCAGAGCTCGAACAGAAACCCCAGCGGCAGAGCCCTGGCCTCCTCCAGGAGGCCACTCGGGGTGCAGCCCAATCACCACTTCTCCGGACACTCCAGGTGGCAAATGAATCAGCTGTGGTGATTGTACGCATCAATAGCATCCAGTTTATTTAGGGTGTAGGAGTACAGTAACACTGCTCAGCTTGACCAAGCAGTGTGCAGTTTGTGGGGTGCAAGGAGAAACGACAGTCCAAAAGCCTGAGGCACCCCACTTGCGGTGGGGGGGAAGGACCCGCTGGGCACGAGAGTCGATGCCGCACACACAGGTCCTATCTAGAGGCAATGGTCATGGGATAGGCAGCATTCTAAGTATTCCCATGGAATATGTAAGAACTGGGGCCACCAGTTCTCCGGGGGGTAGCTTGGCTCGAGCAGGAAGGCAGCCAGGGGCTTACGTGTAAAGCAGCTACTGAACACACGCATCCACTGAGACACGAAGTGGGCGCAATAATGGAGACCACACCAGTGGTTGTGTTTGTAAATCAAGATCTTTTATGGAGGCTTTAGATCAAAGCAATTAATGCATTAGCAACTCATTAGCATTTCATTAACGTATCCTATTAAAACATTTCAGGTACGCCTTCCAAAATACATTTACTTTAAAATGGTAAAAACATTCCATCCAGCACTTTCAATAGAGCAGAAAACTTGCAGTAACACAGCATGTCGCGTTATGCTATACCGCAGGCTAACAGGTGGTTTCATAAACCATGGATCAACCTGTAGGAAGCAACCCTAAACACTTCCTCTTGTAAATAGCGTCAGTTTAGTAATCCAAGTCAGATCATAAAAGTAGTACTGTAATGAACCATTGAGGATCAGAACTTAACCCCATCTGGAACTGTAGAAGCCCGCCCCTGCAAGAAATTCAGTATAGGGAAAAAAAGATCACCATTTCATAGCAGGCATGACAACCTTTGAGTGAGCATGAGCACTACAGGCCACCTAAGACGGCCATGAACCTCCAACAGCCAACGCAGTGGTGTATCTGATGACCAAGTATAACCTCACAGGTCGATTAACAGGCTTTAGGCCTAAAACTGGTAGTTAGGCAGACCAATGCAGTACAGAAAGAGTCTGTCCCCAAGCCTCCCAAACTCTCGAGGCACATTAGGGGGGGGGGCCAACGGGGCCTAGTCTCAGTTCTCCCTGGGGGAGGGGCAACCTCGGGGCCTTACCCGGCCTTCCGCCCTCCTCCCCGGGGGTTACCTGGTGTTTTCAGCCCTCCGGGGCCCTTGCGCAGGTGAGTCCGAGCCTTCTCTGGGCCCACAGGCGAAGCTCCAGGCCGGGGACCAATCAGGACAGGGGCCGGGGCTGCTCCCGCCAACCGCGTCGCCCGCCTCGAGGGCACGCCTGCCTTAGCCAATGGCAGCGCGGCGCCCGGGGTGGGGCGGAGGAGCTCACTGGTCACGTGGGACCCACTCTAGCTTCAGGCCTACCGCGGCCTGCTTCACTGGATACGGCGGCCCTCTCCTCACATACGGGGGCCACCGAGGGGGAGATCGGAGCTGGCGCAGTTCACAGCGCGACGGCAGGCAGCCGCACGGGCAGGCTGGCAGCGCCTCAGGGGTGTCGCGTGGGCGGCGCCGATGCCGCGATGGAGACAGGGCCTTCTCAGGTGCCTCAGACGGGCTCCGGGCTATGGCGGTGAGTGGGGGAGCCAATAGCGCCTCGGGAGGTGATGTTCAGGCGCAACAGCGCTACTCGTGGGAGCAGTTCAGATAGCTCAGAGGAGCGCTTGGTTTTTCAGGCAGTTAGGAGCCAGCGCTCGACGGAGGGAGTTGTCAGGCCACAGCGCTGGGGGGGAATTCCAGTCAGGAATGCAGCGAGCCCAGTCAGAACAGCGCCAGGGCACAGAGGGAACAGTATATAGCGCTTTCCACACAACGTGGCAAGGACTGCAGGCCAAAGGGACAGCAAAGCAGTTCAGTCAGGGGGAGTCAAGTGGGGCAAGGAGGGCCCACGGCAGGCAGGGGGTGCGCAGGGAAGCACAGTCCAGTACCTGGTTGATCCCCCAGCAGTCTCTGGTCACAGAAAAGTAGACCTCTTGGCGCTTGGATGGTTCTGCGCCCTTAGATGTTTGTTTCTTGAAGGGGGGGGGGGGTTGAGTTGAAGGCTTGATGAGTTTTTCTCAGTCACTGCAGATGGACCCTGGGGTTCCCTAACGCTGGGCCAGATCAAGGGGCTCGTCTAGGACACCTCACCCAGCTTAAGAGGCAGCACCTAAATCCTGTCACTCCCAGTAGCATAGGTTCCTAACTAGGCCCTCCCGCCTAAAACTCCTGCGTGGGTTCCCCAGGTCAGTGATGCCCCAACTGACTAGAAACAGTTCCCTCCCTTGCTTAAGTATGCCCAGGTCAGGTGACCACTCTCTAAGGCAGCAAAAATAGGCTCCACCTTTCTTCTGGAAGGTTCCAGGAGCTTCCCCACTCTACCTATAGACAGGGGATGGGTGGCTGGCATTGCAACATTGCATGGGGATCCAGCCTGCTCCTGGCAGCTAGGGTGCTACACTAAAAGACCACGCTGCAGTAGCAGGGGCCAGTGGCAGCCATGTTTGAAGTAGAGAGCATCTGCACCCTAACACAGTTTAGCTATGAAAAGGTGCCCGAAGACCTATGGGCCAACAAAAAGAAGGTGGGAAAAATGAGTCAAGGGCAAAAAATCATAGGGAAAGACCACCCTAGGGCTGACAGGTCTAACATGCGCCCCCCCCCAGCTGAAAGTGGGGAGAGCTACCCAACCTCTAGGGAGTTCTCGTCACTAAGGCGGAAAAACCGGGAGAGACCGTCAGCATTGGCGTGGTCAGCTCCGGGCCGATGTTCCACCCTAAAGTCCACCCCCTGTAGGGAAATGGACCACCTTAGCAACTTGGGATTTTCGTCTCTCATCTGCATGAGCCAGCGAAGGGGTCGGTGGTCGGTTTGAACTAGGAAGTGAGAGCCAAAAAGGTATGGTCTCAACTTCTTCAGGGCCCAGACCACAGCGAAGGCTTCTCGCTCGATGGTACTCCATCGCTGTTCCCGAGGGAGGAGTCTTCTGAAGATGAAGGCCACAGGTTGGTCTTCGCCATCATCGTTGAGTTGCGACAGCACGGCGCCTACGCCATGCTCTGAGGCATCTGTCTGCACGAATAATTCTTTTTGGAAGTTTGGAGTGGCCAGCACAGGGAGCGGTGCACATCGCGCGCTTCAGTGTTTCAAATGCCTCCTGGCAAGCAGCCGTCCAGATCACCTTGCGTGGCTGCTTTTTGGACGTCAACTCGGTCAGGGGGGACACAATGGTGCTGTATCCCTTGACGAACCTGCGGTAGTAGCCAGTGAGGCCGAGGAAAGCTCGGACCTCAGTCTGCGTCTTGGGGGGCTCTCAGGCCATGATGGTCTCAATTTTGGCCTAAAGGGGTTGCACCTTACCCCCGCCCACCAGGTGTCCCAGGTCCACGACGGATCCCTGTCCCATCTGGCACTTGCTAACCTTGATGGTGAGGCCAGCGCGTTGCAACGCCCGCAGCACCTCTTGGAGATGCTGCAGATGGTCCTCCCAGGTGCTACTGAAGACAGCTATGTCATCCAGATACGCCGCTGAGAAGGACTCCAGGCCAGATAGCACCTGGTTCACCAACCGCTGGAAGGTGGCCGGAGCATTCTTGAGTCCGAAGGGCATCACTGGAAATTGGAAGTGGCCCTCGGGGGTGGAGAACGCTGTCTTCTCCTTCGCTCCATTGGCCATGGTAATCTGCCAGTAACCTGAAGTCAAGTCGATGGTGCTGAGGTACTTGGCTGCTCCCAGCCGGTCAATCAGCTCGTCTGCCCGTGGGATCGGGTGCGCGTCTGTCTTGGTGACAGAGTTCAACCCCCGATAGTCCACACAGAACCGAAGCTCTGGTGTGGTGCCCGGTGGGGCTGCTTTCGGCACTAGCATGACCGGACTGGGCCACGGGCTGCTGGAGGGTTCGATCACTCCCAGCTCCAGCATCTTGGTCACCTCACCCTGGATGCTGTTCTTCACTTTGTCGGACAGCCGGTAAGACTTGGTTTTTACTGGCGGACTGTCCCCTGTGTCCACATCATGGGTACACAGATGTGTAATTCCAGGCGTGAGGGAGAACAAAGAGGCGTGCTGCGCCAATACCTGGCGGCAGTCCCTCTGTTGCTCTGGGGTCAAGGATGGGGAGAGGACAACTCCCTCCACTGAACCATCCTTTTCCCGAGCTGCTAGAAGGTCAGGAAGAGGCTCACTCTCCTCCTCCTCGCTCCCATCCGTCACCATGAGGAGAGCAAGCTCCGACCACTCATGGTGAGGCTTCAGGCGGTTGACGTGGAGCACCCGATGGGGCTGGCGGGGGTCTTCAAATCAACTAGGTAGGTGGTCTGGCCTCGATGCTCCACAATCTCGTATGGACCAGTCCACCGGTCCTGGAGGGCACTAAGCTCCCCAGGCTCCATGACCCACACCTTCGGTCCAGCGTCCAACTCCACTGTCCGAGCGTTGTGGTAGTACCACTCCTTCATGACGGCTTGGCTAGCCTCTAAGTTGTCTGAGGCTTCCTTCCACAGCTTGGCCATCTGGCTGCGGAACACCAGCATATAGCTGACAACATCATGGGGAAGCTTCTTCGAAGTCTTCTCCCACCCCTCTTTGACAAGGCTTAGGGGTCCCCTAACGGGATGGCCATAGAGCAACTCGAAGGGGCTGAACCCGACTCCCTTTTGTGGTACCTCGCGGTATGAAAACAGCAGGCAAGGGAGGAGGATGTTCCATTTCCGCCTCAAGTCTTCGGGCAGGCTCCGGATCATCCCCTTCAAGGTCTTATTGAAGCGCTCTACGAGCCCGTTAGTCTGGGGGTGGTAAGGAGTGGAGAACCGATAGGTCACTCCGCACTCCTTCCACATGGCCTAATGTAGGCCGACATGAAATTCGTGCCCCTTTCTGACACCACGACCTTGGGGAATCCCACTCGGGTAAATATCCCCATCAGGGCCCGCGCCACCACAGGTGCAGTAACGGTCCTCAGCGGGATGGCCTCCGGGTACCGAGTGGTGTGGTCCACCAACACCAAGATCAGGGGTCTCCAACGAGTAGCTCGGGAGCTACTTGTAGCTCACCAGTACCTTCAAAGTAGCTCTCAGAGATGAAGCCAACCCCAGTATCAAATTCGGAGAGTAGGCGCCTATTAAAGAAGGCATTACTGCTGATCTCAAGATCCTAAGAGTGACAGAGAGCCAAACCTATGGCAGTAACTTATACTAAACACTCAAACACACAAAGTATCGGCCTATAGGGCTTGCCACTTCACAGTCTGTATCTAATCTCAATATAACTAAGCAACAAGGAGATTGACCATCTTGAATCCCTGCTTTATCAGTCACAACATGTGTGTGACCAGTGAACCATAAAAGAAGTACGACAGTAGTAGCCTGAGCAGTAATGAGTGCTGATCCACCAAAGTGTGGAACTGCAGGAGTCAGAGTGAAAATTTGTCATTTGGATATATAACCAGCTCAAGACCCGAGGAGAACAGGGTATGATTCAGATCAGAGAAAATGAAGAGACTCATCAGCATATATGTGCGTCCCTAATAAACACTATTGCTTCTTGAAAGCTACGCCTGGTGTCAAGGAACACCAAATGTCTATGCTAGTCCCAATAATAAGGGTGTTATCTCTGACATAATTGTGCCCATTCCTGGCATGCCAATGGTATAATAATGGACATCCTTGACTATTTGGGGAATTTTTGGTCTAGTTGTGGTATACTGGCAGCCATCATTTACATACTGGGAGAATGACTGGCCTACATTTATGTATTCCTGGCGTAATAATGGTCATGACTGATATATGGTCTCTTCCTTGACCCTTACGGTTTCAAGCCTTGGCCCAACTGTGGCCCTAGTATAATGGCAGGCATTATTGGCATAATACAGACATCTGTGTTTCTGGTCCAGGGAGGACCTGGCTTGGCCGTTCGGTCTGGACTGTTCCCATGAGGCACAGGGTCAAGACTGATTTGCATATGGCTGGGTCTAAACAGGGCTGGTGATCAAAAGAACAATGGATTTGCCCGAGATTTCTTGACTGGGGGTGAATGTATGACTCATTCAGCATTCCGTCCATCATTTGTTTGCGTAGCACTTTTCACCCCAAGTGGGATGGGCATTCCCAGCGGTGGGTCCCTTGCTCACTGTGCCACTGGATTCAAGCTAGCCTAGCTGATGAAGGGTGACATACCCTGAAACCGGTCCCAGGAAGCTTGTTTCTGGTCCAGGGAGGACCTGGTTTGGCCGTTCAGTCTGGACTGTTCCCACGAGGCACAGGGTCAAGACTGATTTGCACATGGCTGGGTCTAAACTGGGTTGGCATGGTGAGCAAAAGAATGATGGATTTAACCCAGATCTCTTGACTGGGGGTGAATGTATGATTCATTAAGCATTCTCTCCAACATTTGTTTGTGTGAGCATCTGTGGCACAAGACTGTAATACCTGGGTATTCAAAGTAGTCTGTCCATATGAGGCAATTTTACATGGAAGTACTCGATGAAAATGAAAAGCTCATGTTTTGGGACCGTGTATTTCCTAAAATCTGTCTATCCTTTGTTTGCGTAGCACTTTTCACTTTAAGTGGGATGGGTATGCCCAGACGTGAGTCCCTTGCTCACTGTTCCACTGGATTGAAGCTAGCCTGGATGATGAATGGTGATATACCCTGAAATCAGTCCTAGATGCTTGTTTCTGGTCCAGGGAGGACCTGACTTGGCCGTTCGGTCTGGACTGTTCCCATGAGGCACAGGGTCAAGACTGATTTGCATATGGCTGGGTCTAAACTGGGCTGGGATGGTGAGCAAAAGAACAAAAGATTTAACCCAGATCTCTTGACTGGGGGAGAATGTATGATTCATTAAGCATTCTGTCCAACATTTGTTTGTGTGAGCATCTGTGGCACAAGACTGTAATACCTGGGTATTCAAAGTAATCTGTCCATATGAGGCAATTTTACATGGAAGTACTCGATGAAAATGAAAAGCTCATGTTTTGGGACCGTGTATTTCCTAAAATCTGAAAACGGATATTTTAAAGGCAGTTTTTGTTTTCAAAAATGGATTTTCTTCTGTTAAATTGAGTTTGTTTGCCCACAGTGGAAAGTGGTATTTGATAGAAAGAAGTGCACTTTCAGAAACTGATGAATAATAATTCAAGCTGAGCTGTGGAGACCTACTGCTGTATTTATATACTTTGTGTCATAGGGCATGTCTAGATTTGAATGTTACTTCATAAGTCAGGTGGAGGTTTTTATAATGATTAATGTTTTCCTGGCATTTCTGATGGTAACTGCACCAGGAATACTTGGGTGGTAACTACTGATAATCCTGCTTAGGGTGGTCATAACGTAGTCACTATTTTACAGTTATAAAGTTTGCTAGTAGCTCAGGAAGACTTTCCTTGAGCAGAAGTAGCTCTCACTACACAAATGGTTGGAGACCCCTGACCAAGATGAACCGGTGTCCCACAGAGGTCGGAGGGACCCTTTTCATAGCTAAACTGTGTTAGGGTGCAGGTGCTCTCTACTTCAAACATGGCTGCCACTGGCACCTGCTACTGCAGCGTGGTCTTTTAGTGTAGCACCCTAGCTGCCAGGAGCAGGCTGGATCCCCATACAATGTTGCAATACCAGCCACCCATCCCCTGTCCATAGTTAGAGTGGGGAAGCTCCTGGAACCTTCCAGAAGAAAGGCGGAGCCTATTTTTGCCGCCTTAGAGAGTGGTCACCTGACCTGGGCATACTTAAGCAAGGGAGGGAACTTTTTCTAGTCAGTTGGGGCATCACTGACCTGGGGAACCCACGCAGGAGTTTTAGGCGGGAGGGCCTAGTTAGGAACCTATGCTACTGGGAGTGACAGGATTTAGGTGCTGCCTCTTAAGCTGGGTGAGGTGTCCTAGACTAGCCCCCTGATCTGGCCCAGCGTTAGGGAACCCCAGGGTCCATCTGCAGTGACTGAGAAAAACTCATCAAGCCTTCAACTCAAACCACCCCCTTCAAGAAACAAACATCTAAGGGCGCAGATCCATCTAAGCGCCAAGAAGTCTACTTTTCTGTGACCAGAGACTGCTGGGGGATCAACCAGGTACTGGACTGTGCTTCCCTGCGCACCCCCTGCCTGCTGTGGGCCCTCCTTGCCCCACTTAACTCCCCCTGACTGAACTGCTTTGCTGTCCCTTTGGCCTGCAGTCCTTGCCAAGTCGTGTGGAAAGCGCTATATACTGTTCCCTCTGTGCCCTGGCGCTGTTCTGACTGGGATCGCTGCATTCCTGACTGGAATTCTCCCCCAGCGCTGTGGCCTGACTACTCCCTCCGTCGAGCGCTGGCTCCTAACTGCCTAAAAAACCAAGCGCTCCTCTGAGCTATCTGAACTGCTCCCACAAGTAGCGCTTTAGCGCCTGAACATCACCTCCCCGAGGCGCTATTGGCTCCCCTACTCACCCCCGCAGCCCGAAGCTGTTGGTGCCGTCTGAGGCACCTGAGGAGGCCCCGTCTCCATCGCGGCATCGGCGCCGCCCACGCGACACCCATGAGGCGCTGCCAGCCTGCCCGTGCGGCTGCCTGCCATCGCGCTGTGAACTGCGCCAGCTCCGATCTCCCCCTCGGCGGCCCCCGTATGTGAGGAGAGGGCCGCCGTATCCAGTGAAGCAGGCCGCGGTAGGCCTGAAGCTAGATTGGGCCCCACGTGACCAGTCAGCTCCTCCGCCCCACCCCCGGGCGCCGCGCTGCCATTGGCTAAGGCAGGCGCGCCCTCGAGGCGGGCGACGCGGTTGGCGGGAGCAGCCCCGGCCCCTGTCCTGATTGGTCCCTGGCCCGGAGCTTCACCTTTGGGCCCAGAGAAGGCCCGGACTCATCGCAAGGGGGCCACGGAGCCCAGAAGCTCCCTCCGTTCAGCCCTCATGCTGGTCTCGCCCCGGCGCTGGTGCCCAGAAGCCGCACCTGCCCCGCGCCGGGCCGAGTGAGGCCTGGGGAGGGTCGAGAACCCCTCCCCTCCATCAGGGCCTGCGCAAGGGCCCCGGAGGGCTGAAAACACCAGGTAACCCCCGGGGAGGAGTGCGGAAGGCCGGGTAAGGCCCCGAGGTCGCCCCTCCCCCGGGGAGAACTGAGACCGGACCCCGTTGCCCCCCCCCCTAATGTGTCTCGAGAGTTTGGGAGGCTTGGGGACGGACTCTTTCTGTACTGCATTGGTCTGCCTAACTACCAGTTTTAAGCCTGAAGCCTGTTAATCGCCCTGTGAGGTTTTACTTAGTGATCAGATACTCCACTGCAGTGGCTGTTGGAGGTTCATGGCCGTCTTAGGTGGCCTGTAGTGCTCATGCTCACTTAAAGGTTGTCATGCCTGCTATGAAATGGTGATCTTTTTTCCCTGTACAGAATTTCTTGCAGGGGCGGGCTTCTACAGTTCCAGATGGGGTTAAGTTCTGATCCTCAATGGTTCATTACAGTACAACTTTTATGATCTGACTTGGATTTCTAAACTGACGCTATTTACAAGAGGAAGTGTTTAGGGTTGCTTCCTACATGTTGATCCATGGTTTATGAAACTACCTGTTAGCCTGCGGTATAGCATAACGCGACAGGCTGTGGTACTGCAAGTTTTCTGCTCTATTGAAAGTGCTGGATGGAATGTTTTTACCATTTTAAAGGAAATGTATTTTGGAAGGCGTACCTGAAAGGTTTTAATAGGATACGTTAATGAAATGCTAATGAGTTGCTAATGCATTAATTGCTTTGATCTAAAGCCTCCATAAAAGATCTTGATTTACAAACACAACCACTGGTGTGGTCTCCATTATTGCGCCCACTTCGTGTCTCAGTGGATGCATGTGTTGAGTAGCTGCTTTACACGTAAGCCCCTGGCTGCCTTCCTGCTCGAGCCAAGCTACCCCCCAGAGAACTGGTGGCCCCAGTTCTTGCAGAATACTTCATGCAGAGTTCACCACACATGCAGGCCGGACCCTATACTCCACAGGAGCAACTAAAAAGGGTCTATGTGGGGGGAGGGAGATGCCACCACATTCCCTAATTGGCTGGGCACACAGGATAAGGGCCCCAGCTGGCTCCAAAGCACAGACCCTGCTTCCTGCAGCAGAGGAATGGGCTCCCAATGCCCCGTCCACAGTCTGCCACAAGACCGGGCTGGTTCTGCTTAGTCATGGTACCTGCCATGGGCCCGGAGCCACCAACCATCGAGGACCACGCAGTCACAGCCACAGTTCAAGCCCCCCTCGTGG
Organism: Lissotriton vulgaris; assembly: GCF_964263255.1. Classification (NCBI taxonomy): domain Eukaryota; kingdom Metazoa; phylum Chordata; class Amphibia; order Caudata; family Salamandridae; genus Lissotriton; species Lissotriton vulgaris. Next base: position 2,052,764,515 of record NC_141691.1, on the reverse strand, counting down.
GCCAGGTAGCCCGCTCACTAGCTCCATCTCATCTCCTAGACTCTCCAGCTTTAGGCCCCTCACCCAGGGACCACGTTCATCAGCCCCTCACAGGCAGTGGGTTGCAGCACCGACCGGAGCCACCCTCCTGACTCCGTCCCATCCCCAGTTAGTTCTCGTAGAGTGGGTCTGGCAGCCCCGATGTCACCCCCCAGAAGCACTGAGCAGGATGGCTAGGACACCCCACGTGTCTGGGGCCAAAGGGGGTGTTCAAGTGGTCACTGTCAGGCAGGATAGATGTAGGTGATAGTTGCTCGACCACCCTCTTGGCCTCCTTAACCATACCCCCTTAGTTTGTTTAGATTAAAGGACCTGGGATTTAAAAAAATAATACATTTAATGATATAACAACTGGTTCATAGGCAGTCCATGATTGAACTGTGATGTTCCTCATACACATCAGTAAAATAAAACAGGTTGATCCTGCATCCCTGAAGCCGGCATAACTATCTGTTTGTCCTCCCTCATAATTTCCATGTACGTTACAGTGCGACATCACAAGTTACCTCTGGGCGGGCGGCACCCCCAGGATTTCCTTTGCTAAATGTGTTCAATCCCAGTGTGAGGGGGGCTCAGGTATTCATTGCAGATCTTATTGGGTGGTGCAGCTGCTCCCTATTAATGATTGGCTTTTTGCAGATAGATCAGACACCACTGTTAGCCTTAAAGTGGAGACTTTTGGTGTTCCTCAGCTTTAGTCAATGCTGTTTTGCAAGCGGGACCCCCAGCATCCCTCCAGGTCACGAGGATTCCCTTGATCTGCTGGCTGAGGGCCTTGAACGGGATGGGCTGGTAGAAACGTTTTACTAGCGAGATGCCCCTGTGGCATAGAATGTAGCTGCCCTCTGTGACTAAACTGTCGGGATCAGGCTGTGGGATAGTGTTGGGCTCTCCCCCGTAGGAGATGTCTGGAAAGAGTCCTCTATGTGAATGTTTGAGCAGCTGAAAGCAAACTTTGATCTCCACAATTCTCAATTCTTCCAATATCTGCAGCTGTTGCATGCCTCAGGGGCTCATACCCAGATCCCTAGCACTAACATCCCAAGTGTATTTTGTGTGTGTGTGACCCTCGTGATAGCTGCATGAGGTCTGTGAGTGAACCAGAATCTAGGATGAAAGAGGAATCCCTTTTGCAGGCCCCTGACATGGCCTTTTCCACAAGATAGATGTGTTTTTCCCCCAGACAGTGGAAGTGTATTGCTCACATTCCTGAAGTTGGAGAGAGTAGACCTAAACACTGAAGTGGGGAGAGGGGCGGTGCAGCTCCTTTAAAAATTCAATTAAGCCTTTTTTGCAGAGTCTGCTAGTTAATTTTCCAGTAGCACTGCTGTTTGGTGGGTGGTGAAGGTTTAAGGGTGGAACTGCAGCCTCTGTTGTTCAGGTGAGACTTTGATGAGGCTAGCATTTTGTCTTTCCCCTGATCACTCTTCAGCGGTACTGTTGATAGCCAGTTTCAGACAGTGCGCACCTCTTTATATAGTTGTAGTGGGTGTTCCAGGCTGTGTCGCAGGGATTCTGCTCATACACAGAACTGTGCATAGAGATCTAGAACCTCAGTGAATTAGGGTGTACCAAAACTCACCTCAGTATCCAAAATCCCCCTACCAGACTAGCAATCAGTGTCTCATTGGTTCTTCCATAACCCCAATGATTAGACAACCCAGAACATGGACTTAGAACACCTCAGGTAACGTGGAACACATGAACACTCTTTCGTTATACTAACATATCAGTCCAGAACGAGGAGTCAATGAGGACACGTGCAAGTTTGAAATGTTTATTTCTAATGCAGTGTTCTCAGGCACAGTATCTTAGCTAATACAAGCAAACATATTATAAACAACAAGCATAGTTACTAGTCCATAAAATACAAAGGGAGAAAGCATGTTACAATGCTAAAGGGAAGAAGGCTAAATGGCACCTAAATCTTACCCTCCCTTGCTAGTATATTATATTACATCTACAGAAGGTCTCTGGGTTTTAGAAGGGCGGCTCCATACCTCTGGTCTTAGTAGAAAGGGATCACATCATCCTCTACACCAGCTCTCTGCATGCGAACATCCATCAAGTGTGTGTGCATGCTCTGCACAGTGCATTATTAAACACGCCTAAAGCCAGAGTTGGCCGCAGCTGCATATTTGCTATGTCTAGAATGTGCGCAGATCAGAGCTCACAACAACCACTGTGTTGAAATAACCTTGAAGGTCTCGGCACTCACTGTTCAGACATAGCTTACCAAGCAAAGTTGATACAATAGGAAACATATTATTCTCGTGTGAAGCAAAATATTCTATTAGGCTCAAAGCTTTAATAACAATATGTGCCATGTGCAGAAGCAGCAGAAAGGAAAAATGGCGTTTAAACTTCTAATAAGCTCGTGCTAACTTAACACAGTGTGAAGGCAAAGCCTATCTGTATAACAGCTGGACACTCCCAGCTACTAGAAGCATACCTGAGCAGAAAGGCTGAAAACAGCCTGAAGAGGACCCTGAAAGAACCACCCTCCACTGCTTCTGAAAGTGCAGGGAATCCACATCTCCTGTCTGCTTTAACTGTATAAAAGTGGGAACGACTGACCCACTTGGTGTTCCTGGTCCAAGTTCTCTTTGACCAAGGAGGGGGTGCTCCAGAGTAAGCAGGGAAACTGCTGTGCAGCCAGAGCATGTATCTGCCTGACAGCTGCCTTCCAAAAGTGTAGGGACCTCACATCTACCCATTGCTGAAAGACCTGATCACCTTTCCTGCACACCTACAAGCCAGTCCACCTCCTGAGAGAGGGAAGGAACCAGACAACTCTGCAGGAGAAGTGACTGTTCAGGAGCAGTGAGGAGCAGTGTGATGGTGTGCAGTGTGGTGTGTCTTTACGGCCCGAGAGCCATGGAGCGAAACATGTGTACCCCGGTGTCATCAGGCTGCAGACTCTCCTTCAGCTCCTGGCAGGAACCATGAAGCAGTTGCACCGCTTAGATCCTACACCTGCAGCTGTCATTCCGACCTCAGCCATTGTGCAAAGTCTAGGGTAGTCTGACCTGAGCTGACATCTCAAGTAATCATGTGCAACGAGATAGAGGGCAGCGTTACCTGAGCCGCTGTGTGACGTGAGCGGTGCCGCTGTGCTGGAAAGCAATGACCGTAGTGTGAGTGGGCATCCTACACCCCCAGTAAGGCTCACCCATTGCCTCACCTGCTGCCAAGGACCCATTCAACCAGTGGCTGCAACCTTCTGGGTCTGAACAACTACCATTTGGAGTGCACTCCTGTGAATCTTTAGACTAACTGAGCTGGTGCGACTGTGAGGAAGGCCCAACCAGGGCGGCTGGCTCGTCTTAGAAGCAATGGAGCTGTGAAGCAGCAAGGTGGCTGCCAGCGCTGTGCCCTGTCAGCGGCTTTGCATCTGTTCTGGGGTGAGTAACTGTACAAAAACTGAGTGATCTGCACTGTCAGGTGTTGAGGGCAAAACTGCAATTGAGCTGACCCTTGCTGTGGTGTGTCTGATGAGAGGGTTTTCCTTCAGCCAGAAGCAGAATTTGGAAGCCGAGCTAGAAACTGTAAGGAGGGCTGAGGTGATGGGGATGTCGAAAGCAACTAGTTGGCAAAGAACTGCAGTGGGACCAGGAAGCTACAGGGAGACCATAAGTCCTAAGGGGGCTGAGATGCAGAAAGAAGTTCAGGAATTAACGGATTAGAAGGCATTTGGATCAGGAGAGCCGGTCAACTGGTGGATGCAGAGATTTGAGGGACACCAGCACTGAAGAGAGTCCGCAACCCAAGAGTTGCAAGAATGCTAAAAGTTAAATAGAGTCCCCAGGACTGGAGCTGCAGAGGATGCCAAGGGCTTTTATCATACATCAACAGCTGACCGGAGGCCAGAAATAGCAGGCTGTTGTGTATATATGAGCAGTGTATCAAAGAACTGTGGGGGATATGTTCAAGGAGGTGGTGGAGAGAGGCGTTAGCCTTCCTGGCTTAACGCCTATATCTGCCACTTCTGAAATGCAAGGCTGCACCATATTTACAAGAATGTAGTGCAACTTAGCGCCAACGCAGGCACCCTTGCACCACAGTGCAAGGGTGTCTGCTTGCAGGGGAGGATTGTTTATGTGTAGGAAGGTGCCCCTTCCTGCACATAAACAATCTAAAAATGCCATTTTATCACTTCCATGTGTGCTGCTTCATGCAGCACAGATGTAAAAAGTGACAAAATGGCATAATGGCAAAATGACATAACCAATCTATGACATTTTGCTTTTTCCATGTGTGCTGCTTCTTGCTTGCAGAGTGACGGTGGACACTTCTGGCTATCTGGGAACTTTGAAAACTAGAACAGATCGCTCATTTCTGGCGACCTTGCTACTAATGGTGATCCCCTTGACAAGTTTGCGAGGATCGACATATAAAAAGAGAGGAGCTTTAATTGCTCATTTGCCGCTTTCACAGATCGTCCAACTCTGACGACTTTTTGAATTGTTTTGCGATCCCCTTTACAAAGTGGGCGAGGTTCGACCAAGCCAGAGAAAAGCTCTGATTGCCAACTTCGTTTGAGTGCATAGATTAACCTTCACCCCGGCGTTCCATACATCTCTCTCCATCACACGGAGTTAAGGTTATCGATTTAAGGGATATACAATATAAATTTTCTACTGTCCTGATGATGGTCTTGAAGAGTTGCCCGTAAAGACCGAAACGTCGACTCTCAGCCTTATCCAAAGGAGAATTCTTTAAATCTTTATTTTGGATAGGCGGCTTACAGGCTTTACAGAGATTTTGATTTGTTTCTTGATATTTATCCTGTATTCCTGTTTTGCACATTCTTTATGCTTTGTATTTTTCCCTTTATAATCTAATTTTGATAAAATTCACATTTTTGCCTATACACACGTCTATTTGTTTTTGTCTTAATGTCAAGTATTGTTGTGTCTAGTTAGTCTTTAAGTAAATGAATGTTTATTTAAGCCATTGCAATTAATTTTATCCAGGATAACTAGGTTACCTGTATTCAATTCAGTTACACAATTGAATCAATCTAATTGGTATAACAAACTCCTTTGGAGGCAATTTTACCCATTCTACTACGTTTTTACCCAAGCCCCCAAAGGTTTACTGGGTTGCTCACTCTATCTACCATGCTGCACAAGGCAGCACTCATGGAAAAAGCAAAAACAAGGAGAAATAATGCATTTCTCCTCTTTTCGCCAACTTAAAACCAGGTTTTTCCTGGTCTTAATTTTGGCGCTGAATCCTATGTATGCCACCCTTGCACATAGGGGGCAGCGTCAAAAACAATGGGTGTTGCAGTGGAACGCCCACCACAACACCCAGTGGCCACCCCTTTCACTCTAACCATAGCGTGAAAGGGGGCCTTATGTACAACGCAGCGTTGAGCCACGTTAAGTGGCTGAAGGTTGCCTTACAAATAAGGACCAGCCCATATCGCCACCACAACGTTGGTAAAAGTGACGCGGTGGTGGCGATAGGGGCTTGTACATATGCCTCAGTGATTCCTTCAGAAGCTGAAGAGAACCCTCAGCAAGAAGCTGTAAACAGCCTAGGAGATGCTGAACAGCCAGGACCTGCAGGGGTTGTCATGGGTCAGTGGAAAAGGTAGCCGGCTTCAGAGTACCCAAGTAAGAAAGAGTGAGAGAGCTTCATGTCCTTCAGAACAAAGAAGGCATTATCTTTCATCATGACCATTCAGAGGCTTCAGAGCTTCAGTTCGAATACCCATATGGTAAAGGGTGACTAAAGAAGCCATGAGAGGAAAGACACTGCCAAGTTCCTGTGTACAGTGTCTTTGCTCTGCGCATGCGCGGAACGCCACAGATCTTTGCATGTGCCCAAGCCACAAGGACACTCTAAAGTAAGCTGCTCGTCCACACTTCGAGGTTTCTCTCCTGTCAGGGGCGGCTCTAGGCTCATGGCGGCACTGGGCAGGGAGCGTAGGTAGGGGGCCCCTGAAAAGGGGGTCCGGGCGGGGGCCCCATATCCCTGCCAGGGGATGCCACGCAAATATGTATCCATCCTCAGAGGATTATTATATTAAGGATATATATTGGCGTGGCGGCCCCTGGGGTTTGGCGGCCCTGTGCAGGTGCACAGTTTGCACATTCCTAAGGCCGCCCCTGCTCCTGTTCCCATTCCCAGAGCTCCAATGCAGCGGTAATTTTTAAGACTTCGAACGTCAGTAGTTTCTTCTTTATGTCCTCCTGGTCTTCTCCAGTTTTTCCACCATTATCTCCTGCTCCAGATACTTTTCATCTGGAGCTTATCTCTCTATTACATGTCAGTTTGTGTTGTTCTTCAATTATTCCCTAGATTGTAATCCACGTTCTGCTGCCTCTTCCTGGTTCCAAAGGGCACTGCTCTCAACTTTAACCACAGGCCTCGCAATGACTTCTGGCAAGCCTAGGAGTAGCGATCAATGGTCACAGCGCTGGCCTTCGCTACAGCACCGTGTACAGGAAAAAATAGTGCCCCATGAATTAAAGACCCCCTAAAGTCCGGCCTCCAAAACCTCTTTTCATTGCATTTGTTGATGCAAGGTGATGGTTATTTAGGGTCCCCAAGAAACCTTCGGAGGGTGGGGAGTCTTCCTGATTATTTATTAAGAAAAGTATTCCAGGGACCATATACGTAATACCTCTGTGGCCCTCATCTGCAGATTAACATGGCACATTCAATTGCACAGCTGTTCCTTTTACAAGCCCATCCCTCTGCCCCCAAAGATATGAAGAGCTTCTGTCATATGGAACTGGGATAGTTAGTTCTCTCTTTCCTTGGTCAATTTATTTTGCTCTGCACATATTTCCCCTTTTGGTTTCTGTATCTTCATTGTGTCACCCCACTACAAAATACAACACACTTAAATTGTTTCACTGCACCACTAGAATTTGTTTTTAAACATAGTCTATTGCTAGTTATTGTTTTATATATTTTATTCATAAAATGCACCTATATAAAAGCAATAATTCACATGTTTCTGATGGATACTTCTACCTGCAGATTCCTCGCCTGTAGAATGATCCCAGGCTTCAGACTGGACCTTCTCTCACGTTGCCGGCAGGGGCACTGGCTTCGGAAGGATGTCATCTGATGTCACCAAAGTCATATGATACCTGCCCCAGGGCAATATTCTCAGTTCCCTTTTCTCGACACTGATCCAGAGCTTGCTAAAAAAAACTCTTTAAAGCATGAAGTGCTATTTCTCTCCTCAAGCTCTCTTTAAGGTACTGTGAAGGAGTTTAAGGGAATGTGAGGGGCATAGGTCCATCACTCACTCCCACTCCAGTCACCTGCATTGACCTGCAGTGCTTAGATTTTGACCGCGCTTCCCACTCTCGTGCCTCATGCCTCAGCATGAGGTCAAAGGCCAGTGAGGAACGCAAGGCGAAACCTTTCATGGTCCAGGACCCGATGACAGGAGTCGTCCTTCCAGTCCTTTGGGTCCCCGGTGTTCATGCTCTTATGGCACCAGACCAGGGACACCTATGGCAGGGGGGCAACTATTCCCCGCTGCCATCCGCTCTCTGGAAGGGAACGCCACAGAAGACACCGACCCTGCCTCCCCCAAAACCATCCCCAGACTCATTGGCGCCACTTCCTCGTCAAGATATGGAGCCTCCTCTTCTAGAAGGGAAGCTCAACATTTGATGGAGATGGAAGAATGCAAGCAAACGATACATGATCTGTTCTTCTCAGATTCCTACCCTTTGAACCTGTATCCCGATGGTGATGGTGGGGCTGTGAACCCTCATGAGATCCTGGGCGTGGCCTCCGCTCGTGGTCTGGATACTTCGCCTGGACTGGACATGGAGTTTCCTGCTGGACCTCCTGCTCCTGAGTCCCGTCCCTTCAGTCTGTCCTAATATAGGCAGCTGAGGTTCTGGATTTACAGTTGCCAACTGTGGAAGTGCTAACCAGTGTTCATATGGAGGTACTTCTCCTTGTGCCCCCTACAGCAGAATCCTTATTGCTGTTCAATGGTGCCCTGGTAAGGCCTGTCATGGAGTCCCGGGACAGACCGTCATCAGCTCCAGCGGTCAACAGACATACAGCTTGTCGCTGTCGCCTGGCTCCTGGTGACTCACAGTTCCCCTCTGATCACCCCTCCCTGAAGAGTTTGGTGATCCAAGTTTCTGCTCTTTGGGCCAGTTACAATTGTTTTGTATTGTATTGTAATGGCATTTGTATAGCGCTTACTACCCCCAGACGATGCTTCGAAGCGCTTTTGCGGACCCCCAGAGAGTTAGTGTTGAATTAGTATAGTGAAACATGCAGGTACATTTTAAGAGGTGGATAGGTTAGTCAGTTATTTGGATTCGGAAGGATAGCAAAAGGATAGAAGAGGACCATCCCCAAGAGGCCTTTAGATAGAAGATCCAAATGGCTGCGGACGTGTGAGAAGAATATTTTTTCAACCAGAAATATGGCCTTACAATGTTTAAATGCAAAATGATTGTTCCGGTATTATACCCACGCTCTGTGGGACATGGCCCAAGAAATTGTACCTCTGGTCCCAAAGGGCCTAAGGCAGCACATTCAGGACCTTCTGCATAATGAACCAAAAGCATCCCAGCACATCATAAAATCGGGCTTTGATCAAGACGGACTCTGTGACATGAGCAATTGGTACCCCAGTCTCCATCCATCGTCATGCATGGTTCCGGACCTCAGGCTTTTTAGCAAATGTGCAAGCCAACGTAATAGACCTTCACTTTGACGGTACGTTGTTGGATGAAAAAGGAGACACTGTCCAGGAGCAGTTTAAGTCTAGTAAGGGGGCAGCCCGCTCTTTAGCCCTTTGGCAGACTCAGCCCCAGAGGGATTACAGACCATTTTGCCATATTCCGGAAGTTCCTAAGGTTTTTCTTTTTTTTAGCAGTGACAACCCTATCAGGCACAAACGCAACAACGCTAAAAGGTGCTGGTTCACCAATACAGAGGCAGTGGTAAGGGCTGTGGATTCCTACAACAGGCCTTCTCCTACTCCTCCTCTTCTTCCGATGCCCCTACCCCTTGCGAAGCGTTCCTAGTTCTCTTCACCTAATTTATTTGAAGCCTGTGGGGGGCAGAGTATCCCCCCTTTTCTGCTAGCCTGGAAGGCCATTACTTCTGACCCGTGGGTCCTACAAATTGTAGAATGGGTCACACCCTCTCCTTCCTTCAGGCTTTAGCACTCTACTCCCTATCTACCTTCCTCCACCCCAGACTACCTGCCCACTCTACAGCAGGAAATGGCAACACTCATATGGTAAGTAGGAGTGGAGTTGGTTGCAGAACGGGAAAAGGCTCAGGAATGTTACTCATGTTAGTTCCTGGAACCCAGAGATGATGGCAGTCTGTGACTAATCCTGGACCTCAGGGACTTGAACTTCTTCCCGAAAAATGTTCAAGATGCGGACCCTATCTCAAATTTTGCTGGCGTTCGAGCTTGGAGACTGGATGGTGTCATTCGACCTGCAGAATCCACAACTCCGCATCCTGATCCTGCTGTCACATCGAAAGTACTTGCCGTCATATCGAAACTACTTGTAGTTTGTTGTGGGTTCTACACACTACCAGTTTGCAGTACAACCCTTTAACGTCAGACCCTCAAGTCTTCATAAAGGTGAAGGTGGTGGTGGCGGCCCATCTCACAAGTTCAGGAATTCTAACCAGTTTCTTAGAGGTGGTTTCACGTCCTATGCAATCAATGGCTCCCCTGCTGTTCAAGCCCAAATTGTACCTGCGGCCGTCACAGCAACTAGTTTATAGGGTCAGTAGTTGACGGCATTTGTCTCCATACTTTCCTTCCTCCTCAGAGGATCACTGACATCCAGGAAATGGTCCCATCCTTCCAGCAAGATGCGAGCGTCCCAGTCCAGAAGGTCCTAAGATTCCTAGGTCTGCTGGCTTCCTGTATTCCCATGGTCATGTACACACCAACGTGTGTACACGACCATGGGAATACAGGAAGCATGAGTGATGCCTACAACGATGGTGGCTACAGTACAGGGAAGACCTGTCAAATTGCTGCTGTAGAAGTGCCTTGGCGGTAGAACAAGGCAAACCTGAACTGCAGGATGGACGTCTCTTAGACTGTGACTACGGTACTGAAGGATGCCGCCACCTTAGGGTCGGAAGCTCACCTGGGTGATCTGAAGATCTGAGGCCTCTTTTCTCAAGAAGTCACAGATTCTCGATTTCAACCTGTTGCAACTGCGGACGATTAAGCAGGTGCTCAAGGCCTTCCTCCCATCCATCCAAGGTCGGTCTGCCCAGATTTTGACAGACAACCTAACAGCAATGTGGTGTGGTATGTCAACAAACAAGAGAAGAAGTGTCTCTTCACTTTTGCCTGGATGCGTTGAGTTTATAGTTTTGGGCCCACTGCCAAGAGATCTGGCTCATCACAAATCAACTGGCAGGGTCTCTAAATGTCAGAGCCGACTGCCTGACATTCAGTGGTGTCTTCTACCAGAGATAGTCCAGGACATCTTCACCTAGTGGGCCACTCATCTATTGGACTTGTTCGCCTCTTCAGAAATGCTCAATGCCGGCAGTTCTGTGCCCTCAAGTATTTGTCGAGGGTAGCCTTGGGGACGCATTTCAATGGAGGTAGAACTTTCAGCTGCATTACTCATTTACCTCACACCTTTAACTAATCTGGTTCTGAGGAAAATTTGCCAATTCTGGGCCCAAGTCAATCTCTTTGCCCCGGATTGGCCAAGAAGGGTGTGGTATGCGGACCTTCTATGCTTCTCCATATGTCCTCCACTCAAGCTGCCATTGAGACCAGACCTGGCCCATTCAGAGGGGATGGTGCTGCACCCCAATTTATTTTCCCCAATCACTAAAATGGAAGCAGAGGGAATTTTAGGTGGTCGGCAGCTATAATAAACCCAGTTTTCACTTTAAAACTCTGTAGTGCCCTATCTAAACCGGGTATGTTGGCATTAGGGTTGCTACCGTTCCAAGAAAAAAATAAATGTAATCATATTTTAAGAGTCTGCAAAGGCCCGAACTTAATACTTAATTAGGACTTTATATAAAACCGCCCTTATTCATTCGCAGTATGACTTTTCTGTCTTTTTGTACTTAATAATTAGTCTATTGGCATGTAAGCAGTAGGGTGTTCAGTCACGTTCCTTCCTTCACCAACAAAACAGCACTCACTCTGGAAGTTTCCTCCCTCCTCAGCTCCTGATGCCAGCCGCTGGGCTGCTATCAACTTATCAGGTATGCGCACCCAGGTGCCAGAGGGTTCCTAGATTTAGCATATTGCTTTACAGTTAATGATGGCAGGGGTTTAGGGTTGGAGAAGATTGTACAGTGCGTTGTAAAGGAGCAGAGCAGGCACCCAAGTAGATCATTCCCCTGCTAGGCTATGTCCCTCCGCCTATAGTTTTAACATTCTCTGCCTTATTGTGCGGATCTGGGTGCATTATATAGTATGGGGGAGGCCTTATCGTGCAACACATTCGCAAAACCAGTCTTGGGTCCAGTCAGGCTCATTTGCAAACCTTAAGCTCAACCCTGGGTAGCTATGGCTCTAAGTAGTAAGGCTCACCTAAGGAACAATGTGTAAAGCATTTTACAGCACCTAACAACAGAATAAGAATGTCACACAACAGGAAAGAGAGACGGCAACAAATTATAAAAATAGAACATATTTTATATATTTTTAGAGTCAATTTCAATTCAATTTCAAAATGCTTTATTCGGTATGTATGAATACAACCATATAGCAACAAGCAAGATAAAATGATAATACAACATACATTTGTATCAGTTTTGGTTTACCGAATGCCGTCCTTACTCGAATACGGTATACATTTAGCAGCACATGTTCGACAGTCTTAAAGTGCTTTTTGGTACGTTTGTCTACTAGTACATGTGCAAATTAGCAGTATAAAGTGCAAAATTAACTATACCGTCCTTACTAATGTACAATATACATTTAGCAGCACATATCCGACATTCTTAAAGTGCTTATTTAGTGCATACGTCTTATAGTACATGTGCAAATTAGCAGAGTAAAGTGCAAAATGGCAATACCATCCTTCCTAGAGTACAATATACGTTTAGCAGCACATGTCCAAACAATCTAAGAATGTTATTCAGTGCATTCTTCTAATAGTACATGAGCAAATTCGCAAAATAACGTGCTATAGGTGATAGAGGTACTCAGTTTCTGACACATGTGCAAAAATTAGCTATGTTAAAACAATTTGATCAAGTGCAAAACCGTCGATAAAGTGCATAAAGATCGCAGTCAGTGATTGAGTTCATACGATAATTGATTTCCGTACAGATATACATTTTAAAGTATAGGTGGCCACATGGAAACATACATCTGGGGTCTCTACATTAAACATCAGTTGCATCGCTGTTTTTGTACTACGCATTTTGTATTTTAAAAAGATGGGTTTCAGATCAAATTTTCTAAAAGAAGTATAAAAATTACAAAATAGCATAAAATGACAACCACTCTGTTTAGATTTACCATCACATGGGCATAAACAGGTCCCGGGTTTCTTAATTGTAGGGAATGCCACTAGATGGTGCACAATTCCCAGCCGCAAACGGGTTAGAACAAAACGGTGGCAACTGGTGCTAACAACGGTAAGGTAGGTTTGAAAGCCTTCATTAATGTTATATTCCAAATTGACATTAAACGTACTTTGTTTTGCATATCTGTTCATTCTGGTCCCGTCTGTATATTTAAGGAATGTGACTTTAAGCTCCTGCTTAGACAACACTGGCCCCGTTGTTGAATCTTTAAAGATGTTACAGCCATACAGCGTCTTATACCAGTGTTGTATGTGACATAACCAGGGAATGTTTGAGCAGCGGTCGAGCTTTAAACAATCATTAATCACATCCTGATTGAATTTTGTCTCTTCTTTTGCCCAAATTGAACGCCATAGGGACAAGGGGCGTAGAGCAATTAAGTCATTAACATGATTTATGCCAAGTTCCCTATGTACTATCTCAGTTGAGGCCGTAGCCGGGACACAAAGTAATCCTTTCAGGAAGGCATTCTCCTTGCGCTGAATCAAGTTAGCACTCTGAGCATGATATCCCCATATCCCGGCCCCATATAGGGCTGATGTTATACATCTTGAGTTATATATTGACAACATCTAGTGGATTCTGCAGCCCCCTAATTTAGCAGCAAATCTAAAAACACAACTTGTGTTCCTAGCCAGTTTAAAATAGACACTGTCTTGTTCATTGGCCCATCTCCCATCTCCTGAAAAAGTGATGCCTAGGTAACAAAAACTCCTAACGGATTCTACTTTCTCCCCATCTAAAAAAAATGACCTACATTTTCTTGGTTTCTTACAACATGTCATTGTGAATGTCTTTCCTTTATTGATTTTCAACTTCCTACTCTCAGTGAATGTGTAAAACCTATTAATCAATTGTTGCAATCCATTTTGGGTCCTGGAGAGAAGAACCGCGTCGTCCGCATATAAAAGGATTGGAATTGGGTTACCGTTAATAATAGGTGCATCTGCATTAATTTGTCTTAAAATTTGGTCTACCTGATTTATAAAAAGGGAAAACAGGAGTGGGGCAAGTACACATCCTTGTCGGATACCTCTATTCATTTTAAAAAAGGGGGTGCACTCTCCATCTGATCCAAATCTGACTTTACTGGACAAGTTTTCATACAACCTGGCCAGAAGGTGGATAATTTCAATTGGGGCACCCATTGCCAGCAAAACAGGCCAGAGCAGTGTGTGTTCCACCAGATCGAATGCTGAACTCAAGTCAGCAAAGCACAAGAATAGGTTACCATCTTTAGCTTTAGTGTACTTGCTGACTATAAGTTCCAGGTTCACACACTGCTCCATTGTTCCCATCCCCTTACGGAACCCGTACTGCACTGGGGATAAGATGTTATTTTCCTTAACCCAGGCTTCCAGTCTCACTAATAGAACTCGACTGAGGATTTTAACTGACGAGTCCAGGAGTGAGATAGGACGATAATTTCGTGCCTCAGACCTGGAACCTTTTTTATAGAGCGGCACAATAATTGACTGTCCCCATGTTACTGGTAGCCTATCATCTATGTCCGCGTTAAAGTAAAGTGTCAATATTGGGGCCCATAGAGTCATTTCATATTTATAAAAGTCCATGGGCACCCCATCAGGCCCAGGGGCTTTGCCACCCTTACTATTTCTGATTGCCTCCGTAACCTCAATTAAGGTCACAGAAAGCTGCATTTTCTGCCATTTAGAACATGGTACTGAGTCTACAATTAAAATTGGCCCATCTGGATTAAAATCAGAGTTAAAAATCCCAGTAAAATGGGCGATCCATGCGCGGCAACTGACATGAGAAGTAATTTCAGGTATGCTATCATTCTTTAGAAAGGGACTATTTACAGTTTCCCAGAATAATTTATGATCTTTTGTTTCTGCAGCCATATCGAAATTCATCCATGCTTCATTTTGCAGCTCTTTTTTTCTGGATGCTAAGGCAGTCTTAAAATTAAGTCGCTCTTCTCTAATTTTATCTGTATCTCTGGGCTTAACGTCGAGCGCTTTTTTTAGCTTTTTTAGTGACTGGGCACAGTGCTTATCAAACCACACAGCTTTGATTCTCCTCGGCTTTCAATTTCTTGCTACAAGGGAGTTTTCAATTGTTTTAGTTATTTGCAGAAAGTTGGAAAGTAAAATGGACGGGATCACATTAGGTGCTAAGCAATAGCCTACCTCACTACTGCATTTGAGAATTATATCCACCATAAATTGTGTAGGGTCTATTTTGATCCACTTGATCCTCATGCCATTAGGTCTTTCAGCCGTGATCCCCTGAATAGGTCTTCCATACACATTTGTTTTTGGGCCCCAGCCCATTAATTCCAGCGAAATGCTGTTATGATCACTCACTGGCTGTTCTATTACCCAGACATTAGAATTAACGGATCCGTTAGATACCAGGATATGGTCGATGTTTGAATGGGCATCTCTCCCTCTAAATGTTGGGCACTTCTCGTTATTTTTATTCTTTGTACATTCTAGTAGCTCCAGATCTAATTTGGCTACTAGATTGTTCAGTGCACTTCCGTAATTAGTGTGTGGAAAATTATTGAAAATTGTGCTATCACCACCAGAGTATTCCTCACCATGTCCACAGATCCCCTTCTGAGCGTGACTACATGCTTTAATATTAAAATCTCCTGCCCAGAGTATTACTGGGCGGTTACTTGATAACGCAAGTGTTTCTTCTATTGCCCGCTCTACGTCCGATACAATCATACCCCGGTTGGGACCAACAATATTGTTATAGTAGTTAACTATAACTAGATCCCTACATTTACTATGTACCAGACGTAAAACTGATGCATGCTGACCCACCTCCACATATCCACCAGGGCTGAACTCCGTTAGAGTAGTGGATACCAGAGTCAATAAACCACCCTTTGCTCTGCCTGCCAAAGATGCTACTGCATTCACGCTATATGTAGTGTATCCTTCAACTTGAATTTGTGCTCTATGCCACGTCTCTTGTAGACATATTATGTCGTAACCCTGCATGATAAAATTATCCCAGAATGGAGTAGTTACTTTAGCAGCAATTCCCGCTATGTTCCAGGTAATAACCTTTAAAGAGTCAACAGGGCTGCCTTGTAAAACATTAGGATGATCAATCACTTGTGGTGTTTCTAGGCTCACATTCAAATTTATGTCCGTAATGGTGGTTACATTGGGCATGATTATATCGTTTTTACACTGATCACTATTAGTCATATTTAACACATTGTCACCTTCTGCCCAAATTTTACACCGTAGCCCCTGTTCGGTTGTGGCTATTCCACCAGGTACAGTAGTTTCAGAATGCAAAACTATAGATGATTCCTTCAGTCAGTCATTCTCCTCTAGTGAACTAAGCACCTGGAATCTGTTGGAGGTCAGGATTGTGAAATTGTCCCATACATTATACAATGGTGCAGGTTCGTATGCTACATTGAAATGATTAGGATGTACAGCCCTAGGTTGATTAAAAGTCTGCATTGTGACTGGTCTTCCTAACTGTTTCCTGTAACAAATAGTCTAGGGGAAGCAGGGTAGTGTTATATTCGTGATTAGAGGGTATAGGTGCATTTAAAATCGAGTCTCTAGCCCATTCGGGAACCCTGAAGTTTATAACTATACAGTCCCCATTTATCTCTTTTTTGCTCGGTCCCACCCATCCTACTCTCTGCGTGGAAATAATCCGATTTGCCCCTCGTGTTGGAAATCCACAGTTTTTGGCAAGCCAGTACAGGGTTTTGTTTTTCAAGGTTTCCTGATTTTCGAATTGGGTGTGCTTCAGTTTAGGGACATTAGCAAGGATAGCTACATATGGTCTACATTCTGGTGGGAGGTTAATCGTAGCAGGGATGATATTATTAATGTGGCGCATAGGTGCTGGCAAATTCTTGTTGTTGTGAATGGGGCCACCTGTCTCCCTTTGTCCCACATCGGCTTTCTGGCCCATTGTTATATTTGGGGCGATGGTGAGTAGCTTTTTCAGTTCGCTTACTGTTGCTACTGGGGTTGGAATACTAGGTACTCTGATTGCACTGCTTGGCTTATTATTGCTGGGTTTCCCATTTGGTGCGTTAATTGCAGATAACTTGACTTGTGTGCCAAGATATTCTAATAGATCTAAGTTGGCTATACCCAGTTTTTCCAAATTCTCCACTTTTTCACTTAGGGCCTTTAATCTTTCAGCCACTGGTGCAATGTTATGTTATGTTATGTTATGTTATATGTTGATTTATAACGCGCTCTGTTAGTCGGGACTGTCCTGGCGCGGTGAGGAAACTGAATCAGAGTGATCGGAGAAACAGCTATTCATGGTGTATAAAAAGGTGAGTTTTTAACAGTTTTTTAAAATTGATCAGATTGGGAGAATGTCTTAGAGCATCAGGAAGGGCGTTCCACATCTGAGCTCCCCATACCGTCAGAGATTGCCCCGCCAGGCGAACTCTCTTAAATCTGGGGACGACCACCTGCTTTCGGGAGGCAGTTGGCAGCTGACGGGTCGGTAGGTAAAAGGCAAATCTTTTTGCAAGGTAGGGTGGACATGGTCCATGCAGGGCTTTATAAACGAGTACTAGAGCCTTAAAACGCACTCTTTGGGCAACTGGAAGCCAGTGAAGCTCCCTCAGTTGCTTACGAACGCTGAGCCTCCTCGGGATGTTATAGAGGAGTCTGACCGTCGCATTCTGGCCTACCTGTAGCTTTCTAATCAGAAAGTCAGGTGCCCCGATGTAAAGGGCATTCGAGTAGTCCAGGCGGGAGAGCACCAATGCTCTGGCTACCATTTCTTTGGCCGCTTGGGGGAGAAGGGGAAAAAATCTTCGGAGGGTGGTCAGAGTTCCAAAGCAAGTCCCAGCCAGTCTAGAAATCTGGTCACGGAAACACAGATCGGCACCAAACCAGACTCCAAGGTTCTTAGCTATCCCACCCACTCCCTTAGGGCAAGGTAATCCACTGGGCCAAATGGACTCCCTAAAGTCAGTTGGAAATTGGCCGTAGAGCAAGATTTCCGATTTGTCCTCATTGCACTTGAGGCAGGCTCTTGCTAGCCAAGCAAATACAGAGGATAGGCATTGGCGAGCTCCTGAAGTGCAGATATTCTCCTTATTCCAGGTAAAGAGAAGTTGGGTGTCGTCGGCGTATGCCATTATCTTCGCACCCAAGTTCTCTGCCAGCCGAATCAAAGGTGTTAAATAGACATTAAATAAAAGGGAACTCAAGGTCGACCCTTGTGGTACTCCAGTCTCTACCCTGCGGTTAGAAGAATGAAAGGGAGGTAACCAAATTTGTTGGGACCGGTCAGACAGGAAAGACCTGATCCACCCAAGGACCATGCCCGAGATGCCAATATCCTCCAGCCTAGACAAAAGCTGGAGGTGAGGCACCGTATCGAACGCGGCAGAGAGGTCCAATAAAATTAGAGCCGCTCTGCCGCCTCCGTCCAGGCACTTCCTGATGGCCTCTGCCATCTCCACAAGTGCAGTCTCGGTGCTAAAAGAGGTACGGAACCCCGATTGGGCCGGATGAAGTGCCCCAGAGGATTCCACGAACCTCTCCAGCTGCCGAAATGCGGCCTTCTCGCATACTTTGGCAAGGGCTGGGAGAAGGGATATGGGCCGGTAGTTAGATGTAATCAGTGGATCTGCAGTGGGTTTTTTAATCAGAGGGAGGAGTTTAGCTTGCTTCCACTGGGAGGGCACCATTCCTGAAGCTAGTGACTCATTGACCAGAGCAGTAACCATAGGGGTAATTACTTTGGCCACTCCACTCAGAACCCTCGCAGGGCATGGATCTGCTAGGGACCCCGACTTCAGAGCTTTTAGTGGGATTTTATCATGCTCTCTAGTTGTTGTGCCAGTCCCTCTATGTTAGTTAGGGTTAGATTTTGCTGAGTGGTTATATGAATTTCCTTTGAGCGTTTGTTTCCGCTCTGCTGCAGTGTCTCTTCCCCCCTTCCATTTTCTAGTGGTGTTTGGATTACTTTCTTTCTTTTGTATCTATATCTCTTGCCCAGCCTATTAATAACCAACAGTTTCCTACTGTGAGCGGATTTATGTTTAGGCCGGTTAGACCCGTGGTCGCTCACACTACTTAGCAGACTGATGTTAGATGAATCAGCTATGGGAATAATGTCGTTAATGCCACAGCCATCCGTCTCCGCTGTGACATTAAGCACATCATTCACTATTAAGGGTTGGGGTATCTCACTTGTTAGCAGGTTCGGAGTTAGTGACTATCTACTCTCCCTAGCAGCAAACACAGTAGGTTCTAACGTTTGCGGTGCATCAACTTGATTCGACTCATTCCCTGGCAGACCTGCATAGGATTGTAATAGAATGAAGTCATGTGATAAAGCTGTTACATTTGAGGTATTTGCAGGTGAGTTTACTACTTGTGGGGATTGGGTTATAAGGCACATGCTGGGTGGTAGAGATAGTCGTCTCTCTGTATTTTCAATTGCATTAACAACGACCCCAATAGTTTGTTGCAACATTCTGTCAATTGCGGTTAGAGTAGGTAGTGGGGTTGGCCCCAATGTTAATTTCCTAGTTGCTGATCGTGTATGCATAGGGGTCTTTTTGGCCGTAGCCCTGCTTTTGGCCTCCATCAGTGCAATAGTTGGCCGCTACCAGTTTATACAAGAACGTGAGGAGTGGTTACCTTTGTCGGTGTAATGGCAAAGCCAAGGGGGGTGGCCCAGCCCGGTCTCTTTCGGGCCTTAGAGGGCCCGCCCTTTGCCCGGGCTTCGCCCCCGGCCCCCCCGCGCACTCCCGCGACGCGGGTGAGAGGTTTGATTTATGGCGCCTCTGGGCGCGTGCAGACACGTAGCGCCGCTCAGCCCCCTGGAGATTGTAGTCCTCTGCTCGGCGGACGCTTTTGGTGGAGATGCGGCGGCGGGAGGACTACGAGGCAGCAGGGCAGGTCAAGCAGGCGGCAGGGTGATGGTCAGGTACTCCCAGTCAGCAAAGAGGCAGAGGCACCCGCTCCCACGGTGAGGGGTTTGATTTATGGCGCCTCCGGGCGCGTGCAGACACGTAGCGCCGCTCAGCCCCCTGGGGATTGTAGTCCTCCGCTCGGCGGCCGCTTTTGGTGGAGATGCGGCGGCGGGAGGACTACGAGGCAGCAGGGCAGGTCAAGCAGGCGGCAGGGTGATGATCAGGTACTCCCAGTCAGCAAAGAGGCAGAGTCTTTGATGACCAAAATCCACCGAAGCAATACGGAAATATGAATGTTCAAAGCATTTAAAAACTTTGACATCAACAGCAAACTAGCACTGGGAAGTCAAAACGTTATACACTTTTGAAAAGTGCGTAAGAGTTTGTAACACTGAGTTTGCGACTCCGACCTAAGTTGGGCGACCAAATTTGATAGGATATAGTCTAGGAGGCCTCAAAGGAATCTTTTTGCAGTTACTTGTCCACCAGAACTCTGAGTGGTAATGGTAACAGCGTGGTATTTAATCTGTTTAGAACCTCCATGTTTATCTGACTCCATGTATACTAACAAGGCAGAGAAGGAAAGCTTACCACTGCTCTGGTGCTCGCCTTTCATTTATGGCTCCAAGGGAAGATGACCTGGTAGAGATCCGCTCTGGGAGGAAGAGGGAAAAGCAGCATTAGTTCCTGCTTGTTTCTGCAGCCGGGCATTGTTGCACATTTTTGTGGCAAAGCAGTAGCGGAACATGAGTGTTACCTGTTCTGAGTGCCCTGGGATAAGGAAGAGTAAAGGTATCGGCACTGAATGCAGTGTTTAATTTGAGCTGGTGGTTGCCGGTGCTCTGCACTTACAATTAATTGTCAACACTGCACTTAATGACAGTCTAGTGGCCCTGCTCATCTACTTTAGAGATGAGCATAAGAACAGGTGTTTATGAATACAATACTCATTAAAAATTACTAATACCTACCTCCCAGGCCATTCCTTTACTTTGGGAACGTGGAATAATCTGTACAGGCGCGCTTGCAGGCGAGAGAGATGATGAGTAGTTGTTTTGGCATCGATGACGGGGTGATGGGTTGTGCAAGCTGCAGTGGCCTCCTGCTCAGGGCCCTGGCACAAATTAACCACTGTGCTGAATGCCTATTTTAAGGATGAGTGAAGTGTATCTGGTCGCACTAGATGTGGGAGTTGGACTACACAGAATAACAGGAATGACTTCAAAGGTGTTTAATCGCTGAGTGCTCTTTGAGAGGGTGAGGGCCATGGTAAGATCTAAACTATGCCCTACAACAGGGAGGAGTGCAGGGGTGTACCTTACAAGGAATGCACTACACACGGCGGAGTGCAGCAGGCAGGAAGTTCCCTCGTTCATTGGTTGGGAGCTGATTCTGTGCACAGCATGTTGTGTTGGTTTGAAGGGCGGTTGTGTGGCCCTGGCTGGAGTATTGAGTACTCTTGCTATAGTCTAAATCTGCAGGCACAGTTCTCAGTTCAGTTTTCTGGTCATTGTAAGTGAGGGACATGTGATGGGTTCTGCTCCTCCACCTCTCAGTGTATGGGTTGATTGTAAAGGAGAGAGGTGTGCCAGGATCTGCTTCTGTGCTGCTGCCCAGCCTGGGATGTGGGGATGAGCTGAAGGAGGAAGCTGAGCAGAGGCAGCCTGCACTGGACAGTAACCAGCACACCAGCATGGCTCTTGGAGATGCAGCAATCAATGCTGGGTTGTGCAGATCCCATTTGCCTGATATGGCAGTTTTATTGGGACGGCCACCAGGCCATGTGTGGGACTGCATGATGCCAGCTGCAGTGTTCTTGGGCACAGGACACATGCAGTGGCGGCCGGCACAGGTAAGAGTAGTGATGCGGGGCGGGGGTCGGAGAAGTCGACATACAACGGGATAAGTTAAATTAAATAAAAAAAAAAAAACATTTACCTTGCGCTCTCCGCATCGCCAACTCGGCGTTGCCGCAAGCGCAAGGTAAATGGTTTTATTATTTTAAGATTTCATTTAACTTATCCCGTTGTGTGTCAACTTTTCTGACTCCCACTCCGCCCCACCACTCTTACCTGTGCCGGGTGCGACTGTTGAAATGTTGTTTATTGTGTGTCACGTTTCTTGGCTTTCAAAGAGAGAGGTTAAACGTCAAGCTTTTGCTGGTTCGTTTAACATGGGGATTTGTGTTTACTTTTCATTCTCTGACTACAAAGAGAGAGGATTTTGTCAAGTGAACTTTGTAACAGTCGAGCTGCAGTACAGGGAGTGTGAAAGGAAAGGCTGTAGGATGTTATGTGCAAATGATAATTATTCACTGTAAGCCACTTTCCGGACATTGTCTTTTAATCAGTAAAACTGCATTTCTATGCAAATTTAGCAGCTGTTTGAATGAAAACTGTGCTGTCTGTAAATGGCAGTGTACTGCCGCACCATGCTTTTATGTTATATTTGTGACAATGTGCTCCAAAGTGTACCACCGGCTACATACCACACCCTTAAAACTCCTGCGGAACGGACGTGGCTCATTTGCTACACTTGTTGTTTGTGTGATGCTTGAATCTTTCACAACCACTATGACGTGGATGCTGCAACATTGATGGCAGCACCCCCAGTCTCACAATTGTTCCAGCACACCTGGGATGACTGTTACATATATTGTCATACATGGTGTGTGGGAGCTGGAGGTGCAAGCGATGCCGTGAGCGCAAGGTAAGTGGCTTTATTTATTTATTTTATTTTCCCTATTCCATCATTTGTCACTTACACCCACCCACCACTCTCCCGCCCCACTGCGTGTACCTACACAGGCTGCAACTGATTATCACATGATAGGATGACTGCAGTGATGTAACCACAAAGTGCCCCAGGTAGGGTGAGAGCCAAATAAGAGAATAAACACAGTGCCCCAGAACATGGAGGGTGCAAGAAATATTGCACAGAATGCATATTTTAGGAATGAGCGCTGTGTGTACGGTCCCTGTTGGACTTGGCCCTTATGGCAGGTTCACCCCTAGACTTTTTGCTTGTAATGGTGACCTGGTGATGGTGATTTTTGGGTTCTGCGCACTTTCACTGTGTCCCAGTGGAAAGTGCGTGCGCACTCTGAGTGCATGTGATGAGATAGGCCTGCCCTCCCATAGGAATGCATGGGGAGTGTATGTGTCCCTGGTAGTTCCTGATGCGTGGGGTGTACAGGTTCAAATCTGATATGTGCGAACTCGTGAGAGTGAATGCTTCGCAATGGTGTGTGTTGCATGAGTGTGTCATATGTAGAAATGCCATTTCCAGGAGTTAGCATATTAGTGTAAAATATGCCTGGCGTGTGATTGGCTGGAGCAGGCTGGTGAACCTGGCTCCAGGAAGGCTGGATGGGTCTGCCCGGTGGTGAGTGGGAGATTAGCATGAGTGATGTGTGGGAGGAGTGTACCTGTGTCCTGGATGGGCTGGGTTTTCCCCACACAATGCTGGCTCCGCCCCCCTGTGGTGTGACTGATGTCCCTAGCCCTGCCAGTGAAAGAAAGGGGTGGTTGGGCCATCAAGGGTACTCAAGGACCAGCTGCGACTGGGTCTGCCCCCACCCTGTGCCAGAACAAGGGATTTGGTGTATAAAAATGGGGCTGTGTCCCCACAGAAGTTGTTCTCTTCCAGGATTCTGCCTGAGGGGGGCTGCTGCTGCTGCTGGGCCAGAGGACCGCCACTTGGACTGTCTCCCTGTCTGGAGACCCAGTGAGCTGGCTCTGGGCCCAGCCTTGCCCCCCCCCCCTGCCTTGCTGCACTCCCGAAGGACTTTTGCTGGGCTGGTTATCCCCTAGCACATGGGAGCGCTATTGATTGTCCTTTTGGCGCTGGGAGCGCTTCATTTTCTCCTTAGCGCTTGGGAGCGCTTTGTTTGGCCTCACAGCGCTTAATAGCGCTTTGCGCTGCTTATAGCGCCTCGGGCGCTTTATTGACCTTTGGAGCCGGTGCCCACCCGGCATTGCCAGCGAAATTGAGTGGTTCGTTGCTAGCGCTTTTGGAGCGCTTTGTTGATAAGTGAAGCCGGTGCCCACCCGGCATTGCCCCTCGAAATTCACCGCAGTAATCTTAGCAGCACGCCCCGGAGCCTGGAGGCTCGGCCAAGGGGTCGCGCTGCCATTGGCTGCCAGACCGGAAGTCAGGCAGGCCGGGGCGGGACATCGAGACAACCGGAAGCGGACGGGAGCTCACCCCGCGCTCCGGTGAGAAGAGAGAGCCGGCGCCTGGTCGTCCGTCCCCCGGGGCCCCCAAGAGTGAGGGCGAGCCCCAGGGAGAGAGGGAGAGGAGTGGAGAGAGCCCCCGAGGAGCGGGAGCTCTCGAGAGGAGCCGCCACCTAGAAGAGCCCAGCAGAGAGGAGCTGACGCCGCGAGGAGCCGCCGCCTCCAACAGCCGGTGAGTGCGGGCGGGCTCCGGGTCGCTCCTCTGCTCAGGGAAGGGCCGGGGGTCCAGAGGTGGCAATCAGTGTGCGCAGAGCGGCCCCGGTTGGCAGCGGGCCGCTCCCACGATCTCTGGGGGCATTTCCTTGCTTCACGAGCCCGGAGAGGCTCGAGTGTGCCACATTTGTTTGAAAAGCCCACGAGGGCTCTTGGGGGCATTGTCCATTGCATCCAGAGTCCAGGAGGGACTCCAACGAGCCGCCCCTTCCGAATTCGAGCCCTGAGAGGCTCCCCGCCCCCATTTGGTGTTCGGAGCCTAGTGAGAGGCTCGAGGCACCCCCAGTGTTCCCAGGTCCCCCGTGAGGGAGCCCAACAGCCCAGGGAGGCTGTGTCTTTTTGGTTTTAGAGCCCAGAGGAGGCTCAAGGGGACAGTTGTTTATTTCTGCAGAGCCTGGGAGGCTCCCCCATCGTGTTGGCCCCATCATTGTGCTACCCAGTTGCCCAGCACTCTGTGGGCAACTGCCACGTTTAGGCCCCCTGACATTGGACACAGGGCGTCCTAGCCCCAACAAGGCCAGAGGGCCTAGGGACAGTCACAGGTGGTGACTTACGTGAGTTTGGCGCAATTGTTCATTTTCTGCACCTCTGAATGTATTGCGATGCATCATGTGTTATCCCTCCTTACACCTCTGAATGAATGTTATGCATTGCATCATGTGTTATGTCCTTGGACCCCTACAGGTATTGTAATACATAGGTGGTTGTTGTCCTCCTAGCGCAGGTGGTGCTAGTGAGGTCCTGGTACCAGTGATTACTGGTTGTGTGCTCTATTTTTATATTATGTGCTATGTGCTAAAAGTGTTACTTCTAAAAGTGCTGATTCTTGACAGTGGTCCAGGTGGCCCTGTCTTGTAATAGCCCCTGTAAATTCTGCCCGTGCCTCTGGCACATTGTAAAATGTGTGTTTTTATCTAATGTGTTTTGGTAATACAAAGGCTATTTTTATATATAACCTTGTGTGGAGTTTCCTTTGTGGTGGGCCTTGGGTGTTGTTGCTGGGGTGCGTGCGCAAATACTTAACTCATATCGCCTCCAAGTTTAGCCTTGCTGCTCGCGCCACGTTACCTAGAGGGCGAGTAGGGGTTACCTTGCCGTGTAACTCCCTTGCCCTGACCTTAGGAATGGTGATCCCTGACTGTCCTTGACGCGAGTCTTGGCCAGCCAGGGTCCCGTTTCTAACATTGGTGGCAGCGGTGAGGATGAGAATTTGTGTTTGCATTGTACCACAGTGGCAACTGGCCACATTACAAAACTCTGCATTTTAGATGACCACATTTTAGGGGATTATTGTTTTTGAAGTTCCATTATTTTCTTCTCCTGAAGGTATCATTGTGCAATTGTGTCCAGTACATTTGTTCCCCTGCCCCGCACCCAGAGTTTGGTACCTGTGTCACATGTGGTCAGGTTGAGGAATCAGGGGTGGTAGAAACTGCCTTACCAGTCCGAGGGGGGGGTTGTGTGTGAATGAATGGTGTGTGGCACTAGGCAAGTGAGTGTGAGTTCTCTGGGAGAGGGAACTTGCTGAACCTTTGTGAATTGTGTACTCCTGTGTTAGCTCAGACCCCTAGGTTCCCTGTGTAATCTTTTCACTAGAACGTCTGCCAGAATGGAGCCTGCTTTTGATTTCGGTGATCTGTTTGGATACAGTATGAGGGAGTTGGTAAGGTTCTGTGAAGAGAGAGACATAGGGGTGGATGAGTCAGACACTCAGTCCGAACTTAGGAGCAGCCTGATCCTGTGGCAAAAGGGTCAGTGGGATCTTGAGCGCAGTGAGGAAAGGGCCCGGGCTTCACACCAGGAGGGTGGTGGGTCTGTGGGGAGCCCTGAAGATTCAGAAGAGGAGGGAGAAGATGATAGCACAGGGACGCCAGCAGATAGTGAGGACCCCATAGATAGGGAGTCCCTTGCTGGGTCCAGCGTAGGAGGCAGCGCCTCATCCCTTTCCCTGTCCCCAGAGGAGTTGGAGGATAGGAGGAGAGAAAGGGAACACCAGCTGGCTTTAGAGAAGCTCAAGTTAGAGCATGCCCAGGCTATGGCACAGCTGGGCGTTAGAAAGCAAGAGCTGGAGGTTAAGAAGCAACAGCTAGAGACTGAGAGGGTCTTAGCGCAGGAAAGGATAGAGGAGGCTGAGAGGGCCTCCACCAGAGGCAAAGTGGCTCTGGAGGGTAGACTATCCCCTGCGCGCAGTGTTGGTTGTCTGGATTCCCCGGGGAGGGTTGAGTCCAGTGGTGGCAGCTATGTAGAGCCCAGTGCGAGCAGTCTCACTCCCAGTTCCCCCAGTCTGGTACCTGTTTCCCCAGAGGAGGAGTTAAGGTTGAAATTCAGGGGCAGTAGGAAGCTGCCTCACCAGTCGTGGGAGGAGTTTGAGGATGAATGTTGTGGGACACTGTTTGTTTGGGTGCAGGTTCACACGAGAGATGATTTTGAAGTCTTGTTTGATCTGATTGTCAAAGAGCACCTGCTCAGTTGTTGTTCTCCAGGGTTGCGCACACACCTGTTGGGGTGTGGATTGTCTGACGCATGTGAGCTTGCAGATGAAGCAGACCGCTGGGAGAGGGCCAGGGGTTCTTTAGAGTCCCTAGTGAGTGAGTCCAACAGTAGTGGTATAGGTATCTTCCAGCCCAGCGTGGTGGAAGAGGCTCAGTGTAGCCCAGCTAGGTCCCAGTATAGTGAGAAGGGTGGAGGGGCTGACTACCTGGCTCAGTGGAGCAGGAGTCAGTGGGTGGCTGAGAGCCCCCAGAGGCCCGAAGCC
Organism: Lissotriton vulgaris; assembly: GCF_964263255.1. Classification (NCBI taxonomy): domain Eukaryota; kingdom Metazoa; phylum Chordata; class Amphibia; order Caudata; family Salamandridae; genus Lissotriton; species Lissotriton vulgaris. Next base: position 2,052,737,820 of record NC_141691.1, on the reverse strand, counting down.
CTGTCTCAGAACCTGGGTGGTTTCTTGAGGGAACACCAGGTTAGGGACCTAGGCTGTCCTGTTAGTACACTTGAGGAGGATCTCCTAGTGTCTAGGGAACCTGGAGCGTCTGTAACTAGAGCTCCAGGGGTTCCAGTGTCCGGCAGTGCTGCTCCAGGAGGGAGTGCACCGAAGTCCGAAGTGAGGAGTGATTGGGGGATGAGTTTCCCAGTGGATGCACCAGTGGACCAGAGACTAGCTAGTTGGGCTAGATCTTCTTGGGGGGACCCAGGTGGCGCCACTTCTGTGCTGGGGGATCTTTGCGCACTGTCAGGTGGACAGGAGGCGGGAGATCTGTGCCAGGCAGACAGTCACACAACACATGGGGCATGTGTCAGCCTCAGGGGGATTGCCTGTGAGTCCTCAGAAGTCCTGGAGTTTCAGGTAATTATTCCGCCAAAGGTTTTAGACCGGAGGTTGGGAGGCCAGGTTCAGGTTCAGCCTGACCTGAAGGGTAGGACGACTGTAACCAGTGTCCTGACCGGTTCTTCCAGAGGAACTTCTCCAGTTGGGAGAGGGCAGACCTCTGGAAGGGGGTGCAGAGTGTGGGAAAGCCCAACTCTGACCCCGGTGCAGCCTGAGGGGTTAAACCCTGGGTTGGAGTGGCGTTGTAAGGGTACCCCTCGCAGGAGGAGGAGGAACCCTAGAAGAAGAGGTAGTGGGAGGAGAGCCTTCCCTGAGACTCCTGGTCCGCCTGAGGTTGTAGACCCTAGCCTGGAGAACCAGTGGCAGTCTAGTCCTGTCTTGCAGGACTAGACTGCCACTGCCTGTTACTATGTACCAGGGGTTACTACCCCCACTCTGTGAATAGGCAAGGACCGGTGGCACCTGGGTGGCCCAGGGCCTGGTCCTGGCCGCGGACAACTTGGGAGTACCAGTGGGGTAGCCCAGTTGGTCCAGACAGTGTTTTGAGAAGGAATCCCATGGGTTCACCGTGGCGTAGAACAGGAGGGTGTCCCTGCAGTTGCGGGCCCGCGTCCGTGTTCTATCGCCCCAAGCAGGGAAGTCCATCACGGTGGTGATTGTTCTCCCCTGCGTTTTGGCTGGAAGGGGGTTGTGTTGGACTTGGCCCTTATGGCAGGTTCACCCCTAGACTTTTTGCTTGTAATGGTGACCTGGTGATGGTGATTTTTGGGTTCTGCGCACTTTCACTGTGTCCCAGTGGAAAGTGCGTGCGCACTCTGAGTGCATGTGATGAGATAGGCCTGCCCTCCCATAGGAATGCATGGGGAGTGTATGTGTCCCTGGTAGTTCCTGATGCGTGGGGTGTACAGGTTCAAATCTGATATGTGCGAACTCGTGAGAGTGAATGCTTCGCAATGGTGTGTGTTGCATGAGTGTGTCATATGTAGAAATGCCATTTCCAGGAGTTGGCATATTAGTGTAAAATATGCCTGGCGTGTGATTGGCTGGAGCAGGCTGGTGAACCTGGCTCCAGGAAGGCTGGATGGGTCTGCCCGGTGGTGAGTGGGAGATTAGCATGAGTGATGTGTGGGAGGAGTGTACCTGTGTCCTGGATGGGCTGGGTTTTCCCCACACAATGCTGGCTCCGCCCCCCTGTGGTGTGACTGATGTCCCTAGCCCTGCCAGTGAAAGAAAGGGGTGGTTGGGCCATCAAGGGTACTCAAGGACCAGCTGCGACTGGGTCTGCCCCCACCCTGTGCCAGAACAAAGGATTTGGTGTATAAAAATGGGGCTGTGTCCCCACAGAAGTTGTTCTCTTCCAGGATTCTGCCTGAGGGGGGCTGCTGCTGCTGCTGGGCCAGAGGACCGCCACTTGGACTGTCTCCCTGTCTGGAGACCCAGTGAGCTGGCTCTGGGCCCAGCCTTGCCCCCCCCCTGCCTTGCTGCACTCCCGAAGGACTTTTGCTGGGCTGGTTATCCCCTAGCACCTGGGAGCGCTATTGATTGTCCTTTTGGCGCTGGGAGCGCTTCATTTTCTCCTTAGCGCTTGGGAGCGCTTTGTTTGGCCTCACAGCGCTTAATAGCGCTTTGCGCTGCTTATAGCGCCTCGGGGCGCTTTATTGACCTTTGGAGCCGGTGCCCACCCGGCATTGCCAGCGAAATTGAGTGGTTCGTTGCTAGCGCTTTTGGAGCGCTTTGTTGATAAGTGAAGCCGGTGCCCACCCGGCATTGCCCCTCGAAATTCACCGCAGTAATCTTAGCAGCACGCCCCGGAGCCTGGAGGCTCGGCCAAGGGGTCGCGCTGCCATTGGCTGCCAGACCGGAAGTCAGGCAGGCCGGGGCGGGACATCGAGACAACCGGAAGCGGACGGGAGCTCACCCTGCGCTCCGGTGAGAAGAGAGAGCCGGCGCCTGGTCGTCCGTCCCCCGGGGCCCCCAAGAGTGAGGGCGAGCCCCAGGGAGAGAGGGAGAGGAGTGGAGAGAGCCCCCGAGGAGCGGGAGCTCTCGAGAGGAGCCGCCACCCAGAAGAGCCCAGCAGAGAGGAGCTGACGCCGCGAGGAGCCGCCGCCTCCAACAGCCGGTGAGTGCGGGCGGGCTCCGGGTCGCTCCTCTGCTCAGGGAAGGGCCGGGGGTCCAGAGGTGGCAATCAGTGTGCGCAGAGCGGCCCCGGTTGGCAGCGGGCCGCTCCCACGATCTCTGGGGGCATTTCCTTGCTTCACGAGCCCGGAGAGGCTCGAGTGTGCCACATTTGTTTGAAAAGCCCACGAGGGCTCTTGGGGGCATTGTCCATTGCATCCAGAGTCCAGGAGGGACTCCAACGAGCCGCCCCTTCCGAATTCGAGCCCTGAGAGGCTCCCCGCCCCCATTTGGTGTTCGGAGCCTAGTGAGAGGCTCGAGGCACCCCCAGTGTTCCCAGGTCCCCCGTGAGGGAGCCCAACAGCCCAGGGAGGCTGTGTCTTTTTGGTTTTAGAGCCCAGAGGAGGCTCAAGGGGACAGTTGTTTATTTCTGCAGAGCCTGGGAGGCTCCCCCATCGTGTTGGCCCCATCATTGTGCTACCCAGTTGCCCAGCACTCTGTGGGCAACTGCCACGTTTAGGCCCCCTGACATTGGACACAGGGCGTCCTAGCCCCAACAAGGCCAGAGGGCCTAGGGACAGTCACAGGTGGTGACTTACGTGAGTTTGGCGCAATTGTTCATTTTCTGCACCTCTGAATGTATTGCAATGCATCATGTGTTTTCCCTCCTTACACCTCTGAATGAATGTTATGCATTGCATCATGTGTTATGTCCTTGGACCCCTACAGGTATTGTAATACATAGGTGGTTGTTGTCCTCCTAGCGCAGGTGGTGCTAGTGAGGTCCTGGTACCAGTGATTACTGGTTGTGTGCTCTATTTTTATATTATGTGCTATGTGCTAAAAGTGTTACTTCTAAAAGTGCTGATTCTTGACAGTGGTCCAGGTGGCCCTGTCTTGTAATATCCCCTGTAAATTCTGCCCGTGCCTCTGGCACATTGTAAAATGTGTGTTTTTATCTAATGTGTTTTGGTAATACAAAGGCTATTTTTATATATAACCTTGTGTGGAGTTTCCTTTGTGGTGGGCCTTGGGTGTTGTTGCTGGGGTGCGTGCGCAAATACTTAACTCATATCGCCTCCAAGTTTAGCCTTGCTGCTCGCGCCACGTTACCTAGAGGGCGAGTAGGGGTTATCTTGGCGTGTAACTCCCTTGCCCTGACCTTAGGAATGGTGATCCCTGACTGTCCTTGACGCGAGTCTTGGCCAGCCAGGGTCCCGTTTCTAACATTGGTGGCAGCGGTGAGGATGAGAATTTGTGTTTGCATTGTACCACAGTGGCAACTGGCCACATTACAAAACTCTGCATTTTAGATGACCACATTTTAGGGGATTATTGTTTTTGAAGTTCCATTATTTTCTTCTCCTGAAGGTATCATTGTGCAATTGTGTCCAGTACATTTGTTCCCCTGCCCTGCACCCAGAGTTTGGTACCTGTGTCACATGTGGTCAGGTTGAGGAATCAGGGGTGGTAGAAACTGCCTTACCAGTCCGAGGGGGGGGTTGTGTGTGAATGAATGGTGTGTGGCACTAGGCAAGTGAGTGTGAGTTCTCTGGGAGAGGGAACTTGCTGAACCTTTGTGAATTGTGTACTCCTGTGTTAGCTCAGACCCCGAGGTTCCCTGTGTAATCTTTTCACTAGAACGTCTGCCAGAATGGAGCCTGCTTTTGATTTCGGTGATCTGTTTGGATACAGTATGAGGGAGTTGGTAAGGTTCTGTGAAGAGAGAGACATAGGGGTGGATGAGTCAGACACTCAGTCCGAACTTAGGAGCAGCCTGATCCTGTGGCAAAAGGGTCAGTGGGATCTTGAGCGCAGTGAGGAAAGGGCCCGGGCTTCACACCAGGAGGGTGGTGGGTCTGTGGGGAGCCCTGAAGATTCAGAAGAGGAGGGAGAAGATGACAGCACAGGGACGCCAGCAGATAGTGAGGACCCCATAGATAGGGAGTCCCTTGCTGGGTCCAGCGTAGGAGGCAGCGCCTCATCCCTTTCCCTGTCCCCAGAGGAGTTGGAGGATAGGAGGAGAGAAAGGGAACACCAGCTGGCTTTAGAGAAGCTCAAGTTAGAGCATGCCCAGGCTATGGCACAGCTGGGCGTTAGAAAGCAAGAGCTGGAGGTTAAGAAGCAACAGCTAGAGACTGAGAGGGTCTTAGCGCAGGAAAGGATAGAGGAGGCTGAGAGGGCCTCCACCAGAGGCAAAGTGGCTCTGGAGGGTAGACTATCCCCTGCGCGCAGTGTTGGTTGTCTGGATTCCCCGGGGAGGGTTGAGTCCAGTGGTGGCAGCTATGTAGAGCCCAGTGCGAGCAGTCTCACTCCCAGTTCCCCCAGTCTGGTACCTGTTTCCCCAGAGGAGGAGTTAAGGTTGAAATTCAGGGGCAGTAGGAAGCTGCCTCACCAGTCGTGGGAGGAGTTTGAGGATGAATGTTGTGGGACACTGTTTGTTTGGGTGCAGGTTCACACGAGAGATGATTTTGAAGTCTTGTTTGATCTGATTGTCAAAGAGCACCTGCTCAGTTGTTGTTCTCCAGGGTTGCGCACACACCTGTTGGGGTGTGGATTGTCTGACGCATGTGAGCTTGCAGATGAAGCAGACCGCTGGGAGAGGGCCAGGGGTTCTTTAGAGTCCCTAGTGAGTGAGTCCAACAGTAGTGGTATAGGTATCTTCCAGCCCAGCGTGGTGGAAGAGGCTCAGTGTAGCCCAGCTAGGTCCCAGTATAGTGAGAAGGGTGGAGGGGCTGACTACCTGGCTCAGTGGAGCAGGAGTCAGTGGGTGGCTGAGAGCCCCCAGAGGCCCGAAGCCCTGTCTCAGAACCTGGGTGGTTTCTTGAGGGAACACCAGGTTAGGGACCTAGGCTGTCCTGTTAGTACACTTGAGGAGGATCTCCTAGTGTCTAGGGAACCTGGAGCGTCTGTAACTAGAGCTCCAGGGGTTCCAGTGTCCGGCAGTGCTGCTCCAGGAGGGAGTGCACCGAAGTCCGAAGTGAGGAGTGATTGGGGGATGAGTTTCCCAGTGGATGCACCAGTGGACCAGAGACTAGCCAGTTGGACTAGATCTTCTTCGGGGGACCCAGGTGGCGCCACTTCTGTGCTGGGGGATCTTTGCGCACTGTCAGGTGGACAGGAGGCGGGAGATCTGTGCCAGGCAGACAGTCACACAACACATGGGGCATGTGTCAGCCTCAGGGGGATTGCGTGTGAGTCCTCAGAAGTCCTGGAGTGCCAGGTAATTATTCCGCCAAAGGTTTTAGACCGGAGGTTGGGAGGCCAGGTTCAGGTTCAGCCTGACCTGAAGGGTAGGACGACTGTAACCAGTGTCCTGACCGGTTCTTCCAGAGGAACTTCTCCAGTTGGGAGAGGGCAGACCTCTGGAAGGGGGTGCAGAGTGTGGGAAAGCCCAACTCTGACCCCGGTGCAGCCTGAGGGGTTAAACCCTGGGTTGGAGTGGCGTTGTAAGGGTACCCCTCGCAGGAGGAGGAGGAACCCTAGAAGAAGAGGTAGGGGGAGGAGAGCCTTCCCTGAGACTCCTGGTCCGCCTGAGGTTGTAGACCCTAGGCTGGAGAACCAGTGGCAGTCTAGTCCTGTCTTGCAGGACTAGACTGCCACTGCCTGTTACTATGTACCAGGGGTTACTACCCCCACTCTGTGAATAGGCAAGGACCGGTGGCACCTGGGTGGCCCAGGGCCTGGTCCTGGCCGCGGACAACTTGGGAGTACCAGTGGGGTAGCCCAGTTGGTCCAGACAGTGTTTTGAGAAGGAATCCCATGGGTTCACCGTGGCGTAGAACAGGAGGGCGTCCCTGCAGTTGCGGGCCCGCGTCCGTGTTCTATCGCCCCAAGCAGGGAAGTCCATCACGGTGGTGATTGTTCTCCCCTGCGTTTTGGCTGGAAGGGGGTTGTGTTGGACTTGGCCCTTATGGCAGGTTCACCCCTAGACTTTTTGCTTGTAATGGTGACCTGGTGATGGTGATTTTTGGGTTCTGCGCACTTTCACTGTGTCCCAGTGGAAAGTGCGTGCGCACTCTGAGTGCATGTGATGAGATAGGCCTGCCCTCCCATAGGAATGCATGGGGAGTGTATGTGTCCCTGGTAGTTCCTGATGCGTGGGGTGTACAGGTTCAAATCTGATATGTGCGAACTCGTGAGAGTGAATGCTTCGCAATGGTGTGTGTTGCATGAGTGTGTCATATGTAGAAATTCCATTTCCAGGAGTTGGCATATTAGTGTAAAATATGCCTGGCGTGTGATTGGCTGGAGCAGGCTGGTGAACCTGGCTCCAGGAAGGCTGGATGGGTCTGCCCGGTGGTGAGTGGGAGATTAGCATGAGTGATGTGTGGGAGGAGTGTACCTGTGTCCTGGATGGGCTGGGTTTTCCCCACACAATGCTGGCTCCGCCCCCCTGTGGTGTGACTGATGTCCCTAGCCCTGCCAGTGAAAGAAAGGGGTGGTTGGGCCATCAAGGGTACTCAAGGACCAGCTGCGACTGGGTCTGCCCCCACCCTGTGCCAGAACAAAGGATTTGGTGTATAAAAATGGGGCTGTGTCCCCACAGAAGTTGTTCTCTTCCAGGATTCTGCCTGAGGGGGGCTGCTGCTGCTGCTGGGCCAGAGGACCGCCACTTGGACTGTCTCCCTGTCTGGAGACCCAGTGAGCTGGCTCTGGGCCCAGCCTTGCCCCCCCCCCCTGCCTTGCTGCACTCCCGAAGGACTTTTGCCGGGCTGGTTATCCCCTAGCACCTGGGAGCGCTATTGATTGTCCTTTTGGCGCTGGGAGCGCTTCATTTTCTCCTTAGCGCTTGGGAGCGCTTTGTTTGGCCTCACAGCGCTTAATAGCGCTTTGCGCTGCTTATAGCGCCTCGGGCGCTTTATTGACCTTTGGAGCCGGTGCCCACCCGGCATTGCCAGCGAAATTGAGTGGTTCGTTGCTAGCGCTTTTGGAGCGCTTTGTTGATAAGTGAAGCCGGTGCCCACCCGGCATTGCCCCTCGAAATTCACCGCAGTAATCTTAGCAGCACACCCCGGAGCCTGGAGGCTCGGCCAAGGGGTCGCGCTGCCATTGGCTGCCAGACCGGAAGTCAGGCAGGCCGGGGCGGGACATCGAGACAACCGGAAGTGGACGGGAGCTCACCCCGCGCTCCGGTGAGAAGAGAGAGCCGGCGCCTGGTCGTCAGTCCCCCGGGGCCCCCAAGAGTGAGGGCGAGCCCCAGGGAGAGAGGGAGAAGAGTGGAGAGAGCCCCCGAGGAGCGGGAGCTCTCAAGAGGAGCCGCCACCCAGAAGAGCCCAGCAGAGAGGAGCTGATGCCGCGAGGAGCCGCCGCCTCCAACAGCCGGTGAGTGCGGGCGGGCTCCGGGTCGCTCCTCTGCTCAGGGAAGGGCCGGGGGTCCAGAGGTGGCAATCAGTGTGCGCAGAGCGGCCCCGGTTGGCAGCGGGCCGCTCCCACGATCTCTGGGGGCATTTCCTTGCTTCACGAGCCCAGAGAGGCTCGAGTGTGCCACATTTGTTTGAAAAGCCCACAAGGGCTCTTGGGGGCATTGTCCATTGCATCCAGAGTCCAGGAGGGACTCCAACGAGCCGCCCCTTCCGAATTCGAGCCCTGAGAGGCTCCCCGCCCCCATTTGGTGTTCGGAGCCTAGTGAGAGGCTCGAGGCACCCCCAGTGTTCCCGGGTCCCCCGTGAGGGAGCCCAACAGCCCAGTGAGGCTGCATCTTTTTGGTTTTAGAGCCCAGAGGAGGCTCAAGGGGACAGTTGTTTATTTCTGCAGAGCCTGGGAGGCTCCCCCATCGTGTTGGCCCCATCATTGTGCTACCCAGTTGCCCAGCACTTTGTGGGCAACTGCCACGTTTAGGCCCCCTGGCATTGGACACAGGGCGTCCTAGCCACAACAAGGCCAGAGGGCCTAGGGACAGTCACAGGTGGTGACTTACGTGAGTTTGGCGCAATTGTTCATTTTCTGCACCTCTGAATGTATTGCGATGCATCATGTGTTTTCCCTCCTTACACCTCTGAATGAATGTTATGCATTGCATCATGTGTTATGTCCTTGGACCCCTACAGGTATTGTAATACATAGGTGGTTGTTGTCCTCCTAGCGCAGGTGGTGCTAGTGAGGTCCTGGTACCAGTGATTACTGGTTGTGTGCTCTATTTTCATATTATGTGCTATGTGCTAAAAGTGTTACTTCTAAAAGTGCTGATTCTTGACAGTGGTCCAGGTGGCCCTGTCTTGTAATATCCCCTGTAAATTCTGCCCGTGCCTCTGGCACATTGTAAAATGTGTGTTTTTATCTAATGTGTTTTGGTAATACAAAGGCTATTTTTATATATAACCTTGTGTGGAGTTTCCTTTGTGGTGGGCCTTGGGTGTTGTTGCTGGGGTGCGTGCGCAAATACTTAACTCATATCGCCTCCAAGTTTAGCCTTGCTGCTCGCGCCACGTTACCTAGAGGGTGAGCTGGGGTTATCTTGGCGTGTAACTCCCTTGCCCTGACCTTAGGAATGGTGATCCCTGACTGACCTCGACGCGAGTCTTGGCCAGCCAGGGTCCCGTTTCTAACAGTCCCACTGGGTGTGTGGGTTTCATGAAGGCCCTATGACAGGGATGAGTGCAGTCATACATGGTGCGGGATGCCATGTGACATTGTGTGTGTGTATGCATATGGTATTTCTACAAACCCAGACAAAAGGCAGCAGAGCACTGCATAGGATCAAAGACCAGCATACAGTCAATGGAAGATAAGGAGGTAGCTGGTTTGTGAACTGCTATTGGATTGTGATGTAGGGTTCTTCAAAGAGGCGCAACTTCAACTCTTTCCTAAACTGGAGCGGTGTCGGAGCAGTCCTGATGGATACGTTGATGTTGGTCCAGATCCTGGGTGCATTTTTCCATTTTTTACACTTCTTAGTCTGCAATTAAATGGTGGCCTGGCTGCAGTGCTTAATTTGAGCCGGTGGTTCCCGGTGCTCGGCACCGGCACTTAATTGTCAGCACCAGTGCTTGTGACAGTCTGCCACAAGGTGTGCTGTCTGGCCAATTTAGAGATGACAGAAAACAACAGTTAATTATGTATTCAATATACATCGAAAATGACTATTACATGGCCCCAAAGTCCTTCTTATAGCTTTGGAGGCCGGAAATAGTCCAAATTGTCCCACTTGTAGGAGGTTGTTGGTTAGTAGTTGTGTTGTTACCATCATTGGCAGCATGGCAGGGGCGATCTGTGCTGCAAGCAGCAGTAGCCTCCCGAGTCCTGAAGAGAGACCTGGCACTTCATTTTTTACAAATTAGGCACTGCCTAGCTGTGGGTGTGCCGAGAACACCCAGAGACTGTGAGCTTGTTTGCAACATAAGTGCGCTGCTGGTTGTGATGACTTTGTAGACGATGCAGCTGGTTTTGAAGATGAGCTAGCAAGGGGATCTTTCAAACAAACTTGGTTTGTTTCGTATCATAAACATCACATGTACACATTACATTGGCCATGTATCGTTGTTAATACACATGTAATCTTTGGCAACAAGTGTTCTTACCCAGAATCAAATACAATTCCATGCTGGTTTGTCATTTTGAGCCAATTTGATATCTTAGGATTTTGTCATATATTAGCATAAAAACGACCCCCTCCCCTCTTTACTTAGCCCTCTGTTGCACATGCTGCATGCAATGCCTACGACTGTAGGTACAGGCTAAATCATATCCTACTGAATTAACTAAGGGCCTTTTCTTCGGTTGGGTGCTTTAGCAAGGGGATCAAATGGAGTTCCAGCAGGTTGTGGATGATGTGGTCAAATCTCTTCAGGCCCTGCATTAGACATCCGTGGTACAAAGGAGGGTGGTGATGGACAGAGCATCTGAATCAATCAAACACTCACAGCCAGTCAAAAGATCTGGGTTTAATCCATCACCGTTCTTTAGCCCACTCTGCCACCCCAGTTTAGACATGGCTATATGCAAATCAGTCTGACCCTGTGCCTCATTGGAACAGTCCAGCCCGAACTGCCAAGCCATGTCTTCCCTGGACCGGAAACAAGCTTCCGAGGGCCGGTTTCTGGCATTCCAGCCGTCTTCAGCCCGGCTTGCTTGAATCCAGTGGCAAAGTGAGCAAGGGACTCACGTCAGATCATACCCTGCCACACTTATGGCGGCCAAAAGTGGTACAAAGGAGGGTGGTGATGGACGGAGCATCTGAATCAATCAAACACTCACAGCCAGTCAAAAGATCTGGGTTTAATCCATCACCGTTCTTTAGACATCCTGCAGCAGCATGGAGGAGGACCTTAAGGCTCTGCTTATGTGAAGTATAGAAGGCCATGAAGCAAGGTGTTACCCTGCACCTGTAGCTGCAGCTGATGGCTCAAGCCTCCTACAGTCAGAAAAATGGCAGCGCATATAAAAGATTTGCTTTCCTTTATTGGTTTTTCCTGCACATCACTTGTGCTTGCGAAATCTTTTGTAATTAAAAAACAAATCTTAAAAGGGACTTACAGCCTGCTCAATACTTACCTTTACATATCATTTGATGATTCCAACGTCGCTCTAATTTACATGCTTTTGATTGGTCAGTACGTCGTCTGCTTTCACGTTGTATGTCTTCCTGCTTTGCTTTGCCAATCCTGGATTGTGACGTGGAGTTTGGCCCAAGTACAGCATCTGGTCACTGGATATTGACGAGTGTCCTTCCACTGGCTACCCACTCTGAAGGTACTTTTTAAATAATTCGCTAGCAAGCACTCCATATGAGTGCATCGGCAGGCCGTCTTCTCTCCTCCCGGCATGTTAACCCACCACCCCCACTGTTGTTTTTAACAAACAGCCCCCCTCACTGCTTTTAACCCTCATACTCCTTGCACTCTGTGGTTTTATCCACCCCCTTGCTTCAGTCCCATCCTGCACCCTCAACCGTGTCCCCAAAGGTATTGGAGAGCTTTACATGAGCACCATTTACATTATTCAGACACTTTCCTTTTTTTTTTCTTTTTTACTATTAACCTCAGAGGGATTAAGTGATATTTAAGACAGCTATTCAGACTGCCACGTAGCACCCCGCTGGTCCCGCTACGTCTTGATACGGGTATAACCCCAATAGCTGAAGTAGTGAGTCTCAAACCTATAATGTACTGGCATCGCTTGTGGACAACTCCAGAACGTATATCTTACAGGGAGGAACTACTAGAGGTATTGAGGCTACGAGGTGCTGCAAAGATTCCGTGGTTTGCACATATCTTTACTAATCAGCATGGGTTTAGGGGATTGCTGGTCCAAACCTGAGTCAGCCTGTTTGCTAATATCTAAGGACTACGCGAAGGCATGCTATAAGGAGTACAGACTGTCAACTTCACACCTTTTCCAGAATTGGGAAACTCTCTAGTGGGTTTCTGGAAATAAAAGATATTCCTTGCTCCGAGCCGGCAATAGATCTCATAAATCCACCAGCAGCTAGGAAGCTCTACTAGCAATATAGATATGGGGTGCTTCCACTTCGCTGCTTTACATCTAAGTGGAAACAAATGATCCACTGCCCGGCATGTGACTACCCTGAAGAAACTGAGCTCCATGTTTTTTTAGCTGTCCAGGCTACCAGAAAGCAAGGAAACATTGGTTGGTCCAGATGTGCAGGAATCTTGGCAATAGGCGCTGTCTCGAAGTTTTTAGGATACTGAAAACTGATTCTAGCATCCCAATAGTATATTCTGTTGCAGGTTTCCTGTTTTCAATGTGGTGCATTAGAAGGGTTTTTTTGAGATCCTGAAAGGTTGTATTGAGTGCCCTGTTGTGAAGTACTAACGACAGTATGAGCAACTCCCTAATTACCTTGTATATCATGTATAGTTTTTAATCCAATAGCTTCTGCTTTTATATATTCGTCTTTCTTTTAGCTAATTTATGTATTTATTGCACTACGCACTTTCCTAAAATAATTGTGTACGTCTTGCCTAATCTCATATCCCAAAAAACCCAATGTATTTTAATATGAAAATATGTGTATAATTACCACTGGTTTTTATCTCTTTTTTAATCATGATTGTCAGCACGATACAATTTTTCTTTTTATGTTAATATTTGCCGTGTGTTGCACTTTTTAGGTCATTTTGACCGAAATAAAGTCTTTTTGAATTGATATGGCCAGGAGCACAGGATGTTGAGCCAACGTCGAGACTCGAACCTGCTTCCCCAGTTCCCAGAAGGAAGAAGGAAAACCATCCAAAAAATGAAAGGGGTCTGGTTTCTTGTAATAACTTTTTCATGTGTATTATGACTGTTCCTGTCCCACATGCATGACTTTTGACCGCACCTGCACTCTACTCCGCCCATTATTCATGTTTACTTGTCGCTTAGGCCTGCAATAATGCTTCCACTTTTAGATTGGTTCACAACTCTTTGCTGCATTTATATTTCAACCTTAAAGTACCTGCTATCTTTTACCAGCCCAATCCATGGTCTGTAGACATATTGGGACCACCGACCATGAACAAATATAAATTCTATATCCAGTCTGCCCAACATTACTCATGCCAGTTTATATGTTGAAATACTTACGCAATACCATCAGCACAAGAAGGCAGTGTGCATATTTTTATAGTATGTAGGTAGCTTAGTCCCCGCTCCGAATCACCCCTCAGACAGTCGGATGGAGTAAGGGCCGTCGGAGGCAGACCTCTCATTCTACGCATCTGATCTAGATGGGCAAAATTAGAGGTCAATTTTCACTGCCCATCACTGCCAGGAAATCCAGGGGCAGTGAAAACTGCAAAATGCTCCCTTTGCCATGGGAAATGGCTTCATGGCATGATTTTTCTTTTTGAAAAAAATAAAGAAAACTTTTTGGTGCTCAGCTCCATCATGTTGACAGGCTGTGCACCAAACTTAAAAATGCTCTGACTGGAACTGCTGACAGTGGTTCCTGACAATGCTTTAAGAAATGACTGCCTGCTTGGTGGTCATAACCCAAAACATTAGGCAGGACATTAATGAGTCAACATCTTGTGTCATTGTTTCTTCATCAACAGCACACACTCTTTTCGTGTGAGATGTATCAATATTATACAGTAAGCTTCCAAAAACTCACAGCAGTATTTGTTTCAAGTACGACCTGATGAGGGCTACTCTACCTGACCTCCAGACACTACTTTCTCACAATTTTCTTCACCAGGACCCAATCCCCAGGCTCTTGGTCATGTCAGGGCTCTTTACTTGTAGAAGGTGTTTTAAACTTCACCTGGTGAGAAAAAGAGCATACTACATCAGCCCAATCTTTGCAATAATCCATGACTAACTTATCAGTAATATTCACAAGACCAGCAGATCTACCCATGAGGATTTCCTGGTTGCTCAAATCTGTCTTCTGTCTTTCTTCTTGGGGTGCTTCTCGTGCTTAACAAGCATCTATCCATTATTTTTTTATTTTTTTTTATTTTTATTAGGACGTCAGGACAAATAAAATGTTACACAAATGTATACAGTACCAAAAATAACCGAGGTCCAAATTTCTGCATTAATCCCCCTCACCCCCCACCCCGGTGGATCCCAGCAACACAAGATAATACAATGAGAGAAAAGAACAAAAAGGGAAAAAAAGGGAAGAAAAAAGGGTTATTTACATACAATTAACAATTAATCCTGATTTAACCATCTTGTTAGAGGTTCCCAGATCTTTTCCCCCCTTAACCTAGCCCTGATCCCCCTTCTTTTAAACACTCAAATCTCCCAATTATAGGTAGACAGTAATTTACCAAACATGTATAGAAGGAGGATTCTGGTCAAGCCAAACACTGGCGAGACAAAGCCGAAATACTGCCATTGCTATATAAACCAATTTTCGGTCGGGTTCCTCCATTTCCTGATTGCTGATCCCTAATAATATAACCCTTTTTCACTGTGGATAAGAACGACGTGGGAGTTTGCCTGTCCCTTTGCCTTGCTGTCCACTGCTCGCCGCTCCCGCTGCGCGGGAGCCGCTTCGCCTGTGGGAGGATCAATCAACCCACCAACACTGTTTGCTCCTGCCTGGTTGCCGAGTGAGAAGAACACCTGAGGAGGCTGCTGGGGTAAGCGCGGCAGGGACTCACTATCCCAGGAGTCCCTGCATGACCACGTGACATCCGGTCAGCGCCCCCCTGCGTGCCCCGCCCCCACCGGCAAACCGTTTAAAGGGAAGTTGGAACACTCGCCTGTGTGACCCTTTTTCGCTGTGGATAAGAACGACGTGGGAGTTTGCCTGTCCCTTTGCCTTGCTGTTGACTGCTCGCCGCTCCCGCTGCGCGGGAGCCGCTTCGCCTGTGGGAGGATCAATCAACCCACCAACACTGTTTGCTCCTGCCTGGTTGCCGAGTGAGAAGAACACCTGAGGAGGCTGCTGGGGAAAGCACGGCAGGGACTCACTATCCCAGGAGTCCCTGCATGACCACGTGACATCCGGACAGCGCCCCCCTGCGTGCCCCGCCCCCATCGCCATCCTATAACATCAGAGGAGAGACCGTCTTGCGGGACGCAAGCGGGACGCCGGGCGTCTGTGGCCGTCCGGGGCCAGCAGGGGCCGGGACGGGCCACCCCTCTAACATCTCAGGTAAACCAGAGGATCACTGTGCAGGGTTATACACCCTAGCAAACTGTGCTACGCATTTTTCATGTCTGCATATTCCCCAATGGCTACCCGTTCAGGTAGATGCTAACGGAGAGGGGGAAACTCTACGCTAGGGACCATGGATAATTTCATTACCCGTGCTGTTTCTGTTGTAGAGAAGGAGATCATCTTAGCAGAACGTAGACTATCACGTGAATACTTGGCGCACAAGCGATCCTCTATGGGGTCTCTTGCGCAGGCCAAATCTCCTTCAAACATCATTCAATCGGAATCAACCACCCCCTTCATCCCTAGCGACTAGCAACCATGTGTCGGTGATTTGAGACTGGATAGTGACTTTTTTGAAATTGCACCCGATCCAGTACCTCTAAATAAAACATCAACTAATATTGAAACAAGAAACGTTTCAAATTCCATAGTGCCTGCTCCACCGGTCTTGCCTCTAATAACGATACACGACACTCCCACAGAACTTACTCTTCAATCACCCCCTCAGAAGACAGGTAGGGCTGCCGTAAAACGGAAAAGATTAGTTACCCCACGCAAAGCATATAGACTAAAGGCCTTAAAAAGAATTCGTAAAAATTACATGAATGGGGGAGCACATTGCAAAGCATTAGTTAATGACTCCACGAACAATGGGACAGAACGCAGTGAACCTCCGGAGTGTGACCAATCAAATGCTTCTGTTGGTACCGCCGTGGTCATTGATTTAGCAAACAATCCTGAAGAATTATCAGCATCAGAATTGCTGATGGAACGGATCCAATCCCTTATGACATCCTTATTGCTACCAGTAACTGAAAAACTGAAAGGGCTATCGGACCGCTTGGATAAATTCGAGCAAACATCCTTGGACAATTTTTTTGCCCTAAAATCACTGGTTAAACTCCACTCTAAGATTGGACAAGACACTGCAAGGATGGAGAAGAGCTCAATGACCCCCAAACTAGCGCAACCAGCTCGTCCACTCAGGAATGATAAGGTGGCAGATCTAAGTAGGACCAATGCTGTATTGGGAGGATTAAGTGCGGAGCCCCCAAAAGACCTATCGCCCAACGGCGGAATACAACTGGTTGCTCCTCCAAAGCCTGCACCGCGTAAAACAAAACAATTATCAATTACTACCACTTCTCAAACCTCGGTGCCTACAAAACCAACGAATGGGATGGGACCTACAGTCAACAACAACACCAATGTTCAAACATCTGACTGTAACACAGGAACCCAAGTGCCAAAGAAGGTTGCAAATGCACACCTCCCACCAGGGTGCCAACCATATGTGGTAGTTCTCACCAGAGTTCCCCCATTGAAACCCAACAAAAGGGAGTCTTACGACGAATTAAAAAACAAGACCTTATACTGGCTAAGGGAAAATAGACCCCTACCCTACACTGTTAATTGTCAAGTTATTCAAGTCCGAAGAGTTAGTTGGCTGGGCTCTAGGCCTAAAGATATTGAAGGGGATTGTATTTTGGTCAATTTTAAAGATCCCTCTGTAGCACAACTTGTATATAGCCAACAACCACGAAGAGGTAATCGAGGAATTGGAACCTGCGATCTTAGCTACTTTTACCCAATGCAATGGAAGCAAGATAGCAGAGTCCCCCAACAGCCAGGTCCGATGGATAACAGATATTCATTTTTCGATCCCCCAACTCCAATTGGCAGAATACACCCGACAAACATGGAAACGGACACAAACTGGTCATGGTGGGGTCACTGACAAACAAATGAAGACTATGAACTTAATGGATCATCTTCCCCTATGATTAGTGCGCACCAGCAGGAATTAAGTATCACATCAAACACATGTACTGGGGTATTGCTCTCCGAAATAGAGATAGTTGAGCCCACGCAAACAGGAAATCTGCCCGAAAGAAAACTGGTCGCCATCAAGGGAGGGACTTAATCGATCCTAGCAGCGTTCAGGCCCAAGACTTATCACCACTGTCTAACAAAGTATACTGGGACCAGGTGCGTGGAAAAGAACTTATGGGGGTACTCAATGAGGGGGAAACATCGAATACAAGCAATTGCTACCCAGCCAACCAAGTTCATTGCAAGCCTAAACGAGATTTAAAAATTATGTCATGGAACATCGCAGGGTTGTCTAGAAACCTCTGTGATAGAAATTGGAGCTCCTTCTTGGAGGAGCATGACATTATACTTCTACAGGAAACATGGGCTATTAACACTGTACATAGACTTGGTTATAAAGCATTTCATTGTGGGGCAATTGCATCAGTGAGAGGTAGACCTTCAGGAGGTTTAATAATCTGGATAAGTATATCCTTGGATGTTGTTGTATCGCCCTTGTACCTTGCTTCTAATGATTTACTTGGGGTTAAGTTAGCCACGAAAGATTTGGGTGACGTCTACATGATAAATGTCTATAATAGACCAACCCCACAAAATAAGGAATCAATGGTCATAGAACAACTTAGCTCTTACTTGTGCAATTTAGAGCCCGATTCTAAAATAATTATAGGCGGGGATCTCAACTGCCAATTCGAGCCCATAATGGGGCTCGAAAACCTATTAGAAAATGAAGACAGAGCGCTTGATATCCCTCCCCTAGACAATGCAAAGCCGGTAAAATGTACAGTGGCTGTCATGCAGATATATGAATTGACTGTATCCCATGACTTGAGGGCATGTAATGGGCGATTAGACCCGGATAAGCCAGCTAATAACACATTCAGCAAGGGGTTATCTAAATCTCTGATCGACTTTATGTTGATTTCAACCAACCTCTGGTATTTATTGTTGGTCGTGAACAGACCGGAGAGCGACCATTTTCCATTACAATTAGGGCTACTACCGGATCCCTTTTTGGCACTTGATAGTGAGATCGAATGTGAGAGGGAGGTGGCAGAGGTTGTTGTCTCCAACAACAGGAAAGCAATTAAATGGCCTCATATCCTAGCAAAAGAGGATACGCTTTTGGGAATCTATAACACCTTCTCAGATATCATCCCTTTATATGAAAACCTAAGGTTGGGATCCCATGAGGTCCTGAAAATGCATTACCACTTAGTGGAATCACTAACTCCCCTCCTGAGTAAAAGTTGTACTAATAAAAAAAGATAACACAAGGAGGCAATTGGAACTAGAGACACCATGGTACAACAAACAGTGTCATCTAGCTAAAACTAATCTAATCATTGCCGTGAAATCTAAAGATCAGATGAGGGTTAGAGAATGCAGACATGAATATAAAAGACTCTTGCATAATGCAAAAAGGGAATGGATGATTTAATCTGGGAAGATCTTTTGAGTGCCGCTAGGAAGCACGACCAATGCACCTTCTGGAACTTGATAGCCAAAAATAATAAAACAGGTAGCTCCAACAGGGACTTCTTTTTGGATGAAAAAGTCTGGTTTGATCACTTTGTAGTTTTATATGACCAGGCTGGGTCATCCCCCGAGTATAACGTTCCTGGTTCTTCTCCCAAGTGCACTAACATAGCGAAATTTAGTATTAAAGAAACTTTGTGTGCAATAAAAGCAATTAAGGCAGGTAAGGCTCCAGGCCCGGACAAACTACCTGGTGACTTATTCACCCATAATATTGATGTATGGTTCCCCTATATAAACTTTCTGTGTAATTCCATTTTGTTGGGAACCCCGATCCCAGAAACATGGAAAGGGGCAGAAATAGTAACCATTTACAAAAAAGGGGATCGCTACAACCCAGATAATTACAGACCAATTAGTTTAATTGACATTTTACAAAAAAATTTTGCCAGACATATTTTAAATCGACTTTTAACTTGGATAGAGGTATCTGAAATCCTTTCTAAATTCCAAGCAGGATTTAGAACTAAGACAAGCACTGTGGATCAGGTGTATAGATTTATGTGTATTTGCTGGAAATATATTAAGATAAAGAAGTGTAGTATATATGTTGCATTTGTGGATTTACGCTCAGCATTTGATCTTGTCCCCCGCTACCTATTATGGGAAACCATAAGGAAGATGGGTGTCCCGGATGAATTGTTGGTTAATCTTATAAAGCTCCATACTGATAACTTTGCTAAAGTAAGGTGAGGAAGAAATGGCGAACTCACCCGAGCCATACCAGTAAAAAGGGGGGGTAAGACAAGGGTGTGTGTTGGCCCCAACCCTTTTCTCCTTATTTGTAAATGATATTCCCCACTACCTAGCACAATGCAATCATGATTCTCCTAAATTGTGCAATGAGGCAGTCACCGCATTGTTATTCGCGGATGACACCATTTTAATATCCCAAACACCAAAAGGCTTGCAAAATCTAATAAATAAATTCAACAGTTATTGCGAGCTAAAGGGGTTAGAAATCAACTCATCTAAAACTAAGTATATGGTCATTAATCCCCCTAAAACATTTAAGAAGAACTTGGCTCTAAACAATACTAAACTTGAGTATGTGGACTCCTTTGATTATCTTGGGATCAGGCTGGATAGTAGAATGTCTTGGACAAATCAACTAGTAAAAAGCAGGTTAATACTCAAGCAAAACTCTCTCCCCATTTTAAAAATTCATGGTGGGAGTACATCAAAAGCTATAACCCCTGCGATTGAAGTGTTCAAAGCCAAAGCACAATGTATGGGGCCGAGATTTGGGGGCCTTATACAAAAAAAACATTTGATATCGATGAAAATGTGTTTTTTAGACGTCTACTAAGACTGCCAGTAAGAACGCCTCTAGTGTCGGTCTATCTAGACATTAGTCTAAAACGTACAGATCATTTGTGTTGGTTGAGGCCATTGCTTTATTGGGTTAGATTATGGTCTACCCCGGAACTTGCTGATTATAGAGCAGGATTATTGGAAGTTAGGGAGCTCGACTCTTTTAATTCAATCAAGTGGCTGAGACATGTATCCCATTGGTTTATAAAAATAGGCCTTTCACGCTTCTGGGAAACACCAGCAATGTCAATCATCTCGTCAAACATTTGTAAGGAACAAGTAAAATCTGCCTACTGGAATTATGTGAACATTAATGTATATGAACGTGCTACTGGTTCATTAACGCATACGTTTTTGCAATTTAAGGATCACCCCTCGTTTGAACATTTTATGGATGAAATTGAGCCACCCCTGGCTAAAACTGTTTACCTCCAATATAGATATGGGTTTTACAGATAAATGCAAATACTTGTCGGTGGGGAGGGGCAAACAATGATCCAAACTGTAAATTATGTGATCTAAAACTTAAAGAAGATGAGGCTCATATCCTCTTTTTCTGCCCGTCATATATATTACTGCGAAAGAAATAGATCATACCTCTTTGTAAAAACTTGGGCACACGTTCATACAAAGAGGCAGAGCGGATACTTAGATCTTCAACTGTCAAGTTGATAACATTTGGTTTGAGTAGGTATCTCCATGGTGTTTGCTTAACTAGAAAGAAACTTGGAATGATAATGTAGGATAAAACTGTTTTTATTGCTGGCATTTTTAATCATTTTTAACTATTTATAATTGTACTCAACTGTTTTTAATATCTGGTCTTGTAAGATGATCGGATTGTAGGTTTTCTATTACCATACGAGTAATGAATCACTTTAAAATTTTCGTAATGACGGTCCGGGACCTGCACTTATTGCACTTTGCATATTATGAATGTTTTGTTAATGTCTTGTCAATTTTAAACAAATTTTTATGATGATTATGTTTGTATGTATTATATGTGTGTGTTGACTTTATGACAAAGTGTCGAATAAAAGCTATTACAAACAAAAAAACAATAATATAACCTGGGGGGTTAATGCAACAGAGAATCCCAAAATAGAATCAAGTCGTTGCTCGATTTTAATCAGCAGCTGGGAAAGATTTGGGCAGGTCGCAAACATGTCGGTGCTGTCTGCTGCCAGCAACCCACACCGAGAGCAATGTATCCCCGAAATCCCGTCCCACCTATGAATACGAGCCGGAGTGATGTAGAGTTTGCACCATGTCTTTAAACACTGTACCTGTAGACTTGCTGATATACATGCTGTTTGACTAAACAAAAGGGAATCTTCACACTCTCCCTGCCCTGCTTGAAGCATCGCTCGCCACCTGTTGAGGTGCTTTGGCATATTATCCCCCTTCCCTTCATTAAAAAATTTGTATAAAGTGGACATTGTAGATCGACGCCCCAAAATCAGATCTAATAACGGAATTCTGTTCCAAGAAGTTCATTTTTTGGTAAGAAAATCCCTTATTTGCAAGTATTTAAAAAAATAATTATTCCCAATCTCAAACTTCTCTTTTATTAAATCAAAAGTAGATATTTTGGTATCAGATATGAGATCTCCTATAAACAGAACTCCTTTCTCATTCCAGTTTTTGAAATATGCATCCTGAAATATTTTGGGGAGTAGTTTATTGATATCAAGAGGGGAGTATATATGTATCCACCCAATCAAAAACTTTTTCTGACTGCAGTCCAAATCCTAAACGCACCCAGCAAAATCTTGAATTTTACCCTCTTGAAATAAGCATAATCTATACCCCATAAATTAAATGATAAATTGATATTTCTCCACATCTCAGATTTTCCCCTTTCAACAACTCAACCATCTGTTTCAGAGCTGATGCCAATTAGTAGATTTGAAAATTAGGCAGAGACCATCCCCCCCCCCCATCTCTAGTTAAGGTCATGTATTTAAGAGCCCTACGTGGGCATTGCCCAGCCCATAAAAACCTTAAGACTAACTGATTTAACTTTAAAAACCAGATGTAGTTTATCTCTAGAGGAATCACTCCGAAGTAATTTAGGGCCATTTCGGTGGCATAATTAAACTTGAGGGGGCCCCCTGCAAAGCACATTGAGGGGGGCCCCCCACCGGCGGCCTGGCCCACCACATACAGTGTATCATCTCGACATCTCAGTTCAGCAATTCCTCAGGTTAAACTCACAAGTGTTAGAATTACTGAGTTTATCACAGATAGGTATATAGACACATTGCTCCTCATAGCATGCTCTGAGGCATTTGATAAAGGCAGTCTTAGTTTTGGGGGGGTGACTGGCCAAACAGCCAGAATGTCTTTCAGGAATAACTAATACATGACTGAGACATACGTGAGAAATGAGAGCACAGAAAACATTATATCAGCCAAACTTAAAGCCACATTAAAGACTTTAGTATGTCACCGATGACGTAAAATAGGATTTAGGTCGATAATGATCAACTAAAGTAGATACACAAGTTTAAGCGGTAAGCGAATTAAGGAAACAATGCCTATTACAGAGATCATGATGTTCATCAATATATACTGACTCCGTTAGAGTCCCGATGTAAGATTAGACAACCACAAGTAGAAATAGTAAAATATAGATATAGTTTGGAAAGGCTTTCACTTTGCCTGTAGATTGATCTATTAATTTAATATTATATGCGGATGAATTTCCTTCAGGTGTATGACCGGCATGCGATGGAGAGTGGGTATGTACCGCCCTACATTATGTTTTACTTTTATTGCCGGCTGGGCCCCAGCCGCCTCACCATGATGCCCTCCCTGATGCCAAATTATCCGATTACTACCCGCCACCCACTGAGACTCCGACGGTCCTTAGGGGTGGGGCAAGGTGGATGATCCCTCATGATCAAGGGCCTATGCGGACCCAGAGCTTATCAGAGCAAATACAGGACTGGATTCAAAAGCGAAACCCACTGAGGAAACTTGTAGGACCAAGGTGACTGCACACATTTTAATATAGCTCACACATGCCATGGACGATGCAGCAAGACACTTAACATCTGCACACCCTTTGTGAGAAGAGGGAAGCGTAATGCAACAGGGGACATTTAAATCCAACCAACTCACATGCTACTCGAATAGAGAGGGCTGGCAATAGAAGCCTAATGGGGAACGACCCAATACAATTTCTTTAGTAATTCCACACTTGCAGACAAAATTGCCCTGGCAAAAATCATTAATAGATATGGGTGAGCAACAGCCAGCGAGAGCAATGTGGCTGCATTATGAGGATGCTCACAATTATGCTGGTGAGGGTGAGAGCATTTTTAATCACAACGTCATTGCTGTGCCAATATCTGAAACTTTTGTGTGACCATTTTCGAGTCAAATGCTACACATTTGTCTTTTGTATTTTTATTCACCGCTTAGCCATCCACAAGTCGTAACCCATCCATCTTTACCCATCCAAATAAACCTCCCAAATGACCCATCCACCCACCCACTTATCCAACCCCATCTATTCATGCATCCAAACCCTTTACCCATTAAACTAGCAAAACCCATCCATCTATTCACCCACCCAGCCATTCAGCCAACCGAACACAATAACTCAACCGTTCATCCATCCCCACCAATCCATCCAAACTCTTGCATCGAAACACACACCAAACCAAGACCATCTGTCTATACCATCCATTAATTCACTCATCCACCCACCCATCTCTCTAGATACCAGCTGTGAGCAAAGGATAAGCCTTTAGCAGGGACAATAGAAAACTGGGAGATTTTCAGAGCAGCCTAGTTTTTATTGCATCCATGCCTGATTCTTCCATTGCACACTCCCTGTCTCTTAGCTCACAGCTGGGATTGTTTTTATCCCGATTCCGGCTTTTATCACTGCTGCTGTCGTATCCTTCTCTTCCTGCTTCTTTCTTCGTAGTTGTCTGCTTTTCTCTCTATTAAACTGGGTCAATCTTTGGAAATGAAAAATAATTCTGGATGCCCAAATATTGAACTCCCAAGTCTACAACATGCATTCACCAGCACAAATTAAGCATATTTGCCTGAGAAACGACTGATTCTGCCCGACTCTCACAAGCTTTCAGAGGCACTGATCTTTTCAGAAAATGTCCCAGTTTTGAGACAGGCCAGCCCGCCGTTGATTTCTGCTCATTCTTAGGCCTTAGTATTACTTCCTTGGACTCTAAACCTGCCCCGTGTCCTGTGATGCAGGAGGAGAGGCCTCTCACTACTCAACATCAACACTGGATGCAGTGGTGACATATCAACACCGCACTCCTCAGAATGCGTAAGCCCTACTAGAACTTGCGTACGTTATGGGTTTACAGGTTCTACACAGATCATTTCAAAGCAATAACATCTATCTAACTTAAGATCTTTGCGGACAATGATTATTTCATAATACATTATTATATGAGTAAACAATTACAACTTACCGTAAAGTTTTTTCAGTAATGGTTTAACTACTTTGGTCATTTTTCAATGTAGCCACTAGTTTTGGGCCATCCTTTGCCCAGGTTCTTTGCACCCAGAGTCCACAAGGCCATTGTCGAATGATACAATCTTCAGGCACACCCTGCACCCAATTCCCTAGCTCCCTATCAATATGGGTATAGAGTCCCCTCCTAATTATTTCCCACTGTCCACATAGCCTACTAAATGCAGTGTCTGGCCTTTGGTCACCTTCTACACTCACTCCCAAGTGCCCTCAGAGCTTGTGGCCATGGCATCTGGCCAGCCCTTGTGCAGTGTGGCATTTAACCACACCCTAAACTAACTTTTACTGCCGCTGGGCCCCATAGAGCATCACCTTCAGCCATGCGCACCCCACTCTAGGCATCATCCACCTCCAGCAAATAAATGTAGAAAAAATAGTTTTCATGAGCTATTCATTGGAGTTAATTATACCATTGCTGTCCACTCCAAACTAAAATCTTACGCCTTCAGTATAGCTTGGTCTTGCTGAAACCAATGTGCCAAATAAGGGTTTCACATATTTTAAACACGTGTATAACAAATGTTAAGGCACGCAAGATTATCGTCAAAGGGCCAAGTTGAAAATAATTTTTTCTTCACCAGTCAGTCAGAACAGCAGAAAAAGTGGGCAGCCATGTATCTGAAAACAAATAATCCTAAAAAAAACCTCTGACATTTCTGCTTTTATAACCTTGTTATATTTCAATCATAACTTTTCAGGATCGAGTAGAGCACGTAATGAGAGAAGGCAATGGAAAGGACAGAAGGCATAAAACTGAGCAGACTCCTATAAACGACAACGCCGCCGGGGATGCCTGGCTCCACCCTGGGGACTCCCAGCAGGGACAATCCCACAGGGAAAGCCAGGACGGGTTCCCCAGCGTTGCACAGTGCCAGGAAACCTCCGGGTAGCAGCGCGCTTTACAAGTGCAAACATAATAATAATAATAATAATAGGCAAATTACAAGAGTTATACATTTAGAGCATAAATTGAGAAGGGGCAAGAGTGGGAAATGGCAGTCGACAGGGGCAGGAAATCATGGGTGGCAATGGCTATTACAAGTGACAGTGAGGTCAGAGGCATCGGCATCTTACAATAATAAATGGGCAGGGTAGATCTCACTAGGAGCAAAACTGAGTGCAATTAAGCACCAAGAACACTCTTGCACTGCACAAGGGGTTTAGAATAGGCCATGGGGGATTTTAGGGACCTCCCCCATTCGCTAAATTGAAATAAAAGGCTCTATCATGGTTTTCTTCATTACAGTGCAAAAATCCCAGATTTTGATTTTATAACTATTTTGCTAACTTTGTGTTTATAGGTTTGAGATCTACAAATGTACAAACTAATTTCAGTCGCAAAAATCTCGTAACAATATCCACTTGATATAAGACTTGTCAAACAACAACACTATGAAGAACACATTGACTTTGATGACACGCTTTCACAATCAAAACACGTCATAAATAATACTGCTTTTCCTGACGGTTTTGTGGTGGGGCCTAGGGTGATGGTTAATTTATACTGCTGTAATTTACTACCAAGTTCATCTATGTTCTCCCTATTGTTCTTTAGTAAAAAATATTTCTAGCAAATGGTGTTTTACCAGAAATGCATGGGGTTTGATTTTCCGGTTTTGCCTGGCGAGCTGCGCACTGCGCAGCTGCAGGGAAAACCTTATGAGAAGAGTAGAGTGCTTTGGTCCCCGCCTCCGTTTCCATTGGCTAGCTCCATAAATGGAGGCTAGCCATTGGAACAGAGATCTGTCTGTCATGGCCGGACCAGATTCGTGGGCGTTCCCGCAATTTCTTCCCTCTCCGCCCTTTTCGCATCGTCATCGCGGCGGTGGGCGGAGTTTCGTTTTTTTTTATGTGTTTGTTTTCGTCATTCCATGCCGACCACGGCCGCTGGAAGAACCCCCTGTCCTTGTGCCCATTCCCGCCCCCCTCCCGCTGTCCGTGTCCACTTGTAAATGCTTGTTAGTTTAGGTTTTTGCACTCAATCATTTCACGTGTTCACTCTGTGGAGGCACAAGAAGCTAGAATACTGAGTGGAATAGATATGAGTCACCCACTGGCTTACTGAAACAATATAAAGAGAGAGGCAAACAGAGGGGATCATAGGTTGGAGGCTCAATAAAAAAGGAGAAAAGCATACAAATGAATCTTACAAATGGGTAGGAAGAGTAAGGGGAAGAAAGGATGAGATGCACAAAAAGAAACAAGGCCTGAGATGTAGAGATGCTGATAACGAAGGACTGTAGAACGCTAAATGTGGGGAAGAGAGGTGATGTAACAGGCGAACAGGGAGAGTGTGAAGCAAAAAAAAGATTAAATATAAACTTAAAGAAAAGAGGCAAAAAAGAAAACAGAAAGGGGTGCACACAAAAGGAATACACAAGCCTCGTGTAATTTCAATACATTTACACACAGCTCATTATACCCGCTTGTGTCACTAACTGTTGGTAGCTCTCGCAGTGGCAATATAAAAAAAAGCTTTGCAAAATAATTTGAAAGTAAGTGTAAGGCTTGGATGCACACAGTGAATGTTCAACCCCGGGCACAAGAGTAACCCAGCTCCGCAATTCGGTAGCTCTCTCCGCAGGTTTTGTGACAAGTGGAGCACGTTAATCCACATTATGAGAGCAAGCTCGTTCAAATCTGATAAGGATTTTTAAAGTATGTTTATGTGGGTTCTTTACGTGAGTTAGGGGTTAAATTGGTGGCAAATTGTGCATTTTAAAAGCACATCCATGAAGCCGTCTAATCTCCCACCCAAAGTGTGGGAACCAGCGGGGGAGAAGGTCATGGTAATCCAGCTTGTTTGCCTAATGCTGACTTCCCTGGCGTCAGAGGCCCGCCCCCACCAGTGTCCCAGCTCAGCCACCTCAGCTCTTACCAAAGCAATGCACAATCCACGAAGAAGCCATGACGCTTGGAAACCAAACCAGTCTTTTTTGGCACAATCATCCTTAGCAGTGTCTGTGCAGAATCGGACCATGTCTTATACCTACAGCATTATAGAACTCCTCCTCAGCACTACGGCTATAGGGCCTTAGGGAAAAGTAGGAAGGGGCAGAGTTGCAATTACTGGCGCATCCCTGCAAATTAGCAGGGATGCGCCAGTAATTGTGCGCCGCAGCTCCGCCACCTATGATGCGCCGCATTAACAATGCGATAAACCAAAACTGGGTATGGGTTTCCAGACAGTAAGGCCAAACCATGCCTTAACTATTAATCCAAAACGAAATGCCAATACTGCCAAGTGATTTCAAATACACTTATTTTACACCGTGCATATGGGCAAGACTGTATGCAAGAAGGAATTTATCTCATCAGACTAAATCAATTCAAATCTGCATTTTATTTGCACAATTCATCAATTTTGTTATTTTTTCAAAATATTTTTTCTTTTCAGAGAAGCTTTTTGAAGCACATTACAAATACACAGTACAAAAGATAATCATGTCATAAATCACCTATATACACCATTCATACCAATAAGACATTGCAATCATACTGTGAACTCATTCAAACTCCTAACACTCTAAAAGGTAAAGAAACACACTTTTTGTACAATTATAAACAATATATGGAAGAGAAACCATAGATATACAATTTCATATAAATCACTTTGATGTACAGATTTGTTCAATTCTTTTATGGTTTCCACGAGAGAAACGTGTTATCAAAGGGTCTACGCGTTTCGAACTCCAGGTTTAAGGAGTTCTCATCAGGACCAATAGCTGCGAATGACAAAAACATGGGCACCTGTATTAGTGTGTGACCTCTTAGTGCATAAACCTGCATGGGTTCAACACCCACATCTCTGCCTCTTACCTCTCTAAATGTAGAAAGATGTGCCTCATATATTCCACATTAGTCACGGAGCGGGACCACCTGTATAGCAATTAAATACATTTACTGAAGTGGCTTACTCATGACACGGTTTCATTACAGTCATACACAATCTCATACTTACTCAATGTAAGGTGTAGTTTATCCTTGATTCTATAATGAGTAAAGGACAAGGATTTCATCAGTGGTTGAAATTTTAACTGGGACTGGAGATTAACATGTAAAATTCGGCGTATCTTACCAGGTAATTCGATGTAGTCGCCGAAAAAGTTGGCTTTAATTCGATCAAATCGATGACCACGGGGCGTCTGTGGGGGCCAAGAGCGGACAAGTCTTAGTGCGCGTGGTGGGCAGGGGTAATTGCATCCCTAAAATACTCTGTGAGTTTTAAACTGTCATGTCAGCATCGCCTTACCGGTAAATGTCAACGCTGGGCACCGGCATCTGGGTTTATTCGAGCGCGGAATCCAGTCGCGTCTGGTGGGTCAGAAACGGGAGCAGTTTAGTGGATATTTATGCGAATTAAGCGGTTCCAAGTGTTTTAAATAAGGGCTACAGCTCGTACCTTCAAGTAGCTGGGTGCTCCGGTCGGGTCCCGTCCTCCGGTCTGGCGATTGAGACGCCCGATCGTCTATTTACTTCCTGGTTTCGGCGTCACGTGATCGGATCGAGTATTTTGGTCGCCATATTGGAGTGATCACATTTTCACATATCGTGGCTTGACTTTTTTGTGTTTGCTGGTATGATAGCTTAGAATCTCCATGGGATTTCCGTA
Organism: Lissotriton vulgaris; assembly: GCF_964263255.1. NCBI lineage: Eukaryota > Metazoa > Chordata > Amphibia > Caudata > Salamandridae > Lissotriton > Lissotriton vulgaris. Next base: position 2,052,708,924 of record NC_141691.1, on the reverse strand, counting down.
GTTGCTAATATTAAGCTCTATTTGTGCAGAAAAGGCGTGTCAGCTTATGCATTCAGATCGGTGGTGTCTCCGTTTGGGGGCATCTTGTGGTTGGGGACCTTTCCTTTAATTATAAGCTCTTCCTCAAGTGGGACATCAGAATGGATGTTTTCTTATAGTTTGAATATCTCAGATTTCATTTAATCCATTGATAGCCGTATTAAATCTCACGATCAATGAGGCTTCTTGTTTGGACAATTTCATGTCTAAATCTCCACCTCTAGGATCTTGTTCAACCTTAATTAGCACAGTCCATCGGACATCTTTGTCATCGTGATTTTTCAATTGCCAATGACTGACAAGCGAGGCATTGGGTACCTTCCGTTTTATCCTGGATTTATGTTGTTGGATACGAGAGCGTACCTCCTGATTGGTTTTCCCAATATATAGGAGGTTACATGGGCATTTGATCCCATAAATAACAGATTTTGTTTTGCAGTTCGTGAATTGCTCATGTTTCCATGATAATCCATTGTGTTTAAACACCGATCCTTCTTCGGTTGTATCACAACAATTACATCCTCCACATTTGTGGTGGCCCTTCACTGGGGGTAAGCCCATCATGCTTCTTAAATTGGTGGGTAGTTTTGTGGGTAGTGCGGCTCTCACCAATTTGTTGGCCAAATTTGATTCTTTTTTGAAGGCGAAAAGTGGTGGTTTTTTAAGTTCTTCGCTTAGATTTTTCATCCAGATGCCAATTGTTGTTTATGACCTTCTTTAGCATATTTGAATTTGGGCAGTAAGTAGTTACTAGGACTATTCGGTCCTGTGTCTTTTTGGAATGTCTGACTAAATATCGAAATCAGAAATATCGACATACAAAAATATCGGGACAAAAATATCGAAGTAAAAAATATCGGAATCCTATCCCTAACAAGGTAAGTACAAAAATATCGAAAAAATAATATCGTAGTACAAAAATATCGAAATTAAAAATATCGTTTTTTTAAATGTATTAATAATAATGTTAAAATAATTATAAAATACATATAATGTTACAAATATTAAATAAAAATATTAAAACATAATTAAAAAATTAAAACTAATACATATACATTTAAAATAAATTAAAAACGTAATAATTTATTGTAATTTTATATTTTGTAATTTCATTTCATTGATTTAATTTAAATTTATTTAATTTTTAACCTGTACGACTGTATCCCAAAAACCCAAAACTGACCCAGAACCCTAAAAATACCCCTTTACCCATGAACTGAAAACTGACCCTGAACCCTAAAAATACCCGTTTACCCAAAAACTGAAAACTGACCCTGAACCCTAAAAATACCCCTTTACCCAAAAACTGAAAACTGACCCTGAACCCTAAAAATACCCCTTTACCCAAAAACTGAAAACTGACCCTGAACCCTAAAAATACCCCTTTACCCATGAACTGAAAACTGACCCTGAACCCTAAAAATACCCCTTTACCCATGAACTGAAAACTGACCCTGAACCCTAAAAATACCCCTGTACCCATGAACTGAAAACTGACCCTGAACCCTAAAAATACCCCTTTACCCAAAAACTGAAAACTGACCCTGAACCCTAAAAATACCCCTTTACCCATGAACTGAAAACTGACCCTGAACCCTAAAAATACCCCTTTACCCATGAACTGAAAACTGACCCTGAACCCTAAAAATACCCCTGTACCCATGAACTGAAAACTGACCCTGAACCCTAAAAATACCCCTGTACCCAAAATTAATTAATATTATTTAATTACCAATTAATTATTAATTAACAATAACAATAAAGTAAATATATTAGCACATTTGCTGTAATTAATTTAATTTAAAAATTCATATTATTTTGCACAATTAATTAAGAATAACAATAACATATATAAAAATTACTATAATTAATTTATTTAAATAATTAATAATAATTAATTACCAACTAATTAATCATTATAAATATGATAAAAATTATAATAATTAAGTAATTAATAGAAATTAATTACCAATTAATTATTAATTAAAATATGTACAAACATATATCAATTAATTAATTATTATTAAATTACTTCCCACCCTATTCCCCTATAAACCCATAACCCGCTACAGAACATATTTATCAATTAATAAATTAATTAAAAATAATTTAAAATTAATTCTCAATTAATTAAATAATAATTCCTAATAATTAATAATTAATTTAACATAATTAAATTACTTCCCACCCTATTCCCCTATAAACCCACAACACGCTACAGTAGTAAAAGACAATATTTAATAAAATAACATTAAAAATAAATAATAAAACATAATAAATACAATATAATATACACTAAATTTATTTAAAAATTGATATTAGTAACATCAAAGTTATTAATTTCGATATTATTAACATCGATATTTACAACTTCGATATTACTGATATCATACCAATATCGATATTTAGACTGTTGATATTACTTACCTTCGATATTTTTGTATATCGATATTTAAACTTCGATATTTTTGCATATCGATATTTAAAAATCGATATTTTGTCTGTGTACCGTCTTTTTGGGCTTTTTTTCCAGTAGGTGTTCTCTCGGAGTCCACCAAGCACGTTTTTTGGAGCGGTGTAGAAGTTTTTTGGGGTATCCCCTCTCGATTAGGTTGTTTGTCAGTATGTTTCTCGTATTCTTGTCTGTCATGACAATTCCTCCGAATTCTCAAATATTGTCCGTAGGGTAGGTTTTCTTTGAGACTGCGGGGATGGTTGCTGGTGAAATGTAGCAGTCTGTTGCGGTCTGTTTCTTTTTTATAGAGAGTAGTTATTAAACCTCCTTCGTCCGAAGGGTATACTTCCACATCTAAAAATGGAATTTTCTCTCTGGAGTAGACAAGACTGAATTTAATCTCTTGGGTCCTGTTGTTGAGCCATTGGTTGAACGATTTTAATTCTTCCTCAGTGTCAGACCATATGAAGAAAACATTGTCGATGAAACGACTCCAATGTTTGATGGCATGATGGAATGGATTATTTTGGTAAATTAATTTCTCCTCATAGATGGACATGAAGAGGATGGCTAATTCGGGGGCAAATGGACAGCCCATAGCTACGCCTCCTGTCTGAAAATAGAAGTCTCCATCAAAAAGAAAGTAATTGTATTTCAAGGCAAACTGTGCTAGTTGTATGATAAAATCTGTAGGAACTTGTTCCGGTTTTTCTCGTGTTTCCAAATGGTATTTCAATGCCTGTATTCCTTCATCTTGTGGAATTTGGGTATATAAGGATGTTATATCCATAGTAACCAGCCACTCACTTCCTTTGTCAAATTTCACATCTTGTAGTCTGTTGATGAAATCAGTTGTGTCCCTAATGTAGGATTTCACTTTAGGAACAAATGGCTTTAGGAAAAAATCCACGAATTTGGAAATCGGTTCCATCAATGACTCACACCCAGATACTATGGGTCGTCCAGGTGGAGCGCTGGCGTTCTTGTGTACTTTCGGGAGTACATAGAAGAGTGGAGTCCTCTGATGTTTTATTTTGAGATATTCAAATTCCTTTTTGCCAAGAAATCCTTTTTGGTAGGCTTGATCAATGATGGAATGCAATTGATGTTTTAATTCCATTGTGGGATCTTTAGACAGTTTGCGGTAGCACTTGATGTCACTTAGTTGTTTTTTGACTTAATTCTGGTACAATAGTCGGTCCCATACCACGATAGATCCTCCCTTGTCGGCTTGCTTTATTATTACCGATGTGTCTTTTGTTAAATCTGTGAGAGCTAAGGACTCGGATTTAGTGATGTTATATTTCATCCACTGGGTCTTTTTCTCCATTTCTCCAATTGCTGAGAGAATGGTTCTCTCAAAAGTTAGTAATTCCTTGGGTGTTTTGTAATTGGGAGGGCAAAACGTTGATTTGTTGTGGAGTCCAGTAATTTCCATGTTAGTATTAGTTGGATTTTCTGTGAAATACGTTTTTAACCCGATTTTGCGGAATAATTCAATGGTTTCTGTTTTAAGTTTCACGAAGTCGGTCCTTTTGGAAGGGACAAATGTGAGTCCTTTCTGGAGTATGTTTTCTTCATCCTTGGTTAGGACTTTGTTGGAGATGTTGAAAATCAGTGAAGGCGTCAGTTTTTGTAGTTGTGACGTCTCGTTGACATCTCCCATGGTTGGTTGTATCTCGGCTTCCCTCGTGGTTTTGGTTGGCCTCTTCCTAAAAAAGAACCCTGTTGATTTTGTTGGAAGGAACCTCTCCTATTATTCGTTCTTCTTTGTTCTATATTTTCTCCTTCACTATTGCTTCCTGATGACGATGTGTCTGAGAACGTGATGTATTTTTGGAATGATCTTCCCTGGTTCTCTTGTAGGTATCTTCTGGAGTCTGGCCGCGAGTAGAAGTCTTGTTGGAGGTACGGGTACACCTTTTCTATGTTGAAACTTTTTTGATCTTTTTCAAACTGGTTGGTTTTTTGATTAACGGTGTAGTCCTTAAATTCACTAATTTCCTTATCGACTTTGTCCAATAGTCCTTTCGCATCCGTTATCAGTTCGTTGGTAGATATGCTTGTTTGTAGCTTCTCAATTTCTTCCAATTGGACTTTTGATAGCCTGTGGGCTGTCTCAATAGTCAGGACCATCAGGTCCCGGCTGCACTTTGTTTCAATGAAACTATATCCCTTTTTGTAGATAGGGTCATCCGTGAATATGACAGGTATGTTCTTAATTTGTAGGCCTCCCGGGATAGTTCCTGCTCTTAAATGTTGGAGTAGGAAATGACCGTGTAGGTCTGTCCGGATCTGTTTTTTCCTTAGCCTTAGCAGTTTATCTGTTTCGTTTTGATTTTGTGCTGGTACACTTAACGAGGCAGATGCAAAGAGGGGTGGATCCGCTAGTAGGTTTTTTATATGGTCCTCGCTGTAGGCAAAAGTTTCATTCTCAGACATACTTCACACACACTGTGCACACTCTCTCTAGTTCTTTCACACAAAAATTCACGGGAAACAAAGAACATTTCTACACAAAGGCGCGACGCAGGACAATGTTCCTGATTCTCCAACAGGAAAACTCAATACCACAACTATCTAGTAGTCACGTTTCCACGTGTAGGGGCTACCACGCAGGCTGCTGCCTGCTATCACAATCGATAAACCAAAACTGGGTATGGGTTTCCAGACAGTAAGGCCAAACCCTGCCTTAACTATTAATCCAAAACGAAATGCCAATACTGCCAAGTGATTTCAAATACACTTATTTTACACCGTGCATATGGACAAGACTGTATGCAAGAAGGAATTTATCTCATCAGACTAAATCAATTCAAATCTGCATTTTATTTGCACAATTCATCAATTTTGTTATTTTTTCAAAATATTTTTTCTTTTCAGAGAAGCTTTTTGAAGCACATTACAAATACACAGTACAAAAGATAATCATGTCATAAATCACCTATATACACCATTCATACCAATAAGACATTGCAATCATACTGTGAACTCATTCAAACTCCTAACACTCTAAAAGGTAAAGAAACACACTTTTTGTACAATTATAAACAATATATGGAAGAGAAACCATAGATATACAATTTCATATAAATCACTTTGATGTACAGATTTGTTCAATTCTCTTATGGTTTCCACAAGAGAAACGTGTTATCAAAGGGTCTACGCGTTTCGAACTCCAGGTTTAAGGAGTTCTCATCAGGACCAATAGCTGCGAATGACAAAAACATGGGAACCTGTATTAGTGTGTGACCTCTTAGTGCATAAACCTGCATGGGTTCAACACCCACATCTCTGCCTCTTACCTCTCTAAATGTAGCAAGATGTGCCTCATATATTCCACATTAGTCACGGAGCGGGACCACCTGTATAGCAATTAAATACATTTACTGAAGTGGCTTACTCATGACACGGTTTCATTACAGTCATACTCAATCTCATACTTACTCAATGTAAGGTGTAGTTTATCCTTTACAATGCGGCGCACAGTGGGGCAAAAACAGCACAGATGCATCACGCATCTGTGCCGTAAAAGCGGCGCATTGCAGGAGTTGCATCGCAAGCGTGACGCAGCTCCAGCAATGCTTCGGGGGTGCCCTATCTGGACAACGCTGCGTCAAGCCTTACGCCTGCTTCAAGCAGACAGAGGATTTTGACGCAGCATTGGCCTAAAAGTGACTGAGTGAAATCTTGTAGATTTCACTCAGCCACTTTCAGGAAGCGTTCCTGCGCAGGTAAGCCCCCCCTGTGACGGAACGCCTCCTTATGGCGCAGGGCTTTACAACGTGACTCATCTCCCAGATGCGTCACATTATTAATACCCCGCACCATGGCGCATCTTTTGCGCCGCCGCTGCGTCACAAAAATGACGCAACAGCGGCACAAAAGAGGCGCAAGGGGCTTGTAAATCTGCCCCGAAGGGTCTGAATCAACAAGTTGATACTGAAATCTGAAAGAGTTTTGGGAACTGTCTGCTATTCTCAAACTGAAAGAGTGAATTTCACCAAGTCTACAGGGTAAGGCAATGGCCATTGAGAACATGGCCGCCAGGGTAAAAACCATGTAAGTCCCTCTCACAGAGGAAAAAAGGTCAAAGTTCACCACAATTTTTCTTATCCATAAAATTGGGGGCAAGGAAAGGAGACACAAGACATATTTCAAAAGCCAGGGACTAGAAAGGTCAAGAATCAACTTCATTACTTGCTGTATCTATCCACAGGTACATGACACAGTAGAATCCTCTGAGGAAGTGTCAGCATTGCTCTATGAAATCTAGTGGGTTATGATGAGCCAGGAGATAGGCGCAGTCATCTGATATATTGCTTCTCGCCAGTGAGGTTGAGAATGTGTAGAACTTCATCAAAGATTCAAGTTACAAGCCATGAACCATGAGAGTATCAACAACATATTGATTGAAACCTTATTTGAAAAAGAGATCTCAGCCTTGGGGTGAAATCCCATGCAGTCAAATGTTGTTCTTGCCCACTCTCACAATGTGGCATCAGTCTGTGCACGAATCAGCATGACTGCTAGCCATTTGACTAGAGTGTTGATTTTGTCTTGCTTTTTCCTTTCTTGTTCTTCTTGTGGCCGGAGAAAGTATGGCCTTTTTAGGTTTCGCCTGGCGTCCTCCGCAGCAGCGTTCGCGCCGGCGAAAACTTTTGAGAAGAAGAGTATGGTGCCTTTGTCACGCCTCTCACTTCCATTGGCTAGCTCCATAAATGGAGGCTAGCCATTGGAAGTGAGATCTGTCCGTCATGGTCCGAGGCGATTCGTGGGCGTTCCGGCGAGGTTTTTCTCATTCTGCCCCTTTTCTCACGTCATGCGGCTGTGGGCGTGTGTTTTTTTTTTTTCTCCCGTGATGTTTTCGTCTTTTTTGGAAGTGCCTTTAGCCGGAGTGGTCGGCGAGATTTACGTTGCCAGGAAGTTGTTGTTATTTTCGATCAGGTAAGCAGCATTTTGTTTAGAATTTGGCTCCGTGTTGTGAATGTTTGTGTTTGCACAGTATGCTTGTAACAGATATTTTTTTTATTTGAGATTTTTTTTGGCTCGTCTTTTACTCGTCTCGTGTATCCCGTCTTATGTCGCCTCCCCTTTGTGTGTCTCGTTGCTGTGTTTGTGGGTGTATCCTGTCTCGTCTATCCCGTCTCATGTTGTCTGTTTGTTTGTTTTACGTTTTTAGGTTTCGCCTCCGTGTGCCTGTTAACCCGCCCCTCTCCCGCTGTCCGTTCACCCGTTCACCCGCCCCCCTCCCGCTGCCCGTGGGCCCGTCCTACCCCAATGAAAAGGTAGCAAATGCGTCCACTTCGCATTGAAGCGGGGAGCAGGGAAGAAAGGGAGTTGTTTGACTTGGTGTCTGTTGTGGCAGCTGCTGGCTGCCATCAGCCCTGCAGAGCTGCAGTTGCAAGCGTTCTAGTTGTCTGTTTGTTTGTTTTACGTTTTTAGGTTTTGCCTCGGTGTGCCTATTAACCCGCCCCCTCCCGCTGTCCGTGAGCCCGTTCACCCGCCCCCCTCCCGCTGTCCGTGGGCCCGTCCTACCCCAATGAAAAGGTAGCAAATGCGTCCACTTCGCATTGAAGCGGGAAGAAGGGAAGAAAGGGAGTTGTTTGACTTGGTGTCTGTGGTGGAAGCTGCTGGCTACCATCAGCCCCGCAGAGCTGCAGTTGCAAGCGTGAGATCCGTTGACGAAGGGGCACTGGGCCTCTCTTCCGGTGGTCCTCGCTTAGTACAGTGATGGTGCTCACAAGGCGCTCAGACGCAATAGCATCTTTCTGCCTGGCTGGTCACCCTCCCTCGCCGAGCAGTCCCTAGATTCAGTTCGGCACGGCTGATTAGCTGACCACCAGCCAATACGAAGGGGCTCCTGCAAATAGTATCCAATAGTGCACGGTTCAGGAAGGGTGCACATCAGAGCAGCTGAGCACACCAGCAGGGGCTTATTTACGCCAGGACCCGTGGGCATGAGGGGTCAACTTCACCTCCATTAGTGCCAATGTTTTATTACAAATGTATGTGAGGGGGCCCATTTTCTTCCTTAAACTAGTGCCCATGAAGCTCTTTCTACATCACTGCCCACACACCCTTGTTGACAGTCTGCCAGCCCTTCTTTCCATTTCATGGATTGCCACTTCCAGAAGCCCCACCGTCCATGATGCCTCCATCAAGCCAGGGGCTCGGGTAGAACAGTGACCCTGCAGACAGAGGCTCCAGGTTCAAGTGCCACCTGGCCACATGGCCCAGTCTCAATCCGTGTACACAGACCACCAGGATCGGACTGGCCCGATTGGCTGGTCTGACAGATCAGTATAAGGGCCTTTTTGTTTGTTTTTTAGAAGTTTGTAAGCCTATTTATGGCGTGATGGGTACGTTTTTAGCGATGATCCCCTGCTATTACAACACACATTGGCCGCAGACAACACAGATGCATGCATGGAGCCTCCCATACTTTTTTAAAGAACAGCCCAATGCTGCTTTCCTTCAATTTGTGATTTTGTGTACACACTTCTTATATTCTTTCCATGAGACAGTCGAAAGCATTTAAAGTGATTTTCAGTCCGTAGAATAGACTGCACTTTTTTTGTAATGTTCAGGTTAGCACTGTTGTGGTTCTGCTACAGTAGTTTGTAGAAAGAGGTTGTACATTTTGGATATTGCCTATTCCTTCTGCATTTTCATTTGTTATACTTTTTAGGTTTCTCCTGGCGTGTGTGTGTGTGTGGGGGGGGGGGGTGAGGTTCCGTGACAATGATAGTGGTGCTTTCGACTCGTTCGAATATGGACGAGTTTGGTATCTATGAACCGCAAATGACGAGTTTAGTGGGTGTACGCATTTTCGCTACGCTGGTCTGAACCGTTCGTTTTATTCGTGGGTTTCTTCATCTGAACCCACGGGTTCCATTTTAGATACGGCAGCCATTTTGTCTCTTGCCCTCAAGTAGCCAGCGAACGGACATTGTCCGCTTCGCGACCCTGAGATTCCCAAGCTCTTGCGGGAGACACGTGTTCCTTTGAGGGTGTCTTTATGACGAGGGGGGTGACACTGCAAAGGCGGATGGCCCCGCACGAGGCTCATCTGGCCGTGCCGGTCTATTGTTTCAGCCGTGCATTCATTAGGCACTTCTCCTTTGATCCTGCAATCGTGTTTCCGATATCGCCACCTACACTCTTTTCAATCTGTTGTTTGTCTTCCTTGCACCTGTTTCTGTCTCTTCCTAAAACTCGTTTACAGCCGGAATGGAATGTACTTGATGATGAGAAACGTACTTTTACAGTTGGGAACCGGCGATGCTACTGTAATTATGTTCCGGGACCCTGAATACATGAAAGCGACCCTTTTGAAGTTTACTGTGCGAACTGAGTTGTAACCTTTTGTTCGCCATGTTGTGCTATGACAGAAATATGTATAAAAGGAGCGATCCACAGTTGCAATTTGAAGCAGTCTCCTAGAACCTACGTGCATTGTACTTCTTGTGACTTCTGTGTTCCCTGCAGTAAATAAACCTCGATCTTTGACGCCGAAGGAAGTGTCCCGTGTCTCTGTAATTTGTACGCCGGAACAGGTAACCCACAAAGGTTTCAGGTGTTGTCCCCTGGCACCGCTGGGCCTTAGAATAGCCCAGTCCTTCAGTTGGCGCCCAGCGTGGGGCGACATCAGCGGTACCGGTCCAAAGCCCCCGACGATCGTGAGGAACTTCGTGTGAAATCTCCGAGGGAAGGTGCACCCCGCTTCAGCGATCCTGTTGTCGAAATAAGTGGCCCGAAGACTTTTCCTGCGAAGATCCCCGCCTCCTGACGGCTGCGACGGACTGATGCCCTGACTGTCGACCTGTTCTGGCGCCTGGCGTAGTCCTTTGTACAGCGAGACGATTGACGGGCCTTCCTGGTGACGCCATTGCTCTTTCAGTTAAGTATTTGTGGGTCGCTCCCAGAGCCCTTGGTTGTTGTTGAAACTTGGTTGTTTGCATGGTTCCATTGCATTTGTGGTTCTTAGTTGTTGGTTCTTAGTTGTTGGGTTTTATTTGACGATTGCAATTGCCAAAAAAGGAGGGTTTTGCATTTTTGCGACAATATCGTAATTCGAGAACCCTTGAAGTTTGTGAAACTCGGTTAGTGTGCACGATGCCTGGCCGTAGTACTTTGTTTAGTTGCTTTAACTGTTACGGAGCGGATTCCCAATTGGAGGACTCATGTCCGATACCTCCAGTTGGAACTCCGGTCTATGAGCTATATAGTCGCCATGGAGTGGGTCCTATCGCATATAATGATTATTGGATCCGCTATACAAAAAATGATGGTGTTCTTAGTTGGCCACCTCATGGTAGTTACGAAACTGCGATTTTGGATAATCTCGAAGCTAAATTGTTCAAAAAGAAATCTAGGCCGGCCATGTTTGATTCCTTTCGGTTATGGCGTAAGGAGGCCAAGCAAAAAGAAATCAAACAGCTTAAGAAAAATAAGAGGGAAGGTATTGTTACAACGATGAGAAATGCAGAGCAGTTTCTGCGAGACAAAGAAGAGAAGGAAAAGGAAGTTTTTGATAGATTACAACGTATGGCGGTGGATAAGTGTTATCCCGTTTTACCGTCGAGTATTGATAAGAAGGGAGAGGAAGCAGTAGAGGACCCTTTGTTGTCCTACCTACTGAAGTCACCACCTCCATACGCACAGGATACTACAGCTCCTGTAGTTCCTCCTGTTCCTCAACCTGTTGTTCCGGCAGCTGCTGGTCAGCCTGTCGCTGGTCCTGTTCTCCCGAATCCCCTTGTTCCTCAAGTTGTCCCTGTTCCTTTACCTGCCCTTCTTCCTACTGCTCCACTGCCTATACCTTCTCAGTCTGCTGTTCCCGCTACTTCTGCTCTTTTGGCTACTCCTACTGCTCCTGTGTTTAGTCCCCATGTTGTTGCCCCTGCACTTCTCTCCTCTTCTCCGTCTGTCCGTAGTCGCATACCTAATGCCGTTGCTAACCTTTACTCTCCTTTTGGGCCTATCCTTGGGTCCGATGTTTCCGATGTCCCTCAACGACGAAGTCAGATTCCTGGTGGTAGGGAGAGTGATACGTTAATTAAAATGGCGCGAAATTGGATTAGGTATCCCGTTAAAAACACCCCGCGCATAATTTTTGAGACGTTCTCTCAATTTAATGAGCTTACACAGAGATTTGTGTTTGAGGAAATGTGTAAATGTTTACGAGAAGTGATGGATAATGATGAGGTAGATAATGTGCCGCCCGAAGTGACTGAACTTCAGCATCAGTTTTCGAGTGGTATGATTGTGGGTAGTAATGTTCGACGTGCTGTAGAACATCTTCTATCTTTTCGGCCTACTGTAATACCTCGAGCATTGTTTAAAGATGAAACTGAGGAGTGGATGGCAACAGCTGGTCAGCTGGTCAGTATCCCATGCAAGAAGTCCCCCCAGTGTGGATTCTGCTCTTCTACCACACTTCCAGAGAGTTTGGATACACCTCCCATGGAAGCGGTCGGAAGTCTTGCAGGTGAAACAAACTTTGCCTGACCCCCGTAAAAATCCTGCAGGTTATTACAAAGAGTTGTCCCAATTAGTGGATGCTACTATCATGAACCTTGCCGATATTTATTTATTTATTTATTTATTCAAAGTTTTATATAGCGCGAACAGGATCCTTACAGATATCAGAGCGCTTCACAAAGACAGGGAGGGGCAATAGGAGTAAACAGAGATAATGGGAACAGTATAATAGTCAGTGACATGGTAATAACATGGATGATAGAAACAAACATAAAACCAATCCATATATGATCAGGTAAATAACATGGTAACATGGTAATAACATGGTAATAACATGGTAAGTAACATGGTAATAACATGGATGATAAAAACAAACATAAAACCAATCCATATATGATAAGGTAAGGGAGTAGTATAGAGCAGCACAGGTCATTGATCCGACTACAATGGCGTACAGGTGGATCAGTAAACCAACGTGTATCATATCTTGGTCGGTAGTAAGAGAGTAGCGTAATAGTGCCCCCAACAAGTCAAGTATAGTGCCAGGGGATATGCAGAGCAGCGGTACAAGCAATGCAGAGTCTCTGACCCAACATCTGTAGCGATCAGGAGATCTTGGCCAGAAGCATTGTTTTCACCTCTTTCTTGAAGAGTGCAGTGGAGGTGATTAGCCTTGTTTCAGGAGGGAGCGCATTCCAGATCCTGGGTGCCATTCCAGAGAAGGAGCGTTTGTAAGTTTTCGCTTTCCGAAATCTACGAGGTTTCAGGAGTAGATTTTTAGCACTCCTATTGGATCTCGAACCTCCTGATATAGACAGCTTTTGAGCGAGGTAGTTGGGTGCCTTGTGGTGCACGGCCGCGTGTGTCATAGTTGCAATTTTTAGCTGTATTCTGGCTTCAAAAGGCAGCCATTTTAGAGACTTTAGGTCTGGGGATATGTGCGAGTGCTTTCTAGAGCCAGTAATGAGTCTCGCGGCAGCGTTCAGGGAGGCTCTTAAGGGTGCTGTTGTGGATTGTGGGAGACCGCTGAGGGTCGCAATTCCGTAGTCTATTCGAGGGATGACTAGAGCTTGTACAGCAGTTTGGAAGTCTTTGGCCGGGAGGAAGGGTTTAATTTTCCTCAGCGTGTTAATTTGGAAATTAGCTGCTTTTGTGGCTTTGCTGACGTGCTGCTGCATGTCGAGCTTGGCGTCGAGTGTGATGCCTAGGGATTTCGCCGAGTCCACGATGGTAGGTTGGACATTGAGTGCTGTTAGGTTGTTGAGCCAGGTTTGGGTGGTGGAGATTTTCGCCGGAGGTGAGATGAGTAGGAACTCAGTTTTTAGAGCATTCAGTTTGAGGTGATTATCGGCCAGCCAGGATTGGGTGTTAATAAGCGTGGAATTCAGCTGTTTGATATCTTCCGGGGACTGTAACTTTAGGTAGAGTTGTGTGTCATCAGCGTACATATGGAATTGAACATTGACATGTTGTTCGGCAACGTAGTACCTCAACCAATTTGGGCAAAAATCCGTCAAGAGAATCACATAGCCGAGTTGGGCGGTGATTGGGCTGCTCTTGCGGCGGCCGACGGTCGACAAGTTGGTGGGGCTAAGCCTGAACAGCTTATTGAGAATCTGCCCCAGAGGATTATTACACTAATGAAGACACTTATGCCAGCAATGAGAGTTAATTGGGATAAACTGTCTGCGTGCAAGCAAAAGAAGGACGAGAGTGTCTCCGATTTCTTTACGAGATTCGAGGAGGCATTCATCGATCACAGTGGTCAGGATATGAGTACTGAAGGAGGTCAGCGATTGTTCGTAGATAAATTTGTATCGAATTTGTTGCCTGACCTTAGCAACAAATTGAAAAATTCCGAAAGTTCGTGGGCTGTTTCTACCTCTGCTCAGATATTAGCCACGGCTCAATATTACGAAAATAGGGAGAAGGAGGAAAATGATCGTGCGGATAAAAAAACAAAGGATCTCAAAACCAAAGTTCTGTTACAGCAAGCGTATCCTCCGCGCTCGAATCAAAATGACTCTCAGCAGCAAAATAGATCGCAATCACAGTCTTCTAGGTCGCAGTCGCGTAATGACTCTTCCACACCGAGATCTATGCTTGGTTATAATCAATGCGCATACTGTAGAGGCGAGGGCCATTTGAAGTTTGATTGTCCGGTTTTGCGCGACCGAAATAATGGTAGTTCGACTCGAGGAGGCCGTAGTGGTCCTTAACAGGCTCCGCGTGGTAGAGGTCGTGGTGTTACTCAGAATCGGAATGAGCGTTCTAATACTTCATCTGATTCTAACAATTGTTTTGATCAGCGTGGTTCATCGTCAGGTAGATCTGCACAGTATCATGTGGATGACTGCTACATCGAACATGATATTGATGATGGTAATTACTAGGACAGCCACAGACAAAGAGAGGGAGTAGTATCAGTTCCGGTTGATCAGAGAGGGCCTTACGTCGCAGTTGTCACATCGGGCGTAGTTGAGCCTTTTCTGTTGGACACTGGTGCAGCGAAAAGTTCCATCATGCATTCGAAACTCCCTGGCGCACCTTTGTCTGGCTTAACAAATGTTTCCGTTGGATTCTCTAGCGCCCACGTTAGCAATCCGGTTTCTAGCCCTTTGCCTCTCATCATTGGGCCTCGTGAGCTGAAAGCTCCTTTGATTTTGACTACTGGTTGTGGTGAAAATCTTTTGGGCCTGGAGTTGCTGAAGCGGTCATATGCGACCTTGTACTGTTCTCCTGTGGGTCTGGAGCTTACATTGGGTCAGAGAGTGATCTCTCCTCTGTACTTGTCAACTGATAAGCTCCCAACGGAATTGAGTTCTCTTCCTAAATCTTTGTGGGCAACAGGTACCAATGATGTGGGCCTGCTGGACATCTCACCTTATGTTGTCCAATTGAAATCGAATGCGCGATTACCACGTATTCCCCAGTATCGTATCTCGCTTGATGGTGAACGAGCGTTGTTAGCGATCATCTATGACTTGATTGAGAAAGATGTTATTGAGGAAACTAGGGGAAACGTGTGTAATAGTCCTGTGTTACCTATTTTGAAACACACTGATCCATCCAAGCCTCCTGTTTACCGCTTTGTTATTGATTTTACGGGAGGTGAACAAAATTGTGATTCCACAATTTCCTGTGGTGCCTGACATTACGGCTTTACTGACTCTGATTCCAGCCTCTGCCTCTTGGTTCTCAGTGATCGATCTGAAGAATGCTTTCTTTAGCATTCCGATTGCTGAGGAAAGCAGAGATCTATTTGGCTTCTCATTAGGTGGTCGCAGCTTTAGGTTTAAACGCGCTCCTCAGGGCTACTGTGAGAGTCCATCGATATACAGCCAAGCCTTGAAGAGTCAACTTGATGCGTTTATGTTACCGGCTGGTGCGGCCTTGATCCAATACGTTGATGACTTGCTTGTGGCTGCTGACACTAAAGAGATCTGCAAAACTGCTACGGTATCGCTGTTACAGCATCTCTGTGACTTACATCACAAGGTGTCACCTTCTAAACTGCAATATTGTTGTCAAGAAGTAACCTATCTAGGTCACTTATTGTCAAAGGAGGGAAGAAGGTTGACCCCAGAGAGAATTGCAGCGATCGCTCGAATGACTGTGCCAACAACTCAGAGAGATGTGCGTGCCTTTCTAGGTATCACGTCATACTGCAGGCAATGGATTCCAAATTTTTCATTGCTAGCGAAGCCATTGCTAGCACTCACGTGCAAGGATGTTCCAACTCCTTTGCCATGGACCGAAGAGTGTCAGAAAAGTTTTTCTGAATTGCGTGATGCGTTGTGTTCGGCCCCTGTGTTAGGTACTCCTGACTACAGTAAGCCGTTTACACTATACGTTCACGAGAGAGAGGGTTGTGCGTTGAGTGTCTTGACGCAACTATTTGGTGGTAGGCAGCGTCCATGTGCATATTTTTCCTTGACCTTGGACCCAGTAGCTAGAGCATTGCCGAGTTGTCTAAGAGCGACAGCGGCGGCTGCGGTGTCCATTCGACAATCTGCAGGATTGGTCATGGATAATATGCTTACGGTGATGGTTCCGCATGCAGTCGACACTCTTTTGAATCGTACAAAAACGCAACACTTGACGAGCGCAAGGTTGTCCGGTTACGAGTTGACGCTTTTGGCAAGTCATATACAAATAAAACGTTCTAATGTACTAAACCCGGCGACATTGTTGCCAACTAATATGGAATCAGATGATGTACCACCACATGATTGCTATTTGCGAACTGAGGAAGAAACGAAGGGTCGTGTTGACCTAAAAAACACTCCATTGGTAGATCCCGATGGTACTTTGTATGTTGATGGTTCGTGTTTTAAGTTGCCGAATGGTGATGTGACGACTGCGTATGCTGTGGTGACGTTGAGTACGGTTGTGGAAACTGCGAGATTGAGTCAGAATTCTGCGCAGGCGGCGGAGTTGATTGCGTTGACGAGAGCGTGTGTTTTGTCGAAAGGAAAGCGAGTGAATGTGTTTACTGATAGCCAATATGCATTTGGCGTTGCACATAGCTTTGGTCGATTGTGGAGAGAAAGAGGATTTATGACATCGCATGGCACGAAGATCCAACACGGACAGCTCGTGAACGATCTTTTAGATGCACTTACATTGCCTAAGCAGGTGGTAATTATTAAATGCAGCGCGCACCGAAAAGTTACGGATGATGTTGGTCGTGGTAACGCGTTTGCGGATGAGATTGCTAAAGAGACAGCCAAGAACCTTGCAACCCGAATGTACGTTACGAGTTCAGTAAGGTGGCCTGCAGAGACTGGTATGTGCGAGGACACTATTGAGAGCGTGAAAGCGATTCAGAATGAGGCCACCAAAACTGAAAAGACTAAGTGGAAAGAGAGCATGGGGAAGTTAGACGCGCACGGATGTTGGATTGATTTGTCGGAAAGTCAGAAGTGGATGTTGCTGGATGCATATGTGCTAGCCGTTGTAACTATGGCGCACGGTTTGTCACATATTAGCGCGAAAGGTATATGCAAGTTGCTGTCCCCTGTATGGAAGAATGATGGTATCGCTATGTGTGCTGAGAGAGTGGTTAAGAATTGTATGGTATGTATGATGTACAATCCCGGCAAGGGCACACCCACACCACCTGGCCATTTTGCTCCTCCTACATGTCCCTTTGAGGTTATCCAACTGGACTTCATCCATATGGAGAGATGCAATAATCTGAAGTACGTTTTAGTCGTGGTTTGTGCGTTCTTCAGATGGATCGAGGCCTATCCTCTCAAAGACAATACTGCCCTGTCCACAGCGAAAGTCCTACTGAAGGAATACTTTCCTCGGTATGGAATGCCACGGATTGTATGGTCAGATAACGGAAGTGAGTTTGTGGGGAGTGTGATGCAGAGTGTGTGTAAGGGCCTTGGAATTCGACAAAAATTCCACAGTGCCCATCATCCCCAGTCAGCGGGTTTAGTTGAAGGGTACAATGGTACTCTGAAACTGAAACTTGCCAAGATTCAAGCTACGACTGGTTTGTCATGGCCTGATGCCTTGCCTTTGGCTCTCTTGTCGACCAGGGCGACTGTACACTCTCGAGTAAGGCTTAGCCCATATGAGATTGTGTTCGGCCGTCCTGCGAATGTTTGGGGAGTCCCTAGGCCTAAGGCCTTCGATAGTCTCGAATACCCAATGTTAATTGATTATCTTCATGATCTGACTGCTAAACTGAGGTTAATTCATCAACAGGTCTCTGAAGCATTACCGGCACAGACAGAGGGTCCTGGACATCGGCTCCAACCGGGTGACTGGGTGGTCACCCGTAATTTCGGCAGGAAGCGCAATTTGGAGCCGAGGTTCGTGGGCCCGTTTCAAGTCCTCCTTGCCACAAGAACTGCAGTTCGTCTGGAAGGCCGGAAAAACTGGGTGCACGCCACCCACACCAAGAAGGTGCCTATTCCTTTACCAGCAGATTCGTGGGTAAGGACAGGAATCGCCGCAACGGAAACAGAAACCCCAGTAAAATTTGTGCCGTTCAGTGATGCTCAGCCTGTAGGAGATACGTCATTGCAGTCAGATACATTTGTTGAACCTTTGGCATGGGAGAACTCGAGACTTGAACTATCATCTGATCGACGGGACTCTGTTCCGCAACCTGAACAATTATTTGAAGAGCAGATTCGTCCTGGAAGAAGCAGATATTTTCTTCGTTCTCACAACAAAGACTAATAAAACACTTTTTGCCTTTTTTCCCCTTTTTGAGTTCATATTACCCCTACTGTCATTTTGAACATTATGAACGATTGCATCCTCTCTTAATTTTTGAGTTCTTTTCCACGTATGTATGTTTTTTTCCACAGCTCGGAGATTTCATATTAAACTTGAATGCTTGATTAAAGAACCTTACATCCGGGTTGACCGTAGGGCTGTGCGGGTACTTCCTTCTGTTTAGCAGGTTCCTGACACTAGGTCGGTACTTTTGTCGATTTCTGGGAACTCCTGGGAATTGATAATCGCTACTCAGAACGAAGTGCGTCAAGAACGTTGCGGACGGTTTTTAGAGGATGGAATTCTCAAAGTTGTCGGAAGTGGAGAAAACTCTAGCTCAAAGATCAATACTACACAGGGTTGTACGAACAAAATGCTTTCTGTTTCAGGTGTTCCTGCTGTTCTTGACTGTTTCCATGTTATTGGTGGGTGGAGTGTATTTCGGAATACAATCGTTATTGCCTTCTGCTTTACCTACTTCTTATTCTGAACCAAAATCTACTTCCACTGTTTCCCCACATTCCTTTCATCCTCTGCCCCAACACGAACAGGTTAGACGTGCGGAATTCATGAATAACTCCTTTGTTCAGCTTCTTCATCAACATCAGTTGGTGATGAATACTACCAATTGTTGGGTGTGTGGGTTAATGCCACATACCATGGATAAGGGAATTCCGTATTTGGTTCTTCCTTATAGTTCCCAGGGGTCAGCTCGAGCATTCCAAACTATGTTTCGTAGCGCACTAGATTCCTACCCCCATCGAGAGCCACGCACTGCAGATCATGGTCCCGGCCCGTACCACAAGCCTTTGGCAAGGGCGATTGCTGACTTAGATAGAGATATTTTTGACGCATCGCTCATCCCAGAAGAAGAGGTGCGAGCATACAAGGATCTGAGTGAGGCTGAGTATAGCATGTCAGTGGGTGATCGACAGCTTAAAAGCTCGTCTCCGATCTGGATCGTACCCCATCTCGATAATTTCTGCCTGAAGGGTCTTGGCCGAAGTCCGCGAGCTCAGCTTGGGAGGAGTGCTTGTACCGAAACGTATATTTTACCAACGTCCTCTTCCCCTGTCCTTCTGACTGCCAAGGGTACATACTTTGTATGTTATGACCGCGCATATACATGGTTGCCCTGTGACTTCTCGGGCACCTGTTATATTGCGAATTTTTGCCACCAACCTTCACAGTTGCCTCGGACTATCACAAGTGTAGAGTTGTGAGAGGCGTTATTAGCGAAGAAGACACTGCCGGTCAAGAAGCAGGAGACTTCTTTAAGGGTTTCTTGCCGTTTTGGGGACCTATGATCAATAGTAGGAACCTGAGACAGTTGACTCGTGTGGTGGAATCGACTGCTAATATAACTGCAAGTGCTCTTGGTAATCTGACAGCAGAGCTTCAGGTGGATAGGCTTATGACGTTGCAAAACCGTATGGTTTTAGACGTTGTTCTTGCAGATAGAGGTGGTGTATGTAAGGTGATCCATTTGAGTTGCTGCATTTTCATCCCTGATAACGCTCCAACTGTCTATCAAGCCATCTCGAAGTTGCACAAGATCTCCGAGTCCATACACGTGGACGTAGGTGATTGGACGCTACTAGGATGGTTTTGGGGCCTGATGTCGACGTGGGGTTGGAAGATTCTGATGATCATTGGGGTTGTTGTAGCATTTCTGTTCACGTGTTGTCTTTGTGTGCAGTGTGGTCCTGCCTTATGTGGCCTCTGTGCTACAACGTGTATAAGACGGCCATCTGTTACCAAGGAAGCATTGATGGATAGAATGATGTTGCAGCAACATCTGAATGATCTGATGAATATCAAGATCGATTCTGATATCGACTAGTGCTTGCCTACATGAGGGCAAAAGGAGCATCTGAGGTTCCGTGACAATGATAGTGGTGCTTTCGACTCGTTCGAATATGGACGAGTTTGGTATCTATGAACCGCAAATGACGAGTTTAGTGGGTGTACGCGTTTTCGCTACGCTGGTCTGAACCGTTCATTTTATTCGTGGGTTTCTTCATCTGAACCCACGGGTTCCATTTTAGATACGGCAGCCATTTTGTCTCTTGCCCTCAAGTAGCCAGCGAACGGACATTGTCCGCTTCGCGACCCTGGGATTCCCAAGCTCTTGCGGGAGACACGTGTTCCTTTGAGGGTGTCTTTATGACGAGGGGGGTGACACTGCAAAGGCAGATGGCCCCGCTCGAGGCTCATCTTGCCGTGCCGGTCTATTGTTTCAGCCGTGCATTCATTAGGCACGTCTCCTTTGATCCTGCAATCGTGTTTCCGATATCGCCACCTACACTCTTTTCAATCTGTTGTTTGTCTTCCTTGCACCTGTTTCTGTCTCTTCCTAAAACTCGTTTACAGCCGGAATGGAATGTACTTGATGATGAGAAACGTACTTTTACAGTTGGGAACCGGCGATGCTACTGTAATTATGTTCCGGGACCCTGAATACATGAAAGCGACCCTTTTGAAGTTTACTGTGGGAACTGAGTTGTAACCGTTTGTTCGCCATGTTGTGCTATGACAGAAATATGTATAAAAGGAGCGATCCACAGTTGCAATTTGAAGCAGTCTCCTAGAACCTACGTGCGTTGTACTTCTTGTGACTTCTGTGTTTCCTGCAGTAAATAAACCTCGATCTTTGACGCCGAAGGAAGTGTCCCGTGTCTCTGTAATTTGTACGCCGGAACAGGTAACCCACGAAGGTTTCAGGTGTTGTCCCCTGGCACCGCTGGGCCTTAGAATAGCCCAGTCCTTCAGGGGGCTCTGGGTGTGTGTGTGTGTGTGGCTCTGAGTGGGGGTGTCTGGCTCTGGGTGGGTGTGTGTGGCTCTGTGTGTGTGTGTGTGTGTGGGGCTCCGGGTGGGTGTGTGTGTGTGGGGCTCTGGGTGGGTGTGTGTGTGGGGCTCTGGGTGTGTGTGTGGGGGGGGCTCTGGGTGTGTGTGGGGCTCTGGGTGTGTGTGTGGCTCTGGGTGTGTGTGTGGCTCTGGGTGTGTGTGTGGTATTAATTGCTGTCTGCTGAGCTCGTTCGTAGGGAACAATAGGTCTCACATTGCGAGAGATTAAGCTAATGGCAATGTAAATGACAAAACCAACACATAAATACAAATTTTGTCATTTACAATGCCAATAGCTCTAACTTTTCCAAAGGCGAAACCATTGCATTGTAAATGCTTGTTTTTATAGCAACTTGTTAGTTAAATCCGATATTGATGGCAAGGCTGGATATACTATAACTTAAAATAGCAAATAGGCTCTTGCACCTACCAGTTGACTATAAACACCCGGAAATCTACACTAGTAAGTTTCCACCTGCGTACGTTTTTGTATTTTTGAAATTTACAAATTTCCCCTTTGTTATGGCAGTTAATCTACAGCACCTGACAGTGTCAAAAGACTAGGCCCTCTGGGCTGCGTTTAATCAGGAATCTAATCTCCTGAAGCGGTCTGTGCACTTGCGCCCGACTTTTGGCTTACTTGAAATGCGTTTTAATTATATATTACTATGCAACATTACCAGGAGGAGAAGGCCATCACGGTCCTTCCCCTAGATGATGAACTATGTGAGGCTGCTGGCACCTCCATACCCCAGGCTGTAGCCGCTGCCACTGGTCCCTTCGAAAGGAGCATGATGCAGTTGGCCCACTCTTATGCAAGCCCCTTAGACCTGTCCTGAGCTGAAGCTCCCCCCTCTGGTGCTACAGGAGTCACAGCAGATGGGGCTACGACCCCACAAGCGCAAAGGGGACCCCACCATGGATCTAAGCACCTTTGATAGGCTAAAGAGGGCTTTCCTGGCTGACCCTCCTGAAGAAGGTGCAGAAACACCCTTGGAGAGCCGCGTGACATACCCTACTCTCTCCCACTGCCTCTAGGGGAGGACGAAGACTCCCATGGAGATTCCAATGGTGAGGCTGGCCCGTCCAGGGCCTGATCTTTCCCATGACACATCCTCAGCCGTCCAGTCGGATGATATCTGAGATTGGTTCCAATTAGCCAAGGTCAGCAATTATGTGGCAGGCTGCCTACGGAAACCACTAGCGAAGGGTGGGTGGGCAGAGCTTGTGAAGTTGCACTAAGCGGAATTCCACTGAGTTGCATAAAAACTCTGCCTTAAAAAAACACCAGTAGAAGGCTACAATGCATGCTTGGCCTTCAGGGGCTCTACTTTGTTGTTTTTCATACTTTATACCAACAAGGGACCTTGATTGAAATAAATAAGCTTCATTACACTGTTACCTGTACATTATCTGTATACTTATGCAGGCTCCCTGCCTAGCGCGTGCACACACTCACATATGCATTCAGCTAAACCTCAAATTGCACAAGATGGCAGTAAGAAATGAGAATATAACTCAGCAACAGTGTTTAATGTAATGGATCGTCAATGCTCATCTTACAAAGCTTTAAACACACACATCTGTCTTGCGTTGAATACCTTTCCCATGTCTCTGTATAATTAGAATTTTCTGCCACAGTCCTCCCCTGGAGGGCTGACGTGGCGGGCCTCTAGGAACATTAAGAATCAGAGGCTGTGCTGAGAATTAAACAGCACTTTGCATGCCCTTAAGTGCTGCTGAGTGACAGGCCCCAATCGGAGGCTCTAGCTCCCAAAGCGTGGCTGCCTGGGAATATTCAGGGAAGGCGCTATCTCAGGGAAGAGAGAGTTGCGCATGGCCAGTGTGTCATAGGCTAGTAGTGAAGGGAAGGAAAAGCTGTGACACACACCAACTTTGAAAATTAAATATAGCAATAATCAGGGTTCAATGGGCCCCTTGACCCTGCGCCCCAATGTCACTGCACCTACTTCATCAATGGAACCTATGCCCAGAAAAAGAGAGCCCTGATCAAAAGTGTATTGAAGCCGAAGCACTGGGGAAGCTGACTCAACCACAATGGTTGCCATCTATGTATTATTATCGTCATATACTGTGAACCGAGTACTCTGAATTATTTTGAAATAAGAGATGTGCATCTTTAAACCTCAAAGTTAGAGCATCACACCCCACACACTGAGATCTCATATGTTTATATACATATAAAGATTTGTAGGGTACATCAATATATAGTGTGTCATTCTTGTGCAGATAATCGCCGTTTGTGTGTGAAGAGAAGTAACAAATGTCATTTTCGTCACTTGTTTGGCAATCAATGTTAATATATAATATGCCAACATTTGTTACAATTTTTCATAGAGAATTTTGCCATAGAGATGCCCTAGAGCTCTATGAGGGAAAAGGATGGCTCTGCATAAAATACCATTCTGACAAGTGGCAGGCACTATCCCAGCCCTACCGGCCTATAGGGGCACTTACTGCTTGTTAACTCTCTTTACAAGGCCAGTTCACCCGTGGCAGATCTTGTGCTTCCAAAAGAGTCTCGGAGAAGGGCACTATATAATGTATTGAATTAGGTCACATTACAAAACGAAGATAGATCAAATTCCAGACGTACTTCTCCACCGAGTGAACCGTACATATAGTAGTTCACCCTTAATATGTCCACCAACTATGTCTGCTGAATTACACGTCTCCTAACTCTATTTCCGCCAGAGGCAGATTGTCCCTGCAACCCTCTCTCTCACCCCACACTCACAGCTCACTGATTTTCTGCTGCAGAAGGCAGGACAAGGCTCCCCAGGCGGGGGGCTACTAATAATTAATTTAAATTATGGCCGGGGACGTCGAACAGTTCTTCTTAGTATCGACGGCGTAGGAGCGTGGCTGGGCTGGGTCCTCCGATGCCACACCTCGAGCGCACAGTGCGCATGATGAATAATTCTATCAGGACATAGAGCGCACGGCACTGGCCCACAGCCCTACCCCCTGGCTCTGCCCCATCCTAAAGCCCACGCAGACGCGTCCAGGAACAACTGCGCGCCGCGCGCACTCACCCTGACTCTGACTCCCCATTTAATGGAAAATAAGTGAGCCTCAGAGGCCCGGCTGAGCCTGCGCACTATTGTATTAATGAAGAGGCTCAGTTACAAAGAAGAAATGTTTCCTTGGCACACTTATTCACGTAGTACAACCACGAATGGTTGTTGGGGCCGCCCAAGCTATTAGCCACTAGATCCCTTTACTATCTAGTACACTCTCACAACAGTACATTGACTCATATTTTATTTTCATAAAAATGCATTCTTTACAGTTACAGATTATGATTAAAAACAATTCATTATATGCCTATAGTAAAACCACATAAACAATTTCATCGAATGCAATTATAATACACATAAAGATAAAAACCGTAATTAATTAATAGTGACATTCATGTAGTTAAAAAAACTAGAACAATTTTACAAAAAAGGGGAGAGACATACAAAGACATATATAATTTGTCATTGGGTATTGCATATTTTGAGACCTAGCATAAATAAAACCAAATCCTGGACTTATTTCGTTCTTTGTCTACAGGTTGGGTTTGGTCCCTTGATCGTGCAAAAAAGGCGTTGATGCGTTTCGATGGGTTGTGCTAATATTCTACCATCTTTGTCAAGACTGACTAATGAGTCTCTCCTTCAGTTGGGCAGTGGTTGGTTGCCTAAGGCACGACCGGGGCCCGCGCGTGCACAGCACTTGCCCAACATACAATTGATGAGACCCAGCCTTGCCATTAAGAGGCCGGGTGTGCCATTTACATCATGATGAAGTGAGGGGCCCCTGGTGGAGCGTGGAGCCCCTCCCCGCAACGCGGAGGCTGCGGGGACCTGTGTTACGCCTTTGACTTAAGACCTGATTTAGATCTCGGCGGGCGGGTTACTCTGTCACAGCGGTGATAGGGTAACCGGTCCGCCGAGATCTAAATCAGGCCCTTAGATATTGGTAGATAGGTTCTGCATCAAGAACACTCCTCATGAGTATCTAGGACTTGCATCCAAACTTCCTTCACCTCTGGATAGTGGGGACGTTAATAGACACAAAAGGGGGCACCTTCAAAGGAGACTGTTGGTCCTTTGCGACAAATGTCAACAGAGCCACTCAAGCACTCGGGAGTTAAACAACAATCTCATTTGTTATCTCTTACTAAAGCTCTGGTCTATTTAGCCCCAGCTTCTTTAGCCTCAACCTTTCCTACACTGTCCACTGATCAGCTATTTCAGCATCTGCAGCTATTGAAGGAAGACAGTAGAACTTTGCTAGGAGCGAATATTATCCAATTGCTGATCTCTTTTTTCCCCTGGGCCACCCAACTCATCACTAACAGATATCAAAGTAACAATCCATTCATGTGGGGACGATATATAATTGTACTTAAAGAAGTTTATTGAAGACATCAGAATATTACGATCCTGCGCAGAACAATTAAACAATGGATGCCAGAAAACCTACTAATGCTAAATTCACAGAAAAGCGGGATTGTCAACATCTCTCCAAAACCTCAAAAAGATTTGACCACGTGTTACTGACGGAACTGAAACATAATGGTCTCTTCTTAATCGTGTCACCTTTGGCAAGCTAGGCTGTATCTTGGAGAATACTCCATCTCTTTTCTTGAATACAAATAAACTCAACAAAGCGGCAAACTCTTTCCACTTTCTGTCAATAAAAATCAAAAACCTTCTAACCTAAACCAAAATAAAGTTTGCCACTCCTGGCCTTCCCAGTTCAAGACCTGTCTCCAGCAATGCCCTGCTCATTGGCATATCCCAATAATTCATTGATTCAGAGATGTCAATTTTTCACATAACAGACAAACTAGTCTGTTCAAAGAAAACACAGACTGAAAAACATCTATTCTGAAAGACTTGTATTGCCTGCCTTGGGAACGGAGGATCAGCGTAGGCACAAAAAATCATTCACTTGAAAAACCTTATCTAGCAAACCTCTATCTCCGGACACCAATGATGAATTAGAGGGATAAGGAATAAGGATTCTCTCCTACTAGATTCACATACATTCTAAACAAGGCTTCCCTTGACATCATTACTTTCCTGAGATTGCCGCAGCCCTGTGAAACTCTCTTCACATTCACACTCAACTGAAAACTTTACTGACCACTCTCTCCAGCAAGCTCATGCATTACAAACACCAAAATGAAGCCCTCTGTTCCACCACTGAATGAAAAATCTCCTAGCTTTTATAACGGAAAGTTTAAATTCTATTTAGGACATGGAGGCAATGACTATGCTGTCTTTCTTTGCTTCTATTTCAATAGTAGCCACAACTTTTCAACACCATTTGTACACCAAACTTCCTTTCTCTTGAAGCTAAGGGAAAGACCAAGTAAAAGTTTATCCAATCACAGTAAAGCTCCTGGCTCATAGTACTTTGTGCCTTGTTACTCTTCCTCTTTCTTTGAAATATGTTAAGCACTTCATACTCCTCAGTTATTTTTGTTTGGATGAGTCATTCCCTCTAATAAGGTCTGAACAACCTACACACCAATTGGGGTCGAAACGTCGACACTTGCAATTTGCCAGTCCTTCCAACAGTACTTTTTTTACTGTGAAATCTTGTGCTACATGGCTAAGCTGTACAGATATTATGTACTATGATGAATATGTTATTGATTACTCGTTGTACCGGCATATGATGAATATATGCCTAACTGCTTGTGATTTTTGGTCACTATTTCTTACTTTACCTCACCACCACACTTGAATCACAGCCTTCCCCTATTCTTTCTTTCCTTTTGGGCACTGGCATATTGAAACCTTAACCTACAAATGTATGCTCTTTAAAATGTGTCTCAAGGAAATGACACTCAGTTTCAGTGTGATTAAATAACACTGTAACAAAAAAGTATTTGCTTGTTTGTATGTTGTTTTTTCTATTGAATTCCGTTTGAATTTTTCCCCGTGTTCAACACTAATGATGTTATTATACTGGGACCACCCTAATATATACTGGAGTATCCAGTTTCAGACCGCCAAAGCATCTATATCTATGCGTTGTTCCTGTTTGCCTTTGCAGGTGGTGAGCCTGGCTGCCACTGAGGTTGTGGGCGTTCGAGAAAAGATATATATACATATGTATTTACTACATAGATAACATAGTTAGTTCCAATTTTAGTATATGTGCAGCTAGGTTCTCCAGCATTGGACCAAGGCTCCCATTCTGTCTTCGACAACAGCTGCACAGGCACTTAGAGAAAAAGAAGAAAAGACCTCTATCATACTATGCCTTTCCTGTCTCCCATGTTAGCTGACAAAGGGCATTCTAGATGCAAGTTCATAGCTTCCTTTATCTGCCTACACTGTACATCCGTTTCTGTTCCTTTTATCCTTGTGTGGCATTTCCATATGTTAGCCATATTTGGCACTATGTCTTCAGTTCATTTTTACTTGTGCTACTTTTCTACATGTTAGTCCATATTTGGCACTGTCTCTTCTTTAGTTAATGCTTGGGCTGCATATAAACCCACACACTGATCACTTGGGGAAGAGGGAGTATGCTGTACTCAGTGCACGGGTTGTGCCTTTGCTCCATCTTCCTTGGCTGGCCAACAAGCATTGGTACCTACAAATACATTGCCTTTGTTCCTTAGCCCCTGCTGTGTCTGGTGTGTTCCTTCATCATTTCTGGGAGGTTCTATAGGTATTCCCTGACAGTAGAACTACAGGTCGAGTAGATCTTCCCTCGAAAAGAGGTTTTTCCGACAGCTTTTAACCAGTTGTTGCAGGGACGTTTCATAGAGGATCAGGCGACTGCTCTGTGGATGGATGCACCTATGCCTTGCAGAACCCATCATCGAATGGTAGGCATTATCAGTAGGCTGCATCGCTGCAGTGTTTGTGGACCTGGAGGATGAGTGGATATGAAGACCAGCAGGGCCCAATGAGAGTATATCTCTGGGGCACACAATCAACTTTTATTTTTCAAGGGTTAGAATGCCTGGGTATATGCCCAGTATGCAGCTGGCGGCGGTATTCTTTTAAAAATCAGGCATGGACGCCCTACTAACGAGGATCTGACTCCAAGCGAAGTAGTAAGGCAGTACACTGGAGGGGCATGTCCCTGCAGGAGGCCTGCAGCACCCTCTGGAAGCCAGACGACCTAACAGCATGGTGTGGCCCCATGAGGCCTCCGAGATGGCTGACAGTTGCATGAGGAGAGACAAGCGTTCCTGCGGCTTGAGAAAGCGGTTAGAGAGGATCTGTAACAAATGGAGGCACGAAAACTGTCTTGCATACAGTAAATCCCAAATCCCAGAAGAGACCCGCAATGCTTCACTAACCGGCTGCGGAGCAGCGAAGAATGGAGGAGAGTACCAAGGTACAAAGTACGATGAGCCAGGGCCTTTGCTGTGAATGGGTGAAGTTTTGATTGTTCTTTCCCTTAGCTTCATGGCAAAGGTAGTTTGGTTTACAAATGTTGTTGAAAATTTGAGCCTGTTATTGAAGTAAAAGGGAAGCAAGACAGCACAATTCTCGCCTCCGGTCCTGACAGAGATGATTTTCCCCTTCAGCCTTTCAAGTCAAAGTAGTACAGAGATCAGGTCCCTAATGCCATTTATTAAACAGTTCAACCAATGACACCTGCTCTAGAGACAGGGCCTCCATAGTCATTGTATGGATAAATATGGGTGGTGAAGAGCCTAGAGAAGACCTCAATGAATTTTGGGATTTTCTGTTAACCACTAACTGCCCTGGACATTTAGGGGCTTTTTTACAAACCACCTGTGCCACCCGAGCATCAATCTAGTGCGCAAACCTCTCCATCATATCCATGAGACCACGCAAAGCCATTTTACGTTCGAGATTTTTGGGGATTTTGACGCCTCCCGAGATTTACATCATCATGTAAACCTGGGTTCGCGCGAAATCCTTTCCATGTGTGTGCTTTCTGCAGAGGAAAGAGCAAAAGAGGAAAATGCCCCTGTGGATTGTCTTTGTGCAGGAAGTCAGCACAAAAACAATCCTGCATGCAGTGGACACACTTGCACAATGGTGCGAGGGTACCTGCACTGGTGCTAGGCAGCCAGATGTGTGCCAGTGCAGGAGGGAAGGACAGGATGCATCCTATTTCATAAATACAGTGCATTCCTCCCCTTTCACATTGGCGTAGGGCAGCGCTGCAAGAAGACTTGCGGTGCTGCCCTATGCCAACTTCTTGTAAATGAGGCCCTTAATATTCTGTTGCAGAATCTCCCCATCCTCACAGATCTCACCTAGCTCTTCCATATGAAAGGGTTAAGTGGCCCAGCTGTTAACATCAGGAACAGAGTACACAGTGTTACTGGCACAGTTCACTGGCATTGTTTGAGTGCGACCAACCCATTCACAGAAGTATAGATTCCATCCACAGTAAATTCTACTAAAAACAGACAAAAGAGCCAGCAGTGCTCTATCTATAAAACTGATCGAGGCATTCATGTCACTTAAAATGTAACTGGCACATGGGGCCATACCAGCATCAATCCCACAAATTGGTCGATCCTCCAGAAAGCTACTAGTATCACTATTACATTACATTTTGAGTGGGCTGCGATTGTAGTTGTCAAGCATCTTCTTTGAGACTTTCTTGCATTGAGTCTTTATGTATAAACCTACAGAAGCCTCTTGTTTTGCTCATATGCTGCTTCAGAATGGATGCTTTAAAGAGGCAGCAGAATCCAAAATGGACCACGGAAGAATTATTACTTAAGTGCCCCAGTAGCAATAATGTTTTGTACACGGTGGTGGCAGTGCACCAGAAGCACCAGATCATTAGCAGAAGGTCTTTAGCAGACGGTCTAGTCTCGTACAGCAAGTGGTGTGTAGAAAGCAGGTACAGCACTATGTCAGCAGTGCCATGCTGAATAGGCAAAGGTGGTGCAACACAAAAGGTGCAATATAGTATTACTGCCCATTGGCCTAAGCAACAGCTCTCCGGAATCAAAGTAGTACCTGTCACAGCAGACGGTGTAAAAGTAGGGATAGCACCATATCAGTATTGCCACGCTGAAACTGGTCGAGGTTGCAGCATCCAGATGGTGCACTTGTGCCTCCAGCAGCAGGGGCGCACTGTCACAGATGGACCAGGAATGCAGCCAAGCCAGAGCTTAATGATAAAGTATTGAATATAGTACCTTGCAAATGAATGATATAGGTGTTGGGAGACTTTGACTTCTGCTGCATAGCTGCAAGTTGTTTCTGAAACAATTGTTATTTACCTGATGTACACTAACAGTACAAGAATCAAGTTGTTTTGCTGCATGAACAGGCAAATCAAAATAAAATGGCAGTGCAGTTTGTGCTGGTGCATTATGAACTTCGCAGAGGTTGATCTTATGTCTACCAAACGGTTCAGTTATAAGAATAAAAAGAGGGAATATTCGACCTACATAGAGGTTCATTAGTTTTAGGAGTTAGTAAATTATTAAATGTATGCATTTAACACACTGTCACGTAATGCACTGCAGAAGTCTGATTAAAGTTAGCAGAACTGACACAGCATGATTGTTGAAAATGATTAGTTCCAATATTATCATTTGTAGAAGCAAAATTAACCTTTTACTTAGTTGGAAAGTCTTAAATCACAGGCAATTGCTCTCCCAGAAATTACTGTTATTTCATTTTCCAACAAGAATGGCACGATAAGTACCATTGAACTAACTTACGTTCTGGTTAAATGTTCTATAAAGTAGATTTGTGCAGCTTTTCTTTTGCCCATATTTGAGCATTTTCTTAAGATATCAAGGATTTGTTAGTAAAATTAAAAACTAAAAGATTATAACCCTAAATTGAAAGTCAACTGGTTATGACATTCTGGCTTGAGGTGTCCAAACAACCTCCTGTTCACCTGCAAAAATGGAGATATAGTTTATTTATTTATGTCATTTGTACAGCGCCTGAATCACCCCAAATATGGTATCTCCGCGCTAGGACGATGCTAGAAGGGAGGTAGTGAGTAGCCAGAAAATGGGAAAAATTTAGAACAGGAAGGTTTTTAATTTTTTCCTGAAAAGCAGATAGTTAGGAGAAGAACGGATGTCCAGGGGGAGATCGTTCCAGAATTTGGGGGCAAGATATGAAAAGCATCCGCCTCCAATTCTGGCTTGTTTGATGCGGGGAATAACAAGAAGGCCTTTCCCTTCCGAGCGAAGGGTGCGTGAGGGAGTGTATTTAGACAGTTTGTTGGCGATATAGGCTGGTCCCAATTGATTTAGACTTTTGAATACTATACAACAGATTTTAAAGTGTATTCTTTTGCAAATGGGAAGCCAATGAAGTTTACGTAAAAGAGGAAGAGAGGGGGTTCGATACGGGGAGCTCGTAACCAGACGGGCCGCCGTATTTTGCACAACCTGCAGACTCTGAAGAGCAGATTCCTTTGCAGAGATCAGCAAAGCGTTGCTGAAATCCAGGCGGCTAAGTACCAGTGCATGGATAAGAGTCTTTCGTGTAGAGGAGGGGAGAAAAAGGAAAACTTTACGTAGCAGGCTAAGAGCGTGAAAGCATGCTCGTTTGGTAGCGCCAATGTGTTCATCCATGTTCAGGTTGTTATTAAGGAGAACTCCTAGGTTTTTAACTACTGGCTTGGGCGTTGGGACTGCACCAAGTTCTTCAGGCCACCACCTGGGGGCCCAGCAGTTCGTGGCATCTTTGAAGAGCATGATTTCCGTTTTGGCTGTATTGAGCTGCAAAACATTGCAGCTCATCCAGGAAGAAATTGCCTTCATTCCATTAGCAAAAGTATCTTGAATGTTGGGGTTATTTTTGTCAAAAGACAGGAGAAGTTGTGTATCATCCGCGTAGGAAATTGGGTTAAACCCAATATTCCTAAGGAGTGACGCTAGGGAGGCGATGTACACATTAAATAGGGGAGGGCTGAGACAAGAGCCCTGAGGACCCCCTTTAGTTACCATTGTAGTGTTGGATTTAAAGGCCCTAGATTAACTGTTTGTGTTCTGTCTTTGAGGAAGTCCTTCAACCATTCAAGGACAGTGTCCTGAACGCCTATAGAATGTAATCTGTCTAGCAGGATCTGGTGGGAATTCGTATCGAATGCGACCGACAGGTCGAGCAGTATAAGAATTACTGCACGACCTGCGTCCGCTTGCATACAAATGTCATCTACTACATTGACCAAGGCCAGTTCAGTACTGTGCCGGGGGCGAAACCCTGATTGAGAGATGTTGAGGCAGTTAGAGGACTCCACAAAGGC
This sequence comes from Lissotriton vulgaris, assembly GCF_964263255.1. Taxonomy (NCBI): domain Eukaryota; kingdom Metazoa; phylum Chordata; class Amphibia; order Caudata; family Salamandridae; genus Lissotriton; species Lissotriton vulgaris. The sequence goes on along the minus strand of NC_141691.1, from coordinate 2,052,676,604 downwards.
TGAAAGGTGCTTGTTGATATGTTTTTCTAGCAGTTTGCTATACAGTGGAAGCAATGAAATGGGTCAGTAATTAGTAACAACATTCAATGGTAATCTATCATTTTTCTTGATTGGCATAATCTGTGCAGTTTTCCATTCTTTGGGAAGTATGCCTTGCCTAATAGAGTAATTGAGAACGGACAAAGAGGTTTCGCCAACTCGATAGCAAGTTTTTTTTACGCTTTTGGCGGGTATAAGGTCTAGGGGGAACCCGACTTTGCAAATTTTAGTAAGTTCTCTGTATCTTGTATGGTGAGAAGAGGGAAATCTTTCAATATGCACAGACTGGGGGTATGGGGGGGGATCCTTGCATAGGGAGAGATCTGGGGTTATTATTAATAGTTCTGTGAGGAAGTGGTGTCATACATTTATAAATCATCAAATGAAAGTTATGCTCAAAGGATGACAGAAAGTAATTTTTACATTCAAAGCAAAATCTCACTAGTAATACAAGGAAGTTTCTTTATTAGGATCCTCTTGGGCTCATGTTCTGCATTACTAATCTCTAAGGTTAATTGCAACTTGTGTATGGTCTTTTTAGACTGTGAATTTTGTCTCAAGTGGATCCTTTGATGTAATCTCAGGGCTGGCGACTGCATAAATGCTTACCAAATTTGAAACAGTAGCGTAATTGCCATTAGTATGAACATATGAGTTATTCAACAGGCATAGAAAAATCTGAATTTTTTTTATCAGACCTGCAGGTCAAGAAACATGAATAATCTACTCGACCTAACTGTAATGCGCTTCACCCATAAATTTGTCTCACACTGTGTGAGCCTAGGTAAATATTTTATTTCACAGATTGGCTTTTTCTTCATTATGATATACAAGCGGGTCTTTAAATAAGCGAGTTCAGCATGTCTGCTGTACAAAAAAAAACCTCTTGATTGATTTGATAGACTAACCCTTTGCTTAATGTATAATGACAATCTAGCTCACATATAGGATGCATATGATCCCCGACTTGACTCTTAGCTCACTAATAGCACTGTCGTCAGGGCGGGAGCAGGAAACTCTTTCAGTTCATATTTAAAAACTCACTTTTCATAAATAAATTACTAAAGTATGAGTTGGTAGCACGCTGTCACTTACAGACATTTCCCATAGAAATTGCCACAACCCTTCCCAGTGTCATAGTTTTACTGCTAACATTATATAGAGTACAAAGGATAATGTTTGGAAATCTGCTGCCAATATTTTTTATCGTTTACATATCACCAAGTATTCTGATTTGTTTTGATTCTATTGAAATCTTTGTTTCATCTCACTTCGGAATTAAAAAAGTGTTGTCCTAACTACTGAAATATATTTTGAAATATACAGTTCACTTATACGCTATTTAAATGTTGTGCGCCCAGCACAACTGTTAGACAGTTAACTTTATAACATCGTCTAACTTTGCAGGCAGTTAGAGAAAGACAAGTAAACACCAATCTCCAGGATAAAATAAGCAGTAATTTGTAAAAAGGCATAACCTGACATTTGACTTCTGTCCACACTGCAAATGTGATAAGATAAAAACATGATTTAAAGGGATCTTTATGGCTCATTCACTTTCTGAATGAACAGAACACCTGTTCTTGGCCAGATTGAATTAGCTTGCCAGATCTAGTCAGTGGGCCCTAAAAATAGCTTGCCCTGATAAAATCTGACTCGCCTTATCGAGTAGATTTCAAGAGGCCTGATAAAGATACACTCCGACTGAAGCTTCTCTTGCAATCTGTACACCAGAATGGTTTCTCTCCAGTATGAACTTTCCAATGACTGTAAAGCACCAGCAGATATTCTTCTTAAAATGAATGCACTGGTCATTTTTCCCCAGTACATATTCTCAAATGCATATAAAGACTAGATCATCGACTGAAGCTCTTCTTGCTCACCCTGCACTGGTACGGTTTGTACCTTTTTGGCTCAACGGATGCACGTACAGTTGTGAGCTTCTTATGGCATTTTTCTAGCACTCTGTACATTAGTACGATTTTTCTCTAGGATGAATCTTGTGATATGATTGAAGCAGGGATCGGACTGGAGCTTTTGTCACACTAGATACACTTCATGGTTTATCCCCAGTGTGGACACTCTGATGTTTTATTAGTGCTGACCTCCTAGTGAACCTTTTTTGGCACTCAGTACATGAATATGGTTTTTCCCCAGAATGAACTCTCAGATGTGAATATAGGTGACCCCATTGACTGAAGCTTTTCTTGCACATTTTACATTGGTAAGGCTTCTCTCCAGTATGGATCCTTTCATGCGTTAACAAATCCTGTCGACAAATGAAGCTTTTCTGGCACTCTGTGCATTGGTGATATTTCTCTCCAGTATGGATTCTCTGATGTTGTATCAGAGTTGACTTCCAAGTGAAGCATTTCTGGCACTCTGAACACGAATATAGTTTTTCCCCTGTATGGATCCTCTGATGTGAATATAGAGTATACCTATGACTAAAGCTTTTTTCACATACTTGACATTGATATGGCTTCTCTCCGGTATGGATTCTTTCATGTTGTAACAAATTCCGTCGCCTACTGAAGCTTTTCTGGCACTCCGTGCACTCATATAATCTTTTACAAGTATGGCTATCCTGATGCTTCAACAAATGTGAGTTTTTAGTGAAATTTTTCCCACAGTCTGTACACTGATACGGTTTCTTTCCAGTATGGATCATCTGATGCATGTAGAGTTGTGAGTTTCGACAGAAGCTTTCTTGGCACTCTGTACATTGGTACGGTTTCTCCCCAGTATGGATCATCTGATGCCTGTATAGTTGTGAGTTTCGACAGAAGCTTTTTGGGCACTCTGTACATTGGTACAGTTTCTCCCCAGTATGAATTTTCTGATGTGATTGGAGATTAGACCTACCACTGAAACATTTGTCACACTCCCTACATTGGTATGGTTTCTCCCCAGAATGGATTCTCTGATGTTTTATTAGAGATGACTTCCAAGTGAATCTTTTCTGGCACTCTCTACATTGGTACAGTTTCTCCCCAGTATGAACCTTCTGATGTGACTGGAGATTAGATTTCATATTGAAGCTTTTGTAACACTCACTACATTGGTATGGTTTCTCCCCAGTATGAATTCTCTGATGTGTTATCAGAGATGCTTTACAAGTGAAGTTTTTCTGGCACTGTGAACAAGAATATGGCTTTTCTCCAGTATGGCTTCTCTGATGCGTATATAGATTACCCCTTTCAGTGAAGCATTTCTCGCACACTGTACATTTGAATGGTTTCTCCCCAGTATGAATCTTCTGATGTGCTTGGAGAATAGATTTCAGAAAGAAGCTTTTGTCACACTCACTACATTTGTATGGTTTCTCCCCAGTATGGATTCTTTGATGTTTTAATAGCGATGACTTCCAAAGGAATCTTTTCTGACATTGTGAACATGAATATGGCTTTTCTCCAGTATGGCTCCTCTGATGAGAGTACAGATAACCCCTTCGACTGAAGATCTTCTCACACAATGTACATTTGTACTGTTTCTTCCCATCATTAGTTATCTGATGAGTCACTAGATCGGAATTTTGAATGAAGCTATTCCCAAAATCTGCGTATTGGTATGGAATCTCACCAGCGTGGAATATTGGAGGATTAAAGAAAAATGGTGTGTAAGCGAACATTTTCACACACTAAAAAATAGTACAATCCCTTCAGGCCTGGAAACTTTTGTGCCTGAATATATTTGAACTGTGATTGAAACTCTCTGCAGCTCATATGACTTTCCTACCCAGGCTAGATTTTCTGATATAATAAAACCATCATCAGCGATGGTTTTCCTCACACTTCATATACTGATATAAGTATCTAAAGATAATTCTTTAACATGTGAACCCATTCAAGCTGGCAGTAAAGGTTGTCTGGCACTTTGTGCACTGTCATGGAAGTTTTCTATACCAGAATCCATATTCAAATGTTTCCTCACTTTGCTTGCTGTGGTACGATTAATTTTTTATACTGTTGCTGCTGAGGGTATGTTGCAGTGTTAGCTGATCATATTGCGCTGGTGGTCTGTTCATCGGCACCCTCTGAGGCTGTGAAAGAAGAAAATGAATTATGAATGTATCATTAGAAAAGGTCTGGTGTTCACTTATGCACAAAAATATTCAAGTTTGAAATTTCTTTAAAAGAGTGTATGAGTGCGCTAAACGGCATTGCTCAGAAGTGCAGAGTTTTGTGTTACTTTTTGCCTTCTGGTATGGAAAAAGAGGAGTGCAATATGCATATCGTTTGATGTACCATGTCACATAGGAAGAATGCAAAAATCGAATTTCTGTGGAATGCAAGGTCTTTGTTTCAGGTTACTTTGTTCAAGCTGTTTGTCGCCATTTTCTTGTATATGAATGGGAGATTATGGGTGTGTTGGAACAAGGGAGACCAGCACACTGAAGAGCAAGGTGGAGTGTGTACTGTATTTGATGTGGCTGTGAATCCTAAATGCGTGCTTCACCTTTAATCCTCAAAACAACAATTTATTGTTTTCAAGTACAAAATACTGTCATCATAGATACCAAAAGAGTAGCATTATATTTCTGTCTCATACATTTTTAAAGCAAAAGACCTTAAATCACAGTAGCATTCTAATTTCAATAGTTTTTTGTTATTACTTAAAACAAAAGAACAAAAAAAAGAACCTTCAGTTGGACATGCCCGATGAAACTAATGTCCCAAAGTTCACACCCAAAGTCCTGTTACTACCCTCGACCACTCATTTACAAAGTTATAAGCTTCGTCATACCTCAGTCTCCTGAGTTTTTAGTTATCCCAAACAAAAATGTAGTTGACTGTGCCCACAGCTTTCACCCACTGAGGGCAGGTCATGCCTTTGTAGTCTTTGTTTACGTATGACAGAACTGGGTTCCACTGAATTGAAGAGATTTGTCTACGAGTTTGTATGCAATTGTTTCATGCCCCAGTAGATACCAGAGCTTATGTGGCCGTAGCTTCTATATTGATGGGGTGGTCTTCCTCTGAAGGGATAAAAAGGTATGCCTGGATGCCAACAGGAGGTGGGAAGTTTACTAGCCTGCTGTGGAGTGAAGTATATTCCATCCCCAGGTCTGCTTAGTAGGGAAAACTGGGGTTGTCTAATTGTAGTCTGCACATGGATTTGTGACATTGCTAGAAAAATCCTGTACTAAAAACATTGCAGTCCGGGACAAGTCCGCAAGATGTGTAATAGGAAACCCACATCACCACATTCCTTCCAGCAAGTGTTAGAGTGCACATGGTTGGCAGAATGGAGACGAGCGAAAGTAAGAGACCATCAAACTGATTTTTATAGTCACTCTCTCTTCCCTGGGCAAGCCTAGCAAAATTATTACTATGAAGGAATATTTTGTCTCACTGTTTGGTCTCAAGCACTATACTGAGGTCTTTTTCCCCATTGTGGTCAAAACAGGGAATTTGTGTGTGTGTGTGTGTGTTGTAAAGTTTATAAGCTAATGGGCTTATTTATGAGAGGCTTTCGCCGCCGGAGTGTCACTTTTTCTTATGCTCTGGCAGCGCTAACCTCGCAACCATATCTATAAGGCCACGCACAGCCGCTCTGCCTGGCTTTGCATGCACACTTTGGGATGGAGTAACAAAAAGCAGTGCAAATCGCTGCTTTGCCTTACTCTGCGCCAGGGAGGAATTCAATGGACACTGCAGGGGGTTTTCCCATGCAAGACCCATGGATTTTGACGCTGTCCCAGATTTACTTTTTAACGTAAAGCTGGGGCAGCGCCAAAAACGTACGCCCCCCAGAGCAGGCGTAACGAGGAGAAATATTTTTCTTTTTCTTCGTTTCCTCTTTCCATGTGTGCTGCATTACATGGAAAGAAGAAAACATCTCTCTGGATTGTTTTAGTGCAGGATGGTGCCCCTTCCTACACAAAAACAATCCTCAATGCAATGAAGACACCATGGAGCAGAGGTCTTCAATCTGTGGGGCGCGACCCCCAGGGGGGTCGTGGAGTCCTGGGAAGGGGGTCGCAGATTCTGTCAGTTTGCCTTAGTGGCGTCAGGATGATTGAGGGTGCTCATGGCAGAGGCCTAATTCACATCGAGGGGTGAAAAACATCAAAGTCTCATTAACAAGTAAAAGGTCTTTTAAAGACCTGTGAAGTACTTGGTTGTGGATTTGTGTGTGTCCAGTGAAGCTGTTTCAGCCGGGCTCACATACAGGAGGGGGGGGGGGGTGGGGTGGCTGGGGGAGGAGGCTGTAGCCCTTTGAGTTCAATGGGCGTTACGAGCCTGGAGCTGTGGGACCCGCCTGTAAAGCACATGAAAGGTCCTCTCCCCCCCTCCGACATGTCCCATAAATCATTGGTTCAAGTCCCATGAGCCCTCATACCTGGCGCCTGTGTGGGAGAAATGTGTCTGAGAGTCTGTTCTTCACGGTGAGATGTTACAGCCTGTCTGCGGCCCTCCCATGAGAGAGGAAGAAGAAGGAAGAAGAGGCAGAGAGATACTGACCCCCCCCCCCCCCCAATGAGAGAGGCACAGAAAAGGTGGATGGATGAATGATGGGTGGGTGGATGGAAGAAAGGGTGGATGGATGAAGAAAGAATGTATGGATGGAAGGATGAAAGGGTGAATGGATGAAGGATGGATGTGTGAAAAGGTGGGTGGATGAATGATGGGTGAATGGAAGGAAATAAGGGTGGAAGGATGGATGTGTGGATGGAAGGATGAAAGGGTGGCTGGATGAAGGATGGATGTGTGGATGGAAGGATGAAAGGGTGGACGGGTGAAGGATGGAAGGATGAAAGTGTGGGTGGATGAATGATGGATGGATGTGTGAAAAGGTGGGTGGATGAATGATGGGTGGATGGATGGAAGGGTGGATGGATGGATGGATGGAAGGATGAAAGGGTGGATGGATGAAGGATGGATGTATGGATGGAAGGATGAAAGGTGGGTGAATGTGAGGTAATATAAATTTTGTGATCGATTGTGTCCCCTATCTTAGACCCCACCGACTCCGTGTACACGTTACAAGTACATGTAAGTTCCCTCCCCTTCAAGCTATGAAGACGCAAATACATTTGCGTCCAACGTTAACATGTCCTCTTTCAGATCCACCATGAATGGATCAAATAGTCCGTTCCTAAATATGCCATGCCAACGTCTTTATGTAGTGTACTCCACGTGTTTTTCAGCTCTGGCGAAGTAGGCCCTGAATTTCTGCCATCGAGCTCTTCCTGCCTTCCGACTCTGAGAGCCTCAGCACAGGCTGCCCAGGCTGCCCCCGTAACTATGAACTCTGTCCTACTCCCTGCACGGCTAACGGTGCTTGGCTCAGCCTGTTGCCTGCCAAGGCTGAATTCAACCTTCGAGTTATCTGCTCCACTCCTCGAAAATACATTCCTGTCTAGTAGTCTCACGTCAACATCCTTCCAGCTGCGGAGCAAAGGGCTCGGCCTCACTGTCTCTATGCAAGTAATTCATAGCTCTGTTTCCGTGGTAGGCCCATGCCCTCCCTCGCATCCCTCGCATCTCATGCAGACACGTAGACGCTCATGCACGCATTCACAGTCAGTATAGAATAGCCTCTTGTCCGAGAGACCTTTCCCTTCCAGATAATACAGTTCCTTAAACATGAGATATTAGATACGATTTGGGATTAGGTTGATCTGACATCCAGACATCTGTCTCCACATGCAGGGCTAAATGTCAAGTCCCCCTTCACCCCTCAAGTTACACGTACATTACACGTCATACTGCTGCGCACGCATCTCTGCCATGTATTTCTGCTGACACTGCCGGATTCACTCCTGGATCCGCCTACTTGTGACATCATGTTAAATGACGTTCCTGTACACGCCTTCATGCACGCCTACTGTAACGCCTTTTTGTTTTACGTACATGCATTCTTATCTCTCTTCTCAGCTGTTACGCCTCCTGCATATGCCTTTACTGTAATGCATTGACTATATATATGAATGCCTGTCAATAATGTATTGTCGCATACTTGCATATTCGCATATTACTATTGACTCTGTCAGTCTGTCCCTTCCCGAACCTGCGTGGTGACGGAACGGTATGCCACCTTGGCTCGAGCCAATATGCTAATCACCCAATTCCTTTTATAGGAATAAAACCCTTTTTGAGAAACCTCAAATATCACGGATTTTGCCTCTTATTTATTATGAGTTATTCTTATTGATTTTACCGCATAGAAATTCCGTACCAGGTAATTTAATTTACCACAAATGAAGGATGGATGGATGGATGTGATGAGGTCTAACAGGCGCATTTATGGTTGTCGATAGTTGTTGATGATGAAGAGTACCAATTTCTAGAAACTTTTGTCGGAAGGGGGTCCATACGCCTAAAAAGGTTTTACAAGGGGGTCTCGGCATCAAAAAGTTTAAAGACCTCTCCAATAGAACATTGTTGCCTGCATTGTCACTAGGCAGCAAATTGTGCACCAGTGTGGAAGAAAGGACAGGAGATTTCATATATAGATGATAATTCCAGGCGATTTTAATACAAAAAATAATAGGGACCGCTTAAAAAACAAGCATTTACAATGCAACGGTCTCGCCTTTGCAAAAGTTAGAGCTATTGGCATTGTAAATGACAAACTTTTTATTTATGTGTTGGGTTTGAAAACAGATAAATAAATGGCATTGTCATTTACAATGCCAATAGCTTAATCTCTCACAAATGCGAGACCTATTGCATTTGTACACACACACGCACACACGCACACACACAGAGCCACACACACACACACAGAGCCACACACACACACAGAGCCACACACACACACACAGAGCCACACACACACACACAGAGCCACACACACACCGAACCACACACACACCAAACACACACACACACAGAGCCACACACACACACACACAGAGCCACACACACAGAGCCACACACATACACACAGAGCCACACACAGAGCCGCCCACAAACACACAGAGCCACACACACACACAGAGCTACACACACACACAGAGCTACACACACACACAGAGCCACACACACACAGAGCCACACACACACAGAGCCACACACACACACACACACACAGAGCCACACACACACACACCCAGCCACACACACACACACAGAGCCACAGAGCATGATTCCAAGAGCCAATGTAATTAAAAAATTACTTGTGAAGAAGCACCGCCTTGTATTCATACTGTAGGCTTCTGGCAGTAACATCCGCCATGGCTGTAGTAATGCGGTAAACTGGTCCACCTTTTGGCGCTACATCCATGAGCAACTAAACGAACATCTACACAGGCAGGGTTAATTAAATATTCAATCATTTTAAAGGAATGGCTGTAGATCGCCGAAAATAAGATTTATAAACCAGATATATATTATTTAGTACAAACCCCGTTTTAAGGTAAAAACTATGATTTTGCTCTCACGGGTCTGTCTTTTCGTTTGTGAACCAGCCTCTTAACCCCTCCATACTGGGCCGATTCTGCTGCTGTGCTGGACTTTTAAAGAGTGAATGGGTTTATGACGGCCCCCAGCCGTCATAAGCACACGAGCACCGTGATGCATGACGGATGGGGGCCGTCATCAGCATGGAAGGGGTTAAGCTGTTGCGGACTACACTGCATGTCTCGCGCACCTCTTAGCTCGGCAAAATGTTAACACTGCCAAAATGTCCTCCCCCCAAACCCCCTCGCTCCGCTTCACACATCAAGGTTATGGGTCCGATTGCGCATATCTACCCTCAGATAGCACAGTTCATACCGATTGGGTAATTTGTGCTGCTAGCAGCGCCTCTATAGTTCTTCTGGGGCTTTGTTCTGACTGCTGTCAAACGAGACGCTTATCATATGAGGGGGGATACAAGTGTCTGGCAGCCAGCCTCTCTTCCCCCTCCTGATTACTGCGTCTCAAACACTCCCAGGTTTGCTGGGTCAGTGCTTGTGCGTCCAAGGACGTTTTTTTTTTGTCAAAGGTGTTTTTATTGAGATTGTAAGGAAAGAACAGAAAAAAAAAAACCAATCCCGCACAACTTCCCACGCAGGGGGCAATCATAGAGGCAAGTGACAAAGAGGCATGTAGCATGGAAAGCCACCGACATTTAGTCCGTAAGGTCCAGTCCATAGGAGGCGCATGAGACTCCCCCAAGCGCAGATACAGAGTCACCACAGAGTTGAGAACCGAGTCGGGGTGGGTGGCTTTGCGAGTTCAGAAAACAGTGAAAAGTTGAGCATTCTAAAGTGCTTTAGACCTATGTTGCCTCAGCTATTGGCAGGATGTCACAAAACACGAACCAGGAAACACCCCCCCCCCCTCCCACTCCCTGCCCCCCAGTGGTGGTGGCAACATCCGCGCTTATTCATTCATCCAGTTAACACACTCAGACCTGAAACAAATGGAGAGCTCGTACCGTGGATGGGCATACTGCTGACGGCAATCCTTTAGAAAGAAAGCGGACCAAAAGTCCATAGCGGAACATGAAGTTCTTGAAATTACCCAAGAAGATATCCGCCATGCGTTCCATGCTCAACAGCTTCCATAATCGTGCATGCCACTGGGAAAATCGCCGGGGCCTCTGGTTTCTTCCACGCCGCGGCTAGAGTGAGCTTGGCAACTCCAATACACAGCCATAGTATCTTTTTGTCAGCCCTAGTCTGATGTTCGAGATCAGGGTCCCGAAGGCCCAGCAGAATATGAGTCATCGAGTCCTGAATTGGGTACCCCAGTAGCTCCTTAACATGGGATAGGATCTCCTCCCAATATGGACGGATGATCGGACAGTCCCACCAGTTGTGGCGGAAGTCACCCAAGAGGCCGCAGCCCCTCCAGCATCTATCCGAAGAGTTCGGGAAGATCCGATGCAACTTGGCCGGGTACAAGTACCAGTCCATGAGAGTCTTAAGATGTGCCTCCCGGAGTTCCACCGAATGATTGTGTGCAGCGATGTCGCGCCATAGGTGCGACCATTCCACATCTGAAATATCGCGCCTGAGGAGTTCCTCCCAGAGCCCCATATATCGCGGCCTTGGCGATACGGCAGAAGAGAGAAGAAGATTATAAATGAATGAGATGACGCCCTTCATGGTGGTAGTCTGGGAAAGGAAAACCTCGAATGGGGCGGGCGGCCTCTTGGCCGCATCTCCGACCGCGGGTGACGTAGCCCAATGGAGCAGCTGGACGTAGTGGAAACGTTCAGATATTGGGACTTCGTAATCCCGCATGCAGTTGTCAAAGGTGAGTGGGGTACTGTCATGAAACAAGTGCGTGAGCGCATGGCAGCCCCCTTCCCTCCATGCATCAAAGGGGCCCTCCCGCAGGGCCAGTGGGAAAGCTGGGTTGAAGTGTAAAGGCGTGAAAGGACACAGGAATGACATCCATCGTTCATCACCAGATACCGTGTCCCACACTTTCAAGGTAGTGCTGGTGGGAGTACTAATGTACGCGTTCTTGGGCCTATCCCCCTTAGGCTTCCACACCAGGTTCCATATCATTCTCCCCGCCACACTCCTGTCCATATGCAGCCAGTGTTTCTCCGAGGTCTGTTGGGACCATTCCACTAAAACACATAGCTGCGCTGCCTTGTAATATAAGAGCATATCGGGGAGGCCCACTCCACCCTCTTACCGCGGCCGACAGAGAGTGGTAAAAGAAAAACGCGCCCGTCCCCCCTGCCAAATGAAACGAAACATCTGCGTTTTGAGACGCCGGAAGAAGTCCATCTCCAGTGGAATAGGAAGTGCCTGGAAAAGGTATAAGAACTTGGGGAGAAGGGTCATCTTGAGCGTGTGAATTCTCCCCAACCACGATATGTACATCAGTTTCCAGCGGCCGAGGTCGCCCTGTACCTTTGCCAATAGTGGGGGGAAGTTCGTGGAGTACAACTTCCCTATCGTGGGAGTCAAATGGATCCCCAAGTACAAGATGGAGTTGGAAGCCCACGACAGCGGCGTGAGCAGCCGCAGTCGGTCCACCTCTGCCGAAGAGAGCGTGAGATTGAGAATATAGGACTTATCATAGTTAGGCTTTCCTGTTTTCAGTTTCTATTTTTGTTAAATTCTGGTGGTGTTTTTTCAGTGTTTTCCAGTGATTTCAATACCTCAAAAAAACAGTGCTTTTCAGTGGTTACTCATTTTTGCGCCATAAAAAACAACTGAAACGGTGTTTTACCGGTGTTTATGGAACGCTTTGCTTTTATTATTGCTTGCTTTCTTCATTGATGCATAGTATATAGACAGTCTATGTACAGTGTATATGAGGTCCACATGCATTTTTACAAGTCGAAGGTTAAGTCAGCACTTTCAGAAATTTGCCTGAAAAGGGAGGCTCTGTGCAAGGCACACCTCTTGAACTGGGTACAGAGAGAACTTTTTGGAAATGAGAGATTTCTGGGGGTGTTGGGCGTTGTAGGCAAGGCAGGCAGTTCTCATAGCTCATTTAGAATCAATGTGTTGTCATTTGAAGAAAGTGAGAGCTTGGTGACATGTTCATGGTTTTGGGCACTCCTCACAAATCACATAGCATGATGGCACGGCTATGAGTAAAGCTAGGCTGATTTTCACTGCTATTTTTTCCCCCTCAGATTTATATAGTGCTAACTCGATCTGAAGGTATTAAAGCGCTTCACATGAGCACCTGTTGCGTTACACAAGGGCACATTAATTTTTGTTAGGGATGGGTAGATTGCGTGATTTGGCCAGAATCACAGGATGTTGAGTGTCATTGCCGAGACTCGAACCCCGTTTGCCAGATTTGAGGTCCACCGCCCTAACCATTAGACTAGATCCTCTGCTGCTGTTTTTTTCAAGGATTATGGAAGAGTCTATCATAGCATGGTGCTACCAGCCTTGTGTTAACCTTGTAGGTATGTTCTCCTGTAGCGTGGAAAACAATCTGTGCTACAGAATTTAAAAAAACATGCACATCACAGTGCAATCGTCTATAGGTCTCTGCTCCCCCTTAGCTTAGAGAGACCATTTCTGCGTTCTCTGGATGGCCTTAAGATGGTTCTATAGGTCCCTCGGAGAGCATTTCAGAGTTTAGGGGCTAGGAATTTGAAGGAGCGCCCTTCACTCCTTGCACTTTTAATCCTTGGTGGTATAGTGAACAGTTGCAGCCTGGCTGCCCCCTCCCACCTAAGAACACCAAACTTCTGTGCAGTTAGTTTCATCCTTCACTGCTCATTGTTGTTCCCTCCTCTCCTGCCCTCCCCTCCCTCCAACATCCCCTCACACTTTTTTATTTTTATTTTATTTTTTATTTTATGCGTTTTTATATAGCGCAGACTTTACCCGAAGGTGTCAGAGCGCTTCACAAAAGGAACAGTAGTGATACATGACGAGAAAATGACAAGTGAGCATGTTACAAAAGCAAATGTTACGTTACATGAGGCAATGGTGACAATTGTGAGCAAACAAAATACAAGAGGTAGCAAACGCTACGTTACAGGAGGAAAAAGTGACATGTGTGCATGTTACAAAAGAGTACACAATACAAGTAGAAGTACAATACTGCAATAAATGGCAGTCCAGAGTATCCTTCTACCATTAGAATGTGGTGAGAGAGTGAGCTCTGGGAGGAGGGAATTAACAAGGAGACCCTTCACAGTACTGACTCTGGAGCATCCTGCCACCATGGGGTAGAGTCAGTCACACATCGGCCGTGCAGGGACAACCCGCTGCTCCCAAGAATAGCCGCTATATCCCTAATAGAGCTGCACTCGCCTCTGGGCGCTACAACAGAAAAGTGTTCAAGCGCCGGCGAGACAGCCCATACAGCAGTGCGCTGTGAAGCAAGGCGCTCCGAAACAGCTGAATGAATGTGCATTTGATCCTAAGGCATTATGTGCCAAAGCCCCCTTTCCAGACACTGCTGGTCCGCTACCAACCCCAGCCAAGATGTATGTACCGTGCAACCTCTGCACACGAACACAGCGTGAGATGCGTGTCACGTACAGACAAGCACAAAAGGGCGTGACTCAATGCGTCTTGTAACTGCTACACGGATCATGCACCTGTTCTGCCATCTTTCAACTAATATTGGGAAGTGAAATAAAGATGGGGGTAGGGAAGAAACACAAGATCAAAGGGAGACAGAGAAAGAGTAACGGAAACACGAGAAGAGAAAGGAAGCAAGGGTGAGCGAAAGCAGGCGATAGAAAGAAGGAAAGAATAGGGAAAGAAATAAAGAAGGTTAAAGGAAGAAAAAGAAAGAATGAATGAATGAATGAATGCAAGAGAAAAAAAATCACCTTAAAGGAGACAGAGTGAGCGATGAAGTCACTGAAATAAATGAGAAGTCACAGTGCCGAGTGTAGAGTGATGTCACAGAATGCACCCACTTTCTCACAGACACATGCATCTCCCTCAACCCCAGTTTCCTCTCCTACAGCCCCCCTCCCCTCCTATTCTCTTTTCAATCCTTCCTTCCGAGCTGTGATGGAAATGCGAGCCGACCTCCTAAACGAGAGACATCTGCACAGAGCACAATCACATGGACACTGACACATCCTGATGAATGAGGGCTTTGGCACGCCCCCAGCCACCTCTTGTGGAAAGTCACTGGAGGCTGCGGACAAAGCCTCATTAACAAGTCAATGGTCTTAAAGACCTGTGAAGTACTCCGGTGCGGCTGGCAGATCAAAAACGTGTCTGCCCTGGAGGCTGCTCAGCCCGGGCTGCCACACTAGGAGGGGGGAGGAGGTGGGAGGGGGGGGACTGAATCCCGTTTGAGCCCAATAGGTGTCTTCAAGCTCCCTGGTGCAGCTGCCAAAGTAACTCCCCGGAGGGAGGGGGGTGAGGGGGGGGGAAGGGGGGGGGAGGGGGGAGGTAGGGGGAGGAGGGGGAGGGGGGAGGCCGAACCCTGCAATCTACCGTGCATCGCAACAGCACGTTACTGCAGGTGATATTTTTATTATTGGAAGAGAATATGGGGAAGCGAGGCGAGGGGTGCCCGCGTTCTTTCTGTGGAGGCGGATGTTCCTCTCGCCTGCACACACTCTGAGGCTATGCCCCACCACTTCCAAAGTTCAACAGCCACCCCTGCTTTCTTCTCAACAATTGGAGTATCTGATAAGATGATTGCCACAGACCTGCCGATAAACAGTCAGAGAATAGGTAGATTGGACTGTGGGAGAGCTAGTGATGTCTAAAGCTGCCCCCGTTTCACATTGAGCAATACTTGGATGGTAAAACCGCTTGAGAGCCACTGATTCTAAAGATTGGAGGTGGAGATCAGCAATTAGAGGTGTCCGCATGAAGTACACATATGGTGTGCAAAGGTGAGATTTTTATTAATGGAAGAGCGTTTAATACACAAATATTTATGCATATCACCAGTTAGTACTGGCACTTTTTCGCACCTCTATAAGAGGGTTAATCCTACTCATGAAGGACATCAATCCGGGTGCCCATGTGCACAGGAAGGCATCAGAAGCATCACACACCAGATAGGTGGACTTGTTTATGCCAGGAGCAGTGTGTAGCTCTGAATCACAGGAAGTGTGGGCAGAGAAAGGGTGAATGTCTCCTTCTAAGTCACAGCAGTCAGCCCATGCTTGGCTCCGCCTCTGCCACAGGCTTTTTCAGGACTTTGGGTTTCCTTTTGCTTGCACCTTTCTTGTGCGCGCTGGGTTTCCACCTCTTCCTCCACAGACGCCAGAGTGCCCTCGCTCCAATTTCCCACGCTCTGCTCTCCGTCTCCCACATTCCCGAGCGCTGCTTTCTCCGCCACAGAGCTGGTGTTGGTGTCCACAGTGACGCCCTGCGGGCCTCGGCTGCCCAGGCGCCGGCTCCTGGGGCTGGGAGTCTCCACTCCCTCGGGGTGTTCGGCCAACTTCAAAGGACAGGACTTCACTGCTCTTTCGTATTAATGGAAGAGATTATGGGGCAGTGAGGGGAGGGGCGCCCGACCGCGTTCTCTCTGTGGAGGCGGCTGTTCCTCTCGCCTGCACACACTCTGAGGCTCAACAGAGCCCCCAGGGACTCTGAGAAGGGGCAACAGAACAACAAAGCCTCATTAAGTGAATGGTCTTTTTAAAGACCGTGAAGTACTCTGGTGCGGCTGGCCGCAATTAAACAGACGGCAGACCACAACAGCTCCTCTCCCCCCACGTCAGCTATGAAAATCAGTGACACTCGGTTTAAACCGGGTCACCTGATTTTCATCCGAAGGTGTACTGTCATTGAGAGTCGGTTTTAACCGAATTCCGGACAGCCTAATCATAGTTAATCCTAAAGCCTGCCACCTCCTCGAAGCGCGACAAGGGGTCCTGGACGTGCGGAAGGGACTGAGTTGGGTCTACAAGGGAAAGGAGAACGTCATCAGCGAAAAGGGTAATCTTGTATTGCTCTCCCGTAAAGGGAATGCCACGAATCTCCTGGTGCTCCCGTGTGGCTAATGTTAATGGCTCAATGCTCAGGGCGAAGAGCAGGGGCGGAGGGGGCAGCCATGCCTGGTGCCTCGTGAATGCGAGAAAAATGCCGGCAGGTGGCCATTAACCGCTACTCTAGAGCGGGGCTGCTGTAATTTGCCCTAACCATCGATAGGAGTTTAGCCGAGAAGCCAAAGGCCGACAGGGTGTGGAACAAGAAGCCCCAGTCCACCCGATCGAAGGCTTTTTCTGCATCAAGGCCCACCAGGTCCACCGGAATCTTGAACCTATTAGCCTTCTCTATTAGGTGTATCACCCTTCTGGTATTATCGTGAGTCTGGCGTCCCTTAATGAATCCAGACTGGTCCGGGTGAATGAGTGCTGGCATCAGGTCCTGGAGCCTGTTCGCGATGATGGAGGAGTACAGCTTGGCGTCAAGATTGAGAAGAGCTATTGGTCTATATGAGGAGCATTTAGATGGGTCCCTCCCGGGTTTGTGAATAACCGAAATTACGGCCTCGGCCTTGGATCCCGACGTTTCCCTGGCCTCAGCCATGCCATTAAACAGGTGCACCAGAAAGTCGCCCAACCAGGAGGCGAAGGTCTGATAGAAAAGAGCCGTATAGCCGTCTGCCCCAGGTGCCTTATGGGGCTTCAAAGCCTTAATGGCTCCCAAGACCTCTTCTCTAGTGAAGGGAGCCGCGAGTAACTCATTCCACTCTGTGGAAACCTGGGGTAGTGGGAGGGCGCTTAGGAAGTCTCGTTGTTTCTCGGGGTTTAGGGCATCTCCCGCGTAGAGCGAGGCATAGAAGTCACCGAAGAGGTCAGCCTTGACCTTGTTGCAGTGCTGCACAGTCCCAGTTGTATCCCGGATACCCCCTATGTATTCCTTCACTCTTTTGTCCCGGAGTTGTCGAGCTAAGTGTTTCCCTACTTTGTTTCCTTGGGAATAGGAGAGGCGACGCAATTTCAGCAGGGTAAACTCCGCTCTGTTATTATAATGAGCCCTAAGTTTGCCCCTGACCGCCGTCAGTGGGCGAAGTGTCAGCCTGGTAGGGTTCTGTTTATGTGCCTGTTCAAGAGCGGAGAGCTCCCTTTCCAATTCCTCACGTTCCTTCCTCTGCAACTTATTAAGGTTAGCATTGAGGGCCAAGCAGGTACCCCTTAGAGAAGCCTTAAAGGCGTCCCACGTGTTGAACACCGATGTATCCTGCACTGGGTTGAGATGATAATAACTCACGGATGGCCTTGCGTAGTTCCTTACACGAGGTCTCGTCTCGGACAAGAGAGGCGGAAAGTACCACTTGCGTTGGCCGTTTCTCTCTGCCGACCAGTGGAGGCAAAGAGCGAGCAAGCTGCGGTCAGAAACTGAAAGCGGGAAGATTCTGGCTTCGCGGATGACTCCTCTAAAGGATTGACTCAAAAAAAATGTGGTCTAAGCGGGAATAAGAGTGGTGGATATGGGAGAAGAAGCTAAAATCCCGAGAGTGGGGATGAAGAGAACGCCAACCGTACACTATCCCCATGTCACAGATTAGCCGCTGCGTCTCAGCGGAGAACAGACCAGTATCGGACCTCTGTTGGTGAGAGCTATCCAATTCCCTATTCCAAACCAGATTAAAGTCCCCCAGCAAAAATAAGACCCCCTCAACAAAGTCCTCCACCTTTGCAACAGGTCCTGAATATAACCATTTTGGCCCAAAAACGTGCATAATTTGCCACGAAGCAGGCCTTTAACCATGAGCCAGCGGCCCTCCTTATCGCTGCGCACACTCAAGGGCTGGAAGTGGAGGAAAGAGCGGAAGAGAAGGGCCACTCCCCTATGCTTCGTGGGGGCGGACGATCTGTAAATAAGGGGAAACTGCCTATGTTTGAGGCGGGTCTCGTCTTTTCGCGAGATGGGTCTCCTGAAGGCCCACCACATCCAACTGATGATCATTTATATATTGCCAAACTTTCTGGCGTTTCTGTGGGGAATTCAAACACTTCACATTCCATGTTCCTATAGTGATCGGCATTACAAATTAGTGACCCCCCTCCCTCTCCATCAGCAGATATACACCGATCGGCTCAACCCCCTCCCTCCAACCCCCTTCACCGCCCGGAATGCAATAGTGCACAACAGTTACCATCATTACACAGAACAGGGTCAAGGACAGTGGAGCCCGTCCAACAACCCGGTTCCCTCCTCACCCTTCCCGCAGGCTCCCCGGCCCTCCACAATCCGACCCAGCGCATCTGTTGATTCCACCCTACCTCTCCTCCCCCAGCCGCACCAAGACACCAGCACCATGCAGCCATCGAAGCAGCAGTCTCATCACAGCAGTCCCTCAGCGCAGCAGAACCCAATCCTGGTCTGTTAGAACGCAGACACACATCATACCACACACTGGAAGCTGTATACACCCACATACCTTGGCCACCACCACTGCCCCTCAACCCCCAAACCCCCCCCCACCCCCCCCCCAACAGACCACCCAAACCCCCTCCCGACCCAAGAGACTTAACGGCAAACCATCATGGCCAAACAAAGCAATGAAAAGTCTAAAAAAAGAAGCAAATAGTGCAGATCAGAGGGACAGACAGTCCCAAATTGTGGACGTCCATTGGTACCCTCAGAGAACGAGGGGTCGAGGCAACAGTTAGTGTCCACCCAGAACTCTGGACCAGGGTGTCTTCCCAAAAGTACACAAATACCCACGGTACCTGAAAGGGAGGTGTCCCTCCGACGCCAGACAATCTTCCTCCCCGGGCTCAGGCCGCTCCAGAGCTATCCTGCGATGGCGCCACCGTCACCGTTGCTACTGAGGCAACAGCTGCACCTCTCTCCTACAGGCTAACCGAGGGATCCGGCCTCCCCATCGCAGCAGCCCAACCTACTCTTTGCCAGAATGGGGAGCGCCGTCTTCGTCTTGATGGAGAGCTCCCCCCACTCGGGGAAGGGGCAGCATCATTCAAGCCCAGGAGGTCCTTGGCATCCTTCAGGGATCTGACTTGAACCAACCTTTTCTGCCATCTGAAAATAAGGCGAAAAGGATGGCCCCAGGAGTAGGCCACATTCTGGTCGCGCAAGAAGGCCGTCACAGGCCGAAAGTCACGCCTCTTCTGAAGCGTCGAGGCCGCCAGGTCCTGGAACAGCTGGGGACGATGGTACCGAAATTGCAATGAAGAAATCCCTCGGGCTTTCCGAAGTATGCTTTCCTTCAATTGGAAATCGTGGATGCAAACCAGGATGTCAGGTGGTGGAGCCCCCGTGCCCCTCGGCAGACCAACTCTATGGACCCTGTCCATACGGATTTCATGGAGGTCATCCTCTCCCAGGATCTGCAGGAAGAGGGCCTCTACATAGCCCCGTAGGTCTCCAGCTTGTTCGTCCCAGGGCACGGCTCAGATGCGGATGTTATTCCGGCGGGACCTGTTCTCCAAGTCCTCCGCGTGGGCCTGGAGGTCCAGATTCTGCTCCGTGAGCCGGAGGACATCCTGCTGGAGTTGGTGCACTTCGCCAGCCAGCCCTAAATCATGATCCTCCAGTGTGGCCACTCGTTCCCCAATGCCATCTACATCTCTCCTCACCTCACGGAGATCTAAAGCGAGCTGGGAGCGGAGTTCGGAGATGTCCTCTTTTATGGCAGAGAAAAGTTCCAACATGAAGGCCTTAGTGGTGGGTGCATCATTGTCCTTTTATCTGGGCGAGGCGCTGTGACCCGGCGATGCCGTCTGCTGGGCTCCCCTCGGCGGGCATCCTTGCCTGGCTTTTCCTTACGGGGTTTGGTGGACATTGCGCCGTTCTTGTGGTGGCCACTCCAGCCGGGCAGAGTGTCAGATCAGACCTTTCTGCTAGTCTAGGCGTCCCAGCTCCCAAGCTCACCAGCTACTTCCACCAGTCGCACTGGATACTCCTGCTGTCGGGCCGTCAGAGCTGACCGCTTATGAACGCTCCGCAGTGCTAGACCGCTCCGTCCCCAGGGAGCACAGTGGGGATCTTGATACAACGTGCCGCGACAGGGTCACCGGGGGGGGGCGATCCAGCCGGGGAAGTATGTCTCTATCCACCGCCTTCCCACTAGACGATGCACAGTCACTGGAGACAGAGCAGGGCTCCAGGCCATGCGGCACCCGACACTCGCAGTCACGAGTCCGAGGACCCCCCTCATCAGAGTTACAACATAAGGTCGGGCATCCACCCCAGGTATCGCCAGGTGTAGGGCCTCCCGAATGGGTGACGCCGCAGCTCCAGATCGTGCAGGGCCCCCAAAGCTAGTCTGCCCCGCCGCTTCCACCTCACCTCTCCCCTCTCGAGCCTCCAAAGACCAGGTAGCCGGGTGAAGCAGTGCAGGCCGGACCTCCGTCCAAGATAAGCCGTCCGCGTCTCGAGACGCGGCTCCGACCGAATGCAAGTCGGTCCCCAGGCACTCCGATAGCGGCTGTCGGCGCGGAGTGCGTGCTGCGCCCGGTTCCAGAGTGCTCTCCGCCCGGTGCTCCCGTCCGCAAACCCAGGACTGGTGTGGCGGCAGCGGGGCGGCGATAGTCCCAGTCACTAGCTGTGTTCAGCAAAATAAACCAATCCGCCGGCAGATCTCTCTTCAGGCGCTAGCCTGCTAGGGCAACCCCATATGTCCAAGCCGGCCTCCTCCACCACAAGCCACTCCTCGCCCTCGTTATCAGGCTCCGGTAGGGTGATGTAGTAGGCCCAACCAGGCCCAAGTAGGCCCTGGGTCTCCTCGTGGTGACCGAATCCCACAGACCACAGCGAAGGCGGGCGCTGACTTCCCGCCGCTGCCTCTCTCCCAGCTCCGTCTCCTGGTGGCCAGCGTAGGTCCCGCCTTCCGCTATGGCGGCGTGCTTCTTGGATCCTGCTCGGCGCAGCGTGCAGCACCACACTGGCCAAGGGAAACGGACCACGGACCGGCCCCACCCCTCTCAGCTCCGCGGACGGAGGGCCGGTATGCAGGTCTCACAGGTGCCGTTCCGGATAAGCCGCTCACCAGTGCAGCGCCGTCAGGCCACGGTCTCCGTCACTTCGCTAGGCCGCACTCCAAAGCCGCTCTAGGGCAGACCGCCGCCAAGGGAGGCAGATCCCCTCCTCCTCTCCGCAGCCGAGCCCGGGCCTCAGCAGACGGCCGATCCACGCCGCCGAAGACAGCAATCCTGGCCCTGGGAGCCGAGCGAGGCACAGCTAGGAAGCTCTCTGTGAGGTGGAGCACTCCGCAGGAATTTTCAGAGGCTCAGATGGCCCCGGAAGGTCGCTAGGCAATGCTGTAAAGGCCACGGCGCCGGAGGGACACGTCCTACTCCGCCGCCATCTTGGCCACACCCCCCAAGGACGGTTTTTATAGGCATTGTGGTATTTGTAGTCCTGTTAAAAAAACAGGTGCCCATCAGAATTCAAACTAATAAATAAAAAGGTACTGATGGAAGGGCGGAAACGTGGACTTGGAAAACTTGAGGGTCGTGTCTGGTCCGGCAGAAAGTACGCATCGTGTCTAAAGCAAAGGCGAAAAGCAGCATTACAATTTGCTGTTACACTTTGCTAAGAGCTTCCAGGTACAATGTGGATGAAGATTGGGCAGTCTTTTAAGGAAGGTAGTGCAAGGAACCTGTACCATGACTACCAGTCGTAGCCACCGCCTGGTCATTCAGCCAACAAGAAGCATCCTGGGACTTTTATGCCCGAGCCTGTCATGTAAAAAAACAAACTACAATTTCTCTTATAGTATGTGGTGATGGTTGTAAAGACAGGGCATGATAAAAGTTGCGCTCACCACAGCTAAGAGAAACAGAATAATTAACATAAGACAACAAACAGCATTACTGATATGCGTGTGCCCCGCAAACTGGCCATGGGGTAAGAAGAGAACACGAGAATAAAGGCATGGGAACCACCTCAAATAAAAGCACGACAGAGAAGGGCGAACAAAACAACCAACGCCTCCATTTGTTGTGAAGGATCCGGATTCAGATGCATGCAGCTCCGTCGTAGAAACAAACAGCTCAATGCCCTCCGGCCTCCAATTGCTACAACGAGGGAACTTTCAGTCAATTCATTTAAATGAGCCATTTCCGTAAATATATATCCTACTTTGTAAATACACACAGAATAGCAAGCACTGGGTTTTCCACCTTCTCTGACTCTGCCTCGCATATACCCCGGAGTGCCGTTGTGCACCGAGTGAACCCGCCGACACGGACAGTGCTTTCTCCTACCATCCAAGGCTAGGCTTGCACGGACGGGCACTGCGCCCTCCACGCCGGCAATCTACGTGAACATCTGCAGACTGCCGACATCCTAAGAGCTGCGATTGTAAGCGGCCCTTTAATGACTACTGTAAACAAACAAATAGAGCTAACACTTTTTTGAACTTGAGGTACAAGCAAAGGGAACCAAATCTGTCGTAAGCAGCAGCCGACAATGCGATTCTTGGTGAAAAACATCATGCCCACAGCCCCGTCACCGGGAGGCAGCGTCATTCATCGGGGCCACTAAATAAATGCATGCCGTAGGGGCTTGTGGAAAACATGAGTACAGAGCTGAGTTGGCCAAATGCCCAGGGTAGAGTGAATTTGGCGCTCGCTGCACGTAATTGTGCACACGCAATCCAACATGCCCGAATCCGTCGGGAAATTCCAGACGTTTGAAGCAAAAACATAGCTTTATTTGGTCTCCCGCCTAAAATCACCTCTTCTTCAATACACGTTAATAGGGAAAATACGTTCTTAGATATCTTTTCAAAATCTCCCAACAGTGTTACAATATGGGCATGTATACCAACTAAGACTCACCGCCTTGTATTCATACTGTAGGCTTCTGGCAGTAACATCCGCCATGGCTGTAGTGATGTGCATTAAAAATCCCCGCTTAACAGAAAGCATGCAGTAGGAACCAACCAGCTCTCGACGGAGCGCTGCGCCGCAGAAGGCTCCGAGACAGCGCTATACGGAGCGAGGTTTCCAGGGAAGGCAGCTCCGACAGCAGCGGGCGGGGGAGGATGCCGGAAAAGAGGCAGCAGCAAAAGCGGAGGGGGGTGCACTGCTCAGCGAGTCCTCGGCACGGCAGCCATTTTAGGAGTGGTGGAGAGTCCGGGAACAGCTGCCCGCTGCCGTCTGTGTCTTGTTTCGTCTGCCTGGGTAAAACTCTTAACATTACAAGGAAACTTTTTTCAATTGTCACACAGTGTTTCAAATGGAAAACAAGCGTTGTCAGAGCTGCCCCCGTGGGAGCAAAGGGAGGAGAGTGCGAGCGAGCGGGGAGCTGGCACAGACTGACGAAAAAACAGCCCTGGCAAAAAAAAAAAAAAAAGGAAACACCCACAATGGGCCACCTCTTCATGACGAAACAAAAGGGGCGGGGCTTTAAAAAAAACACAGAAACGCCCACGAATCTGCTCCAAGAATGAGTGACATTATTCTCTTCCAATGGCTAGCCTCCATTTATGGAGCTAATCAATGGAAGAGAGAGGCAAGTTCAACCCCAGTTAGTGAAAAACAAAATTTCTCGAGCTGCGTGACACTGCTGCGCAGTGTACGACAGTCGAGACCTAAAAAAAAAAAAAGTATGTCGACAGCTACACGATGTAGATAATGAAAAGCATGAATTGGAAAAACTTGGTCTACGTATCTCAAATGGAAAAACAAAGGGAGACCAACCTGCCGGCATTACCTTCTTAAGTGGGGAAAAAACAATCCACAATTGATTATACAATGGTAAGCAACGATTTACTCCATTCAGTTGAATCCTTCCACATTCAATCCCCGCCCTGGAAGTGAACACTTCCTGCAAGTTCTCGCCGTACATGCGAACCTGAGTCAGAAAAAAAGTCACCAAAACTCTAACAGAAATGCCAGTAATATATCATTTGAAGAAGTTAAAATCGGGTGGTAAAAACATTGAATCTATCATGGAGGCAGTGCATAAACATGTAAATGACAGTAGTTCGCACAGGGTACAAACCTTAGAAGAGGCTTGGGAAATATTAGGGAAATCCCTAGTAAATAAATTCCCAGTACTCCCAGGACGCCCAGGGTTGCAAAGAAGAATATATTAACCATATTACACTATCCAGCTCTGTGACCATAAAAGGGAAATAGCAAGGGAGGTGAGAAAAAGAACTGGCGAAGTAAGAGCAGGAAAAATAGTAAATACGTGCCACATTAAAGATATGAGGACGATATACAAGGAGAAGTGCAGGGATGCAAAAAAAGAACATGGATAAACTCTGGGAGAAATTACTATGGGCCAGTAAACTGCCAAACAGCAGCGAATTTTGGGGCATTCTAAACAAACTAATAAAGGGAACAAGAATATACCAAATGGCAGGAATAAGTGAGGTAAATTGGAGGCAACACATTCAAAATCTGTATAATCACATAACAAATGATAAGCAACCTAGTCTGGAAAGCAACCTGAAAACAGCACAGGAGGAAGAGCAGTATCCATTTACTAAGTGTTTACTTATCTTGGAAAATGGGCACATCGAAAAAGACCTTAAGGAATTATGCCCCATTGGTTCAAACCCCTTAACTAACAGCACATTATTAAAGGAAGTACTAAGAAAACTGAAAACGGATGGTACAGCTGGGCCAAACGGCCTCCCAAACGCACTTTTCAAGCAAGAGCCAGACTTCTGGGCCAATTATCTTACGCCATTATTTAATCATTTGTTCTCCCAAAATAAGACCCTAAAATCGTGGAAAGGAAGTATATTCAACGCCATTTACAAGAACGGAAGTCGTAATGAGCCTTGGAATTACAGGCTTGTTGCCTTGATGGATGTGGAGGCAAAACTCTGCGCATCATGCATTCTGTTAGATCTAAAAGCATGGACTGAGGGAAAAGCTATAATCCCCAAAAATCAAACTGGCTTTAGACAAGGAATAAGCACGATCACAAATTTGGCCGCGTTAGAAATTCTGACGGAGAAAGCTGCACTAAAGAACATAGGACTTTTTGTATGTTTTATCGATCTCAAATCTGCTTTCGATAGAGTTCCAAGAGAACGACTTTGGATGAAACTACATGAATGGGGCCTTCCGCAAAAATTACTGGACGCCATACTAGCCCTTCATTCCGAAACTTGGGCAAGGGTGAAGTTGGGATATGGTAGCATCCTATCTTCCAAAATAAACATTCATAATGGCCTAAAACAGGGTTGCGTTTTGGCCCCAAGTCTTTTTAACTTGTATCTTGCCGACTTGCAACTTTATTTGTCAAATATAAATGGGCTTCCTCCAAAGTTGGCAGAAGACCATATACAGTACCTGCAATATGCAGATGAAATTGTGGTCTTAAGCCAAACCCCGATCGGCTTACAAAGAGTTATTAACCACCTAACAACATACTTTGATGAGCAAGGGATAGAATGAATAAGAAAAAAACAAAAGTTGTGAAATTAGCAGGCCCTAGCCCAGGAAAACGCAGGTGGATTGCCAAAATGGAACAAATAGAGGAAGTCAGTTCATATAAGTATTTAGGGATACATTTGGGTCGAGGGATGACATTTACTGAACAGAAAAGGGCAATGGAAGCAATAGCACAATCACTAATCTTTGCTTACAAATAAGTGAAACAAAAACGGAGTTGCCCATCATATAGTCATCTTTTGAAAGTAATGGCCTCACAATTAATCCCTGCTCTTGCATATGGTTTGGAAATATGGCACAGCTGGGAACATTAAGTTTTTTTTTTTTATTGTTTTTATTGAAAACGATAACAGGGCGTTTGTTAGAAAAATGGCGCATACACTGGATATGACAGTTCGGTATAGCAGACAGTATCATTACAAAATAGGAGACATTGTATTGGCAAAATTCCTTATACATTGGTACGGTCAAATAGCTCCCCACTCCCTTCCGGCTAAGAATCTGATTCACTCTACCCCTCCGGTGCAGGTGGATCACACAGATACCCTCTGTACTCATTCCATGAGCTCCAAATTTTCCCCCATTTCCGAGGGCACCCCCGGTGCACATATACCACCTTCTCCGGAAGCATTGCTGCATCCAGATCACGACATCAGTCTCTAAGTGTGGGCACTTCCCCAGAACCCCAGTACTTGGCAATATTTCGCTTGGCATACATAACACTTAAAGTCACCCAGTCCTGGGCAGAATGAGCGAGATCGCTTGGCCGCCAGATGTTCAGCAGGCAGAGCCGTGGCTCAGGTACCACCGATTCCCTCACAACCTGTGATATTGTTCTCATGACCTTGGCCCAGTAGGCCGCAGCTTGTGGGCATTGCCATATGGTATGGAAGAATGTTCCCTCCTCCCCGCAGCCCCTCAGACAAAGGCGGTGTGTGGCCCTTCCTATAGTGTGTAAAGTGACCCTAGTGTAGTATACAAGATTGTTGGAAGGCGGTGACCCCAGGGGTCAAGAGGACTCTCTTAACCACCCAGAACCTCCTCTCCCACAATTACTGCCGAGTCTTATTGAGGGGGGAGTCCCCGCCGGTGAGGACTGATCGTACACACTGTCGACACACCACACTTATGAACGGACACCACACCGTGATTCTTTATCAAGAAAGACTTTATCAAGATTAAAAAGAGGGAGCAATATACAGCGATCGAGGGATCGCGAAAGTCTCGTAACGAGGGATCGGGGAAGCGGGACAGTCTTAGGATGCCAGCTGGCACCCCATGCACCCTGCGCACAGTTCTCAATCCTCGAACTGGGTGGTACAGGGGCTGGCGATGGGACTTGCTGTCCTACTCACTTCTGGTTCAAGATGATCGTGAGGGTAGCGTCGATGGTCCAGCCGGACCAGAGAGTTCGTCAAGCCGCGACGAGGTCAGCAGGGCTTGGGCAGGAGTACTCTGTCGTACTCGTAAGCAGATGGAGCCGCGACAGCGCCAGCAGGGCTCCGATAGTTCAGGTCTTGTTCTCGAGAGTGGGCCGCGACAGCGTCAGCAGGGCTCCGATGGTTCCGTAGATTCTAGGGTGAGCCGCGACGACGTCAGCAGGGCTCAGTGGGTCAGAGTCTGTTCTCCTCAAGGTCAGCCGCGATCAGATCAGCAGGGCTTTCTTGTCCAAGATACAACTGCCGCTTGGATGGAAGGCAGGCTGTCTTATAATCATCGCGCTCTTTGATGTCCGGACCCTCAGAGGCAGGAGGCCGGAGGTCCGAGGGCCAGGGGCCTGATCGTCTGGGCGGTTGGTGCTTTGATGCTTTGGACCATGCGCCCAGGGAATCCCAGACGCCCATCAGGGCCTGGAGCCAGCTCACTAGGAGGCCCAAGGCGCAATCGAAACCAGCCCCCAGGGATAGTTCAGAGGTGTGAGGGAAACCAGTTCCTCGGAAGGGGGCCGGAGGTGTGATGGAAGTCTTGGTTTCGGGTA
Organism: Lissotriton vulgaris; assembly: GCF_964263255.1. Lineage (NCBI taxonomy): Eukaryota > Metazoa > Chordata > Amphibia > Caudata > Salamandridae > Lissotriton > Lissotriton vulgaris. Next base: position 2,052,648,901 of record NC_141691.1, on the reverse strand, counting down.
CTTGAGGAGTCGTTCACCCCCCGGGTAGATCTGGGCGCGCCGGACGCGCAGGCTCGGCTGCAGCCAGGAGAGGCCAGGGGCTGCCGAAAGGAAAGAAGGCGGCCGGCCGGCCGGGGTGGCCAACATGGAGTCTGATGGTCACGTGCACGGGTGCAGGCACGCGGTCTGGGGATCGTCTCAGGCCCAGTGTAGGAGTGTCATATACAATTCTGGGTGGACGGGAGTCAGTTCCACCCGTAGATCTGGGGCTGCCGAGATCAGCGAGGACCACGCCACGAGGCCGGGTCCAACATGCGTCCCCTCCAGCTGAAAGACGAGGAGAACTACCCATCCTCTTGGGGGTTCTCTTCGCTGAGGCGGAAGAAGCGGGACAGGCCGTCGGCGTTGGCGTGGTCGGCACCAGGCCTGTGTGCTACAGTAAAATCCATCCCTTGGAGGGAGATGGACCAGCGTAGCAGTTTAGGGTTCTCCCCTCTCATTTGCATGAGCCACCGGAGAGGACAGTGGTCGGTCTGGACCTGGAAGTGGGTCCCGAACAGGTAGGGCCTCAGTTTCTTCAAGGCCCGGACTACTGCGAAGGCCTCTCGCTCGATGGTGCTCCATCTCTGCTCCCGGGGTAGTAGTCTCCGGCTGATGAAGGCCACCGGATGATCAATCCCCTTGTTGTCCACTTGGGAGAGCACGGCCCCGATGCCATGTTCGGAGGCGTCGGTCTGAACCACGAACTCTCGGGAGTAGTCAGGGGCCTGTAGTACTGGAGCGGTGCACATGGCCTCTTTCAATGCTTCGAAGGCCTTCTGAAAGGCGGGGGTCCAGATGACCTTCTTGGGGTTGGCCTTGGCTGTCAACTCGGTGAGGGGGCCTACAATACTTCCGTACCCCTTGATGAATCTGTGGTAGTACCCTGTGAGCCCTAGGAAAGCCCGCACCTCGGTCTGGGTCGTGGGGGTCTCCCAGGCATTGATTGCGTCTATCTTGGGTTGGAGAGGGGCCACGAGGCCGCTGCCGACCTGGTGCCCCAGGTATACCGCTGAGCTTTGTCCTATTTGGCATTTACTAGCTTTAATGGTGAGCCCGGCTCGACGCAGGGCGTCCAACACCTCCCAGAGGTGGTGTAGGTGCTCGGGCCAGTGAGCACTGAACACCGCAATGTCGTCTAGGTAGGCTGCACTGAAACCTTCCAACCCAGCCAGGACCTGATTGACCAGTCGCTGGAAGGTGGCGGGGCGTTTTTCATGCCGAAGGGCATGACTCGGAAGTGGAAATGGCCATCCGGAGTGGAGAAAGCAGACTTTTCTTGGGCCCTCTCAGTGAGGCCGATCTGCCAGTAGCCACTGGTGAGATCGAAGGTACTAAGGTACTGAGCCGACCCTAGGCGGTCAATCAGTTAGTCGGCTCGGGGGATGGGGTGTGCGTCGGTTCGGGTGACTGCGTTGAGTGCCCGGTAGTCTACGCAGAACCTCAGCTCAGGAACGGTGCCGGGGGCGGCCGCCTTCGGAACCAGGACCACGGGGCTAGCCCATGGGCTGTTAGAGGCTTCCACCACTCCTAGGTCTAACATTTTGTCGACCTCAGCCTTGATGCAGGCTCGGACTCTGGGACTCGGTAGGCTCTGTGCCGTACCGGAGGGCTGTCCCCGGTGTCCACGTCGTGGACGCACCAATTGGTGACGCCGGGAGTGAGGAAGAAGAGGTCTGAGAATTGTCCCAGCAAGTGGCGACATTCCTCGCGCTGTACGGGGGTGAGGGAGGAGGAGAGACTCACTCCCTCTACGGAGCCATCTTGATCCTTTGCACACAGGAGGTCGGGTAGAGGGTCCGTTTCCTCTTCCTCTCCGTCGTCGGTGGCAAGGAGTAACCCCAACTCAGACCGCACAAAATGGGGTTTGAGCCGGTTTACGTGTAACACTTTCAGGGTGTTCCTGGCTGATTTCGTATCAACGAGGGAGGTGACCTGGCTCTTGCACTCTATCACCTTAAAGGGTCCAGTCCACTTGTCCTGCAAGGCACAAGGTTCCACTGGGGACATGACCCAAACCTGTTGACCTGGTTGAAACTCGACCAGAGTGGCATTCTGGTCGTACCAGCGTTTCATCTCCTCTTGGCTGGCTTCCAGGTTGGCCTCGGCCAGTTCGCGAAACTTCCGCGTCTGGTTACGGAGGGCCAGGACGTAGGAGAATACGTCGGGGGGGTTGCTCGGAGGGGCGGCCTCCCAGCCTTCCTTGACCAGGCTGAGGGGACCCCGGACGGGGTGCCCATAGAGCAGCTCGAAAGGGCTAAACCCCAAGGATTTCTGGGGTAACTCTCGGTAGGCGAACAGGAGGCAGGGTAGGAGGACGTCCCACTTGCGTCGCAAGGGCTCCTCCAGACCCATGATCATCCCTTTCAGGGTGCGGTTGAACCGCTCAACCAGGCCGTTGCCCTGGGGATGGTAGGGGGTGGTGAACCGGTATGACACCCCACACTGTTGCCAGAGGGACTTCATGTACCGAGATATGAAGTTCGTGCCTCGATCGCTTACCACTTCTCGGGAGAATCCCACCCGGGAGAAGATCCCCATGATGGCCCGGCCCACGACTGGGGCCATCACGGTCCGGAGGGGGATGGCTTCGGGGTATCGGGTGGCGTGATCGACCAGAACCAGAATGAACCGGTGGCCTAAGGAGGTCCTGGGGTCCAGAAGTCCGACGATGTTGATCCCCACCCTCTCAAAGGGGGTACTGACAACTGGAAAGGGCTGGAGGGGAGCCTTGCGCTTGCCTCCGCTTTTGCCGCTAGCCTGACACGTGGGGCAGGACTTGCAGTGGTGTTCCACATCAGCCCGCATGTGGGGCCAGTAGAAATGGGTCACTAGGCGTTGGAAGGTCTTATCTTGGCCCAGATGTCCCGCCAGGGGCACATCGTGGGCCAGGTTGAGGAGGAGTCAGCGGAAACGTAGGGGTACCACCAGCACACGGGCTGACCCTAGTTCGGCTGTCTTCTGTTCACTGTACAGTAGGCCGTTTTCCCAGTAAAGGTAGTGGGAGCCGGACTGGTCTCCAGAGGCCTGGGCTGCGGCCTGTCGCCGGAGCCCCTCTAGGGCAGGGCAGGAGGTCTGCTCCTGGCAGAACTCCTCTCGGGACGGTCCTCCCTCTTGGCGCCACTGGGCCAACTCGGGGAGATCTGCTAGGGTCGGGACTGGTTCGACAGCGGGTCCGAGGGGACCTTCGTTGGATGCGTTTTCTTCGAGGGAGGGCTGGTCAAGGACCGTAGGGTGCTCGCCGCCCTCGGGGACATCAGGGGCTGAACTGGGGGCCTCAGGCTCTTCGTTCTCGGGGTTGGGCATTCTGGCGGTCATGGCTCGGGTGCTCACACAGGCCCATTGGGGCAGGCCTAACATGGCTAAATGGGTCCTTCTCTCTACCTCTTTCCACTGGGAACTCTCTAGGTCATTCCCCAGGAGGCAGTCTACAGGCATGTCCGTGCGGACTGCGACCCGCAGATCGCCCGAGACCCCCTCCCACTCAAACGGGACCTGAGCTATCCTGCAGGTGCGGACAGAATTATCGGCTGCTATCACCCGACAGGAGGTGTGGGGGATGATCATGGACTCAGGAACTAGCGTGTACCTAACAGACGTGATGCTGGCTCCTGTATCCCGAAGGGCCCCTATGCTGCGCCCGTTAACCTTCACTGTTTGGCGGTACTTTTCGGTGTTGTCGGGCAGATAATCTCCGGGGATCATCTCACTATTCCCCAGGGAAGCTAGGACCATGGCTGCGGGTTCCCACTCTCCCTGTTCTTCTATCTCCTCCTCTTCTAAGGCTACTGAGGATATCTGTCTAGTGGAGGGCCCAGTGGGGGTGGATTTCGGGGTCAGGGGACATCGGGGGTCACCGGCATAGTGCCCGGGTTGCTGACACTTGTAGCACGTGGAGCTGGGGCGTAGCACCGGGGGTCAGGCGCTCGGGGTGGCTCTCGTCACGGGAGGAGAGCGTGGGGTCTGGTTCCTGGGGGGACTACGCTGAAGTCCTGACTGGGAATTCTGCTGCTTGCCCCGACCTCCCCCACCCCGCTGGCGGGAAGATCCTTGGTCGTTCCGTGGGGGGTCTCCCCCGGGCGCCTTCTGGACTCGGGTGGCCACCCATCGATCGGCTTCCACAGCCAGTTTCCGTGGGTTGGCGAGCTTGCTGTCCAGGAGATGCTGTCTTAGTTCCACAAAGCAATTTGCGGACAGGTGCTCGTAAGCCACTAACAGCCTGATTCATCAATCTCCCGTTTTGCGAGGCCCTAATAGCGAATAATTGCGATTCGCTATTAAGGACTCGCAAAACGGGATTCATGTAGGATTAGCAAAATTTATTGCGATTCCTACTGATTCCTTATTTGCGATTAGCAAATTGCTAATCGCAAATAAGGAAAAACTCCCCATTCATTCCTATGGGCCAAAAGGCCCATAGGAATTAATGCGGAGTATTCCTTATTTGCGATTAGCAATTTGCTAATCGCAAATAAGATTGCGATTTGAAGGGTGCCAGGGGTGTCCAAAGGACACCCTGTAGCACCCCTCAAATGCACATTTGAACAGGTGTTGCGCACCTGTGTGTGTAACATGCAAAAGTAAAAAATGCACAAAAGTGCTTTTTACTCTTTTTTCGCAATTTACCACGAAGTCAGATTTTGTGGTAAATTGCGACCAAATATTGCGAATTCGCAATTTCAAATAGGGTGATGAATTGCATTTAAGGAATCTCTATTAGAGATTCCTTAAATCCAATTCCTCGCAAATATGCGATTTCGCAAATAGCGATTTTTGCATTTGGGATGATGAATCCCAAATGCAAAAATCGCACTCGCAAACGGCCAGATTCTCAGAATCTGGCCATTTGCGAGCGCAATTCAGGTTGATGAATATGGCTGTAGGTCGACTAGGCCCTCGAAGGTGGTCACATTGCTGCCCTTGATCCACCCATCTAGGGCCCGGGTGTAGTAGTTCACATAGTCCACCCATGTGGTGCCAGGAATCTTCTTGCACTCCCTAAACCGCTGGCGATACATTTCTGGCGTTAGGCCGTAGCGGAATAAGAGAGCGTCTTTCATGTGTGGGTAGGCGTTCGTGTGTGCCGTCGGTAGGTCCAGCAGGGTGTTTCTCCCCTCGCTGAGGTAGCGGCTCCATAAGCCGGCCCCCCAGTCCTTCTCCGGGACCCGGTGAGCGGACATGGCCACCTCGTATGCTTTGAACCATTGCTGGATGTCGTCTCCTTTGTAGAACTCCTTTACAACGTCTTTGGGGATATGTATCTTCGTTTCTTTGGGGACCACCTGCTCCCCAAGGCCCGGTGATCCGGCGGCTTTTTTTCTGGCTTTTAATTCGATTTCCTTGAGGCTGCGCTCGTGCTCAAGCTGAAGTTTCCGTCCTTCATGCTCCCTCTGGAGCTTCTTCTCCTCTAGTTCTCCTTGGAGCCGCAACTGCTCCACCGCCAACTTCTTTTCTGCGAGTTTGAGTTTGCCCTCCAATTTGAGGCGCGCCAGTTCGAGCTCATGGCTTCGGTCACGTTCTCGATCGGCCATCTCCTCCGATGACCGCTCTCTCCCGGTTGCTGGGCTCCGGGTCGGTTGCTGGATTCTCTCACCGGCCGGTGTACCGGGTTCGGTCTGCGGCCTCCCTCCCTCGTCGTCTTCGGTCGGGGGGAGGGGTGCTCCGGACTCTACCCACGCGGTTAGCGCTTTCTGGAAATCATCCTTGGTGCTTAGTCCGGTACTCGGGATACTCAGTTCTTTGCAGAACTGCTTCAGCTCTCGGTGCGTGTAATCTTCCAGGAGGTCTTTGTCGAAGGTTGTTTTTACACCAGATTCTGTAGTCGTCATTGTTGCTCTTTTCTTGTGCGTTTGCTGCGTGTGGGTTCAGGTAGTGTGTCAGTGGTACGATCTTCAGACGTAGGTTCGTATCGCGTCGCTGCCACCAATGTTGGAAGGCGGTGACCCCAGGGGTCAAGAGGACTCTCCTAACCACCCGGAACTTCCTCTCCCACAATTACTACCGAGTCTTAACGAGGGGGGAGTCCCCGCCGGGGAGGACTGATCGTACACACTGTCGACACACCACACTTATGAACGGACACCACACCGTGATTCTTTATCAAGAAAGACTTTATCAAGATTAAAAAGAGGGAGCAATATACAGCGATCGAGGAATCGCGAAAGTCTCGTAACGAGGGATCGGGGAAGCGGGACAGTCTTAGGATGCCAGCTGGCACACCACGCACCCTGCGTTCAGTTCTCAATCCTCGAACTGGTGGGTACGGGGGCTGGCGATGGGACTTGCTGTCCTACTCACTTCTGGTTCAAGATAATCGTGAGAGTAGCGTTGATGGTCCAGCCGGACCAGAGAGTTCGTCAAGCCACGACGAGGTCAGCAGGGCTTGGGCAGGAGTACTCTGTCGTACTCGTAAGCAGATGGAGCCGCGACAGCGTCAGCAGGGCTCCGATAGTTCAGGTCTTGTTCTCGAGAGTGGGCCGCGACAGCGTCAGCAGGGCTCCGATGGTTCAGGTCTTGTTCTCGAGAGTGGGCCGCGACAGCGTCAGCAGGGCTCCGATGGTTCCGTAGATTCTAGGGTGAGCCGCGACGACGTCAGCAGGGCTCAGTGGGTCAGAGTCTGTTCTCCTCAAGGTCAGCCGCGATCAGATCAGCAGGGCTTTCTTGTCCAAGATACAACTGCCGCTTGGATGGAAGGCAGGCTGTCTTATAGTCATCGCGCTCTTTGATGTCCGGACCCTCAGAGGCAGGAGGCCGGAGGTCCGAGGGCCAGGCGCCTGATCGTCTGGGCTGTTGGTGCTTTGATGCTTTGGACCATGCGCCCAGGGAATCCCAGACGCCCATCAGGGCCTGGAGCCAGCTCACTAGGAGGCCCAAGGCGCAATCGAAACCAGCCCCCAGGGATAGTTCAGAGGTGTGAGGGAAACCAGTTCCTCGGAAGGGGGCCGGAGGTGTGATGGAAGTCTTGGTTTCGGGTACTTGAGGAGTCGTTCACCCCCGGGTAGATCTGGGCGCGCCGGACGCGCAGGCTCGGCTGCAACCAGGAGAGGCCAGGGGCTGCCGAAAGGAAAGAAGGCGGCCGGCCGGCCGGGGTGGCCAACATGGAGTCTGATGGTCACGTGCACGGGTGCAGGCACGCGGTCTGGGGATCGTCTCAGGCCCAGTGTAGGAGTGTCATATACAGTTCTGGGTGGACGGGAGTCAGTTCCACCCGTAGATCTGGGGCTGCGGAGATCAGCGAGGACCACGCCACGAGGCCGGGTCCAACAACGATGAAGTATCTTCAGTTGTACCAGGAGTAGTCTAGAAGGTACGGCCACTCCCCGCGGAATGCTGTTTGACATTCTCCCTCTTCCAAGTACCCCAGATCATTAGACCATTTATCCTTTAGTTTTACCGTTGGGTCCGGTAAGTTATTAACGAGTTTACGATAAGCTGGAGGACGTAGCTTTTTTGGGCATGTATTCGGTAAGTAGTCTATCTTCCAGCGGACTGGATTCGGGTATATAAGTATCCGCCGGAATAACCGACCCCATAGGTCCCCTACCGTGGAAATACCCATAAGGTCCCACTCTCTGAAACCCTTGATGTTACGCATACCAAAGGCCTACTGTGTGTTCTGTGGGGCCCAGGAGGAACGACACGCCCCTGCATCGTACAGCGCAGAAAGAACTCCTGCCTCTCCTAGTTCATATCTGTCGGCTTGAAATGCTGGTTCTGTTTGGGGCGCGTGTAACCATTGATTTATAATTTTTAGATGGGAGGCCGAGTAGTACAACTAAATGTCTGGAAGGGCAACACCTCCGTCATACCAACCTCCAGTCAACTTGCAGCGAGATATACGCGCCGGCTTATTACTCCAAAGCAGACCTGAGACTAACTCACCTATCATTTTGAAGTACTTATTAGGGACAGGGAATGGGGTATTCTCCAGTATGTTCAACAGTCGAGGAAGCATCATCATTTTATAGAGGGCTGCTTTGCCCAAAAGTGTCAGGGGTAGAGTATGCCAATGTTTAACATCGTTCCGGAATCGTTCAAGAGGAGGCTCCAGATTTTGAAGGAGGAAGGCATTCGAATCAGGTGTTACCCACACCCCCAGGTATCTGAAGGGCTCTTCCGTAACCCTCAGGGGCACTCTGCCGGCAGTCTCTGGGGTTGGCCCTTAAGAACAAACAGGACAGATTTGGACCAGTTGATGGTATAGCCTAACACTCGCCCAAAAATTTTAAAAATATCCAGCAGTACTATTATTGACCGCCTAGGGGACGTCAAGTATATGAGGACATCATCCGCATATAAAGATATGCGGTCTTCCCACGTTGTATTCCACCGTAGCCCCTCGATCATGTGATCCCAGCGAATCCAGGCCGCTAGTGGTTCCAATGCTAGAGCGAAGAGCAAAGGAGACAATTGGCAGCCCTGGTACGTTCCACGATTCAACCGGAAATCCCTCGAAATATGGTCATTAGCCACCACGTGTGCCAGGGGACTTGAGTATAGCAGTTTCACCCATGCACAAAACTTGGGACCAAAACCTAGGTGCCTAAGGACAGCGAACAGGTAAGTCCAGTCCACCATGTCGGATGCCATTCGGGCATCTAAGGAGAGGATGACAGCAGGCTCCTCTAGGCAGTGCATGCGTGCCACCACCGCATGTACCCTTCGCAGATTGAATGCGGTGCTTCTATTGGGCTGAACCCAGATTGATCCGGGTAGATCAGGGTTTCAAGATGCGGGGTCAAGCGGACAACGATCACTTTAGCCAAAATCTTAGCTTCTTCGTTAAGCAGAGATATTGGACGGTATGACGAACATTCCTCAGGGGGTTTACCAGGTTTCGGCACAGTGATTATAGTAGCCGTTCGTTGGTCACGTGGTAGCTCGCCTACCTCAAGGTTATGTTTGAACATTGTCAGGAGATGTGGGGCCGTTATTTCAGAAGTACGTGTGTATAGTTCAATGGAGATCCCGTTGGGCCCCACAGCCTTTCCAGAATGCAAAGAGTGGACGGCGGACAGGATCTCATCAATCGTGAAATCAGCCTCCAACGACAATGCCGCATCATCTGACAGAGCCGGCATTTGGATGTCCTTAATGTATGTGCGTGCCTCTTCCGTGGTCAAGGGGGAGTTAGAAGTGTAAACCTGTTCAAAGTGTTCGGCCAGGGTGTCTACTATTTCTTCAGGTGTAGTAACTATTGCACCAGTCTGGGTGCGAAGTTGAGCAATTGTTCTCTGTGCTCTCTCCCTCCTGTCCAGCCATGCCAGGAGCCTGTCTGCCTTATCACCTACTTCATAGATAGTGTGTCTCGTTGCTTGGAGCCGTGACCTCACCCGTTCACCTTGGTATTCCCCAAGCTCACATTGTTTAAGGTGCAGACTTTGCGCCGCCTCGGGGGAGGGGTCCTGCTCATATTGCGCCTGAAGCACTGTCAAGTCGGCCTCAAGCGCACCCAACTCACTCCTTGCTGCACGCTTATGTCCCGTGATAGAGGCAATAGCTTGTCCTCTTACCACTGCCTCGTATGCCTCCCACAAAACACCTGAGGACTGGATAGAGTTCACATTATCCTGGAAATAGTGCTTTGTTGCCGTTACAATATCTTTGCGGATCTTAGAGACATGCAAGTATCCTGGAGCAATAAGGAAAATGCGCTTTCGTGTTTTGGTATGCCTGGTGTACGTCAGGAAGACAGGGGAGTGGTCCGATATGCCTCGGGTGTATTTCAACAATAGTCAAGTGGGGAAGGCTGTCTGTAGCAACCAAAAATTAGTATTAAACCTTACTCTTTGTAACTCTGGTCCAACCCATAAGGCCGGCAATCTACTTGATCCGATCTTCTCCAAACTTGACAATATTGTATGTAAGCCACATGTACCTATCCCCTGGTCTGACCATTACTTGGTAAAATTTACAATAACTGTCCCCCTGCCTGTCACATCTCGGACTACTCCTACAGGACCTAGGGTGACGAGAAATTGGAAAAAACTCGATACTACCCAACTGAATGCGCGCCTTGACGAAACTAGGCCCCTCGCCACCATAACAAACATCGAGGAGGCAGCAGTTATTCATAACTGGCTTAGTTCTGCCATCAATGTATGCCTTCCACAAAGAAATAAAAATCAGAACTCACATCATCCTCCTGCCCCTTGGTTTACGGATTCAATTAAACTTGAAAAAACTGAATGTAAACATTTAGAGCGTCGATGCGTGCCCACTACGACCCCTCAATAAAGCTATAAATTAAAGCTGCCCTATCGAAATATCATGCTAACTGTAAAATAGCCAGAGCTGAATATACCAAATTAACTATTGAGAATGCTCAAAACCGTCCCAAAGCACTTTTTAAAATTGTGCAAGAACTCTCTGGTTCTACCTGTCAACCGAAAGCCCCATGTTTGGACTCCTCACAGTGCAATGCTTTGGCAGAATTTTTTATAAACAAAATAGCTAAAATCTATGCAGATTTCAAAGACCCAACTTCCTCCTCAATAGTGCCTGAATCTCCCAAAATGATTTCTCACTCTGACGATGCTAGACCGGACCCATCTTTATGTGACACCTCTCAGTACTTAGTGAACTGGGACTTGCTCAACCTGTCAACATTACGTGAAATCATCATGTCTGGTTCCCCTCTGGATCCCTTTCCCCCACAAGTCCTTTTGACACTCGACACCCCTTCCCTCACTCTCATTCTGGAGCTCCTTAACTCCTCCTTAAGGGAAGCCAAAGTCCCCAAGGCATGGAAACATGCTATGGTATCACCCTTGCTGAAGAAAGCTACTGCGGATCCAGATGACCCTTCTAATTTCCACCCAATCTCTCTTCTACCCCTATTTTCTAAAATCTTTGAAAAACATATTGTCACTCAACTTACTCACTTTACGGAAACAAGGGACCTCCTTCACACATCACAGTCGGGATTTAAGGCAGGTTTCTCAACCGAATCGACTCTTCTAGGGGTCTCTGAGACCATACGCCGGCAAGTTGACAATGGGGAAACCTTGGCACTCATCTTACTCGACCTCAGTGCCGCGTTTGACACGGTTTCCCACACCATCCTCCTTAACACCCTGCAAGTTTGTGGCATCTCTGGATCTTCCCTTGCATGACTCAAAAGCTTTCTTACTGACAGAACCTTCCAAGTCTTCTCTTCCACATCCTCCTCAAAACCACATGACTCAATTTGGGGTTCCCCAAGGCTCGATTCTCAGCCCCATATTATTTAATTTGTACATCAGTCCCCTTGCTACTTTAGCGGAACAATCTGGGTTGACGATCTACTCATATGCTGACGACACCCAGCTCATTTATGCACTTTCCGCTAATGGACACTCTAACCCGTCTTCCCTCTGCTCCGGCCTTAACAACATTGCCAAATGGATGCACGATAATAAACTGAAACTCAATGGAGGAAAGACCAAACTGCTTCTGTTTGGTAAACACACTGCCTTGTGGGGCCCCCAACATTGGCCACCTCAGATGGGACCCACACCCTCTCCCTCCAAAACCGCTCGCAATCTTGGCATCATTTTTGATGACCAAATGTCCATGAAACAACAAGTGGTCAGAGTTGCTGCTACTTGTTTTACCATCCTCAAGTGGCTTAGGAAAAATCATATGGATGCTCCCTCAGGACACACAAAAAATCGTAGTCCAGGCTCTAATCACATCTAGACTGGACTACGGCAACATCTTGTACCTAGGAGCCTGTAAGGAAGTCACGAGGAAACTTCAAGCAGTACAAAACGAAGCGGTTAGGCTGCTTTGCAAACTGCCCAAAAAATCTTCCACCTCCTCTGGTTTACATAATCTTCACTGGCTTCGAATCGAAAGCCGCACAAAATGTAAAGCCTTGTGTTTCATGCACAGAATTAAGGCAGGTAAAGCACCATCCTACCTGAGCACCCTTGTTCACCAATACTGCCCCCCAAGAACCCTCCGCTCCTCAAGCCAACATAAGTTTCAGGTACCCAGGATTAACCGAGCAAGAATGGGTGAACGTTCCTTCTCATACCTTGCCCCTTCTCTTTGGAATTCCCTCCCTATCTAGCTTCGTACAGACACATGCTACCTCCAATTCCGTAGGAACCTAAAAACATGGTTGTTCAACCAATAATCCTCCTATAAGCCCTTTTTGTCCCCCTACTGTATTCTCGCTTAAAATGTCTTTAGCGCCGGGAAACCTCCGGGTAGCTGCGCGCTCTATAAAAATAAATATAATAATAATAATAATAAGAAGAAGAAGTAGTCTATGCGGGAGAGGCTATTATGTACTCCCGATTGGTAAGTGTAAGAGCGTTCCATGGGGTGTCTAAATCTCCAGGCATCAGTGAGACCCATGGCGTCAATAAACCCAGTCATACGGGATCCACCCGTCACTGTGATCCTACTAGGGAATCGGTCCATGGTGCAATCCACAACTACATTAAAGTCGCCCTCTATAAGTAAATCCCCTTCTGGAAGGTCCAATAAGAATGCGCTAAGCGCAGGAAAAGCCACCGAGTGGAGGGTAGGAGGGGACATATACTGACACAATATTAAACCGTTTCCCCTCCCACTGGCATGATATGGCCGTAAACCGTCCCTGTGTATCCGTCCAGGTGTGGTGAATGATCAATGGGAATTGTTTGCGAACCAAAATACCCACCCCCCTTGACCCCGACGTGAACTCAGTGTGTGTTATTCTGTAATCCCATCGGTCCATAGCTTTACATGCAGAAATCATCAGGTGTGTTTCTTGTAGCAACACCACTGCAGGTTCATTGTGCTTCAGGTATTGCAACACCGATCCTCTTTTAATCTTGTCCCCCAGACCATGCACATTCCATGTCAGTAGCATCAGGGGCGGTACCAGGGTTGTAGTGGGGATATCATTACCAATTCCTGAACCTGTCAACCTTGTGTCTTCCGCCATAGATAAAATACTGTTTCAAGCCATCTCCAATGCAGCGCACCCTTGTAAAAGTACCATACACGTTGTCTTTTAGATTTCACACTAAACTTAAACCATGAAAACATCGCAGAGAGTCCTCTGCCCCTCCCGCCCCCCTCCCTGCCTCCCTGCTTGACGAAACTAGAACAGCCCGCCACCCCAACAAAGCCGAGTCCTTAGTACCCATTCCCACTCTATAACGATGGGGGCGGAGAGAAAATCGCTCCCGCCCTCCACAGAGCCCCTTTACTCCACCAGTTACAGTGACCCACTGCCCCTGCTCATTGCCTCAAGAGCGAACCTCAGATGGGTAGTCCTTTTTAAATGTCTGTTACCCACAGTTCAACCAAGGTTCCCACAAAAAGACTGAGCCACAGGACTAGCAAGGCCATTTCAAAACAGGTTGATAACTCCAATACTACCAAATTTCTCACCCATTGTTACCAAAAGTGATACTGTCCCCGGGGGGATCTTATTTCAGTACCATCACACAGGCCCAGAGTGGGTCTATCATCCACAGTTCCATTTAGGCTAGTTACCTAGGTTTATTCCTCTCCACGTTGTCCTGCTGCCTGACCCGTTGCTGTTCACCATGACCATTGCGCCCCTGCCCAGACACCTTACGCCAGCTATCCAGCCAGTCTTGGGCCTCTTCGGGCGTGGGGAAAAACCACACTTTTCCCTCGTCTTCCACTCTTAATTTGTCCGGAAAGAGCATGGAGTATTTTATTTCTCGGTACTGAAGGGCCTTCTTCACAGCCAGGAAGCTCCTCCGTTGTTTAGTGACTGCCGCAGTATAATCGGGGAAGATTGTGATGTTGGCATTGTCAATGCGGATCGGTGAGGCCTGCCTGGCCGCCTGCAAGATCGCGTCTCAATCCCGTAAGTTGAATATTCGCGCCATCATTGGGCGCGGCGGCGCCCCTGGTTTAGGCCTACCGCCTGGGACCCGATGAGCCCGTTCCTTAGAGAAAAAAATTGGAGAGGCCTTTTGGCTGAAGGTGAGTCGTCACCAGGTCCTCCACAAAGAGGTCTAGGGCCGGCCTCCCTGTCGATTCCAGTACGCCAATGAGGCGAATGTTGTTGCGTCTCGAGCGTCCCTCCTGGTCCTCAAGGCGGGCATGGAGTAGCTTGTTGTCAACCTCCAACTGGTGCACTTGTTTTTTAAGGGCGGAAGTGTCTGAGGTGAGAGCCTCTGTCGTAGTTTCAACATCTGAAATCTTGGAGGACAGTTTGTTCAAATCCGCATAAATTAGAGCTAGGTCAACCACCAGGGTCCCAGTTCTGGAGTCCACCTTATTTAACGTTGCCATGATGTCTTGCAGGGTGACCTCCTGTGCAGCCCCTCCGGCCATTCCCGCAGGAGCATCCGTGACTTGCGCTGCGTCCTGGGATCTGGTGAACGCAAATTTATCTAACGTCCCCTGGCTGGCTCCCTTTGAGTTCCTGCCACTCATGATTGCTGCGGAGGGGAGAAGCGCACCCCACACCAGATAACAGCGGCCGTCAGGCTATGCAAATGCTCCTTTACAATGGTTGTAGATGTCTCAGTCTTGGGGAGGGAGGGGGGAGGCTTGCTGCTGTCTTGGGGAATGTGAAGTTTTAAACAATCTTCAGACAAAAGGTGTATAAAGCCTTTTTTTAACCTTCCAAAAAGTGCATCACCTGCACAGATCCGTCTGGAATTCAGTCTACAAAATCAAGAATTCCAGCGTCAATCGGTCTTTATAAAATTATGCTGGAAACTCTGTGCAGCAGATCCTGGCTCTCTGAATAACCTTTGCTGGTCCGAAAAAAAAGGCTCAGTTGGTTTAGCAAAAATCGCACACATGGGGAGACTATTTACAATCAGCACTATCTACTCTAAACATACAAGAGGCATGGGATAGTAAGATGGAAAGGGCGGCATTTAATAAAGTGTGTAATTGTGCTGCAAAAAATCAGACCCTTGTCGAAGATAAAAGAGCCCTGGTAAAACGCAAACACTCCTGGTCAGTTATAAACTCTTATGTTAAACCAAAACCGCAAGCTTATTTGGAGGCACATTTTTGATTGTTTTAAAAAAAGAGTTTTATGATGTATCGGTTTGGAGAATATGAAACAAAGGATTTGCGATACTCATGGAAAGGAAAATTCCCAAATGAAAACTGCCGTTTATGTGGATACCACACTGAATCTTTATGTCACCTGATGTGTTTGCCCTACTTTGAAGGAAGCAAGAATGAGACTCTTACAACCAATTTTAAATGAGCTTAAAATTCGCACCTGTAGACAAACTGTGACTAGTTGGTTGGGGGGTGCATCAACTATTCTTATCTTTCGAGGGGTTAAATTTCTTACCTTGATTAACAACCTCTTATGTAAAGAAGACAAAACAAAATGAACTAGGCTATAAATGAGTTGGCAATATGGATGAACTGTAAAAAAAACTTTTTAATTTTTAAGGGTTTTTTATTGTACCTTAGTTTTACATCATGGAAATTGATTTTTAAACAAATAATTTATCTTTAATACTATGCTTTATGGTTGTGATAACCAAATAAAGGTTTTCTTGAACTGAACTGAACATATATACGGTGCATCCCTGCCCTTTCACACTGGCGTAGGGCAGATCAGCAAGAAGACTAGGGCGCTGTTCTTTGCCAATTCCACATAAATGAGGCCCTAAGTGTTTTGTAGACAAGAGATGTTGAAGAATTTTTTGAGTGGGCATGTCAGCCTAGTTCTACTTAACACCATTCTGGACCACCCACTGAAGGGAATATAGGCTCCTCAGACTACTTCAAAGTGCCTATGGAGTGGAAATTTCAGAGCTCAAATGATTGCTTCAGCCTTGAAATCTGAAAGGCATATAGCATCAACACTGGTGTAAAGTAGGAGTTACCAATTATGGTGGCTGGGACAGTGGACGGTAGTCAGGCCCTTTCTATGCACGATTTTGGGAAAGCATGGTCCTCTCCAGTGGTCTAGCGGCTAGGTCTGTCCCAGAAACTACTATTGTTTATCTGTTTCTCCATTCAGCCGTTCAATTATGTAGCCTAACTGGGAGGCTCGGAAGTAAAATAGTAATTAAGGAGCCCCCTGTCCTCTAGCCCTCAGGGGCCTGATGTAGCTCTTGGTAGAGTTTCAACCTCTTAACCTCTGGCCCACTCAAATAGAGCTTGTGCAAGCTGACTTAGTAGTAATGTATTTTCCATTCTTAGGGGGGAGAGCATGACCTCAAAGACACAGCTTTTGCTTCAGCAGCACCATCTTTAGAGCAACTTGATGCCCCGCCCACAATAGATGAAGATTTTTCCAGGCCATCAGGGTGGATACGGTCTGGTGCAATGGTAGGCTAAAGTTAGTCTTAGCAACAAATAACATACTGTATCACAACTGGGTTCCCAGGAATTTAATGGGGTCTATGGACCAACTAAATTGTATTTTGCACTTCAAGGTCTCAGCAAGGGTACTCTCCCAAACAGCACGAACACTTAAGATGTTGTCATCTTGATCGGGAAAGCCTGCCACCACCCGGAATTCCTCAAGTAGGTGAATGTGGATGTAAATGTGCCATTTATGTTTATTAAACAGAATTTTTTTTAAAAAGTAGGTGAATGTGGGCTTGAAGTGACTGCCGGAGTTCAGTAACAGTGAGGAGTATCATATGCAAGGGCAGACCCCTTTAAGGTGTCCTGACAGAATGAGATGTTGCTGACTTGAAGGTGTGCTCTGATTTTCTGCAGGAGCTCTGCAGAGAGGTCAAAGAGATGAGAGAGAGATGACACCCTTGGAGAGTACCTTATTTATTTGTATGTAGGCTGAGGATTTTCCATTCACCCTGACCATTGGCCAGGAGTTGAAATAGGGGTGATAATCCACCCTATCTCCCTACGGTCACCTATTTGTGTGATGCCTGCCATTTCCTCTTGCGTGTGGGCTTGGAGAGAAGGGTATCAGCCAGTGTACGGAGCCTAAAAGATATTAGATTCTTAATTGGGGCGGTTAACTACCCACCTCAAGAAATAATCACAACCCTTGTCAGGTGAAACTTAAAAGTCACCAAATTAACCCGAGCTCAAATGCTGACTAGTTCTGGCAGAGAGCAGACTGGCGCAACTTAGGGCAATGTGTAAAGTATTTATGAAGTATAAAAACATTAACTACGTCAAATCTTCTAGCAAAGAAAATACCATACAAACGTGGAAAAATAGTGCCACACTTAACACAGTGAAAATAAAATCACAAAAATCCACTTAGAGGAACCAGAGATATTATTTTTTTTAATTTTAAGTAGAAACACCACCAAGAAGTAAAAAACGCCAATGATGGTCAATGCCAGGGTGTGAGACTTGGCCCTTTCCCCAGAAATTTTTCGCTTTTTAATCCCCTGTTAATTTAGAATGCCCCTATTGAAACAACAGTGTGTAGGCCTTGTGTGGTGGAGAAGGGCCTGTGTAGTGTAAAACTAGTGTTAAAGTACAGGTACTTCCTACCCCTAACATGGCCGCCACAGACCACTGCTGCAGCAGCGTGGTTTAGAGGGCGCATTCTAGTAGCCAGGGGCAGGCTGGAACCCTCAGGCAATGTATCCATCTTAGCCTGCCAGCCTGTCCACAGGTAGAATGGTGGAACCTCCGGAAGCCTCTGGAACCTTCTGGAAGAGGTGAGGTGACACCAACTGACACCAACTGACACTATCAACTGTCAACTGGCCCTATAAAAGGAAAGGGAGGGAACTTTCCTGAGGAGAAGAAGGGGAGAAGACCTGGGGAAGTACCTACGCAGGAGGATAGGCAGTGGGGGTCAGGGCAGGGTCTTATGATGCTGGAATGACAGGGCCTAGTGTGCTGCTTTGCAAGTGTTGAGGTATCCTGTTCCCCCCCCACTGACCTAGCCCCGCGGCAGGGAACCCCCAGGGACCCCTTGAAGGGATTGGCTGAGAAGAACTTGGAACACCAGCCACCAATTTACCCCCCCCTTCAAGGAACAAGAAACCAAGCAACTAAATCAAGAAACAAGTAACCAAGCAACTAAACTAAGGGCACAAGAAACATCACGCCAAGAAGAAAACTAAATCCCCACAGGACTTTTGAGGAACCCACCAGGTATTGGCGCTGTGTCGCTCCCTGTGCCCCCTGACGCCATCTGGGATTCCCCTACCTGATGGACCACTGTTGGGTGGCCTGTCCTGTCTGATCTGATGTCCTGCCCCTAATTTAAAGGAACTGTCTGCTGGTTAAGCGCTCCCACTTTCTAAGCGCTAGCATCCTGAGTTACCTGTCCTGCAAGCGCTGCCTGAACTGCCTTATTTCTGGGAGGAGCGCTGAGGTAATGGAGGAGGTTGCTGCCTAGTTGAAGCGCTGGGAAGTTGAGAGACTGTTGACTGAAAAAGCGCTATAACCTGCCCCTCATCAGCGCTGAGAACTGTGTGGAGAAAGCGCTGTATGACCTCTGCCTGGTGAAGCGCTCTGCATATGACCCTGATGCTAACCCTGCCCAGTGCTGACAAATTGAAGATCTGTTAAGCCAGGAAGAGCTACTAGCAAGAGAACTTTGTGTGCTCCCCTGCTGGGCCCCCATCGGAGCGCTGTGAAGTGGTTGAAGGGCGCGGACATCTGATGTCTGAGGCGCTCTGTACCTGTAAACTGGCACCTCTGAGAGCAGCACAGTATCTGCCCCAGCTGAGGGCGCTCTGCTGTCTGACCAGCCAAGCGCCGTGAAATTGCTGCTTAGCGCTAGCTCTGCCGAGCGCTGTTGTGCCGGTAAAGCGCCTACCTGTAGCGCCTATTGAAGCTTCCAGATTGTCACGTGTGCGCGTGGGCCGCCCCCCCCCCCGGGGCTTCGTGTCACCGCGACGGCTGCCGGAGGGCGGTGGGAAGCTGCTGCGTCTTCGACCCGGCTGGGTCATGCTCGGAGGCCCCGTTCCTGGGCCTGAAAAGATTTCCTGTCAGGGCGCCGGAGTCCGGGTAGGCCGCGCAGGCCTGAAGCCTTCCCCAGCCTGAGTCACATGACGGGGGACGCGAGCCGCGTCATCGGCCGCGCCCCCGCCGGAGCCGAGCAGCGATCGGCTGCTTTGAGGCGCGTCTGTTAGCAAGTGAGGAAAGCCCTGCCGGGCCCAACACTCATCGCGGAGGGGGTGTGGAATTCAGGAATCCCCCTCCGGTTCGCCCCACAACGAGGATCAACCTCGGTCCCAGCGCCGGTGCCTGCATTAGGCCCCTCTGCATCGCGCTGGGCCGCCACGAGGCCTGCTTGAGGGCCAAAGCCTCCCTGACATCAGAAACCTCCGCAAGGGCCTGATCTGGGCCGAAGAAGAGAAGGTAACCATAGGGGAGGAGGGCTGGAACCCCCAGGAGGTCCCGATGCCGACCCTCCTCTTGGGGAAAATTTATTGCTGAGCTCTCCTGGCCCCCCACAAGTACTGGATTTGGGCCAGGGCTCATTAACAGTTTGAAAGCCCATTAGGGACAGTTGGGCTCTGTGTTAACCCCTGACTAGGGGAAGGATTTCTGTTAATGTGATTGGTTTGAAAGGAATGTTTACCCTTGGCTAGGTAGATGATGATGAAATGCTCTTCCTAGTTAAAAGAAATGTTTTTAGTAGTTAAATGAAAGGCCTAGGCTTGCCTATTGAAGTATTCTACTCTTAGCCTTAGGAATGGGTATTCAGGCCTGATGAAATGTTGGCTTTGCCGGATGAGACGTTCCCTAGTCTCTAACAGATTGTTTTATACTTCTGCCCCAGTGTTCCAACTTCTACCTATCAAGAGGGTTACCCATGGGTGCTAAAAGTGTTTAGGCCTGTGTAGAGTAAGTAATAAAATGTTGATACCGGGGTAAGGAAACGGTATTCCTGCAGGAGTGTGTGTCTGGCAAGTAAAAGTTGATTACTTACCTCAAAGGGGTAAACCAGATGATTATTCCGGATTCCTTATTGAGCAACTGTTTATCACTCATGTAAAGTGGAATGGCCTAACTTCTAACGAAGAGTGTTACATGAAATGCCTATGCCTGAGTGTTGAAAGGTTTTACTTCTAAAACTGGAAGGGAGTGTTGCCAACCTAATGCTACGGTTAAATGAAATGTTTTACATATTTAAGGGAAGTGTACACTCCTTTTAGGAATAACTCATAGAATGGTTTAACCTACACAAGATGTCATTTATTTATAATGGAATGTTTTGCCTCTTGAGTGTTACTGGCCTGTTGGTCAGGGAGGGTGGTGAGATGTTTGCTCATTGACCATGGAATGTTCCACTTTGGCTGGATGTTCTGATGTAATAAGGCCCAATGGCAAGTTAAGCCCTAAATAAGGAACTGTTTATATTTACCTAATGTGATGTGGCTTGATCTGTTAGGAAGTGTTCTACATTCTTGCCTAATGCCATGTTTAGTTAGAACTAATGGGATGTCTACATAAGGAGGTGTTTACTTAAGGGGATGCCATCCTTGTTGCATGAAATGCATATTCCTGATTGCTGAAATGTTTTACTCCTATTTAGTGCTATATGAATTTAAAACCTACCGTTAGTTATCTGCATATTTATAGATGTGAAACGCTCACCCTTGTTTGGTGAGGAGTGGGAAAAATGCCCACAGAACTAGTGAGACGCAATGCTATTTGGTTGTCTCTTCAATGTATTTCTTTCAGGTGCTGACTCAAAGCAAGGCGGTAGTCAGGCCTGTGTTCTTCAAATATTTATTTATCTAATAATTAATATTTATTGCATATTCAAGGTTCATTCATCTAGAATTTATTCCAGAGAAATACAACATATGTATTTGTAGAGGTAAATTGAAAAGCTAATGTTATAATGAATTTCTTCTACCCTGATCCTGCTCCATCTACTTGATTATCTATTTGAATAAAGTTAACTTGAGTTTTTACACAAACTCACTGGAGTGGTGTCACTAATTGCGTGCCTAGGTTTCTGACTCAGTGGTGGCGTGTGCTGCATGGTTGCTTAACACATAAGCTTTCTGATGCCTACCCGCTCGTGCCATGCTACCCTAGGGGACTGGTGACCCCAGTTCCAACATATTGGTGTCGAGCGGTGGGATCCAGAACTTGTGGCCATGCAGCACCCTCCATTGGGACAGGGTGCACAGCAATTGGGCTGCACAATTAGTGTGTGTAAGCCAAAGTAATTGACCCCTCCACTGTCTAGCCTGTAGAGTGTATCAAGATCTGTTTGACCTAAACCTGTCACCCACGTCCTGGTATCTTTTCCTAGATTCATCTGAGTCCCCACCTGGCATAATGGAGTTTTGTCAGGGGATGGGGGTGCCTGTTGGGCGGAGAACCGGGAAGAAGGAACTCCGTACCGCTTTGAGGGCATGGGTAGGAGCCCACCCAGAGGGGAGAGGGGATGGGGACAGGAGGGGCAGGTCACACCCAGGGAGGCGGGCACACCAGAGAACCTTGGAAGGGGGTGTGTGTCGTCAGAGAGGTTAGAACATGAGAGGGAGAGTGAGAGCCTTGCAATGATGGATGAGAGGAAGCTGGTGCACAAGCTTCAGCTAGAAGAGTTAGAGCTGAAGGCCTTGGAATTCTGTGTACCAGGTGCTTCCATGGTGGCAGCGTACCCGAGGTTCGGGGTTTGGACCAGTCACAGGGGGAAGGACCTGGACTGGGGTTTCAGGATCAGGAATTGCCTGACCTGGAGGGTGGGGTACCAGTAACTATGGACCCTACCGGTGTGACTTCCAGGGGTACCTATCCGGGGAGGAGGGTGCGGAACCCTGGAAGGGGGTGCAGAGGGAGGAAGGACTCTCCTCTGGCACCGGTCCAGCCATGGGGTTAAGATCCTGGGTTGGGTGGCCAGGTTCAGGGGTTGCCTGACCTGGCGGGAGGAATCTCTGTATTCAGAGTTCCTCCGGTTGTGACTCCCAGGGGTGTCCCGAGGTGCCCCAGCTGTGGTCACTGGGCCTGGCGTGTGCTTTAAGAGGACACCAGGTTGGGAGACTAGGCTGTCCCGATGTGTCATCTAGGAGGGAGGGTGCGGAACCCTGGGAGGGGGTGCAGGGAGAGGTAAGTCTCGCCCCTGTCACCAATTCAACTTAAGGGTTTAGACCCTAGGTTGAGGAGGAGAGTGGAAAGAGGTACCACGGGCCTGGGGCGACTGCCCCCCACTCTGGGAGAGAGTAAGGGCCAGAGACATCCGGATTGGAGGTCTGTCCTGGCCGCATCCCACTAGGAACACCAGTGGGGTGGTTGGATTAGCGAGGATGTTATGGTGGTATTGGGCCTGCGTCCACCTTTTTCCGCCCCAAGCAGGGAAGCCCGTCAAGGGAATGATCGGTCTACCCTGGCTTTTGGCTGGGGGGGAGATGTGTGAGACTTGGCCCTTTCCCCAGAAATTTTTCGCTTTTTAATCCCCTGTTAATTTAGAATGCCCCTATTGAAACAACAGTGTGTAGGCCTTGTGTGGTGGAGAAGGGCCTGTGTAGTGTAAAACTAGTGTTAAAGTACAGGTACTTCCTACCCCTAACATGGCCGCCACAGACCACTGCTGCAGCAGCGTGGTTTAGAGGGCGCATTCTAGTAGCCAGGGGCAGGCTGGAACCCTCAGGCAATGTATCCATCTTAGCCTGCCAGCCTGTCCACAGGTAGAATGGTGGAACCTCCGGAAGCCTCTGGAACCTTCTGGAAGAGGTGAGGTGACACCAACTGACACCAACTGACACTATCAACTGTCAACTGGCCCTATAAAAGGAAAGGGAGGGAACTTTCCTGAGGAGAAGAAGGGGAGAAGACCTGGGGAAGTACCTACGCAGGAGGATAGGCAGTGGGGGTCAGGGCAGGGTCTTATGATGCTGGAATGACAGGGCCTAGTGTGCTGCTTTGCAAGTGTTGAGGTATCCTGTTCCCCCCCCACTGACCTAGCCCCGCGGCAGGGAACCCCCAGGGACCCCTTGAAGGGATTGGCTGAGAAGAACTTGGAACACCAGCCACCAATTTACCCCCCCCTTCAAGGAACAAGAAACCAAGCAACTAAATCAAGAAACAAGTAACCAAGCAACTAAACTAAGGGCACAAGAAACATCACGCCAAGAAGAAAACTAAATCCCCACAGGACTTTTGAGGAACCCACCAGGTATTGGCGCTGTGTCGCTCCCTGTGCCCCCTGACGCCATCTGGGATTCCCCTACCTGATGGACCACTGTTGGGTGGCCTGTCCTGTCTGATCTGATGTCCTGCCCCTAATTTAAAGGAACTGTCTGCTGGTTAAGCGCTCCCACTTTCTAAGCGCTAGCCTCCTGAGTTACCTGTCCTGCAAGCGCTGCCTGAACTGCCTTATTTCTGGGAGGAGCGCTGAGGTAATGGAGGAGGTTGCTGCCTAGTTGAAGCGCTGGGAAGTTGAGAGACTGTTGACTGAAAAAGCGCTATAACCTGCCCCTCATCAGCGCTGAGAACTGTGTGGAGAAAGCGCTGTATGACCTCTGCCTGGTGAAGTGCTCTGCATATGACCCTGATGCTAACCCTGCCCAGTGCTGACAAATTGAAGATCTGTTAAGCCAGGAAGAGCTACTAGCAAGAGAACTTTGTGTGCTCCCCTGCTGGGCCCCCATCGGAGCGCTGTGAAGTGGTTGAAGGGCGCGGACATCTGATGTCTGAGGCGCTCTGTACCTGTAAACTGGCACCTCTGAGAGCAGCACAGTATCTGCCCCAGCTGAGGGCGCTCTGCTGTCTGACCAGCCAAGCGCCGTGAAATTGCTGCTTAGCGCTAGCTCTGCCGAGCGCTGTTGTGCCGGTAAAGCGCCTACCTGTAGCGCCTATTGAAGCTTCCAGATTGTCACGTGTGCGCGTGGGCCGCCCCCCCCCGGGGCTTCGTGTCACCGCGACGGCTGCCGGAGGGCGGTGGGAAGCTGCTGCGTCTTCGACCCGGCTGGGTCATGCTCGGAGGCCCCGTTCCTGGGCCTGAAAAGATTTCCTGTCAGGGCGCCGGAGTCCGGGTAGGCCGCGCAGGCCTGAAGCCTTCCCCAGCCTGAGTCACATGACGGGGGACGCGAGCCGCGTCATCGGCCGCGCCCCCGCCGGAGCCGAGCAGCGATCGGCTGCTTTGAGGCGCGTCTGTTAGCAAGTGAGGAATGCCCTGCCGGGCCCAACACTCATCGCGGAGGGGGTGTGGAATTCAGGAATCCCCCTCCGGTTCGCCCCACAACGAGGATCAACCTCGGTCCCAGCGCCGGTGCCTGCATTAGGCCCCTCTGCATCGCGCTGGGCCGCCACGAGGCCTGCTTGAGGGCCAAAGCCTCCCTGACATCAGAAACCTCCGCAAGGGCCTGATCTGGGCCGAAGAAGAGAAGGTAACCATAGGGGAGGAGGGCTGGAACCCCCAGGAGGTCCCGATGCCGACCCTCCTCTTGGGGAAAATTTATTGCTGAGCTCTCCTGGCCCCCCACAAGTACTGGATTTGGGCCAGGGCTCATTAACAGTTTGAAAGCCCATTAGGGACAGTTGGGCTCTGTGTTAACCCCTGACTAGGGGAAGGATTTCTGTTAATGTGATTGGTTTGAAAGGAATGTTTACCCTTGGCTAGGTAGATGATGATGAAATGCTCTTCCTAGTTAAAAGAAATGTTTTTAGTAGTTAAATGAAAGGCCTAGGCTTGCCTATTGAAGTATTCTACTCTTAGCCTTAGGAATGGGTATTCAGGCCTGATGAAATGTTGGCTTTGCCGGATGAGACGTTCCCTAGTCTCTAACAGATTGTTTTATACTCCTGCCCCAGTGTTCCAACTTCTACCTATCAAGAGGGTTACCCATGGGTGCTAAAAGTGTTTAGGCCTGTGTAGAGTAAGTAATAAAATGTTGATACCGGGGTAAGGAAACGGTATTCCTGCAGGAGTGTATGTCTGGCAAGTAAAAGTTGATTACTTACCTCAAAGGGGTAAACCAGATGATTATTCCGGATTCCTTATTGAGCAACTGTTTATCACTCATGTAAAGTGGAATGGCCTAACTTCTAACGAAGAGTGTTACATGAAATGCCTATGCCTGAGTGTTGAAAGGTTTTACTTCTAAAACTGGAAGGGAGTGTTGCCAACCTAATGCTACGGTTAAATGAAATGTTTTACATATTTAAGGGAAGTGTACACTCCTTTTAGGAATAACTCATAGAATGGTTTAACCTACACAAGAGGTCATTTATTTATAATGGAATGTTTTGCCTCTTGAGTGTTACTGGCCTGTTGGTCAGGGAGGGTGGTGAGATGTTTGCTCATTGACCATGGAATGTTCCACTTTGGCTGGATGTTCTGATGTAATAAGGCCCAATGGCAAGTTAAGCCCTAAATAAGGAACTGTTTATATTTGCCTAATGTGATGTGGCTTGATCTGTTAGGAAGTGTTCTACATTCTTGCCTAATGCCATGTTTAGTTAGAACTAATGGGATGTCTACATAAGGAGGTGTTTACTTAAGGGGATGCCATCCTTGTTGCATGAAATGCATATTCCTGATTGCTGAAATGTTTTACTCCTATTTAGTGCTATATGAATTTAAAACATACCGTTAGTTATCTGCATATTTATAGATGTGAAACGCTCACCCTTGTTTGGTGAGGAGTGGGAAAAATGCCCACAGAACTAGTGAGACGCAATGCTATTTGGTTGTCTCTTCAATGTATTTCTTTCAGGTGCTGACTCAAAGCAAGGCGGTAGTCAGGCCTGTGTTCTTCAAATATTTATTTATCTAATAATTAATATTTATTGCATATTCAAGGTTCATTCATCTAGAATTTATTCCAGAGAAATACAACATATGTATTTGTAGAGGTAAATTGAAAAGCTAATGTTATAATGAATTTCTTCTACCCTGATCCTGCTCCATCTACTTGATTATCTATTTGAATAAAGTTAACTTGAGTTTTTACACAAACTCACTGGAGTGGTGTCACTAATTGCGTGCCTAGGTTTCTGACTCAGTGGTGGCGTGTGCTGCATGGTTGCTTAACACATAAGCTTTCTGATGCCTACCCGCTCGTGCCATGCTACCCTAGGGGACTGGTGACCCCAGTTCCAACACAGGGCCACTGGAATTAGGCAACTGTGCGGCTTTGGCAGTTTTAGCATGGTTATAGATTTGCAACATTTGCCACATAATCCATCATATCTGCATACAAATTGGAGATTTTCGCAAAAACTACATTGAGTTTCCAATTCAACCAGTTGAAAAGTTACTAAAAACGCAGAAAAGCATGTTGGTGAGGAGTGGAAGGCCTTAGCCATGGTTGACTGATCACCTTTCTGATGCTTACTGCTATATTTAGGTGTTCAACTAGTACTAATGAGGTCCAACCAATGCCTAAACAGTGTTGACAAGTTTAACAAGCATTTGCAATGCAATAGGTCTCGCATTAGTAAAGTTATAGGTATTAGTATTGTACATGACAAAATTTTATTTATGTTTTTGTTTTGAAAATAGCGAAATTAATAACTTTGTCATTTACAATGCCAATAGTGTTAACTTTTGCAAACGTGACACCTATAGCATTTGTAATGCAACATGTGTCGTATTTACAGGACTTAGATGTATTAATATTAAAAATAACAATGGGTTGTATTTTTTTCAATAATTAATACGTAAATAAAAGTTATTGTAATTTATAATAGCAATAGCTTAAACTTTTGCAAATAACTTTTTGGAAGATTATGTTTAGTGTAGTTTATTGTGATGAAAATACAAGAACAGAAGTTAAATATTAAAAAAAATTGTGACATTTGTAATAAAGTTTTAAACATTGAGAGAACATATTTGAATCAGTTGTTGTTGAATGGTTGCACAGATTGATGCTGTGGTGGCTCTGAATGATGTGGCGGCGACGAGTGACCGTTATGAAGCCCACCCCTGCCCCTTAAGGGGTGAGGATGTGGTACAACAGCCAGCGCTGTAGACTTGGGAGCTGGGAAAACGGGGTCGAGTCTTGGCATCTGTTCAAACAAATCACTTAACCTGCCCGTGCCAAACAAAAATGTTGTCATGTAACTGGTGCTCTGCTCACCCAAAGCGCTTAATACCTCCGGGATGAGTTTGCGCTATATAAAACTGCAAAAAATAAATACCCCTTTGAGAGGGGTGAGGGGTGGAGAGATGCAGAGAGGAGGTCTGAGAGCGAGAGGAGGTCTGAGAGGAGGTCTGAGAGGGAGCGGTAGAGAATAGAAAGGAGAAGAAGAAAGATTACAAAAAATGCAAACGGGGGTTGTTTTCTGGACTCTCATCTGAACAGGAATAACGCTCCTCCTCGCGCACTCCATTTGTTACAACAAAAAGCTACCTTCCCTGCGTGAGGAAGGAACCCGTCTCGGTATCTGCATCCTGCGCGCTGGAAGTCCTCACTCCGTATGGGTTCTTGTCATTGTGAATACCCCGAAGGGCTGGCCTGTATTACTACAGATAATGAGTGACTCACGGGCTCCAGCCCCTATACCCGGGCCTCGGCCGCCTTATCAGTCCAACGCGAAGGACCTCGAAGGACCGAGCACCATAAAAGGGCTCCCCAGCCTTCCAGGCGCTACTGAAGAGGAGGGTGACGGAGTGCCCGACGCAGCTACTGGAATGTACTATTTAGCAGGGGAGAGGTGCGTGTCACAGAGGGGTCACCCGACCGCCTAAATGCGATTTTAGGACTACAATAATTTATACATGAGACAAACTTCAAATTTCGAAATGCGTGTGTAGTTCGGCATAGCAGGGTGGGGTGGATAAGGTTGAGCAGCCGGTGATTTAGACAGTGTTATCAAAAACAGGGTGGAACCCAATATAGTCAATAGGGACCTGGGTAACAATTGGAACAGAGGGAAGGGGTCCCGTGACCACAATAAGATAATTAACAAATTACACCATTTGTATTCAAGTGATTTGAGGAAGACTTTTTTGAAAGCAAAAGAGAATTTAATTCAAGATTGCATATATCCTATTAAGTGGATATTATATTCATTTCAACATATTCTTAGTATCACAGTTTATACATAATATGTGTGCCCACATTCACAACAGGAAGGGGGTGACGTGAGGGAAAGTGTAGGGGGTAGGATGTATGTGATCTGATTCATTCCGTGACAAGTCTTATTCAAACTTCTAAGACAATGTACATGTGGTCCCTGACAAAGGGCCACAAAAAAGAGTCCAAATTATCAAATGTTAAACAGTAGCCTAACTCCGTTATAGCCGTAGAGTGTCTGAATGGGGACCGGAGTTGGTTGTAGGTGGTGTAGTCGTCTACGTTTCGACCCAATATAGGTAGGTTTCTTATCCTTACATACGGGTCTTCATCAGGACAAACAAAAGTTGTGGGTGGGCAGCCTCCTAGGGAGCAATAGGAAAATCGGATTAGGAACACACCAATCCTGTGTTTTCTTTCTTAGGAAGGTGGTGTATGATGAATAGATAAATACTCATCGGAGAACGTGAGATAGCCGTGTTGCTATCTCTGTGTAAATCCTATACATACGAATGCTAAATGAAAAATCACGCTCACCTTACACAAGGGGGCGCTTGAGTTGAACCGAAGGTGGTTGTATTTGGTCCAAGTTTTGGTTGATAACTCTACTGTTATAGAAGAAAAGGAAGAGATTGCTCTTATTACATACAGATCTGTAATCTTTTTGGCTAGTACATTTAAAATCTGGGTAGGGGCAACATTCTCCAAAAAGTTGGAGATGTGCCCAATCAACTAAGCTGAATGACATGGGGCTAGTTCTTGTCGTAACGTATGGTCTCGACTGTTCTCTAGGTTATTACCTGCACACTCGTAAAGGTTTATCCCTAGTCGGTTGTGGAAGTAAATGATTAGTAGCGGATAAAGAATGGCAACCTGCAGGGATGAAAGAAGAGATATCTGTTGGAAAAACAAATACCACTTCAGTACGTGTTATTGTGGTAATAACAGTCAGTTAATAGGGGGCTTACCACTATTATTAGTATGAAAAGTTCATTTTGAGATGGTATAGCCAAGCACACTTATTCCGCAAAATATCCTCGTGCTTACGGTAGGGAATCTAAGTATAGCAGAAAAACTTCTTGTAAGGTAAATTATTTGTTAAGCTCACAGAGAAAAAGCATATTAATGTATCTATACTTTAAAACAACTTTATCATTACCAAGAGGAGGAAACAGATGATTGTTATTATACTTGACTTTCCTTACATATTCAGTGGTGCTTTATCTAAAATGCATAAGTGGTCAAGCAAGGACTGCTTAGTATTCTACCTGAAGGAGGGAGAGAAACCTTAAGTTATTGAGAGGCCTTAAAATATGTATGTGGCAACAGAATAGAAAACATTGAAAATAGTAAACATTACCAGATCGGCTGCTCAGGAAGAGTGTATTAAGGCAATTA
The DNA here is from genome assembly GCF_964263255.1 of Lissotriton vulgaris. Lineage (NCBI taxonomy): Eukaryota > Metazoa > Chordata > Amphibia > Caudata > Salamandridae > Lissotriton > Lissotriton vulgaris. The sequence continues at coordinate 2,052,619,622 of NC_141691.1, read as the reverse complement.
TTGGACCTTCTTTTTGGATAGTGTATTTTAATCTGTAAGAGATGTGGCGATTACCCCTTGGTTTGTGCATTTATCACGGTAAAAAATACTTATTTACCCAAAATATTACAAAACTAAATTTCGCGCTTGCCTACCTGCCACTGCCTAGCGCGATCAGAAGTTGTGGAGAAGAAGTCACCGATATGCTCGTCGTCTCCTAGGGGTCAGATGAACATATGTGAATTAGGCTATGAGCGCTACTGATTCCGCCATTCTAAACAAGGGGCCAGGGAGTTGGGTTATCAAGGTTTTTACCTGAACCGGCGCCTCAAGGTCAGGAATTCAATCAGCTCTGTCCGGGTACCGCTAATACCGCTAGGACTCCACACTCGGTAAACGCGTGTGTGCAGTACTTCCTGGATATTCTCAGCTGGGGGCGGGGCCTCCAAGATTTTGATAGAAATCGAAAAAAGACTCCCAGCCCACATTGGAATGACTCGATTGGCTTAGCAATCGGTTGAAAGAATAATGTTCATGATCAGGCTATTGTTTTTTGATGTGCTCTGGATAAAATAAAATTATTACCAGCACATATATTTACAAAGACAAGTCGATCATTATTTTGCAGGGGAAATACATATCGCGTTGATTATTTAGAAAGGGTGGGGTGGACCCTGGAAATGCACACATTGCTAAGGACAGTGTAAACTTTTGTATCTAATCTGATATTCCAGTTGTGACAAAATTAGTGCTGGTTGGCCTATTTACAACATTAATTAGCATATATACATTGTATTTATATTACCGTTTTGCATAGAATTTAGCAAGGGAGTGCACAAATCACATAGGATAGTGTAGGCTCCCCTTGGCAAAAAATGAGTAACAATCATTGGTGGCCCAATAATATCATAGCCAGGGGTGTGCACAAATCTCATAGGATAGTGTAACATCCACTTGTATTTAGGCAATAATGAAGAGAAAACCGGGGTTTGCACAAATCTCATAGGATAGTGTAAACATCCACTTGTATTTTAGGCAATAATAAAGAGAAACAATAGTGTGCACAAATCTCATAGGATAGTGTAACATCCACTTGTATTTAGGCAATAATAGAGAGAACCAATCAGAAGGAACCAATCTCTGTCATATGCATGAAAAATAATGTTTGGTACATTGTCCTAAAGAATGGCCAATTGCGCAAAGCTGCTTTCAGATTCATTGAGGCCCTCCACCACAGAATTGAAGATATGGATCCATTTGAGCTCCCTAATATTGAGGACGCTGGACAAATCACCTCCCCTTGGGCCTAGTGTAATGTGCTCCAACACTACCCATTTAAGAGATTCTGGTAAATGGCTATGTGTAGTACAATGATCGACCAAAGGTGCCCCTGGTACTTTGCATCTAATTCTGCTGCAATGCGAGAGGAACCGTGCTTTGACACGTTGTTGAGTCTGACCCACATAGATGAGATCGCATGGGCAGATAATACCATAAATTACATTTTTGGTATTGCAATTCGTGTGGTGTTTTAGAACGTGTCGATGATTTTTAAACACAAATTCCTTGGATTGGATAGTAGACGGACAGGCTTTGCATTTGCCACATTTGTAATGGCCCACTACCCGCGGTTGGTTCCAACATGAGGCTATAGTGGGTTCTGGTGGGCATTCCAGGAATGAGGAGACCACATGGTCTTTAGCATTGCGTGCTTTTTTAAAGGCATGCATCGGCACATTAGATGTTTCAAGATCCTTTGCAATCAGATTCCAATGTTTATTTATGACCTTCTTGATGGAGTGGCTTTTGGTTGAAAAAGTAGTTACACAAATCATGCGGTCTTCCGATTGACTGCTGCGTGTTGTAGGTTCAAGAAGTATATCACGGTGACAGAACCAGGCTCTTTTTCTAGAGCGTTTGATGAGTCGCTTTGGATAGCCCCTCTCAATTAGATGCATCATCAGGATCTCAGACTGTTGCATATAATCCTCCTTCTTGCTGCAGTTCCTACGCACACGGAGGAACTGCCCGTAGGGTAGATTATCCCGAAGGCTCCTAGGGTGATGACTGGAGTATTGTAATAAAGAATTCCGCTCTGCAGGTTTTCTATATAAGGTGGTATGCAGTGTAACTCCTGCCACTAGCGTTATGTCTAGAAAGTCGATCTTTTTATTGCTGGATTGCTTAGTGAATTGAATGTCTGTGGACCGTGAATTCAACCATTCGTGGAAGAGTTCCAGTTCATTGTTGTTCCCCTTCCAAATTAGCAACACGTCATCAATATACCGTACCCACAGTTGTATATGATGATGGAATGGATTCTGGACGTTGATGACAAAGGCTTTTTCATAAAAAGCCATGAACAAGATGGCCAGCTCTGGGGCAAAGGCTGCCCCCATTGCCACACCTTTGGTTTGTAAATAAAACACGTTCTGAAACATGAAATAGTTCCGCATCATGGCAATCTTGAGCAGAAGAGTTATGAATGTGGTTGGTACTTGTACTGGGGCCTCACGTCTATTCAGAGCTTCAGTAGCCACCATCAAGGCCTCCTCCTGAGGAATACTTGTGTACAGGGACACAATGTCGCAGGTAACCAATAGCTCTTCATCTGGGTTGAAAGATTTTCCATCCACTAGAGTGATCGTATGTGTAGTGTCTCTTAGATACGTAGGGGTGGACTCAGCTAATGGTTTCAAGAAAAAGTCTATATATCGGCACAGTGGCTCAAGAATGGAACCGCATCCGGACACGATGGGTCGTCCTGGGGGGTTGCGTAAATCCTTGTGTACCTTGGGTAAGGTATAGATTGTCGGTATTCGTGGGTGGCTTTGATTCAGATACCGATATTCTTGGTCTGTGAGAAACCCTTGTTGGACCCCTTCTTGAGTTATCCGTTGAATTTCAGAGGCTAAATCTCGTGTTGGATCAGATGGCAGTCTCCTATAACTTACTCCATCATTCAGTTGATGCAAGATCTCCTCCTTGTACTTAGATACATCTTGAATAATGATAGCTCCGCCCTTGTCAGCTGGCTTAACCACCACATTTGGATTGGCCTTAAGAGTGGACAGTGCTGTTCTCTGACTTTTGCTGATATTGTATCTAACATAGGTCTTTTCTCTCAAAATGGTCTTAACCTCTTCGGTGATGATGCTTTCATAAGCCAATATCCGATGACTCATTGCGTTGGATTGGGGTACAAAGGTTGATGGGGCTCTAAATCCAGTTACAGATGTCTGCATAGTCGGTGGTCTATTCTTAAAAAAGAATCGTAGTCGTATCTTTCTAAAGAATTTAGAAAGTTCCATCATTGTGTTGAAACTATTAGGGGGGGTTGTCGGGACAAAGGACAAACCCTTACTCAACACTCCACGTTCATCCTCACTGAGTTCATGAGAGGATTAATTGATGATAGGTGTATCCGGCGGTCTTACCACCTGTAGTTCTTCCGCCTCGTTGAGCGTTCGCCGTGTTCTTCCGGCTGGAATCGGACTTGTTTTGTTCCACGTCCTTTTGCACCCTCGTTGTCCCACTGCGTCTGGGGCCCTTGTTGTCCCCGTCCTGTACCGCGGTTCCAGTTGTTGCCTCGTCCACGAGGTGGTCTCCATGTTCCTCGTTCTAAAAAAGACGGATTGGGTTGATATTGGGGATAATAATTATCCTGATATCCGTAGGAGTTGCTGGGACCAGCTTGTTCTGAGTCTTCTCCGGAACTATAAGAAGAGTCCGAGAAAGTGGTGTAGCGTCCCCTGGATCTACCACCCCTATATCCTCGATTTGTGAAACGTCCTTGATGATCCTGTCGGAAATAGTCCTCAGACAGATAGGGGTACGTTTTTTTCTTGTCGTAGAATTTAAGATCACGAGCTAGTTTGTCTAACTTTTTTTTGATGTTAGAAGTCTCGGAATCTTGTAGAGTTTCAACGAGTTTGGATAGTGCTTCTTTCGAGTTGGTAAGTGTGCTGTCACCTGAGATGCTTGCTTTCAATTCGGCTATTTGTTTAGTAAGTATAGCCACCTGTTCTGCTGCAGTCTCTATCCCCAACACCATCCAATGTCTAGAACAGTTATTTGCAACAAAACTGAATCCTTCACGAAATTTCGGAATATCCACAAAAATAGCTGGCTCCACTCTGACCTGTAAACCTGTAGGTATAATGTTGTTCTGCAGACACTGCGCAAGAAAATGTCCATGTAATTTTGTGCGAATGAGCTTTTTTTCTAATCTTTCTAGCTGTGAGATCTTGTCATTCAGGGTAATATCAACGATAGGTGTACTAGCTGACAAAAAGTTGTTGGCTGGGTCATGTAACAATTGGCCAATGTAATCTTCTGTGTATGAAAGTATCTCTTTATCTCCCATACTTGTAAGTCATAAATCGTAAATAAGAGCAAAATAATCTACAGGATTTTTTCAAAAAACACGGAAAAAAACCTCCTGCGAAGGAGGTAGTGTAACCTCACAGGCCAGCGCCTGTACACACTATGTTATCAAAAACAGGGTGGAACCCAATATAGTCAATAGGGACCTGGGTAACAATTGGAACAGAGGGAAGGGGTCCCGTGACCACAATAAGATAATTAACAAATTACACCATTTGTATTCAAGTGATTTGAGGAAGACTTTTTTGAAAGCAAAAGAGAATTTAATTCAAGATTGCATATATCCTATTAAGTGGATATTATATTCATTTCAACATATTCTTAGTATCACAGTTTATACATAATATGTGTGCCCACATTCACAACAGGAAGGGGGTGACGTGAGGGAAAGTGTAGGGGGTAGGATGTATGTGATCTGATTCATTCCGTGACAAGTCTTATTCAAACTTCTAAGACAATGTACATGTGGTCCCTGACAAAGGGCCACAAAAAAGAGTCCAAATTATCAAATGTTAAACAGTAGCCTAACTCCGTTATAGCCGTAGAGTGTCTGAATGGGGACCGGAGTTGGTTGTAGGTGGTGTAGTCGTCTACGTTTCGACCCAATATAGGTAGGTTTCTTATCCTTACATACGGGTCTTCATCAGGACAAACAAAAGTTGTGGGTGGGCAGCCTCCTAGGGAGCAATAGGAAAATCGGATTAGGAACACACCAATCCTGTGTTTTCTTTCTTAGGAAGGTGGTGTATGATGAATAGATAAATACTCATCGGAGAACGTGAGATAGCCGTGTTGCTATCTCTGTGTAAATCCTATACATACGAATGCTAAATGAAAAATCACGCTCACCTTACACAAGGGGGCGCTTGAGTTGAACCGAAGGTGGTTGTATTTGGTCCAAGTTTTGGTTGATAACTCTACTGTTATAGAAGAAAAGGAAGAGATTGCTCTTATTACATACAGATCTGTAATCTTTTTGGCTAGTACATTTAAAATCTGGGTAGGGGCAACATTCTCCAAAAAGTTGGAGATGTGCCCAATCAACTAAGCTGAATAACAGGGGGCTAGTTCTTGTCGTAACGTATGGTCTCGACTGTTCTCTAGGTTATTACCTGCACACTCGTAAAGGTTTATCCCTAGTCGGTTGTGGAAGTAAATGATTAGTAGCGGATAAAGAATGGCAACCTGCAGGGATGAAAGAAGAGATATCTGTTGGAAAAACAAATACCACTTCAGTACGTGTTATTGTGGTAATAACAGTCAGTTAATAGGGGGCTTACCACTATTATTAGTATGAAAAGTTCATTTTGAGATGGTATAGCCAAGCACACTTATTCCGCAAAATATCCTCGTGCTTACGGTAGGGAATCTAAGTATAGCAGAAAAACTTCTTGTAAGGTAAATTATTTGTTAAGCTCACAGAGAAAAAGCATATTAATGGATCTATACTTTTAAAAAACGTTATCATTACCAAGAGGAGGAAACAGATGATTGTTATTATACTTGACTTTCCTTACATATTCAGTGGTGCTTTATCTAAAATGCATAAGTGGTCAAGCAAGGACTGCTTAGTATTCTACCTGAAGGAGGGAGAGAAACCTTAAGTTATTGAGAGGCCTTAAAATATGTATGTGGCAACAGAATAGAAAACATTGAAAATAGTAAACATTACCAGATCGGCTGCTCAGGAAGAATTTTTTGAGTGGGCATGTCAGCCTAGTTCTACTTAACACCATTCTGGACCACCCACTGAAGGGAATATAGGCTCCTCAGACTACTTCAAAGGGCCTATGGAGTGGAAATTTCAGAGCTCAAATGATTGCTTCAGCCTTGAAATCTGAAAAGCATATAGCACCAACACTGGTGTAAAGTAGGAGTTACCAATTATGGTGGCTGGGACAGGGGACGGTAGTCAGGCCCTTTCTATGCACGATTTTGGGAAAGCATGGTCCTCTCCAGTGGTCTAGCGGCTAGGTCTGTCCCAGAAACTACTATTGTTTATCTGTTTCTCCATTCAGCCGTTCAATTATGTAGCCTAACTGGGAGGCTCGGAAGTAAAATAGTAAGTAAGGAGCCCCCTGTCCTCTAGCCCTCAGGGGCCTGATGTAGCTCTTGGTAGAGTTTCAACCTCTTAACCTCTGGCCCACTCAAATAGAGCTTGTGCAAGCTGACTTAGTAGTAATGTATTTTCCATTCTTAGGGGGGAGAGCATGACCTCAAAGACACAGCTTTTGCTTCAGCAGCACCATCTTTAGAGCAACTTGATGCCCCGCCCACAATAGATGAAGATTTTTCCAGGCCATCAGGGTGGATACGGTCTGGTGCAATGGTAGGCTAAAGTTAGTCTTAGCAACAAATAACATACTGTATCACAACTGGGTTCCCAGGAATTTAATGGGGTCTATGGACCAACTAAATTGTATTTTGCACTTCAAGGTCTCAGCAAGGGTACTCTCCCAAACAGCACGAACACTTAAGATGTTGTCATCTTGATCGGGAAAGCCTGCCACCACCCGGAATTCCTCAAGTAGGTGAATGTGGATGTAAATGTGCCATTTATGTTTATTAAACAGAATTTTTTTTAAAAAGTAGGTGAATGTGGGCTTGAAGTGACTGCCGGAGTTCAGTAACAGTGAGGAGTATCATATGCAAGGGCAGACCACTTTAAGGTGTCCTGACAGAATGAGATGTTGCTGACTTGAAGGTGTGCTCTGATTTTCTGCAGGAGCTCTGCAGAGAGGTCAAAGAGATGAGAGAGAGATGACACCCTTGGAGAGTACCTTATTTATTTGTATGTAGGCTGAGGATTTTCCATTCACCCTGACCATTGGCCAGGAGTTGAAATAGGGGTGATAATCCACCCTATCTCCCTACGGTCACCTATTTGTGTGATGCCTGCCATTTCCTCTTGCGTGTGGGCTTGGAGAGAAGGGTATCAGCCAGTGTACGGAGCCTAAAAGATATTAGATTCTTAATTGGGGCGGTTAACTACCCACCTCAAGAAATAATCACAACCCTTGTCAGGTGAAACTTAAAAGTCACCAAATTAACCCGAGCTCAAATGCTGACTAGTTCTGGCAGAGAGCAGACTGGCGCAACTTAGGGCAATGTGTAAAGTATTTATGAAGTATAAAAACATTAACTACGTCAAATCTTCTAGCAAAGAAAATACCATACAAACGTGGAAAAATAGTGCCACACTTAACACAGTGAAAATAAAATCACAAAAATCCACTTAGAGGAACCAGAGATATTATTTTTTTTAATTTTAAGTAGAAACACCACCAAGAAGTAAAAAACGCCAATGATGGTCAATGCCAGGGCCACTGGAATTAGGCAACTGTGCGGCTTTGGCAGTTTTAGCATGGTTATAGATTTGCAACATTTGCCACATAATCCATCATATCTGCATACAAATTGGAGATTTTCGCAAAAACTACATTGAGTTTCCAATTCAACCAGTTGAAAAGTTACTAAAAACGCAGCAACGCATGTTGGTGAGGAGTGGAAGGCCTTAGCCATGGTTGACTGATCACCTTTCTGATGCTTACTGCTATATTTAGGTGTTCAACTAGTACTAATGAGGTCCAACCAATGCCTAAACAGTGTTGACAAGTTTAACAAGCATTTGCAATGCAATAGGTCTCGCATTAGTAAAGTTATAGGTATTAGTATTGTACATGACAAAATTTTATTTATGTTTTTGTTTTGAAAATAGCGAAATTAATAACTTTGTCATTTACAATGCCAATAGTGTTAACTTTTGCAAACGTGACACCTATAGCATTTGTAATGCAACATGTGTCGTATTTACAGGACTTAGATGTATTAATATTAAAAATAACAATGGGTTGTATTTTTTTCAATAATTAATACGTAAATAAAAGTTATTGTAATTTATAATAGCAATAGCTTAAACTTTTGCAAATAACTTTTTGGAAGATTATGTTTAGTGTATTTTATTGTGATGAAAATACAAGAACAGAAGTTAAATATTAAAAAAAAATTGTGACATTTGTAATAAAGTTTTAAACATTGAGAGAACATATTTGAATCAGTTGTTGTTGAATGGTTGCACAGATTGATGCTGTGGTGGCTCTGAATGATGTGGCGGCGACGAGTGACCGTTATGAAGCCCACCCCTGCCCCTTAAGGGGTGAGGATGTGGTACAACAGCCAGCGCTGTAGACTTGGGAGCTGGGAAAACGGGGTCGAGTCTTGGCATCTGTTCAAACAAATCACTTAACCTGCCCGTGCCAAACAAAAATGTTGTCATGTAACTGGTGCTCTGCTCACCCAAAGCGCTCAATACCTCCGGGATGAGTTTGCGCTATATAAAACTGCAAAAAATAAATACCCCTTTGAGAGGGGTGAGGGGTGGAGAGATGCAGAGAGGAGGTATGAGAGCGAGAGGAGGTCTGAGAGGAGGTCTGAGAGGGAGCGGTAGAGAATAGAAAGGAGAAGAAGAAAGATTACAAAAAATGCAAACGGGGGTTGTTTTCTGGACTCTCATCTGAACAGGAATAACGCTCCTCCTCGCGCACTCCATTTGTTACAACAAAAAGCTACCTTCCCTGCGTGAGGGGTCGTTAAGATTCAGTGCTGAAACACTAGCTACGGAAATGCTGCTGTGAAATGGGTTACAATTCTTCCCCGAGCTCCTGGGGCTTGTTGGGAAGACTGCAGCAAAGCTGCTTCCTCCTCCTGCAGGCTTTGAAGCAAACAGGCTAAATATAAAGAGGCTGTCCGAAGGCGCGCAGTCTGCACAGTGCAGATGATGGTTCGGGCGGTCAGGAGGGCCCCTGTTTGTCCTGATAACAATGGGGTTAACCCTGCCTTGAGGCGGGAGGAAGGAACCCGTCTCGGTATCTGCATCCTGCGCGCTGGAAGTCCTCACTCCGTATGGGTTCTTGTCATTGTGAATACCCCGAAGGGCTGGCCTGTATTACTACAGATAATGAGTGACTCACGGGCTCCAGCCCCTATACCGGGGCCTCGGCCGCCTTATCAGTCCAACGCGAAGGACCTCGAAGGACCGAGCACCATAAAAGGGCTCCCCAGCCTTCCAGGCGCTACTGAAGAGGAGGGTGACAGAGTGCCCGACGCAACTACTGGAATGTACTATTTAGCAGGGGAGAGGTGCGTGTCACAGAGGGGTCACCCGACCGCCTAAATGCGATTTTAGGACTACAATAATTTATACACGAGACAAACTTCAAATTTCGAAATGCGTGTGTAGTTCGGCATAGCAGGGTGGGGTGGATAAGGTTGAGCAGCCGGTGATTTAGACAGGGTCGGGGTGAGAGAAAAAAAAGGCCAGAGACACCAAAATAAAAGACCACCACACCCACCATTAGCGAATCAGATTGCTAAAAAAAAAAACTTGTATATTTGCAACTCAACAGTTTTTAATATGTAAAGGCATGGTGTTTTGCAAAGTATGGGCGACTGCCAACATCTGCGCTCCATGCAGGTAATATGTGTGGTAATATTAGGGAAGCTGGCAGTAAACAGCCTAGTGAAAAAAAAAGGAAAGGAAAACAAGCTCTTGGCGTTGCTGTGGGGAGGGGGGGTGAGGAGAAATGAGAGACACAGCCTGGCGGCCATGAAGTGTGAAGCAGTGGGCGAGGGAGGGGAAATGGGAGACACGGCCTGGCGGCCGTGAAGTGTGAAGCAATGGGCGGGGGAGCCCTTTGAAGTGAAGCTCTCGGAGGCAGGCGGCTCGGAAGCGAGGGAAAAGCGCGTGCTTGTGTTCACGTGAACTGTCGGAAATCCGCCCGATGGTTTGAGAACTTTTTTGCCCACTAAAATTCTCCCCTATCCATTCTTTGTGGAATGGGATAGGCGAGCCCTAAAAATGGCAAAATAATAAAGAAATACCATTACAAAATGTGGCACATTATGCCGCATAATATATTCAACCATGCTGCCTAATTTCGTCCTCCCCTACTGCACAATACCAGTGACTTTGGTCAATGGTCATGGCATACCACGGACTATCATAGGACAGATTTGAGGCTGATCACGAATGAGCTCGGTCAGATACACCAATCATGTTCATCCTAGTTAAAGATTTTACCTTTTGATTTAGTCTTTTAAGTGCCCAACAACCACAGGGGTGCACTTCCAAGGGCCTCCAGGACATCAGGAGAGGCACTTAAAGGCTCTTAGGGTGTCAGGCAGAGGCCAACAGGAGGATCCCATCGAGGTCCAGTTGCCACTGGTCAGCTGAGTATTTCCAGGAAAAGGAACTTGCAGCGTGATATTCCTATGTACCTGTTCGTATGAAGAAGATACATTAGGTAAATGCCTTGAAGAACTCTATTGGATATGTTCACACCAACTGAGGATAGCAGCCAAACAACGGTCATCCTGGAAGCCTCGAGACCAACCGTTCTAGGATGACAGATATCCTCAAGGAACAGATGAAATATCTGCATTCCAAAACCAACACAACACACATCCCTTCCCATGGCAACATAGGCAAATAATTTTACAGCGAATGAAATACAAATTGAAAACAATGCTACTGAAATACAAAAGCATATCAAGCAAATTCACAAATATGATAGAACAATACATGTGTAACTGTCAAGAAATACAAAAATAATGAAATGAGAATTGTTAATAAAAGGGAAAACAATGTAAAGTGAAACAAAAACTCATATACTGTCATTACACCAATTAGCATACAAAAATACTGCTATTATCACGCGGAGATATAACTATGATACTATATAAGCCTTCCACCACTAGAGTCTGGCAGTAGATCTCATGAAAAGTCTGGGAATTGTTTTAACATGCTGTGAAACTCCACTCCCATAAATACAAGTACTAAGACTCTCCTCTGAATCAGTTCTGGCTTTGGGGCTGTCCGTATATGCATCATTCCATTTCACCAGCCTAGACATACTCCACACATCACCATTGTCCAGCTTAACAATATTCTTAAAGACAGTCCTAATTCTGAAAGGACCCATGTAATTTGATTCACCCTTCCTAACAAATCCTGGCCTTTTCACAAGTACTTTTCCACCCACCAGCCACAGCTGAGATTTGGTTCAGTTTCTCTGATCTTATTTTTCTTGTAATTATTTTGATACCTACTGCTCAACCACCCGCCCTCTCTCGAGTTCACTCATATCAACTTCTTCATCCAAACACTTCCACTCATCCATGACAGATTCAATTTTGTGTTACCAACCCTACCCCTCATCTAGAAAAAAGGTGACTAAGTTGTTACTGGACTGGGAGTGTTGTGATGAGCCCGCCATACTTCATTCAAAATCTCAGACAAAGGCCTTCTCATTTCCACTGCTTCCTGTAAACATGATTTCACCACTCGATTCATGAACTCAGAAAGGCTGTTCACTTGGGGCAAATACAATGCTGACTTAAGATGAACTACAGACAAGTCTCTCACAAATTCTTGCTTTTACTGTGATTTTGACTGGACACCATTGTCCATAACAATTTCTTGTGGTACACCTTCACGAACAAATTCCTCCTTCAAGAAGTTAATCACTACTCTGGTGTCAAGTGAACAGACAAACTTGGTTACCACCCATTTGGATACGTAATCTACCCACAATATTACATATATCTTTCACAGGAGGGAAAGGATGGAAATTACCAATAAATACCAATCCTCACTTCTGTCACGGTTCCGCCGGAATCTCTACTCAAGACAACAGAGCACTACACTCCGTTTTACTTTTGTCACTCTTGGCACACGAAACACAATCCTCAACTACACCCTCAATGTGCCAATATAACCCTGGCCACCTATACAACTCGCTCACTCTTGCTGTGATAAGATTCCTCCCCAAGTGGCCCTGATGCACCATTGCTTTCCTTATATTCGTACACATATCTCCCCTAGCTGTGGGAAGGGGGGTGCGGGCTTCCTACATATGGTGTGGCACTGCAGGGAGGTTAAGAGGTTCTGGGAGAAAGTGGTACTGGACCTAAAGAGGACTAGGAATATCAACCTGACACCTGGAACATACGCCTCACAAAAAGGAGATAGGTAGCATACAAGTTCCTGCAACTGGCGCCGGTTCTGGTTACCATTACGTGGGTGGGCCAAAGAGCCCCTGACCATTGGCATATCAATATATGGGAATGGGCATTAGCAGAAGAATTACTTTAGGAGAGTAGGATCTGCTTCTATTGGTACTTCCCTCTTTTTGCCTGGTGCTAAGCTGTTACTGACTAGTATGACAGGGATATTGTTAATCAGGTCCTCAGTCTATCTGCTTTCTCCTTAAATTGTTATGACAAGTACTTGGGTACATCCCAGATTGGATACTGGGGTACCCTTATAAGTCCCTAGTATACGGTAGTAAGGTACCCAAGGCATAGGTACCCCAGAGGTCCCCTATGGGCATGCATTATGCCACCCACGGGGGACAATTCACAATGGAACTACAAGCCTGCCATTGCAGCCTTTGTAAGCTGGTGCTAGCACCACTTACTAAAGATATAGGTTCCCTGGGGGGGGTGGCTTGATGTGCTGCTAAATGGCCGTTAGGTAGGCTAGCCAAGACAAAATCCTGCAAATATCCGTGTCATTGGTGGAACTAAAATACCCCATGAGTATAGCCCAGGGAGTTCTGAACAAGTTGAGCCGTTGATCACCTCAGGATGTGCCCAGGAAGGTGGTGAGCGTGCCCTGATCTGCGGTGGCTGCTGGTCGATGGCCGGTGCAGAGCGAGGGAAGCGGCCGGCGTGAAAATTGAGGCCGCAGCGTCACTGATGCGGTAGGCCGCTATCTGCGCACATAGCTCCGGACGCTCTGCGTCCCCCGAAAGAATTTTGCTGGATCGACCGCACCATGGGTAAACAAGACGCAAAACACCTTCCAGCAGCGTAAGAACACAAGGCTCACAGAACATGATTCGGAGGAAGGAACGGAGAGGCCACCAAACCCACAATCTGAGGACCAGGGGGAAGATTTACGCACTTTAATACTCGAAATGAGGTCCAGTTTGTGGACTATGGACTCTAAGTTGGACACATTGACCTCCCAATTAGACGCTGTGAAGACACAAGTGGGAACACACGAGACAAGGCTGGATGTGCTGGAGAACATGGCCTCAGACTATCATGACTTCCAAGTGGAAAGGAAAGAACAACTCCTCCAGATGGACAAAGTGCTTGGCATTATCCGTACTAAAAATGAGGATTTGGGGGCCAGGTCTAGTCTCAACAACCTCTGCATTACTGGCATTCCGGAGACAACAGCAATTTCTAAGCTGCAGACCTATGTGGCAGAATTACTAAACAAACTATTTTGATCTGCACCTTTCTTCAGTTTTCGCTGTGGAGAGGGCACACCGTGCCCTGGGCCCTCGACCGCCAGTTGGCACTACTCCCAGACCCATCTTGGCCAAGATCGTGAATTACCAAGATCGAGACACTGTCCTACGTCTAGCCCGGGGTAAAGGGACGATCACCTATGGGTGGATAACCATCTCCTTCTACCCAGACTTCACCCCCGCTGTGCAGGTGGCACGGAGGGAGTTCCTGCAGGCCAAACGTCTCCTGTTGCAAGCCCAGATTCCGTATGCGCTTCTTTATTCCGCCAAGCTGAAAGTAACATATGATGGATCTGCCCATTTCTTTACGTATGCTAAATCGGCCCTCAAATTCGCAAAACGCATCGCGGGGGAAGGCATCCAAACATCGCTCCAAAGAATTGGCTACTGAAGAGAACGGTTTCAATTACAATGACTGATATGGGTCTTAATCCTGAGGCCCCCTTGGACTATTCAAAGAGGACTCCCACTTACATGTTTTTTTTTTTATTGTTATAATTGGGAAGTGCGATATTCTTGTTTATTTCTCATTACTGGTTTTTGATACACAGCACTGACGCGATTGACTGCTGGTTCTGTGGGCTGCACGTTTGCCCCTTAAGTTTGATGGAGCTAGCAGACACATCTTAAATTAGTATAGATTGAGGACTGTCGGGGCAAGTACATGTTTATCGCAAGCAATCCCGTGAGTTTGGGTATTTTTTTTTTTTAATGTTACGGGAAGATAGGTATGGCTCATCGTAATGCTCTTCGCCACCCTGAGTAATCAGGGGAGTATGCCGGCGACACTGCGGCCCTGCGCCCCTACGGGAGAGCTCCCACTAGTAGTTGAAGGTTTTGTGTTGTTTGGGATGGGTATTCTGCAAACTAATTGGGGGGTTGGAGTGGGTGGTGGGCTGGGGGTTGGGGTTGTTTTAATGTTCGCCAGATCTATGCGTTTCTACTTATATGCTACATGTTATGCGAAAATGTCTACAACACTATGCTCTACTCCTAATGATTCGCTGCATTATATTGACGTAACCACCAAATTACCTCGTTCAATTTCCTTACCTGGAACATTCGAGGGTTAAATGATGGTAGGAAGGCCAGGTTAGTGCATTTGTATTTACTTAGACATAATATTGATGTTTGTCTGCTACAGGAGACACATTTAAGTATTTCCACCTCACCTAGATTATGCCACAGCAGATGTGATGTGTTTTATTCCTCTGTATACTCTAACTACGCTAGAGGAGTTACTGTGCTGATGAGACGCTTAATGGATTGGAAGGCAGATGAGCAACAACTAGACCAAGACGGTAGATATGTAATTATACAAGGTACACTGGCTGCCAGTCCAATGGTGATAGTTGCGGTATATGGCTCCAATACTGACACACCTGAATGTTTCCAAACTGTATGGGCTAAAGTGAAAGCGACAAATTGTGACACTATTATCTAGGTAGGGGACTTTAATGCCATTGAATGAACTAGATACGAAGGGGATATCTCGCACTGCATCCTCTAGCTAGCACTGCTATTACAAGCCATTCTATCAGATGGGGACTTGGTGGGCATCTGGAGGAGAGAGCATCCGTCGATTAGGGAGGGCACATTCATTTCAGAATATCGTAAGGCATGGTCGCGACTTGATTATTGGTTAGTATCCTGAGATGTAACTACATGGACGAGAGAGGTCTTGCATCTTCCCCGATCCCTTTCAGATCATGCACCCTGTCTGTTGCGCTTAGAATTACCACACTCCATACCTAGGATATATACCTGGAGATTGCCTCAAGACGCCCTTTTAGACAACGCCTTTAAAGAAGAAATTAGAGGTGACATTTCCAATTATTTTTCCCTAAACACAGGATCTGTGGACACGGTGGCTACATTATGGGAAGACTTCAAAACTGTGATATGGGGCAACTGTATAGCAAGACAGGCCGGAGTGTTGAAGGCCATTCGGGGGACTCTGCACTCAATCGAGAAACAGATTAGGGACTTGGAACAAAAATTCTATACCACTGGCGAGCCCACCACAATGGTCTTGAAGAGAAAAACTACTGCAATTTGAAGAAGAAATTCAAATTCCTAGGTAAACACGTTCATGCTAGGAGGTATAGAGAAGACGATAGGCCTGGGAGGATGCTCGCGGCAATGCTGCAACCCCCAAGATCCTCTATATTTGTCAGTAAATTGAAGGCTGTGGACCACTCTATCATCAGGGAACAGAGGGATATACTTGATGAGTTTTCCAGTTTTTATTCCCAGCTCTACATCACTTCACAGAGCTCCAGCCCAGAAGGCCTGCTGCCATTCCTGGACTCTCTCGAGTTGTTATGGCTGAGTAATGGCTACAGGGAATATTTGGATTTCCCGTTTACAGCGGACGACGTGGCGCAAGTCATAAAAAGTCTACCGATAAACAAAGCCCCTGGTTCAGTCGGTCTAACAACCGCCTTTTATAAAGCCTATGTTGAGGAATTAGCACACTGACTATTCAAACTTTTTGAGGAAGCCCGCAAAATGGGTGTCCTGCCACCGTCAATGCGGGAGGCTATTATAATTACCCTTTTAAAACCTGGGAAGCCCGAGGATGAACTAGATTCCTATAGGCCACTCTCACTGATAAATGTGGATGCTAAAATATTGGCAAAGCTCATTGCTAACCGGTTGCAACCCTTGCTCCCATTGGTGGCCGTCCGGACCAATCGGGGTTTATCCCCGGGAGGTTCACCTCCCAAAATCTTAGGACTTTATTCTCGGTATTGCATTACTTGCACCCAGAATTACAGGCAGCCGTTGTATTTTTGGATGCTACAAAAGCATTCAATACTTTAGAATGGCAATACTTATTTGCGATCCTTGGTTGTATGGGTATCAGTCTGTTATTTATAAATGTAATACATCTGCTTTACACGCAACCACTGGCACGTGTGAGAGTGAATGGTCTCATCTCGGCACCCTTTCATATTTCGAGTGGACGAGGCAGGAATGCCCGCTATCCCTCTTGCTTTTCGCGATCGCAATGGAACCACTAGCTGGGAGTTTCCGGCAATATCATACTGTCAATGGGATTGGCTTTAGTGCCCGAAGTCTTCTAATTTCCCTCTACGCAGGCGATGTCACCCTGTATGTATCTGATACAGAAATAAATCTAGATCCTCTATGGAAAGAATTTATCAAATTCAGTGGACTCTCCGGTATATCGATAAATTGGGCTAAATCTGTTATTTTCCCCTCGGACTGACAACTGTCCAATCCCAATCTGAGTTCCCCCTTACATGGACTACGGAACCTGTGAAATATTTAGGTATATGGGTTAGCAGGAATATCCAGGTCGTGTGGAATATGAACTATGGACGTGCCTTACACTGGTTGGAGGAGAAAGTCGCTGCATGGGCTGGGCTCCCGCTCTCATTGGCCGGGAGGATAGCTTTAGTCAAGATGGTGGTACTTCCTGAATTCCTTTATTTATTTGTAAATCTTCCACTCCCTCTCACACTAGCCTTTTTCAAAAACCCTTAGGTCCCTGTTGATCTTCCTGATATGGGCGGGTGGACAAGCTAGAGTCTCCTGGGAACTTTTAACACTTCCTTTGCGACAGGGAGGTCTTGGAGCTCCGGACATGCAATTATATGCGTGGAGTGCACAGGCGCAGTTCCTACACTACCGGGCCCATCCTGCTCCTTTTCAGCCCCATGTGGCAGTGGAGGCGGCGGTTGCGGCGCCTCTACCTCTACAGGTTGCCGTGTATAAAGAATACAAACGCCCTAGAGAGGATATAGATACAGTAGAGACTATGCGTTGGGCCTGGAACAAGTTGCAGAAGAGGGCCGGCGCTCCCATCCTGAATGCCCCAGCAATGCCCATAGCACGTAACCCGATGCTGTTCCCCACAGGGGAGGGTATTGGAAAAGACCTGGCACATAACATGAACCTACATACATTCGCGGATCTTTACCCAGAAGGGTCTTTCCGACCACCCCCTTCGGCCACGGTATAGCGACAGGTGCCTTTTGCTGAATTGAGTGTCGATCCATACATGACACTTTTCCGGAAGCCCCACCCACCCTCAGCGCATTAGAAAATGTTCTGAAGTCGACTTCCCCTTGCCGACTACTCACCAGAATATACAACCACATGCAGAATTCTGCCCGCTTGACAAAACCACGGGCACTATAGGCATGGAATGAAGACTTCCAGACTCCGCTCACAGAGGGCCAATGGCTTTATTGTTGTAGCCAACTCACAGCTCTCTCCCCTAATTATATAGTCCGATTTTAAATTCCTACATAGATTTTACAGAACACCTAGTAACCTGCATCACATAGGTCTCAAAGAGGATGAAATTTGCTGGAAATGTGAGAGGGTCCCGGACGGCTTTTTACATGTTGCATGGGATTGCCAGAGGTTAGAAAAATACTGCCTCAAAGTATTTCATATAATTCACCAAATAATTGGGCAGGCTGGAGAGCCTAATCCTATACAGGGACTGCTAGGGTATGTTAAAGACACTCCTGCCAAGCTTAGAAAGCTACACGCACTGTGTTGCTCCTTTTCACTAAAAGGCGGGTTGCCCACTCACAATTGTCCACCTTCTGGGAGCTGATGCCCTCCACATCCAGACCCAAAGACATATGGGAACCATTCGTGGTGTGGGCCCGTGAACATTAAGAGACAACTGCTATCGAAGTGACTTAGGAATAATCACATGGGAGATAGGGGAGACCGCGGCATACAGGTTGGGGATATAGCAAATATGCAAATGTGGCTGATTATGTTACACACTTTTAAAATTTTCTGGCTGTTTAATGTTGAATTCGATCTGTCCTGCTATGATTTATTGTATTGATGATACTGCTAAATTATTTCTAAGGGAACTACTTATCGTGCTGTTGGGTCTATATGTCGGTGCGATCAGGTATACATATGGAGTAGTAACTCACATGGCTCTGTTACAGAACGATAATTCTGTATTGTATAAGCAAAAGACAGGCTAAGTTTGCAACTGCTTGTCTTGTTGTATTATTGAAAATGTCAATTAAAAAAATGTTTTAAAAGATATAGGTTTACTATATCTGGCGTCACTGAACGTAAATCCTATAAGTCACCCCTATAGCAGGCCTTAGCAAAGCTAAAGGCAGGGTACTTGGTTCTAAGTGAGAGAGTGCCCCTGCATGAGCAAGACACCCCTACAGCCTACGGAGTGCATTCTCCTGGGCTGTCTGTGAAGCAGCCATATACCATACAGAGGGGCACCTCGTAATTATGCAATGACCATCTCGAAACTGGCTGCAACGAATCCTATCATGTTTGGTATCAAACATGTTGGAATCATACTCCCACACCGTAAACTATGTTGGAGTATGATTCCAAGCACTGGAAGAGCCCTCTGTTAGGCTTTCAGTGTTCCCAGTGCCAACCTTCTAGACCTGGACAGCACAAAATGATTGCTGCCAACCACAAACATATTTCTGGCCTCCTGCTGCTGAGCCAAACTTGAGATGGGGAAGGCAGAACATTAGGCAACCTGTCACAGGGAGGTGTAACCACCTCCCAGACAGGATTTAGTGTATTGGGACCAGGTGGGTGCACTTGCCAGCCCCACTAAGCCTGCATGAGCGGAACAGTTGGTATCCCTGTGCATAGTCCAGTTCAAACTAGGAGCTCTGGCACAAAAATGGGCTAAGGGCAAGGGAGTAACCTCCCCTCTGTCCAGACCCTCCCTTGGAAGGGTCCCCTGAATCTTTCCAACCCTTTCCCTAAGGTACGCAAGGGCTTACCTGGGTGTAGGTCCCTAGATTCGAGGTGGGATAAGATTCAGATCAGACACCACTTCTTCTTCTACCATCTGGGCACTCTGGACTTCGCCGGACTTCGTTTGGGCCTTACTTAGTCTCCCTTCCAGTCTGCTGTATTGTCTGTGCATCATACAGGAACCTTCCAAGGCCTGTGAAGCATCAAGGACACTTCAAAGACTCTCCCTTGGAGTGAAGGAGTCACTCCCCTGCATTTGCAAGCACTGCAACTAGGTCAACCCGTCTGCTGATCCTGAGCTCCTCCAGACTCTAAAAGATTCTGCAACACAGGTGGTTGTTTTCCACAGCTCTCAAGGCCTGCCCTGCCCTCTCAGCATGTTTTAGGCCATTATCTCTCTTGGGGGTTGCAATAACCAAACCACTGTTCACAGCGTCAACTTGCAGTTGCAGAGGCTTGTTGACTTGCTTCCAAGAAGATCTTCTGGCTCCAAGTAGCCTCAACCTCGAGTATCTACTGTGACCCGAATCTTCAGCCCGACCTCATCGTGGCCTGCATCTTTTGGGGAGTTGCTTGAAGCCCTCTTGAGACTCCATGCCTCCAGCCTGTGGGTCCAATTGAAGGTCACCTTCGCTTCTCTTGGGCTCCCCTGATTGCTCTGGGCCTACCCTGACTCTCCTGCTTGTAGTTAGTCCCCTGGACTTTGCTGGTCCAGATGTGGCTCCTTCTTCAGCTCCTGCACTGTTTGCATTTGCCAAGGCTTGTTGGTGCTCCCGCCAGATATTTATTTATTTATTTATTAAGTTTATAGAGCGCGACAGCTAGCCAAAAGGGTTCCCCGGCGCTGGAATATCAGTGTGCTAGGGAGCCAATGTTGCCGACGTTACTGGAATTTATTGATTGAAAAGCTAGGTCTTAATGGCTCTGCGAAATCGGATATAGCTGGTTTCTGTACGGATATTCAAGGGGAGAGAGTTCCAAAGTTTTGGGCCTAGTAGAGCAAAGGACCTGCCACCCATTCTTGCGAGTCTGAATTTGGGTACGTTTAAGTAGCCTTGGGATGAGGAGCAGAGGCAGCTAGAGGGAGTGTAGGTGTGGACAAGGGATTGGAGGTAACGGGGGCAGTACCCCATTTGATTTTATACATGTAGCTCAGGGTTTTAAACTTGACACGACTCTCCACCCTGAGCCAATGTAAGTCACGGAGGTGCCCAGAAATGTGATCAGTTCTGTGACTTTTACATAGCAGTCTTGCGGCGGCGTTTTTAACTAGCTGTAGGCGTCTTGTCACTGCCTTGTTTGCCCCAAGGTAAAGGACATTACCATAGTCCAGCCGAGAAGTTATAAGGGCATTGACCACAGACTTCTGGGTGTCGCACGGCAGCATCCAGATAATTTTCTTTAGCCATCGCAGACTGGTAAAGCAGATGGCTGACACCTTGTTCCCCTGATGCTGCTTTGTTAAAGCGTTGTCAATGGTAAACCCCAGGTTACGTACATGGTCAGAAGGGAGAGGGAGGGTACCCATCTCCGTAGGCCAGTGTTTGGAGCTCCAAAGGTCATATTTTTGACCTAGGATTAAGACTTCGGTTTTGCCTCCATTCAATTTAAGCAAATTGTCATTCATCCAGATGGAAATTTTCCTTAGGCCTGACTGCAGGAGGGAAGTGGAACCTTGGTCAGGGTTAGAGAGGGAGAATGCAATCTGGGAGTCATCTGCATAGGTGAAAAGAGTGAGACCTTCTAGTTCAGCAATGTCGGCCAATGGTGTTACATATAGGTTGAACAGAAGGGGGCTTAGTACCGAGCCCTGGGGTACACCATAGGGTGACGCATGTATTTCGGAGGTAGCTGTGTTGGAGAAGATTTGAAATGTGCGGTGAGTGAGAAATGAAGACAGCCAGCCCAAAGCAGGGTCGCCAATGCCCATCTAGGTAAGAGACTTTATTAGTATGGTGTGAGAAATAGTATCAAATGCTGCGCTGAGATCAAGTAGAATCAGCGCAGCTGTGTCTCCTCTGTCTAAAAGATGATGTAGGTTTTCTGTAACACCCAACAGAGTTGTTTCGGTGGAGAACCCAGGACTGAAACCCGATTGGGAAGGGTGAAGTATGTTGTTGCCCTCAATGAACTGGGCAAGATGGGAGTGGATGTGCCTCTCCAGGGTTTTGGAGAAGGCAGGCAGAAGGGAGATGGGACGGAAATTATGTAGGACGTCAGTGGGCTTTTTCAGAAGAGGTGTCACCAAGGCAGGTTTCCAGCTTGCCGGGACAATGGAATCTCTCAAAGAGAGATTGAGGGTTTTACAGATCATGGAAAGTTGAGGGGTGTCAAGTAGTTTAAGTATAGGGATGGGAAGTGGATCAGTTGGTGAGCCAGATTTCAGCTTACCAAGAATCTCCGTCAAGGCTTCCTGGTTGATGTCTGGCCAAGAATTCAAGGCTACATAAGTATAGGATAGATGGGATGAAGTAATGCAGTTAGTGCTATTTGAAAAGATAGATTGCGACTGCTGGGGTCTATTACAGTGCTGTTAAGCTATGTCCTGATAGATATTTTCTATTTTCTTTGTGAAAAATTGCGCAAGTTCTTCTCATTGATTGCTGCTCAGGGGGGGGGCGGTTTGGCTATGGTTTTGGGAGCCCGCTAGCTCTTTCACTAGACCAAAGAGCGTTTTGGATTAATTTGTAGCCTCCGCAATAGTTCTAGCGACATAGCTGGCCCTAGCCGTGGTGCACTCCTTGTGGTATAGCTTCAATTCTTTTTTCTAAGTGTCCCCTAATTCTAGAGAGTAGTCTTTCCTCCAAAACCGTTCCAAGCGCTTACATTTGGATTTAGCAATTTTTAGCAATTCATTGAACCAGAGTGCTGGTATTTTGTGGGCTTTCACTTTTTTGTGAGACAGGGGGAGACAAGTGTCAATAGCATCAGTGAGCCAGATGTTCTTCTTACTTGATGCACTTTCTACATCGTCTGTATCGTTGAAATCCGATAGAAGTTGGGTGTCTAGGACATGCTTAAGGATGTTCATGTCTAACATTTTCCAGTCCGAACCCTCAGCACTCAACATCCTTTGTGAGATAGCTCATGCACGGCACTTGGTCTTCCTCAGCATCACCTGCTCCTCACAGCTGCAGAGTCAAGGCCCTTGTCAACTCTCCTGTAACACTCGAAATCGGAAGTAATTCGTCTTCCAAGTCTCATGGTCACTCCTGAGTGGCATAGACTCTGTCTCATCTAGAATCTGCCTTCTTATTCCACCGGACACTTTCTTCTTCTTCTTCAGCAGCAGCACTTTCCTGAAGTCCTACATTGGATTTGATGGAGGGTTCCAACACCAATTCACAAGTATGCACCCAGCTTCCCTGGTGTAGGTAACGTGGGTACTAGGGTACCCACATGTGGGGTGGCTCTCCAACATTCTGTCTTCCACAGGATTTCTTCAGGGTCCGTTGGGAAGGGTTCTTAATCTTTAGTAAATCCAACCTTGACTTACGTGTAGACTTGTATGGAGCACGCGGTCGTGTTCCCACACTGCACACGCTCTCCATGGAGTTCCTACTCACCCACCTTCCTTGGGTCCCTAGCACTTCTACGTTCTCTCAACATTATCTTGATCCAAGTCGTGGTTCTTATACCACTTTCTTAGTATATGGTTTGGTCCCCCCAGCCCACCACCCCCCCCCCCCCCCACCCCGGGCCAATTGTGTATTTCGTGCTATTTACTGTGTTTCTTTGCTAAAGTTTTGAGTGCATTGTGCATATCTCAGGGTAGGAAGAGAGTGTTATATAATAAAAACATTTTTATAAATACTTTATGTAGTAATTCTTCTCCTAATCTGTACAATAAGATTGCATTCTGGTAAAAAAAACAAGCTGCTTTACACTCCTTTTAGAATAAGCCTCAAGGCTGCTCTCCACAGCTACCACTTCAAGAGCTTTCTAAGGTTGTCTAAGGGCTCTTAAATCACCATAAGGGTTGTCTGGACTGGTGCAGGATGTCCACTTACATATGTGTACATCATATACCAGGCCAGCTTCTCACATTGGTGGGCAGTGGTTGGGATTCAAGCCTGCATTGTTTTACCCGATAAATCTTTGTGTTGATTAATTGAAAAACCATCACTAATACTAGGTACATGTAATACAAGCTTAGAATAAGCTTCGGGTTGGGTAGTTAAGGCTATAGCACACCCTTTGTCCAACCTCAGAGAGTTTAGCTCCCACTAGGTTAGGTAGGTGTGACACCACATCACACTTAGTATGTCTCCCAAAGGAGATGCCAGTGGCTCTCTGAATACTGGATACAGTGAACTTTCGTTCCAAGAACTGAAAGCACTGTGCCCCCCAAGAAATTTGAAGACAGGGAAAGGAGCCAACACTCAACACCTCCTAGAGTTGTTACTGTTAGAAGATCTCAGGAAAACCAGTGGGTCAGATGAACAGGAAAGAGTAGGCGGGGCAGGAAATGAAGATAGGATAGGAGGGGAGCCCCTCATCAGGGCTCGACAAAATCCACTTGACCGCTCACATTTGTGAGGTATATTTTGAGGTCGAGCTATTTTTAGGTCCTACTCGCCCTTTCTGGCGAATAGGAAAACATACTAACTTTTGTCCTCCGTCTTTGAAAACGGAGCAAATGTGACAAGATAACAAGATTTAAAGGCCTTTTAATTGCTCACAAAGCAAATGAGCAATAAAGATGCCTTTAAATCTTGTAATCTTGTCACATTTGCTCCGTTTTCAGAGATGGAGGTCAAGTAGGTTACTGTTAGGTTGAGGAGTTTTTTAAAGTACTAGACCTGCAGGACTAGTACCATTTTTCAGATTTCTTGAACCCTGCTCATTGACCTATAATCTAACCCTGACCAGGTGGTGCCTGATGACTCCCACCTGGACAATTCATACCATCCAGAGGAGAACACAGGTGGCTTAGAGGATGCCCCCATTGATCCTCCTGGGAAGAGTAGACCAAGGAGGTCTAGATCCTCCTCTGCAGACTCCAATGCCTCAGGACAATCAGCAGGGCCCTCCATTAAAAGTAAGAGGAGGAACTCTCTTGATAGGAAGTACCAACTTCTTGGGCTTGAGAAATCTAGGCTTAGGCTCAGGCAAGAGCAGTTGGCCCTTGACCGAAAGTCCCTAGAAGTCCAGAGAGCAAGGAAGAAATTGGGACTAGAGTCCCATGGGGGCAGCAACAGTGTCCTAGAGTTAACGAACAATCCTTTGAACATAGGAACCTGAACAAGATTGACCCATGCTACCCTGTTGGGGATGACATCCGCAAATGGATAACTGCTTTAGAGTTTAATTAGCTATGGCCATCTGGCCTTCCCGGGCCTATTGTAGCACCTACGTATCAGGGCTTTTAGGAAGATCTTTAGGCTGCCATTCTCGACAAGGCGTACACTGATCCGACTTGCGTTTAACCTAACATCAATGGACATAGAATGCAAAAAAGACATAGCGAAGCTGTACCACCGTGTGAACATGGCTAACCCGGGCAACATGAGGGAAGCACTTCAAACACTCTTAACGGACCAAACCAGTCGATGGGCTAGGTACCTTGCTTCAAAACACTTTGCCTGAGAGCCGATCTCACAACGATATTTCAACTACCAACAGCTATACTAAAAAACCTGTTAAAAAAACAGGGAAAGATCATCTCAAGGAACCAGGACATAGATACGATCAGAGTTATCCGCGGCGCAGAGGGCCTTGTCAAATCACATGAAGCCACGCTATGGCAACCATACCTGAAAGCCGGCCTGGGTAGACAAGCTCTTCAAAATGTTCTTTAGACCAGGCTGCTAACTCTACCAATAAGGGACCATAGAGCACATTGGGAATCTTTCCCAACTGGAAATAGAGGATGTCGCCTGTGTCAATACCACTCAGAATCAGCAGTAAATGTCATCTGTTGTTGTCCAGCGTTGGCAAGCTTGAGGCGCAAATACTTAAGGGCAATGTTCAATCTAAACAAAGTAAGAACATGCAAGGAGGCCTTAGCGTACATATATACCACGACAGTACCAATGGAGCTGGCGCGCGCTGGGAAGTTTTTTGCCGCTGCTGGAAAGATCTTATGTCAAACTCAAAGTACGGAACAAACAACAGTGTAATAACAATCGACATGCCTTCAGGCTATGAGCATCCACACCACCATGCCAAATCCAATGGTCAATAACAGCGTCATTCTCACTGGACAAACAATAACAAAACACTTTATGGCCATCAGTGATCTTGCACCAAGCAGGACAAATTAAGATGAACCAATACTAGGGCTTTGACTGTTCAACCAATGTATATGTCCCAAGATGTTTTTTCTCTTTTAAATCCCACCGCATTTTCAATGCTTTTTAAGATTTATTAACCTACTGTTTTAGCTATGATATTAATATGCACTGCTTTTGTAAATGATTTTAGGTAATCATACAGTAAAGTATTCATTCATTCAACTGCTTTAGAAGGGGCATGTAAAGAACAGAGGGTCCCTCAAGAGCAGTGGGTAGCTATCTTGTGGCTCTCCTTTGCTGAAAAGGGTAAATCTATCCTCTTCACTGTTAGAGAAGAGGATGATGATAATTACGCAGTTTTGAAAAGTGCTCTCATAGATGGGTTTGGCTTAACCACTGAACAAAACAGGATTAAGTTCAGAGAGACCCAGAAAGTACAAACCCAGGACTGGGTAGATTTTGTGGATAGTGCTATTAAGGCTCTTGAAAGTTGGTTGCTTGGCAGCAAAGTGCATGACTACCAAGGATTGTATAGTTTGATTATAAGGGAGCAGGTACTTAATAATTATCAGAACCAGCTTTGGCATCAGTACCTGGAGGACTCCGATCTGACTTCTCCCCACAATTTGGGAAAGAAGGCAGATAGATGGGTCCGAACCAAGGTTAAGCAGATAAATCAATGCAATAGTGGTGACCAGAAGAAATAGGATTTTTCAAAATCTCAGGATAAGGGTGGGGACAAGGGCAAGGAGAAGAAAGAGTCTTCTCAAGGGCCCCAAAAGCCTGCATCGGGGTGTAGGGTTGCGGGAGGAAGGAGTCACAAACATCCAAGAAAGGCAAGAAAAAACACTTGGTGTTACTTGTTAAGGGGAAACCCCATTTGACAAAAGACGCTCATTGTCCAAAAGCCAAGGAGAACAATCCTATTACAACTGCCCCTTAGACAACTGCACCCCATAGCACAGGTACAATTGGTGGTAAATTAAACAAGGAATTAGTGAGGGTTAACCTTGGGTTCTGAGATGGGTTCTGACTTACTCAGAACTCCTGCTCAGGCTGTGTTAGTCTGTGAAGGTGGCATAGATCTTGCCACCTTACTTGTCAGTCACAGTAGCTCGGGCAAGTATACAAAATAGCCTTTGATTAATGGAAAATAGGATATGGCCTTCAGGGACACAGGGGACAGTGTCAATATGGTGACAGAGAAACTTTTGTCTCCTGACCAAATCATACTCGGACAAATGTACCAAGTGACCAATGCTAATAATGTCAGGACTGACCATTCCTTGGCAATTGTTAATTTCAGCTGGAGAGGGGTAACTGGACCTAACAAGGTTGTGGTATCTTCAGACCTACCTGTAGGTTGTTTGTTGGGCAGTGATTTGGAAACTTCAGCCTGGGCAGAAGTTGAGTTCAGGACTCATGCAGAAATGCTGGGCACCTCTGCAAGTGTGTGTGCTGTGACCAGATCACATTTTAAAAGAACAAAGGTCCTAAGCTCAAAACAATTTTTGGAAAAAAGAATAACAAATGGACCACAATCGGAAACCATGTATAGTTCTTCTACTACCCAGCCGGGCATAGAATTTATTTTAGGAATGTTTGACACAAGGTCAATTTGAATCTTTCAATCACATAACAAACATAATATTGTTTGAAGTAAGGCACAAGCCTGTACCGAACTCATCAGAATATAGAGAAAGTTTGTGAAAAAGGGTGCAAAGGAAAGAGTTTTTTACATCAGGCAAAAGAAGAGTTGAGCAAAAGAGTGGTACTGCTTTAGAATTAAAATTGGCAGTATTCCCTGTAGTAGAACATACACCAATAATCCACAATAAATAACAATGTATGTCTACATAGCAGTGTCGACGGCGTTTCGATCCTATGCTCTATAATAAAAGGATCATCATCAGGACTTAATATATGCCTGGAATTAAACAATCAAGCCTGTAAAGGAAAACAGGAGAAAACAGAGAGACAACCATATATTAGAAAACGCTACTCTGTCTATTTTTCAAAGATATGAACAAGAAGTCAACTTTGTCACACAATACTTGCCATGCAATTTCGAAATCGCAGTGTGGTGGAAGGTGTTTGTCTTGACTGACGGCGAGAGAATTGCGCAGTGGTTGGAATGTGCCTATTTTGTAAAGGATAGTCATTTCCGTGTGGGTGAGGAGATGACATCCTGTGATTACACGAACTGCTGGGATATCGGGTATATCACACATCAGTGAGGCATAAGTGAAGGAGTGCAGGTCTTAAAATGTGCTAAAGTGGAACAGTGCTAGATTAAAACAACACTGGCGTACCCAGAGGTGGAATTGAAGAACGCACTTTCATTTGATGTTGGCCTCGTTATTGCAGTACATTGACGAACAAGAGGCTGTGAAACAATAGTCATGGTTATACTTTGGTAAGGCCCAAGTTGGTGCTCGTGAGCTAACGTGCGTTTAGCTGCAACCTTTACCTATATCTTGATTGAGCACGGAAATGACTATCCTTTACAAAATAGGCACATTCCAACCACTGCGCAATTCTCTCGCCGTCAGTCAAGACAAACACCTTCCACCACACTGCGATTTCGAAATTGCATGGCAAGTATTGTGTGACAAAGTTGACTTCTTGTTCATATCTTTGAAAAATAGACAGAGCAGCGTTTTCTAATATATGGTTGTCTCTCTGTTTTCTCCTGTTTTCCTTTACAGGCTTGATTGTTTAATTCCAGGCATATATTAAGTCCTGATGATGATCCTTTTATTATAGAGCATAGGATCGAAACGCCGTCGACACTGCTATGTAGACATACATTGTTATTTATTGTGGATTATTGGTGTATGTTCTACTACAGGGAATACTGCCAATTTTAATTCTAAAGCAGTACCACTCTTTTGCTCAACTCTTCTTTTGCCTGATGTAAAAAACTCTTTCCTTTGCACCCTTTTTCACAAACTTTCTCTATATTCTGATGAGTTCGGTACAGGCTTGTGCCTTACTTCAAACAATATTATGTTTGTTATGTGATTGAAAGATTCAAATTGACCTTGTGTCAAACATTCCTAAAATAAATTCTATGCCCGGCTGGGTAGTAGAAGAACTATACATGGTTTCCGATTGTGGTCCATTTGTTATTCTTTTTTCCAAAAATTGTTTTGAGCTTAGGACCTTTGTTCTTTTAAATAGCTATTACCCATGGTCCAAAGCCATTAAGTGGGTCCCCCTTGTTTACTTAAAAAACTTGAGCGCAATCGCAGGATTGCAAGGGTTTCTTCAAAATCCTCATACCTCGGTCTCCGAGGAAGGCCACCCTAGTGCCCTCAGTACACCCACTCCTTGTTCTTTTATCTATATCTTGTATAACTCTCTTTCCAAAAAGGAATGTCAACCCATGTCCCACTCTACACTGCCGACTATATCAAACATTTATGTACAAAACCATCTCTGTTATCAGAGACCCCAGATGTTCCACCCTCGACTAGCAACTCCCTACCTGATCAATTAGAAAAACTAAAGAAAAAACAGGTTCGGCTACAATTAATGGTTCTTATGCTCACAGACTACTTAAAAGCAGAGGTTATCCCCCTAGGCCTTCAGGTTCGGAACATCCCGGGAATCTTCACAGATAACCCTAAATACACCACTAATTTTAGCCATATTGGCACCACATGTTCGAGACATTGGCTCGCATTGGGAATTGATATTGCCGCAGAGACATTAGAATCCCTCGAAAAAGAAATAGCTGAGGTTCTGAAACAAATAAATGACTCTGATCAGTCCGCTGAGTGCAAAAAACTATTGGAGCAAGTGGACAAAACAGTAGCAGAATTCCATAGAATAGAACAAAATAAAAAATCTAACAAAATAAAAAAGGATATAAAATCCTACAATTTAGAAAATACTTACCCATATCTACAGAAGGATTTCTATACAAACAAACCTCACTTCAACCCCAACACAAGACCTTGGGGGCGATATAATAAGCGACAGAACCTTGTGGGCTTTTCGGAGACCTCAGGAGATTCCTCCGATAGCTCGGACCCGGGCGAAGGGGGTAGCAACCAAAGACGTGGAGGAGGGGCACAACAACCTCATTTTTTATCCCGAGGCCAACCGAACACCCCCCAACGAGGGAGGGTGAAGAAGCCTCAGCGTTGGTTCAACGCGCACGGCGAACGGAAGACTCGCAACAATTTTTATCAATGGTAGTTGATGCGCCCAGTGTTGAACCCTCCAATGAAGTAATTCCCATTTTCAATTTGTCGAAACACAATTTATGTGGTCCAGAATTGGAGCTCCTCAAAAAGGGCCTCTCATTCGTACCCACTGTTCGTCCAAATTTTATGGACCTACAGGCTGAGCTACTGAAGTTTTTCAGACTTATCCGCTTGAAAGCCTTTTTTCAGTTACACCCCTCACCTATGAGTTGTGCGAATACCCCCTTTCATCCACCCTCTACATTTCTACCCACGTCCAGTATGATCCCACCAGAAATTATGACCTTCGAGAAATTGGTCATAAATGACCTGGCAGAACTAGAAAAAAAGAAACTCTACATACCATACAATATCTCCAAATCAGAGAGAGAAGCAATTGACACATTAAAAATAAATTCCACACTGGTAATTAAAAGTGCGGACAAAGGGGGCGGGATTGTCCTCCAAGACATAGACGCATATAAAACGGAGGTTCTCAGACAATTAGGCAATACTGATCACTATCAACGCCTCCCAGGGAACCCAACCAAGGAGATCCAGGCCACTATTATGGAAATCACTACCAAGGCTAAAAACGAAGGGTTCCTCAACAAAAAGGAACATAACTTCCTGAATGTAAAAAGTCCACGCACTCCTGTAATTTATACTCTACCCAAAGTTCACAAAAACATTGAACATCCACCAGGTAGACCCATTGTGTCAGCCTGTGGGTCGATTCTGGAACCCTTAGGGGCATACGTGGATTTTTTTATCAAAGATTTTGTTCCCAACACTGCTTGCTACATCAGAGACAGTATGGCGATGATCAATCTGATAGAGCATTATCCCTTCGACCCTACTGTTAACACACTATGCACCCTAGATGTAGAATCTCTTTACACCAATATTCCTCAAACAGCTGCACTATTGGTGATTCAAAAAATCTTAGATACACAACCCCGTCCACACAGGGTTCCAAGCCTCTTTATCCTTCAACTACTTGAGATATGTCTGTCAAAAAAACTTCTTCTCATTCGAAGGGACATACTACCAACAGATCAAGGGGACATCCATGGGGGCTATTTTTGCCCCCAACCTAGCCATTCTTTTCATGGATGCGCTAGAGACTGGTGTCATCCTTCATAACAGCAACCCATTTTTTACAGGTATCTCCCTCTGGCGTCGTTACATAGACGACATCTTTGTAATTTGGAACCTTGATATTGATGTGCTGAACCTGTTTCTCCATTGGTTAAATAATAATTGTGCAGACCTTACTTTCACCATGACCCATGACAAATCCCAAATAGCATTTCTTGACCTGTCAATATACCACCATGAAGGCAAATTGCTCACGCGCCTCTTCAGGAAACCAACTGAGCGGAACACTCTGCTTAGTTACGAGAGTTGTCATCCGAGAGCATTAAAAGACTCATTACCCTATTCGCAGTTCCTGCGAATAAGGCGTAATTGTTCCAACAAAACTGACTATTTTAGGGAAGCAGCAGTTTTATCACACAAACTGAAAATGCGTGGCTACCCTAGAAGAATCGTCAAAGCTGCCTTAAAAAGGGCTTGGTATTGCCCAAGAGATGTCCTATTGACACCAAAGCCAAAAGAAAATAAAGACAGAATTGCATGCGTGACCACTTTTTGCCCCATATCTAATAAAATCAGAAAATCAATCTTGAAGCACTGGCCCACCATAAATGCGGGAATCATAACCCTGGAGAGACCCCTTTTCGCATTTAAGAAAAACAAGAATCTCAAAGACCATCTGGTGAGGGCAGCCCTACCAACCCCTACCCCTTGTACCACCATTGACTCTAATTGGGGGATGCCACCATTGAAGGGCCACGTGAAATGTGGGCACTGTATTGTCTGCGACTTCACAATTGAAACCAGGAGTATCTCCCATAATGGGGTAAACTTTGAGATGAAATCACTCACAAACTGTAACACTTGCAATGTTGTGTACGCTATTTTCTGCCCATGCAATAAAATGTATGTAGGCCAGACAAGCCAAAAGGCCAAGACCAGAATCAGCCAGCATCGAAGCAGGATAAGATGCAATACGCCGAATGCCCCCTTGGTAGAACATTTCACCGAGTTGAACCACACAGCAGATGACATCAGGTGGACCATCTTGAAGTCCATCAAACTTCCACAAAGAGGTGGGAATTTATCCCAGATAATGAACAGAGAGGAACTGAAATCCATCATTCAATTTAATACCATCAGGACTGGTTTGAATAGGAATGAGGACTGGACCAATCTGCTCTGATTTCAATGAAAAATCTGTCAGCTGGGTTCCTGTGTTAAAAATGTACATGTATATTGATAATCATTGTGTATATAGTATACTGAGCAATTTTAACCATATGTCGTTTGGAATTGCATGTGTCCCTATTCACTCCTTAGGTACGCACCCTAAGCACTTTTAATTCACTATTTCCTCACTCCAATATGGCCACCGACCAGCCACCCCCTTCTCACTGAAAATCGCAAAAGTAACCAACCGGTTTACTTCTGATAAAACCAAGCGGTTTTTAAAGAATTCCGTTACTAATCAGTGTAAAACTTTGGCCCTTCATAAGCAAGGGTATTACTTTATACTCTGGGCACTATTGCCTTTAGGCACGCACGAGTATTTCCTCATCACTTCAACATGTCCGCCGCCAACACAGAAGATCACGTGACCTAGGTCACATGATCGCCACCTCTTCAAAGCTGTTCGCGCAAACTTCCTGACACGGAAGCTGCAACGCCAGCGCGGAACAGATGCACTGACGTCTAGACAACAAACGAGGTGAGACTCAGTCCAGCCCCTGCCCGAACCCGCTGCGCTGACACAGTCAGCAGAGAGGCATACCGCATTTTGACGGTCTCTCTCCCCCTCTCTTTACAGCGGATTGGTGTATCCACCCGACCGCCGTCACAGAGCCCCTGGAACTCGAATGAGAACGCCAAGCTTGGTGCTCATTCAACCTCACTCAGCCGATTGGCGCTGCTACGGGAGACAATTTTCCCATGTTAAGGTGAGCAATTACCCGCTCCTGCCCCTTAAGTTGATCGTCTACAATCTGCCCAGTGCTTAATCTGGACAACATCTCGTCCGCAGATTGTTCCTCTATTTATCTCCTCGCCACGAGGTAGCCTGAATTGGGTAGTCGTTCCAGCTCAATCAAGATATAGGTAAGGGTTGCAGCTAAACGCACGTTAGCTCACGAGCACCAACTTGGGCCTTACCAAAGTATAACCATGACTATTGTTTCACAGCCTCTTGTTCGTCAATGTACTGCAATAACGAGGCCAACATCAAATGAAAGTGCGTTCTTCAATTCCACCTCTGGGTACGCCAGTGTTGTTTTAATCTAGCACTGTTCCACTTTAGCACATTTTAAGTCCTGCACTCCTTCACTTATGCCTCACTGATGTGTGATATACCCGATATCCCAGCAGTTCGTGTAATCACAGGATGTCATCTCCTCACCCACACGGAAATGACTATCCTTTACAAAATAGGCACATTCCAACCACTGCGCAATTCTCTCGCCGTCAGTCAAGACAAACACCTTCCACCACACTGCGATTTCGAAATTGCATGGCAAGTATTGTGTGACAAAGTTGACTTCTTGTTCATATCTTTGAAAAATAGACAGAGTAGCGTTTTCTAATATATGGTTGTCTCTCTGTTTTCTCCTGTTTTCCTTTACAGGCTTGATTGTTTAATTCCAGGCATATATTAAGTCCTGATGATGATCCTTTTATTATAGAGCATAGGATCGAAACGCCGTCGACACTGCTATGTAGACATACATTGTTATTTATTGTGGATTATTGGTGTATGTTCTACTACAGGGAATACTGCCAATTTTAATTCTAAAGCAGTACCACTCTTTTGCTCAACTCTTCTTTTGCCTGATGTAAAAAACTCTTTCCTTTGCACCCTTTTTCACAAACTTTCTCTATATTCTGATGAGTTCGGTACAGGCTTGTGCCTTACTTCAAACAATATTATGTTTGTTATGTGATTGAAAGATTCAAATTGACCTTGTGTCAAACATTCCTAAAATAAATTCTATGCCCGGCTGGGTAGTAGAAGAACTATACATGGTTTCCGATTGTGGTCCATTTGTTATTCTTTTTTCCAAAAATTGTTTTGAGCTTAGGACCTTTGTTCTTTTAAATAGCTATTACCCATGGTCCAAAGCCATTAAGTGGGTCCCCCTTGTTTACTTAAAAAAAGTGACCAGATCACAAGCAAAGCAGATTTACACTGAAAAGGCCCTGGATTCTGGAACAATGGACCAGGTGCATTCCAAGAGAATGAGCAGGAGGGGCAAGGCTGAGTCTTTCTCCCAGACTCAGAGTGAGGATCAATCTCTTGAGAGAGATGACCTTGGCATATGTGAAGGAACTGCCCCAGATAAGCTTGAACCTGATCAGGATGAGTTCTTGGGTGCAGAGGGCCCTTCCAGAGCACATTTTAATTTGGAGCAGCCAACCTACCCCTTCCTTGAACCCTTCAGACAGCAAGCTGCTTCTGAAGTTGCTGGGTATGTCAGTGGGACCCATAGTATATGTTAGGATGAAGGGCCTCTGTACTAATAGTGTAGAGACCCAAAGCCTGGTGCCTCCAGGAGGTTGTTTATACCACAGCCGTTTGGAGGCTTCCTGCTCACCCTAGCACATGAAATTCCCCTAGCAGGACAGTTTAGGGCAAAGCAAACTTGGGACAGGCTTGTCCCTCACTTTCACTGGCCCCATATTTCTGAGGACACAAAAGAGTTGTCACTCTTATGCCACCTGCAAAGACAGTGGCAAATCAGGTGGCATCAAAAAGGCTCTCTAATTCTACTCCCAGTGGTAGGGTTTGAATTGATATTATTGGTTCCATGAACCCTCTTACAGAATCTGGGCACAGCTATATTTGAGTGATGGTGGACCATGCCACTAGGTACCCAGAAGCCATTCCCCTTAGGACCACTACAGCTCCTGTGGCGGCAAGGGCCCTCTTAGGAATTGTTTCCAGAATGGGATTCCGTAAGGAGGTCTTAACTGACAGAGGTACAAACTTCATGTCAAGTTATATTACTATAATGTGGAAAGAGTGTGGAGTTAATTACAAATTCAACACACTCTACCATCCTCAATGCAATGAGTTAGTTGAAAGATTCATTAAAACCCTCAAGGGTATGACTATGGGCCTCCCAGAAAAGCTTAAGTGAAAATGGGATGTCCTACTACCCTGCCTTCTCTTTGCCCACAGAGAGGTCCCTGAGAAGGGGGTTGGCTACAGCCCTTTTGAACTTCTGTTTGGGCATCCAGTTAGGGGTCCCTTGTGACTAGTGAAGGGGGGATGGGAGTTACTTTTCAAACCACCCAAACAGGACATAGTGGATTATGTACTTGGTCTGCGCTCCCGCATAGCTGGATACATGAAGAAGGCCAGCAAAAACTTTGAGGCAAGACAAGAACTCCAAAAAGCATTGCATGACCAAATGGCTGTCCTGACTGGTTATCAGCCAGGTCAGAAGGTGGGGGAGTTAGAGCCTGTGGCACCAGCAGCTCTCCAGGACAAATGGAGTACACCCCACACTATACTTGAACAAAAAGGGTGAGGTAATCTATTTGGTGGATCTTGGCACTCCCAGACGTCCCCATAGGGTACTTGATGTGAACAGCCTAAAACCTTTTGTTGACAGGGCTGCCATGGGCTTGCTCATGGCAACTGATGAGGGACAGGAGGAAGCGAGTTACTCTCTCCCTGATCTTGTCTCACAAAATCCTGATGATGGGTCCGGTGAAGGAGGCGCTTTGGCAAGCAGCCTCATTGATTAGCAGCAGATTGACTGCAGTAAGGTCCTGAATCAATTCAAGCATATGTTTTCTCTGACTCCTAGTCAAGCCACCTGGTGTACCCATTAAGTGGACACAGTTGAGAGTCTACCTATGCAGAATAAAATATCTGACCATGTCAGAGATTGCATCAGGACAGAGGTCAAAAAGATGCTGGAGTTGGGAGTTATTGAGCCCTCAGATAGCCCCTGGGCTAGCCCATTAGTCTTACTACCCAAACATCACACCAAGGGTGGAAAAACAGAGATGAGGTTGTGTTTA
Source organism: Lissotriton vulgaris (assembly GCF_964263255.1). Classification (NCBI taxonomy): domain Eukaryota; kingdom Metazoa; phylum Chordata; class Amphibia; order Caudata; family Salamandridae; genus Lissotriton; species Lissotriton vulgaris. The sequence continues at coordinate 2,052,583,640 of NC_141691.1, read as the reverse complement.
GACTACAGAGGACTCAGTGCAGTCACTAGGTCTAATGCTCACCCAATTCATAGAGCAGATGAGCGTATTGACACTTTAGCCTCAGTCAAGTTCTTAATCACATTTGACCTCACTGCTGGCTATTGGCAAATCAGATTAGCTGAGGATGCCAAACCAAAAACAGCATGTTGAACCCCTAGTGGGCATTATCAATTTATTGAAATGCCCTTTGACTTGAAAAATGCACCTGCCACATTCCAAAGGATAACTTCCTTACAGGCTTGGAAGCCTATAGTGCAGAATATCTTGATGATATAGCTGCCTTTAGCTCTACCTGGGAGGATCACCTGGTCCACCAGAAGAATCTTTTGAAGGCTCTGCAAAATTCAGGCCTCACTATCAAGGCTACAACTACCCAGACTCCGGTCAGAGAACAAGATGCAAAGCACACAGTTCTTTCCGCCCCACTACTGGTAATTTCAGATAGAACAGCACCAAGTCCCTTTCCACTGGATTCAGTGGCCAGTACAGTACAGCCATTAGGATCATACTCTTGCAAGGGAATGGCTGTGCGAATATACGTACCTCAATTTTCATGCATTTACTTTACAACACTTCATGCCACTCAAAACATTGACGTGTTTTCAAAAATTGCCTCAAAATGTTGTTTTTCCAGCAATGTTCTTCACCGATTTTGAGTAAAATTTTGACAGTCCTAAAAATGACTTTACTTCTTCTTTGCAAATGGGAGATGGGGCATCTTTGATGGATTCTATAATCTCGCTTTTGGGAAAGATCCCCCTTTCACTAACTTCATAACCTAAGTATGTCACACACTGTCTGCAAAATTTGCATTTCTCTAATTCAGCAGTCAACCCATATGTTTTCAATTTCTTCAGGAATTTGAGAAAATTTCCATCATGTCCTCTCCTGCTCTTTCCCACAATTAAGATGTTGTCCTGAAATTAGGCAACTTCAGAAATGTCCCTCAACAGTTTGTGCATTAGTCGCTGGAATACAGTAGCGGCTGATGCCAGCCTACAGGGCATTCAGACAAACTTATAGCACCCAAAAGGCATATTATAAGTGGGACAATTTTTACTCTCTGGGTGAAGAATTGCTTGGTCTGGCTGTGTCTCAATGTACAATGTACAATTTATCAAAGTCTCTTGATGTAAAGGTGTGCGTGTTAATTTCATCAGCTGGTTTCTGCTTAGTAATGCACTGTGGAATGGTGTATGCTCATTGTAAATAGAGGGTGCGTCTGTACACACGTCAATTATCTCTCAGCCGGTCAATAGATAGCACATCACTCCTTAACAAGCTGGTCTATGCCACTTGACACGCTGTGAACAGTGTGCACGTTACTGTTATCTTCGGCAGATTGTGACATGCAGTGAATGGTGTGCGTGGCACTGCTTATAACTGCACAAATATTTTTCCTCCTAAGATGTCGCTGCGTTGAAAGCTATATTAGCACGGCCACACAATTTTGCTGCTTCTTCCAAGATGGCAGCTTTGAGTGATGTCACTGCGAATTATCCATGGAGTGGAGGTCATGCCACACGTAACTTCAGGATAGCGTAAATAGGTGTCTCAGATGCCTCGCACGATGCTACGTCTTGTGCACGATCCAACTGCCACTTGCTCGCCCTAATGCTTCCAGATCTCCAAAGAAAACTCCAAAATTACCGGGTTAAGCACCGAAAGGTCTGCTACGCCAATCAGCCTAGGAGGAATGCCATGCTCAAGTAGAAGCACCCAGAAGACTACCATCCATGCGATGGTAAGATGGTCGCGAAAAAGGCACAGGCAGGGTCTCCTGTACTTGTCCACTACTCATTGCCAATTTGTAGTCTAGACAACTTAAGGCAAGTGAGGTTAAATTGAAATTTATTGGGAGAGCACTCATAGTGTCTTCCTTGCTCAGCACTCAGCTAATGGTTACCAGGTAGTCTCTACATTCTGCAATAGAACTATTGCTATGACCACTTATGATAATACATGTTAATGATGCATGCCAACACCACGGCGTGGAGTGCCATGAAGAGTCGTAGAATGGAAGGGCGTATAGTGGAGTGGCATTGAGTGGAGTAGACCGTCGTATAGTGGAGTGGCATTGAATGTTGTGGAGTATAGTGGAATAAAATGGCGTGGAGCCAGGTAGCGGGAGTTGTGTACAGTGAAGAAGAGTGGAGTTAATTGTCATGAAGTAGAGTGGATTTGCTCGTCACGGAGTGGACTGGTATACAGTGGAGTAGAGTGCCGTAGAATGTTGTTGAATAGAGTGCTGTAGAGTACAGTGTTGTGAGGCAGAGTGTTGTGGAGCAGAGTGCTGTAGAGTGTCGCAAAATGGAGAGGGGTAGAGTGGAGTAGAGTTAAGTGGCGTAGACAGAAGTAGTGTGAAGTAAAGTGTTGTAGAATGGTTTAGATTGTTGTAGGATGGAGGGGCGCAGAGTGGCATGTGGAGTGGCATACAGTAGAGTGGACAGAGTTGAAGGGAGTGAAGGAGTGTAATGGGGAGTGGAGGAGTGTAGAGTGGAGGGATATAGAGAGGAGTGAAGTGTCTGAGTGGCGTGGCATAGAGTGGCACAGAGTAGAGTAATGTGGCATGTCATAGCAGAGTGGACTGGCATGTCAGAGTAGAGTGGTGTCTCAGATTGATGCGTTGCAGTGTGGAGGGACGTGTCGTATAGCGGAGGGGCATACAGCTGACTGTTGCAGAGTGGAAGGTACATACAGTGGAGTGGCACAGAGTGGTAGTTTGTTTTGGTAAGTGGAGTGCCGTAGAGCACAGTGTGTTAGTGGCATACAGTGGAGTGGAGCTGAGTTCAATGGAGTGGAGTAGAGTGTAATACAGTGGAGGGTCTAGAGTGGCATGGAGTGGATTGGAGTTTGCATGTGTGATAGCGCATTGCCATTACAAACAACACATTTTGAATTGAAGTGACAATTACATTTGCACAGACACAGTTTTACTGTTGAAATTATACAGAGCACAAAAGATAATATGTGGAAATAGCATCACCTAGAGTATTGATTTGTTTTTATCGTATTAAAGTATTTGTTTTCACACTTCAGATTTTTTTTTAAATGTGCTTCATTGTGCTTTCCTAATTCTGAAACATCTGCACAGTTCATTTATAGATATTAACATTTTGTTGTGTGCTAGAAAAAAAGACTTTTCTGTCACAACCCCAGCAAGATTGCGACATAAATCTTCTCAATTTGAAGTCAGAGATGGAAAAGTAAACACCAAGCTCCCTCTGAAGAAATAGCCTGACATTTGACTTCTGTCTTTGAATACACAGCAACATTTAAAGGCATGTTTACAAAAAGCAAGACAAAAAGGAAGAACACAAGGAGCCAGGCAAAAGGGGTATGCTCCACTGGTGTGACAAAATCAAGGTGAACAGCTTAAAATAAATAAAGCCAGCAAATAGAATGCAAGCAACTGTGAGACACAAAATACCAAACCAATGACTAGGAATGGGTGGAATGCATTCCAGAGAAGCTTTCAGAATATCCCAAAGAATACTTTAGAAAAGCCAGCTGTCTGGTAGGCTTCAACCTAAAAACACGTTTAACCCAGCAATCTCTACATTATAGCAGCTCATGCCACATACAATCAACTCTCCTCTAATCACCTATGTCTGAGCGGTCGGTGAAACCCCAACAGCATGCACTGTGCTGTAACATGGGTTTGTAGTGTGCCAACTTGTCACCGTGAGGGTATCCAGGCGCTGAGTAGGTGCTGCCTCTGCAACTAGGATCAGTTGAAGAGCCAGGTTTTCAATTTCTGGCAGAAATCCGTAAGTAGCGCTGCTGTCCCGATGAGCTCGGGAGGTCGTTCCTGGATTTGGCTGCCAAGCAAAAGAAAGCCCTACCTTCTGCCTTGCTTCTATGGATACGGGGGTGTGGGTGAGTGCAGGTGATGAAGAGTGGAGCTTCCTGGTTGGTTGGCAGAAGTGTAGACGGGGATTGAGGTACGTAGGAGCCTGGTTGTGAATTGCCTTGTAGGGTAGGCATGGGTGAGCATCTTGAACTACCAGTTTTTCTGAATAGGGAGCCAGCATGGGTTTTGGAGGTGAGGAATGATGTGGGTGCAGCGAAGAAGGTTGTGTACTATTCTGGCAGTGGTGTTTTCTGGTGTCAGGAGGGAACCATTTGATGATTTTTCTAAGCATGTGTAGTATGCGAAAGCGGGAGGATGTGACTGCATTGATTTGATGTCTCATTGTGAGGTTTGTGTTCAGGGTTATGCCTGGGTTTCTGGTGTGGCGAGAGGTGGTGGGGCCTAGCTCTGTGGGCCACCAGGTGGAGTCCCATAATGAGTTGTTGCCAAAAATCAGCACTTCCGTATTGGCAGCGTTGAGTTTGAGGTAGTTATCTCTCATCCAGTTGGCCACATTTGACATGAGCATTTTGAAATTCTTTTTGGTGGTGTTGGTGTCTTCTGAGAGAAATAGGATGAGTTGGGTGCCGTCGGCGTAAGAGATGATGCTGAGTCGATGGGTCCGAATGATGCTTATTAGAGGAGTCATGTATACGTTGAAGAGAGTGAGGAGGAGTAATGAGCCTTGTGGGACTCTGCAGAGGAGGTCCTCAGGTTCTTAGGTAAGTGGAGGGAGCTTGACCTGTTGCATTCTTCCAATCAGGAAGGAAGTTATCCCCTTGAGAGCGTGTGCTTGGATTCTGGTTATGTGAAGTCTGGAGATGAGTGTGCTGTGGGAGACTGTGTCAAAGGCAGCGGAGAGGTCCAGGAGGACGAGTGCAGAAGGGTGGCCACAATCTAGAATGCTGCAGATGTCGTTTGAAGCTACAATGAGGGCTGTATCGGAACTTCAGGAACCACTTGCAAGTTGTTGAGGATATTGTGGTGCTCAAGGTAGTGGGAGAGTGGATGGCCTTTTCTATAACTTTGTTGGGAGAGGAGAGCAGGGAGATGGATAAGTAGTTGATGAGGACTTCGGGGTCTTTGGATGGTTTCTTGAGTAGCGGGATTACTATTTTGTGTTTCGAGACATCTGAGGAAGTGGCTTTAGCGATGGAGGTGTTGATGACTGTTTTGAGTGCTATGCTTATCGTGGGCATCCTAAAGTTGAAGAAGCGGTGAGGACATGGGTTCATGGAAGCATCCGAAGGGAAGGATGAAATCATAGCTACTGTGTTTTTGTTGGTCAGCGGGGTCCATTTTGTGAGTGGGGTGACCTTCGTGGTGGAGGTTGGAGGTGAGACTGGGTGTCGTTGAGTGTCAAAGTTAAAGGAGATTTTAAATATCTTGTTGTGGAAGAGTCAGAGAGTTGGTTGCAGAGTCCTTGTGAAGGGGTGATGGGCGGTGGAGGTGGCTGCAGGATGGGGAATTCCTTAGCAATGGTGAAGATGTCTTTGTATTTGTTGTTGCTGGCTTCAACCCTCTGGGTCAGAGCTTTCTTCTTGGTCTCCAGTTTGTGGTCTAGCCCTTGAGTGGAGTCTTGTAGGCCTTCCTGGAGGTGGATTCATGTGAGGTTCTCCATTTTCTTTCCAACTGTTTGCATCGCCTCTTGGACTCCAAGTGCATTGATGCACCAGCTCACTTGTTTGTTTGTTCTCTTTGGGTTGGTGTTTTTGTGGGGTGTGTGGATGTTAGCGCTGGTGGAGATCCAGTTATTGAAACCGTCTTGTGTTTCTGTGTGTGTCCTCGGAGAAGAACGAGAAGTATATCTGGAGAGTGGTGAGCCATGTGACTTTGGTCACATTCTTCCAGCTGCGGCTAGGGTCTTCGTCGGTGTGTTCTTCATCGAGATGTGGAAGTGTATGATGAAGTGGTCTGACCAAGTGAACAGGGAGACATGACTAACCGTGATTTTGTCACTGGAGGTAAAGATGGAGTCAAGGGTGAGTCCGGCAACATTCTTGGGCCCTTTCACAAGCTGAGTGAGTCTGATGTTTTGTAGGCTGTCTGTAGGTCTGTGGTGTTTGAGTATGAGGGGTCTTCAAGATGGAAGTTGAAGTTGCCTAGGAGTAAGATACCTTTATAATTTATGGCAAAGGGGGTGACTAGGTTGGTGAGGAGGTTTTCTAAAGTTGCTCTGGGATCCGAGGGGTCGGTATGTTAGGATCCCCCTGATGGTGGATTTGCCATCTGTCTGCCACGCTGTACTGAACAATACCACACACCATTGTTTATAAACATATGCTAGAAAGCACCTAGTCATCATCATGCTCACAAACCAAGGTAGTTGGCCAACAACAAATTTTCGTTCAAAACATGAAACACTATTTTTTTAAAAGCCATCTTGCAGGCTAATGTAAAATTCTTCTCAAACAAAGTCATAAACTCTGGAAATAAGTCAAAAGTCATTTTTGAAACTGTCAGAGAGCTATCTAATCCAGATCAAGTAACATTATCGACTACCCGCACACAAACATTATGCGATTACCTAAAAACATTCTTTGTGGATAAAATAAATGAGATAAAAGATCCTATCCCAGACAGAACGTTAGATTTAATGACTACACCCAAAAATAGAAATCCTTTTTCACTTATCAGTCAAGACGTTCTCATGGAATTAGTGACAAAATTAAAATCTAGATTTCCGAAAGATACAGGTCTTCCACAGGATCCAAAAATTTTTATCTGCCTTTCCAGAAATTGCCCTTTTCCATCTGAATCAATCCTAAACTCAGGGCTGTGTCCGCCAATCCTTTGAAGAAGCTGTGATAATCCCACTTCAGAAAGAACTAGTTGAGGACCCTCCATTGCTGAAAAACTACAGACCCATCTACTTTCTTCCTTAACTATCAAAATATCAAAAATCTTATAGGCACATGTTGCGCATTGCTTATAATCCTTTTTGCAGGATTCAAAATTTCTGGAACCCCACCCCTTCTTAGCAGGATTCCGGCCCATTCACTCTACTGTATCAGTCATTTTATCGGTGGTAGATGACTTACGAGAACAAACGGATGGAGGCAGTACTCCGGCATTGCTACTGCTTGACCTCTACCCACCCTGGACCAGAAACAAGTATACTAGGACCGGTTTGGGGGTTTCACCCCTCATCAGTCAGGATAGCCTGAATCTGGTGTAGTAGCGAGCAGGGGACTGGGCATTCCCTTACCACTTAGGGTGTCAAATGCAAAAAGAACAGACGATTGGCGGAATGCTGAATCAATCGACATTCACCCCCAGTCATAGATCAAGGTTAAATCCATCTTTTCTTTGCACGCCACACCATTCCAGTTTAGACCTAGCCATACACAATCAGTCTTGACCATGTTCCCTATGGGAACAGTCCACCCCAAAATGAGCCATACGCAATCAGTCTTGACCATGTTCCTCATGGGAACAGTCCACCCCAAAATGCCAGGCCAGGTCCTCCCTGGACTAGAAACAAGTATCCTAGGACCGGTTTGGGGGTTTCACCCCTCATCAGCCAGGATAGCCTGAATCTGGTGTCGTAGCGAGCACGAGACCCATGATTGGGCATTCCCTTCCCACTTAGGGTGACAAATGCAAAAAGAACAGATGATGGACGGAATGCTGAATCAATCAAACATTCACCCTGTTAGACTTGGCTGTCTCTAGTTGGCGGAGGTATACACTTCTGACAAATAGGGACTCACCTCCTCTAGTCAGGGCAAGGGGATCACACACTTAGATAACCCCTGCTCACCCCCTTGGTAGCTTGGCAAAGCAGACAGGCTTATCTCAGAGGCAGTGCGTTAAGCATTGATGACCATATACAGTAATAAAGTGAATACACTACAAATGGACACGACACAGTAGTATTATAAAAATAAGGATGTTTATATAAGGCTTAGCACAAGACCAAATAACGACAAAAATATACCACAATCTTAATAAATACTCTTGGAAGGAAAAATAATAGTTCAAGTGTAGTTTCTTCTTAGCACAAAGTCTTTAGTAACAAAAGCAACTCTTCTTCTTTAAATCACAGTTCTTGGCAACAATGTAACCCACAGGAGTCACATGACGTCGAGGCAAAGTTAATCCAAAGGTTTGGCGTTGACCGCGAGGAGCGCTACGTCGAGCCCGGAGTCACACGGAACCCCCTCAACACAGTACCTTGGAAAAGCGAAGCACACGATGATCAGCGGCGTCGAGATGTCCGGCGTCGCGTCTTCGGCGTCGACCGGGCCTCGGAGTCAGGGCGATCTGCAGCGGCGTCGACAGATGTCAGGCAGGAGCAGCGCTCCCAAGGTGAAGCAGGATACGGCGTCGTCGTCGATGTCGATGATGATGTTGCAAGAGTGAGCAGCGCTCACGGCGTCGAGAGGGCTCGGGGACGAGGCATCGGTAGCGGCTTCGCTACTAGCGTCGATCGGGACCACCGGCCGGCGTCGAAGATGCGGGACACGGGAGCTGCACTCACGATGTCGAGCTGGATTCGGCGGCGTCCGTCGGCGTCATGATTTCTGGATTTCTTCAGAGGTGCTGGACTTTCAGGTTCCAGCAACAAGCACTTTCAGCAAATGGTGAAGTCCTTTAGCCCTGTGACTTCAACAGGAGGCTGGCACTCTTCCAGCCCTTGGAGATTTCCTTGGCAAAGCTTGAGAGTACATACTCAGTTCCTCTCTCCTGGTTCCTTGGCAAAAATAAAGAAGTGACTGCAGGATTCCCCCCAGCAAACAGCACTCTGGCAGAAGGGGTAGGCAAGTCCTTGGATCAGCAGGCTTCTTGTCCTTGGTTCAGGGTTCCTTGTCAGAATTGATCTAAAGTCTTGGTTCAGGGGTCCTTCTCTTATACCCCTTTCCTGCTTTGATCCCTTTGTCCATGCAGGGGAATTCCCCTCATCCTGGGTTTGTTGTGGGTGTAGCCAGGCCGAGGCACCTGGCCTATTCACTGTGCAGGGCAGGGTCCTCAGACGCCCAGCAGGAGGTGGAGCCAGTATTGTCACTGGCAGGAGCAGAGCTATCAGCCGCCCGGCAGGGGGTGGAGTCAGCATTGTATCGGGCAGGGCAGGCTATCAGGAGCTACTCTTCCCCTACTCTCAATGCAAAGGCCTCACTCACCCCACACTGAGTCATTCAGCACTCCGGAGCCACCCAGCCCCTGTCACACACACACCAAACCAGCAGAAACCAGTAATAGTTAGACAAGAAAATAGCCACTTTCTAAAAGTGCTATTTTCAAACCCAGAGTCCAAAAACCATCCACCCAAACGAATGCGTTATTAAACCCTGAGTTCAGGGTTACCAAACTCGACATTGTACCATGCTCCCCGAGCCTGCTAGGATTATACCAATAATAATCCTGGCAGCCCATTCTAACTTATGGAGAGCAGGCAACCTTACAATAGTGAAAAACTAATATGGCGGTAATTCACTATTAGGACATGCCAACTTCGTCAGGCTTGTCCTACCTTATGCTTACAATGCACCCTGCCCTCGGGCCTACCATAGGGGTGACTAACATGAAGTTAAGGGAAGGTTTGGGGACTGGCAAGTAGGTGTACTTGCGCAGTCCGCGTGACAGCAATGGCAGACCTTTAGACACATTTTACCAGGCTGCTTCTGTGGGTGGCACAATACGTGCTGCAAGCCCACTAGCAGCATTTGTATTTACAAGCCCTGGCACTCCTGGTGCACCATACTAGGGACTGATAGTAAACCAAATAAGCCAAACATGGAATCCAATCAATATTAATTTAACATAGGGAGCACTTGCACTGTGGAATTGATCAGCAGTGGCACAGTGCCCAAAGCAATATACCAGCAAAAACATCGTAAACAGAAAAAATGGAGGAGAGACTCAGGCCAATGATGTCAGGTCTAACACACCCCCAGTCACAGATCTGGGTTAAGTCCATCACTTTTTTGCATGCCACGCCATTCCAGTTTAGACCTAGCCACATGCAAATTAGTCTTGACCCTGTTCCAGGAAAGCATGTCGTGCCTACAGTAGGAGAAATTCATTAAAGAAAATAGTGCTTACAGATTAAAAAAAGCGTCCCGTGTAACAACTGAAGTAAAAGGGCCAGTCATCATGGGAGGTTACCAATTAAGACAAGACAGTACTAAGGAGGGACTAACAAGCCTGTTAACGAGTCAGAAGCCAGCATTTATGGAGGACAATGACACAAGAAAATAAAAAATATGGTCGGGGAGGGGGCAGGGCTTCTATTCCATACTCCAATACAGCATGCCGCAGAGCAACGCATGAGCTGCTCAGTCTCGACCTAAAAATGTATGTAAATTTAGCCTAAACAATGCACACTTTAATACGCACCATAATGCTCCATAAGACACTGACCTGTATTGTATGTATAAAAAAGCACTACTCTTTGTCAGAGCAGTGGACATCTGATCCACTCTTTGCTCAGTCTCAAACAATGAGAAACAAGCATTGGAAATGCAATAGGTCTCGCATTAGAAAAGTTGTAGCTATTGGTCTTGTAAATGAAAAATATTTTATTTATGTGTTGGTTTTTAAAATAGCTAAATTGATAGCTTTGTCATTTACAATGCCAATAGTTATAACTTTCGCGAATGTGACACCTGTAGCATTTGTAATGCAACATGTTTTGTATTTACATGACTTAGATGGCAGCTCTGGTCGTTAGGCCACATCGGCGGTTTACCTGCAGCACAGAGTACTACTACATTAAGTGGTGTGACAAGCAGAAGTAAAAGAACTCCAGTTTCATTCTAGCCATTTCACATGAAGATAATTAAGGCTGATATACAAACCACATGATTTAGTTAAGCACAGCAGAAGTTGACAAAACCAATCACAATTTTTAGAGTACATCCTTGGAGGCCAAAACATTCATTTCGACGGATTGGAGCAGGCCGACAGAAGAGGTTTGCCAACAGGTAACATGTCTGCTCCTTGTAAATTAGCCTAAAGTAATTGTGCTGACTCACTTGATGTGAAAGACGTCAAAATTGTAGAAAGTGCAAAAAACTGGGCACATCAAAGATTGAGTCTAATATTATACCAGGTGCACTTTGTGTAACAGAGCCCAAAAAAGCAGTGGTCAGTGGTACCCCAAATATTTAGTCAGGCAACCACACATGCAATACTAACAAATGTATTAAGCCCCAAATCGCGCCAAAGTCGCAACTAGAAACTAGCCCAAAAAACAACTTCCCAAAGATCGACTTTCTAAAAATAAATAACACACTAATTTCTAATCCCCAGCTATCAGGAACATTAGCCAACTAATAATTAAATAAAATAAAAATTGCCATTGTATTTATATAGCACTTTCTACCCCTGACGAGGGATCGAGGTGTTTTACGCCAGCAGCAAGCTGCTCCGGAACCCAAGGTTAGTGGTTTGTTCAGTGCTATTGGTTACACTTAGTTATTTGGGATAAGTCTTGGGCCCTTAGAGCAAGCCATTCCATGCAGTCATTTCAGTTTCTTATGATGTGCTCCAGGCTATAGCTGATAAATGCACTAATGCGCGGGTAGAAAAAGGATTTGCCAAGGATCACACAATGTTGGTCCGGGATGAAATTCGGGATTAGAACTGAAGGTTACAGGTTCAAAAAAACGGAACCAGAATGACGAGTTCAATTCACAGCAGGATAGATCTAAAGGAACGATACATTTCCTATAAACCTGGACACCACAGCGCCCTCTAAGAAGCCGCTTTCACTGCACCTCCTCCCATGAGCACGCTTTGCAAAGGTGGAGGGGCCGCCGCCTAACCCTTAAAGACTGAAATGAAGCTACTGATGTTTTAAGCAGGAACCTCGACAGACCTGCCTGCTTCCACTTTACAGAGGCATTCCTGCTGCACACTTCTGGGGCAGGCGACAGTACACAGTGAGTACAAAGGTTGAGATGTTTATTCAGAATTTTTTTATAGCTTACAACAGTACATGCAGCACTGGTCACAGAGTTGTTATTCGAAACACCATGTTGCCGCTTCACTGGTTAACAACACTGTGTGATCCTAGGCAAATCATCCCTTAGACTAATCAAATGACTGCAAGCCACAATCTGCTAGCCACGCCCCTCAAAAAAATAATTGGGCAGAGCTTAGAAAACAGACAAAAACTAAAAGCATATAATAAGGGAAACATACAGGTAAACCTTTACCCAAGCAAGTATTTGATCTAAAACAGATGAAATGCAGCTTTCCAAAAGCAATAGACGAAGTGCTGCAGAATTGGAAGCTGCCGGAGCCGCACTTAATGCACATCAGGACTGGAATGAGAAAAGCGTAACTTCTCACGAGCCCAGTTACTTTCACAGAAAAATCGGAGCATTCAGTGGAGGCTGGTAGGGGACAGGGGGGTGGCGGGGTGGGGGTGCTGCTAGGAAAACAAGACGGAGGGAAGTCAGAGAAGGGGAGGGAGGAGGAGAAAGGAGAAATGCGACACGGCGGGCAGGGGAGGGTGCGGAGCGGGGAGAGCCAAAATTACTGAAATGCAGCTTTCCAAAAGCAATAGACGAAGTGCTGCAGAACTGGAAGCTGCCGGAGCCGCACTCAATGCACATCAGGACTGGAATGAGAAAAGCGTAACTTCTCACGAGCCCAGTTCCTTTCACAGAAAAATCGGAGCATTCAGTGGAGGCTGGTAGGGGACAGGGGGGTGGGGGTGCTGCTAGGAAAACAGGACGGAGGAAAGTCAGAGAAGGGGAGGGGGGAGGAGAAATGCGACACAGCGGGCAGGGGAGGGGGCGGAGCGGCGATAAGGGTGTGAAAAGGTGGGAAAATACAGATTTAAAAGTGACACGGCAGGCAGGGGAGGGGGCGGAGCGGGGGTGTGGGAGGAGGGAGAGCGGATTAAGGAGAGCGAGAGGAGGCAGCGAGTAGTTTAGCGAGCCAAGACGGAGGGCATTGCTGTGGGGAGGGGGGAGGAGAAATGCGACACGGCAGGCAGGGGAGGGGGCGGAGCGGGGGTGTGGGAGGAGTGCGGCTGAGGGAACAGACGGTGATTTGGTGCTGTGCACGCGCATTTTAGGTCAATGCGCTTGCGCATTGAGTAAAACCGCACGGGCACAGCACCAAATCGCCAGTTGGATAAAGTCTGTTTAAAGCCCTATAGTCTCGCTCTGCTCAATGCGCATGCGCATTGAGAGGCGAGACCTAAAAACGTTCTTCGGCCAACCTACCCAAGTACAAAACACCACAAACATCTAATATCCAACTCAATTGACTTTTATAATACCCACACAATTTCAATGCCTAACAGTGAAAAAAGGATCACCTCACCACAAACAATCAACCACTAGCAAAACAAAACAGATCCTATCAAACAAGGATTCCTTTAATTCAATTGATGGCCTTCCCTGATCTATACAAAAGGGTACCAGGAGGGACATGGCACTATTATGCCATAACAATGATGGTTAGTGTTATACAAAAGTGAATATCATAATTGATAAAGCATACCGCTTCCACTAGTAGGGCCCTTAAGCGCTATTGCCTTGCCCCCAGAAGTACTCCTGAAGCATGTATTTGTAAATGGAAAAAATGTGGACAGTCAAGATCTGTATGTAGAGTTGGTTGACCAAAACTAAACCCTCTATGCTTTCTTTCCACCAATAAATTGGCAAAAAAGTAAACCATATTACAAATACTATAAAGAGCATCAGAGGAAGCCTTTCTTCAAAATATGATACTCGTTTTAAGTCATCATTACAAATGTAACATTAGCTTTCATATAGATATATTCATAGTCTTTCTCTTTATGTTATATTATGTAAAACATATGTTAGTGTATAATGTACAAATACCTTTACCGCCCCTTTCACCATACACCTCTGCAATCTCACTTCACAAACATTCACTCACATACATCCCCCAATCTCCCTAATTCCCTCTGCTTATAGCACTCAGTACCCTAGGGAACACTAGCATAACCTACCAGTTCAAATAACTTTTAACAAGTGATATTAGAACATATTACTACAGTACCAAACAATATTATAATCTACAGTGTATACTTGACAGGTAAAATCAACAAATAGAAGCAGCATCGACCTAATTTTAAGAAATTCATCATACCTAAAGTCGTGACACTTCAAGATGTTTATATATATATATATATATATATATATATATATATAGAGAGAGAGAGAGAGAGAGAGAGAGAGAGAGAGAGAGAGAGAGAGAGAGAGAGATCTAGAATGCATTTGTTGACTAACTGATGAGTGGATATACTCTGTAGGTTGCAATATTGTTAATTGCTGTAGTCTTCACAGAGATTCTTGATTATCAAAGAAGACGCATGTGCAGGTGAAAAAGGGAACAGTGCTACAATCAGGATGTGGAATGACTTGGCATGGTATAATGAGTGCAGTGGTTAGTAGGCAGTGGTAATAGAAGGACTTAGGAAAGAGGCGAAAGCCAGTTTCAGGCAAAAAGAGCAAGGATATCTGTGAGGCAGCTGGCAACAGAGATGTTAACAATTCTCTTATTACACTATTAGAGCAATTCATGGGTAGCAGCTGGGTTCATGTTAAATACCTTCAGAGATATCACACAGATGCAGAAAGAGAACAAGTAATAGGAAACAGCATGTAGAGAGTAACACAATAGAGGCAGCGCCCCATTGCACTCTTAAAGCAATTCAGAAGTACTGATGAAATAAAAAATAAAATGACAGGTAGCACAAGATGTAGAGTAAAGAGATACCAAGTAAGCGATGCAAATGTAGCACCCTGATGCACAATGGAGCATTTGATCGATATAAACTATTTTCTGCATAATGCACTTTGTGTGTCCTACCAATGACACAATTCAGAACACTGCTTGCCCAAACATCTGTCCAGAATAAGTTCATAATAGTTGGTGTAGATGTGTCAATTAGGAGTCTGTAGGTTAAGTGTAGAGGAGCACTGTTGTGTGCGTGCCCATCTCATACACGTAGAAGCAGAGAGTTAATTAATTTAATTATATGAGGGTTCAGAGGAGGAGTAAGGTTAAGGGTAGGAGGAAGACCGAGGCAGCAGGGTTAAGGTAGGGGGTAGCACAAGCCAGAGGGTAAGGGTAGGGTAGGAGGAGCTCGGAGGCCACGGGGAATGGCCAGGAGAGCACTGAGGCTAGTGTAGGGATTGCAGGAGTCCAGGTGAGCACTGATGCTGCAGGGAGTGAGTCCGGGGAGCCCGCAGACCATGGGGAAGGGTTAGGGGAGCACTACAGCCATGGGGTGGCAGGGGTTCAGGGGAGCACTGATGCTGCAGGGAGTGAGTCCAGGGAGCCCGTAGACCATGGGGAAGGGTTAGGGGAGCACTGAAGCCATGGGGTGGCAGGGGTTCAGGGGAGCACTGAGGCTACAGGGGGTGGGTCCAGAGGAGCACTGAGGCCACGGGGGTGCAGTCATGCCAATGTTTTAGCAGATAAAATAATGGAGTTAAAAAAAAACATGGGGTGTATTTTCCCCATCAACTTCTATTGAAGCAAAGACAATTTCAGGCGGAAGACAGCCAAAATAAGCTACCTTAATTGGTTCTATTGGCATGCTGATATTTTCTCTAAGGTCACATTTTTGTAAGATTTTAATTATTCAAACAAATAAACTTAAACTACAAACTATTGGCATGTACGGGGGGGGTGTTGGTCCAGAAGAGCACCGAGGCCACACAGCAGAGGACCGAGGCAGTACAGGGGGAGGAGGCTCAGCAGAGCTCTGAGGATGCGGGGGACTCAGGGGATCACCGAGGCTGCAGGGGATCACTGAAGCTGCAGAGGAGCCAAGGGGGTGAAGGGGATCACTGAGGCTGCTTGGGGCAAGGGGACCCCTGATGCTGCGGGGGGGGGGGCTCAGTGGAGCACTAAGGCAGGGGGGGCTCAGGGGAACACTGAGGCTGGGGGGGGGGCTCAGGGGAGCACTGAGCCTGCGGGGGGCCCAGGGGAGCACTGAGGCCACACAGCAGAGGACCGAGGCAGTACAGGGGGAGGAGGGTCAGCAGAGCTCTGAGGATGCGGGGGACTCAGGGGATCACCGAGGCTGCAGGGGATCACTGAAGCTGCAGAGGAGCCAAGGGGGTGAAGGGGATCACTGAGGCTGCGGGGGCCAAGGGGAGCCCTGAGGCTGCGGTGGGGGGGGTGGGGGGGGGCTCAGTGGAGCACTAAGGCAGCGGGGGCTCAGGGGAACACTGAGGCTGCGGGCGGCTCAGGGGCGCACTGAGGCTGCGGGCGGCTCAGGGGCGCACTGAGGCTGCGGGGGGGGCTCAGGGGAGCACTGAGGCTGCGGGGGGAGGGCTCAGGGGAACACTAAGGCTGCAGGGGCTCAGGGGAGCACTGAGGCTGTGGGGGGCTCAACGGCGCACTGAGGCTGCGGGGGCTCAGGGGCGCACTGAGGCTGCGGGTGGCTCAAGGGTGCACTGGGGCTGCGGGGGGCTCAGGGGCGCACTGGGGCTGCAGTGGCATTGAGGAGCACTGAGGTTGCAGGGGCTCTTGGGAGCACTAAGAATGCAGAGCTCTTGGGAGCACTAAGGATACCGAGTTCTTTGGAGCATTAAGGATGCAGAGCTCTTGGGAGCACTAAGGATACAGAGTTCTTAGGAGCATTAAGGATGCAGAGCTCTTAGGAGCACCAAGGATGCAGAGTTCTTAGGAGCACCAAGGATGCAGAGTTCTTGGGAGCACTAAGGATGGAGGGGCTCTTGGGAGCACTAAGGATGCAGAGTTCTTGGGAGCACTAAGGATGGAGGGGCTCTTGGGAGCACTAAGGATGCAGAGTTCTTGGGAGCAGTATGGAATGCATGGGCTCTTAGGAGCACCAGGGATGCAGACTTCTTGGGAACACTAAGGATGCAGGGGCTCTTGGGAGCAGTAAGGATGCAGGGGCTCTTGGGAGCACTACGGATGCAGAGCTCTTTTGGAGCACTAAGGATGCAGAGCTCTTGGGAGCACTACGGATGCAGAGCTCTTGGGAGCACTACGGATGCAGAGCTCTTGGGAGCACTAAGGATGCAGAGTTCTTGGGAGCACTAAGGATGCAGAGCTCTTGGGAGCACTAAGGATGCAGAGCTCTTGGGAGCACTAAGGATGCAGATCTCTTGGGAGCACTAAGGATTCAGGTGCTCTTGGGAGCACTAAGGATGCAGGGTTCTTGGGAGCACTACGGATGCAGAGCTCTAGGGAGCACTACGGATGCAGAGCTCTAGGGAGCACTACAGATGCAGGGGCTCTTGGGAGCACTAAGGATGCAGCGTTCTTGGGAGCAGTAAGGATGCAGGGGCTCTTGGGAGCAGTAAGGATGCAGAGTTCTTGGGAGCACTACGGATGCAGAGCTCTTGGAAGCACTAAGGATGGAGGGGCTCTTGGGAGCACTAAGGATGCAGAGTTCTTGGGAGCACTACGGATGCAGAGCTCTAGGGAGCACTACGGATGCAGAGCTCTAGGGAGCACTACAGATGCAGGGGCTCTTGGGAGCACTAAGGATGCAGCGTTCTTGGGAGCAGTAAGGATGCAGGGGCTCTTGGGAGCACTACGGATGCAAAGCTCTTGGGAGCACTAAGGATGCAGAGTTCTTGGGAGCACTACGACTGCAGAGCTCTTGGGAGCACTACGGATGCAGAGTTCTTGGGAGCACTACGGATGCAGAGTTCTTGGGAGCACTACGGATGCAGAGTTCTTGGGAGCAGTAAGGATGCAGGGGCTCTTGGGAGCAGTAAGGATGCAGAGTTCTTGGGAGCACCAAGGATGCAGAGCTCTTGGGAGCACTAAGGATGCAGATCTCTTGGGAGCACTACGGATGCAGAGCTCTAGGGAGCACTACAGATGCAGGGGCTCTTGGGAGCACTAAGGATGCAGCGTTCTTGGGAGCAGTAAGGATGCAGGGGCTCTTGGGAGCACTAAGGATGCAGAGTTCTTGGGAGCACTACGGATGCAGAGCTCTTGGGAGCACTACGGATGCAAAGCTCTTGGGAGCACTAAGGATGCAGAGTTCTTGGGAGCACTACGACTGCAGAGCTCTTGGGAGCACTACGGCTGCAGAGTTCTTGGGAGCACTACGGATGCAGAGTTCTTGGGAGCACTACGGATGCAGAGTTCTTGGGAGCAGTAAGGATGCAGGGGCTCTTGGGAGCAGTAAGGATGCAGAGTTCTTGGGAGCACCAAGGATGCAGAGCTCTTGGGAGCACTAAGGATGCAGATCTCTTGGGAGCACTAAGGATGCAGATCTCTTGGGAGCACTAAGGATGCAGGAGCTCTTGGGAGCACTAAGGATGCAGCGTTCTTGGGAGCAGTAAGGATGCAGGGGCTCTTGGGAGCACTAAGGATGCAGAGTTCTTGGGAGCACTAAGGATGCAGAGTTCTTGGGAGCACTAAGGATGCAGAGTTCTTGGGAGCACTACGGATGCAGAGTTCTTGGGAGCACTACGGATGCAGAGTTCTTGGGAGCACTACGGATGCAGGGCTCTTGGGAGCACCAAGGATGCAGGGGCTCTTGGGAGCACCAAGGATGCAGGGGCTCTTGGGAGCACCAAGGATGCAGGGGCTCTTGGGAGCACTAAGGATGCAGAGTTCTTGGGAGCAGTAAGGATGCAGGGGCTCAGGTGAGTACTGAGGCTCGGGGGGGTGGGGTGGACTCAGGGGAGGACTGGGCCTGCAAGGAGCTCAGAGGGGTACGACTCGGGGGAGCACTAAGAATTCAAAGACCAACAGAATCACAAGGTCGAAGGCTACGCCTACTGGGAGTTTACAAGACCACTGAAGCTGGATTTGTCAGTGCAGCTGGGGCACTCGAAAGCGAACTATGCTGCGGGGAGAGTGAGATTAACGGAGCACAGAGGCAGTGTGGGAACAGGGAGGTAAAGGGCGTTAGGAACATTGCTGATGTTTGATACGGGATGAAAGAAGTACCACAGAAGCTGTTGGAAAGGAGTAAAGAAGACTGGCACGCAGGAGGGAGGCCAGAAGCTGAAATACGAGGCCAATACTTACAGAACCGGCGGCTCTGAAGTTAATATTCAGCTCTGCGTCGTGTGTCTGAAGCAGCCGAAACGAAGCAGAGACGTGGACATACAAGGAGGGATGCTTTTGTAAACAAATAAAAGTGACTGTTTAAAGATGGCAGCGTGCTCAGATGAACCTGACTTCTCTTCCACGGCGGCCATCTTGGAAAGGAATAGTTCACGCGAAAAGGAGAGGCCGACGCAGCAAACTCATCTACACCACTCCACTTTCTCGTGGCAATGTAGAGCCCTTGTATAATTCTAATCATTACTAAAATACCGTGTTTTGCCTGCAATACGGCCTTTACTCTCCAGTGTCCGTTAATGGGATAGTTAATGAAGCCAGTTCATAATACTTATATACATGCATAGATTTGGATAAAGAGGAGGCGATTTTAAAAACAATACAGAGAAATGTATTTTCTCTATTGTTATCCACCGAAGTGGGTGCAATATTAGGCTGGGTTGCGGTAAAACAAATCAATTTTCGCTTAAAAAAAACAGGCAACTCCTGCTTAACTGTGGGTATTGGCAAGTATACCTATAGTTGCTCATTATGCATGAAGGTGTAAAAAGCAACCGCCTTGGTGACCTAGGATATATTTAAACATTTTACTATGATTATGATTGCAGAAACAGTCTCTTTTGATCAATAAAACAGTCTGATTACTTCTCATGCGGGTGTGCAGGGTAATCGGAAATTCTTCATTCTGTTACTTCATTTTAGAATTGGCGAACATAAGCAAGTGAGGAAATAGCAACAGATACTCCTCTTTAAAGAGTCGTTTAGTTGAATTGCTTCTAGTAAACAATGAGTTTAAATATAAGTGCTGCTCGAATTGATAAATTATTTACTATAAAGCAAGGAAACATTCAATAAACAGGTGACACACAACTATATATCAGAATCTCTCTGAACTCAAAAGATGAAAACCTAATAAAGGACTTTTCAAAATCCTGCTGTGGATGATGGGGAACTAAATAACCCCCCAAAATGAATCCTCTTCCTCTCAGCTCACAAAAAATGCAATCTCAAAGATGCCTGGCTTAATGCTATACATACCAAGCACTGGCATAGCCAATAGGTCTCGCCTTTTGGACCCTATAAGTATTTAGTTATGCAGCAGAATATCCTTGGTTGCATTGCTAAACACTTATAAGGTCCCAAATGCGACACCTATTGGCTATGCCAATGCTTGTTTTTCAGGGTGTTTATGTGTTTCTTGCTTTAATACAGCTTCTAATACACACAGCCATTGAAAATGCAAATTAAACTAAAATATCATTGATCTAAAACGCCTACACAGTGATGGACTCTGGTAAGTACAACAGGACATGACATATGAAATATGGCTAATGGAGTGGTCAGTGGGGTTACACGTACATGTAGCATGGCAAGACACAGATCTACAAGCTATGTGCTGGATGATAAACACACCCAAGGCATGAGAGAAAGAATCATGAGAGAGTAGTACAGTCTCAAAAGATTGCAGCAATAAAATCAGGGTAAGTTTGTGATTGGTCGGAGGAAGCATAGCAACTCGCCGTGTACGACTCCAGGAAACCACACACCCTGGTAATGCTGGCTAGGAGGGCAAGAAGCACAAATGAGGAAAAGAAAAAAGTGAAAGAGGGGCCAATAAACAAGGAAAGGGAAAAAGAAGAATATAAGGAGGAAACAGTGGCTTTTTGGAACACGTTTTTATCTGCATTTCCATTCACAATATTAAGCAGCTCTCCAGATACTGCGGATCACTCTGAAGTTAGACACCTAGTTTGTTTTGCTTGGATGTTTACATTCTAAAAAGATGATGGACAAAAACACAGTACCTAAACAGAGGATTGTTTTTTTTTTTGGGGGGGGGGGGGGAGTGGCGCAGTGGCATGAGGGGGAGGAGCTGGTAGCCTCCAAGCACCCTAATCTGCAAGGATTATGGTCCCCGTCCGCCAGCGGTTGGCGTCTAACAGAAAATAAAAAAATAAAATAAAAGAAGGGGAACTGTGATGTTATGCACCATGGAGGGTGTTAGAACATGGGCTGGAGTCAAAGGCCTGGCTCAAAAACAACATTCTGTAACTTTCAGTCTTTCCCCTTCAAGTGACAAAATAATGCAACAAAATAATGCACAGGAATTCGCAGGGGAAGCACGCAAGCAGGCCTTCCTGCTCTGTGAAGCCTGCTTGTCACATAATGGCAATTGCAAACAAAACAGGTGATGGACAGAATGTGGATCAATGTCACACATTCACCCCAGTCCAAAGATCTGGGCCCAAATCCATCGTTTTTTGCACTCCACACCACCCTGGGTTAGACAATGGCGATATGCAAATCAGCTCTGACCCTGTGCCCCATGGGAACAGTCCAGTCCGAACTACAAAAGCCATGTCCTTCCCAGAACGGAATCAAGCATCCGTGGACCGGACCGGTTTCGAGGTAATACCTCTCATCAGCCCGGCTAGCTTGACTCCAGTAGTGTGGAGTGCCTGGGACCCACGTCTGAGCATCCCCAGCGCACTTAGGGCGGCAATTGCAAACAAAACCGGTGATGGACAGAATGTGGATCAATGTCACACATTCACCCCAGTCCAAAGATCTGGGCCCAAATCCATCGTTTTTTTGCACTCCACTCCACCCTTGGTTAGACAATGGCGATATGCAAATCAGCTCTGACCCTGTGCCCCATGGGAACAGTCCAGTCCGAACTACAAAAGCCATGTCTTTCCCAGAACGGAATCCAGCATCCGAGGACCGGACCGGTTTCGAGGTAACACCTCTCATCAGCCCAGCTAGCTTGACTCCTGTGCTGTGGAGTGCCTGGGACCCACGTCTGAGCATCCCCAGCGCACTTAGGGCGGCAATTGCAAACAAAACAGGTGACGGACAGAATGTGGATCAATGTCACACATTCACCCCAGTCCAAAGATCTGGGCCCAAATCTATCGTCTTTTTGCACTCCACTCCACCCTGGGTTAGACAATGGCAATATGCAAATCAGCTCTGACCCTGTGCCCCATGGGAACAGTCTAGTCCGAACTACAAAAGCCATGTCTTTCCCAGAACGGAATCAAGCATCCGAGGACCGGACCGGTTTCGAGGTAACACCTCTCATCAGCCCAGCTAGCTTGACTCCAGTGGTGTGGAGTGCCTGGGACCCACATCTGAGCATCCCCAGCGCACTTAGGGCGGCAATTGCAAACAAAACAGGTGATGGACAGAATGTGGATCAATGTCACACATTCAACCCAGTCCAAAGATCTGGGCCCAAATCCATCGTTTTTTTGCACTCCACGCCACCCTGGGTTAGACAATGGCGATATGCAAATCAGCTCTGACCCTGTGCCCCATGGGAACAGTCCAGTCCGAACTACAAAAGCCATGTCCTTCCCAGAACGGAATCAAGCATCCGAGGACCGAACCGGTTTCGAGGTAACACCTCTCATCAGCCCGGCTAGCTTGACTCCAGTGGTGTGGAGTGCCTGGGACCCACGTCTGAGCATCCCCAGCGCACTCGGATGCTTGATTCCGTGGAGTGCAAAAAAACGATGGATTTGGGCCCAGATCTTTGGACTGGGGTGAGTGTGGGTGACATTGATCCACATTCGGTCCATCACCTGTTTTGTTTGCAATTGCCATTATGTGACAAGCAGGCTTCACAGAGCAGGAAGGCCTGCTTGCGTGCTTCCCCTGCGAATTCCTGTGCATTATTTTGTTGCATTATTTTGTCACCTGAAGGGGAAAGACTGAAAGTTACAGAATGTTGTTTTTGAGCCAGGCCTTTTTTTGTGACAGTCAGTGGCGGTGTGCGAGTGAGTGGGTGGGAGGAGGCGGGGGTGGGCGAGCCGCAGATCAAGAGACTGGCCTCAGCGCTTTGCTAGACCTCAGCATGACAAGATTTCTGATGAGATTAGCATCTCTGCTCTCAAACGGCGGAAAAGGAAAGAAGTGAGAAACCGGAGGCTTGAGAGCAAAATGGAAGCAGTGCTTTTCTCATGCAAATGCAGGTAAAGTCGGGGGTGGCGGGAACACGGCTTAGTGCAAGCTGCACACACCTGGGGGTGCAGGGGGAGAAGTAGCTGCTTTTAAGAAAGCGGTTATGTTCCTTACATATTACAAACAAGCAATTCGAGCACTAGGGAAACAAGCATTAGCCGCGCTGGATTTTTGTTCAATAATGTAAACCAAAAACTTAAAATCCTGTGCTTGCAGTAAAGGCAGACAGGACTGTTAGGAGGAGCGTTTTGAGAGTTTGCAACAAGGTGGTATCCCTGAAAGGTTGCTGTGGTTGGGGCAGAGCCTGTCGGGGAAAGCACTCGTACGTGAAAGCTGTAATCACGCCATATGGCGCCTCTACTCAAGCGCGCGCCCGCTCACATGCACTGCAAGCTGCAGCCGGTAGCATTTTTTGGGTAGCATTTCTTGAAGCCATTCTTGCTTAAGGTCTGGACAGACCAGCGCAAGCACATGTGTCTAGAGACACATGTGTCTAGAGATCACCTGTTTAAAAGACTCCCTCGAGCCGCTTTGAGCTGACGAGCCTGTGGAGAGGCACCTGCCTCCTGGAGAGGTACTGTGACCCAAGAAAACTTTGGCAGCCTGCTCACCAACCCCAAATATTTTTATGCCTAATCTCTACTGATGACGGATAATAATCCAGAAACACGTGTTTATAGATGACCAGCATTGATCTGCACCAACCTGGTGAAACACTCGAAAGAACTTTTGTGCAAGTACACACGCTTGATAAACTGCATCCACCATAATGCTTAGGGGCGAACCCGCTGGGAGGTGAAGCATTGTGATCCCATATTTGCTTCCTGTTTAAAAGGCTCCCTCGAGCCGCTTTGAGCTGATGAGCTCATGGAGAGGCACCTGCGCACAAGGAGAGGTACTGTGACCCGAGAAAACTTTGGCAGCCTGCTCAGCAACCCCAAATATTTGTATGCCTAATCTCTACTGATGACGGATAATAATCCAGAAACACGTGTTTAGAGATGGCCAGCATTGATCTGCACCAACCTGGTGAAACACTTGAAAGAACTTTTGCGCAAGTACACACGCTTGATGAACTGCATCCACCATAATCCTTAGGGGCGAACCCGCTGGGAGGTGAAGCATTGTGATCCCACATTTGCTTCCTATTTAAAAGGCTCCCTCGAGCCGCTTTGAGCTGACGAGCTCATGGAGAGGCACCTGCACACCTGGAGAGGTACTGTGACCTGAGAAAACTTTGGCAGCCTGCTCAGCAACCCCAAATATTTTTAGGCCTAATCTCTACTGAGGACGGATAAAAATCCAGAAACACGTGTTTAGAGATGGCCAGCATTGATTTGCACCAACCTGGTGAAACACTCGAAAGAACTTTTGTGCAAGTACACACGCTTGATGAACTGCATCCACCATAATGTTTAGGTGCGAAGCCGCTGGGAGGTGAAGCAGTGTGATCCCACATGTGTTTCCTATCTCCTGCTTCTCATCCTTCTCTTAAGCCTCATGGACAATCCCAGATTAGCACTCCATCTGGGCTTGTTTCTGACAGATATTCACTTTTATTATTTTTCTTTCTGCACACCTCTTTTAATTCTCCAATTAATACACTATGCTATTTTCGCACTGTGCCTTTTTCAGACTTATTGTAATTTTGCTTTTTAATCAGTTCTGTTGGTCCATCTTCCTACAAGGAGAAACACAAAGCTGCCGCCCTTTCTTTTCTGAGCTTAGTCTCTGCTTTATAAAACTCTAAATATATATTAATGTCTATAAATATGTGGGTACATAGAATATACCTTTGTAATCTTGCGAAGGATTTGTGGCAGTCCTGCCAAGTGTCATCCATCAGGCGTGACTCTAGCGCATTTCAGTGTGGTACTCCGCATTACCGCTCTTAAATGCATTGTCACGCATAATGCATAGTGTCTCTCAGCTGTACTGAAGTGCTGCCTGGCTGTTAAAACTGTGTGGTAGCGTACCGTGCCCCGTTTCTCTGGCTCGTGCAGGCTTGCAGTTGAGGCTGCTAGCAGCGTGAAGGTTCACACTCACACTGCTACAATGTATGGCTGATGAATCCCCGCAGAGCGTCCGGCGCAATCAGGTTGTGTGCTTCTGTCCGGCGGGCGCCGTAGGGGGACACCACATCCTGCTGCCAGAGCAGGTCTGGGATGTTGTGGAGAAAAGCGTATGCAGCAGCTGGCTAGTGGTTTGCGGGTGGCTCCGCAAATTAATTTAGTTATGGCGTTTGCAAAGTTGAGCTGTGTGCTGCAGGCAGCTTGCACCAGCCCCGCCCATGCTGGCGCATGCTGTGTCGCAGTTTTGTTTACCCCCAAATCATTAATGCCGGAGCCCAACCGAGGGAGTCGGAGAGGACAGGAGTTTGTAATCCAGTTGCAGCAGCTGCCAGGACTGTGCCCACATGTATTCAAGACAGAGGTCTGGTCTAACGGGGCCCTGTCTTCACGGAGGTATGTAGGACAGGAATAACTTCATGTCTTTTGGGCCTGGTGGGAACACCGATATTTTCAGTGGTGCTTGTGCTAACAGCGTCGCTGATATCAAACTCTTTCTGCTGCGCATTATGCCGTCTGATTCCTGTATTTTGCTGAACATCCACGTGCCCTTGCGTATCCATGAGTCTTTACTTCATGCCTTGGTAGAGCTTGAGCTTCTGAAGGGGCAGAGGTCTTAGGTATATGCATTCATGTTATGGTGTTGATTGTATTAGAAAATTAATAATCCAATAACGTTTTAGCGCAGCCTGAGACTGCAAATTACATAGAACTACGAGCTGGGCTCAGCTGAACTGACTGTATTGTCTGTCATCAGGAAAGCCCTATAATTACTTTTTTCTGTTTCTCTTGGCCTGCCGAACCAGTGTTTGTATTCTCCTGAAATTGGCCCCTTTTAATAATGAAGTGTTGAATTTGTTAATTCTATTCCAGACCATTCTTGAAATCTGTACGCCTTCTTTCTCATGCCATTTATCTCAAGCTTTTTCGTACAAATTTACAGTCTTATATTTATAAAAAATGTTTACCCAACTACTTATTCGTCTCTGTGTAGTTGTTTCTAGTAAAGCCTCACTAAGTTCTAATCTTGACGAATCAATGTTTTCTATAAGATGCCTTATTTGAATAAAAGACCATTTACGTATATCTTTAGAATGACTCAGGCCACATTCTATCTCCGGCCATTTTTAACAAATGTCAGAGCCAATGAGAATCTCCCACATAACTATATATCCATTTATGCAGTTTTAATGAACTACTTACTTACCTTCGGTAACGTTTTATCTGTAAGAAACATTAGTTAGTTATAGATTCCTTACCTTAGGAGTACAAGTATGCATCAGAAGGTGGCGTTGGTCGGCTCTGCGTCAGTCGTTGGCATTGTCCTACTGAGATGACGTCGTGTTAGCTACTTAGACGCGGCCCTCGTGCGCTGACGTCAGTTCTGTACAAGACTTTCAGTGCCAGAAACGCAGAGCCCTGCAAGACACTGACCACTGTTGCACCAAACTAGGGCCCTGAAAGGATTTCTTTAAACCTAGAAATCAGTTCGCGGAAAGGGGAGGATGGGTGGGAAGGTAAGGAATCTATAATTAACTAATATTTCTTACAGATATATGGTTAAGTAACTTGTTCATCTGAAAGAAATACGTTAGTTATAGATTCCTTACCTTAGAATAGATACCCCAGCAATACCAACCCCAGAGGTGGGTCTGCGAACCAAGAATACACCAGAAAGTCCTGGAGAACAGAACGGCCAAAGAAGCCATCTCTCCGGACTTGACTGTCAAGACAGTAGTGTTTCGTAATAGTGTGCAAAGAAGCCCACGTAGGTGCCTGATAAATGTCATTAAGAGGAACACCTTGTCCCAGAGAAGTGGTTGCTGCAGTCGCCCTGGTGGAATGGGCACGCATTCCGACTGGAGGCACCTTCTTTGCCAAAGAATAACAGGCTTTGATACACAAAACGACCCATTGGGAGTTAGCTTGTGTACGGCCCGACCTTTCTTGGTGCCCACATACCCAAGAAAGAGCTGGTCATCCACGGGAACTGTTTGGTGCGATCCAGATAAAAGGAAAGCTCACATTTTTGGTCCAGACGGTGGAGCCTTACTTCCTCTTTCGAAGGATGCGGAGGCAGAAAGAAGGTGGGAAAATTGAAGTTCTGCTCGATGTGAAAGGCTGTGACAACCTTGGGCAGGAAGGATGGACGAGTCCTGAGAACTACCTTGTCTGGATGGACAGACAGGAAAGGAGGCTTAGATGAAAGAGCCTGGAGCTCACTCACTCTTCTGGAAGATGTGATGGCAACCAGTAATGTAGTTTTAAGAGTTAAAAGCCTGAAAGGACAGGTATATGGTGGCTCAAAGGGAGCGCATAATAAATAAGTTAAAACCAGATTCAAGTCCCACTGGGGCATACCGAAAGAAATAAGAGGAAAGAGATGAGTTATGCCTTTCAAGAAACGATTGACAACCGGGGACTTGAAAAGGCTGATCTAGAAGGCGAAGGAAGGCAGAAATGGCCTGCTGGGCCAGAGAAAGGAGGAACAAGAGAACCTCAAAAAGAGGGGCGGAGAGAGTATCCACAGCCTTTGCTGTGCACCATGCCACAAATTTTTTCCACTGACAGGCGTATACTGCCTTAGTGGAGGGACGCCTGGCTGCCAAGATAACATCGCAGACTTCGGGAGGCAGGTCAAATTACGTCAACTGCCACCGCTCAATCTACACGCAAGGAGGTGGAGGCTGGACAGGTTTGGTGGAGGACCGTCCCCTGCTGCTGTGACAGCAGATCCTCCCGAAGAGGCAGATGGGTCGGAGGATCTGTGGCCATCTTGAGCAGCTCTGGATACCAGACTCATCGTGCCCAATCCGGAGCCACAAGGATGACTTAGGCCCGGTTGCGCCTGATCTTCTTCAGCACTCTGGGCAGAAGTGGTATAGGCGGAAAGGCGTACAACAGACCGCAACTCCACTCGTGATGAAAAGCGTCGCCTAGCGAGTGCCGCCTTGGAAATTCCAACACACAGAATTGCTGAAATTGTGCGTTCTCCGAGTGAAGACGCCATTCGTGATCTATCATGCAACTGTGAGTTTGTCGGCACTGGCGATTAGTGAACCTGCCATGTGTTGAACAACCAGAGATATGCCCTGATGGGCCTCCTGACATAGGGTTCACGACCCCACCCCGCCGTGTTTGTTGCAGTACCACACAGTGGTGGTGTTGTTCGCGAACACCTGCACTACTCTTCCCCGGACAGAGGGAAGGAATGCTTTGAGGGCAAGGCGAATCACCCAAAGCTCCAGAAGGTTGATATGTAGCCCGGACTCCGCCGCAGACCAGAAGCATCTGACTTCCACCTCCCCCATGTGGTCGCCCCATCCTAGATGGGATGTGTCCGTCACCACTGTGTGTTCTGGATGGGTAAGGGAGAGGGATCTGCCGTTGACCCAATTCTGGCTCGTGAGCCACCATTGTAATTGTCGTGCAGTGCCCTCCGAGATCTGGACACAATCGGACAGATTCCCCTGATGCTGCGCCCACTGGATCTTCATGTCCCACTGCAGAGCCCGCATATGCCACCTCGCATGATCGACCAGCAGGATGAAGGAGGCCATGAGGCTCAGCAGCCTCAGGGTCATTTTGACTGAAACCCGGGATACAGGCTAAAAGATCAGAATCATAGCCTGAATATCCCAGACTTGCTGTTCGGAAGGATAGACCGAAACCACATTGTGTCCAAAACCGCTCCCATGAAGAGGAGCTTCTAAGAGGGAACCAGGTGTGACTTCGGCACACTGATGAAGAACCCCAGCGAATGCAGGAGGTCGGCTGTAGTCTGGAGGTGAGAGATGACTGCCCGCCTTCAACAGCTAGTCGTCGAGATAGGGGAAGACTGAAACCTCTGATCTGCGCAGATGAGCTGCGACCACCGCCATCACTTTCGTGAACACCCGAGGGGCGCTGGTAAGGCCAAAGGAGAGCACGGTAAATTGAAAATGCTCATGGCCTACTGTGAACCGCAGGTAATGCCAGTGGGACTTGCAGGATGAGGACGTGAAAATAAGCGTCCTGCAACTCCAACGCTACCATCCAGTCTTCTGGGTCGAGGGCAGACAAGACCTGAGCAGGCAGCAATATCTTGAACTTCTCGTTGGGGAGGAAGCAGTTGACGTTCCTGAGATCCAAGATAGGACGCAGGCCCTTGTCCTTCTTGGGGACCTGAAAGTAGTGGGAATAACAACCACAACCTACTTCTGGGACAGGAATGCGCTCAATGGCTCCCTTGGCCAAGAGAGCTTCCTGCTGGAGAAGAGCCAGGTAATCCTCCGACATGCAGTGGTATTGTGGTGGCATGGCTGAAGGGGTAGCCTCGAAGGGGAGGGAGTAACCCCTTTGGACTATCTGCAAAACCCACCTGTCTGATGTGATGGTGCGCCATTGGGTGAGGTGATGGCGAATCCTGCCGCCCACTGGCCTTTGATGGGCCTGAAAAGTCTGACTAGGAAGGTTTGGAGGCTAATGCAGATGGGGGGGGGGGGTTGGTGGACTGGCCCACCTGCTGGACCCCGTAACCACTACGGTTGTTCCCACGTCCCCGCTCGCACAAAGGTTGGATAACTTGCTGCTGCCTGTGGCTCTGGGCGGGACGTAGCGAGGCACCCCTTCCATAGCCACGAAAGGGGCAAAAAGCAGACTGCCGAGGGCAGCTGGAGAGGCCCAAGGACTTGGCCGTAGCCCATGAGTCCTTGAAATGCTCTAATGGGTTGTCTGCAATTTTATGACCCAACAACTACTGCCTAAACCACGACTTACTCAATAACGAAAGCTTAACAACGAACTGTATTTAACCACTACTTCTTAAACAACTACATCCTAAACAACGATATTAATTAGCTTAAAATGCCCATTACCAATTAATGCAATTTTGTTCTTTTTATTAAATACGTTACAAACTGTGTTATTCTGAGTGCACAATAATGCAGAGTGAAGCAAAATAAAATCTTTATTTTTTAAAGCGAGGACTGCGTAAATAACCATTTTTTACATCCAAAAGACATACTTGACAATACATAAAAAGAGTAGAAAGGTGCGTTAAAACACACTGCACCACTTTATTTTTAGTTCATCATCTTTTTTAATACAGCTGACTGCAATGTAGACTAAAATGCCGGAATAACGAATTAGAAATG
Source organism: Lissotriton vulgaris (assembly GCF_964263255.1). Classification (NCBI taxonomy): domain Eukaryota; kingdom Metazoa; phylum Chordata; class Amphibia; order Caudata; family Salamandridae; genus Lissotriton; species Lissotriton vulgaris. The sequence continues at coordinate 2,052,553,596 of NC_141691.1, read as the reverse complement.
TTATAGAAAAGCGCTTTGTTAAACATCTTTAATAATCACATATACACTCATAGAAGAATATTATTTTAAAAAACAATTGCAAAACATATTTTCAATTAAAATATAATCTAGAACATTCAGGTACATTTAAAAAATAGACATCCACCATTGTAGAATCAATAATGTTAAATACAGACTTGTTTTCCTCACGGTGATGATTGGCGTTATGCTATGTCACTGGCCAATCAAAATGCAGAATAGGTGAAGGGGACGTCCTTATCATTCTTCCCGGATATCGTTGTTCCAATCAAGGTGAATGTGTCCTGGAAATGAAGATGACGTGCCTAACATTCTTCGTGGTTCCAATCTTCCTTGTTCCAGTCGTCGTGGTTCCATACTTCGTGGTTCGTTATTAAGACTTTGTGGTAAACGCAAGTCGTTGTTCATACTTCGTTGTACAGGATGTTTCCCGTTGTCTGCTTTGTCGCTGAAAAGGTGATGGCTATCAAAGTGCATGTCCATGAGGGTATTCTGGACATCCCCAGAAAAGCCAGTCGATCTCATCCAGGCATAGCGTCGAAGAGCTACCGACGTGGAAATCATGCTGCCCAGAGAGTCGACAGTATACAGCCCCCAATGGATGGTAAACTTCGCTGCATCCCTCCCAGCTGTAATAGCCTGGGAGAGCACTGTCTGGGCCTCTTCCAGACACTGAGGCAGCACCTGCGCAACCGAGTCCCACCCAGAGTGGTAGTAACAGCCCAATAGATATGCAGTATTTACCGACCACAGTCCCACACTAGCGGAAGAGAAAATCTTCTTCCCAAGGTGATCCAGCTTCTTGGATTCCCTTTCAGGAGAAGCAGTAGGGAATGTGCTCTTGGTAGTAGAGGCTTGGGTCACCAAGCTCTCGGGGGTGGGGTGTTGGGAGAGGAAAGTGGGGTCGCCCGGAGCCGAGCAGTGGCGTTGGGCAATCATCCTGTCCACGGGAGCCCCAGTGTTGGGCCTGGACCAGGTGTCCAAAAGGACGTCGGTAAGGGCCTCATTGAATGGAAGCGGAGGCACGAAGAGCTCGCAGCCGGCTGAAGCACCTCTGTCAGGAGGTTAGTCCTGACTGCCACTGTAGGGAGTTCGAGGTTGAGAGCCTTGGCCGCCCACTCAACACCACTGCATATAACGCTCCCTCCTCCGTAACTACGGTAGGAGGAGACAACATGCCAAGGTCAGGGGAGGTGTCCAGACCACTGGCATCCCCCAGTTCCTCTCTCCAGTCCTGTTCACTGTCCAACTGGTCAGTCAGAGGGTTACCTGACCCCTCCCAGGCCTCCACCTCATCCTCTGGGTACCGATCTGACCAACAAGGGACCCCAGTTGTGAACAGGGGCACAAGGACCTCACTCAGCACTGGATCCGGCACCGGGCAACGCCTGTCCGACTCAGGATGGAGGGCAGGTTCGACACCGGTTGGGGGGCCGACCGGCATCGAATGTGGTAGTGGTGCCGGAGGAAGCGGCACCTGTGGAGGGGTAACCATGTCAACTGGAGGGGCCCGTGTTGCCGGGGCCGGAACTGTCTGCGGAGAAGGCCTAGGCCCCCCCAACCGAGGCTGCGGGGCTCGAAGGCGCACCAGCGGGTTCAGGCCACCCAAAGATGGCATGCATTACCGCGTTGAACATACAAAGCTGGGTGGGAGTTGCTCCGGGTCCCAGGCAGGGAGGGAAACGCGGAGTCGACTCTTCGGGCTCCGCACACGGAGCCGTGGGAAGGGCACCACCTACATACCTCGGTCGACCAACAAGGAGAAGTCGAAGAGCGATGATGCTTCTTCGACTTCTTCTTATGCTTCGACTTACCGACCCAGAGTACGAAGACTTCGATGACTTGGACGAATGGAGATGGCTCCGTGACCAGTCCCTTGACCTCCCTCCCGACCGAGCCTCAAACGGCGAGAAGCTAACTGCCAGCACTCAAGCAGCTTTCTAGACTGCTCCCACAAAGCCTTCGGCGCCATCGACCGGCAGTCGGAGCACGACTTGGGGTCATGGTCGCACTCAGGCAAAAGAGGCGCGCGCGGTGCAAATCCGTCACTGACATCAATCGGTTACAGGAACTGCATGCCTTGAAGCCAGGCATCCCTCGTGCACCAGGAGTTGATGGACTCAAATAAGAAGTTGCCAAAAGTCAAGAAAAAATCACTCAAAAAGTGACAGGAGGTACCGCTCTTTCCGGATCTGCGCTGGCTGGAGTGGAGAGGGCGGCGTCTAAGTAGCTACCGCGACATCATCTCAGTGACATGACGCCAATGACGGACGCGGAGCCAACTCATGCCACCTTCCGAAGCGCAGAGGTACTGCTGAGAGAAAAACTTTCTGGATCCAGTCTGACACCTGAGGGTAATTCTAAGGTAAGGAATCTATTGATAACGTGTTTCAGATATTTTTGTTTCCTATGATCCTGCAGATTATATTTTTCATCTTCAACATGCCATCATATTCTTAACCTCCAGTATAATGATTACCGGGACCTGTTTTTAATTGTATTTTCAGCTTTGTACTTTAGGCATCACAACCAATGATTCTGGTACTATATATAGGAAAAACAAGAGCATGACAGCATTTTTGAGTTCAATGAAGTCAATCAATCAATCAGGGGTTGGTAAAGGGTGCTACTCACCCGTGAGGGTCTCAAGGCGCTGGAAGAGGGAACGGTAGGGCTGCTCCGGTCAGTCGAAAAGCCCGGTCTTGAGAGCTCGTCTGAAGACGAGCGTCTTATTTCTACTTGGAGAGTGTTCCATACTGTGGCTGCGGTGTAGGAGAAAGCTCTCCCTCCGGCTCTGCTTCGGTGGATGCGGGGGACCTCTGCCAGGGCGAGGTTGGCTGAATGGAGGTTCCTTTTGGGTGCGTGGAAGCTCATTCGGTTGTTGAGGTATTTGGGTCTGATGTTGTTCAGGGATTTGTAGGCGTGCATGAGTAGTTTGTAGGTGACCCTCTTCTCAATTGGGAGCCAGTGGAGTTCTCGCAGGTGTGGAGTCATGTGTTCGTGGCAGGGTATCCGTTGTATGAGCCCGCCGGCCGCGTTTTGGATGGTTTGGATTTTGCGTAGTAGGGATTTGTTGATTCCAGTGTAGAGGGAATTGCCGTAGTCGAGCCTGCTGGTGATGAGTGCATGGGTGACGGTCTTTCTGCAGACTGGGGGGATCCATTTGAAGGTCTTAGGTAGGATCCGGAGGCAGTTGAAACTGGGGGAGGAGATAGCGTTGATTTGGTGGTTCATGGAGAAGAAGGAGTCAAGGATTATGCCGAGGTTCCGAGCGTAGTCCTTCTGGGTGGGTGGGGGAGGCCACCAGGAGTCGTTCCAGGCAGAGGGGCGGGGTCCGAAGATGAGAACCTTGGTCTTTTTGGAGTTGAGTTTGAGGCAGTGTCCTTCATCCAGGTGTCCACGTTTCTCATTCCTTCTTGGAAGATGAGTCTGGTGTCTTCTGGGTTGATGGTGAGGGAGAGGATGAGCTGGGTGTCATCAGCGTAGGACATGATGCTAAGTCCGTGCTGTCTGACGATGGTGGTGATGTGGGCCATGTAGATGTTGAATAGGGTCGGGCTCAAAGAAGATCCTTGGGGGACTCCACAGATGATGTCAGAGAGGGAAGGGGGGAGCCTGACCCTCTGTGTTCTGTTGGAGAGAAACGATCGTATCGAGTTGAAGGCTTCTCCATGAATTCCCGCGTTGTGGAGCCTGGTGGTTAGTGTGCGGTGTGAGACAGTGTCGAAAGCTGCGGAGAGGTCCAGGAGGATGAGGGCTGCGGTGTGGCGCTGGTCGAGCAGCATACGGATGTCGTCGGTGGCAGCAATCAGGGCTTTCTCAGTGCTGTGGTTGCTGCGGAAATTGGATTGGGAGGGCTCCAGTATGTAGTTATCTTCGATGAAGGTTGTCAGCTGGGTGTTCACGAGCCTTTCTGTGACTTTGGCAGCGAAGAGGAGGAGGGAGATGGGTCAGTAGTTCTTGAGGTTGGTTGGGTCGGCCGATGGTTTTTTGAGGAGGGCTTCACTTCCGCGCGTTTCCAGTCCATGGGGCAGTGCCCAAGGCCAGGGAGGAGTTGATGGTGTGGGCTAGCTCAGGAGCGATGGCAGTGGAGGTCTCTGTGGAAGATGTGCGGGGGCAGGGATCCGTGGGGGCTCCTGAGTGAGTTTTCTTCATGGTGGTGGCAATAAGTTTGACGTAGTGATAGTTTGTTTGGCGGTAGTGGTGGTCGTGGGGGTGAAAGCATTCATTGGTTCGTTGAAGTTGTCGTAAAGGGTTATGATCTTCTGGTGGAAGTAGGTGCTGAGCTTGTAGCAGAGATCTTGGGAGGGTGTGATGTCAATGGCTTTGCATGAGGGTTTGGTGAGATGCTTGATGACGTTGAAGAGTTCGCTGGTGTTGGCTGCGTTCGCGTTGATTTTTTCTCTGATGAAGGTTCTTTTGGTGTCCCTTATCAGCTGGGGATAGTTCTTCATGGCGATCTTGTGGTTAGTGTGGGCTTCAGTGGTCTTCTGGTTCCTGCATGTTTCTGAGGCGCCTGCAGGCGCGTCTGACCTCTAGGAGTTCGGTGGTGAACCAGGCAGCTTTTGCAGGGCGTTTAGTGTTTGTCTGCCGGAGAGCGGCTAGTTTATCGGCGCAGCTGGCAATCCACCGGTGAAGTTCCTTGGCAGCGGCGTCGGGGTCGGTGGTGGCTGAGGGGGGGTCGTGGAGGAGGGTGGCGTTAAGGAGGTCTGCGGCGATCTTACTCCAGTTCCGTCGAGGCGGGCGCGGGCTTGTTTGCGTGCAGTACTAGAATGAAGGAAAGGACACAATACAGCACATTTGACATAATACATTGCATAAAATGATTTGGCATTACAAGCTGTAGTAGAGCAGGCCCCATCCACCATATTGCGTGCTGAATTTAGTAACTGTGTTTTCTTGAGGCCATATAGAAACTGACCCTGAACCAAGTTCCAGGTCAGTTGCCTTACCCAACAAGCAGTACCATTCCTAATCTGCAGGTTACGCATCAGCTGCTATTTCATCCTCATTAGCCATATCTGCAGAGTGCAAAGTTATATATATATATGGTACGATCCCCAGATGTTTCAGGGTCTGACTTGAGAGGCATCAGTAAACTATAAAGTAGATTTTCCTAGCTTTAGTGAAGGAAAGTCTGGATTTTATTAAAGACGCAGAGGCAAGTATTGTGCTGTCTTTCCCGGCTCTAATTTCAACAGCAGCCAGGATACAACAAGAACACTACATTGCCTACAATACCCTGAAAAAAGAACCACAAAATGAAGTCATAAAAGATCAAATAATAGCCAGTCATTTAGTATAATAATAATCTTAAATGCGAAAAACAAGCCCTCTTTTCTTGCAGTTCAGGATATTGAAACAGAAATAATAAGTATGATAGTATCATCGCGGCTCTGACGCATAATTACTGGATCACTGACGGGCTATCGAAGGACAGAATATCGAGCTACAGGAATGTCGAGTCTACAATATCAATGGACAGAATATCAGCAGCCTATCTCTACAATGGTAAGTACAAAAATATGGAAACCAAAATATCGTTTAGAATATCGTTGTTTAAAATATTGTTTTTTAAAATGTCTTACAAATAATATAAAAATCATTAAATAATAAATATAATTAATAAAAACAGTAAGAATTCTTTAAAAATGTTAAAAACTACTGTTAATAATAAATGTAATATAATTCAAAAAATTAAATATAGATTAACTTAATACTAATAAATAATCATTTTATTTAATTATAAAATGTTAGAAACATAAGAAGTTATAAATACATGGCTGTTGATTTTATCCTGAATAAATTGCTGGATGTTAAAACTGTGGTCGTGGAGCTTCATTCAAAAGGGCAAACTTTGTGATTCATATATATATATATATATATATATATATATATATAACCTGTAATATAAATATAAAAATACTATATATATATATATATATATATATATATATATATATATATATATATGTAATACATTTAAATATTAAAATTAATATGTATTTAGAAAAATTGTTTACACTACATTAACTATAAAAGTAGGGAAATGTTGGATATCGTAGGGGATAACATTACTATTCCCACTACAGAATATGCAACAGTAGAGAAAGTGTTGGATAGCTGAGGGGAATAATTTACTATTCCACTCCAGTGAGTCCAACAGGAGGGAAAGTGTTGCATAGCGGGTGGTTAAAAATTACTATTCCCACTCCAGTGAATGCAACAGTAGAGAAAGTGTTGGATAGTGGGTGAATAAAAATTACTATACCCACTCCAGTGAGTGCAATAGTAGGGAAAGTGTTGGATAGCGGGTGGGAATAATTTGCTATTCCCACTCCACCAAGTGTAACAGTTGGGAAAGTGTCGGATAGCAGAGAGGAATAATTTACTATTCCCACTCCAGTGAGCGCAACAGTAGGGAAAGTGTTGGATAGCGGGTGGGAATAATTTACTATTCCCACTCCACCTAGTGTAACAGTAGGGAAAGTGTTGGATAGCGGAGGGGAATAATTTACTATTCCCACTCCAGTGAGTGCAACAGTAGGGAAAATGTTGGATAGAGGGTGGGTAAAAATTACTATATACCCACTCCATCTAGTGCAAAAGTAGGAAAAGTGTTGGATAGAGGGTATGTAAAAATTACTATTCCCACTCCAGTGAGTGCAACAATAGGGAAAGTGTTGGATAGCGGGTGGGTAAAAATTACTATTCCCACTCCAGCGAGTGCAACAATAGGGAAATTGTTGATTAGCGGGTGGGAATAATTTACTATTCCCACTCCACCAAGTGTAACAGTAGGGAAATTGGTGGACGCTGAGGGGAATAATTTAGTATTCCCACTCCTGAAAAATAATTACCATTAATTAACAAATAATTAATTTTTCAAAAAGTACAAAAATATGGAAACCAAAATATCGTTTAGAATATCGTTGTTTAAAATATTGTTTTTTAAAATGTCTTACAAATAATATAAAAATCATTAAATAATAAATATAATTAATAAAAACAGTAAGAATTCTTTAAAAATGTTAAAAACTACTGTTAATAATAAATGTAATATAATTCAAAAAATTAAATATAGATTAACTTAATACTAATAAATAATCATTTTATTTAATTATAAAATGTTAGAAACATAAGAAGTTATAAATACATATATATATATATATATATATATATATATATATATATATATATATATATATATATATGAATCACAAAGTTTGCCCTTTTGAATGAAGCTCCACAGCCACAGTTTTAACATCCAGCAATTTATTCAGGATAAAATCAACAGCCTGCTGATCAAAACAATGTCCTCTCCAAGTAAACGCCAGACGCGTTTCGTGCTTGTGAGCACTTGGTCGCGGGCTGGATTTATGAGCAGTCCCACAGTCAATTACCTGGCACCTGTGTACGAGTGACGCTGGCCTCAGTGGGCGTGACAACAAGCAATGACTGTTGGTCTTCGTAGTGCCAGTACTTTGGAGGGTCACAGAAGCATGGATAAGGACATCACATGGCAGCCTTGCAAATCTAAGACTTTGTTTTCACCCCACTTGGGTTCTATTGGTTGTTCACTTTGCACCCCACGAGCCACTCACTGGAGTTATACAATCCTGGCACTACGAAGACCAGCAGTCATTGCTTGTTGTCACGCCCACTGAGGCCAGCGTCACTCGAACACAGGTGCCAGGTAATTGACTGTGGGACTGCTCATAAATCCAGCCCGTGACCAAGTGCTCACAAGCACGAAACGCTTCGGGCGTTTACTTGGAGAGGACATTGTTTTGATCAGCAGGCTGTTGATTTTATCCTGAATAAATTGCTGGATGTTAAAACTGTGGTCGTGGAGCTTCATTCAAAAGGGCAAACTTTGTGATTCATATATATATATATATATATATATATATATATATATATATAACCTGTAATATAAATATAAAAATACTATATATATATATATATATATATATATATATATATATATATATATATATATATATATGTAATACATTTAAATATTAAAATTAATATGTATTTAAAAAAATTGTTTACACTACATTAACTATAAAAGTAGGGAAATGTTGGATATCGTAGGGGATAACATTACTATTCCCACTACAGAATATGCAACAGTAGAGAAAGTGTTGGATAGCTGAGGGGAATAATTTACTATTCCACTCCAGTGAGTCCAACAGGAGGGAAAGTGTTGCATAGCGGGTGGTTAAAAATTACTATTCCCACTCCAGTGAATGCAACAGTAGAGAAAGTGTTGGATAGTGGGTGAATAAAAATTACTATACCCACTCCAGTGAGTGCAATAGTAGGGAAAGTGTTGGATAGCGGGTGGGAATAATTTGCTATTCCCACTCCACCAAGTGTAACAGTTGGGAAAGTGTCGGATAGCAGAGAGGAATAATTTACTATTCCCACTCCAGTGAGCGCAACAGTAGGGAAAGTGTTGGATAGCGGGTGGGAATAATTTACTATTCCCACTCCACCTAGTGTAACAGTAGGGAAAGTGTTGGATAGCGGAGGGGAATAATTTACTATTCCCACTCCAGTGAGTGCAACAGTAGGGAAAATGTTGGATAGAGGGTGGGTAAAAATTACTATATACCCACTCCATCTAGTGCAAAAGTAGGAAAAGTGTTGGATAGAGGGTATGTAAAAATTACTATTCCCACTCCAGTGAGTGCAACAATAGGGAAAGTGTTGGATAGCGGGTGGGTAAAAATTACTATTCCCACTCCAGCGAGTGCAACAATAGGGAAATTGTTGATTAGCGGGTGGGAATAATTTACTATTCCCACTCCACCAAGTGTAACAGTAGGGAAATTGGTGGACGCTGAGGGGAATAATTTAGTATTCCCACTCCTGAAAAATAATTACCATTAATTAACAAATAATTAATTTTTCAAAAATAATTTACCTTCCACTATAATCCCCTATAAACGTCGCCATCTATGTTATAAAATGTTACACAATTAACATAATCATTTACCAATTAAAAAGCGAATTAAAAACAATTTAACATAAATTAGTTCACACAATTAACACTATAAAATAACTCTAAACAAATATTGTATATCAAAAAATAATTAAAATGTTATTAAAATTAAAATACTTCCCACCCTACTCCTTTATCAACCCACAACCAACTCTTAAATAAAGTACACAATTAACATATTTACCAAATAATTATTAATAATTAATATCCACTTAATAACTAATTAATAACATTTCTAACACAATTAACAATATCAAATATTAATTACATAAATATTAAATAATACTTTTTTTTATTATAATTAGATTACTTCCGACCCTACTCCCCTATAAAACCACAACCCGCTCCTCAATAAAGTACACGATTACCAATTCATTATTAAGAATTAATAACTAATCAATAACTAATTAATATAATTTTTAACACAATTAACAATATGCAATATTAATTACATTAATATTAATTATTACAATTATTATTTAATTAAAATGAAATTACTTCCCACCCTACTCCCCTATAAAGCCACAACCCACTCCTCAAAAAATTACAGTTAACATATTTACCAATTAATTATTAATAACCAATTATCAATTACTTAATAACAAACTAATTAATACAATTTACAATATCAAATATTAAATACAAATTGATTAATTAATAAAATCATTAGTTAATTAAATTAAATTAATTTACTTCCCACCCTATTCCCCTATAAACCCACAACCAGCTACGGAACAAATGCGCAATAATTATGTTTAAAAAAAAAGAATAACTTCAAAAAAATTATGATTAAATATATTACCAATTAAATTACTTCCCTCTCTATTCCCCTATAAGCCAACAACCCGCTACAGAACTAAAATTTGCAAAAATGTATTAACATAAAATTAATGACTGGTAAAAAATTCAAACATACATTACAAAAATGAGCTATACTTTTAACACATATACTAACATACAAAACTCCCAAAAAAAGATAATATTAACAACGATATTTTTACTAACGATATTAATTAAAACAATATTTCTTACCTGCATGTCGATATTCTGGTCGATAATATTCTTAATGGTAGATATTCTGTCATATCAATATTTAAACATCGATATGATGGTATATCGATATTTAAACATCGATATTATGTCCGCATACTATAATTACTATATTGCAAGAAAGGACCGCAAGGATACGAAAGGCAGCGGCATTGCCATTATTTATAGAGAGACGTCTTTCAGTGTAAAACAGAGAAGCTTCCTTCCCCAGCTTGTGAAGCTCGTCTCTTCTCCCTCAGTCTCACATCCAAATTCACGTTTTCTGGCATCCTAGTTTACTAGCCTCCAGGAACTGGTGCTCCTCAATACCTGCACCATTTCTCCTTACACACTTAAATACATTCATTTCTCGTTCTGGGAGATTTGAACAAGCATTTAGCAGACACCATCTGCAAATTAAGTCAGGCCCTTACTGAGGATTTCGGCACCCTCAACCTTGATTTGATTAATTAATCCCACACTCACAAAGCCAGTCACTTGTCGGACCATATTTTCTCTAATATCACTGGTTTCACCTCGGATCCTCCCCTTCCATTACTCTGGTCATACTATTTTCCAGTGCCCTTCTCCATACCCCCCTCTTCTTCACTCACTCCCGCAGTGAGCGGGCGTAAAGTCATGGCCAGAAAGTGGGCCAAACACAATACCACTGCCCGCAATATAAGTTTATCAGATACTTACCCTCAATTAGTACACCAAGTCTCCCTATCTCCCTGTGGTTGACAACTGGCTTTGAAGCCCTCTCGACCTTACCTTGCCAGCTAAATTCAAATATGGCTCGAGGTGGCACCCCCGTGCCCCCTGGTTTAGGGAGATCTTACAAGGAAAGAAACTCTGTAAGAAACTTGAGCGAATCTGACGGAAGCAGTATGATAATAATTCAAAATAAAATATAAGACAGCCCTGAATACTTATCACGGACACTGCAGAACCACCAGAGCAGCTTTTTACTCTGAAAAGATTTCAAAAGCCCAAAACTATCACATAGCCCTTTTTTAAGTTGCTCCGAGGCTTGTCTGACCCTAGCAATATCCCTCCCTCTCCCTCACTTTCACAAGTTCAACATGATGAGCTGGCATATTTCATTGTCAACATAGTGACAAATACCCGCCTTACTCTGGCCACAGGAGCAAAGGGTACTACTCTACCTGAAAATGCAAGTTCACACCTCAGCCCTATTCCTTCTCATCTCAAGGAAACAATACCCACAGATACGACTCTGTTATTGGCCCAACTCCAATCCTTTCCTCGCTTGGACCTACTGTTGTCTATTAAATCAGGTCCCTCACTTGACCCTCTCATCCTATCTAAACGCAGCATCTTGAGCCTACATCTTCTGCCCTTATTAGTGGAATTCTTGAGTCCCTCTCAAAGTGAAGGTCATTTACACAAAGCCTGGAAGTATGCCATGGTGTTCCCTTGCTGAAAAAACCCCACCTGGACCCCTCCAATCGGGGCAACTAAAGATCCATCTCCCTGCTGCCCATTCTCTTCAAGAGCCTAGAAAAGCATGTCACCACTCATCTGACCACCTATGTGGAAGCCCAGAATGCCCTTCACCCTTCCTAGTCAGGATTCAAAGCTGCGTACTGCATACTGCACAGAAGCCGGCCTTATAGGAGTCACGGAATATCTATGTTGACTCCTAGCAGGGGCGGCAGGGCTGTGCTGTTCCTATTAGATCTAAGCGTGACCTTTGACACTGTATCTCATGACATTCTCCACGAAAGACTGGCTCAACTAGGCATTTGAAACATGGTGCTTGCCTGTTTAAAATCCTTGTTGATGGACTGTACCTTCCAGGTCTTTTTCACTAACACTGCCTCAAGTTCCCACTTACTCTCCATGTGGGTCCCGCAGGGCCTGCCCTAGCCCATGCTTTTCCGTCCACCCTTTGTTGGATCTAGTCGAAAGCTGTGGCTTGGCCCTATTTACATATCCCGATGACACTCAGATAACTTCCTAAATACTTCCTGAACCCTTCAACAAGGTAAAATATCTGTGCTTCTGGCTAGATTCTACAGTGTCTATGAAGCCACAAGTAGCCAAGGTTGCATCTTCCTGCTTGCCATTATGAAATGGCTTAAAAAGATCAATTGGATGCTTCCTTTCTCTGCTCAGAGAACCGTCATCAAGGCCATGAAACTATCCAGGCTGGATTATGGTAACATCTTATATCTGTGCAGTGCCTAAAGGCAGTCGCTCCTGAATGGGTGGCCACTGCTTTTATTTGGAATACTCTTCCAGAGTCTACTAAAGGCAGCATCTCCCTACCCTCCTTTTGCAGGAAGTTAAAAACTTGGCATTTTTAGGTTATGTTCTTAGGCTGCTGTTACCTGACCTCAAGTGCAGGGAAACCCAACTGGTAAAGTTAATTGGCGAAGTCCAACGTAGTAACTGATGAAGTATGAGATTGTTCTGAAGATTACAAAACCCATGCGTATTCTATCCGAGGAACTCTTGGAGCAGAAGAGAAATGCTGCAGTTTACATTTTTTTGAATCTTACGATGAAGGAGTGATTGCAGGTGCAACTGGCACTGCAACACAACACAACACAAGGGAGGGTTGATACCAGGGAGCAGTGGGATAATACTTGCCTCAGTGCCTTCAATAAAATCTAGACTTTCCTTCACTAAGCTAGGAAAATCTGCATTTTATTACAAAACTGGAGACTCCTATTATGCTTGTTTAAAGCATATCAACAACAGTATTTGCCACACGAGAAGCGGCGCAGTGAAATCTATCAGATTTCACTGCACTACCTCTAGGACGCTACTGCGTCAAAATCTTACTCCTACCTCACAGGTGGTGTAAGACTGATGCAGGCACATTTAACATGGGACTTGCCCATGTGTAATGATATATTGCTGGAGTTGCGTCATGATTGTGACATGCTTCAGCAATGCTTCATTACGGTGCCTACAGATAAGTCAGAAATACTGAAGTAACTCTTTGTGACATGGAGCGCCGTACATTAACTATGGCGCATCCATCTTATCGCAAGGAGGGCCCAGTGAAATCTGTTGCATTGCTGTTTTCACGCAGCGATGCAACAGTTTTCATGCATGAGGCCCCTAGAGACTGTAATAGGGAAAGGCATGTCTACAAATAGCATTGCAGGAGATTCATTTCTTGGGCCACAAGAAGGAAATCATCTAGTTAAACAATTAATCTGATTCCCTGAGCTCTCAGATGAGCCACCACTGGTCGTATTATCATTATCTTCGTGAATTGGTAAACCAAATATGCCCATTGAAATTTAAGGTACTTTGTTTGTAAAATGGATGAACTGTAATAGTGAGATATGCATTTTGTAGTGCCATCCAATCACCCTCTAGCAAAGAATCCCTGAAATGATTGTATTCTACAAAGTTGTTGAACATTTTTAGGTTTATCACTAGACAATATTTGTTGTTTTTCTTTTGTACAAGCAATATCCATTTGAGAAAGCCTGTTGGATGTAGCTCGGTTACCTCTATTGCATTCTTCAAAAGGTGAGAATGAATTTCCGAGTTTACTACCTGGTATTATTCAAGGGAACATTTTAAATGGTGCAGGAGGTTCGGCTGAATGGGGGGGTTGGTAAAGGACTATGCAAATACCTTGTGCTGTTGGTAGGAACCAAGGGTCTGAAGTGATCTTGTGTCAAGCTCAGAGAAAAAATGCCACCCAGCCCACAGTGGGATAAAGGCCAGAATTAAAAATTCCTACCTGTGTTCCGGGTTTCTCTTTGACAGAACTGCTCCTGAAGCCTCATTCTCACTGGCGATAGATTTCGGGTTTGTATTATTGAGTAAACCCTAAGGAGCCTCAGCAAGAATTGTTTCCCAGCATAGCAGCTGGTAAAGCTATTTCTTATTTACCGGCCCTGCCAAAAACTCTGGAGCCGAATATCTTCTTTAGGGAGAATTATGTGTTATCGATTATTGCAAAAGTTGCCACATATTTACTCATCTCGTTAATAAAATATTCTCCAACGGTAATTCATTCGCTTGCTGACAATTTTTCCTTGAAGAAAGATTACCTAATCTGGGGTCCATCATGAGTACAAGACTATTACGCCTCTCCTGAGAATTGGCTGCATTTTAGCATTACCTAATATGCAGGACAGTTGCCCTTTAAGCCCACTTGGTGATGGTTTCAGGATCAATCTGTGAGCCTTTCAATCTAGCTTCGTCGACCAAATCCAAAATTCTAGTTAATGGGTCAATTGAATCTAGAATCCTGTCTCCGCAATTCGACCAGGCACTCTCCATCCCTTTTTAGAGTCTTACCAAATTTGGAAAAGAATAATAGAATATTAGAATCAATATTTTTATTTGGAAGTGATTGACGGGGATATTCTGAAAGTAATTTATTTCTAGTTACCTAAAGACTGTCTTAAATGAAAGGAAACATAATCGGCCATGTGTTCCGAAGGGAACTATTCAGTAGATTTGGGATGATGGATAAGGGAAGGATCAAACATTGGTTCCTTACCAAGTCATATCTGGTTTTTATGATGGTACACCCATATCCTTCTGAGAATGTTTCTGCCTCTTCTCAGGACTCCCTTGCCAGAAGGTTTCTGGGTCCTGTTGACTGCAACCCCATTATCCAGCTCTTCTTGAATAAATCATCGTCTCTGTCTCTTAAATGGGTAATATCCAACTGAAGAGAAACCTTCTCCTTAAGCCAGATTAGATGGAAGATAATGTGCGTTTCTTTCCCTTTTTTGAATTGGAATCATCTTTTTTGCACAATAATTATTTGCATTATTGTTTCCGGATTTTTTTAAACATGTAACATTGAGGCTGAAATGACCTGTTGAACATAATTCTGGATAAAGGTATTCAAATTCCCACAGAAGAACTGGACTTCCTACTCCTCACTGTAAACAGAGGCGTCCTTGGACATCTTCTTCCAAAATAAAGTATATTCTTTAATATTACAAATATATACTAAGAGATATATAGTTTGTAGTTTGGAAGGCTAACAGAATCATCAGATAAAATGTAAACAATCAAAGTAAATTCTATTGTTCAAACTGTATTTAAATACTTTATATATTAGGAGACATTTTGAAGAAATAAGTATAAAAAATACAAATGTCTAAAGGCCCCTTTCTGTTTCCATGAATGTGAGGGCAGAACGAAGTCAGCCAAAGTTAAAGAAAACCCTATTATTATGGCATAAACACTGCAGGGTATTGACCAAATGAGAAGCCTTGCCAGAGAGTCTGACAAGTAATCTGCAGATGGGTGAGAGGTTTTGAGAAGGAAAGGACCTAGGAAGGGAGCACGGGCTTCGCCGCGCAACTGTAGCCCTGTTGGCTCAGAAGTAGCAGCACGTCTCTCAGCGAGATGCTTTGCTTAAAAGAATGCACTCCTGTGCACGAGTGCGACCCTTGGAGCGCCCGATAATGCGAGGGCACTCCCGAGTTAAAACAGAGAGGGAATAAATCTAAAGGCAATCGAATCTTAATAGTCATAGAATCTTCTGCCAAGTAATATAAACAGAACAAACTAAACTCAATGCAATATGTGTATTACTTCACCCTCCCAAATAATATAAAATAGCGCCCTGCCACACGGATGCTCAAACATGGTGAAGCAATAAAAACACAAGGAAAGGAATTTCACTCTCATAAAATTAGACACATCAAAATACTCAGAATAAGGCATGGGGTTTTATTTTTGCAAGGCTCTCCCAGATGTCAAATGAACAACATTCAAATGTGTGTATATATATATATATATATATATATATATATATATATATATATATATATATATATATATATATATACACACATTTGTATATATATATATATCAATCACACTTATAATTAGGCAAATGCAACTGTTAAATACATGAAACAAAATATAAGCGGATAACAATATGGACGTCCACTTCAAGAAATCAGAAAGATATGTACACAATACATCAGATGATTATAACCACTTAAGACTTGAATGTGCAAACAGACACTTTCACATCATAAAGTCAATAATCAAAAATAAAACACCTCACTGGCTGCAAACACTGCATCTTAGCTCATTCCAGACTGGGAGATTCAGGGTTAGGTGACTCAGCAAGCCAGGTTCCTACACTGAAGTAGACGTGTCTATCCTTCAGGTCCAAAATCCCGGTTTCCAAGTCAACAAAACCCAGTTTTACAATCTCAAAGCACACTAAACGTTTCTGAGAGGCCCTCCTCTGCGCCAAGGAAACTTACTGGAGTTGGCCACTCTCCATGCAAGCATTCCAAAGGTAAAAGAGTTCTCACGTATTCTTCTGCGCTCTCACATGTTCCAGCCCCTTATCTTAACAAAGGTTACGAAAGTCTCCAACAGTACAGAAAAAACAATCTCCAAAAACAACCTTGAACATGAATAGCTTAAACAAATTGAGTAATCTGGGAGCCTGCCTGTGTGCGCAAAAGCTGAATCTAGACAGAGTCAGAATTCAAGATAGCATGAGGGCATGTCAAAGCCAATAGTAAACACTTGATAATACTTTCCAATGTACAACACAATGCACTTTTGTGCACCACTGCACAGCACTACACACTTGCTCTCGCGATGTATAACATAATGCACATTTAAGCACCACTGTATGTAACACTGCACTTTGAGACCAATAAGTTAATTCCACACCTCTCTCTCAAGCTTTCAAATTCACATCCCACACGTTCTGTTCCTAGCAGAGCTGTTCTACTCTGCGAAAGCACTCCCCCTCTTCAGCTCCAAGGAGACACAAAAGAAATCTCCAAGGAAATGTGCACATGCAGGAAAAATGATGTCATACATTCAAGCTAGGATAAAGTAAAACACCAAAAGTCAATTAGAATAATAGTAGTCATAGGTCATCATGTGGTCCCAATATATGGGAATGCCTTTGACACTACAATATGCCATAGTACGTATCTTGAATGCGAGCCACTAGGAAAGAGGGCTTGTTGCTCGCAGTTAAGATGATTATAGTACTAAAGGACTGGCTATTGTTTGATCCTTTATGACTTCACTTTGTGGCTTTTCTCTCAGGGTATCATGGGAAATGCAGTCTTCTTGTTGTATCTTGGCTGCTGTTTAAATTAAAGCAAAAAAAGAGATCATAATAGGGGCCTTCATTCTTGTAAAAAAAAAAAAATACTCAGTTGCATCATTACAGTGTAATAGATCACTGTGCCATTTGCCCATCATTGGCAGTTGTTCCCTGCCCCATCGTGTTGCTATGCGTCGCTTAGCTAATAGTAGGGCCAATGCAGCGAACTTCCTTTCAGAGGCTGGTATGTCCTTGACACATCTCAGCAAGGCGAAAAACGGTTCAGGTGTTATTTGAGTTTCTATTATTTTACTTATATCTGCAAATATGTTATCCCAGTAGTTTCTTATACCTGAGCAGTTCCATGTTAGAAGGATGAAGACTGCCCATCATCATTTCTATGTCAGGACCAGAGCTCTGACTATGTTTTACCTTTCTTTACTTTTCTCACAGCAGCCAATAAGAAAATAATTATAACTCCCATGAACACAACATGTCATCAAACACATGACTCCAACAACCAATACCAATGTCCTCGGCCCTATATAATGCATCACCATCATCTCATAGTCCTCTTTCTCGCTGCTCATGGCAGCCTCTGAAAAGTGTCTTTGCTTTCCTTATAATTCACCTGTGTTACCAGTCTTTGACAGTTCCCTTTTGGTGGTGATTGTTATAAGCACTTCTGTGTGTGTTTTTGGAACTGGGGAGAGGGGTGCTGCTATTGGGCAGTTTGTCCTCCTTCCCAAGTCTGTGAAGTGATCCTCGATCCCTTCTCTTTGTCCCGACACACGTTCAGCTTTCATACTGCAATCGGGGACAGGCGGTATTCATACGCTATCCTGTTGAAATAGATGCACAAAGCACATTATATCCTCTCTCTCCTCTGAGTAGTCAGATTCAGAGGCCGACCTCAGCCAGAGAAGATAAACTCCACATGCAATCCGGGATCGATTGCCTTGGGCTTTCGAGATACGCCGGCCATTTTAGCTCACAGACAGAACTTGTTCTTAAATAGCGGTTTCCTCAGTAACAGGCTCAGTTTTCTCAGGCTTCTGAGGCCCTTTAAGCCCGTTTTACTCAGTTTTGCATCTCAAACACTGAATCAGGCTATCCCAGTGCACAGGTATTCCCCTGTCAGGATATGTTTCTCGTGCAACTAGTCAGTCAGACTACTTTAACCCTCCTGCCATTTGGGTTGTAGTTAGATAGGTCTGTCATACAGCATTTCGTTTGTGAAGAAAGGCATGGTTATATGAGGCAGGAGGTGATGGGGTAATCATACGATTTTGACCCAGAGCTGGTCTAGATGTTGAATTTGGCAATGTCAATATCAGCGGAGACAGCAAGGTTGCAGAGGTGCACCATATCCGTGCAGTTGAGACCTCCATTGGGCTGCTGGAATTCAATCAGTCCAAAGAACTGCAGAACCATTTGGGAAGCTGCAACACTTGCTGCAGACAACCCAGGTTGACTTCTGCCAGGAGAGGGAGAGCCCCAGTGAGGTGTCTTCAATGTAAGACACTCCTTTGAGGGTTCAGTGGTCCAACCAGGATCATGCAGATAGGGACATCGCTTCCTCCTGACAATAGGAGAAAAATTCCAGGCAATCTGAAAATTGGCGTCCCTCAAGGAGAGGCAAAAAGAAACTGAAAGCCGATACAGCAATAAAGCTCACTGACCGAGACCAGTGCAAGGATCCATTTGATCCTGAGGACATCATGCAACCCTGCTTATCGGAGTGGGAGCCATCATCCAAGGTGGGATACTATCTCAAGAAGAGGCTGACACAACCCTTCGATGTGCAAGTAAGCAACCATTTGCAAGCAGAATGAATGAGTCCCTCCATTGAGGGCAGGGTCACAGCCATGCCCGAGCTGGAAACCACTATGGCTACCTTTATGGATAAGCTAATCAAAGACAGCAAATAGCATATCAATAGACCTTGGGGTTCTTGTCATGGTAATCTTTGTGACATCTTGGGCCCGATGACATAGATCAGGGATGTGGCGGAAGATGTCAAGTGGACTGGCACGACTATAGAACCTGAAATCCTATCAGGTTGGGACCATAGGGTGATAGGTCTATTAGGTAATGCCAACTGTGTTCTTTGAACTGAGAAAGAAGGCATTCTCTCCTGTTTTGGTTGGATCCTAATCTTGGGGAATTGGCTTTGACCGAAGTCTGTCTGGATGTAAAAGTCTTCTTGTTTGAGGGAGGCATTTTTGAAAGATCTGGAAAAATACTTATAAACTTTCACAGCCCTGGATAAAGAGCAATCTTCGCTTACAAAGGCTTTCAGCCCCAGAGGTTTGGCTGGGCAGGTGTGGATAGGGCCATTTGTCTGGCCTCCTTTTCAAGTTACCAGCAGAAACCAAGATCCCAGGCGTGCTAAGGGTTATTCACTCTTCTTTCCCTACAGAAAAAAATTCAATCAAGGACGCACTGGAAGAGGGGGTAGCTGAAGTGGCAGAGGAGCCAACAGCCCCCCAGGCAAGGACAAGATACTCCTCCCTCGTAAATCTGGGTGGCAGGATAGTGGAATGCCTGAGCAAATGGGAGCAAAAGGGAGGAGATCTTCTCAGACTGATGGGCAATTCAGATGGCGCAGAGGTTCCAGATACAATTCTGGGGCACCCTGAGGCAACAGGTATTGCCACAATCTCTCTCCTTCTCAGAAAAGGCCTATGATACCATAGATCATGTAGTGCAGGCCCTGGAGAGCAACAGTGCTATTGAGACACCCTTTCTCCAGCATGACTTCGTGTGAGGCGGTCGCTCCACCCTTCCTCCTGACTACATAGCGCTGGAACCGGTATCGTAGCGCTAATCCCCCACCACTGCCACAGCCTAAATTATAATTTTACTTGTTATAATTATTCTTGTATCGCATTAGCACCCGCTCTGCTGCGTAGCGCTCCACAGTGCTCTGGGTTTCTTCATTAGCTGAATTGAAAACGCTCCACATTGCCTGCCTATTCTGTATTTCAGTCTTGTGTCCGCTCCGCATTGCTTCTCATTTGCTCAGCATTTCAACTGTGCCCGTGTGTTTACTCGCATCGCCCACAGCGTCCTATTGCCTTGTTGTTGTTGTATCCATTTTGTTGTGCCTGCAGCCCGTCCCTCCCCCTACGCCCCCGCCTCCCAGCTCCCCCTCCCACCCACGAGTCTCCTGGACCGGCCAGGCTGGGAAACTCTGTGACCAGCCTGACCTCGTGTGAAGCGGTCGCTCCACCCTTCCTCCTGACTACATAGCGCTGGAACCGGTATCGTAGCGCTAATCCCCCACCACTGCCACAGCCTAAATTATAATTTTACTTGTTATAATTTTTCTTGTATCGCATTAGCACCCGCTCTGCTGCATAGCGCTCCGCAGTGCTCTGGGTTTCTTCATTAGCTGAATTGAAAATGCTCCACATTGCCTGCCTATTCTGTATTTCAGTCTTGTGTCCGCTCCGCATTGCTTCTCATTTGCTCAGCATTTCAACTGTGCCCGTGTGTTTACTCGCATCGCCCACAGCGTCCTATTGCCTTGTTGTTGTTGTATCCATTTTGTTGTGCCTGCAGCCCGTCCCTCCCCCTACGCCCTCGCCCCCCAGCTCCCCCTCCCACGCTCCGCCCCCCTCCACTTCCCCATTTATGTCAGATGCACCCACGCGCAGCGTTTACGCACAGCGACCGCGCCCCTTTCGTGCCGAAGGTGCGCCAAAGGTAAGCCCGTCTACGCCCGTCCGCGCCAAGCCCGCGCCCAGCGCCAGACCCCCTGGCCCCCGTCCCACCCACCCCACCCGCATTACATACGACGCATCCACCCTCACAGCCCTTAACCCCGGTCGACTCCCCAACTGCGTCCAAGCCGCTCCCGGACACACCCACGGACCCTTCACATGCAACTCCTGCAAGTATGACGGCACCAAGACCAACTCCTCATCCACTAACACCAAACAGAGATCTGACACCAACCACCTAAAATGCATCCTGCTCAACACCCGTTCGGTCCACAGACACGCCATCGACCTTTGGAATCTACTAGACACCATCTCTCCGGACGTCGCCTTCCTAACAGAAACATGGATGAACACCTCTTCTGCCCCAGACATCACCATTGCCATCCCGGAAGGCTACAAAATAATCCGAAAAGACCGTACCAATCAGACAGGATGAGGCATCGCTATCGTCCATAAGAATTCCATCCGCATCTCAACCAGCTCAGACGTCAACCTCGCTAGCGCCGAACACCTTCACTTCCAGATCCACACCGACCCCAAAACCACACTCAGAGGCACCCTCCTCTACAGGCCACTTGGACCCCGTGCACAATTCAGTGAAGACATCACTGATTTTATCACCCCAAACGCCCTCCCCTCCGAGGACTACATTCTACTGGGAGACCTCAACTTTCACCTGGAAAAAAGCAACGACAGCAACACCACCACCCTTCTGGACAATCTCGCCAACCTCGGACTCAAACAACTTGTTAATACCCCCACTCACTACACAGGTCACACACTCGACCCTATCTTCACATCCAGCAAACATATCTCCTTCAGTCACACCACAGTTCTCCACTGGACGGACCACAACTGCGTTCACTTTATCTACAAAAAGACCACAACCCACAACCATCCTCAACCTACTCTGCGAAGAAACTGGAACAAAATCACCATCGACCAGATCTCCTCATCGCTTCTTCAAAACCCCCCTGCCCACTCTTCGAACCCCAACCAAGCAGCCATTAACCTCACTCAATGGCTAACCAACAGCGCCGACAACCTGTCGTAATTTGACAATGGCTGGGTTAGCGCTTAGCTTTGCTACACGATTATTTCCTTAACTTGGCCTTAATTGAAAACGCCATTTTGTATGTTACGGCGGCCATTTTAGGTAATGAGCGGCCTCGTGGTCAGCATGCCCTTTAGTCCTTTGTCCGTGCCGCTGACCGCTTGAGTTTGCCCAGCAACAGGCTATTTTTAGTAACGGTCAAGCCTGTACATGCGCAGTTTCAACTGACCAGTCACCCCTCAAGAATGTTCCGCCAAACTGACCAGTGGAGTTGTAACCCCTCCCATGAGTTGGCTATGCTCCAAAAATGACCATATATGTACCTAAACTTTGTAACCATGTACCGCCTACCTTTTTATTGTCTGTAAATTGTATAAAAGAAGGATTCGCACCAACGTTCGGTGTGATACTTCTTGCATTACCGAAGGGTGCTGTAGGAATGTACCACCACCCCATGGGGTCTTAATAAACTTGTCTTTTGTACTTTTCAGTTTCCGTGCCAACAGTTCTTTTGGTGTAAGTGGGTATTCTGCGGAGCATGTAGGCCTTGGAAACCCAATACCACAAATTGGCGACCACGAAGGGACTCATCGGCGACTCGGATGCCCGAAGGAGAGGTCGTGACGAAGGATTGGAAACTCGCCATGGTTGCGTACGCTGCCACTGAGTGACCCGAGTCTTGGCACCCACAGTGTTTTCTTCCCTTCCTTCTGATCTGACCTTCCAGGTGGCGCCGGTCTCCGACTGAGATCCTGATCGTCTGCGTTGCTGTACAGTGCCCGTTTGGCTGATTCGATCAAAGACCTTGGCAGTTGGAATCTGGATATTTGAGATTTGGGTAAGATTTGTGATTGGTAAGGTAGTCTGCGGACGCTTACTGAAGTTCTATGACTGTGACTATGATTTGAGTTAGCTAACATTTTGACTTTGTGAACTTTGAATATATATGTGTAGTGCACTTCACATAGGCAGGCATGTAGAGATGTTTCTCTAACTTTGTTCGTACTTTGAGCGGCACATTTGTGAGAAGTACTGTAAGTGCCATTTTTATTTACGGTATCCCGCTTTCGTGGTACTTTTTGAACATGCCTGTTTTAAGCACACTCCGAGGGATGTGCTGTCTTGGAAATGGTACCACATATAGGTTAACAGAATCTCAGCCGGCTCCCCCAGAGGGAACACCTAATCGTGAGATGTATGTGAAATTCGGCCTTCCCCCTATACTGTACAGTAAATTATGGCATAAATATACTACAACTGATCCCGAGTTGCAATGGCCACTACATGGGTCGTTTGATTTGCGAAAGGTTCAGTTTGTGGAGCAATGTTTGTTTCAGCGCAGGTCCAGACAGGATATGTTTGATTGTGTGCGAATGTGGGAGAAAGCAGTGCGTGAACGTATGAAGCGTGAGGTTGCCTTGGCGGACAAAGAGCAGCGCAAGGCTGCTCGAGATAAAGCTTTACAGCTTGAGGAGAAGGAGGTGCAGGAGAAGAAAGAGAGGGAGGCACGGGAACGTAATTTGCAAACAACCGGTCAATTTCCTATTCGACGTCCGCTTTATCCTGTCCTTAATAATGAAATTGATGATTTTTCGTTATTAGATCGATCTCCGCCTCCGTATGTTCAGCCTACGGCCCCGTCTGAGGATTCTGGTGATGAAGGTCGGGATAAGTCGAGTACCAGGTTAACTGCTGAGAGAGGCACGGAATTGCGTAGTTTTGCTAGGAAACTGAATCTGAATAACATAACTGTGTCAGAAGTTATAGCTGAAAAGGATAAGTGGTCGGACCGAGAATTGATGTGTTTTTTGACTACCTTTGCAGATGAAGTTATTGATCGATTCCGTAAGAATTCAGTGGACTTAGAACCCAATGATATGTCAGTCCATCATGAGAATATGCGTAAAGGTTTATTTGTTCTTGCAGATGCAGGTGGGTTTTTCACACGATTGCTCAAGCTAAGGGATGAGGCGTCCAGATTGCGGGAAGCACGAAAAGCAGAAAAAGAGTCCGTGCCGGGGTCGACGGAGCAGTCCAAACAGTGTTCTATCCTGGGTTCAGATAAGAATTCTAAAGTGCATGTTATGCCTATGCGTGAAGCTGCACCTTTGTATGTTCCCCCTAAAGGGGACGGTACAGATGATGATAAAACGTCAGCAAATTCAAAGGGGTATTTTATATATAATTGGGTGTATACGCCTTGGAATAGAGCAGATGTTATGGCATTGAAAAACGCTTTACCTGATCTCCGTACGAATCCGGCCGCATTCTATGAAGGGGTGGAGGGGGCCATTTCCTCTTGTGTTATGACTCTTGTTGATATAGATCTTTTCTTTGGATTAATTCTTCCGCCCGATATGTGGAGGTCGATTCGTAAGACTAATGATCAAACGATGTTTGGGGCTACTTGGAAGGAGATAAGCCAGGCTGACTTAGACAGGGAACCTGCATGCAAACCATGTGATTTAATTTTAGAACTCCCAGCGGCTATTTTGAACAAACTAAAAACGCTTGTTCCTCCTAAAAAGATCGATTGGACTATGTTAGCTTCGTGCAAACAGAAGCCAGATGAATCGGTATCTGATTTCTTTACACGTTTCGAGGAAGCGTTTCATGACTACAGCGGGCAATCATTAACAGATAATACGGGTAGGCATCTGTTTGTTGATAAGTATGTGGCTAATCTTCTACCGGAGATTGCAAAGCGGTTAAAAACAAGTGAGAGTTCCTGGACCACGGCGACCCCTGCATCTTTGTTAACTATGGCTCAGTATTACGAGCGGCAGGAATTAGAGGCTAAAGAAAGTGTTGATAAGAAAACGAAGGAATTGAAAACGAAGATGATGTTGGCACAGGTTCGTGGTGCGCAATCTAGAGGGAATGATAGAGGCAGGCGAGGAGGGGGTAATGCGTCATACGGTCGTACCGACATTGCTGAGGACCAATGTGCATATTGTAAAGAGTTTGGGCATTGGGCTGA
Organism: Lissotriton vulgaris; assembly: GCF_964263255.1. Classification (NCBI taxonomy): domain Eukaryota; kingdom Metazoa; phylum Chordata; class Amphibia; order Caudata; family Salamandridae; genus Lissotriton; species Lissotriton vulgaris. The sequence goes on along the minus strand of NC_141691.1, from coordinate 2,052,528,726 downwards.
AGATTGTCCGGTGCTTCATGAGCAACGTAGCCAGCGTGGTCGAGGAGGTGGAAGGTCGAGGAATGGTTATTCAGGAGCGAGAGGTGGCGGAAGTGATCGTGGTAGGTTTGAAGCGAGAGGTCGTGGTCAGGATGAACAAAATACCTTTGATAGACGAAATCAATATCAGATATCGGAGGGTGAGAATGTGGAGCATCAGGATTATGTGCATGCATAGGATTGCGTAGGATGGGGTGTGGAATCAGTTGAAGTGCCAGTAGATCAAAGAGGTCCATATGTATCAGCGGGCATTTTGGGTTCTACTGATCAGTTTTTAGTTGACACAGGAGCTACTCGTAGTGCTTTGTCCAAAAACTTGGTTCCAAGGGCTCCCCTGTCTGGCGAAACGATAACATGTATAGGGTTTGATGGCACACCCTCTCCTAGCCCATTATCACAACCTCTTGCACTTTGTATTGACAAATTTTTTAGCTTTTGCCCATTTTTGTTGTCACCTCACACTCCAGATAACATTATGGGCATTGATTTGCTCAAATATTTTCGAGCAACGATGCGCTGCGCTCCTGAAGGAGTGCGGGTTATTTTGAACGACAATTATCCAGATTCGGACAGATTTTGTACAATGAAAGAAATTGAAGCATTAGCCTCTCTCCCACACACGTTATGGGTGACATCAGATACGGATGTGGGACAGATGCTTATTCCTGTTGAACCCCGCCCAGCCCAAGCACTGCAGGAGCGTAGCATGCACCAATCCCCTTCTCTTGTCCACCGAAGACCCACAGAAGAATTACACTGTGAGCGTTCCAGTGGACCCGAAAAGAGGGTGGTATATCACGAGACACCAAGTCTCCCACCCTGTAGAATGTCAGGACGCGGCTCCCTCCTTCACGCCTCTGCACCTGGAGTCAACAAGGGAAAAGCAATACCTCAATGTATACAATTCTACAATGCCTCTATATCTATGACCATGTCCCACCCCAACATGCACCCCCTCCTCACCAGTGGTAAGCGCAGGCTTGGCTTCGTGAAGGGACTGGAAAATCCAACAGGAAAAGAAAAGGCACTCCAATACGGTAACAACCAGTCAGGGGCATTTAAACACAGCGTCCTACATTCAGTAAAAGTGCAAAACTAGGCACCATTGAAGGGGAAAAAAGAAAGGCTGGGATAGGATTCCGTTGAGCCAAACAAAAAAAACCCTTCGTTTATTTAGGATCCAATAGGGCAAGGGACATGAAAGAGAGACTAGCGGCTCTCCTTACTTCGATCGCATCAGCGTTTGTACACACCGAGGCCAGAAGCGGAGTGACCCAAAACGTCACTTCCGCACGCCAAAGAAGAGGAAAGGCGTCTAAGTGGAATCCCCGGAGTCAGGAAACAGCGCGCAGAAAACAGCGCGATTAAATTATCCCGCTACCGGCACAACACAAAGTGGCAAAGAGTGAGAACGGGAGCCCCCGCTCACACAAACAATGACATTTAACAAACGCTGGCAACGGAAAAAACAACAGGGGTCAAGAAAGGAAAAGGACAGGGACAGCAAGTAAAAAGGGGGGAGGGAAGGGAAAACTAAACTTACTCACTATCTTCGAGGGCAAAATAAACCAACGAACAAGATTCCACACGAGCCCGTGTGAAACAACAAGAGGAAGGAAGGCTGGACCAAAAAAGGGTAATCTTTAAGGCAACTGGAACTCTCAGTAACAGCACAGGAATCACGGGAGCAGGATACCAGGGTCCAAACAAATGGCGATATCGAGCAATGACAGAAAGGTAGGACCCAATTTTATTCATGCAACCCAGGTCATGTGATGGTGGCCCATGGTCACAGAAACAGGACTAACCACCGTTCCTAACAGTACCCCCCCCCCCCCCCTACGACCCTCCCCACAGGACGGGGCTTCAATGGATGCTGCCTATGGAACAATCGAACCAATCGCGGGGCATGAACCCCACCTGCCGGCTCCCAGGTCCTGTCCTCCTGTTTATAACCTTTCCAGTCAATCAAATAAAAGAGACGACCCCTGATCCGTTTGGAATCGCGAATGGCATATACCTCGAATTCTTCCTGTCCATTGATTGTCAATGGAGGTGGTGGAGGCAACACCTGTACTGAGGGTATATAAGGTTTCAGCAATGAGGTATGGAACACAGGGTGTACCCCGTAGTCCTGTGGTAACTCAAGCTTCATCGCAACCGGGTTAATAACCTGGACTACTGGGAAGGGACCTACGTACCGGGGCTGCAGTTTACGCGACCCCTGCAACCTCAAGTTACGGGATGCTAACCACACCAAATCGCCCACCTCATAAGAGGGAGCTGGGGCCCGATGTTTATCCGCTTGTGTCTTCATGGCAGCCTTGGCCTCCACCAAACTCTCCCGGGCTAAGTTCCAAATGTCACTCAGTCGCCTACAAACCTCATCAATGGCTGGCATGCGGCCCGTGGGTTGGATAGCTACCGCCCTAGGGTGGTATCCAAGTGAACAGTAGAACGGGGTCATGCCCAAAGCGGAGTGTAAACTGTTGTTGTATGCAAACTCCGCAATGGGCAGAGCTGTCACCCACTCACATGACAATGACGTGGTCAGACACCTCAGGTATTGTTCCATTGTCTGGTTGGTTCGCTCAGTGTGTCCATCAGACTGAGGATGGTATGCCGAAGACAAACGTATTTCTGTATTCAGAACCAGACACAGTTCAGACCAAAAATGGGACACAAATTGTGCTCCCCGATCAGATATAATCACCTCCGGCAACCCATGTAAACGTACTACTGAGGACATGAAGACCACAGACATTTCTTTCGCCGTAGGGATCTTGCATAGCGGTATGAAATGGGCCATTTTGGTGAATAAATCCATCACCACCAATATAGCTGTATAACCAGAGGCTAACGGCAAATCAGTCACAAAATCCATACTTATGGTATGCCACGGGGAAGGAGGTACCTCCAAAGGGCACAGAAGCCCTGAAGGCTTACAGTGCAAGGGCTTGTTGATGGCACACACAGGGCATGACTTCACGTATCCCTGAATGTCGTTTATCATGGAGTCCCACCAAAACCACCGCATACACAATTCTCTTGTCTTCCTTATCCCTGGATGTGCCACCAATGCAGATGAATGGCACCACTCCAGAACCTCATTCCGTAAGGAAGGAGGAATTACCATCCTGTCACCATGATACAGCAGCCCTTCCCTCCTACTATCCTGGGGCATAGATAACCAAGGAGCCAAATCCAAAAGCTTCAATCGCTCTTTTACCAAAGCAGGGAAATCATCCATACCCGTGGCCCCCACTATCCGCTTACTCTCAATCATAGCCCTATTCTCCTTCACCGGACCTTCATCTTTAGGACCACCATGTATCCGAGAAAGGGCATCCGATTTAACTTGCTGGGCCGCCGGCCTGTAGGGGATAACAAAATCATATTCATTAAAGAATAACACCCATCGCATCTGACGAGGTGTCAATGCCCTAGCGGAACGGAAAAATTCAAGGTTTTTGTGGTCAGTGTAAATGGTAATAACATGTCTGGCACCCCACAAATAGTGTCGCCACTCCTCGAAGGCCAATTTCACAGCTAGCAATTCTCGTTCGACCACCGTATAGTTCTGTTCGGCGGGCAACAGAGTCTTTGAGAAAAAGGCGATTGGATGCATGTGACCAGTAGTTTCGTCACGCTGGGATAACACCCCACCCACAGCACACATTGATGCATCGGTTTCCACAAAAAACGGCAGGGCAGGATCAGGATGCACCAATACAGGCGCAGAAGTGAAATGCTCCAATAAAGACCGGAAGGCCTTCTGAGTCTCACTGGTCCACTCAAAGGGAACACCCTTCCTCAGCAAACGAGTCATTGGTGATACTACATCAGAGAAATGCGAAATAATTCGCCGATAGAAGTTGGCGAAACCCAGGAGTACCTGGATCTGTTTCACGGAGGTAGGCACAGGCCAGGTCACAATGGCCTGTATTTTCCTTGGATCCATTCGTATCCCCTCCGGTGAGATAATGAATCCAAGGAACTCCACCTCTCGGGTGTCAAACTGGCATTTCTCTAGTTTGGCATATAAATGGTGCTCCTGAAGTGTCTGTAACACCTGGAGTACATGTTCCGTATGGTCTGCCTTTACTTCAGAAAACACAAGAATATCGTCTAAATAGACGATAACTGTGCGGTCCAGATATTTACTAAGAACCTCGTTAATGAAGAACTGGAATGCCGCTGGCGCATTACATAATCCAAACGGCATTACGGTGTATTCATACAGACCATACTTGGTCCTAAAAGCCGTCTTCCACTCATCCCCGGGTCTCATCCTTATCAGATGGTAGGCTCCCCGCAAATCCAGTTTCGTGAATACGGTAGCCCTACGGAGCTGGTCCAACAACACGGAGATGAGTGGAAGAGGGTACCTGTTCTTCACTGTGGCCGCATTCAAAATCCTGTAATCCACACACGCTCTCAGGGTCCCTTCCTTCTTAGGAATGAAAAATATAGCAGATGACACAGGGGAAGAAGACGGACGGATGAACCCTAATCTTAACATCTCATCGATGTACTCCTTCAAATGCTCCTCTTCGGGCTCTGACAATGCGTACACCCGGCTACAAGGTAAGGAGACCCCCGGTACCAGGTCGATCTTACAATCATAAGCCCTATTAGGGGGAAGTTCCTGAGCTATACTCTTATCAAAGGCATCCTTAAATGCCAGATACTGAGGGGGGACAGATCCCACATCAGTCATGGCGCAAACCAAAGGATCGATCTGTGTACCTGCGACTGCATAACAATGTCTCAAGCAATGCGCTGAATCTAACGTTACCAATCTCTGCACCCAATCGATCCTGGGATTATGCTTCTGCAGCCATGGTACCCCCAACACCAATCCAAATGAAGGGGCATCAATTAGATCGAAGACCACCGTTTCAGAATGCCCGTTTTCACATAATAGACCCAAAGGCGCAGTCTGACGGGTGATACACCCTGATGTCAGCTCGGTTCCATCAATAGCCCTTACTGGCTCCGGTCGTTCCTTCAACTGACAAGGAACCCCCAGCTTCTCCGCCATGGTGATATCCATGAAATTGCCGGTGGCACCTGAATCCAATAACACTGATACAGAAACATGGTCCTGAGCCGGAATCAATAACTGAGCGTTGATAACAAAATGTCTTGGTGCTTGATCTATGGATCCGACAACCACATACTGTTGACTTTGTCCACCGCCTATCCTACGGTCCATGCTCGCTCAGGCAGTGCTAAATACGTGGGCTTGATATTCTGTTGAACCCCGCCCAGCCCAAGCACTGCAGGAGCATAGCATGCACCAATCCCCTTCTCTTGTCCACCGAAGACCCACAGAAGAATTACACTGTGAGCGTTCCAGTGGACCCGAAAAGAGGGTGGTATATCACGAGACACCAAGTCTCCCACCCTGTAGAATGTCAGGACGCGGCTCCCTCCTTCACGCCTCTGCACCTGAAGTCAACAAGGGAAAAGCAATACCTCAATGTATACAATTCTACAATGCCTCTATATCTATGACCATGTCCCACCCCAACATGCACCCCCTCCTCACCAGTGGTAAGCGCAGGCTTGGCTTCGTGAAGGGACTGGAAAATCCAACAGGAAAAGAAAAGGCACTCCAATACGGTAACAACCAGTCAGGGGCATTTAAACACAGCGTCCTACATTCAGTAAAAGTGCAAAACTAGGCACCATTGAAGGGGAAAAAAGAAAGGCTGGGATAGGATTCCGTTGAGCCAAACAAAAAAAAACCTTTGTTTATTTAGGATCCAATAGGGCAAGGGACATGAAAGAGAGACTAGCGGCTCTCCTTACTTCGATCGCATCAGCGTTTGTACACACCGAGGCCAGAAGCGGAGTGACCCAAAACGTCACTTCCGCACGCCAAAGAAGAGGAAAGGCGTCTAAGTGGAATCCCCGGAGTCAGGAAACAGCGCGCAGAAAACAACGCAATTAAATTATCCCGCTACCGGCACAACACAAAGTGGCAAAGAGTGAGAACGGGAGCCCCCGCTCACACAAACAATGACATTTAACAAACGCTGGCAACGGAAAAAACAACAGGGGTCAAGAAAGGAAAAGGACAGGGACAGCAAGTAAAAAGGGGGGAGGGAAGGGAAAACTAAACTTACTCACTATCTTCGAGGGCAAAATAAACCAACGAACAAGATTCCACACGAGCCCGTGTGAAACAACAAGAGGAAGGAAGGCTGGACCAAAAAAGGGTAATCTTTAAGGCAACTGGAACTCTCAGTAACAGCACAGGAATCACGGGAGCAGGATACCAGGGTCCAAACAAATGGCGATATCGAGCAATGACAGAAAGGTAGGACCCAATTTTATTCATGCAACCCAGGTCATGTGATGGTGGCCCATGGTCACAGAAACAGGACTAACCACCGTTCCTAACAGTACCCCCCCCCCCCCTACGACCCTCCCCACAGGACGGGGCTTCAATGGATGCTGCCTATGGAACAATCGAACCAATCGCGGGGCATGAACCCCACCTGCCGGCTCCCAGGTCCTGTCCTCCTGTTTATAACCTTTCCAGTCAATCAAATAAAAGAGACGACCCCTGATCCGTTTGGAATCGCGAATGGCATATACCTCGAATTCTTCCTGTCCATTGATTGTCAATGGAGGTGGTGGAGGCAACACCTGTACTGAGGGTATATAAGGTTTCAGCAATGAGGTATGGAACACAGGGTGTACCCCGTAGTCCTGTGGTAACTCAAGCTTCATCGCAACCGGGTTAATAACCTGGACTACTGGGAAGGGACCTACGTACCGGGGCTGCAGTTTACGCGACCCCTGCAACCTCAAGTTACGGGATGCTAACCACACCAAATCGCCCACCTCATAAGAGGGAGCTGGGGCCCGATGTTTATCCGCTTGTGTCTTCATGGCAGCCTTGGCCTCCACCAAACTCTCCCGGGCTAAGTTCCAAATGTCACTCAGTCGCCTACAAACCTCATCAATGGCTGGCATGCGGCCCGTGGGTTGGATAGCTACCGCCCTAGGGTGGTATCCAAGTGAACAGTAGAACGGGGTCATGCCCAAAGCGGAGTGTAAACTGTTGTTGTATGCAAACTCCGCAATGGGCAGAGCTGTCACCCACTCACATGACAATGACGTGGTCAGACACCTCAGGTATTGTTCCATTGTCTGGTTGGTTCGCTCAGTGTGTCCATCAGACTGAGGATGGTATGCCGAAGACAAACGTATTTCTGTATTCAGAACCAGACACAGTTCAGACCAAAAATGGGACACAAATTGTGCTCCCCGATCAGATATAATCACCTCCGGCAACCCATGTAAACGTACTACTGAGGACATGAAGACCACAGACATTTCTTTCGCCGTAGGGATCTTGCATAGCGGTATGAAATGGGCCATTTTGGTGAATAAATCCATCACCACCAATATAGCTGTATAACCAGAGGCTAACGGCAAATCAGTCACAAAATCCATACTTATGGTATGCCACGGGGAAGGAGGTACCTCCAAAGGGCACAGAAGCCCTGAAGGCTTACAGTGCAAGGGCTTGTTGATGGCACACACAGGGCATGACTTCACGTATCCCTGAATGTCGTTTATCATGGAGTCCCACCAAAACCACCGCATACACAATTCTCTTGTCTTCCTTATCCCTGGATGTGCCACCAATGCAGATGAATGGCACCACTCCAGAACCTCATTCCGTAAGGAAGGAGGAATTACCATCCTGTCACCATGATACAGCAGCCCTTCCCTCCTACTATCCTGGGGCATAGATAACCAAGGAGCCAAATCCAAAAGCTTCAATCGCTCTTTTACCAAAGCAGGGAAATCATCCATACCCGTGGCCCCCACTATCCGCTTACTCTCAATCATAGCCCTATTCTCCTTCACCGGACCTTCATCTTTAGGACCACCATGTATCCGAGAAAGGGCATCCGATTTAACTTGCTGGGCCGCCGGCCTGTAGGGGATAACAAAATCATATTCATTAAAGAATAACACCCATCGCATCTGACGAGGTGTCAATGCCCTAGCGGAACGGAAAAATTCAAGGTTTTTGTGGTCAGTGTAAATGGTAATAACATGTCTGGCACCCCACAAATAGTGTCGCCACTCCTCGAAGGCCAATTTCACAGCTAGCAATTCTCGTTCGACCACCGTATAGTTCTGTTCGGCGGGCAACAGAGTCTTTGAGAAAAAGGCGATTGGATGCATGTGACCAGTAGTTTCGTCACGCTGGGATAACACCCCACCCACAGCACACATTGATGCATCGGTTTCCACAAAAAACGGCAGGGCAGGATCAGGATGCACCAATACAGGCGCAGAAGTGAAATGCTCCAATAAAGACCGGAAGGCCTTCTGAGTCTCACTGGTCCACTCAAAGGGAACACCCTTCCTCAGCAAACGAGTCATTGGTGATACTACATCAGAGAAATGCGAAATAATTCGCCGATAGAAGTTGGCGAAACCCAGGAGTACCTGGATCTGTTTCACGGAGGTAGGCACAGGCCAGGTCACAATGGCCTGTATTTTCCTTGGATCCATTCGTATCCCCTCCGGTGAGATAATGAATCCAAGGAACTCCACCTCTCGGGTGTCAAACTGGCATTTCTCTAGTTTGGCATATAAATGGTGCTCCTGAAGTGTCTGTAACACCTGGAGTACATGTTCCGTATGGTCTGCCTTTACTTCAGAAAACACAAGAATATCGTCTAAATAGACGATAACTGTGCGGTCCAGATATTTACTAAGAACCTCGTTAATGAAGAACTGGAATGCCGCTGGCGCATTACATAATCCAAACGGCATTACGGTGTATTCATACAGACCATACTTGGTCCTAAAAGCCGTCTTCCACTCATCCCCGGGTCTCATCCTTATCAGATGGTAGGCTCCCCGCAAATCCAGTTTCGTGAATACGGTAGCCCTACGGAGCTGGTCCAACAACACGGAGATGAGTGGAAGAGGGTACCTGTTCTTCACTGTGGCCGCATTCAAAATCCTGTAATCCACACACGCTCTCAGGGTCCCTTCCTTCTTAGGAATGAAAAATATAGCAGATGACACAGGGGAAGAAGACGGACGGATGAACCCTAATCTTAACATCTCATCGATGTACTCCTTCAAATGCTCCTCTTCGGGCTCTGACAATGCGTACACCCGGCTACAAGGTAAAGAGACCCCCGGTACCAGGTCGATCTTACAATCATAAGCCCTATTAGGGGGAAGTTCCTGAGCTATACTCTTATCAAAGGCATCCTTAAATGCCAGATACTGAGGGGGGACAGATCCCACATCAGTCATGGCGCAAACCAAAGGATCGATCTGTGTACCTGCGACTGCATAACAATGTCTCAAGCAATGCGCTGAATCTAACGTTACCAATCTCTGCACCCAATCGATCCTGGGATTATGCTTCTGCAGCCATGGTACCCCCAACACCAATCCAAATGAAGGGGCATCAATTAGATCGAAGACCACCGTTTCAGAATGCCCGTTTTCACATAATAGACCCAAAGGCGCAGTCTGACGGGTGATACACCCTGATGTCAGCTCGGTTCCATCAATAGCCCTTACTGGCTCCGGTCGTTCCTTCAACTGACAAGGAACCCCCAGCTTCTCCGCCATGGTGATATCCATGAAATTGCCGGTGGCACCTGAATCCAATAACACTGATACAGAAACATGGTCCTGAGCCGGAATCAATAACTGAGCGTTGATAACAAAATGTCTTGGTGCTTGATCTATGGATCCGACAACCACATACTGTTGACTTTGTCCACCGCCTATCCTACGGTCCATGCTCGCTCAGGCAGTGCTAAATACGTGGGCTTGATATTCTGTTGAACCCCGCCCAGCCCAAGCACTGCAGGAGCATAGCATGCACCAATCCCCTTCTCTTGTCCACCGAAGACCCACAGAAGAATTACACTGTGAGCGTTCCAGTGGACCCGAAAAGAGGGTGGTATATCACGAGACACCAAGTCTCCCACCCTGTAGAATGTCAGGACGCGGCTCCCTCCTTCACGCCTCTGCACCTGAAGTCAACAAGGGAAAAGCAATACCTCAATGTATACAATTCTACAATGCCTCTATATCTATGACCATGTCCCACCCCAACATGCACCCCCTCCTCACCAGTGGTAAGCGCAGGCTTGGCTTCGTGAAGGGACTGGAAAATCCAACAGGAAAAGAAAAGGCACTCCAATACGGTAACAACCAGTCAGGGGCATTTAAACACAGCGTCCTACATTCAGTAAAAGTGCAAAACTAGGCACCATTGAAGGGGAAAAAAGAAAGGCTGGGATAGGATTCCGTTGAGCCAAACAAAAAAAAACCTTTGTTTATTTAGGATCCAATAGGGCAAGGGACATGAAAGAGAGACTAGCGGCTCTCCTTACTTCGATCGCATCAGCGTTTGTACACACCGAGGCCAGAAGCGGAGTGACCCAAAACGTCACTTCCGCACGCCAAAGAAGAGGAAAGGCGTCTAAGTGGAATCCCCGGAGTCAGGAAACAGCGCGCAGAAAACAACGCAATTAAATTATCCCGCTACCGGCACAACACAAAGTGGCAAAGAGTGAGAACGGGAGCCCCCGCTCACACAAACAATGACATTTAACAAACGCTGGCAACGGAAAAAACAACAGGGGTCAAGAAAGGAAAAGGACAGGGACAGCAAGTAAAAAGGGGGGAGGGAAGGGAAAACTAAACTTACTCACTATCTTCGAGGGCAAAATAAACCAACGAACAAGATTCCACACGAGCCCGTGTGAAACAACAAGAGGAAGGAAGGCTGGACCAAAAAAGGGTAATCTTTAAGGCAACTGGAACTCTCAGTAACAGCACAGGAATCAAGGGAGCAGGATACCAGGGTCCAAACAAATGGCGATATCGAGCAATGACAGAAAGGTAGGACCCAATTTTATTCATGCAACCCAGGTCATGTGATGGTGGCCCATGGTCACAGAAACAGGACTAACCACCACCGTTCCTAACAATTCCACCTATTCGAATTACTGTCAAGGAGGGAGTACCTTTGCCACGTGTACCACAGTATAAGATCTCTAGGGAAGGTGAAATTGCTCTGACACATATCGTTCAAGATTTGATTATTGCAGTAGTAGTGGAGGAAGTTCCTTATAATGTCTGTAACAGCCCTATTCTTCCGATCCTCAAGAAAGACACTGACAATAAAATCTATCGATTTATTATTGATTTGAGAGAAATTAACAAAATTGTCATTCCCCAATACCCGGTGGTGTCTGACATCACGACATTGCTTACATTGGTACCCCCAACAGCAACGACCTTTTCTGTTATTGACCTTAAGAACGCGTTCTTTTCCATTCCCATTCATCCCGACAGCAGATACCTATTCGGCTTCACGTTAAATAATAAATCGTATAGATTTTGTCGTGTTCCCCAAGGTTACACTGAGAGTCCTAGCATCTATAGCCAGGCTTTAAAAAGACAGCTTGATTCTTTTGAATTACAATCCGGAGTGGCTCTTATACAGTATGTTGATGATCTCCTGTTGGCTGCAGACACCTATGCACAATGTGAGGAGAATACACTTGCTTTGCTTTCCTTTTTGGCTCAGAACAATCATAACGTCTCTAAGAAAAAGCTACAATACTGTAGACCCAAGGTGACCTACCTCGGTCATCTTTTGTCTAAGGAGGGACGTGCATTAACATCAGATCGAATCCAAGCGATTTTAGATACGCCAGTCCCCCGTACTTAGAGAGACGTACGTGCCTTCATAGGACTAACGTCCTTTTGCAGACAATGGATCATGGGGTTTTCACACATTATCAAACCCTTGTTAACGTTATTGTCCAAAACTACACCAATGCCCCTTGAATGGACAGATGAATGTCAAAATGCTTTTGAACAATTGAGACAGGCCCTTTGCTCTGCACCCGTGTTAGGTACACCAGATTACACGAAGATTTTCACGTTGTACGTGCACGAGAAAGATGGGTGCGCGTTATCAGTGTTAGTGCAGGCACACGGGGATAAGCAGAGGCCATGTGCGTATTTCTCCCCTATTCTTGATCCTGTAGCACGAGGGTTACCTGGGTGTTTCCGAGCAGTTGCAGCAACAGCAGTAGCTATACGGCAAAGTGAGGGAATAGTTTTGTCGCACAAATTGTTGGTGCTAGTTCCCCATGCAGTAGATACCTTGTTAAATCAAACAAAGACACAGTATCTTACGAGTGCACGTTTAACAGGATATGAGCTTACACTCCTGGCGCCACACATCACACTGAAAAGATGTGCTACCCTGAACCCTGCCACTTTATTGCCTTATCCGGTTGAAGAGGGCCAGGAGGAAAAACACCATGATTGTGTTTTTCTGACCGAGGAACAAACAAAGGGTCGTGTCGACTTACAGGATACGCCACTTCCAGATGTGGATGGGGAACTGTGGGTTGATGGATCGTGTTTGAGGCTGCCAGATGGCACGACTTCTGCAGCATATGCGATCACGACACTTAAGACGGTGGTAGAAACAGCACGAATACCCCAGAAGTCAGCCCAAGCAGCGGAGCTGATAGCTTTGACAAGAGCCTGCGAATTGAGTTCTGGCTTATGTGTGAACATCTACACAGATAGCCGGTACGCCTTCGGAGTAGCACATGACTTCGGCCTACTCTGGAGAGAGCGTGGGTTCTTGATTTCTCATGGAGTACATATTATGCACGGAGAACTAGTGCGTGATCTCCTAAACGCGTTGCTTTGTCCAAAGAAAGTAGCGATAATCAAATGCAGTGCACACAAAAAGGTCACTGACAAAGTGGGACAAGGCAATGCCTTTGCAGACAGTATAGCAAGACAAACAGCTATGTCACGAAACGACTCCCCCATGTATGTAGTGAAGTCGCAAGCCGAGCGATGGCATGATGCTAGAGAAGAGATATTAGACATCCAAAAATCAGCGACTGAAGCAGAACTTGTAACATGGGCAGCAGAAGGGGTGTTGGATGACGAGGGTTGTTGGAGGAGCAAGGACATGGAACGATGGAAATTGCCTGCAGCTTACTTGCAAGCGATGGTCCAGATGACACATGGGTTGGCACATGTTGGAGCTCTTGCGATCACTCGATTTCAGTAGTGTGGCTCACTGGTTAGAGGCGGCAGACCCGAGAGCAGAGGACGGCCCGGGACCAGGGTTCGATTCCCGGCGCGGCAGGTTTCTGGACCAGGGTCAGCGGACTCGATAATTCTCTCGCCTCGGTGCCCACTCTGATCAGCGATCACACTCGGCAACTCTGGGCATTAGCTTGCTTCATCTTCACTAACGGCCCCACCAGACCGCCGGGGATGCCTGGTCTCACCCTGGAGATACCCATTAAGGGACCATCTCTCAGGGAAGCCAGGAAGGGTTTCGCAGCGGTGGAAGTGCCTTGGGACCCTACGGGTAAGTAGTGCGCTAGATAAATGCCAATACATACATTGTTAATACGAGTTTGGGAGCATCCTGAGATTGCCAATACTGCTAAGAGAGTAGTGCAGACCTGTTTGATATGTTTACAGCACAATCCTGCAAAAGAGACGCATACTCCGAAAGGAGGGTTCGTTCCACCTTCTGCACCATTCGAGGTACTTCAAATGGATTACATCCAGCTTGAGCGTTGTAATAACCTTAAGTATGTCTTAGTGGTGGTATGTGCTTTTAGCAAATGGGTTGAGGCCTTCCCCACGAAGGATAATACAGCTTTAACAACGGCTAAGGTTCTGCTTCCCTCGATTTGGAATTTGCAAATTTTAGTGGAGCGACAATGGTCCTCATTTTGTTGGGAAAATTGTGGAATATGTGCTAAAGGGATTGGGGATTCAGCAAAAGTTTCATGCTGTGTTCCATCCTCAGTCAGCAGGTCTTGTCGAGCGGTACAATGCCACTTTGAAACTAAAGTTGGCTAAGATTGTGGCGTCCACGTCTTTGAAGTGGCCGGATGCCTTGCCGCTAGCATTACTCTGTATTAGATCAGTGCCCCGCTCTCGAACTGGCCTCACACCTTATGAAGTGGTGTTTGGAAGGCCTATGAATATATGGGGAGTTCCTAAGCCACGATTGTTACATGATGTGCCTTGTATAATGATGAACGATTATTTGGCACGATTAACAAATGATTTACTTTCTATTCATCAACAGGTTCGAGAAGCGCTCCCTGACAATTCCATTGGAGAGGCTCACAATCTCCGTCCTGGCGACTTCGTTATGATCAAGTCGTTTGAGAGAGCGAACAGCTTGGAACCGAGGTGGCGTGGCCCCGACTCGAACGGCTGTGCGAGTGACCAACAGGAAGCGGTGGGTGCATTCAACTCACTGCCGTCGCGTCTCTCCGGACCTGGTGAATCCTACTGTGTTGTCCAACTACAGAGACATCTTGGACGAGGAGAAGAGCCCAGCTGTGACGTCGGCCGAATCTGAGGGTGCCTTCCCGGACCACACTGTTTCTGGACAACAGCGCTATAATCTGCGGCCACGATAGGAAGAAGATTTTTTTTTTGGTGCGAGACTGGTTGGTTACCGCTCTGGGGTTTGTGAAACGGAAGCCGGGAATCTCAAGGGGGGGGGGATCAGTTCTGCCAAGAGTAGCGACACCCGTCTTGACCCCGGAGAAGAAAACAACGGCTACCTCGGAGCTCAGCACTTACGTTTTATTTTTTTTTAGTTGTGTATTTGAGACATTGTGAACTTTTTGAACTATGGCATCTTCTGCATCACGAGACAAGAGAATTCTTGGTGCTATTTTGTTCGACTGACCCGTGTTGTCGAGGCTGTAGCTAATGATACCGCTTTTGCATTGGGGAATATAACTGAAGAGCTGCAAATATCTAGAATTGTTACGCTCCAGAACCGAATGGTTCTTGATGTAGTTCTAGCTGATCGAGGGGGGCATGTAGAATTATCGGAAGTAGCTGTTGTGTGTACGTGCCTGACTAATCACCATCTGTATACGATGCTATATCAAAACTGCATAAAATTGCTGCTGAGATACATCCGGACAATGGTACATGGACCCTTTCGGGGTGGTTCTGGTCAATGCTTAGTACATGGGGCTGGAAGCTACTGACAATCTTATGTATCATAGTTGGGATATTATTCTTCTTGTGTTTATGTATACAATGTGGCCCTTCATTATGTTCTATGTGTCTATCGGCTTGTATTCCATCTAGACGAGCTCTTGCCCAAAATGAATCGATGCTTCATAAAGAAGTGGCTCAAATTATGTCAATTGATATCGAAGATGAGTATCCCGACTACGTCCACTATGAGGTAGCTTCAGCTAAACGCTAAAAGGGTCGTCTGTCCTAATTTGACAATGGCTGGGTTAGCGCTTAGCTTTGCTACACGATTATTTCCTTAACTTGGCCTTATTTGAAAACGCCATTTTATATGTTACGGCGGCCATTTTAGGTAATGAGCGGCCTTGTGTTCAGCATGCCCTTTAGTCCTTTGTCCGTGCCGCTGACCGCTTGAGTTTGCCCAGCAACAGGCTATTTTTAGTAACGGTCAAGCCTGTACATGCGCAGTTTCAACTGACCAGTCACCCCTCAAGAATGTTCCGCCAAACTGACCAGTGGAGTTGTAACCCCTCCCATGAGTTGGCTATGCTCCAAAAATGACCATATATGTATCTAAACTTTGTAACCATGTACCGCCTACCTTTTTATTGTCTGTAAATTGTATAAAAGAAGGATTCACACCAACGTTCGGTGTGATACTTCTTGCATTACCGAAGGGTGCTGTAGGAATGTACCACCACCCCATGGGGTCTTAATAAACTTGTCTTTTGTACTTTTCAGTTTCCGTGCCAACAGTTCTTTTGGTGTAAGTGGGTATTCTGCGGAGCATGTAGGCCTTGGAAACCCAATACCACAAACCTAGCACCTCTGAAAAAACGTCAAATCAAACAAGGCAACAAAAACGCCCCCTGGTTCAACGATGATCTTAAGAAATCCAAGAAACTCTGTCGCTCCCTTGAGAAGGCCTGGAAGAAAGACCCAAACACCAGCACCAGGGACGCCTTCAAAAACGTCACCCGCATACACCACCAACTGATCCGGTCCGCCAAGAAAGCCGCATTCAAAGACCGACTAGACAACAACGCCCACAACAGCAAGGAACTATTCAAACTCATCAAAGAGTTTACCAACCCCACTGCCAACTCCAACGACATCACTCCCTCTCAAGCCCTCTGCGACTCCCTAGCTTCGTTCTTCCACGACAAAATCGCAGACATCCACAACAGCTTCGACAACCAACCTGGAGACCAACCCACCCAACCTTCTGCCGCACCTTCGACCCCCTTGAACATCCTTAATAACTGGAACCCAATCTCCACTGAGGACACCATCCGCCTGATGAACTCCATCCATTCAGGATCCCCCACAGACCCATGCCCTCACCACATCTTCAACAAAGCAGATTCCATCATATCACCACACCTCTGAGATGTCATCAACTGCTCCCTCAACTCCGCCACCTTCCCGGAAAGCTGGAAACATGCCGAACTCCGCGCCCTTCTTAAAAAACCCACAGCTGACCCCACCGAACTCAAAAACTACCGCCCCATCTCCATTCCCGGCCAAAGTCATTGAGAAAGCTGTCAACAACCAGCTCGCCGCCTTCCTCAAAACCAACAAATCCCTCGACTCCTCACAGTCCGGCTTCCGAGCCAAACACAGCACTGAGACCGCACTCATCGCAGCAACGGACGACATCCGAACTCTACTGGACAATGGAGACAACGTTGCCCTCATCCTCCTCGACCTCTCCGCAGCCTTCGACACAGTCTGTCATAGCACCCTGTTACAACGCCTCAGAAACATTGGAATCCAAGGAAAAGCACTGGAATGGATCACCTCGTTCCTTGCTGGAAGAACTCAGAGAGTCCGCCTTCCACCATTCAAGTCAGAGGCCACTGAAGTCATTTGCGGCGTGCCACAAGGATCTTCACTCAGCCCCACCCTCTTCAACGTATACATGAGCCCCCTTGCGGCCATAGCACGCCAACACAACTTCAACATCATCTCCTACGCAGACGACACTCAACTGATCCTCTCTCTCACCAAAGACCCTAACACCGCCAAAACCAACCTACATGAAGGAATGAAAGAAGTAGCTGATTGGATGAAGCTCAGTCGTCTGAAACTGAATTCAGACAAAACAGAAGTCCTTATCTTAGGTACCTCCCCCTCCGCCTGGGACGACTCTTGGTGGCCAGAGGCCCTTGGAAAAGCACCCATCCCGACAGACCACGCACGGAACCTGGGCGTCATACTGGACTCTTCTCTCTCGATGACCAGACAAGTCAACGCCGTTTCATCATCTTGCTTCAACACTCTTCACATGCTCAAGAAAACATTCCGCTGGATCCCCACCGAAACTAGAAAAACGGTCACCCACGCACTGGTTACAAGCCGCCTGGACTACGGAAACACCCTATACGCCGGTACCACCGCAAAACTTCAGAAAAAACTCCAACGCATCCAGAACGCATCAGCCAGAATCATACTAGACATCCCGCGTAAAGACCACATCTCTGATCACCTGAAAAACCTCCACTGGCTCCCCGTCGATAAGAGGATAACATTCCGCCTCCTAATCCACGCAGACAAAGCACTTTACGAACTCGGACCCGAATGCCTCAACACACGACTTTCCTTCTACACCCCCTCCCGCCAGCTACGCTCTTCCAACCAAGCCCTTGCTGCTGTACCTCGCATCAACAAAACCACCATGGGAGGAAGATCCTTCTCCTACCTGGCGGCTAAAACCTGGAACTCACTTCCCATCCACCTTCGCCTCACTCAGAACCACCTAGCATTCAGAAAGCAACTTAAAACCTGGATATTCGACAAGTAATTCCCCACCCTTCTTCAAGCGCCTTGAGACCCTCTGGGTATGTAGCGCGCTATATAAATCAACTGAATTGAATTGAATTGAATTCGTCACCCAAGGGGAATCTTAAGCAATATCTTGGTGGTAAACAAGAAGGACAAACAGGTTTGTCTAGTTATCAAGTTGCGAGAATTCAACAGTTGGAGGACCTCCATCTTTTGAATGACCTACTCAGGCAAGGGGATTGATTTATTAGATTGGATCTGAAGGATGCTTACTAGGCGATTCCAATTTTCCCTCCTCACTGGAGGGTCCTTCCGTTTTTGAGTAGGAGCCAGGTTTAGGCATTCAAGATGCTTCTTTCTGACTGTCATCCACTCTGTGGTGCTTCCTGAAGCTGCTGAAACCTGTGGGACAAGCTCAACTGGCAATTCAACTTCTGAAAGCCAACAGTTTCATAAACAATCTATCCAAGTCAGACTTAATCCCGAAGCACAGGATGTAATCTATTGGATTTACAATAGACTCTCTGAAGGCAACCCTGGAGCTTCCCCCACAGAAAGGTCAAAGTGATCAAGAAGGAACTGTGGGGTCTGATTGCATAAGACCAGATCTCCCTTCGTATCCTTGCAAAGGTAGTAGGACTTCTACCATCACCTATCCAAAGGCTGATCCCGAAGCATTTGCACTCCTGGGCTCTACAACAACTTAAGATCAAACACCTTCAGAGGAGAATTTTCTATTCAAAGGAGGTCACACTGACAGAGGAGGCCAGGACAGAGATGAACTGGTGTTTGAACCACATGGAGGTGTGGAATGGCCAAGCAATCCTCAGCCCAAACTGGAGGTTGTAATGGAATTGGATTCCAGCCAATTGGACGGGGGAGCCAGATGCAGGATACTTCCACAGGAGTACACTGGTCTCAGGAGAAATTAACTTCATATAAACAGCCTCAAACTGTTTACAGCGAACCAAGTAAAATATTGCATATTGCTGTAGATGGACAAAGGCTCAGCACTGCAGTACGTCAACAAGCTGGAGAGCATGAGATCCACAGCCCTGGGGGAGATTGTAGAGATCTTTGGCATGATTGCCTGGAGAAGAAAATTTCTGTGTCAGCTATTGATCAGGGATTTCCAATACAGTAGCGGATTGGAATTTTTGATTACTGAGTGAATAGAGATTACATCCCCAAGTTTTTCTACTGCTGTGCCACAAATGGTGACACTAGGGGTGGGCGGAACTCGTGGAGGGTCATTCTATGGAATTCCACAGAGTTCTATAAAAACTCTGTAACTTTTAGCAGATTTTCACCAATGGGTGGAATATATGGATGTCTCACTGCAATTTGCGCCAGTAGTGAAGTAGCGCTGAAACATCAGCTCTAAAGGCACCATGCAGTGTGCAAAAGTGCATGGCCATTTGATTTGATTCTGTTACCGGTTGAGTTGAAAATATCTGGCTGTCCGCATTAGAAAATGTGCTAGGGAATGCCAAATCTCATTTCTGCATCCTTGTGGGAAAAATTCCATCACGCGGCGATACGCAGAATTGGGCTAGAACTCCCTGTTGCAGGAGTAATGCAGAGTCGCCAAATTCCGCCAATTGCGCTGGTGGAATGAAACATTCTGCTTACCCTTAGTATTCACTATAAAGGGATCTTTTTGCATCATGACTGAATGTGGAAGTGCAGCAATTTTTCAACTGGTGACCAGACCCGGAAGCCATGCTCGTGGATGCATTTCTGCAAGACTGGAGCAAAGGGCTGAATTACGCCTATTTTCCATTCATCATGATTACCAGAGTAGAGACACAGGCCAGACAGCAGCAGGCAGAGATAATCCTGGTAACTCTGCTCTGGAGAACAAAGCTCTGTTTCTACTACTTCTGGAGATGTTGAGCGAATGCCCGGAGATTCTCCTAAACTTCCAGGAGATCCACAAGGTCTGAAAGGAGAGGTGCACCCATTAGTTCGGGACAGTATACTAACTTTGATGGCCTGGAGGATCTCAGGCAATAATGGCATATGTTAAGCCTTTCGAGATCGGCTTCCTAATCTGAGACACATGCTTGGGCACCAGGGACCCATAAAACAAATGTCTGTATGGTCAGTCTGAAGCAGTTGATGTTTGGAGAGACCTTGGGGGCTGACATTGTATGTATTCTAAATTTCCTGGCTGAGGCAGGTAAAGTGTACTTTACCAGCAATTAATTTTGATCAATAATATCAGCGGGGCATAATCCAATTTGAAGTAAGCCAGTAGGTTCACACTCTTTGATATGTGAGCTCATGGAGGGTATCAGGTTTTTTAACCCTCCAGCCCCCGGATAACTGATACCTGGGATGTTAACAAAGTCCTACGCCTTTTCATGAGTTACTCAGATAATTCTAACCTTTCTAGGAATCAGCGCTTCATGAAACTAACAATGATACTATATCTTATATAATTTCAAAAGAGTTTCTTATGTGCAAGCCATTGATTTATCAGACAGTTCATTTACTCCGGAAGGAGTTATGTTTATCATCTCAAATTGCACAAAAAATGGCCATGAGGACAGTCCATTATCTGGGGTTTCCTGACATCCCCAAGTTATGCATAGTGAATTGATTGCAAATGTGAGTGTGCCATTTAAACTGCGATCCAAGGGTGTCAAGCAGTTGTTGATTGCCATCACCAAATCACATCATGCAGTATCCTCACCCACCATGTTTAGATGAGTATAATGGGTGATAAAGGGTTCTGCACCTATTCAGCCAGGAGTGTCATGTCCGTTAAGGGACCCTGAGGTCTGTTTCTGGATTCATTGGGTACCTTGTTGGAGGCAGGGATATGTGTGAATTCCTTCACGATTATGGGAGATTTTAATTTTCATCTAGAGAATGCCCTAGACTCCGACACTGATAGGCTGACTGGCCTTTTGGGGGATGGAGGGCTGGACCAAAGGGTTGTGGGCCCCACGCACTCAGCTGGGCACACACTAGACTGCATTTTTCCAACTATGCCAGTTTGAAGTTGCTGGAAGTGCTGCCTCTCTCCTGGTCTGATCATGCGGCCATTTTTTTCTTGCTCCGCCTAGGATCCGGGAATTCAGCTGCAGCTGAATCAAGGAATAAAATTGCGGTCAGGGTCTGGAAAAATATAAATGGGGAGGAAATGGGGAAGTTTTTAACATCTAGTGCGCCTGAATTTCCTGCAAATGTCGATATGGCAGAGGAACTGTATACAAGGTGGATTGAGAATGCTTGTGATAAATTTGCGCCGATAAAATCCTTTACACCCAGAAGAGCGCAGCCATCGGCACCCTGGTTTTCCGACCTTTTGCAAAAACATAAAACAGAGTGCAAAAGGTTCGAGAGGATCTGGAGAAGGCACTACTGCCCCACAAAGAAAGAAAAATATAAAGAAAGTCTTACACTCTACAAGCAATTGATTGTGGAGGCAAAAAAGGCCTATTTTGCTGAGCAAATTGAGGGGGCCAGTTCCTCCTCTAGAGAACTCTTTAGGACCATTACCAGACTGACAACTCCAAGAAAACCATGCACGCAGAGTAGAGCAGCTCTGTGTGAGTCTCTAGCCTCATCCTTTAGGAATAAGGTTGAAGGGATTTTTTCTCCTCCTTCTCGAAATCGCAAGCAGAGGCGGGGATTGTGGGATCCAGTATTGGTAAAAAAAATTTGAAGGGCCAGGATAGTTTGGAGCGGTTCAATCCTTTACAATACTCAGAGGTTTTTAACCTAGTGCGGACGGTTCAGTCAGGCTCTCCCAAAGATCCTTGTCCACCCGCAGTTCTTAAAACCTGCCCAGAGGTCATTGCTTCCACTCTCACTCCTGTGCTCAATAAGATCATGGATTTGAGTGAATACCCCAGGAAGTGGAAAACCGCATCCATACTCCCCCTTTTAAAAAAACCCAGCCTTGATGCTTAAGATCCCAATAACTATAGACCAATATCCGACCTTCCTTTTCCGGCTAAGATACTTGAAAAGGCCATCAATCAACAACTTAGCTTGTTCTTTCAGAAGACCAACGCCCAAGACCCGACACAATTTGGGTTCCTTGCAGGCCACAGCACGGAGCTTGCCCTTATCCAAGCCACGGAAGAGGTGAGAGCGGCGGTAGGCTAGGGAGGGGCTGCTGTTCTAATTCTGTTACATCTGTCGGCCGCCTTCGATACGGTCCATCACGGAGTGTTGATGGACCGTTTGGTGGGAGCTGGGCTGGAGGGCTCAGCCTGGAGTCTCCTTAAGTCCTTCTTGACCGACAGAATTCAGACAGTTGACCTGGGGGTGGAAAAATCAAAGCCTTTTGCCCTTCCTTGTGGTGTGCCGCATGGGTCCTCCTTGAGCCCCACGCTCTTTAATATCTACGTCAGCCCTCTGGCGGACTTGATAAGGTCTTTCAGTCTGCAACTCACATCATACGCAGACGATACTCAAATTGTGTTATCATTACAACGAGGGTCGCAAATGGATATGACAGCGAGATGTCATGACTGTTTAAAGAGTGTAGCGGATTGGATGGCCTCCAATGGTCTCAAATTAAACGCCAGGAAGACTGAGGTTATTTTGTTTGGAAATAAAAACCCCAATATCTGGACTCCGGATATGTGGCCAGAGGCACTGGGAAACCCACCTATCCCTACCGGGAAGGCCAGAAATCTGGGTGTGATTATTGACCAAAACCTGGACTATGGGGACCAGGTTAGTGGAGTAGTATCATCCTATTTCCATATCCTTACGATATTAAGGAAAATAAAATGCTTTCTACCAGCGGAGGGATTTAGGACGGCTGTCACTGCCCTTACACTGTCGCGTTTGGACTACTGCAATAGTCTGTATCTCAATTTGAAAAAGAAGCATGAATACAGACTGCAGTTGGTTCAAAATGCGACAGCAAGACTTTTGCTCGGGATTCCTAGGTTTGTGTCAGTACGTGAGGGGCTAAGACAACTACACTGGCTGCCGTTACCAAGGCGTGCTTAGTTCAAGGCTCTGTGCACAGTTTTTAAAGCCCTGAAGGGCATAGGCCCAGAGTTTTTGAACACTGGGATACAATGGTATGTGCCTGGCAGAGCGCTTCGAACAGCCGCCGACAGACTAGTTTTGGTACCTCGTGTAAAGAAGGCCAGATGGGGAGGAAGCAGCTTCCTCGTCTGTGCGGGGAAAGCCTGGAACAACCTGCCCGGGCATCTTAGAAACACATCAGAGCTTCTTTCATTCCGAAATGGGCTCAAGACCTGGTTGTTCATGGATTAGCCCCCTCCCGTCTAGCTCTGGAGTCAGTATGCAGCGCCAGGACGCCCTTGGGCATAGGTGCGCTTTATAAGCTCATAAATAAATAAAGGTCTACCTTTTAGCAATAACACTATAAGATATTTTACAAACAGCAAACTGAAGATGAGACTCCACCTTCGAAAGGTTTCACTTTAAACCAGTATCTCAATTGGCTTCTGTAGTGGTAAGCTTTAACAAAAGCATAATCAGTGATGTAGAATAAAAAATTTCCTAGCTATGGTGAAGGAAAATGTTAATTCTATTATGGACATGAAAGCGAAGATTATCCCACTCTTGTGTTTTTGAATATTTCCTACCAAACTAGAAGGAGTACAATGACCTGTGTTCGGTATAAGAAGTTGGACTTTTAACATTCAGATTACATTTTTACCTACATTTATTGGTACAACCATGTATTAATGTAATGGTTAGCATATGTTAGAAGTTATCAAATGTATGATATAGAAATGAATTTCTTCTCTGTTTTTTTCAGTCAATGAAGAGAACCAGTGAGGACTGAATGGAGACGCAGAAAAGGGGTTTTAGGCCTCCCTTCTCACAAAGAAAGAGGAGTCTGAGAGGTTGATGCCACATTTTAAAAGGCCATGGACATTGTTATTGGTTGTGAGAGTCATGTTTGATGACATATTGTTGTGTTCATGGGAGCTGTAGATGTTTCTTATTGGCTGCTGTGAGAAAAGTAAAGAAAGTTAAAGCATAAGCTTTGCATTCGTGAATAGAATTAATTTGTTCCTTTACACTTGCTAGGGAATTTTTCGTTATCTCTGCAATCATACTTGTGCAATCTGACAGGAGTGTAGTAATATCTTTGTAAATACTTGAAATGGATCAGTCTGTGCCTGTTATGCAGTGGAAGGCTTTTAGTTGATGACCAGCAAAAGTGTTGATGACCACCTATAATGTCTTGTTTTAGGTCTATCACGCCCCTCCAGACACCATTTTGAGGCTTGCGGGAGTGGGGCACCTCATATAAGCATGTATAGCTGCAAGATAGTATTTTTGGGGTTGGGAGCTTGGATTATGTACGATAGCATACTAAATGCTGTAGGCTATGCCAGTGAATTATGTAAAATATCTCTGAGGGCAAATATGGTAAGCATGAGAGGCCATGGAGCCAATAATCATCAAACTGACTTTCAGCTATTTAATAAAACAGCTCCAAATCTGGGTTGTCAAACCTTCCCCATGTATATGGTAGCATAAGTGTCCATTTTACTTGATGCTGCCTGCCAGCCCAGTTAATCAAGCCAATAAAGCAATTTGCGGGGAGTGCTATGGGTGTCTTTAGGAACAGAAATAGTACGAAGGGAAGTACCACCATTTTCATTAGTGCGATCCTCCCTATCAGCAACAGTGGTATGTTAGTACAAGTTTATTCAAAGTGTCTTAATTACTGAACATAATTTTAGCAGGCTCTGAGAACTTGAACTCCTAATTGGAACACTGGCGCCTGCATCCGTTCCAAGAGACATTGCCCTGCATATCACAATTTACACTAAGGCCAGCATGGCTGCCAAAGCCAATCATCTCAGTTAACATTGGTGTTAAGTAGAGTGTGGGATCTCAGGCCTACAATAATATATTATCCACGTCCGTGGATAATATACATTTATAGCCTGTGAATCTAATGCCCCTGTCCTCATTGTGTACCCTCAATGTGCAAGTGAGTGGTTCTGCTACTAGTCTGTATCACAGCAAGAACAGTGAACATCCTTGTTGTGTGCCCCTGTCAACCAGTATGGGTTCTATTGTAGCACCATGTATTCAAACACAGGCTACGCAGTGGGTGTATAACAATCACACCAGTTTTAGATAGCTATCTCCAAGCCCAATACAGCCCAAAACTACTTACATTAATTCCCACTCTACTGAGTCAGATGCTTTCTCTGCATCGTGACACTGGGGCAACACATCTACATCCAAGAATAATTGGGGAGCAGCACTATAGAAGGTTCTGAGGTTGAGCAAGCCCAAACTCTACATCATTTGGTGATATGGTTTTGCCAATATCTTTCCTAACAATTTGTGTTTGATATGAAAGGTAAGTTTGGTTAGGAATTCTTTTTAGAAAGAAGCAGTTAAGCCATCTGTGCCAGGTGCCTTCCTGCTTGGCACGCTATGAATTGCTGCTGCAATTTTCTCCAATGTGAGGGGGCTTGTAGAACATCTCTGTGTTTTCTAGCCAATCCGTGGTGAGGGTATTTAAGTATTTTTATGTTTCTTGTGGAGTAGTGGTAGGTCAATAGGTCTAAAATTCCATACAATATTGACAGAATTTGTCTGCCTAGTGCTGTGATACATAACGTATCTCACTATGTCCAACCGGATACAAATTAGCATTCTGTCAGCCTGTTTAGGGTGCATTATGTGAGTCAAAGTTTTAACCGTCCTCTCTTCTTTTCCATGTACTCTAGCTACTGCATATTTGCCCATGTGCTTCACCTATCGGCCAGATACTCTATTCCCTAAATTTGTTTTATAGATCACTTACAGCCTGATTCATGAAGCTAAAATGAGGTCGCAATAGCTGCGAAAATGCTATTGCGGGCGCAATTCCCATAATCGGAATTCACCATGAGAAAAGCGAATTCGCAAACACAGAATTGCGAAATCGCTAAAATATTCGCAGAATCCCGGCAGTAGACCATTTGCGATTCAGAAATAGCGAGAAAGCACGGATTCTGCGAAAATAATAGCGAATTCGCAAATTCCTCGCAATCGGGATTCATGAAAAATCGCAATTAGCGAAAAAAAACAAAATCGCATTTTGCGAGGCGCAAATTAAGGACAACTCAAAGCAGGTGGTAACCATCAAACCCATAGTAAAAAAAATGTTGAAAAACCGTTGGCCTATCAGCAACTGGTGCAGGCCTGACCAAAAACACTTAAGGAGAAGCAGAGCAGCATAAGGAGCGTCACAATGCCTGGAATGTACATGGTGGTCAGGCGGCGAAGGCTACAGCAAGCAGCACGGAGGAGACGCAGAATCCAGGCCAGGATCTTCCGCCAGTGGGTCACCCTGCTGGGCCAAACCAGAGAGCAAATTTACGCAAAGTACCGCCTGAATGGGGCAATGATCATCAAGCTAATTCAGGACCTTGACCCCCTGATGCAGCACCCAACAAGGCGGACCAATGCCGTGCCAACACATGTCCAGGTATTGTGTAGCCTGGAGGAGTGTGGCTCAATGCTTAGAGCGGCAGACCTTGATGCAGAACGCTGGCCAGGGACCAGGGTTTGATTCCCGCCTCGGCGGGTTTCGGGCTTAAATTCCTCTGACCGGATATTCTCGCCTCAGTGCCGATTCTAAGCTTGGGTCCCACGCTGCAACTCTGGGCAATAGCTTGCTTAGTCTCCACAAAGGCCCCCGATGCACAAGGGATGCCTGGTTTCACCATGGGATGCCCAGGAGTGGACACCCCACAAGGAAAAGCCAGGAGGGGTTCCCTTGTGGTAGGAGTACAAGCGCCGGGATGCCTCCGGGTCACTGTTCGCGCTATACAAATACGCCACATTTACATTTACATTTACACCTCCTGGCCAGGGGATAGTTGCGGCTGCTGGGGGGATATCCCAGCCCACCATGTCCCGCTGCCTAGGGAGTTTCCTTGACGCAATGCTGACCCAGCTACACCACCACATCAAATTTCCAACAAGCCAACAGGAATTGGATGAGACCAAGCTGCAATTCTACAATGTTGTGCATTTCCCACACGTGATAGGATGCATTGACTGTACCCACATCCACATCTGCCCACCAGCTGCAACGGAGTATATGTACCGCAATCGCAAGTCCTACCACTCCCTCAACACCCAGATGGTCTGCAATGCAAAGACATACATCACGGACATAGTGGCACAGTACCAGGGGAGACTTCGGGGAAGGACACCTACTTGGTAAGTACACTTTGCCCACAATGTCACACTGCGATGAAGTAGCTGCGCTGCACAGGCACTCACCCTCTGCTCCTCTCATTCAGGTGACAGTGGCTACGCCCTGCGTGAATACCTCCTCACCCCATACCTCAACCCTGCTACACCACAGCAACGGCGTTACAACGTAGCACACATACGCACAAGGAATTGCATTGAGAGAACATTTGGGCTACTGAAGAGCAGATTCCGCATACTTCACAAGACAGGTGGGGCCATGTACTACAGTCCTGAAGTTTGCTGCCGCATTGTGGCTGTGTGTGCTATACTACACAACATTGCTACCAAGCGCCGGATACCTGTCGACATCTCTGGCAGTGAATCGGAAGGGGAGGAGCGGCCACCTACACATGCGCACCATGCACGCGGGGAGAACCCAGCTGAAGGCCACAGACGACGCAACCACATCACAATGAACAGTTTCTAGTGCACCCTCTCCCCTCACCCAACAAATCACAATTGCATGCAAAATTTAAAAATGACACAACGCCAATGTGGGATGCTCAATAAAATATAATTGTTTGATTCACAAAAAAGGTTCCTGTTGCCATCCTTCAAATGCTAACAGTATTTCAGCATACTGCTGCGTCCAATACACAGGGCAGGCTTATGTTCAGCCTGTGCCTGTCCAAGTACCATTCAGTCAGGTGCACCTCTGGCGCGAAGCACCCGCGCGCCTCGCTGGCTCCACCTCAGGCTCCGCACGTGTCCCTGCAGTGGGCCTGGTGCTGCGCCTCAGCGCCCCTACGTGTGAGGCAGAGTGGCTGCTCACACTTGATGTCCCTTCACTGGCATCATCACCCCCGACAGTGGCAGGTAGAGCAGGGTGAAGTGCGGTCACGGCAGTGGTCAGGTGCTCAAGTACCCTGGCCACATCCTCGCAGCACTGTATGAGCTGCTGCTGCTGCGCCAGGGACCGGCGCGATAGCTGCGAGGTGGCATTGCCCCCAACATAATTTGACTGTGTGTAAGCCGTCAGCCGGGTCAGTAGCTGACGGTGGCGGCGGCGGGCTGTGCTGCACTGCGCAATCATTGCAGCTGTGTTGGCCTTCATGGCTGCAGTCATGCGGGCCATCCCCTCACCCACACCTGCCATGGCTGCCGTCATGCGGTCCATCCGGTCCCCCACACCTGCCACATTGCGGCCAATGTTGTACAGCTGAAGCTGTATGGCCCCTTGCCGGCGTGCCTGCAGCTGGTGTATCCTGAGCATGCGGCGTTCCACACTCATGCTCGGCAGCCGCTGTCCATTCCCCCTCCTGGTGCTGGGAGCATTGGTCTGCAGGCGAGACCTGCCACGCCTGCTCTGCTGGCCTGACACAGTGGGAGGCCGCTGTGTCGCCACTGTTGCTGGACCTGATGTTGATGCTCCAGCTGATGGTGGAGTCAAGCTAGGCATTGCTGGTGCGGCAGGGGCTGGAGGCACACTGGTGGTGGACCAGGCTGCAGGGGTTGTTGCTGCGGCAGGGGCTGGAGGCACACTGGTGGTGGAGCTGGCTGCAGGGGTTGTTGCTGCGGCAGGGGCTGGAGGCACACTGGTGGTGGACCTGGCTGCAGGGGTTGTTGCTGCGCCAGACGCAGGAGGCACACTGGTGGTGGACCTGGCTGCAGGGGTTGTTGCTGCGGCAGGGGCTGGAGGCACACTGGTGGTGGACCTGGCTGCAGGAGTTGTTGCTGCGCCAGACGCAGGAGGCTGTGTATGTAACGGCACCTCCTCCTCATCCTGTGCTTCCTCATCTATTTGCAACCTCTCGCTGTCGTTGCTGTCTGTGCCACCTGTGAGGGGAAGTGGACGTTCATTAGTTGCATGTATCTGTCACACGTGCAGTTGCTACATGCATGCTGGGTGACATTCCCTGATTGCCTATGGCTATGCGTACTTTTGAACCTGTCTGGCTGCATTGGGTTACTTCTACATTGTGGCCACAGTACATGTCCCACAATGCTTTAGGGCATTACCTGATGTGCACCAATGGCATGACTATGGAACATTATGGGAGGCTATATGGTCATGGCCATTCATAGGGGACAGGGTCGCAGTCGCAGTCGCATGCCACTTACCTTGGATTTCTTGGGTGGGGCGGGATGAGTCCAGACGGGTCACTCCGATGCACACCTCAGCCTCCAGCGTGTCTTCTACTCGATCCTCCAAGGGGGTGTTAGGAGGGACTGTAGGTCATCCCCATCCAGTGCCCAGGGACTCTCCAAGCCTCTCAGCTACCTTCTCTTTGGCACGACCTCGGAGGTCGTACCAACGTTTCTCAAGTTCATCCAGTGACCTGTCGGCCACACCCACAGAGTTCACCGCAGACGCTATGCCCACCCATATCCTGCGTTTCTCCTGCTCGCGCACCCTCCTTGAGTCCTTCCCGAACAGTTTGGAGTGGTTCTCCACCACCCCTTCAATTAAGTGCTCCAACTCCTGCTCGGAGAACTTTAGCTTTCTCTTGCGCCCTGTGGTGTTGCTGGGCCCAGGTACTGCCTCCACAGACATAGCTGCAGTGTAGTTTGAAAGTAGTAATCCAAGGTGAATTGCAGGAGCTCTCCCAGTTGCTGACTCGAGGTCTGCCTCACTGTGGTGAATGGGGGTGGGAACTGGCTGCTTCCTGGTTGTGATGTCATCACTGTGCTCGAAATGCGACTTCCCGTTTTCCCGATCTCGCGATTTTGCGATCTCGCTTTTTGCGATCTCGCAATTAGCGATATCACAAATCCGACACGGATGTAGCCGGAAATAGCGATTTTTCTGCGATTATCGATACTCGCAAACGGCTTTTGCGGCCGCGTGCAAATCGCTTTTTTTTATCGCAAAACATCATGAATACCGTTCTGCGATTTCTCAATTGCGATTCGCAGTTAATCTCTAATTGAGAATCGCAGAATCCGGTTTTCATGAATCAGGCTGTTAGTGTGCCTTCTTTTGTTATTTCTTGTTGCATTTCCAGTCTTATTAGTTCAGCTTCTAGTCTAGATCGGTATTTAGAGATGCACCCCTCAGATATAAACCTTAAAGGCTTCCCAAATCATCAGAAAACATAATACTGATACTATATTATGCTTAAAGTATTCCACAATGGCCATACAACGGTTGTGTGTCGTTTGCTAGTTATTACAAGCTCCATAGACAAAGGGGAATGATGAGAACATGTGTGCGTGAGATGCTGACAAGCCTGCTCCAAGTGCACCATGTTTTTTGATACCAATCAATAATCTATATAGGACAGCTGAATAATATGTTTATTCTGCCTCATCAGGTGTAGCTGTTACCAGAGGTCCTGTTGACCCTCCTGCTGAGTTATATCTTTCAATGTGCAGGACATGGCACACAAGCTTAGGGGGGCCTGCAGAGTGGTCATGGTTTGGATCCAAGGTACAATTCAGATCCTCTCGCCATATTCGTGTTTCACACTGTTACTGCTCCACCATCGGTGCAGATCATGGTAAGCTTGAAGGGGTTCAAAGCTTGGGCTGTAGACACACACCAGCACTACACTCTGCTGTTCTAGGTGTTCCAATGCTATCCTACCTACCTGCTGGGTACTTGAATGTATCTCGTATCTTGATTCCACACCCCTGCCACACCCACACCAAGAGGTCTCTGGATAGTGTGTCTTCTAAATGATGCAGCATAATATCCACCATTTAACTTGCACAATGCACCTAAAGTGAAATTGGGGGTCATTTGTATCTTCTTCTGGTATGCTGCAGGGATGTAACAGACACCCCACAGTGCAGTGGGGCCCTCCTAATCCGGAGGGGGGCTTTCCAGACTCAAGTTGGATTTTAGCCCTTCCTCTTTATAATCTGCATCTGGCACGGTGGCACTAAGCTCCTCTGAGCCTGAAGGTAAAAAACAAACTTTCATAATGTAAAAGGAGGCAGAACTCAAGGTGCGTTGCCGAGTCGGCTGGAGGAGGTTGAAAGTCTGTATGTGTGTGCTCTTCATATGTGCTATTCAGAAAAGGGGGTGGTGATGGACAGAATTTCTGAATTAAACAGAACACTCATACCCAGTCAACAGATCAGGGCTTGATCCATCACCGTTTTTTAGCTCACTGCACCATCCCAGCTCAGAACCTGGCTATATGCAAATTAGTCTGTCCCTGGCCCAGTACATCATGGGAACAGGGCAGACCAAACTACCAAGCCAATTCTTATACTGGGAAGGAAACAACACCACCCCCTTTTCTGAATCGTTTTTGGCCACTATAGGTGTGGCAGGGTATACTCAGACATGAGTCCCTTTCTCACTGCACCGTCAGGATTCAAGCAAGCCGGGCCGAAGAAGGCTGAAATGCCAGAAACCGGTCCCCGGTAGCTTGTCTCCTTTCTGGTGAAGAATTGGCTTGGTAGTTTAGTCTGCCCTGTTCCCATGATGCACTGGGCCAGGGACAGACTGATTTGCATATAGCCAGGTTCTGAGCTGGGATGGTGCAGTGAGATAAATAACGGTGATGGATCAAGCCCTGATCTTTGGACTGGGTAAGAGTGGTCTGCTTAATTCAGACACTCTGTTCATCACCACCCCCTTTTCTGAATCGTTTTTGGCCACTACAGGTGTGGCAGGGTATACTCAGACATGAGTCCCTTTCTCACTGCACCGTCAGGATTCAAGCAAGCCGGGCCGAAGAAGGCTGAAATGCCAGAAACCCGTCCCCGGTAGCTTGTCTCCTTTCTGGTTAAGAATTGGCTTGGTAGTTTAGTCTGCCCTGTTCCCATGATGCACTGGGCCAGGGACAGACTGATTTGCATATAGCCAGGTTCTGAGCTGGGATGGTGCAGTGAGCTAAATAACGGTGATGGATCAAGCCCTGATCTTTGGACTGGGTAAGAGTGGTCTGCTTAATTCAGACACTCTGTTCATCACCACCCCCTTTTCTGAATCGTTTTTGGCCAATATAGGTGTGGCAGGGTATACTCAGACATGAGTCCCTTTCTCACTGCACCGTCAGGATTCAAGCAAGCCGGGCCGAAGAAGGCTGAAATGCCAGAAACCGGTCCCCGATTACCTGTCTCCTTTCTGGTGAAGAATTGGCTTGGTAGTTTAGTCTGCCCTGTTCCCATGGTGCACTGGGCCAGGGACAGACTGATTTGCATATAGCCAGCTTCTGAGCTGGGATGGTGCAGTGAGATAAATAACGGTGATGGATCAAGCCCTGATCTTTGGACTGGGTAAGAGTGGTCTGCTTAATTCAGACACTCTGTTCATCACCACCC
Organism: Lissotriton vulgaris; assembly: GCF_964263255.1. Taxonomy (NCBI): domain Eukaryota; kingdom Metazoa; phylum Chordata; class Amphibia; order Caudata; family Salamandridae; genus Lissotriton; species Lissotriton vulgaris. Next base: position 2,052,496,377 of record NC_141691.1, on the reverse strand, counting down.
CCTTTTCTGAATCGTTTTTGGCCACTATAGGTGTGGCAGGGTATACTCAGACATGAGTCCCTTTCTCACTGCACCGTCAGGATTCAAGCAAGCCGGGCCGAAGAAGGCTGAAATGCCAGAAACCATTCCCCTGTAGCTTGTCTCCTTTCTGGTGAAGAATTGGCTTGGTAGTTTAGTCTGCCCTGTTCCCATGATGCACTGGGCCAGGGACAGACTGATTTGCATATAGCCAGGTTCTGAGCTGGGATGGTGCAGTGAGATAAATAACGGTGATGGATCAAGCCCTGATCTTTGGACTGGGTAAGAGTGGTCTGCTTAATTCAGACACTCTGTTCATCACCACCCCCTTTTCTGAATCCTTCATATGTGCTGGAATTCCCAAAAAGTGGGGGTGGAGCACGGTATCCCTAACCTTGGAGAGCTTTCATCAGAATACCTTTTGCTGTTGGCTTTCCTTTGCACCAGTAGAGGTTCTCTTGGTGCCTATGGTTGGAGGCCCTGCAGCATGGCGTCTCTTGCTGACCTCTTTTCTCAGATCAGAATGGCTAAGGTCCACTGTGACTTTTTATTTCCTCTGCTAAACGCATGGCCACTGAAATTATGTCGCAGGCGAGGGTGTAAATTGTGAGGCAGGGTTGAGCATATTATACGGCAAGAAAAGCCAAATTATGCTTCACATTTTAAAATAATATTACTTCATCATTTTGTCATTTTTTTGGTTTCACACAGGCAGAACACACGGTGTCTCTTTGAGACATTTTGTTTACTCTTAGTGGCTTGTAGCTCTCCCGTTACTTACAATTGGTGGGCTTCAAAGCCACTCTCAGTTGCTTGATTCCTGCTAGTTCCCTCCTCTTGCATGTGACCCTCCCCTAGAGCATGGCCTAAGTACCTGTGTCTTTACACTGCCCACACTTTTGGGACTTATTTTTTTCTTTTTGTGTAGCCGCTGTACAGAGTGCATCTTTCCTAGCTGGCTCTGTCATTTGCTTGTTGTTTTAGGCTGTCCAGCTTGACTTTGTCTCTCCCTTGAGAATTCCTTGTTTACTATATCCTCCCGAGTACTCACTATCTCTAAACAGACCTTTACATCTTGTTCTTATCTTATCTTATTTGCTGTGCATTAAAAGATAGAGGTCAGATGTCAAACTTTGTATTCCGAGAAAACTGAATGTTTACTTTTTTTTTGCTGACTCCAAATTAAGAATTTATGTGACAATCCATACTGCTGAGCACCCATTAATAGAGGACAGGCTGTAGGATCTTATCTTTTCTATCAAACAAAAAAATTAACTGAGCTGATATTTCAGAATACACCAGAATGAGTACAGTAGAAATGAAGCACATTTTTTTGCAATTCAGAGGTGTGGCGGAAACAAATATTTTAATACGATCAAAACAAATTAATACACTAGGTGATTCCGCTCATTATCATTTGTGTGCGGTAAAATTGTATGTCTGTTTCAATTGGAAAATTGGTGGCTGTGATGACAGTGCTCTATCACACCATGCATACTCTACTGTACGCCACTCTACTCTACTCCTCTCTACAACACTAAACAGCTCTTTACTCTACCACACCCTGCTCCATTCTATGCCATGCCACGCCATGCCACTTCACTGTAAGACACTCTATGACACGGCTCGCTACTCTACTCCATGCTCCTCCACTGTATGCCCCTCCACTCCTCTCCACACCACTCCTTTCTGGTCCACTGAACTAAATTCTAAACTTCCCCACTCCTCCACTCCAATGTATCTTACTTGAATCCACCTAATATACTCCACTTCAATCTACCCTACTTAACTCTACTCCAATATGTCCTACTCCACTCTACCCTACTCCAGTCCACCCACTCTACCCCACTCCACTCTACCCTCTTTCAATCCACCCAATCTACCCCACTCCACACTACGCAAATGTACCGCACGCCACTTCACTCCAATCTATCCCACTCTAATCTACCACACTCCACTCCAATCTAACCCACTCCACCCCAAATTACTCCACTCCAATCTACGTCAGTCCAATCTACTGTAATACACTCCACTCTACCACGCTCCACTCCAATCTATCCAACTCCAAACTACCCCAGTCTACCCCTCTCCACCTCAGACCACTCTACCCCAATCTACCTCAGTCCATTCCAATCGACTTCACTCCAATCTACTATATTCCACTCCACTCTACCCCACTCTACTTTACCCAACTCCTCTCCAACCTACCACACTCCACTCCATTCTATCCACCTCCAATCTACCCCACTCCATTCCAATCTACCATACTCTAATCCACCAAGTCTACCTTGCTCCTAGTACTCCACTCCAATCTACCCCACTCCACTCTACCGCAATCCATTTCAATCTATCCTACTCCAAGTATTCCACTCCTATCTGCCCCACTCCACCCCACTCCAATCTACCCCAATCCAATCCCCCTCTGCTCTTCTCCAAACTACCCGAACCTACTGCACTTCACTCTACCCAAATCTACAATGATCTACTGCTCTCCCATCTACCACAATCCACCCCAATGTACTCCTATGTACCCCAATCCACCCAAATCTACCCCACTCCAATCCAATCTACCCCACCCCATTCAAACTCACCCCACTCTCCTACAATCTACCCCACCCCATTCAAATCTACCCCACCTTACCTCACTCAAATTTGCCCCACCACACTCCAATCTACCCCACCTCACTCCAATCTACCCTACTCTTCTCTACTCAATCTACCCCAAACTACAACTTTACAATCTACCCCACACCAGTCTACCTCACTCTATCCCTATATACTGCGCTACATTCTACCCCACTCCACTCTAAACCAATCTACCCCACTCCATGCTAGTCTAAACCAACCTACTCCACTTCTCCCTACTCTAATCTCCCCCATTCTACTCTATCCCAATCTACACCACCCCACACCACACCACTAGCATTTAACCATGCTGAACAGCAGCCACACTGGTGTACAACATGGCTAAAACACATTGCCAAAGCCAATAGCTCTTGCATGAGTAAGTAAAAGTTTATTCATGCATAGTTATTTCAAACCATAGCATTACATTTGCAAAAAAAGAAAAACAATCTTAGCATACAAATATTAACTTTAAAACATTAAAAATATATATAACCATCTATCTAATTCTTCTGGTCTTTCTTTACCCAAGTTAAAAAAACATGAATGGTGCAATATAACCTGAAATTCGAAACCACCGCTACTATTCTGAAACCCTTGATTCCTACATGTTATCCATATGTGAGAATGTGCCATGCTATATTTCTACATAAAATGCATAGATTTAGGCATAAAATTACCTAAGCAGAGTTATGACAAAACAAGTCATATGTAAGACTTTCTAAAACTTCTTGTTTGACAAATAATGTTCAGGAGTCTTTAGCTGCTTTTTCCCTGAAATTTTAACCCCTTGGGCGCGGGCGCAATTCTGCGCCTGGCGGCGTTTTCCGTAGTGGGCAGGTTCATGACGGCCCCCAGCCGTCATCAGCACACGCCCACCGTAATGCATGGTGGCTGGGGGCCGTCATCAGCATCGAAGGGGTTAAAAAACGTAGTAAATCAACAGTTCATCCTAGAATCAGAAGATCTAAACTTGCAATGACAGCCTGCCTACAGGTACGCATCCGCTCTCATTAAATGGAACTTCAGCCAAAGTCTTCTTTCTTGTAATAGTCCTGGGCATCCACATGTAATGTGCATTATATTTTCGTCCCTTTATTTCACAACCTACAAGGCACTTTAGTTAGTTCCTTATTCCATTTTGGTCCTTTTATTTCTCCAGGGATACTGCAGAAACGGAGATGCATAAAATCAATTTTCAAGTTTGTTGATCATCCCGCATCAAGATATCTTTGATACGTCAGTGTTATATTCATTGATCATGGTCCAGGCGTGCGATCTACTTGCCAGCTTCTCTTTGTCTTTAAGTAGTGATAGTTTATTTGCTGTAGTATTAAAAACATTGTTTAAAGCAACTGGAGAAGGGGAATTTACCTGTATATTTTGGATTCCTAGTTCTTTGATTGCTGAATTCAAATAAAGGTGTGCTAGTGCTAATTCTTTCCTCTGACTCTCCTGCCACAAAGCTTGGCATAATTGGCTTCCGAAGTCTGGCCTTATTCGGTTTCAAGTTTTGGCTTAGCCTCCTAATCTTGTAATTAATTGGTTTTTGAGTCCGAAGTCCGGTATTATCTGGGTAGGTGATGCTTTTGTGAAAGGTGAAACAGTGATTTAAATACTTTTGAAGAAATTTGATTTAAAAGTGCTGCATCTCTACCCCGAAGTATCTCACTATCATATGTTATGGTCAGTAGAAGTCCTGCAACAATGACTTTCAATAGTGGTGCATAACTTGGACCCTATAAAGTACGTCAAACAGAAATGCCAGGTATCTGTACCTATGTTGTTGTGTGCTCAAATAGGTCACCACCCAGATACCATTTATGCCTTTTGTTTGTTCTAACACTTACTTCCATGATCTTTGTTTTCTTTAAGTTAACTGTCATGCCATTCGTTACTGAGATATATATATTGATATACATATATATACATATATATATATATATATATATATATATATATATATATATATATATATATATATATATATATATATATATATATATATATATATATATATATATATACCACTTCTTCCTGCTTCTCCAGGCTCGGCATGCAGGACACAAGGACCACCACACAGCTTTTCCAGTTTTAAAGGGTCAGTTTATTATCTCCTCTCATTCTCTCTGGCATGACGCGTTTTGGGTAGAAACTACCCTTGATCACATAACGGTACTTTGGTTAAGAGAACCTTAAATACTCATTTTTTTACATTTTTTTGCTGAGCACACCACGTGATTAATGGAAAGTGAAAACACACTTCTAAACAATATATATAGGGGAAGTGGCTCTTTCATATATTTCAAAGCACATTTATGTAATCTCTTTCTTATTTTTTAAATAAAACACTTTTTGTTCTATCAAGCTCAAACACATACTAGCAGCATAAATGCATTAGTGGTAAATCTGGACTTAAAATGTATAACAGTTTACAAGAATCAATTGATATGGCACATGTTATTACAAAAAATGGAGTTCTAAAACCATTAATTATATACATATTAAAAACTGTATAAAAATATATATCTAAATACAAAATTTATACTATTTCCAAAATAAATATGTCCATCTATTTATACACAATTTTAAGAAAATATGCAGTTTTAAATACATGTAAATTCTAACAGCATAAATGCTGTTATAAATATGTGCAAAATGATGCCATCTTGTAAGCTTCACTATTTGATGTTCTATAGTGCTTAGCCCAGTACTACCATTTGTGCAAATCTTCTGCGTGAATGCAGTTACATATGTGCAAATAAGCAAAAAGTGCAAACATATCCAAATACATATATCCATGTGCAAAATGACACCAGATTCAATAATCATAGTGTTCCTAACAACTGGTCCCAGTTGTTTGTAAACAGCTCACTCCAATTCCTATGTCAAAAGAATATATAAAAAGTGCTAGGTGCTGTACAAATAAAGGTGAGTTGATGCTAAAATATACAGTATTAAAAAATGTATACATGTATAAAATATGACTAATTGTGCGATTTCCTATGCCTTAACTGTAATTCATTAATATAAACATATAATCAAAAACACATTCTTTATCAAAGTGATCAAGGAGAAGTATGGCTTATTTCCTCAGTTTTATCCGGATAAGTCAAGGTTCTGTAATCCTACAACTCGTGTAGTTAATATGGATATATTGGAACTTGGTGTTATTTATTATCTTATCCTCTCTTCTCTCTTAATATTCCTTTACTACCAATTCTTCCAAAGTTTCTAAAAAAGGGAAAAAAATAACAGTGTGAAGAGAGCATAGTAGCCATATGGTTATAGATTCAGAAACTGGAGAGTCAGCAGTACCGGACTAACAAGACAAATTGTTTTACAGAAATGAATGTAAGTCCTCTGTATTATTAAGGCCCTGGGGAAACTTCAAATTAAGATTCAGAATATACTTGGTCTCTAGTTGTCGCAAGAGAGTTTCCCTGTCACCTCCCTTCCTGGGCATAGGGACGTGATCAATTACAAAGTACTTTAAACAGTTAATGTCCTTATTATGCACGGACTTAAAATGCCGAGCTACCGGATAAGCCGGATCACTGTTGATGATAGCTCTTATGTGTTGCAGGATTCTCACGTGCACTTGTTTTATCGTACTGCCCACATACCTGAGCCCACAAGTGCACGTGAGAACATACACAGCATAATCCGTGCGACAATTAAAGTTTCCACAAATTTTGAGTTCTTGTTCCCTGAATGGGGTACTGTATTTCGAAGTGTTTACCCCAAAATTGCATGCTCTACAGGTTGCACACTTAAAAAATCCTTGTTTTTCAGGTAACCAGGTTTTAACCGAGGCCCCTTCCCCTGTAGATTTGGATAAATGTGCTTCCATGGTTTTACATCTTCGAAATGTTACAGTAGGTTTGTCAGGTAGGCTATATTTTAAGACATTATCTGTTAGCACTATGGGCCAATTTTTGGTAAGAATTGCCTTGATCTTACGTTCCTGCATACTATAAGTGGTCACTAATCTTGGGGTCCCCATCTCATTGTCTTCATCTAACGTATTTTCATGGTCATTTGGAAGCAGGGATTCTCTGGATCTTCCATTGGCTTTGTCTACTGCCTTAATGAGTACGCTTTCCATGTAACCTCTGCTTCTGAAACGATTTAAAGTTTCATTCTTGCTTATTCCATATTCTTCCTGTGTGCTGCATATTCTTTTTAATCGCAGCATATACATATGTATTCCTTTTCCCCGCGGGGATTTGCTCGTGCAATCCAGAAAGTACTTTCCAAACGATTGACACCCAGTACGTAGTTCAGTTTTCTTTACAGCTCAGCCAGCAGCAACTGCTGAGCTTTAATGAATTAAAGAAAGTGAACTACGTACTGGGTGTCAATCGTTTGGAAAGTTCTTTCTGGAGTGCACAAGGAAATCCCTGCAGGAAAAGGAATACAGATTGGAACGGCTTGGCTCTGCCGTAGCTCAGGTGCACCACCATAGAGCGCCCGACAGCCTGGAAGTGGGCTGCTGGAGAAAGGATATAGATAGATATAGATATATATATATATATATATATAAATATATATTACCTACTGGCGGTCGCCAGTAGGTAGTTATAGTTAGGATTGTTTTCCATAGGAAATCCTCAACATTCTATTTGGAATAACTTTGGCCCTGGTTGAAGAATCTTAGCGAATTTCTCATAGAAGATGGCTCGGTCCTTGCGCTCCTTCCCTGAAAGTGTGGGGGGGATTGGTCAAGTGGGGGCTGAGATATAAGGGGGGTCCCAAAACGTGTTTTCTACATGTTATTTTCCATAGGACCTTTAGACTCGGCTACAGGTCGAACGGCTGAATGGATTTATAAGAAATTTGGCAAAACTGTAGAGTCCGGTTCGCAGATTACGCTTTTTTTGGAATGGTGTAAATCCGTTCAGTAGTTGTTGAGAAAATTAAAGTTAAAGTCAATTATATATCTATAGGCGCGCACCCAAGCGGCTGCGCGTGAGCGGATTTTTTTTTGCTGCGTGACGTCTGTTAACGTTCGATTCGAAGGAAATCAGGAAGTTTTGTCCGCCATTATGTCACTGCGAGTAAATATATTGTTCATTTCAAAGCGTTGAAACATGGAAAGGGGAGAAGGTAGAGATTGTCTTGCTGCGTAGGTTTTCTCGGGGTGTGCAGTAAGGCCCTTAAACGCGAAAAGATATCATTTTTTTTCCGAAAAAAAATACGGGGTGCGTGCACCCGGTCGCGCACACCTATTTACAAGAGTGTGAAAATGGAGATAAATCAGAAGTTTGAGTGCTTAGATATAAGGTGGCTCTGAAAAGAGCCCTTGTGTTAATTGAGTGTTTTCTGCATTTATAAGTAAGTACCGATGCAGAGCCTGATGTTGCAGAGGAAGATTCTGTTTCCCTCATTCGTGAAATGAACACCGTCTCTCCTATAGACGTCTTGCATGTGGTATCGCAAGTTGTTGTGGTAAATAGAACCCATGCTATAATCTCTGAGGAACGCAGAAACAGATTTATTTACATGTCTCATTGCGTTCTCAAATTGTGCACAATGTTGATTGGACCAATTCCATTTCTGTCTTTGGCATATATTGGAATATACCAAGGCAGATCGAGGAAAAAGTGTCATCAATTGTCGAAAGGTGTCTTTTAGAAGCATTTCCAGACCTACCCTAGTGATTGTGCCTAGATCGTTCCCACCACAGTGCACAATTATAAGGTCTGGTTCTGGGAGATGCATAAAAGTTTTCACCAATGGAATCAATTGGTGACATTTCAATCCTCTTTTGGCAATCCATGTTATGTGTACATTTGGTAAGCCGAGGTTGCAAATTCGTCTGCTTACTGCATATTTTTCACTCCAGTGAATATAACTGTGTCCTATTAGCCAGACCTTCATTTTCAAGGGATTTGTAGTCGTCCTCCGATCGGTTCTGGAAGTGGAATGGGAGTTAGAAGTTGAAATTCTAAATAAAGAAAAAGGAAGAGGCTGGGTGTGGTTAAAAAAATAAAAATGATTGGTTGATTGTAATAAGTGGAGATTGAACAGTACGTTGCATGTTAATGTTTATGTTAAACGAAAAGTACTATTGGGTGTGAAAAAACAAGACATGTAACAGAGCTGTGGATTGGCAGGTGTTTCTGGAGGGAAAATAGTCTTCTTAGTTTGTTGTAGAACGTTGAGACATGAACTTTTGACCTGTGCCTTCAGCAAGGTGCAGAATGAGGTGTAACCATGGAAACAGCCAGAGATGGCAGTTGGTGATGGGTTCACTCTTTGGTGCCTCTGCATCTGCACTCTGTTCTGTGGTGGCAGGCGGAGAACTGTTTGTTATTGTGGAGATGAAAGGGTGATAAGGAGAGAAATACGACATAGCGTCTGGCCTGTAGAAGCGTGGGAGCAGTGATTAAGTCTGAGTGAAGCGGAACTGTGGCGGTGCTTGGTAACCGTAAAAAAAATTTTTTAACAGTGGTATAACGGTCTGTACGGTGCGCGACCTACTAAGAAAGAGTTCACGGGCCGTAATTGGCTTGCAGGTTCTAGTATCAGTAAGTGAGGTCGAGAAAAGAAAACATTCAGGACTTTATTTATGAAGGCCTTGCGCCACCGGTGCGTCACTTTTTCCCATTTTAAAAAATGAGGCACCGGCGGCGCAAGGTCTTCATAAATAAGGTCCTCAGTTACTACAGTTGAGGTTACGTGGAACCCATGAATAGTTTTTCAATATGAAATCATTTCAGTTGAGATTATGGATTAAAAGAGAAACCGTGAATATTTGAAATGTTTATTTAAAAATGTACTGTTTTAAAGGCAAATCATTATGTAATATGAGTACAGAAATTGCAAAAAACACAGTAATTGGTATTGTCAGTAGTACATGGAATACAAACGCTATAGTTGAAGAAAAATGAATATAGTTGGAAAAAAACATTGTACACTCTTATAAGGAAGTATATCATATTTTAATAAATGGAAGAAGGTCTCTGGCCTTTCAGTTAGGGAACAATATATGAAAATGCAAGTGGTTATACATCATTACTTTATCAATCAGCTGTCTACATGCGAAGCACTATCAAGTTTGTGTTATGTTACTGTGTACGGGGAAAAAAAGGCACCAAAAGCGACAAAATGGCGAGAGGTGCATGTATGTAATCTGTTGGATGGTGCGCAAATCAGTATTGAGGAGAACTACTGTATTGATATATCTTTTGAAGGTTGCAGTATTGCATTTGAAATACAGCACAAGTAACAATGGAAATATTGTTGAAAGAACATATTTTTCTGTAAAGTATTTTAAATTAATAATTTTATAGAAAATTAAAGGAGCAGAGGCGTGTGAGGCGGAAATAAGCAGTTGAGATGCGAAATGGCGTTTACAGTTATAAAAAACTCGTTTAAAATTTACACATTAATTAGGGTACATGTAGCATATATTAGCGAGTTTTGCATCGAGTACGTTTGAAATAACCTTACATAAGATATGCAATAGAATTGTTGAGATTAGACTGTAAGAAAATTAAGTTGAAAATCGAGTAGCTGAAGAAACAAATGTAGTCCACATAAAAGATCAAAATTTAAAGAACACGAAATCATAATGTCCACTGTTAGTAAAGCCAATAGGTCTGTTCTTCAAAAGAAAATATGGAAAAGAACGTGAAGAATATAGGGAAGCAAAAGGAAATGAGGACGTCAATGGTTTGTATAAGAGTTATTGAAGCATTGTTTAGGCAAAATAGGTAGCTTCTGCTTGTAACAGGAAATCACTTTTATCATTTGAAAGTATGTCAGCCATCCAATGGAAAAGAGTAAAACAGTACTCATGATCTGTTAAAATCGGAGCCTCTTTTATTATCAGAGGGCAGGTCGGTGGGTTTTCGATGTAGTTCTCTGTTAGGAAAGAGTTAACCGTCCATTGTGTAGGCAAAGTATGCAGCAAGTGCTTCTAACAGGAAATCACTGTTATCATCTGAAAACATGTCAGCCATCCAATTGAGAAGAGGAAAGGAGCATTCATGATCTGTCATTATTGGAGCGTCTTTTACCATCATAGGGCAGCTCGGTGGGTTTTCGATGTAGCTCTCTGTTAGGAAATCTTGCGCCGCTGCGAATATATTCCAATGACCCAGAACTCCTTGTATCGCTGCAAAGGCCATAAACCCTCCGTTGTAACAAAGCTGTTCATGATCAAGTAACGGATTCATGAGGTGATTGTAATTCGGTTCAGGAGGTACCAAATTGCAGAGACATAAATCCAGGGCCCACGTGAAATCACAGCTCAGGCAATGAAATACAGGCTGCACACAGGTGAAATACGAATATCGAAATGATAATCGATATGAAGTATTCAAAGTTGAGAGTGGTAAGGTGCCGTAGTACAGAAGCATTCTCTGTCGAAATAGTTCTAAGTGGTCCGGCTCGTTTGCGAAGGCAGGAGGGACATCCATTTTGAATTTCCCAAGATGGTAAAGGAAACGGCGCAGCACTGCCGGTTGTATAGCAACTCCACAGAATTAGGTCGCCGGCTATGCAGTGGAGAGGAGCAGAATGACTTGATACATTTTCTAGGAGTCTAGTCACTTATATATTGCTTAGTAGTTATCAAAAAATTCGCTTTTCTTGAACTGGAGGATGCGTTAAAAAATAAGGGAGTGATTTGAGGAAGTTGTAAAGCAAGGTCAATTTTTTTTTACATCAATGCTGTTTTCTGTGAATGTTAGCTAAGTGTAAGATATGTGTGTGAGCAGATGCAACGTTCAGTTTTAAATGTGACAATGGCGCTCTTGTTCATGTCTTCCGATTCAAGGTCGGTATTCGCTGCCAAATACAAAGATCAAGAAACGCATGCGTGGGGTAGATAGTCTGCATTCTTAAAGGAAAGCAAATGAAGGGTTATTTTTACCGCGTTAGCATTGTCGTTTAAAAAGTTACAGTGATTTCCATTATATGTTAAGAAAGTGTCACTGATGAAGACTGAAAATAAATCTTTATAAATAACAGGGACTGGTGTATTTTAGAAAAGGTGTGTAACATTACATGAATTGTGAAAAAAAAATAATGTAATTGAAAGTGTATGGTTTGAAAATGAAAAGTAGAGGTTTATAGTTCACGTTTTGAAAGCAGTTCTAGAGGGTCAGATGCATGATAGATTTATAAAAAATAGAACATGTTTTTAAATAGTATTATGGAAGAAATATGTGCCTTTATGTACTATTTACATTATCTGCCTGTTGCCTATGCTTTGAGTTTTAGTAATCCTGTGTCTTATAAGTTTTCCAGGGGCGGTTTGAGGTTCATGGTGGGTTTGGGCAGGGAGGGTAGGTTGGGGGTTTGTAATAGGGGGTCCGGGTGGGGTGGAGTGCGGAGTTTAGTGAAGAGTGAGGGGGGCGGGGGGTTAGGGTGTTTGGTAATGGAGCAGAGTCAGAGGACGCCACATTTCTGTTATGGGGTGCCACGGAAATATGTATTTATTCTCAGAGGTTTATTATATTAAGGATATATATCAACATGGTGGCTCTTGTCGTTTTGTGGTTCTGTGCATGTTTATAATGCTGGCCCTGTAGTTTTTGTTTATGGACCTTATTACGACACACAGGGGAGCCACGTTGCATAGTTGGAGATCAGAGACTTAGGAAATAAAACTTTATAATTGTAATTTTTTCTTAAGGGGAGGCTTTAAAAGTTTTTCGAAAAACTGGTTTTCCAGGGAAGTGGGTGGAGTGTTCCGTGTAAATTGCAGAATAGAAACTAGTAAGAACCAATTGGAAGTGTTGTTTTAAAGTCACATGACTGCACATGCGTGTCTCGACGCCTGTTCGCGATAGGTGGGTGCGCGCACCCGGTCGCGCACTAAAAGAAAGCGGCGAGAAAATATCAAGTAATATGCTCTTGAAGCTTGTTTTGGTACAAAGAGTTAGTTCTGAAAAGAACTTTTTTTTTTTTTTTTTTTTGGAAACAAGTGTTTTGATGCTTTTGATTTCTTAAAGATGCTACGACATTTTTCAGTATGTCATACTATCCAAATAAAGTGAAGAAATTTAACTTTTCTTGGAGCATTTATGACTCTCAATTTTGTGTTTAATTAGAATAAAGCTTTGCTCTCCGTATACAAGAAGTTTTCCACAGTTCTTGCATTTCATGTGCACGTTCGCCAGATATGGTTTCAAGTCCATTTCAGCACTCGATGGAGATACAGGTCGTCCACCGGAAGATGTGCTGATTACTTCTGATGGTAATAGCGTGGCCTCCGTTTTTCTTGTCAAAGGTGGTCGCTCATTTCCTTCAGATTCCGAAGATGAATGCGGAACGGTAGCCATTGTAGTGAAGTCTTCGGGAAGATGTTCGACGTTGTTCTTTCTTGAGAGTAGAAAAGAAAGTGATGGAAGTGGGTGGAGTGCTGCGTGTAAATTCCAGAATAGAAACTACCAAGAACCAATTAGAAGTGTTGTTTTGAAGTCACATGACTTCACATGCAAGTGTCAGGTCCTGTACGCGATAGGAGGGTGCGCGCACCCGGTCTCGCACTAAAATAAAGCGGCGAAAACACATTTTATAATATGCTCTTGGAGCATGTTTTGGTGGAAAGAGTTAGTTCTGAAAAGAACTTTTTTTTTTTTTTTTTGGAAACAAGTGTTATGATGCTTTCGATTTCTTAAAGTTGCTACTACATTTTTCAGTATGTAATACTATGAAAATGAAGTGAAGAAATGTATTTTTTCTTGGGGCATTTATGACTTTCAATTTTGAGTTTAATAAGAACGAGGCTCTGCTCTCCATACAAAAGAATTTCTCCACACTCGTTGCATTTCATGTGCACCTTCGCAAGATATGGTCTCAAGTCCATCTCAGCACTCGATGGAGATACAGGTTGTCCACCAGAAGATGTGCTGGCCACCTCTGATGGTAATAGCGTGGCCAGGGCTCTTGTCGATGCTTTTGCATAATGCTCAGGGTGCCTTTGTTTAACATGCCGCTGCATGGTGTGTATAGAAAAGGAATATTTTCTATTTGGATTTCCCCTTGAGAGCTCCGAATTGCATATCGTGCAGGTTACTTTTGGCGCATTCACTTTCTTTTGATCTTCAGGATAAGTGAAAAATTGCCAAATGAAAGATTCCTTTTTTCTTCTTAACGGTGGTCGCTCATTTCCTTCAGATTCGGAAGATGAATGCGAAAGGGCAGCCATTTCAGCAAAGTTTTCTGGAAGATGCTCGACGTTGTTGTCTCTTGAGAGTAGAAAAGATTGTGAGGAAAGTGGGTGGAGTGCTTCGTGTAAATTCCAGAACAGAAACTACTAAGAACCAATTGGAAGTCTTGTTTTCAAGTCACATGACTTTACATGCGCTTCTCAGGACGTGTAGGCGGTGACACTATCTAGTTACGAACGTGATTTCATACTTAGGAACTAGCATTCAAAAAACCTATGAAATTCACTGAAAAAACCATAGGTTTTACACACGTTATAGTTAGGAAATAGCATTTGAAAAACCTATGAAATTCACTGAAAAAACCCTAGGTTTTACACACGTTATAGTTAGGAAGTAGCATTTAAAAAACCTATGAAATTCACTGAAAAAACCATAAGTTTGACACCAGTTATAGTTAGCTGGAAATTTTACTGACATAAAACCAATGAAATTCCACGTTATAGTTAGTTGGACTCACTATAACATGCGCGTGTAATGCACTGCTGATGACATTACATATTACATCACTCATGACATGGTCAGTGACATCACTCATGACATCACTGATGACAGACCTCCTTTAAGTGTAATGTAACCCTTAAAACACATATTGGAAAATAGAAATTAACATTTTCAAAAAAATGGAGATACCCATACCAGTTACAACAACCAATTCAGTAATTCCACCATCTATATACACATTCTCTCATTCACCAACAGTTCTATATAGTCACTCATACATATACTCACTCATCATATGTAGTGATACACCTATACATCCTGTTACACACCGACAATCATCCAAAGGTTACTCACACACATACTCACACATGCAAATAAACTATTGAACATCCATTTATTTGCATATAAAACTATACACACACTACCACGTTACTTCTAAAGAAACTTATACATACTTACTCTCTTAAACAATCACTTATACAAACACATACTTATTTAAACAGGAACTCTTTCTATCTCTTAGTCTCACATATACTGACTTATATATATCAATACTCACATATACTAAATTAAAACATATCTCGTTACTGATAAAGACACTAGTGAGGCAGGCATTCACTCACTAACACACACATATACACACTCAACCACCCATACAGTCCTGCACATATGCTGTCTTCTAAACACATACAAAGAGAGAGTTAGTCATTCATGCATCTATGTGATTAGTAATACCCCCACAAAACCATACAAACACTCATACTGATACTAAAAAAACATCTAAGAACCCAAATACCTACACATGTAGGTACTCATCAACCCATGCAGCCACTTATTCACAAAGTGAAACACTGATACATATATTTAAATATTTAAACATTACTCGCTAATATATGTATTCACTAAGATACACTTAATAAGCCAGTTATCCAATCATTTCTTTTTGAAAAAAACATTCATTAAGACAATAATTTAAACATTTATTCTTCCCTCGACCTTTACATATACATATATAAAACATATTTATTTTTTAGAAAGACACACATTCACTGGATGGTGTCATAAGTGATGTCACTGACCATGTCATGAGTGATGTAATATGTAATGTCATCAGCAGTGCATTACACGGGCAAGTTATAGTGAGTCCAACTAACTATAACGTGGAATTTCATTGGTTTTATGTCAGTAAAATTTCCAGCTAACTATAACTGGTGTCAAACTTATGGTTTTTTCAGTGAATTTCATAGGTTTTTTAAATGCTACTTCCTAACTATAACGTGTGTAAAACCTAGGGTTTTTTCAGTGAATTTCATAGGTTTTTCAAATGCTATTTCCTAACTATAACGTGTGTAAAACCTATGGTTTTTTCAGTGAATATATATATATATATATATATACACAGCTATTCTATGAGAAGTTCCAGACCGATTTTTGTTTGGCTGATCAATATAACGTAGCCTGCATATAATAAGTTCGATATGACCATAGATCCTAATTTTGGTGCGTGAGAATTTACTCCATCCAGTTTAATCAAAAGGTCTGCTAAAAACAAGTTAAATAAATATGGTGCAAAAACACAACTCTGCTTTAGGCCTTGATTTGTCATTATTTTCTTTGATAACATGGATCCATCACCAATTCGCAACCTCGTCCAAGTTTTCGTATATAATAATTGGATGGCCTTTAAGATTGGTTCTGGGATACCCCAAAAAAGATAGCATTTGCCACAAAATCAAATCAAAATCACAATCAAAAGCAGATGTATAATCAACAACACAAATAGAGCGCTGTTTCTTGTGTTTAGGTTTATCAATTAGAAATGATACCGCCAGTAAGTTTGTTTTCGTGCCAGTTCCTTGAGAGAATCCTTAATGATTTGGGGTTATAATATTTTCTTTGCCTATTCCAGCAGCTCACTAAGAATCACATATTTAGCCTCAATGTCTTGGAGGGTAACTAGGTGATAATTTTCAAGCTGGTGCCTATTTCCATTCTTAAAAATGGGATTGCTTATTGATCCCATCCATGAGTTGGGTATCACCTGTTGCTGGAGTGCGCTTTTGTATACAGATGTTAATATACTTGCCCAAAACACTGTATTTGATTTAAAAAGAGCTTGCGGAAGCCCATTCGGACTGGGAGCCCGATCCTTCCTGCCTCTTTGTATTACTTTGCCCGTTTGGCATTCTGAGAACTGGTAGGGGGCCTCTTCCTGTGAGCCTTGCTGATTTCTTGTTGGCTAGCTCTGTGAGTTTGGATGCAATAAGATTTAGTCAATAGAGGGTTTAAAGTGTTCCATCAAGAAAGTTACCCAAATTGCTTCCATCAGATTAGAGCTTGTTACTCGGCTTGCTGCACGATTTAAACTGTTCACAAATTGCCAGAAATCTTGTGGTTTTTTTTTCTTGGAGAGAAATAGGACCTTTGCAGGGAGATTTTGTTTTGCCTCTCTTTTGTCTTTTCAGATTGCATTTCTGTACTGTTTGTTAATACTATTGAAAATTCTGCAATACTCTAGGCTAACTGGAAATCTCTTGGCCTGCCTCCTATCGCGATTCAGCTGTGTCCACGATGCACAACAGTGTGCCGTTATTATAATTTTCCTTTGTTCACCTGAGTTAGATTTGTTTCAGATTGACCATGTACATCTGAAAATGTGATGATTGTCCATTATTTCCCAAATAAAGAGGGACCAGTTTGCAGTTGTTAATGTGCTTTTATTTGATATTTAATGGTTAAAATGTAAAGTGTTAACTTATTTTCGATATTTCTGTACTGGCAGCAACGTTAAAATACTGGTCCCTTGCTGCCCAATGTTTCTGTGCTTGGAGTGAGGGAAGCTTGCACATTCCTGTCCCTCTGGTACCCGTGTTGCTAGGGAGGCTTCCATTCCTTTATCTATTTTGTGTACAAAGCCATGCACAGCTGCTACTACTGCTGTACATGTGCTGTGCAACAATGCTCTTTACAGCTGTGAGGGAAGCTTGCCCTGCTGAAGTCTGGTGGGCCTGTTTGCTTGTGAAGGAAACAGGCACTGCTGCTCCCATGCTGTCCCTGTTTTATGACATGGAAGCTTGGAGGGCTACTGTGTGCTCTTACTGCTCGGCATGAAGAAAAGATACACTGCTTGTGTCCATGCTGAACCTATACTGTTTGAGGGATGAGTGCACTGTGGCTGTCTGCAATGTAACACTGTAAATACTCTTCGTATGAAGAACCCTTGCACTCATGCCCATGCTGCACCTGTGGTGTGTGAAGCTTGTAATGCTAGAAAGTATGCATCGCCTATTGTGAGTGAAGCTTGTGGTTCTAGTATTTATCCAGCACGTTTGACTCTTGTAATGCTACCACTTATGCAGCAACCATTTTATGTGAAACCTGAAATGCCAGTACTTATGCTACTTATGTACTCCCCATGAGACCACTATACTGCGCGAAACATGGCGCCCTTTCACATGGTCATAATGGACGAGACACTTGTCTAGCTACCGGGGGCCATTATCACCCTCAAGCTGCTTATGACAGAGAGGTTATTCCTTATTAAATCTACTACTCCCCCACCCGCCCATCTTTTAACACTGCACAGAACACCACTCCAACTCAGACCCACACACGCCTTTACGGCTTTATCACTCAAAAGATCTCCGAAAAAGTAACCCCTTGGGGGACCCATAGGGCATTGCAACAAGGGGTGGTGATGGACAGAGTTTCTGAATTAAGCAGAATACTCTCACCCAGTCAAGAGATCAGGGCTAGATCCAACACCGTTTTTTAGCTCACTGCACCATCCCAGCTCAGAACCTGGCTATATGCAAATTAGTCTGTTCCTGTCCCAGTGCATGATGGGAACAGGGCAAACCAAACTACCAAGCCAATTCTTACACTGGGAAGGAAACAAGCTTCCGGGGACCGGTTTCTGGCATTTCAGCCGTCGTCGGCCCGGCTAGCTTGAATCCTGATGGTGCAATGAGCAAGGGACTCACATCTGAGTATACCCTTCCACGCTTAGGGTGGACAAAATATTTAACAACAAGGGGTGGTGATGGACAGAGTTTTTGAATTAAGCAGAATACTCTCACCCAGTCAAGAGATCAGGGCTAGATCCAACACCGTTTTTTAGCTCACTGCACCATCCCAGCTCAGAACCTGGCTATATGCAAATTAGTCTGTTTCTGTCCCAGTGCATGATGGGAACAGGGCAAACCAAACTACCAAGCCAATTCTTACACTGGGAAGGAAACAAGCTTCCGGGGACCGGTTTCTGGCATTTCAGCCGTCGTCGGCCCGGCTTGCTTGAATCCTGATGGTGCAATGAGCAAGGGACTCACATCTGAGTATACCCTTCCACGCTTGGGGTGGA
The DNA here is from genome assembly GCF_964263255.1 of Lissotriton vulgaris. Lineage (NCBI taxonomy): Eukaryota > Metazoa > Chordata > Amphibia > Caudata > Salamandridae > Lissotriton > Lissotriton vulgaris. The sequence goes on along the minus strand of NC_141691.1, from coordinate 2,052,477,744 downwards.
CAAAATATTTAACAACAAGGGGTGGTGATGGACAGAGTTTCTGAATTAAGCAGAATACTCTCACCCAGTCAAGAGATCAGGGCTAGATCCAACACCGTTTTTTAGCTCACTGCACCATCCCAGCTCAGAACCTGGCTATATGCAAATTAGTCTGTTCCTGTCCCAGTGCATGATGGGAACAGGGCAAACCAAACTACCAAGCCAATTCTTACACTGGGAAGGAAACAAGCTTCCGGGGACCGGTTTCTGGCATTTCAGCCGTCGTCGGCCAGGCTTGCTTGAATCCTGATGGTGCAATGAGCAAGGGACTCACATCTGAGTATACCCTTCCACGCTTAGGGTGGACAAAATATTTAACAACAAGGGGTGGTGATGGACAGAGTTTCTGAATTAAGCAGAATACTCTCACCCAGTCAAGAGATCAGGGCTAGATCCAACACCAACATGAGTCCCTTTCTCACTGCTCCATCAGGATTCAAGCAAGCCGGGCCGAAGACGGCTGAAATGCCAGAAACCGGTCCCCGGTAGCTTGTCTCCTTTCTGGTGAAGAATTGGCTTGGTAGTTTAGTCTGCCCTGTTCCCATGATGCACTGGGCCAGGGACAGACTGATTTGCATATAGCCAGGTTCTGAGCTGGGATGGGGCAGTGAGATAAATAACGGTGATGGATCAAGCCCTGATCTTTGGACTGGGTAAGAGTGGTCTGCTCAATTCAGACACTCTGTTCATCACCACCCCCTTTTCTGAACCATAGGGCATTGCAGCGCCGGCCCAATGAGGAGCACCTCCCATTGATGAAGCATGACAACCTTTGGGTGTGTGAGGGCACCAAGACAAGGACATAGTATCCTATGGCATTATATTAAGAGAACGACTTTCTTCCCCTCTTTCCATCACATTTTTCGTGGGAACTCTGACTTCCACATACAACGATTCTACATTTCAGGAGAATGAGTCACTGGACCTAGATCCAGCTCCTTGTCCCCCCCCCATGTTTAGGGCTTGACCTCTGCCAATGCGCTTGCACATTGCAGATGTCGAGACATATTGGGGCTTAACGAGGGCTTAACCAAACGGGCGATTTGATGCTGTGTCCGTGAAAAAAGCACGTGCATGCATCAAAGCCACCAGCCTCCCTCCTCACGTCCTGCAGTCTCCTTTAAAACTCCATTGTTTCACCAAGAGGAAAAGTATACACATTTCGCTCGTCTTTTATCCTATGGCTAACATGTGCATTACTTTAAATCTAGTTGTCCCCTTCCACCTACAGTACATTGAACAGAATGAGGAGCAATACCTTGAGGCACTTTACATAAAGCGCTCCTGGCTCTCTAGACTGCATTCGTTTCAGGTTGTGATTTTTGTTGGTGCAACACGCACAGCTTGATATTTGAGAAATATCCATCCACCCTCTTTTCTACTGTGAAATGGACCCCACACATGCTCACACACTTATTCACAGAGAAGCTTTCCATTATTTGCTTTGGGGCATTGTGCAAATGTGAGACACTGCCCCAGGCATCTGTCTTTGAAAAACAAGGTCTCAAGGAAGCAGTCTACCCAGGGTAATAGTGCATTTTGTCCCACAGATTGGTGTGATGTTTACAAAATGCGGGTTCTCGAATGACAAGGGTCCAATGTCACATAGACTGACAGCAACGGATCATGCTGACTTTTTGTGGTAAGGATGTGTGCAAACTATGACTTCACCCACTCTTAAGGGGCACCTTAGTGTAATGTGGTGCAGGGGATAAGTCAGGGGACTGGTGCCTTTGTTTCGCAGCAATGATATGCACACATTAGGAGGTTGTACATTGCATGCATAAAGATTGTTACATCCGTAGATGTGCTAGACATGTTTTCCAACCCCTTTGGAGCATGATATTTCCCCCTTGGGTCTCTCAGCTGAAAATAAGACCATGCCATTTTTCCTTATTCCCAAAAGTAAATGCGGTGTGATTCCGGTGGCGCTGGGCGCCTGAAACACATGAGTGTGGCTGAAGCACAGTAGCTTAAGCTTGGACATGCGGTGCGAATCAAGGCAAAAAACAGTCATCTCAGTGAAAAGCATGGATCTACCCATTAAAACATTCTTTTGATGCACTGTGTATTTCGCTTATTTTTATGCCATTGACTGTAATGTCTTCCTTGAAAACTGTGCATTCAGTTGTGCGTGGCACAATATCTAGGAAGTGCACGTTATTGTTATTCCGAGACAGCATCAGGTGTTGTTCGATGCTGCAATATTAACCTTCCTCTCTATTAGCCCAGGCATCAGTCATTAATTGCCTTTAGTCTGAAAGCAAAGTACACATCAAGCATGTGCAAATTAAAACCAGGAGTGTTTCTTTTCTTCTTTTCAACGTGGATTCAAGTGTGCAGCGCTGTTTTATCGGCCTGTCTTTGCTCCCTGCTTATCTGTCTATCTCTGGATTACACAGTCAATAAAACTAATTAGACCTGGCATCTCACAGACATGCATCCTTAAACCACAGAGCGCTAATAGTGCGCAGGAATTCCTTCCCTACCCTTTTCAAATTACATCCAACTCTCGGGGGGGATTTCTCTGTGGCTACAGGTAATAAGATTCAATCTGTTTTGCTCTTTGGCTTCTCATCTAGGCCCTCGGAGGTCTTAAAGAATCTCTTATTTTTTATCTCGGCCTTGCCTTCCATTCTGCAGTGTAATCCACGCATCTGATCTCTCTCTGTCCCCTATTGTCTCCCCTCTCAGATTTTGCTGGACGATCACATTGTGAAAACAACGCGCATAAAAGGCTGCCCGTTTATTACGCCCTTCGAGGGTACCACCCCAGCATCACTCAGCACCACCCCAGCATCACTCAGCACCACCCCAGCATCACTCAGCACCACCCCAGTATCACTCAGCACCACCACAGCATCACTCAGCACCACCACAGCACCACTCAGCAACACCACATTATCCCTCAGCACCACAACAGCATCACACGTCGCAACCACAGCATCACTCAGCACCACCCCAGTATCACTCAGCACCACCCCAGTATCACTCAGCACCACCACAGCATCACTCAGCACCACCACAGCACCACTCAGCAACACCACATTATCACTCAGCACCACCACAGCATCACACAGCGCAACCACAGCATCACTCAGCACAACCACAGCATCACTCAGCGCAACCACAGCATCACTAAGCGCAACCACAGCATCACTCAGCGCAACCACAGCATCACTAAGCGCAACCACAGCATCGCTGGTTCAAATATGTTCTTTCTATGTTTCAAGCTGTTTTCAAGCTTTCACGCTTTATTACAAATCACAAAAAGATGTTAATATTTCACTTCTGTTCTTGGATTTTCGTCACAATAAAAAACACTGAACATAATCTTCACAAAAGTTATTTACAAAAGTTTAAGCTATTGCCATTACAAATTAAATAAATTATTTAAGTATTAATTATTTAAAAAAATTAAAAGCCATTGTTATTTGTAATATCAATACATCAAAGTCATGTAAATACAAAACATGTTGCATTACAAATGCTATAGTTGTCACATTTGCGAAAGTTATAACTATTAGCATTGTAAATGACAAAGCTAATAATTTAGCTATTTTAAAAAATAACACATACATAAAAAAAATTCATTTATAAGACCAATAACTCAAACTTTCCTAATGCGAGCCCTATTGCATTTCCAATGCTTGTTTGTGTAGTACTTATGTTACTCTTGCTGTGTGTGAAGTTTTTAATGCTAGTACTTATGCAAAACCGGTTGTATGTCAAGCTTGTAATGCTACTACTTATGCAGCACCTTTGGTTTGTGTGAGAGAGATGCTAGTTGTACTTCCCCTGCCGATGTGTTTTCCTGTTCTATGAGAGATTTACAAAATTGCTACATTTGCTATTGCATCCTGCCCCCTCAACTTCGACCTCGGCACTATAGTCCATAAATAACTGAGGAAGGGAGTGGCCCAACAGGGCAGCGGGGCCGCTGGCATTAGAGAGGAAAGAACTCTACACATGGTGATGGGAAAGCTAAAGAAACTGAGAAAATGTAATAAGTGAGAGTGAGCAAAGGAAGACTAAAGTCCATAAATAACTGAGGAAGGGAGTGGCCCAACAGGGCAGCGGGGCCGCTGGCATTAGAGAGGAAAGAACTCTACACATGGTGATGGGAAAGCTAAAGAAACTGAGAAAATGTAATAAGTGAGAGTGAGCAAAGGAAGACTAAAGTCCATAAATAACTGAGGAAGAGAGTGGCCCAACAGGGCAGAGGGGCCGCTGGCATTAGAGAGGAAAGAACTCTACACATGGTGATGGGAAAGTTAAAGAAACTGACAAACTGTAATAAGTGAGAGTGAGCAAAGGAAGATGGAAACAGGAGACAAGCATTTACAATGCAATGGTCTCGGCATTATTAAAGGTAGAGCTATTGGCATGGCTCATGACATTTTTTTAAAAATCATAAATAAATGGCATTGTCATTTACATTGCCAATAGCTTAATCGTTAAATAAATGGCATTGTCATTTACAATGCCAATAGCTTAATCGCTCGCAAATGCATGACCTATTGCATTTACACCCACACAGAGCCACACACACAAAGCCACCCACAGTCATTCACATAGAGCCACCTACACAGAGCCACCCTCACACAGACAGAGCCACCCACACGTAGAGCCACCTACAAAAAAAGCTATCCACAGAGAGCCACACACACACACACACACACACAGAGCCACACACACACACACACAGAGCCACACACACACACACAGAGCCACACACACACAGAGAGCCCCCCATACACAAAGCCCCACACACACACACAGAGCCCCCCACACACACACAGAGCCCCCCCACACACACAGAGCACCAAACACACTAACACACACAGCCCCACACACACAGAGCCCCCCACATACACAGAGCCCCACACACACAGAGCCCCACACACGCAGAGCCCCCCCACACACACAGAGCCCCCCCACACACACACACAGTGCCTGTGGGTGCTGGGGGTTCGGGTCCTCTATTTACCTTCTCTTGCACGTCACTGTAGAGCAGGGAGGGGTGGGGGCTGTACATGAGAATTATCCTCCTCCTCTGGTTCCTCCAGTCTCTCCCTCTGTCAGTCTCTGCTCAAAGCAAACATGATGGCGGCGGGTCCTATCCAGCAGAACGGCACCCACAGCGGCGGGGAGGTGCCCACCGACCTGGACCCTCCCGACTCCAGGAAGAGGCCACTGGAGGCGCCCTCCAAGGCGGGCAGCACTAAGAGGACCAACACGGGCGGTGCGTACCTACTGGGAGTCAGCAGGGCGAGTGAGCCGGCGAGATCAGCACCCCTGCGGCCCACTGTGTAACCGGGGCCGCCCTGACTCTGGGCCTCATGGGCACTACAATACCCACGAGCCATCGCCCCCATGGAGCCCTACTCACCGGCTCTGAACGCTGCTGGTCTCCGCTCCTCCTTTACTCGCGGTGGGTGTAGCTATGCGGCGGCACTCCCGGAACTCTCTCCTCACGAGAGCCCCGCCCTTACAAGGCGCTCCTTTTCCCGGTCCCCCATCTCGGGACCGGGACTCAGAGTGTGGAGCACTCATGGCTCCGGGACGCTTCTCTTCGGCCGGCTTCTCCTCCAGATGCTGCAGGGCTCCCTCAGCTCACGGGGGCCCTGACGACCAGCCGCCATGCTTTTTCTTCCTCAAGATGCACATCCCGGGGCTCCCATCGCTCATGGGAGCCCCGCACCAGCACACCCCATCGGCCCCAATCACTGAGTACTCATGGCTCGGGGACGCTTCTCTTTGGCCGGCTTCTCCTCCAGATGCTGCAGGGCTCCCTCAGCTCACGGGAGCCCTGCTGACCAGCCGCCATGCTCCTTCTTCCTCACGATGCACATCCCGGGGCTCCCATCGCTCACGGGAGCCCCGCACCAGCACTCCCCATCTGCCCCAATCACTGGCCTCGGCAGGACTTCAGGCGGCACACGGGGCTCCCTCTTCGCAACGGGAGCCCCACAGGATTTTGATATAAGCCCCGTCCTTTTCAGACTGGGGGGCGTGTTTTTTGTTGAGTGACGGATGAAGTCACGGTGAGAAAGAACGCAAAAAACAAACCCCCGAATTCGAAAAAGACGGGGCTGAAGGGGAGTGACGCCCCTCTCCTCCAATGGCTGGCCAGCATTTACGAGGCCAGCCAATGGAGAAGAGGGGCGGGTTCAAGCCCCCTAACTAAGAAACATTAAATCTTCAGACCGAACTGCGCAAGCGCAGCCTACGGTCCTCGACCTAAAAAATAACCCTCGAGAGCAAAAGAAAGAAGAGGAAAAACTAAATGCAAGATGTGGAGAAGGTAGAAAAAAAGAAACACAGGGATATGAAAATACATACATAGAAAAGAGAACAAGGCAGGGAACAATGGAAGGAAATCGAATTAATGGGATTAAAGTAAAGAGAGTATTAGAAAAGTCAAAGAATGGGAAAAAGAGCATGAGTGGAAGACCTAATGATAAGGCCCAATGGGAGCAGGAGACAAAGGGACGGAAAGGGATAAATTAATTTAATGTAAGTTGGATAATGAGTTGACAGGGGCGGCAGAGGCATAGCAGGAGGAGGGGAGAGATGAGATGGCAAGGAGTCATGGCAAAGTGGGGGAGGATATGTGTAATGCATGGAAGTAGAAAAGGGATATGAACTGAGGGAAGAAACAGAGGCTAGAGGGAGATGAAAGGAGAATTGGAAGTTGGATCAGTAAGGGGAAAATGTGGGGATATTGTAATAGCAGTCTGATAGAAGCTGGAACATCCATATGAGAATGAGAAAGGGTGGAAATGAGGAAACCAAAGAGGGAAGTGTCATAGCATTAGAGGAGTGTCTGTAAACCGGAAAAGAAGAGATGAAGAAAACCAAAGTTGTAGGGGGCAAATTTGGTTACCATCCTTGTATTGACAAAGCCCTCAGTGTCACATGCAATGATTGATTGTGGTACAGATGCTGCTTCTCTGCCTGTCTACACTGACCTACCCTGACCTATTGCACCTCCCAATCTCATTCAATGCAACTGCCTGTCTGTTGGCTTCTGTGCACCCACTCAAAGATCCTACAGCACTGATCTGTAACACTCGCACCTGGTTAGGACCAGTGGTTGTCCGATGAGTCCATCTAAGATTCCCCAGGCAGCCCCATCAGGTCAACAGTAGATGCAGATGTTACTAACGGCAGGGCTTAGTAAGCAATGGTGCACTGCCTTGAAGTACGTATAGTGATGTAGTGCTGCACATTTCCTTCACCAGTACAGCTTGTTGTCTACTATTGTGCATTCAGTAATTGAAAAAGAAATTTAAATCCAACCATTTAAAACTAAACATCTCTCATATTACTTGTATTCCATTCCCACTTAATTCACAAAGTGTTTCCTCCATACCGCTTCATTTATAATAGTGTAAGGTAAGCCTGAATCCATAAAACGTTTTATATCGAGTCCTCATCCAACACTAAGGCTTGTATTGTACCAGCAAACATCTATCTGTAACATTCAAAATCAGTTTTGTCTTGAGATCAGAAAAGTATTCTGACTTATCTTCATCATTACTACTTGAGTCACCTTCAGATTCTTCACACTCCCTTACGCAGTTAACAGATTTAGTTCTCTTCTTGCATACCTTAGCAGAATGCCCAATTTTTATTTTGCATCTGTTTTATTAAGTTTTAAGCAAGGTTAAGTAGACGTCTTACCAGGATAGGATACATTTCCACTGATATTTAATTACAGCATGTGGATTATTAGCAGGATCCAATATGATACTGAATGCTTGGTACAATACATTGCCATACATAGCAGAAAAACAGGCACATATTAATATGCGAATGACAGATAGTACATGTTCGGTAGCACATCATGGAACAGGCAAGATGATCTTGATAAACAGTAGGGCCCGCAGCATGCAGAGTAGACCGAAGAATAAATGATGCCAGCATCCAATAAGACAACAAACTAAAGAAAATAGACCAAACTAGAGTACCATGCCTCTCCCAGCAGACTCCAATCACCTGTAAAACCAATGACACACATGGTTCTGCTGTTCAATTTACGGAGATTTAATCCTGGTGTGGGGTGAGAGAGGAGAGGCTCGCCACCCCACGATGTGCCCACTGTGCAATGTTGCCTCAGGTCTCCATATCCTTGTCGCCTTCCCCCACTGCAAGAGTCGGAGAGTTCTGGATCGGGATGCTCCTCATTTTGAAAATCATACAGAATGGCGTCCCAATTGGCAGCAATGGGGTACTTACATAGCAGTAAGTTATCCTCCCTATGCAGCGCAAAAGGCATTTAGCGGTCACATGATTTTCTGCAGGGAGTGAATTCACAGTTTACTGGCTGCTAGATCTGACATAAGGTCAACCCACAGGTTCGCCCGACACAGTAGTAGGCTGAGTCGGCCAATTAAAGCTTGCAATTTTACAATAAGCACATCGTAAGGCAGGAAGTAGATAAGACCCAATCCTACCACTTACTTACACTTAGTTCTTCCTACCACGCATGAGAATATGGACCCCCCCACTCCTCCAGGAAGCTCACTGCTCTTGAGTCCAGTGGTGTCTCAACCTGTTATCTCATAATTGCTTGCTGGCTTAGTTCACGCACACATGCTTGCCCAGTATTTGGCAGCTGACTGGTTAACAAAGTCATCCCATCATTTGCATCAAAGGACTCGCCCCAAAAAATTAACGTTAATGGTAAAAAAGAACCCTATCCTCATGAATTGTTCTCCCATCATATGTTTAAGATAATGCAGTGGCATAGTCAATTCCTTTGGGGGACAAGAAGGTCTCATTAATATATACTTAGGGCCCAATTTATACATTGGTGATATGTATACTCTATCGCAACTTTAACGGAGTGTACATACTGCCAGCATGAAAGTCCGCCCGTCCGATTTTAATGTGGGCAAACTGTCTGTTTGGCCTCAGCAGAGACTTATCCCCGTTTGGATGTGTGGACATGTAGCCATTTTTAGGTCTCGCCTGACGATGCAGGGCGAAAGCGTTGTTGCCAGCGAGATCTATTGTTATTGACTTGCCTCTCATGCGGTAGACCGGGGCACGCGCCGATTGGGGTCTGTGGATGCGCTTGTGAAGACGCGTGCTTGCTTCTAAAGACGCGCTTGCTTCTAAAGTGTGTACAGCTGGTTGGCGGCTTGGCGTGACGCGTTAATTAGGCTGGAGTTTATTTTCACTTTCTTTTTTTGAATGCGCATGCGCGCTGCAAGCGCGGCACGCTCCGTCGTGTTTCCTTCAGCCGGGGCCCTCAGCGGGTAAAGTCTGCGCTATATAAAAACGCATTAAATAAATAAATCTCTCTATCTGTCACCTGGAAGTTTGTGAAACCAGGAATGCTTTTGTGTACATTTCCTCAGCGGCCGCGTTGTTGCCACTGTATATCCCGTCTTCTGGAGAGCCCAGGCAGCGCCACCCCGGGAGCTGGCCTGGCTGCAGTCAGTCCGGACAGGGTCATGTGAGGTCTGGCGCACCTGTACATGGTGTACAGCGGCAGCCCAGCCAGTGCAGTGCGCCATGGCGCGTCCCCTGCCATCTGCCTCGCTCTTCGCCGCACTCCCTGCCCCACCCCCGCGTGTTTATCAAACAAACTTTTAACTAGCACTGCCCGCTCCAATTCGTTACCTTCTAACAGCAGAGCAAACCCCTCAGAGTCTGAAGCTTCGTACGCCATTTACGCAACAATTCGAAATGGGGTGGGAGGGAATACTCACAGCGGAGGACTTCAGTTTCATCCTGCAGCAAAGCCGGAAGAGGCAGAGGGAGGGAGTGAGTGCATGTGACGTCAGCTCCACACCCCTGCTGCCTGCTGCCACACTGCAGAATGCATGCCCTATCGAGGCTCCTTCAAAGCCCTTGGTGGCACGCTTAACTCCAGTGCAGCCTCTCCCGGGCGGTGCTGCTTACAAGATGCATCGAACCCTGTGCAGGGTCTGCAAAAACCTGGAAATCAGGGAGCCAAACTGCTTGTTTTACTTGGTTTAACTTTTCAGAAACACTATACCTGCATAGCAACCTGCTGCAGACTGCTTATGTCACTGTATCCGATGTCTTAGGAAAATGAAAAGGAATCAAGGAGCGTCGCTGCAGCACCCACCAGCTCCTGTTTCTGATGACTTAGCTGAAAATTTACTTCCCACAATGCCCCTGGCAAGCAGTCTGTATCAGAGCTAGAAAAGTGTACAACGTATCTAGCAAAAAATAATAAATAAGGCACTTGGGGCCATATGTAGGTAAATGGCATTTACCGAATCGTAAATACCGAATTTTACCGATTCGGTATTTACAATTCGGTAAATGCCATGTAGGTAATTATTCTGTAAATATTACCGAATCGGTAATATGCGGTAATTACCGAATCGGTATTTACTGATTCGGTAATTGCCATTGATTCCTATGGGCCTTGAGGCCCATAGGAATCAATGGCAATTACCAAATCGGTAAATACCGATTCGGTAATTTTACCGATTTGTCAAGGGGGACAGGGTGTCACTTTGACACCCTGTAGCACCCCTGATTTTGGCTTGTGTGCAATGTGACACACATACATGCCCTTAGGGCATGTATGTGTGCCACATGGCACAGGTGTACATGCACAGATGTGCATGTACACAGATATTCGTTATTTACCATGCCATTGTATTTCATGGTAAATAACGAATTTCTAAGGGCCTGTGGCACTGTTTCCAGTGCCACCTACATCCCAAAATTCCGATTCTGTACATTTACCGAATCGGTACTTTACCGATTCGGTAAAATTACCGCTTCGGTAAATATACAGAATCGGTAATTTTCAGGCCCCCTACATCTGGAATTACGAATACCAGTCGGTAACGGCCGAAATCGGCCGTTACCGACCGGTATTTTCCCACCTACATATGGCCCTTGGTCGCTTCTTTTCCCTACTTACTTCGGAGTAAGCTTTCCTCCATGTGATCTTCCTCTGCTTTGGGTTGTAATTTGATGCCGGAGTCAAGATTAGAGATTGTTGACTCAATGTTGACATCCGAGCCATGTCTCTCTCCGCTGACAGCATGGCTCAATGGGCGAAAAAGTTGAAAGATTAGCCAACTTCCTCTAATTTAAAAGCCTTATTTGTCGCGTTTTTCTGTTTTTCTTTTTTAATCCCAAACTGTACCCGGCATTCATTCCCTGTGACAACATGTAATAAACCAGAACAATAAAAAGTTCAGTGCTGACACGAGCGCCAATCAAATACCCTTGCTTGCTTCTCGATAGTGAAAATCAGTTACAATAAATGGTGTCCAAAAAAAATAGAATGAGGAAAAAATAGTCTTGTGCTGACCACTTTAATTGTAGTGAAAGTACTTTTAAGCGACGCTGTCACGTCCCAGCGCTCCGTTTCTTTCTGTACAGTCATAAAAATAAGTCTGCGTTTTTCATCGGCCTGATGAAGACCCACATGTAAGGGAATACTTACCCTACACCGCTCAGGGTCGAAATGTAGACTACTACTCCCCATACCCGCTTCTACCCCTAGCACGAATTTAACTGCTGCTTCCATAAGCCTGGTTGTTTGAAATTCTATGAAAATTTGTGATACCAATGTCTGGCTCCTGTGGGAAGCCAATATAAACCCTGTCTGTCTGTAAATAAGTATGTTTTACCTGTACCACGTTCCCCACCCGACTACACTTCCTACCACTTCACGTTTCCTTTCCCACCCCTTTCCCCTATGGGCACCAATATTTACCAATTGATGATCTCATGTAATGTATACTAATGTGGTTTAGTACTCTGTGATTAAATAACATTGTACTCTTGAATTTTACGGAATTTGTTCTAATTCTTTCTTCAATTTGTGAATCAATCTGTCCTCCCATTCTGGGACCCCTCTTACTGTAATATTAACAAAAACCTCATCACACCCAGTGATTTAAATAAGGAAGGCTTACCAGGCAATTTCAGGATGGTTGAAAGGGGCGAAAGATAACCTTTAACGGCACCCAAAGCAAGGCATTTCTGGGCAAGGGATAGAACAAAAGAAAGGATATCTGAAAATTTCACCAGGATGGGGTAAATTTGGCATGGACTGCACCAAACTACAGATTTGTCCCAAAACAGGCGTTTACAGTCTTTGTCGAGGGACACCTGGCTGCCAAAAAGACACAAACTACCTCTGGAGGGAGATCAAAGGCATTCAGCTGGTGCTGCTCAATCACCATGCATGAAGGGGGAGATTGTGATGGCCTGTGTGGCCTTGCTGCTGCGACAGAAGATCTTCCTGGAGAGACAGCCTAATCGGAGGGTAGATGCTTCGGCCCATGGGTTCTGGATACCATGCTCCCCGTGCCCAATCTGGAGCCACTAAGATGACTTGGGCCCTGTCGGTCCTGATCTTCTTGAGAACTCAGACAGTTGTATCAGCCGAAAGGGGTACAGTAGTCTTGAGTTCCACATGAAGCAGAAGATGTCATCAAGCGAGCAGAGGTGCTGTCATTGCACATTGTTTGCAGTGGTGAAGAGACCGTGCCAAGATTCTCCCCATTCATGGAAAAGAACATGCACCACCTCTGGATGTAACCGCCAGTTGTGATCCACTGTTAATTAAAGTGGAATGATCCCTTGTCCCACAGAGCCTAGAGATACAGCAGTATATAACCACAATGGGTTCTGTTGGGAACGGAATAGTTATTCAACAGTCAACTTTACGATGTCTGTCGGAAAGCCTCCAAATGGCATTTGGGTTGTTCGAATCTGATTTGGATCCCACGTCTCCGACCGACTCGGAAGCACATCTGATCGACCGATTACGATAGTCAGAAACTGTTCGGTCGTTCCGACCAGGTTCTGATCGGCATTCAGAGAAACCGAGTCAGTCGGAGCAAAATCGTACAGGTCTATGGACTGTGTTTCCGACCAACTCATTATGATGCCGGATTCAGGCAGCCTTTCCGAATCGATTTGTCCGACACTGATCGGCTGTCGAAATCCAACTTTGGGGCCCGTAGCAGGTCTCCCTTAACCCGGAGACCTACGGTTGGTGCCCGTGGGGGTACCCATGGGTCCCCTCTTTCCAGCCAGGCATGGTGCGGCAGTCATTATGTGGTGCCCGCCAGAGGGTGCAAGGTTTTCCTTGTCCACCCCTTTTTTCAATGGGAGCCTTTGTTCTCGGTCGGAATACAGGCTCCCATTGAAAACAATGGGAGTCCGAACGAACGGTGTTCGGAAACATCACAATCGGTCGGTCAGACTCCCCGAATCCGATTCGGTCGGAAATGATTCCGAGACTGGGGCGTTCAGAATGCTTTCCGGCCAACATCGTATTAAAGCCCTAAGACTTTTCATTTTAACATATCAATAGATGATTTACAAATCACGAGTCTGAGTTTCCTTCTTATATTGTCATTCATATATCGAGGCTTACAGAAAAAAGTAAAGAAAGACTGGCCCAGACAGTGACAAACGTGAAGTGTTTGTGCAATGTGGCCAAGTGATTTAAACAAAACACTACAAAGAGACAACACATTCAATTACATAAATCAATTACATCAGGATAGTGCCCTTTTGTTTTTGGGGGAATCTGTATTAAAATGGATTACTTAGTTAACTGAAGGTGCTTTCTGCCTTATTCAGAGTACATGCAGGGTACAACATATGTATGTTCGACTTTTTGACCCTTCTTAGTAGTGTTTATTAAAAACATCAAAGTGGGTCTTCCTCAGGACTTAAAACATATGCAGCCGGTGTGACAAAAGAAATAGATAGTGTAAGACTACATGTGTTGCTGCGTTACAATGGTTTATTTTTGGTATGAATGAATCAAGACTGACCTGGAGTCATAGGAAATCATTATAAAGGTCCTGTTAGAATACTAGATCAGGAAGCACAATGTGCTGGGTAGGTAAGACCCTATGAGGGAATCTATGCCCTCATCAATGTTATTCAATTAGTATATGATGGAAACGCAATTGACTTTAAAGAAATCATACCTCATCTCACCTTCCGACCTATGTGGGGTCATATGTAGGTGGTGCAACTTGTGGATCCAAAAAGGATAATGCAAACTGGTCCTGTGGCAAGATTCTACTAGAAAAATGCATGTATAATTAACTATGCCTTCAAGGAACTGAAAGGCAGCAGCCAATGGGTCATTTTAAACTACAATGTTATCTATTCATTGCATGATGGGAGAAAGAATCATCATCTCACGGAAGGCAGAGCAGCTTGTGGGTCCTGAACAGTCTCTACAAGGACAGTTAAAAATCTGCCCTTTCTAGAAAGCACACATATTAGTTTTGTTAGTCAAGGTTTCCTTTAAAAATCTGAATGGGTAATTCAAGTGGTTGAGCAGAGTAACTTCAAAACCCTGTTATGTTATATCCATTTAATAAAGCTCAACAAATCACATCCAAAGGTGTATCTCGGTGCTCGACTTCCACATAAGCTGCGTCTACTCAATAAAACAGTCAGGTTTTTAACAATCTTCTGACTTGAGCAAAGTCCACACAGCAGCAGAAGTTGCTTGGAAGCAGAGTTCATGCCAACGGAGCAGTTTATGAAAATGGTCTGCCCCCATATCTTGCCGTATGGATGCGAGGGATGGACAGAAGTGCCTTATCACATGCCTGAATGAATTCTAAATCTTTAGCGGCTATTTCTTCTCCTAAACCATGCTCCCACTTCTACTTTCTCACTAAAAGATAGTAAAGAGATGAGGTTACTGATGTCAATTTTTCATGACTTCACCCAAAGATGACTCGTATGTTGTTAGGGCCCGGGGTAAATCCAAAGCCCAGACTGCTCTGCTCCAAGGAGAAGGGGCCAGGAAATTGCAGCATTTCCGCCATTGCCTCCCACGCTATATAGCGCCGGGACATCCCGCGGCATGGGATGCACGTGGGACGCACCCCAGCAAAGCCCGGAACCGTTGTGCACCTGTCAACGCTAGGAAGAGCCAGGGAGAGGCCACTCCTCTTGGTTAGACGGAGAGGTATTATTGGGCATCCCTGACATGCTTGGCTTGGCGTTGCTTCATAGGTAAGTGGATTTCTTCCAGTTGGTGTTCATGCCTGTGCTACCTTCCTTTTTAGGTCGAGCCTAGCCGCAGCGCGCATGCACTACTTGCTCTGTGAGGCATGCTGTATTAGGGTATGCAGTGGAAGCCCCGCCCACTCTCTACCAATATTTGTTATTAGCTTGTGTCAACTGTCCTTCCTAAATGCTGGCTTCTGATTTGAAAATAGGCGTGTTAGTCTAGCCTTGTCTCCCTTTGTTACCACCCATAAGGACTGGATCTTTTACTTGGCTTGTTACACAGTCTGCCTTATAAGGGGGTGAGCACTATTTTGTTTATTGACAGGGACAATGATGGGCGTTTTTCTTATATAGCGCTATGCCCTCTAAATTGTATGCTGAGCACTGCATGCACTGCATCCACTTTAGGGACATCGCGCTCAGTTGACTTTTTAAAAAAAAAGTTTGATGAGTGCGGCGACCACTTAAGGGCCACGGTGCTCTGATTTTTTTTATTTTGTAAAACTAATTTAAAGCTACCTGCATTACGTTAAGAGTCACGCTTTCAGACAAAACCGTGGTGCAACCCTTTAACAAAGCTAACACAAAGAGAGGATGGACGGAGCGCTGAAACCTTTCAGACACTCACCTCCAGTCACAGATCTGGGTTGAATCCATCATCATTCTTTAGCTCACTTTGCCACCTCAGTTCAGACTTGGCTATAGAGAAATCAGTCTTGACCCTGTGCCTCATGGGAACCGTACAGCCCGAACTGCCAAGCAAGGTCTTCCCTGAACGAGAAACAAGCATCCTGGGACCAGTTTCTGGGTAACACCCTTCATCAGCCAGGCTACCTTGAATCCAGTACGCAAAGTTAGTAAGGGAGCCACGTCTGGGCATACCCTGCCAACTTAGGGCGAACAAAGCAAACACAAGGAGGTGATGGACGGAGTGCTGAAACTTTTCAGACACTCACCCCCAGTCACAGATCTGGGTTGAATCCATCATCATTCTTTAGCTCATTTTGCCACCACACTTTGCCACTGGATTCAAGCTAGCCTGGCTGATGCTTTACTTTTGAAACAATCGCGACACCGGTGCTTTAGCTTTAGATGTTTAAATCTAAATCGCGAGTGCCGCTATTGCAATGCCTGCAGTGAAGTTTCAAGCCTGGTTTATTAGCTCTCGTAGAGAGACCTTTTGCCATCCATCCACAAAGCTGACTTTTTACGATGAGGATTTTCAACAGTTCACGTGAATCCCAATCACGTGACCTGCTCTCATGCACGAGCCTTCCCCCTGCCAACAGCCTTTCTCCCTTCACAGCCATCTGTTCCTCTCTCCCCGCCCCCCGCCGTCACTTATTCACGGCGGCAGGCCGTCCTAATTGCTTTTTTTTTTCAGCCTGGCTACTTCAAAGGGTTCGGCTGCCCCGCCCCCTGCAATGCCGAGAGCTTCTTTTGCGTTTCTGAGAGCTGCGCTCTGACAACTTCAGGTAAAGTCCGCGCTTTCATTTTGCTGCCGTTTTTTGGCGGCCGTCAATGCTTGTTTTATGTCTCCCCACCCCGCTCCGAGATCGATTCACGGCACTTCCTATGTGAATTCGGTGCTGTGACTTGTTTAGGTTTCTTATTTATGTTGCTTGTCCAATATCTCAGCTCCTCTTCTCTTCACTTGTTTTATGTAGGTTTTACTTTCCTTCCTAACACGGGGCCCTCTTTTCTCCATGTATGCTTTAAGTAAAAAGAAACTTCCCTATACCTGATTTCTAGTTATTAGAGCTTTTCTAGACTTTCCCTTGTTTCTCAGGTCTCTGTAACAGGTCTCTTTTTAGGTCTCAAATATACAGCACATGCACGGTGTCTTTGAGGCATGCTGGTTACAGTTGGTGGTTACAGCCTACCCATAGGCTTACTATTTGTTTGCTTCAACATTGCGCTCATATCGTTCGCTCCACTGTGTCATGGCATGTATGCGCTGTGCCTCTTCTTGAGTTTGGCCCTCCCCTAGAACATGGGCCAAGTATTTGTGTACATTCACTGCTCCACGTTTTAGAGCTACTTTAACCCCTTGCATGCTGCCGCGATTTTGCGCACAGATGGGGGCCGTCATCAGCATGCACGGGGTTAATTGTGCTTATGCACTCCATATGAGGGCTTGTGTTCATTTCCCCTTCCACCCGCACCCATTTGTGTTGTCTCTTTTCGGTCTCAACCCCCCGCCCCCTCCCCCGCCCGTCTGCTTCGGCGCTGATTTGAGTTTTTGCAGTTCACAGAAGTGCAAGTGTTTGCAGTTCTGTCTCGCCCTCCTGCTGCCGCTTTCCAAGTGCTTTTACCATCCTTGTCTCGCCGGCTAAGGTGTTGCATTCCAGTCCCTTTGTATTTCATTCCAGGATAGCCCTCACACACTGGCAGAGCGTGGTCTCCCCGCTGCTAGGGGAATAGGTGCTAAGTCCACAGACCCCATCAAAACACCCGCCGCCGGGGACCGACTGTGCCCTTCAAGCCGAGGCATCCGCCTGCTGAAGAAGACATCCTGGAAGTTCGCAAGTGCACATTTGTGCCACCGGGACTAAATTTAGACACAAATCTGTAATGATCCATAATATACAGACAGCATTCATTTAGCTTACATCCGATCCTTTCATGTGAGCCACCGACGGCAAAGGTCCAGACTCTTCTTCATAAGAAACGCAGACCAGCCTTTAATCGAAACATCCGGTCTAAAGTGTGTAGCTGCTGCTTCAGATTTTCCCAGGGCAACGGTTTGATCTTTCCAAACCCCCTTCCACTCCACCACACAACCCAGCGCCGATCAAAGTCCTGCTTCTTGTCAGTGTATTTAACAAAGTATTTTGCGAATCCCAAAAGTTATGTCGCATAAAATATACATATTATTATATATAAAGGCGCTTTCAAAAGGATTTTTTTAATTAGAACGTCTGTCTCTTTTAATATATGAGCAACCCATTATGTTTTATATTGCCACAGTGCTTTGCATGCGGAGAATTTTCAGCACTCTCCAGCCATGCCCGAGTAGCATATCCAGTCCTTTTTAGGTCTTAAACAGACTTTACCCAACTGTTCCCTCAGCCGCACTCCTCCCACACCTTTGAAGTGAAGCTTAGCTTCACTTCAAAGGCCCCTGCTGCTTCACACCCTCATCGCCGCTATCCCCACTCCGCCCCGTCCCCTGCCCGCCGTGTCGCATTTCTCCTCCCCCCTCCCCACAGCAATGCCCTCCGTCTTGTTTAATTATTTGTCACTGCTGTGTGCAGCCCAAAGCGCAGTTGCTTCATTTCGTCTATTAAACCTTTCTGAATTTAACCGTGTTCTTATATGTCCCCTTATTTTGTATTTGCAAATCTACTGAAAGAAACCCCTTTAGAAAGAAAATTAATACCATTTTACAGACGTTGTAAGCTTAATAGTTGCCTATATTGTATATAACGCGCCACAATTTAACCTAGACATCCCACTGCGCACTCTCCCACTTGTCTTTAAACATTTGTGCATTGCTTTAGCCCTAAATAGTATCCTCAGACCGTGTCATCAGTACGTGTTGAGGTACGGCCTCTTTTCATGTTCTGCCCAATCTGTACCTTTGTGCTTTTGAAGTGAAGCTTAGCTTCACTTCAAAGGCCCCTGCTGCTTCACACCCTCATCGCCGCTCTCCCCACTCCGCCCCCTCCCCTGCCCCCCGTGTCGCATTTCTCCTCCCCTCCTCCCAACCCTCTCACCCTCCCAACCCTCTCACCCTCACACACCATCACACCCTCGCCCTCACCCTCACAACCCCACCCTCACCCTCACACACCCTCACTCACCCTCACACCCCCTCACTCACCCTCATACACCCTCACCAGCATAGCATAACAAAACATAGCATAGCATAACAAAACACAGCATAACAAAAAAAGCATAGGATACACACCCCCTCACCCTCTCACCCTCACCCTCACAACCTCACCCTCAATCACCCACCCTCACTCACCCTCACCCACCCTCACTCACCCACCCTCACTCACTCACCCACCCTCACTCACCCTCACAGCATAGCATAACAAAACATAGCATAACAAAACAAAGCATAGGATAGTAAAACAAAGCATAGCATAACAAAACATTACCTAGCATAGCAAAACACAACAAAGCATAGCATAACAAAACACAAAAAAAACATACCATAGCATAACAAAACAAAGCATAGCAAAACAAAACATAGCATAGTATAACAAAGAATAGCATAACAAAACATAGCATAACAAAACATAGCAAAACACAACAAGCCATAGCATAACAAACCATAGCATAACAAACCATAGCATAACAAAACACACCAAAACATAGCATACATAACAAAACATAGCATAGCAAAACATAGCATAGCATAACAAAACACAAAGGAACATAGCATAACAAAACACAATATAGCATAGCATAACAAAACAAAGTTTAGCATAGCATAACAAAACAGCATAACAAAGCATAGCATAAAAAAACAAAGCATAGCATAATAAAACATAACAAAACATAGCATAGCATAACAAAACATAGCATACCATAACAAAGCATAGCAGATCCAAACCTAGCATAGCATAACAAAACATAGCATCGCATAACAAAGCATAGCATAGCAAAACATAGCATAGCATAACAAAACATCGCATAACAAAGCATAGCCTAGCAAAACACAAAAAAACATAGCATAGCATAACAAAACACAACAAAACATAGCATAGCATAACAAAACATAGCATAACATAACAAAATATAGCATAACATAACACAACATAGCATAACAAAACACAACAAAACAGCATAGCTTAACAAAACACAACAAAACAGCATAGCTTAACAAAACACAACAAAACATAGCATGGCTTAACAAAACATAACAAATCATATAATAGCATAGCAAAACACAGCATAGCATGCCAAACAAAGCAAAACATAGCATAGCATAACAAAACATAGCATAGCAAAACAAAGCATAGCATAATAAAACGCAACAAAACATAGCATAGCATAACAAAGCATAACAAAGCATAGCAGAGCAAAACATAGCATAGCATAACAAAACATAGCATAGCAAAACAAAGCATAGCCTAGCAAAACACAGCAAACCATAGCATAACAAAACACAATAACACATAGCATTGCATAACAAAACAAAGCATAGGATAGCAAAACTAAACATAGCATAGCATAACAAAACAAAGCATAGGATAGCAAAACATAGCATAACAAAACAACAACACATAGCATAACAAAACACAACAAAACAGCTTAGCCTAACAAAACACAACAAAACATAGCATTGCTTAACAAAGCATAACAAAACATATAATAGCATAGCAAAACACGACATAGCATACCAACACAACAAAACATAGCATACCATTGCATAACAAAACATAGTATTGCAAAACAAAGCATAGCATAATAAAACACAACAAAACATAGCATAGCATAACAAAACATAGCATAACAAAGCATAGCAGAGCAAAACATAGCATAGCATAACAAAGCATAGCATAACAAAACATAGCATAGCATAACATAGCATAGCAAAACATACCATAGCATAGCATAGCAAAGCATAGCATAGCATAACAAAACATAGCATAGCATAGCAAAACAGCATAGCATAACAAATCAAAGCATAGGACAGCATAGCATAACAAAACAAAACATAGGATAGCAAAACAAAACATAGCATAGCATACAGCATCACTCAGCACCACCACAGCATCACTCAGTGGCACAACATCACTGAGCTCCACCACAGCATCAATCTGTGCAACCATTCAACAACAACTGGTTCAAATATGTTATCTCAATGTTTCAAGCTTTATTACAAATGTAACAAAAAGATGTTAATATTTCACTTCTGTTCTTGGATTTTCGTCACAATAAAATACACTGAACATGATCTTCACAAACGTTATTTACAAAAGTTTAAGCTATTGCCATTATAAAGTACAATAACTTTTATTTAAGTATTAATTATTTTAAAAAATTAAAAACCATTATTATTTGTAATATCAATACATGTAAGTCACGTAAATACAACACATATTGCATTACAAATGCTATAGGTGTTACATTTGCGAAAGTTATAACTATTGGCATTGTAAATGACAAAGCTATTAATTTCGCTATTTTCAAAAACAAAACATAAATAAAAAATGTGTCATTTACAATACCAATAGCTCAAACTTTCCTAATACGAGACCTATTGCATTGCAAATGCTTGTTTAACCAGCCGCACCTTTCTTTATTGGTCGCTCAACATGTTCAGGGTTACAAATTAATGTTTTTTTTCTATGTACCACACGCGCTGCAGATTTAACATGGTGAGCACACCTTTCATTTGTGCTGGAGCTCACTAAAATCAACTAACACAAAATCCTTTTTTTTACCCAACGACACCAAATTGCTGCACTTTGACAATGGCGCCTGTGCATCAATTGTCAGCAGTTCGGTGGCTTCTAACATTTGTATGCATCGCCCAGAAGGTGTCGGGATTATCGGGTTACAGCGATGAAACCTAGGTCAGATAGCCCTCAATGGTTTGACCAAGATTGTTCCAAGTGACTTTCTCTCCTGAAGGCTGCTCTTGTCCAGAAGAATACAAAAAGGCCCTTAACAGTTGTGAGCATATTTTATGTAAGTCTGCATGGGAGGACCTAGCTTAAGCAAGTGAAACGAGAGATAGTGCCAGGTTCTGGCGGGTCATAAATAAGCCTTGTTTTGCTGATTTCTTACGGTCTGCTGTCTGTCGGCATATTTCTGGGCAGCAGTGGTTGTAACATTTTAAGGGCGTGTACAACTTTGGGCTCACTGATGGAGAAGAGGAGCGGGTTGGCTTAGCGTTGGGGAGAGCTAACATTGTCTTTACCCTTGAGGAAGTTTCCCAGGGTATTTAGGCTTTATTGCGTAACAAGGCTCTAAGGCCCGATGGTATACCTTTGGGTTTATTTTGGGATGACATTGAATACTGTGACCCAGTTGACTCTGGCTTTAAATGCAGCAGTGAGTGAGGGAGCCCCACTTTCATGGTCCTCTGCTATGATTTTCCTGATTTTTAAGAAGGGGGACACGGACAACCCACAGTGCTACCGCCCTATCTCACTCATTGATGCTGTGGTGAAGGTTCTTGGGAGGATACTTCTAGACAGGTTGTCGTTGAGGGCAGATGCAAATGATATATTTTCAGCTGACGTATATGGTTTTAGGCTGGGCAAATCGATTACTGATCAATGCATAAACCTTTACCTAATTATAAATAAGTACACTGTTGCCCAGCCAGGATCTCTCTACCGGGAGCTTATGGACCTTATGTCCACCTTCGAAAGGGTCAACCGCAAGACGTATCTTGTATACTGATACTAGTATTCTAGAAGAACTAGTATAACTATGACTTAACATTTTGGGAGAGCTGGGGTTGTAGCAATCGGGCATCCTCTTAGGTATTTTCTTGCTTTCATACACCGGTTGCATGACCTTACAGGGGACTCGATTTATTGGTTTGTTGGTACTCTCCAAACCATTCTTCAGTAAAGAGCTAATCAATGGCTGAGCTGAGGTGGAGGGACCACTGACCTTAACATGCCCTATATAATCCAACTCAGTATTCGTAAAAGATTTTGCAAAGTATGTTCATTATGCATACCTCCCACTGCTATCCACTGCAAATAGATAATACCATGAATGGGCATGCTGCAAAACCTTTGACAGCATCACTGGTTCTTCACCTTAGGGTTGGAGGGTCGAATGTAGATCATCTTTAGAGCTGCTGCATCACAATTGCTGCTGTAAATAGGTAGACAGAACAAGATGGCTAGTCAGGATTGTTTTAAGAAAAATTAGGACCCACACAGCCAATTTGTGCTGCGTGACCCGCTGTTTAGCAATTATTGAGGTCCAGGCTGGTCAGTTGTAGGATCCAATACCTTCTTTTGTGTACAGTAAATAGGTAGAGGCAGCACTCTCCAGAAGGAACACTTAAGAACAAATGATTAGTGTCTCCTGTAGCAGTAATGTTCAGAGTCAGGGGGTGGAGGGGGATCAGAAACACCCAAATCTTCAGAAGTCTGTTGTGTTTCATACAGCAAGAGGTGTGAAGAAAGCAGGTTTATTGCCAAATCCACATTGCCATGCTGGTGCACCTCAAGAGGAGCACTAGAGTATTACTGACTACTGCCCAATGTAATAGCCTCCAGGGGTCAAAGTGGTATCCAATACAGTTGGCAGTGGGAAAGTGGGTGTAGCACGGAGTCAGCATTGCGCGTTGCAATTGGTAGAGGTTGCATCATCCACATTGTCCACCAGTACCAAGCACCTCCAGCAGCAGTGGCGTACTGTGGCACAGATGGACCAGCCCCCAAGCCAGGGTTCACTGATACACGATCACTGGCAATAGGCAATACCTGCCAATTTTGAAAGCAATGGTCACTGCAGAACAAAAACAGACTCAGGCTTACTCTGGTTAGGTGCCTGTTCCTAGACAATTATTCCTACCATGATTCTTAATCACCAGCTACATATTTTTTAGACTGGATTTATTGCCATTTTATAATATTTTTTAAACAGTACTATTGATACAAAGTTTCAGAATTTCCAGTGTTCCATTTAGTTCACATGAGCAAGGTCTGTACTGACAAGTCAATCACCTGATGTATACTAGCAGCACTCGTTTCATTCCATGAACACACAAATCAAAGTAAAGTGCCAGTGCAGTTTGTGCTGGTGCCGTTGTAACAACTTAGCATGAATTGCCTTGTGTCTCGAACCGTTCAGCTAGAGAGAGGGAACATTCTCCCTAGATGGAAGATCATTAGGGGTTTGTAAAAAGTGAGTTGATAAATTATTAAACATAAATAATAAGCACACTATTAGTTAAAGTAGTTAAACATAGGAGAGGAATAAGCACAAATGACATAGGCTGAATGTTGAAAAGTATTAGTTACAATGTTTTTCTCAGTAGTAAAATTAGAATAAATCTTGCATTGAGTCAGAGGCACTTCACTAATGGTCAGTGACTCCACTATTAGCACCAATGAGTAAACTTGTTCACACAGAGAACTGCAATGTACGGAGGATGACCAGGATTAGTAGCTAGTCAATTACCAGGATGGTTGTGCAAAACTGGAGAATATTGTTACCCAGTTGGTTGTCTCAGTCAGACTGAGGACACTCAATCAACCACTTCAGTATAACACTTACATAACTGATTGCTTGAACTCTACTCCACTACAAATAGAACTTGCCCTGGGTCTTGAGAATGGAGGAATAAGGGACGAATGATCTCAAATTATATGGAATAGACTCATGCAAATCGGAACAATTGGCTTTGGTGAGCTAAACTGAGTAATCACAAAGAAAGGACTCAAAGTCGTTATTTTCAAGGGAGAATGATAGATAAATAAAACATATTGAGTAAGTTATGTTTTGCTTCAAATGTCTGTGTAGAGGATTAGTTCAGCTTTTCTTTTTTCCAGAATAAGAGTATATTTTTAGGTAACAAGTGCTTATTTGTAACATTATTTAAATAAAAGAAAATAAAGCTAAATTGGAAGTGGACTGTTTATTCCTGTTTGGTTTGAGGTGTTCCCAGAGTCTAAGCCTCCTCCCACCCACCCACAAAAAGGAGATATAGTTCTATGTGGAGGTGGTCTTTAGAATTGCATCAATCATCCTACAGGCATCTTCTTCAAAGTACAGGAAATCTCGGAAGTTGATCGAGAAATCTCCTCATAGTTAGGACGCAGTTTCTTGAGTAGGGTCCTGCTGGGTACATATTCTGCATTAGTAATCTCTTAGGCTAACTGCCACCAGAATGTGAATTGTGCCCCAACTGCACGCTCGGAGCTATCTCAAGGTTGGGAACTGAATAAGTCCTTCCCAAATTTGATACCGGGTGTTTCCCATAAGTATGGATGCACCGATGTTTTAATAAAGTTGACCTCCTTGTGAAACTTTTCTTGCAATCTGTACAATGGTGTGGTTTGTAGCCGGTATGGATCATCTGATGCCTGTAAAGACTGGAGCATCGAACAAAGCTTTTCTTGCATTCAGTACAATGGTATGGCTTCTCCCCAGTATGGATTCTCTGATGAACTACCAGATCTGATGTCCTAGTGAAGCTTTTCTCACACCCACTACACTGGTATGGCTTCTCCCCAATATGAAGCATCTGATGTGAATAAAGACTTGAGGGTTGACTGAAGCTCTTCTTGCACTCTATACAATGGTATGGTTTCTTCCCAGTATGGAATCGCTGATGCAAATTAAGACTTGCGCATCGACTGAAGCTTTTTGTGCACTCAGTACACTCGTATGGTTTCTCCCCAGTATGGGTTCTCTGATGACGAACCAGATCTGACTTTTGAACAAAAGTCCTTTCACATTCGGAACACTGATAAGGTTTGTCACTAATAGGGATAATTTGATGCTCAGTAAGCTCAGAGTTTTGACTGAAGCTTTTCTGGCCCTCTGTATATTGATATGGTTGCTCCCCAGTATGAATCTTCAGATGTGATTGGAGAGTGGAGAACAGAATGAAGCTTTTGCAACACTCAGTACACTTGTGTAATTTCTCCCTAGTATGAATTTTCCTATGCTTTAATAGACTTGATTTACCAGTGAAAGATTTGTCACACTCAGTACAATGGAATGGTTTCTCACCAGTATGGACTCTGAGATGCCGTATCAGAGATGTCATAAACGTGAAGCTTTTCTGGCACTCTGGACACTGATACGGTTTTTCTCCAGTATGGATCCTCTGATGAGAATATAGATTACCCCTCTGACTGAAGCTTTTTTCACACTCTGTACATTTGTACGGTTTATCTCCATTATGGATTCGCTGATGTTGGGAAAGATGGGCACTTTGACTGAAGCTTTTTTCACACAATTCACATTGGTATGGTTTTTCACCAGAATGGATCCTTTTATGATATAACAAAGCCTTTCGATAAGTGAAGTTTTTCTGGCACTCTGTGCATTGGTACGGTTTCTCCCCAGTATGGACTCTTTGATGCTTTATCAGATAGGACTTCTGAGTGAAGTTTTTCTGGCACTCTGTGCACTGGTACGGTTTCTCACCAGTGTGGATTCTTTGATGATTGAAGAAAGATGAACTGCGAGTGAAGTTTTTATCACACTCTGTACACTGGTAGTGTTTGTTTGGGGCCTGGATCCTCTGGTGCTTGAATATATTTGAAATTTGAGTTGAACTCTCCATGCCGTCCATATGAGTTTTCACCCCAGTATAGATGTTTTTATATAACAAAGCGATCTGTGATTTTTTTTTCTCACTTCATACACTGTCTGTTTGTGAACTCTTTCAAGATGGAGGTAAAGGTTAACTGGCACAGACCTGATGTGTGTACGGATCCAATCTTCAAGTATTTTCTCACTGTCTTTGCTCTAGTACTTTTATTTGGTTGCCACTGTTGCTTCTGAGAGTGTGTTGCAGTGTTAGCTCATCATACTTTGCTGTCAGGCTGTTCCTCAACAGTCTTTGAGGCTGTGAAAGAGAGGATAATTAATTATGAATGCATCATTAGAAAAGGTCAAGTGTTCACATGTGCTCAAAAATATTTATATATGCAATTTCTTTCAACAGTGTATGAGTATGTATATCTGTGTTGCTCTTGAGTACTGGGAGTCTTTTGTTTCGTTTTTCCACCTGCTATGGAATGAGAAGAGTGCAACACTTGTATCTGTTGATGTACAGTGCCATACCTGGAGGATGCAAATGGTGGAACTTCTATAAAATTCAAGGTGTTCATTTCGGTTTAGTTATTCTATGTTGACTGTTATCATTCCCATGACTATGAATGGAAGAGGGTGGATGCGTTGGGCCAGGAAGAACAGGACACTAGGGTGCAGGGCTGAGTGGGTCCTTTATATGATTGGCCCACGAGCAGTGGCAGCAGAAAGCTATGAGATTCATTCAAAGTGCAAGAGAGCACAGCGATCAAGCTTGAATCAATCATTAAGATGAGGTAGTAAGATACTCATTAGTTCTGTACTTGACCAGAAATAGTTAGAAATAATAGGTGCAGTTGGTGCTTTTCTGTGTACATTTCAAGAAATCTTGCTACAATTTATTGGAGAAGTGTGGCTGTGGAGAAGTGTGGCTCAATGGTTAGAGGCGGCAGACCCGGAAGCTGAGATCGGCCCGGGACCAGGGTTCGATTCCCGACGCGGCAGGGTCTTGGGTCAAAATGTCCGCGGGCCTGATAATTCTCGCCTCGGCGCCTACTGTAACCTTGGGCTCCACTCTGCAACTCTGGGCAATAGCTTGCTTAATCTTCACAACGGCCCCTTCAACGCAGGGGATGCCTGGTCTCACCTTGGGGGTGCCCAGAAGGGACCATCTCACAGGGAAAGCCAGGACGGGTTCCCCAGCGGTATACAGCGCCGGGACGCCCGCGGTGCGGGCAGCTGCACGGTTTACAAGTATACAACATTTACATTTACATTTAAAACAAGCATTGGCATAGCCAATAGGTCTCGCTTTCGGGACCTTATAAGTATTTAGTTTTGCAGCACAATATCCTTGGTGCAACAACATCAGCTGTTGCATGGCTAAACCTTATACCTTATAAGCGCTTAGCCATGCAACGATTGATGTTGTTGCACCAAAGATATGGTGCTGCATAACTAAATACTTAAAGGTCCCAAAAGTAAGACCTATTGGCAATGGCAATGCAAGTTCTCCAAGTCCCCCTAATGCTGGACCCCTGTTGCACTAAATAAAATATGTTGTATCTGGGGGGCTTGAATTTGAGATCACAAGCGTTTTTAACCCAGTTAGTATTTGTATGGTAGGGCCCATTTTGTTTATGGATCAGTAAATAGGGACCTCATCTTGCCTGTGGGAACAAGCAGAGGAATGTGGAGAAAGCAAGAGCAGGCAGTGTTGGCGAGGTTCCTCCACAAACGTCCGTTCGTTTGTGGTCTCGCCGTGCTGAATTAAGTTATGGGCATGTTTTTTTCGTAAAATGTCTTACCATCGTTCCACTGACAAGGAGCTCTGGGCATCCTCATGGAAGTGACCTGTCAAAACGCTCCGGTTGTTAGGGTTACCGACCATCAG
This sequence comes from Lissotriton vulgaris, assembly GCF_964263255.1. Classification (NCBI taxonomy): domain Eukaryota; kingdom Metazoa; phylum Chordata; class Amphibia; order Caudata; family Salamandridae; genus Lissotriton; species Lissotriton vulgaris. The sequence continues at coordinate 2,052,449,603 of NC_141691.1, read as the reverse complement.
ATGGAGTCACCGAAAGAGCAGATTAGTTACGCAGCACTTCTACGTTCAGTATTCTTTGTCTGAGTCAGTGCATTAAATATCCTCTCCATGGTAATCAATTGCTGATTACAAGCAGTGATAGAAGTCATGGGAATTGGTCAGCAGAGAAAGTTGATAAGTGGGCGGCGGAGGAGGCTCACTTTCTGAGCCTTCTTATTTTCTTTATCAGATGCATTATTTTTTCGGAGGCACGTAATACAGAAGTAATTTGCAAGAGATATTTGAAACTAGCCAGTCTAATCTGAATGAGCTGCCAATACTGAGAGGCTCGGACCAGAAGCAGTCAGTGTTTATGGCACACCGAGATATCAGGGTTTAAAATCAATAAACGCCCTTCTCTGTGATGCCGGTCCTACATTCATTTAGCAAGTGTTGTTTGTACAGGTTTCGCAGGTGCTGGCATAAGTCACAAGAGGGACATTTAAACAAGTTTCAACTGAATTAGCTTTGAATGCCTATCAGGCATTTTCCCTATCAGGCATTTTGTATATTTTATCACCGTGAGCACAACAGGAAATTTTGAAGGAGTATCAGGTGTCGTGCTAAAAAAATGAAGAACGGTGCCCATGTATAGAAAAGATGTATGGCTGCATTAAAAGCGCCCTCGGGAACAGGGGGAAGTAAACAATAACATGGTCGGAGTTACACGGCGCGTGCTGAAATGAAGGCATGTGTGCTGAGCTCAGCTCCTTAAATTTAAAATGTAAGCGGCGCTGTTCATAAACAAAGGTGCACAGCCATGCTGTGTGTTAAAGCGCGATTCAGAAAAGGGGGTGGTGATGAACAGAGTGTCTGAATTAAGCAGACCACTCTTACCCAGTCCAAAGATCAGGGCTTGATCCATCACCGTTATTTATCTCACTGCACCATCCCAGCTCAGAACCTGGCTATATGCAAATCAGTCTGTCCCTGGCCCAGTGCATCATGGGAACAGGGCAGACTAAACTACCAAGCCAATTCTTCACCAGAAAGGAGACAGGTTACCGGGGACCGGTTTCTGGCATTTCAGCCGTCTTCGGCCCGGCTTGCTTGAATCCTGATGGTGCAGTGAGAAAGGGACTCATGTCTGAGTATACCCTGCCACACCTATAGTGGCCAAAAACGATTCAGAAAAGGGGGTGGTGATGAACAGAGTGTCTGAATTAAGCAGACCACTCTTACCCAGTCCAAAGATCAGGGCTTGATCCATCACCGTTATTTATCTCACTGCACCATCCCAGCTCAGAACCTGGCTATATGCAAATCAGTCTGTCCCTGGCCCAGTGCATCATGGGAACAGGGCAGACTAAACTACCAAGCCAATTCTTCACCAGAAAGGAGAAAAGCTACCGTGGACCGGTTTCTGGCATTTCAGCCGTCTTCGGCCCGGCTTGCTTGAATCCTGATGGTGCAGTGAGAAAGGGACTCATGTCTGAGTATACCCTGATACACCTATAGTGGCCAAAAACGATTCAGAAAAGGGGGTGGTGATGAACAGAGTGTCTGAATTAAGCAGACTACTCTTACCCAGTCCAAAGATCAGGGCTTGATCCATCACCGTTATTTATCTCACTGCACCATCCCAGCTCAGAACCTGGCTATATGCAAATCATTCTGTCCCTGGCCCAGTGCATCATGGGAACAGGGCAGATTAAACTACCAAGCCAATTCTTCACCAGAAAGGAGACAAGCTACCGGGGATCGGTTTCTGGCATTTCAGCCGTCTTCGGCCCGGCTTGCTTGAATCCTGATGGTGCAGTGAGAAAGGGACTCATGTCTGAGTATACCCTGCCACACCTATAGTGGCCAAAAACGATTCAGAAAAGGGGGTGGTGATGAACAGAGTGTCTGAATTAAGCAGACCACTCTTACCCAGTCCAAAGATCAGGGCTTGATCCATCACCGTTATTGATCTCACTGCACCATCCCAGCTCAGAACCTGGCTATATGCAAATCAGTCTGTCCCTGGCCCGGTGCATCATGGGAACAGGGCAGACTAAACTACCAAGCCAATTCTTCACCAGAAAGGAGACAAGCTACCGGGGACCGGTTTCTGGCATTTCAGCCGTCTTCGGCCCGGCTTGCTTGAATCCTGATGGTGCAGTGAGAAAGGGACTCATGTCTGAGTATACCCTGCCACACCTATAGTGGCCAAAAACGATTCAGAAAAGGGGGTGGTGATGAACAGAGTGTCTGAATTAAGCAGAGCTAAAAAACGGTGATGGATCAAGCCCTGATCTTTGGACTGGGTAAGAGTGGTCTGCTTAATTCAGACACTCTGTTCATCACCACCCCCTTTTCTGAATCATTTTTGTCCACCATAAGCGTGGAAGGGTATACTCAGATGTGAGTCCCTAGCTCATTGCACCATCAGGATTCAAGCAAGCCGGGCCGAAGACGGCTGAAATGCCAGAAACCGGTCCCGGTAGCTTGTTTCCTTCCCAGTATAAGAATTGGCTTGGTAGTTTGGTCTGCCCTGTTCCCATGATGCACTGGGCCAGGGTCAGACTAATTTGCATATAGCCAAGTTCTGAGCTGGGATGGTGCTGTGAGCTAAAAAACGGTGATGGATCAAGCCCCGATCTTTGGACTGGGTAAGAGTGGTCTGCTTAATTCAGACACTCTGTTCATCACCACCCCCTTTTCTGAATCATTTTTGTCCACCATAAGCGTGGAAGGGTATACTCAGATGTGAGTCCCTAGCTCATTGCACCATCAGGATTCAAGCAAGCCGGGCCGAAGACGGCTGAAATGCCAGAAACCGGTCCCCGGTAGCTTGTTTCCTTCCCAGTATAAGAATTGGCTTGGTAGTTTGGTCTGCCCTGTTCCCATGATGCACTGGACCAGGGTCAGACTAATTTGCATATAGCCAAGTTCTGAGCTGGGATGGTGCAGTGAGCTAAAAAACGGTGATGGATCAAGCCCTGATCTTTGGACTGGGTAAGAGTGGTCTGCTTAATTCAGACACTCTGTTCATCACCACCCCCTTTTATGAATCATTTTTGTCCACCATAAGCGTGGAAGGGTATACTCAGATGTGAGTCCCTAGCTCATTGCACCATCAGGATTCAAGCAAGCCGGGCCGAAGACTGCTGAAATGCCAGAAACCGGTCCCCGGTAGCTTGTTTCCTTCCCAGTATAAGAATTGGCTTTGTAGTTTGGTCTGCCCTGTTCCCATGATGCACTGGGCCAGGGTCAGACTAATTTGCATATAGCCAAGTTCTGAGCTGGGATGGTGCAGTGAGCTAAAAAACGGTGATGGATCAAGCCCTGATCTTTGGACTGGGTAAGAGTGGTCTGCTTAATTCAGACACTCTGTTCATCACCACCCCCTTTTCTGAATCATTTTTGTCCACCATAAGCGTGGAAGGGTATACTCAGATGTGAGTCCCTAGCTCATTGCACCATCAGGATTCAAGCAAGCCGGGCCGAAGACGGCTGAAATGCCAGAAACCGGTCCCCGGTAGCTTGTTTCCTTCCCAGTATAAGAATTGGCTTGGTAATTTGGTCTGCCCTGTTCCCATGATGCACTGGGCCAGGGTCAGACTAATTTGCATATAGCCAAGTTCTGAGCTGGGATGGTGCAGTGAGCTAAAAAACGGTGATGGATCAAGCCCTGATCTTTGGACTGGGTAAGAGTGGTCTGCTTAATTCAGACACTGTTCATCACCACCCCCTTTTCTGAATCATTTTTGTCCACCATAAGCGTGGAAGGGTACACTCAGATGCGAGTCCCTAGCTCATTGCACCATCAGGATTCAAGCAAGCCGGGCCGAAGACGGCTGAAATGCCAGAAATCGGTCCCCGGTAGCTTGTTTCCTTCCCAGTATAAGAATTGGCTTGGTAGTTTGGTCTGCCCTGTTCCCATGATCCACTGGGCCATGGTCAGACTAATTTGCATATAGCCAAGTTCTGAGCTGGGATGGTGCAGTGAGCTAAAAAACGGTGATGGATCAAGCCCTGATCTTTGGACTGGGTAAGAGTGGTCTGCTTAATTCAGACACTCTGTTCATCACCACCCCCTTTTCTGTATCATTTTTGTCCACCATAAGCGTGGAAGGGTATACTCAGATGTGAGTCCCTAGCTCATTGCACCATCAGGATTCAAACAAGCCGGGCCGAAGACGGCTGACATGTCAGAAACCGGTCCCCGGTAGCTTGTTTCCTTCCCAGTATAAGAATTGGCTTGGTAGTTTGGTCTGCCCTGTTCCCATGATGCACTGGGCCAGGGTCAGACTAATTTGCATATAGCCAAGTTCTGAGCTGGGATGGTGCAGTGAGCTAAAAAACGGTGATGGATCAAGCCCTGATCTTTGGACTGGGTAAGAGTGGTCTGCTTAATTCAGACACTCTGTTCATCACCACCCCCTTTTCTGAATCATTTTTGTCCACCATAAGCGTGGAAGGGTATACTCAGATGTGAGTCCCTAGCTCATTGCACCATCAGGATTCAAGCAAGCCGGGCCGAAGACGGCTGAAATGCCAGAAACCGGTCCCCGGTAGCTTGTTTCCTTCCCAGTATAAGAATTGGCTTGGTAGTTTGGTCTGCCCTGTTCCCATGATGCACTGGGCCAGGGTCAGACTAATTTGCATATAGCCAAGTTCTGAGCTGGGATGGTGCAGTGAGCTAAAAAACGGTGATGGATCAAGCTCTGATCTTTGGACTGGGTAAGAGTGGTCTGCTTAATTCAGACGCTCTGTTCATCACCACCCCCTTTTCTGAATCATTTTTGTCCACCATAAGCGTGGAAGGGTATACTCAGATGTGAGTCCCTAGCTCATTGCACCATCAGGATTCAAGCAAGCCGGGCCGAAGACGGCTGAAATGCCAGAAACCGGTCCCCGGTAGCTTGTTTCCTTCCCAGTATAAGAATTGGCTTGGTAGTTTGGTCTGCCCTGTTCCCATGATGCACTGGGCCAGGGTCAGACTAATTTGCATATAGCCAAGTTCTGAGCTGGGATGGTGCAGTGGGCTAAAAAACGGTGATGGATCAAGCCCTGATCTTTGGACTGGGTAAGAGTGGTCTGCTTAATTCAGACACTCTGTTCATCACCACCCCTTTTCTGAATCATTTTTGTCCACCATAAGCGTGGAAGGGTATACTCAGATGTGAGTCCCTAGCTCATTGCACCATCAGGATTCAAGCAAGCCGGGCCGAAGACGGCTGAAATGCCAAAAACCGGTCCCCGGTAGCTTGTTTCCTTCCCAGTATAAGAATTGGCTTGGTAGTTTGGTCTGCCCTGTTCCCATGATGCACTGGGCCAGGGTCAGACTAATTTGCATATAGCCAAGTTCTGAGCTGGGATGGTGCAGTGAGCTAAAAAACGGTGATGGATCAAGCCCTGATCTTTGGACTGGGTAAGAGTGGTCTGCTTAATTCAGACACTCTGTTCATCACCACCCCCTTTTCTGAATCATTTTTGTCCACCATAAGCGTGGAAGGGTATACTCAGATGTGAGTCCCTAGCTCATTGCACCATCAGGATTCAAGCAAGCCGGGCCGAAGACGGCTGAAATGCCAGAAACCGGTCCCCGGTAGCTTGTTTCCTTCCCAGTATAAGAATTGGCTTGGTAGTTTGGTCTGCCCTGTTCCCATGATGCACTGGGCCAGGGTCAGACTAATTTGCATATAGCCAAGTTCTGAGCTGGGATGGTGCAGTGAGCTAAAAAACGGTGATGGATCAAGCCCTGATCTTTGGACTGGGTAAGAGTGGTCTGCTTAATTCAGACACTCTGTTCATCACCACCCCCTTTTCTGAATCATTTTTGTCCACCATAAGCGTGGAAGGGTATACTCAGATGTGAGTCCCTAGCTCATTGCACCATCAGGATTCAAGCAAGCCGGGCCGAAGACGGCTGAAATGCCAGAAACCGGTCCCCGGTAGCTTGTTTCCTTCCCAGTATAAGAATTGGCTTGGTAGTTTGGTCTGCCCTGTTCCCATGATGCACTGGGCCAGGGTCAGACTAATTTGCATATAGCCAAGTTCTGAGCTGGGATGGTGCAGTGAGCTAAAAAACGGTGATGGATCAAGCCCTGATCTTTGGACTGGGTAAGAGTGGTCTGCTTAATTCAGACTCTCTCTTCATCACCACCCCCTTTTCCTAATCATTTTTGTCCACCATAAGCGTGGAAGGGTATACTCAGATGTGAGTCCCTAGCTCATTGCACCATCAGGATTCAAGCAAGCCGAGCCGAAGACGGCTGAAATGCCAGAAACCGGTCCCCGGTAGCTTGTTTCCTTCCCAGTATAAGAATTGGCTTGGTAGTTTGGTCTGCCCTGTTCCCATGATGCACTGGGCCAGGGTCAGACTAATTTGCATATAGCCAAGTTCTGAGCTGGGATGGTGCAGTGAGCTAAAAAACGGTGATGGATCAAGCCCTGATCTTTGGACTGGGTAAGAGTGGTCTGCTCAATTCAGACGCTCTGTTCATCACCACCCCCTTTTCTGAATCATTTTTGTCCACCATAAGCGTGGAAGGGTATACTCAGATGTGAGTCCCTAGCTCATTGCACCATCAGGATTCAAGCAAGCCGGGCCGAAGACGGCTGAAATGCCAGAAACCGGTCCCCGGTAGCTTGTTTCCTTCCCAGTATAAGAATTGGCTTGGTAGTTTGGTCTGCCCTGTTCCCATGATGCACTGGGCCAGGCTCAGACTAATTTGCATATAGCCAAGTTCTGAGCTGGGATGGTGCAGTGAGCTAAAAAACGGTGATGGATCAAGCCCTGATCTTTGGACTGGGTAAGAGTGGTCTGCTTAATTCAGACACTCTGTTCATCACCACCCCCTTTTCTGAATCATTTTTGTCCACCATAAGCGTGGAAGGGTATACTCAGATGTGAGTCCCTAGCTCATTGCACCATCAGGATTCAAGCAAGCCGGGCCGAAGACGGCTGAAATGCCAGAAACCGGTCCCCGGTAGCTTGTTTCCTTCCCAGTATAAGAATTGGCTTGGTAGTTTGGTCTGCCCTGTTCCCATGATGCACTGGGCCAGGGTCAGACTAATTTGCATATAGCCAAGTTCTGAGCTGGGATGGTGCAGTGAGCTAAAAAACGGTGATGGATCAAGCCCTGATCTTTGGACTGGGTAAGAGTGGTCTGCTTAATTCAGACACTCTGTTCATCACCACCCCCTTTTCTGAATCATTTTTGTCCACCATAAGCGTGGAAGGGTATACTCAGATGTGAGTCCCTAGCTCATTGCACCATCAGGATTCAAGCAAGCCGGGCCGAAGACGGCTAAAATGCCTGAAACCGGTCCCCGGTAGCTTGTTTCCTTCCCAGTATAAGAATTGGCTTGGTAGTTTGGTCTGCCCTGTTCCCATGATGCACTGGGCCAGGGTCAGACTAATTTGCATATAGCCAAGTTCTGAGCTGGGATGGTGCAGTGAGCTAAAAAACGGTGATGGATCAAGCCCTGATCTTTGGACTGGGTAAGAGTGGTCTGCTTAATTCAGACGCTCTGTTCATCACCACCCCCTTTTCTGAATCATTTTTGTCCACCATAAGCGTGGAAGGGTATACTCAGATGTGAGTCCCTAGCTCATTGCACCATCAGGATTCAAGCAAGCCGGGCCGAAGACGGCTGAAATGCCAGAAACCGGTCCCCGGTAGCTTGTTTCCTTCCCAGTATAAGAATTGGCTTGGTAGTTTGGTCTGCCCTGTTCCCATGATGCACTGGGCCAGGGTCAGACTAATTTGCATATAGCCAAGTTCTGAGCTGGGATGGTGCAGTGAGCTAAAAAACGGTGATGGATCAAGCCCTGATCTTTGGACTGGGTAAGAGTGGTCTGCTTAATTCAGACACTCTGTTCATCACCACCCCCTTTTCTGAATAATTTTTGTCCACCATAAGCGTGGAAGGGTATACTCAGATGTGAGTCCCTAGCTCATTGCACCATCAGGATTCAAGCAAGCCGGGCCGAAGACGGCTGAAATGCCAGAAACCGGTCCCCGGTAGCTTGTTTCCTTCCCAGTATAAGAATTGGCTTGGTAGTTTGGTCTGCCCTGTTCCCATGATGCACTGGGCCAGGGTCAGACTAATTTGCATATAGCCAAGTTCTGAGCTGGGATGGTGCAGTGAGCTAAAAAACGGTGATGGATCAAGCCCTGATCTTTGGACTGGGTAAGAGTGGTCTGCTTAATTCAGACACTCTGTTCATCACCACCCCTTTTCTGAATCATTTTTGTCCACCATAAGCGTGGAAGGGTATACTCAGATGTGAGTCCCTAGCTCATTGCACCATCAGGATTCAAGCAAGCCGGGCCGAAGACGGCTGAAATGCCAAAAACCGGTCCCCGGTAGCTTGTTTCCTTCCCAGTATAAGAATTGGCTTGGTAGTTTGGTCTGCCCTGTTCCCATGATGCACTGGGCCAGGGTCAGACTAATTTGCATATAGCCAAGTTCTGAGCTGGGATGGTGCAGTGAGCTAAAAAACGGTGATGGATCAAGCCCTGATCTTTGGACTGGGTAAGAGTGGTCTGCTTAATTCAGACACTCTGTTCATCACCACCCCCTTTTCTGAATCATTTTTGTCCACCATAAGCGTGGAAGGGTATACTCAGATGTGAGTCCCTAGCTCATTGCACCATCAGGATTCAAGCAAGCCGGGCCGAAGACGGCTGAAATGCCAGAAACCGGTCCCCGGTAGCTTGTTTCCTTCCCAGTATAAGAATTGGCTTGGTAGTTTGGTCTGCCCTGTTCCCATGATGCACTGGGCCAGGGTCAGACTAATTTGCATATAGCCAAGTTCTGAGCTGGGATGGTGCAGTGAGCTAAAAAACGGTGATGGATCAAGCCCTGATCTTTGGACTGGGTAAGAGTGGTCTGCTTAATTCAGACACTCTGTTCATCACCACCCCCTTTTCTGAATAATTTTTGTCCACCATAAGCGTGGAAGGGTATACTCAGATGTGAGTCCCTAGCTCATTGCACCATCAGGATTCAAGCAAGCCGGGCCGAAGACGGCTGAAATGCCAGAAACCGGTCCCCGGTAGCTTGTTTCCTTCCCAGTATAAGAATTGGCTTGGTAGTTTGGTCTGCCCTGTTCCCATGATGCACTGGGCCAGGGTCAGACTAATTTGCATATAGCCAAGTTCTGAGCTGGGATGGTGCAGTGAGCTAAAAAACGGTGATGGATCAAGCCCTGATCTTTGGACTGGGTAAGAGTGGTCTGCTTAATTCAGACTCTCTCTTCATCACCACCCCCTTTTCCTAATCATTTTTGTCCACCATAAGCGTGGAAGGGTATACTCAGATGTGAGTCCCTAGCTCATTGCACCATCAGGATTCAAGCAAGCCGAGCCGAAGACGGCTGAAATGCCAGAAACCGGTCCCCGGTAGCTTGTTTCCTTCCCAGTATAAGAATTGGCTTGGTAGTTTGGTCTGCCCTGTTCCCATGATGCACTGGGCCAGGGTCAGACTAATTTGCATATAGCCAAGTTCTGAGCTGGGATGGTGCAGTGAGCTAAAAAACGGTGATGGATCAAGCCCTGATCTTTGGACTGGGTAAGAGTGGTCTGCTCAATTCAGACGCTCTGTTCATCACCACCCCCTTTTCTGAATCATTTTTGTCCACCATAAGCGTGGAAGGGTATACTCAGATGTGAGTCCCTAGCTCATTGCACCATCAGGATTCAAGCAAGCCGGGCCGAAGACGGCTGAAATGCCAGAAACCGGTCCCCGGTAGCTTGTTTCCTTCCCAGTATAAGAATTGGCTTGGTAGTTTGGTCTGCCCTGTTCCCATGATGCACTGGGCCAGGCTCAGACTAATTTGCATATAGCCAAGTTCTGAGCTGGGATGGTGCAGTGAGCTAAAAAACGGTGATGGATCAAGCCCTGATCTTTGGACTGGGTAAGAGTGGTCTGCTTAATTCAGACACTCTGTTCATCACCACCCCCTTTTCTGAATCATTTTTGTCCACCATAAGCGTGGAAGGGTATACTCAGATGTGAGTCCCTAGCTCATTGCACCATCAGGATTCAAGCAAGCCGGGCCGAAGACGGCTGAAATGCCAGAAACCGGTCCCCGGTAGCTTGTTTCCTTCCCAGTATAAGAATTGGCTTGGTAGTTTGGTCTGCCCTGTTCCCATGATGCACTGGGCCAGGGTCAGACTAATTTGCATATAGCCAAGTTCTGAGCTGGGATGGTGCAGTGAGCTAAAAAACGGTGATGGATCAAGCCCTGATCTTTGGACTGGGTAAGAGTGGTCTGCTTAATTCAGACACTCTGTTCATCACCACCCCCTTTTCTGAATTATTTTTGTCCACCATAAGCGTGGAAGGGTATACTCAGATGTGAGTCCCTAGCTCATTGCACCATCAGGATTCAAGCAAGCCGGGCCGAAGACGGCTAAAATGCCTGAAACCGGTCCCCGGTAGCTTGTTTCCTTCCCAGTATAAGAATTGGCTTGGTAGTTTGGTCTGCCCTGTTCCCATGATGCACTGGGCCAGGGTCAGACTAATTTGCATATAGCCAAGTTCTGAGCTGGGATGGTGCAGTGAGCTAAAAAACGGTGATGGATCAAGCCCTGATCTTTGGACTGGGTAAGAGTGGTCTGCTTAATTCAGACGCTCTGTTCATCACCACCCCCTTTTCTGAATCATTTTTGTCCACCATAAGCGTGGAAGGGTATACTCAGATGTGAGTCCCTAGCTCATTGCACCATCAGGATTCAAGCAAGCCGGGCCGAAGACGGCTGAAATGCCAGAAACCGGTCCCCGGTAGCTTGTTTCCTTCCCAGTATAAGAATTGGCTTGGTAGTTTGGTCTGCCCTGTTCCCATGATGCACTGGGCCAGGGTCAGACTAATTTGCATATAGCCAAGTTCTGAGCTGGGATGGTGCAGTGAGCTAAATAACGGTGATGGATCAAGCCCTGATCTTTGGACTGGGTAAGAGTGGTCTGCTTAATTCAGACTCTCTCTTCATCACCACCCCCTTTTCCTAATCATTTTTGTCCACCATAAGCGTGGAAGGGTATACTCAGATGTGAGTCCCTAGCTCATTGCACCATCAGGATTCAAGCAAGCCGAGCCGAAGACGGCTGAAATGCCAGAAACCGGTCCCCGGTAGCTTGTTTCCTTCCCAGTATAAGAATTGGCTTGGTAGTTTGGTCTGCCCTGTTCCCATGATGCACTGGGCCAGGGTCAGACTAATTTGCATATAGCCAAGTTCTGAGCTGGGATGGTGCAGTGAGCTAAAAAACGGTGATGGATCAAGCCCTGATCTTTGGACTGGGTAAGAGTGGTCTGCTAAATTCAGACGCTCTGTTCATCACCACCCCCTTTTCTGAATCATTTTTGTCCACCATAAGCGTGGAAGAGTATACTCAGATGTGAGTCCCTAGCTCATTGCACCATCAGGATTCAAGCAAGCCGGGCCGAAGACGGCTGAAATGCCAGAAACCGGTCCCCGGTAGCTTGTTTCCTTCCCAGTATAAGAATTGGCTTGGTAGTTTGGTCTGCCCTGTTCCCATGATGCACTGGGCCAGGCTCAGACTAATTTGCATATAGCCAAGTTCTGAGCTGGGATGGTGCAGTGAGCTAAAAAACGGTGATGGATCAAGCTCTGATCTTTGGACTGGGTAAGAGTGGTCTGCTTAATTCAGACACTCTGTTCATCACCACCCCCTTTTCTGAATCATTTTTGTCCACCATAAGCGTGGAAGGGTATACTCAGATGTGAGTCCCTAGCTCATTGCACCATCAGGATTCAAGCAAGCCGGGCCGAAGAAGGCTGAAATGCCAGAAACCGGTCCCCGGTAGCTTGTTTCCTTCCCAGTATAAGAATTGGCTTGGTAGTTTGGTCTGCCCTGTTCCCATGATGCACTGGGCCAGGGTCAGACTAATTTGCATATAGCCAAGTTCTGAGCTGGGATGGTGCAGTGAGCTAAAAAACGGTGATGGATCAAGCCCTGATCTTTGGACTGGGTAAGAGTGGTCTGCTTAATTCAGACACTCTGTTCATCACCACCCCCTTTTCTGAATCATTTTTGTCCACCATAAGCGTGGAATGGTATACTCAGATGTGAGTCCCTAGCTCATTGCACCATCAGGATTCAAGCAAGCCGGGCCGAAGACGGCTAAAATGCCAGAAACCGGTCCCCGGTAGCTTGTTTCCTTCCCAGTATAAGAATTGGCTTGGTAGTTTGGTCTGCCCTGTTCCCATGATGCACTGGGCCAGGGTCAGACTAATTTGCATATAGCCAAGTTGTGAGCTGGGATGGTGCAGTGAGCTAAAAAACGGTGATGGATCAAGCCCTGATCTTTGGACTGGGTAAGAGTGGTCTGCTTAATTCAGACACTCTGTTCATCACCACCCCCTTTTCTGAATCATTTTTGTCCACCATAAGCGTGGAAGGGTATACTCAGATGTGAGTCCCTAGCTCATTGCACCATCAGGATTCAAGCAAGCCGGGCCGAAGACGGCTGAAATGCCAGAAACCGGTCCCCGGTAGCTTGTTTCCTTCCCAGTATAAGAATTGGCTTGGTAGTTTGGTCTGCCCTGTTCCCATGATGCACTGGGCCAGGGTCAGACTAATTTGCATATAGCCAAGTTCTGAGCTGGGATGGTGCAGTGAGCTAAAAAACGGTGATGGATCAATCCCTGATCTTTGGACTGGGTAAGAGTGGTCTGCTTAATTCAGACACTCTGTTCATCACCACCCCCTTTTCTGAATCATGTGTGTTAAAGCGCAGCGCTCACCTCTACCGCTCCTTACATTTTATTTGAAAGCCGGGCCGTGTAGAACAATTGCAGTGAAAGTGGCCTGCACGGCAAATCAATTAAAACAAGCCCAGGAGTTTTGCCGTGAAAGTGCGTAGAGAAAAGATTTATGGCTGCATTAAAAGCGCCCTTGGGAACAGGGGAAGGAAACAATGGTCGGAGTTACACGGCGTGTGCTGAAATGAAGGCATGTGTGCGGCTGATAAAAAAACAAGCATTGGCTGCGTGCGCGGCCGCGAGAGGCGATCGGTGGTGCAAGTGCAACTGCTTGATACACATGTGAGGCACAGTGAGACCAGTTACACTTGCACAGTGTTTCAGAAGAGAAACACTGTTCACGGTCAAGAAAGAAAAGCGCATGCGCCACATCAGAAACACCGTGTTACTAGCTTTCCTGAAGTCAAACTGCGCATACGTGCAATGATACACACTACTTTTCACGTCACTATGAAAATAGCTACGCATGCGTTCACCACGAGCTACGCCATCGACCCCACGGTCTGATCTCACATTGGCTAGGACTGACCCACTGTCAACCAGTAAGAGATGTCATGTAGTTGCCATGTTATAGTCAGTCTACTCCTTTCTGTTTGACTGCTGTCTTGACCCTTTCAATTTAACCGAGGCAATGGTGCGTGACCGAAACATGGTCGATTTAAACTGCAACGTGCTGTCAATGACAGACAGCGTGCTCTTACAGCGACTTGGCAAATCATATATGCTATGCTAACACACCCAATTCCGACGGGAGACTCCCGGTTGTGTAAAACAAGCCACCCCCTGTCCCCCTTGTCAAGCAGGAGATTACCGCACATGAGCCTGACCTACTGTCTTGCCAAAGAAGGCTCCAACATAACCGTGCCTCTGCACTGCTTCTAGCTTGAAAACCACAGAAAGAGGACACGGTCTGAAAAGATGGTGGTTGCGCGTGTTCATTGCCCAACACAAACGGAAGCAGGAACCTGAGCGACAGGACCGTAGCAGTTTAAAAAAAAAAGACAGACAATCACATTTTTCTTTTTAATGGAACAGCTTCCGACAGTATCCTAGGTGCGTCCTACTTCCCCTGCTGGCGGCCCCGGCTTCACTTAGAGTAGTAGTCAAATACATAAATACATAACTGTTCAGTGTTTTGCAGCCCCTCTGACTCCTGCTCATAACGAGGTAACAATGACAGAAAACCGCACGCACCAAAAAAACAAGCATTTACAATGCAATGGTTTCGCCTTTGGAAAAGTTAGAGCTATTGGCATTGTAAATGACAAAATTTGTATTTATGTGTTGGTTTTGAAAACAGATAAATAAATGGCATTGTCATTCACATTGTCATTAGCTTAATCTCTCGCAAATGTGAGACCTATTGTACCCTACGGACGAGCTCAGCATTATATGCCTCATTACTACACTGTTTTGCCTGCGCATTTCTGTTAGAGCCTAGGTAACCACTTGTGCAAAACTAGGACTGAGCACCATTTACATGAAACCCATCAAAGGCGCCAAGTGGAGAAGTGTGGCTCACCGGTTAGAGCAGGCAGACCCTGAAGCAGAGGTCAGACCCGGGACCAGGGTTCAATTCCCGACGCGGCAGGGTCTTGAGCTCAAATGTCCACGGACTCGATAATTCTCGCTTCGGTGCCCGACCTAATCATGGGTTCACACTCTGCAACTCTGGGCATTAAGCTTGCTTAATCTCCACAACGGCCCCTCGCGGCGGGATGCCTGGCTTTCACCTTGGGGATGCCCGTTAGGGGCTATCTCACAGGGAAAAGCCAGGACGGGTTCCCAAGGCAAGCGCCGAGATGCCTCCGGGTAGTCGAGCGCTATATAAGAACATACAAAAAAAAAAAAAAAAAAAAGTGCCAAGTCGGGCACAAGAACCACTTCAGCTCAGTGGCACGCCAACTACAGCCCTGAGGCTGAGGCCACAAGGATTGGCCCCTGGGCAGACCCAGCCGCACTGGTTGGTGGTGGGCCCACCCAGGGCTTCAGTGCGGCATGGTGAATATTCTAGACTAGAATGAAGCCCTTTTAGGGCATGGTTTAACACCAGTGCCGCTGTGGTGCAAGCTGTGTCCGCGTGAGGCTCTGGCACCGTTAGCTCGTGACAGCCACAAGTGCAACGCAAAAAAATGTGGAAAAGACGCTGACAAAAATGGCGCAAATGACACTCAATTTTTTTAACGACATTGTAAACAGTGTAGTGGGTGACACCAGAGCAGGCAGTATTTGTTCTGGTGAAGCCTCAAGTCATCCACCGGCCGCATGAGAAGCCCAAAGCCTCTGACGTAAGCAGGGGCCTGGAGAGTCAGTGGGTAAAAGGTTGAGAGGATTTTCCACAGCTCATCATTAAACGACCACAGCTTTTACGGGCTGAGGCGCCGGAGCACGAGGCTGACTTCAGTGCCTCGATGTGCCCCAGCTGATAAAAAGTGAAAACCACTCTGTCTGCTTTCATGAGAAACGCTGGCTTCGCTGGTGGTGCCATCAGCGTGGGCAGCAGTGTGCCACTCAAACTGGAATCCTGTTTGCGGCACAACTACCCCTGCAGGTGGGCGTGGTCTGCTCCTATTCAGTGCGTGATGCACTAGTTTGCACAATTACACAGTCAGATGGCATATTGCAAAAAACGGTACTTATGAACTGTGTCTCTCGAGTGTTCATGCCCCTGGGATGCGCTAATTCCCATTAAAGTGAGGAAGCATTATTTTTAACCTATAAACCGAGTGGTAAACCGTGCCAATGCGTGCTGGCACGAATTATGCCATGGAACACCAGCCCCTGTCTTGTACCACCCCGCAGCAGCAGGGCGGTGTGCCAGGCAGGGTGCTGGACTGTGTGTGCAAGCACCACACTGGCTGGCTAGAAATTGCGCAGCTGCGACTAGCGCCTTGGCGCCCACTTCCAGGCGCTCCATCGTTTGAATGGGCCAGTAAGCCCATATTGCAGTATTTTGCTCAGAAGAGGGTGGCTGGGAGTGAGTTATAAAGGGGGTCTGCATAGAAAAGCCCTCGTTTTATAAATGGCTCTGTGACAATGTACATGCTGTCCGCCTCTTCTCATGGTAACCCACAGCGTTAGCTGTGCTGCCTGAATGAGCACAGAATAGGTTTGCAACGCGCACCAATTTGGATCGTTGCCTTCGCCGAATGTACGATGTCAAATACACTGGGTAACGGTAACACTACGGCTGCTCGTTATAGCGCTTGGAAATGGCAGGGGTGCGGACAGAAGAACTGTAAAGGCAACCTATTGACATTAACAAAGCAGCCCGCGCCTCCCTCGCGCGCTGCTAGGTGCTACTAATGAGGCGAGCACACATACGCTGCAGTGTGGAATGCGTTTAGCTTCGGTAAGTACTAAATCACTTTTCGTGTCTTGTGCACTAAATTAAATGATCTTACAAGGATACCGATGCGTGCATTCGATTTGGAAAAACACTTCAGGGGTAGTAAGTGGGAGGCACTGCTATCTGCGCGGTTAGGTTTAAGCTGTGTGCTATGACGACAGCGGATGGCTCCGCCTCCCCAAAGCGCTGCTCTGAGTCGCTGTGCCTAGCGCCGTTAGTGGAGAATGTTTTTATGCCTAAGAGATAACTATGGCGGGCGCTGGCAGAGGAGGAATTAAGATCTCAAGTACGTACATTTTAGGGTCACACGCAAACACCACTTCCCCACACAGCCAAGATGGCAAAGGGCCATAGTTTCACCCCTTCCTTCCACCCATTCAGTTTAAAGAGCCGCACTGAACACTGCCTCAGAAACTCAGTCACTGTGATTACCGAGTGAACAAATTACAAAAGCAGACGTTAAGTTACATGAGGCAAAAGTGAAAATTGTGAGCAAACAAAATACACGAGGTAGCAAAAGATACATTACATATACGAACTCGAAAGTTTCAAGACGGAGCTTCGCAAGTAAGCTACTGCCCGGCCGCCATCTTCGGCGGAATGAAACAAAGCAAACCTTGGCAAAAAAAAAAAAACAACCGCCCACCGCCGCATGACGTTTTAAAAGGGGCGGAGAGGGTAAAAAAATCGCCGGAACGCCCACAAATCGCCTCGGACAATGACGGACAGATCTCTCTTCCAATGGCTAGCCTCCATTTATGGAGCTAGCCAATGTAAGAGAGAGGCAGGACAAAGCCACATACTATTCTAACATAAGATTTCGCCTGCGCGAACGCTGCTGCTCATGGGAAGCCAGGCGAAACCTAAAAAATGGCCCCCACTGGTCCAAAACTGGCCCCCACCTCTCCGGCCCACTGGGAAAATGCCAGCTGCCCGCTACACCCAGTCCAGCCCTGCCTACTGGAAGGAACCTGTAGCTTCTTTAACCCCTTCTCTGCGGGGCGTTTTCACCTGCTGTGCGGGGGTGGGGGGCGCGCAGCTGTGCTTGTGACGAACTCAGCTCATCATGAGGCACAGTGGAGCTGCACTCATGACGAGTGGAGCTCGTCACGACCACACCCGATCTGAGCTCGTCATGAGCACGCAACGGGTTAAAGCCCGACAATCTGGTTTCAGCAGCACGAAACAATAATGCATGTTTTCCCAGAGTGCCTTTCATCCAAGCAGGGCAGGACTCCCCATGGCAAAGGTCATCAAAAACAGGGCGGGTGCAGTTCAAGAGGTCATCGTGCTGAAAATAGTGCTTTGTTTTTAGTGAAAAAAACACAGTGGTGGTGAGCCGCTCTGTAATAGGCCAAAAGTAGCATATTTTCTCACTCATTTACAAGGTGGGACTAGGTATTAAATAGTGATGGGGTTCTACATAACCCCCAACGCTCCACGGTTTCTGATAAAGAATTATACTGCAGATACTTTTACATTTTAGGGAATCAGGCTGTCCATAGCATGGTGACGGTCATGTATGCGTTTGTTTTTGTAAAAAGGATAATTGAACATAACTGCAATGTTTGAATTATTAAATATGTTTCACTGATCTTTTTATAGGCGGGCGGGGTCATCATTAAAAGATTTAAAGACCACTGTCCTACAGGAAGTAGCTTACCACTTTGTTAAACATGCAGCCATTTGTTAAATGGAAAGGCTAAGCTCAATAATATTCTGACTTTGTATTTGGCATGTGCCCTTCATTTATTTGGTAAGCATCTAGGACAGTGGTTCTTAATCTGTTGTCCACAACCCTATGCGGGGCATCTTCTGGGAGTCTGCAACCGCTCTACCAAATTAAATAATATCAAAACTAATAAAGCATATACAAATTAAGATACAAAGTTGAAATTTTAAGAAGTTTTCCAAATTTGAACGCAAATTAAACTAAATGTTCCAATAATTGGGCATTTGTTTAATGTGCACATGTTTTTGTATTTTTGTGCATTGTTTTGAGGTTCAAATCATAGCAACTGCTTACGCTGGGGGTTCCCTGCTTCCAATAATAATTCAGTGGATGTCCCTGGATTCCAATAATGACTCAGTGGGGTTTCACATCAGTTTAAGTGTTAAGAACCACTCTTCTAGAATAAAAGTGATGCTCAAATGGTGCATCAAAAGTGGAGCGCGGGACGTGTTCAGTGGACGCGACAAGAAAGAGGAATGTGGCCGAGCAGTGAGACGGACAAAATCGATATCTCAAATAATGAAAATCAATAAATACATGTGACAATCCCTGATTCCACACTTAATAAATGCCACTACCTATTTATCAACAAACAATTACCCCTACTTCTTTCTTACCAAGAAAGCATTACCACAACCCCTTTCCCAAAACAAGATGAACAATGCACCTTTGTCAAGAGCCCTTTAACTCTTCACTGTATCATATGCTAGAAATGTTTCTATAGTACAGATTATGCCACTAGCTTGACCTCGCAGCGCTACAATCACCATTCATTGTTTTCTTTTGGGGAAATGCCTGGACACCGCCTTCTGTCCTCGCCACACAAACTGCTCTGCAAGTCACCCCTAGACTCCGCACCCCACCAAAAATGAACATTATGGCTTTCTTGTTAAAAAGAACTTTAAAATTGTATGCTACAGTCCTTTGAGTATTTTCTTGTGTAGCGCTTATTCTCTGATATTGTTGCTTTTTGGCGCTTAAATTATAGACCTTTTTATTGCCCAACTCAGTGGAACTCATTTTATTAAACTCGCAATGATTAAACCCTGACTAGACCCCGCTAGGGTTCACTCATCCAAGGCTGGATTCAGAAGATGTCCTGGCAGCAAGCTGTCAACCGACTGAGCTATGTGAGTCTCTCTGCCCCAGCCCCACAACACACCCAGAGGCACCAGGCTTATCTGTAAAGGTCTCTGTTTCACTGCAGTTCTGCTCGGCTGTGAACAATAGGCCCATGTCAGGCCGTGGGATAGTCAGGCAGTTCAATGTAATAATTCTAAGTACATGTGGTAACCGAATGAAACCTGATGTTTCCTGACTCTACAGCGAAGGGTGCAGTTAGAACAGCTGGACTCAAAGTTACTCGTTGTGGTGTTGTGGGGAGGAGGAAACTTGGAGTCAGGTTTGCAGCCCTGGCTCACCCCTGACCCACGTCACTGATATTTAAATATATTACCTGCAGCTTATATGTGGGTGCACCAGCTTGTTTACTATTGTAAGGTTACAAATGTATCTTCCTTGCAGGAACATTAACCCACTGGTGTATCTCAGTGTATCACTGAACTCATAAGCAACGTGTGATTTACGCGCACACACACCACAGCGAATTGAACTGTCTTTCTGACTCTTCCTAAAATGCACACAGATTACCCTCCTCTCTCTGCTTTAAATAACTCAACCCACTGAGCTATCTTCTCGCAGTTTTTCTCTCTCTCCTTCTCTCTGACAATCTTTCCCTCTATTTCTCTGACACTTTCTTTCTTTCTCTCTCTCGGACAATCGACACTCTTTCTTTCTCTCTCTCACTGTCTGTCTGTCTGTCTGTCTCTCTCTCTGACACACTCTTCCTCTGTCTGTATGTCTCGCTCTCTCTGACACTCTCTCTCTCCCATTATACCAATCAGGGAATATATATATCCCTGGGTAATCTTACTTGTCATGTAGATAGTACAAAAAGTGATCTGCGCAGCAGGTATTCAGCCCTCTGAGCTATGTTGCCATCTCCTCAATAGGCCTGAGAGCGTTCAGGGTTCACACAGACTTGGCCAGGGGGTGCCTAGTTCTGGGCACCCCCAGAGGGAGCTGAATCTGTGGCTTCCCTGTGAGATGCCCGCGCCCACGCGTGTGCCCTATAATTGCCCAGTCCCTGACCACACTTATTAAAGATTGAGCGGCTGATGTGTTCTTCCGGTCTCTGTGCTCGACACCTGTTTTTTATTCATCTGAAGTCCCTTTGAAGATTGGCCTGGGCGCGAGGGCAGGGAAGGCCTAAGTGAGACACACAAAGACATATAATTGGGTTAATCCTCAGCGAGGCCATGTGTCTCACAGACTGTCTGAACCCGTCTCCGAAAGGGAGGGGGGAAGGTGAGCTTCCAGCCCGAGGGATTAAAATGTGTTTTTTTGCACAGGCTTCCCTGGCACAGCACTGCAACCATGGCAACGCAGGGTCACACTTTCAATAACTTTTATCGTATTGTTGAATTTATATAGTGCTTCGTACTTTTGATGGAGTTGCAAAGCGCTCTAACTTTTCAGAGTGCCGAACAAGCATTGGCAAAGTGAGCATCCATAAAACGAAACATAAAGTGTACCCTCCACTGGTGTTGGAATAATTGTCAGAGTGGGAGCGCTGCCATTCATGTTACATCAGTCCTGGGGATTGTGTATCACGCTAAGAACAAGTCTAACAGGAGAGTGGTAGGGGTGTGTATAAATAGCCAGCGGTGCAATTCGGAGCACACCGCCGCCACACATGGATTAATAAAGTCTGCTGTGGTGTGTTGTCATTTACAAACAGCTCATTTTCCATTGAAACGGCCACTAAATTAGAACAGCACATTTACTGATCAAACTACACAGCACACAGACGATAATGTGTGGAAATCGGGTTTCCCATTTATAATTTGTGCATCACCAAGTAAATGCCTTGCTTTTGTTTTGAACACATTAAGGTCTTCGTTTCATTCATGCCTTGAGGCTACAAAAGGTGCTTCATTTGTGCGGACCTACGTCCGATATGTTTTGAATAATTTGTATAGTTGATTTCCAGGTATTTTAAGTGTGTTGTGCGGTAGAACCAAACTAAAATTCTGCAGCCTGTCCTTTCACTTTCAGTATCAAAGCAAGATTGCCACGTACTTTACTTATAACATCCTCTAACTTTGCAGTGAGAGAAGGAAAAGGAGACGCCAGACTGTTAAAATAATAAACAACAATTTGACAGTAGAGCCCATTTGCCCTCTGTCTTTGAACGCGCAGCAAACGTGACAAGATGAAAACAAAATGGAAAGGATGATCTGTATTTCCCATTCACCTTCTGAGCTCCATCATGCTTGCTTTGAAGGTGCTGCGGCACCCCCGCACCCCCACTTCCAGCGCCTACCCGCTCCCTCTTTTTCACATTCTGCTATAACTCTAAAATATTCCCGACGCATGAAAACGGAATTAGCCGGGATTCCCGTTCAAGATGTAGCCGCTAAAACGCCTCCTGCCTCTTCATACAAGTGTCCATTGTACATTCCCGTGCTTGGAAAGGTGGCACTGCTGCCCACGGTCTTGGACAGTCACGCTTCTGCTCGGAGGCTACAATCTGCCAGACTCCTGGCAGCGATGCCCCTGTCTGTCTGTCTGTCTCCGGCCCTGCGCACACGCAGGCCGCGGCTATCTGCAGGAGGCACAATGAGCCTTCTATCCGAGAGCAGCCTTACTTGATTACATGTTCTCCGAAGCCCGTGATTCACATTTGTTATAATCAACGGGTGGACAACATTCCTTCTCTTTCTTTTAGATTCTGCGCCTCCGCTCGCTTCTGAAGGCCGCTCCTCTCGCTGCAGGGCTCCCTCCGCTCACGGGGGCCCTGCAGTCCAGCTGCCATCACCCTTCCTCCTCTTCTCCCCGGGCCCGGCGGTGATTACCCGGCACTTCGGAGATTCCCTCGGCGAGGACGGGGTCGAACGGCTGACTCGGCTTCCGGATCCTCGCTGGGGCGGCTCCACTGCTGCGGCCCAATCCGGTCGCGGCTCCTGCGTCGAGCCTCCATACACGCCCAGCTTCTGCGGGCAAGGCATCGAATCAGAGCGCGGCTCTCGGGACAGGCCTACTGCAAACGGCCAATCAGAGCGCGCCTCCTGTCAACAGAGGACCAATCAGGTCGCGGCCCCTTCGTTTCTCTCGCTTCAGCTTCTAATCACTTTCAGGCCCCCCCGGGCCGCAGCGGTGAGAACACGGGGCAATGCCGGGTGAGCACCGGCTCTTCAGTTAGTTAACATCGAGGTGGCCACTCGATCGGGCCATAACAGGACAGCGAGGAGGGGCGAGGGGGGACGGCGGGAGGAGGGACACAAGGCAGGACAGCAGCAAGCACGGCCCGGCCGGACCAGATTCGGGGGCGTTCCCGGCTTTTGGCTGACGTATCATGACGTAGCCAAAAGCCAAAGATTCTCGGGAACGCCCCCGAGTCTCCTCCGGCCATGACGGACGCCTCTCTGTTCCAATGGCTAGCCTCCATTTATGGAGCTAGCCAATGAAGCAGAGGGGCGTGTTCAAGTCACCCATACTAGAAACTACAGATTTCTCTGGAGGCGGAGCTTACCAGCTCCGTCACCCAGCGAAACCTAAAAAGGGGGGGTGGAAACTGCTACTGAATCCCTCCCCTCCAGGAATCCCTGCCCTGCCTCATGGTTGCCAAGGCAATATTTCAAGAAATATTGTCGTGCTACCGTAAGGCAGGTCATGGAGTCCTGGAGGGGAGGGATCCAGAGCAGACAAATCTGCTAAACAGGAGCTTTTTCCAATGGCAGGCCTCCATTTGGAGAGGCCTGCCAATGGAAAAAAGGGGCGTGGCTTCACGCCAGACTGAATTCTTCTCCTCACAATATCTCTCTGCCTGCAGCAGGGCCATGCCCTGCAATGCAGGCTTCGACCTAAAAAGGGACAAATGACCTCACAAAGACTCACCACTCTCCCTATTATTTGTGCGGACACGCCACTCACCCTGCACTCCTACAGACACATCGCTCCTCTCACCCTGTGCTCGCAGATGCACATCACTTAGCTCACCCACACCCACATAAGCATACCCCTCACCCTGCTCTCACTAGTGCATGCCACTCCTTGAGTGCATTTACAACCCTCATCTTGAACTCAGGAAGGCATGTCGCTCATCCTATATACTCATACGGGCCCACACTCTATGCTCACACAGACACACCACACTGCACTCACAGCACTCCTCCAGCTCTTACGCAGGAACCCCTTAACCCTGCACACTAACACCCCAGAGGCACATTCTTCGCCCTGCACTCATACAGTCTCACAACTCATCCAGTAGACTTTCACTACTCTCTCACTGCAGTAACAAAGGCACAGCGCTCACCCTGCACTCATACAATCACACTGCGTACTCTGCAGTCACACAGGCACACCATTCACGCTGCATTCATAGTTCCAGCACTCTGGATTCACCCTGCAAGCACACAGAGAACCCAAGGTTGTAGCTCCACTCCAGTCGAGGGCTCTTCCTGCAATGTGTTGGGGACAGGGTGTTGTTGTGTAGGCCCAGCAGAGGAACAATTGGGGTGAAGCAGTTTGCGAGTCCATGCAGATGGCGACCCCCTAGGAGTGCAAGTTAGGGGTAGAGAATGCATATATTCTGTCCTCTGGCAGCCTCCCTCCCCTTTTAGCACCACATGAGCCCGAGCCTTTGGAGGTAATGGAGGTTGTAAAAACAAGGCTTTAACCAACCAGGGCATTCCATCTCACTCAGGATGAACCTGGTTTGGGGACATGAGTTGTGCACAAATGTCTCTAATTATTAAACTTTGAAGATATACACATTTCCCCCGCAAAACTGACAGACTTGCAAATGATCTAAAGATCTGTCTTTCAAGTGTGCGCATTTCTCTCTCAGTATGTCTTACAGATGTCAATATTTTCCTTAGCATTAATTCAACAGCGATTCACATTTCTCTCCCATTATTAATGTGCTATAGATATGCACTTCTCCCCAGTAGTACTGTCTTACAGAGTTTCGCATTTCTCACACTGTATTGATATCTTATTCATGATTGCCTATCCCAGAATGTAGGGGTGTGCCTTTCTCCCCAGTATTAATATTTTACAGACGTGCAAATTTTCCCATGAATTGAGTACTTGATGTATGCACATTTCTCTCCTATTAAGCTCCTTGCTGAGGTGAACAGTTCTTCCTCAGTATAAACCTCTACAGGGGTTAATACCTCTCCCCGGTATTTATTTCCTGCAAACAACACTAGGCAGGAGTTAAACTATCTCCAGAGCCTCTGCACGTTTCAGCTTTTCTTGCTGGAAAGAGGGTAGCGTCCTCCCTTCCCAATTCCAAATCCTCCCCGCCCCTCCCTCATCCGCCCCGTCCTCACTCAGGCAAAGCGATTTTTGATAAGTCATGTCCATTATTTCACAAAGACCAGGGCTGGAATTCAACAGGTAGAACGCATTCCCAGTGACAAAGGTGCAAACACCACCATACTTATAAAATAACATTGTGGATCTTGCTTACCACCTTTCCTGATGAACGTTTCATGTTTGTAAAATTATGGGTAACCAAAAGAGTCCAAAGTCAAAAGACTAAACACAGAGACGAAAGAGGTGGTTTGGGAGACATGAGCTGGAACTCCTCCAAACACTTTTCACAATAATCACTTTATTTCTGTGTATATGTTTTGAGCCCCATTGGTCAGCAACATTCCATAAGGTGAGGACCTTATTAACCTACTTTGTGGCGGAAAATACAGTTGCCTCCAATTCCCATGCTTGTTTTCAATTCTGCCGGTGAGACAGTTTTTATAACTTTTCCCCTGATTTTCTTTCCCATTTTAAAAGTGTGGATCGAATATCTAGAATAGAGTGTTGAGTCTGTTGGTTTCCATAAGCACTTTAAAATCCACCATTAATAATAAAAAACTTTGTAAACCACATCACAACCTTTAAAAAAAGAATTGTTATGCATTAAAACAACCAATGACAAGGATTCAGCCTCCTCATTTAAACTATGTTACTTTGATTAACATAGTTGCAAGAAACGGGTTCATATTCTTTTACTTACCCCTACCGCTGCACAACAGGGGATAAATTGAAGAGATGGTCATGGGGTGCAACCAGGGTCCCCTCCAGAAATGGAGCTGCAAAAGGGTGGGGAATGGGCTGTCGCCTCCGGAAACCCTCCTGTTCCGAAGCAAGGACGGAGCAAGGAGGAAACAAGAACTGGAAACCGGCAAACCACAGAGCAAAAAGTCCACTATTTATTTAAAATAGCACAGGGCCCAGAATAACTTGAAGAGCCCTGATCAGGTCTCACCTCATGTGTGAAATATCGCAAAAAAAATTAACTCCGCCCCCAGCCCATCCTCCTACACCAAAAGCATACCAGCATCAAGCGAGGGAGAGGCCTGCACTTTTGTTGACATGTAGCCACCACTGCCTCTCATGTCTATGGTGATGTGTGGACTCCACCTCGAGTCACAGGACTTAAGCACCAGTAGCAAGTAAATTCACATACATTAAAATAATGCAGCACCCGCCATCTTGATGTCATAACACTGCGTTGTGCCTCCAGGGTGAGTAAACTCTGGCCCATGCACAACTGCATACCCTTTTCTAATACTAAACATGCATTGGCAAAGCCAATAGATCTCAGCAATCCAAGAGCTATTGCCTTTGGCAATGTCAATGCAATTTATCTATTATGTGCTTCACAGTGCTACAAAGAATGCTGAATCATGCTCAATGCAAAACACCAAAGACGTGAAAATAATTCAATTGGTAAATTAGAAAAAAGGCAACTCATTACCTCTACCCACAAAAAGTAAACAGGTCATACAACTAGAAAACACTCCAATAGTATGTACATGAAAAGCAATATTGAAGGTCAAGTAAAGTAAAATAAAAAAGGAAAATGTCTCGTGCATATTAAATACACTGTGTGTGAATGTAAATAGCAATGTAATAGACTTGTTGCTAATTAGTATGTTAACAAGTATTTATGCCTACAAAATTCCCATTAACGGAGGGAATACCTTGATGTTATGATTTTATGGTCTCTTTTTTTTTTTATTGAAAATTTTCCCCCATTTTATAACATGAGCAGGGCACAATGAATTACAAAACAATAGAACATAGAATCATACATACATATTCCAATATTCAACTAGACAAGTTCTTCGTCTTTTAACAGTCAGTACCTAACTTCCATCGAATAAGAGGACCCCAAATTTGCATACCCAGTTTCTTACCCTTTTTTCCCTTCCTAGCATATATGGCTGTTTCCAGTTTTTGTATTGATAATACTTTACCTAGCCATTGATGGTATGATGGAGGGTTAGAATCGAGCCAAGCAGAAGCCACTAACAATCTCAGGATCGCCATTGCTACAAATATAAAAATGTTACAGCTCGGCTGCCCGTCAACACTAACCCCCAATAACATAATAGCTGGGGTTAACTCTATTGTTGTTGACAATGCATTCTGGAAAAAATTCACAATGTCCTGTTTCGTCTTGTCCAGATGGGGACAGACAGAAAAAATATGTATCAGATCAGCATCTGTGCTGCCACATCTAAAACAAATAGTGCCAGATATGCCCCCCCACTGGGCAATCTTCGCGGGTGTATAGTATAGATGGTATAATATCTTATAGTGTTGGGCCTGAAGGGACGATGAACACAGCATTTTACTCCCCATTTCTAATGACTCAGTAAAGATATCCCTACCTATATCTAAACCAATAGACCACTTATCTATCCATTTCTCTAGATCATCTTTCTTTAATTTTGTCAATTCTAAATAAAACCTCTTGATAGTGCAATCAAAGTCACCTTCTATAAGGTCCATCACTATATTTCTTTCGAACCCCAATGTGCCCCCTTGTTTATTCAATATACAGCTTCTTATTTGAAGGTATTTAAAGAAATGTTTTGTATCCAAGGTATGCCTATTTTGCAATTCCGTAAATTGTAATATACCATAACCGCCCAACATATCTCCAAACTTTCTTATCCCCCGTCTCTCCCATTCTTGAAAGACAGCTCCTGAGAAAACCTCACTGGGTAAGGAAGGGTTATCTTTTAATCTAGTATATGCATTGTACTTCCCAATTCCCACCTTTTTAACAAACCCTTTCCATATATTATGTGCAGCCATTACTGTCTTAAATCATGTTCTTTTGAAGTAACTTTCTTCCGTAAATCTCAAAAATACATTTTCAGCATTTGTACCCAAAACCAAACCATAGATAGCGAGCGAACCAATCTTGTCCCAACCATCCACTTCAGCACCTTCAATCAAGCCCACCATACCTTGCAATGCTGCTGCCCAGTAATAGAGCTTTAAATCCGGTAGACCAGCCCCCTCTTTCCCGCGGGAGCGACATAAATCTCAATGCCCTCCGCGTCTTACCTTTTGCCCAAATAAAACGATTAACCATCTGTTCACAAATTTTAAACCACTTATTGTCAACTAAGAGTGGGATTGCCCTGAAAATGTACAAAAATTTCGGCAATACCAGCATTTTGATAATATTGACTCGTCCTACTAATGACAGGTGAAGATTCTCATATCGATCCAGATCTTTCTTTACTTTATCTATTATTGGGACGATATTTTTTTCGACCAAAGCGTTGAGATCAGCTGAGATATTGATTCCTAGATACATCCCTGCCTGAACCACACGATTATCGTCACAAAAAGTCATTGAGTTTTTGATAATCTGAGTCTTTGAGGTATTTAAGGCATAGCCCGAAACTTGCCCAAATCTGCGAGCCTCTGCCTCTACCAGCTCGATCGCCTCCGTGGGGTTTGGTGTTATCACCACCACATCATCAGCGTAAGCAAGTATCTTACAGGGTCCCAATAATGTATTTAACGGGGTGATATCTGCACATAACTCTATCCTGCGGATTAGTGGGTCCATGTACATGGCAAATAGCAGCGGGGAGCATGGGCACCCCTGCCGTGTACCTCTCTTAATCTGAAATTGTCCCGTGATGCCCCCGTTTACTCTTAAGGCCGCAACCGGTTCCCTATACAGAGTCTGTAGAGCTTTCACGAAACCCCCCTTAATCCCAGCTCTTATTAGAGTGAGCCACAGATAGTCCCAGGAGACCCGATCAAACGCCTTTTCAGCATCTAACAGCATTACTGCCATCGGATCTCCTGTGACCTCGGTGGCATCAAACATGGTTATAACTTTCCGGGTGTGGTGCGTCGTCCCTCTTCCGGGAATGAAACCGTGTTGGTTACTACTGACTAGGGCAGTTAGTACTCCTGCGAATCTCGTTGCAAGAGCTTTCGTATATATTTTTGTATCATTGTTCATCAACGTAATTGGTCTGTAGGACCCTGGCTCAATCGCCGGCTTCCCTTTTTTTAATATTAAAACGATATCTGCCCCCCCCCAAGATTTTGGGATAGACTCCCCCATCTGAGCAGCTTGAATCGTTCTACTTAAATTCTGCCCTAAACTCCCCCAGAAAGTTTTATAAAACTCTAAAGGGAGCTGATCCGGGCCAGCGGCCTTTCCTGAAGGGAGGTTGCCCATAGCTTCTTTAATTTCAGTATAATCCAGCAGTTTCTCTAATCCTTCTGCGTCTTCAGTAGGAACCCTCTCAGCTGGGATATTCTGAAGATATTCACTTATCTCTTCAGCATTACTGGGGTATTGGTCATCATATAGTGTCTGGTAAAATTTCCTAAACACTTCCCTAATTTCCTCAGAGTCTGAATGTAGCCTTCCATTTTCATCCCTAATCTTCCTGACAGTCCCATCTGCCGCTATCTGCCTAGTGCGCATGGCAAGAACATGTCCAACTTTTTCGCTAAACTCGTAGCATCTCTCTCTTCTAATAGTATAATATTGGGCTGCCTTGTTTGCCAAGTCATCCTCAGCTTCACTTTTTACTTTCATTAATTCTATGATTGATTGTTCTATCGGTTCACCCATTATAACACACTTATTAAGCTGTTCCTCTGCCTCTAAGACGGCCCTCTCTATGGCACTATCCCTAAGTCGTTCTACTTTCCGTTTATATGCACTAAAGCTGCATGTCTCTCCACGGGCACCAGCCTTAAAGGCGTCCCATATAACTCCCACCGGGGCACTCCCTCTATTATTCTCAAAGAACTCGCGAATCCATTTGGACATATGCACTATGTAGTTATTATCCAAAAGGAGCCCTCTTTCGAATGTCCAAACCCTACTTAATCTTGTTCTCCCTTCTAGCTTCATTGTTAATATTAGGGGGTTGTGATCGCTAAAGATTCGTGGAAGCCTATCAATTTCTACTCTGGTCATTAAGTCGTTAGATATCAAGAAATAATCTAATCGGACACATATACGATGTGGTGCGGAGTAATATGTAAAGCCTGTTTGATCCGATCTGATTCTGCTCCAGACATCTTGCAGAATATTATTCTCTAAAAGATCAACCAAAGCTTTATGTACTCTTTTCTTCCTGCCTTTATAGCTTCTAGTCAAGCCTACCCCCAGCCCCTCCGCCCCATTAATGTTTAAGTCACCACCTATAATAACCTGAGGAGGTCAACCTGCTAACTCAGCATCTAAAAACTGTAAGATTTCTGGATCATCCTGGGTTGAGCCGTACACTGCCACTAATGTTGTCCATACTCCCTCTATTAAGATCTCAACCATAGCCCATCTACCCCATTGATCTTCTAGTTTTTTTTCCGATTACCACATTTTTACTCCTTGAGAGAATAGCTACCCCTCTGTTTTTCGTCCCTTGCTTAGACCTTGCTATTAAATGGAACCCCAGCTGATTGAGACAAAACTCCTGGGCACTTCAACCTCTTCGGATAGCGACACAGAGCCTATTGACTTGGAGCAGGAGACAGTTCAAAAGGCCCCAAAAGCGAGACTAAAGACCGCTGCCATAGAGATGAATAAACCAGTGTTGAACAGCAGACCCAAATGTAAGAGTAAAGTTAAAAATAACTCTAGACGAAAGAACTTGGCCAGAGCATCTCGGGGAGCTTCAGCGAAATCAGTTGTAAAGAAACTTGATTGGGACAATACACTGGAAAGTCATGCACCGTCTATGGGGGGGCCGGAGAACACAGATATGGGTACCCACGATGCTAACTCTCAGGGCCCTGAGGAGGGTGCCTCTAACTTTAAAGTCCTATTTTCTACTTTAAAGCAAATACAGGGTGAGGCTCGTGCTGAGAGTCAAAGGGCAAGCAGGAGAGCCAGACATGCAAATAAAAAAATTCAAACTTCTTTGCATAAAATCAATAAAATGTACAAAGAAATGGTCGGGAGAGTATCTGAGGTGGAGGACAGAACGGGAAAATTGGAGGACGATTTCATTAAATTGCAGGACGCTAAGAGAGATCAGGATAAGACGACAGCGGACATGCTCTGGAAACTGGAGGATTTCGAAAACAGACAAAGGCGTAACAACGTCAGACTACTTGGGGTACAGGAAGGAAAGGAGGGGGGGACGTACGGGGATTTGTTGTTGAGTTATTAAAGGGTGCTTTTCCAGAGATGGCTTCATGGGATTGGGAGCACGAGGTACAGCGGGCACACCGGTTCCCGATGACGCGGAAGGAGACACAGGGTAAGTCCCGCGCAATATTATTCTATGTAGGGAACTTTTTACTGCGTGAAGAGATAATCAGCAAGGCAAAACCCCAGGCAAAGCGTACTATAAGGCTGTTGTTTTTTTTGCCCGTCCTGACTTCTGCCACGCCACCGTGGAAAGGCGATGGCGGATGAGGCAATTGATCACCCCCTTTCAGAATATTGGTTGTGAGGCTTACCTCATGTTTCCAGCACGATTGAAGATTGGTCTAAATGGAAACTTTAAGGTCTTCTATTCTGAAATCATGGCACAGGAATACCTCAGCTTTCTGCGTGAAACTAGAGGTCAACACAAGGCACACCATAAGGAGTTTGTGGAGCATGACGCCCAAGCAGTTGCTATCAGAGACAGTTCCCGTAAGAAGTAGTAAAAAAAAGAGAGAGATTTATAACACTATGCAGTAGGAGAATCCTATTGCCTGTTTAAATATTTGGCTTATGAGTTAAGATTGTATATTTCTTCCTTGGGTCGGGGAGAGGGGAAGGTCTGTATTGATGTGCTGGTGGTTGTCATTAGTTCTAGGTGATAACGGGGGCAGATGGGGTTCAATACTATCTTGGGGGGAGCACCATGAAAGGAATTTATGGCTTAAGAGAACAAGGGGAGGGAGGGCGTGACATCCTGTAGGCATCGTCGGTCAGACATAGGTCCTTCGGACCTATTTGCCTGTAGGGGGCGTGGAGAAGTGTGGCTCAATGGTTAGAGCGGCAGACCTTGATGCAGAGCGCTGGCCAGGGACAAGGGTTCGATTCCCGCCTCGGCGGGATCGGGCTTAAATTCCTCTGACCGGATATTCTCGCCTCAGTGCCGAATCTAAGCATGGGCCCCACGCTGCAACTCTGGGCAATAGCTTGCTTAGTCTCCACAACGGCCCCCGCTACACAAGGGATGCCTGGTTTCACCATGGGATGCCCAGGAGTGGACACCTCACAAGGAAAAGCCAGGAGGGGTTCCCTTGTGGTAAGAGTACAAGCGCCGGGATGCTTACGGGTTACTGTTCGTGCTATACAAATACAACACATTTACATTTACATTTTCTGTGGGAGGGTTGTCTGGGGTGGGGGAGGGGGGGAGCAGGGGCAGGGCACATGGGCATTGGAATTTGTCTGGACTATGAAGAACTCGATTTAAAATGGAAGCACGAGTATGGGTATCAAACTGAATGGATTGAGAATATTAAAATGGGAATCTGTGAAATAAAAGTAACTAAGAACAAGCTTGGAAGTTTGGTAATTAGAAGTGAGCAGTCCGCCGGTAGTCCCTTAAAAACTAGATATGTCTCTTAGATTTGTAACGTGGAACGTATGTGGCTTAAACGACGTTCAAAAAAGACAAAAGATAGGAATCCGATTGCGGCAGATGAATGTAGACTACGTATTCCTGCAAGAGACGCATATAATGATTTTATGGTCTCAAGTAAATGTAGATTGTCATGCCTGGACCATGAATGAGAATTAACTAAGAACGGAACAGACTTGTGTTATAAAGTTACTATCTTGGACAAATATAGCATTAAGCTGAATTGGGGGTAAGAGAAAGCATTGGCGAAACAACCCTATATGAATCGATTGCAGTGCCGCTTACTTTGAATCTTTTTGTGCCCGCCAAATGTGTTGCCTTGAGAACAGAGGAGATTCTGGCAGAACACAAAGTGGAATCTAACGTGTACAGTGGCCACAGGAGAGAAAGAAAGTATACATGTGTGACACCTCATCACATCATGGAGTTGTCCTTGAACTGAAACTGAAGCTTCATGGGAACTATAGTTTCTACCGGGCAAGATGCGGGAGAGAGTCTGCATATCAATGTAGTTCATTAGATGCAGCGAGAGGCGCATACTGGCATGGAATTTAAATTTTAAATATTATAATTATTGCCTAGGAGGATGATATGATCGCCTCAGTGAAAAAAGAAAGGAACATGGCCTCCTGATGGAGCCACTATGCTGAAAAATGGAAGCACTGTGGCCATGAAGTGGTCGCCGCATTGGTGACACCTCATCACATCATGGAGTAGCCAGAGGAACAAAAGCCTCAGGGGAACTACAGTTTCTACCGGGCAAGATGTGGGAGAGTATGTGCATATCAATGTCGTTCATCATAACACCAATTATAATTACTGCCTAGGAGGATGACATGATCCCCCTCTTACAACAAGCGGGTGCAGTGCAGAAAAAAGAAGGGCGCGCAGCCTTCCAAAGCAGTGCCATGCTGAAAGATGAAGCGTGGCTGCCATGAACTGGGTGCTGTGCTGATCAAGAGAAATGCTGCTGCTCTACTTGACCACCATGCCAGTAACCAGAGCCTCACACCGTGTATTAAACGGTGCCGCACTGTAGCAGGAACAAAATCACGCAATAGAGCGAGGGAAAAACAAGTGTAAAGTCCTCCAAATCCCCCCAAAAAGTAGTTCAGAAAACATTTGCTAAAATGGGGCACTGGGGAGGGATAGAAGTAATTTGTCAATGCTCTCGGGAGGGCTAAAGACAGGAAGAGAGGCATGACACATGCATGCCGTGCACAAATGGGGAGGAATATAAAAGCGGTGATGGAGCCACCAAATGGGAAGCCTATGGGCAGGCTGAAGACCACAAAGTATTTACAACATGTCTCTTTTCGAGACAGCACATGTGCTGTCTACAGCCGAGAGCTAAAAAAAGAGTTTCAGGTTACTGATTGAGACAGATTAGCAAACAAGCATTTTGTTAAAGCAGCTTGGTGTTTTTTTTCCTGTACATTCATGATGGGTCCACACCACCTATGCTCTTTAATACTAGCTGCCACTGCATTAGTGGTGCTCTCTCCCGTTTCAAGGGGAAATTGACTTTTAGAGATCAAATTTGTTAATTCTGTAAGTACAGTGGGCAAGAACATGCGATGCTACAATGTACTATATGGCCATGAGATGCATTTTTTTTTTTTTTGGGCCATGAGATGCTGCAATATGAGAAATTCTGACTCTTCTGGCGGAAGTCTGTATGGGCAATGACAATCTTGTCTGGCTGCATTTTTATTGATTGAGGATATATGTACACAGTTCTCATAAGTTTTCACAGGCTGACATCTAAATTCAGAACTACTAGATTTGTATGATTTGGCTCTTTTACTATTATTATTATTAGGAGTTTATAAAGCGCACTTATACCCAAGGGTGTAAAGGCACTGCACACTGACTCCCTGGAGTACGAGGGGTAAATCCCTAAATAACCAAGTCTTCAGTCCCTTTCTAAAAGAGAGGAGCTCCTCAGCCTTCCTAATATGCGCCGGCAGGCAGCTTCAAGCTTTCCCTGCACAATAGGAAAAGGTATTTCCTCTCCAACTGGCCTTTTTTATTCGGGGCACCGCCACTAGTCTGCTTTCAGCCGAGCGCAGTGCTCTCCCGTGGACATACCAATCGAAGCACCTATACAGAAACTCTGGGCCACTGCCCTTCAATGCTTTGAATATCATGCACAGAGCCTTAAATTGCCCTCATCTGGATTCCGGCAGCCAGCCCAGTTGCCGTAATCCCTCTCGTACAGAGGCAAACCTTGGAATGCCTGTAAGCAGTCTGGCCTCCGCGTTTTGTACCATCTGTAGTCTCTACATGTGGTTTTTTTCAGATTCAGGTACAGACTATTACAGTAGTCCAAACGCGACAGAATAAGGTCTCAGACTGCTAACCTGAAACCATCGGCTGGAAGAGAAAATCAAAATTTTCTCAATATCATGGGGATATGGAAGCATTTTGAAACCACTCCACTAACCTGCTCCCCAAAATCCAGTTTCTGGTCCATGATCACGCCCAAATTCTTTGCCTTGCACGCTTCCCCAGTGCATCAGGCCACATATCTGGAGTCCAGATGTTAGGATTATTCCTGAATATCATGACCTCGGTCTTCCCTGCATTCAATTTGAGGCAGTTCGAGGCCATCCAGCCCGCAATGTCTTTCAGGCGATCATGGCACCTCGCGGCCATATCTACTTGCGCCCTCGTTGTATAGATAACACTATTTGTGTGTATTCTATCTAGCAGTTTCTTTATGGGATAACTTCTCGGGATTCCTAAGCCCTGAGAAAGTCTAGTAAGACGAAACACGTTAGCAGTGCCTTTTGAACTGACGGATTTTTAGAAGACATAGATTGTACTTCTCTGTGTATTGCCAACTGTCAGATATGTTATCATTATGTTGACATTATAGAATAATGTATTTATTAGACTGGCCAAATGATTGATGCTGTATGTTCACATTATGTCGTGTTTGATCATATACTTTTTGGTACTCACATTTATGCCATGTACTTTGTAAGAATTGGAAACTAACTTTTGCTATAATGTTCTGACTTGTGTAAATTAGAGTACTCCAGACAATTGCACAATGTGATATTGGGCATTGATTTTTGGAAAGTCCCATAGTTACACTTTTTTGCAGCAGACGAGTTGTCTGGTGTAGCACCTTTCTTATGTTCTGACTGACAAAATTCTGTGGAGGGTTTGGGCAAGTTGTTACACTATTGCGGATTGTAATATCTCAAAACTGTACATTCAATTCAATGTGTTCAACCTTTGAAAAGTAAAGCATTCCATTAACAAATAGTTTTCATTCAGGAAACTCTGAACATAATTGAAAAAGAATAAGGAAGTGTCAGAAAGTAAAGAGTAACACTTACCAAAACCTAATTTACTTTCAAGAGGATTCAGCCATGCGATCCTGTAGGCAGCCCAAGGAGCAGATTTATGTGCCTCCAGTAACAGTGTCACACTAAGTACACTTTCTGCCTCAAGCACCATGTGAGCAAGTGCAGCAGATGGCTCTTTCCTCAGCACCATATTAGCCTTTGTATGCAAAGCGTTGTGCTTTTGTACAACATGGGATGCAGGAGATAACAAAAATATGACCCTATCATGTCACAGCCAAACTATGCCTGTTACTATGCTTTTAAAGGCAAACTGAGAGGTGTGAGCAACACAGCTGGGGGTTGGTATTTGAAGGGAGGAAGTAGAACACAATGAAGAAGGCTAGAAAACACAAGCAGGGAGGGGCGGAGCTAGCCGGCGTCGATGGCGGACGTGTGAGCTTTCGGCTCCTCGCCTAAGCCCCTAAAATATCCTGATAAACTATCCTGCTGAATGCCAATTTAGCTGGGTTCGGTGCCTGGTGACCCCTGGTGCCCCCCCGACCCGGTTGAGTGGCCCGGAGTGACCGAGAGCTGTGGGTAACGACCCGTACACAATCGGCGACGGAGAGAGGCGCGGACCAGGCCTGAAACAGCGACCTGCCCTGCGGAGCAGGCCGCACGGCGTCACCTGACGTGCGGCCTCGACTTCCAGAGGAGCCGGAGAGTGCAGCACGCTGATACTGGGGCGGCGCACAGTCCGCGTGATCGCCACGGCTCACTTGGGAGACCACACGCAGCGACGTTACAACTGCAGGGACACTGCCGCTAGCACGCCCGTCGGGGCCGGCACAGTTCTGGGCGGTTGGCGAACTCCGACACGAGGCGCACCCCGGAGGTTATACCTGCGCCGCAGCCGCCATTTTTAGCCCGCCAGTGCCAACGTTTCTGGGGCCGAGGAGTGAGCGGAGCACTACCCTTGCGGCTCTGCCTGGACGTTTACGGGGTGATTATCGTGAGACAGAAACCCTCCCTGGTGCTGGATCTTCATCATGGGGAAACACGATACAACGCAGGCCAAACTCTCATTTGACCGCCGGAAAACGAAGGGGCCGGAGCCCCCGGTGGCGGACGCCTACCCGAAGGGAGCCACAGCGTCCACGGCCCCTACGGATCTTCGAGATCTGCTGGCAGCGATGGAGAAAGGAATCCAGAACAGCATAGGGGCAGTGGGCTCCAAGATCGACGCTTTATCGTACCGCATGGACCGCATGGCGGAACGAGTAGACAAACACGCGGAGCGCCTCGACATGACAGAAAGGCGCCTCACGGAGGCACAGACCGAGTGGGACAAAGACCGTCGACAATTCGGCAGGTTGCTCCAAGTGATCCGTGATAAGGCTGAGGACTTGGAAGCGCGCTCCCGCAGATCGAACATTCGCATAACGGGAGTGGCGGAATCGACTCGGACAGGCAAGATGGAGCTCTACGTGGAAAGCCTGCTGAAAACGCTTCTTGGGGAGGAGGCCTTCTCCCCAATGTTCATCGTGGAGAGGGCGCATCGTACTTTGGGCCCTCAGCCCCAACCTGGACTGCCACCCCGACCCATCATTGCCAAGCTCCTAAACTATAGGGACAGAGACACGGCCCTGCGGCTGGCTCGGGAAAAAGGACAACTACAGGTGGAAGCCATGAAAATATCACTGTACCCCGACTTCACGGCCAAAGTACAGGAGGAGCGCCGCCAGTTCATTCCGCATAAGAAACAGCTGCGCGAGCTGGGCCTAGACTATGCGATGCTGTACCCGGCCAAATTGAGGATTAACACCGGCGGGAAATCGTACTTCTTCACGGACCCTAAGGAACTACAGAAGTCACTGAAAAACTGGGCCAAAGAACGTAAGGAACACCGACAGCAGCACGGAGAGGATTCGGGGGAGGCGTCGACCCTGGAGGAACAGGACTGAGGCAGTGCACCTGGTTTTTTCTGTACTCAGTTGCAAGTGTCTTTGTTGGACAGGCTACTGTGGGTACACTGTGAGTCTCCATAGTATGAGCTGCATCCTGGACCGAACTGGAGACATTGGCTGGGAGACGGGTGGAGTCATATCGCAGCGGCTCCTACTGCCTAGTTGTTGCTGGACCAATCTACAAATGCCGGTGAGGCGTTCACTGTGTTGTACTCAGGGACGGGTTGGGGGGCGGGGGGGGGAACTGGGTGAATTCAGTGTGAGGCATTGCAACACGATGGGGCTAAGAGGGGATGCGGAACTGGAGAGAAAAGAACTTTTACACCGCTGGTGATTTTTATGCAGTTTCGGCACGCTTTGCCCCTGTGCTTTTGGTTGAGACACTCCCCAGGGAGTTGGGACTTGTATCGCCCGCTACTTTGGGGTACCTGAGTTGATGGGGAATTGTGGGGGGCTCTGTCTGGCCGGGTTGGGGGTGGTCAGCTGTGGGTGGGGCGGGGACAAGGGGGAGGGCGGTGGGGCTAAAGTTGAGGGGTTTGTTGCTGTTCGGAAATTGAAGGGCCTGTGGTTTGCTATGAGTATCTGGCGAATGGTGAGTGCGCGTGAGCGGAGTGACTGTCTGCTTGCCTTGAGCGATGATGTACTGTTTAAGGGTTCACCACCTCCCGATGGAGTTAATATGGCGCGTTGTGATTCACGATGTCTGCTGCTGTAATGTCTGAACACCCGCATGCCATACGCGCGCTGTCCCTGTTGACCTGGAACGTGCAAGGGCTAAATGACCACCGAAAGCTACGGAAGGTAATGAGCTTTCTTAATAGACACCATGTGGATGTGGCCCTGCTGCAAGAGACACACCTGCCCGTCCACAGTAAGATGTTGCAGGCTAGAGGGTTGGCAGGGAATACAGTAGCAGCGGGTTTCACCTCCCACGCCCGTGGCGTAATCACCTGGGTTAACCCCGCCTCGAGATTGAAACTGACCCCGCTATCTGTGGACACTGAGGGTATATATGTAGTGGCTAGGTGTACGGGAAGGGGGCTGGACCTGCTTTTGGTAAATGTTTATGGCCCTAACCATGATAGCCCGGAGTTCTATGCAGCACTGTCGGCCACCTGTAGGTCACACACGCACACCAAGATGCTATGGGGGGGGGACTTCAACTTTGTATTTGACCCTGACAGGGACCGTTCTGCGGGCCCTACTCGAAGACCAGTTGCGTCTGCTGTCTACATGAGAGCGGAAATGACGAAGCTGGACCAGGTGGATGTTTGGCGGGAAAAGCACCCTATGCAGGGCGGTTACACGCATTACTCAGCATATCACAACATACACACTAGGATAGACTACTGGCTCGCCTCCTCCTCGGTACTGGGCGGCATCAGCTCGTGTGCAGTTCTCCCACGCACGTTATCGGATCATTCCCCGGTCCTGATCAGTCTCTCCACCGACAGAAAGGGGATCCCGCCTTATACTTGGCGTTTCCCGCCCTATGCGCTACTAGACGACGCCTTCCGAGGGGAATTGGCGGAAGATATAGAAAGATTCTTCGCCACCAATACTAACTCCGTAGATAGCTTCTTCACTGTGTGGGAGGCCTTCAAAGTCTATATCAGGGGGATGGCCATGTCCAAACACTCCAGCGTCCTACGCTCCATTAGACGGGACCTCTCCGACCTGGAGAACAAGATGGCGGCCCTAGAGAGGGAACAGCTGGCGGACCCGGAAGGAGTGGCGGGACGAGACCTAGTGCCCATGTTGGCGGAATATCACGCGCTTGCGGATAGAGAAGTCCTCTATATGGGAAAGTATGCCACGGCTCGGGCTTATGGGGAGGGGGAGAGGCCGGGGGCCCTGCTGGCCCGTATGGCCAAGGGATCCCGTAAACCGTTAGTGGTAGATGAATTGCAGACCCCGGAGGGCAACCGGGTGGTTGAGGAAGACCAGATACTGGAGACGTTCCGACGATATTACTCGGAACTGTATCGTTCTAGGGCGGGGGGTGCGGAAACCGAGATTGACGACTATTTAGATTACATTTCGATGCCGTTCTTTAAGAACTCAGACAGGGAATTTCTACTGGCCCCCTTCCATGAGGATGAAATTCTGGATGCACTGGGTGGCATGCGGTCGGGGAGCGCCCCAGGCTCTGACGGCCTCACGGCTGGCTTTTACAAAGCTTTCAAAGACTTATTACTCCCACATCTGATTGCCCTCTTTGACACAGTTTGCGAGGAGGGAGAAATGCCGCCCTCAATGCGGGAAGCTCTGCTGGTTACGGTCCCGAAACCAGGGAAGCCCCCGGACCACTGTGGATCGTACCGTCCGCTCAGCTTGCTGAACGTGGACGCGAAGCTCTATGCAAAGGTTCTAGCCAACAGACTCGCGCTGCTGGTCCCGGACCTGGTGGCGCCGGAACAATCGGGCTTCGTACCTAGCAGGAACCTAACCTATAACATCCGCACTGTGCTGGGAACGATACAGCATGTGAAGCAGGAGAATCCCGCCTTGGCGATATTCCTAGATATGGAGAAGGCGTTCGACTCTGTCGAATGGCCGTTCATGATTAGGGTATTGCGCAAACTGGGGCTGGGAGAACCGTTTCTGCAGAGAATAGGGGCACTTTATCATCACCCTTCGGCCCGCCTGCGCCTCGGCGACAGGGTCTCGGAACCGATACACATCAGTAGAGGTACTCGACAGGGATGCCCCTTGTCCCCCCTGTTGTATGCACTGGTGGCTGAGCCACTAGCGTGTGCCATGCGGGAATACCATAGCCTGGAGGGTGTCAGCTTCCCCACATATAAGATTGGCATCTCGACTTATGCAGACGACACCTTACTGTATGTCCGGGACCCAGTAACCAATCTGTCGCCGATACTCAGGGAAGTGGTCCGCTTTGGGGCGCTGTCGGGACTCAAAGTGAACTGGGACAAGTCCATCGCTTTCCCCCTGACTCCAGTCACGCAGCCGTTTGAGATGGAGTATCCCCTACAGTGGACGGACGACTCGGTGCGATACCTGGGCATCCGTCTCCACACGGATCCTGAGATCCTGATCCGCGACAACTACGGGGTCGCGTTTACCAAACTGGTGGACGATGTGGACGCCTGGATTAAGCTCCCCCTCTCCTTGTTGGGCAGAATTGCCCTTATGAAGATGATAGTGCTTCCCCGGTTCCTCTTCCTATTTGTCAATATTCCGGTGGTATTGTCGAAATCGTTCTTTAAGCGCTTAAACCAAGTCCTAGTCAAGCTCGCCTGGGGCGGAAAGCAACCTCGTGTCAAATGGGCGACACTGATACTCCCGTGTGAAATGGGGGGACTGGGGGCGCCGGACTTGGAGCGCTACTACCGGGTGGCACAGGCGACCCATTTACATTCCTGGATCCATGGAGATGCCCGCATTCCACATCTCATACTAGAGAGGCTGTTCGCCGACCCACTCCCCCTGCCAGCCACAATTTGTCTCCCAACAGACCGAGCAATTGGGCGGATGGACTCGCTTAAGGCGACGAACCATGCATGGCACGCACTGCTGAGAGAACGGGGATGTGCCTTACTGTACTCCCCACAGATGCCGGTGGCCTGGGCCCTATGGCTAGATCCGCTCAATGAGAAGGGGGTGACAGAGGCCTTGAAAGCCCTCGGCGTGCAAACAATGGAGGACTTGTTCTTGGACGGTACGCTGAAAACCTGGGAACAACTCCCCCCTATCACCCCGGCTCCGTCGCTGCTGCAGAGGTTCCAGTATCACAGGATACGGTCGGCCTGCAGAGAAATACTGGGCCCCGCGCTACAGGAGCCAGAAGAGGTCCCTGAACTGACACACATCATCAAAACGAAAACTCCGGCTAAATTGGTCTCTATGGTTAACAGGCTTGGGCCTTCATATGAGACATTACCCACTTCGGCCCCTAGGGCGGCGTGGGAGGCGGATCTCCAAACCCCCATAGACGATGCTATGTGGCGCTATTGCTGCGCCAACACCCGTAGGGTCTCGCTTAATGGCAGACACCGCTTGGTGCACTTCAAATTTCTACAGAGAGTATACTATACCCCGGAGCGACTTCACCGCTACGGCCTACGTGGCTCCCCGGAGTGTGAGCGCTGCGGGACCGGTACCGCTGATTTCTTTCATTTAGCGTGGCTGTGCCCGGGGGTGAGTGCTTTCTGGGAGGAGGTCTTCGCGGAGTTGGAAAAGATTTTAGGGGAGCCGCTGTTGAGATCCCCATTGCTCGCGCTATTGGGCTTCTCCAAACCGCTAGCCCCTGCGTTGCGTAGATTAGTAGACGTAGCGTTGCTGTTGGCCAGAAGGGTGGTGGCAGCGTGCTGGATGCGCGGACCTCTCCCCACCAAGACGAGATGGCTCAGGGATCTCCAATACTGCTGCACTCAGACGGAATTGTACAGCGAGCTGCTGCCGCCCAAGAGCAGACCGAAGTCCTTTTGGGATCTCTACAAGGAGTACCAACAAAAGGGGGAGGTGGACGACAGTGACATGTCGGTAGCCGAGGAACATCAGGATGAGGAGTTAGAGAATGCTATGGAACTGAGGCAATTACTGCAGTGGGGGCTTTATTGTTCTTCTGGGTGGTGGTGGGTCCAGGGAGAGTGTAGGCGGTTAACGGGGAGGGTGGGTCGGGTGTGTCATGACTTAGTGGACAGGGCAAGCGGGGGATGGGTGCAGAACATACACAGTGCATACACGACATCACTCACACAGGAAGCGTCACTAAGACTCCTTCACGGTACTCAATAGCAAACGGGGAGGGCCCGGGGGGTGTTTAGGGGTAGTTTAGGTTAGTTTTTCCCTTTTCCACTTTTCCTTTCCTGCCCTTTCCTGGTTCATGAAAGACCGTACTACTATGTCTCCATTCATTGACTGTCGACTGCCTTGATGCTAAGCTGGGGGCCAACAGTGCACGATAACATTGTAATGTGTTGACTTATGCCATCAAGTTACGCCGCCGGGCCTCCGGGATGCCGGCACACAGGCTGTGTATAAGGTTCAGCGGATCTGCCCTTGGGGCTTATGTAAAGTTTTGTGCACTGTACAGCCGAACTGCAATGACAATGTATACTGACAGTTGGCGATACTCACAATAAAGGTCTTTTTTTCAAAAAAAAAAAAAAGAAGAAAACACAAGCATGTTCACGTAGGGCTGGCTAAACGAAAAGGACAAAAGCAGTTCTTTAAATAAGCAGTGGAAGGATACAAGTCAGCCGAAAGGACTGTAAAGAGGCTATGCTTCAGGGGAGGGACAAGCATTAGTAGAGGGAGACAAGCCATGTAATAAGAAGCAAGTAAATGAGAGAAACAATAAAGTCAACCAATGGTAAATAATGGGGCGTGCTGTAAGCTTACTGAACGTTCACAATTAGTCCTTTGTAGGTGAGACCTAAAAAAGATTAACAGACAAAGCTGAGACATGGTTGAGTTGGCACAGTTAGGCATAAACAGTATACTGATAGTATGGACTTTACAGAATTGCAGGTGGGTTGGAATTTCCAAAAAGAATGTTCAATGTACAGCTCAAGAAAACCACATTAGATAAATCTACATGTAATTAACGTAAATGGAAATAATGCTGGTATCCTGAAACTCTGGCATGTTTTCGGCCCTCCTGTAACTATGTTGGTCTCCCCTAGCTTTGAAGGAAGATGAGAGGCTAAGGTACAGGAGGGCAATGAATAGAGGTGGTGACACTATCCTAGAAACAGACGGAGAAGTGGAAAGAAAGTTGCAATGTGAATCAATTTTATGACAATATGGGGTTTCATCCAAGGCATAGCGTTCTCTATGCATATGTTGGTCAAGACAACCAGCCCATATGGCTGGAATAAGTAGTGATAACTTTTAGTTAGTGGTGGGTAGAACTCGCGGAGTTTCATTCTGTGAAATTCCACAGAGTTACATGAAATCTCTGCGAGATTCAGCAAAGTTGCAAGAACATGCACAAATCGGGAAGGAGCAGAAAAATCAGTACAAACTGCACCATGCGGTGAGCCAGAGGGCACTCCTTGTAGACTTCGTTTTGCTGCCACTTAAGTAGATTTTATACTCAAGCGGTAGCTTTCTCACAGCAAATGGTTGCAATCGCCTGCATTGCGAAAACTTGCTGGATGCGCTTTTAGTGTCAGAAAATCGTATTAGGAGGATGCAAATTCTCGCTTTAAAACTTACAGTTCGGCGAGCAATGCACAAGAAAAAACTCAGAACCCCGTGACCAAAACTCGCCCAACTGTGCCTGGCGGCGCGGAATTTATCAATCACCCCTGCTTACAGCTGGGATTTCGCAAACTCCCAAAGCCAGGCTCCATTTTGAGTGCATTTTGTAAGCATGTCTGCCTCCGCCTTTGGCCAACATTCAGCACATCATTATCTTTCACAGAAATCATGAAAGTGTCAGTTCATCTAAACAATGATTTTGCGAACACATAAAGCAACCCAAGTTTGCTACAGGCTCCATGATATCTTCATTTCAAGGTGTGACAGTGGTCATGTAAAATAAATATGTAGTTCGAGTAAATCTATTCTCATCATGATGGTTCGTACCAGTTACATCTCAGATTAATGGAAAAGTCCCCAAGGTAGGGGGAAATGTAAGTGATCAGCCCTATGTTGAGGAGTGGTGCAGTAGCCAGGGCAGGTGACTTCCGAGCACAGGGTTCACGGTTCTATCTTCGGCTCCGGCGGCAGCTCAGCTTAGCTCAGCACCATGTGACTCTGGGCAATAGCTCACTTAATTTCCATGACGGCCCCCAGCGCCTTGAGACCGTAAGGGTGAGTAGTAAATACGGATTTACAT
Organism: Lissotriton vulgaris; assembly: GCF_964263255.1. Classification (NCBI taxonomy): domain Eukaryota; kingdom Metazoa; phylum Chordata; class Amphibia; order Caudata; family Salamandridae; genus Lissotriton; species Lissotriton vulgaris. Next base: position 2,052,405,765 of record NC_141691.1, on the reverse strand, counting down.
ATATATGAACACCATTAACTGACCAATGAAGGAGAGAGGCCTTTGCCCTGGTATATACCAAGTGATCCTGCCAGACTGCCACAGCATCCATTCCTAGGCTGAAAGTCGATATAGAGAAGAGCTGAGTTGATGTGCGTTTTCCTTCTGCAGGAACACGCTCTCCTGGCTGAAGTCTGATAGTCACAGCTGCTCCGCTGTGAATAGGTATTCAGTACACCGAGTCCCAAGAAACTAGCTACTCCATGCTAGCATGGTGTAGCGCGTAGAAGAAGTCTCTCGGGTGTTAGGCTGCTAGAAGCATTCTAATCGTTTGAACTGTTGATAGTATTTTCTCTGGGAAGGACATGGCTTTTGTAGTTCGGACTGGACTGTTCCCATGGGGCACAGGGTCAGAGCTGATTTGCATATCGCCATTGTCTAACCCAGGGTGGTGTGGAGTGCAAAAAAACGATGGATTTGGGCCCAAATCTTTGGACTGGGGTGAATGTGTGACATTGATCCACATTCTGTCCATCACCTGTTTTGTTTGCAATTGCCGCCATAAGTGCGCTGGGGATGCTCAGACGTGGGTCCCAGGCACTCCACACCACTGGAGTCAAGCTAGCCGGGCTGATGAGAGGTGTTACCTCAAAACTGGTCCGGTCCTCGGATGCTTGATTCCGTTCTGGGAAGGACATGGCTTTTGAAGTTCGGACTGGACTGTTCCCATGGGGCACAGGGTCAGAGCGGATTTGCATATCGCTATTGTCTAACCCAGGGTGGTGTGGAGTGCAAAAAAACAATGGATTTGGGCCCAGATCTTTGGACTGGGGTGAATGTGTGACATTGATCCACATTCTGTCCATCACCTGTTTTGTTTACATTACATTGTAGGCAGTTCTTAGCCATCCACTCTGACACTGCCCTCATTCCTTCTGCAAAAGATTTTTTCAAAGCAGGTGTAAAGGTTTTGAAAGGGAACAGAAGTTGGGTATCGTCGGCGTATGACACCGGGGTAAACCCAAAGGACCTCACTAAGTCAGCCAGGGGGGCCACATACACATTAAATAATGTGGGGCTTAGGCATGAGCCCTGTGGCACTCCTCTGGTGAGCTCCCTAGAGATGGATTTATGGGAGCCCAACCTGACTTCTTGAGAGCGGCCTGAGAGAAAACTCTCCATCCAGGACAGAGCTACACCCCCCAGTCCCACATCCCTCAGACGACCGAGAAGCACTTCGTGAGATACCGTATCGAAGGCAGCGGATAAATCCAACAGCACCAAAATCATAGACCCCCCACCATCCAGTGTCATCCTGATGTTATTGGTCACTGCTAGGAGGGCTGATTCGGTGCTGTGGTTAGGCCTGAACCCAGATTGTGAGTGGTCCAGGCCTTCCGTTGCCTCGATATGATTTGATAGGTGGGTGTTCACGTGCTTCTCAGTCATCTTACCGATGTGCGGTAGGAGGGAGATGGGCCGAAGGTTAGAGAGATCTGTCCAGGGGGAGGCCGCTTTTTTCCTTATAGGGTTTACCACCGCAATCTTCCATTCCCTTCGGACTTGCCCTTCATTCAGTCAATGAGATGTTCATCACTGACTGGATGGAAGGCCCCAGGAGGGTGAGCAGAGGGGTGGCCATTTTTGCAGGGAGGTAGTCATTGGGAGATCCGGTTTTTATGTGGTTGATGAGGGGTGGCAGATCTGAATCACTGACTGGTGGAAAGGTAAGTAATGAGTTTTTATTCTGTGTAAGTGAGTCATTGGGGAGGAGGGTCGTGGTTCCTGCACCCCTGGAGGCTAAGATTTTGTTATAGATGAGATTAATTTTGTCCTCAAAGAACATTGAAATCTAATCACAAAGGGTTTGGGAGAATTCATCGGGGCTCTCACTGGCTGTGGGTTTTAAAAAGCTCTGTAAGAGTTTAAACAGCTCCCTTGGACAGTTACCTGCCTCTGCTAGTTGTAAGGAGAGGCTGTTTTTCCTTGCTTGCTTTATATTTTTATAGTAGATAGACTGGACCTCTTGAAAAAAATTTCTTTCCTTTTCAGTTTTTGATTTCCTCCATGCTTTTTCTAGTCGCCTGCATTTCTGTTTCTCTATTCTAAGGTCTAGAGTGTACCAGTTTTCTTGCTTGGTTGGAGGGTATTGCTTCTGGAGTTTTAGTGGGGCCAGGGTATCGATGGCTAACGTTAGTGAGTTATTAAATTTTTCTAATGCAGTGTCTGCTGAGTCTTCATCTGTAAATGTTGTAGTGTCCAGTTTTCCCGCAACTTTTCCACCGATATTTTGTGCCATTGACGGCGCAGAATTGGTGGGGTCGGTGTTCTGTGCAGGGGTTTAATCGGTCCAGACAGATGGAACTCTATCAGAAAGTGGTCTGACCAGTAGATTTCTTTGGCAGGTGAGCATCGTATTTTAGTGCAGTTGGAGAATAGAGAGTCCAGGGTGTGACCACCTGTGTGGGTAGCACCACTATTTATTGCCTTTAACCACAGGTTAGACAAGTCTGCTGTTAATGAGATAGTTTCAGGATGTGCAGGATTATCCATGTGTACATTAAAATCCCCAAGGAGGATAAAGTCCTCCTTGGCTTTAAAATGTGGGGCTAGTAGCTCCAGAAGGGATAGGGCAAAGTCCGGGTTGGGGCCTGGTGGGCGGTACACTAGTGCGCCTTTCCAGGAGATGAAACCAACCGAGTTGATCTTAAAGATCATAGTTTCCAGTTGAGGACTCGACCTTTGTTCTAAAATTGTTACCTTATGTGTGTCTTTATATATGATGGCTAAGCCACCACCAACTTTATTAGTTCGGTCAAAGTGTATAATCTTGTAGCCTGATGGGACCCCTAGTGTTATTGCTGTAACCGTGTGGGGTTTCATCCATGTTTCGGTAAAAAAACATATGTCAGGCTGCGTAGAGTAAATAAGATCCCATACCTGGAGTTGATGTTTTGGGAGAGACCAGGCGTTTAGAAGAAAGCATTTTAGTCCCTCTAGGGGTGTTATTTTTGGAGCATTTCCATTAGTGCTCTTCCTTACAGCTTGTGATTGAAAACGACATTTTAGGCACGAAAAACAGCCCTCAAGGTGTTGACAAGGTATTCGAGTGCCACAGTTTCCCGTGGGTTGCAGATCTAGGAGAAATTTGGTGGGGTATGTAATGATTCTCGCGCCTGCGGTGTCAGGGTCTGCAGTGGTTAAGCTCATAGCCCCTATGCCACGTACTGTCGCGGACGGGCGCAGACGGGCAGATCTTTGGCTGGTCTTCGGCGATGCTGCGCGCGACCGCTGCGCGCTTGTAGGGGGCGATGGCTAAATAGGCCCTCAAAAAGCATCCACTAGAGCGCTACCCGCTCAGGAAGTGCCCCCGCAGGAAGTGACTGGCACTCCCTGACCCGCCCTCCGCGCAACGGTATTGGCTACCGCGTTGGACCGGGCGGGCAGGAGTAAAGACGAGCACAGGCTTCTTGGCTTACAGTGAGTGTTCCCTCCCCCTTGTAATCAGGTTTAGGAAGGTGGTACAGATCGCGCCAATCCAGCAAGTGTGGCGATTTTGCAATGCGTGCAGATTAAGTGAGTTTTTAAAATGTGTGAGCAAATTAAAAGATCCGTTTTACAATTAGCACAATAACATCGTTTTTAAGTCAACAATGAGTATTAAAATATGCAGGCACAACTGCATACCCTTTTCTAATACTAAACATGCATTGGCAAAGCCAATAGATCTCAGCAATCCAAGAGCTATTGCCTTTGGCAATGTCAATGCAATTTATCTATTATGTGCTTCACAGTGCTACAAAGAATGCTGAATCATGCTCAATGCAAAACACCAAAGACGTGAAAATAATTCAATTGGTAAATTAGAAAAAAGGCAACTCATTACCTCTACCCACAAAAAGTAAACAGGTCATACAAGTAGAAAACACTCCAATAGTATGTACATGAAAAGCAATATTGAAGGTCAAGTAAAGTAAAATAAAAAAGGAAAATGTCTCGTGCATATTAAATACACTGTGTGTGAATGTAAATAGCAATGTAATAGACTTGTTGCTAATTAGTATGTTAACAAGTATTTATGCCTAAAAAATTCCCATTAACGGAGGGAATACCCTGATGTTATGATTTTATGGTCTCAAGTAAATGTAGATTGTCATGCCTGCACTATGAATGAGAATTAACTAAGAACGGAACAGACTTGTGTTATAAAGTTACTATCTTGGACGAACATAGCATTAAGCTGAATTGGGGGTAAGAGAAAGCATTGGCGAAACAACCCTATATGAATCGATTGCAGTGCCCCTTACTTTGAATCTTTTTGTGCCCGCCAAATGTGTTGCCTTGAGAACAGAGGAGATTCTGGCAGAACACAAAGTGGAATCTAACATGTACAGTGGCCACAGGAGAGAAAGAAAGTATACATGTGTGACACCTCATCACATCATGGAGTTGCCCTTGAACTGAAACTGAAGCTTCATGGGAACTATATTTTCTACCGGGCAAGATGCGGGAGAGAGTCTGCATATCAATGTAGTTCATTAGAAGCAGCGAGAGGCGCATACTGGCATGGAATTTAAATTTTAAATATTATAATTATTGCCTAGGAGGATGATATGATCGCCTCAGTGAAAAAAGAAAGGAACACGGCCTCCTGATGGAGCCACTATGCTGAAAAACGGAAGCACGGTGGCCATGAAGTGGTCGCCGCGTTGGTGACACCTCATCACATCATGGAGTAGCCAGAGGAACTAAAGCCTCAGGGGAACTACAGTTTCTACCGGGCAAGATGTGGGAGAGTATGTGCATATCAATGTCAATCATCATAACACCAAGAGGCGCATACACGCATGGGATTAAAATCCTAAATATTATAATTACTGCCTAGGAGGATGACATGATCCCCCTCTTACAACAAGCGGATGCAGTGCAGAAAAAAGAAGGGCGTGCAGCCTTCCAAAGCAGTGCCATGCTGAAAGATGAAGCGTGGCTGCCGTGAACTGGTTGCTGTGCTGATCAAGAGAAATGCTGCTGCTCTACTTGGCCACCATGCCAGTAACCAGAGCCTCACGCCGTGTATTAAACGGTGCCGCACTGTAGCAGGAACAAAATCACGCATTGGAGCGAGGGAAAAACAAGTGGTCATGTAAAGTCATCCAAATCCCCCCAAAAAGTAGTTCATAAAACATTTGCTAAAATGGGGCACTGGGGAGGGATAATAGTAATTTGTCAATGCTCTCGGGGAGGGCTAAAGGCAGGAAGAGAGGCATGACACATGCATGCCGTGCACAAATGGGGAGGAATATAAAAGCGGTGATGGAGCCACCAAATGGGAAGCCTATGGGCAGGCTGAAGACCACAAAGTATTTACAACATGTCTCTTTTAGAGACAGCACATGTGCTGTCTACAGCCGAGAGCTAAAAAAAAGAGTTTCAGGTTACTGATTGAGACAGATTAGCAAACAAGCATTTTGTTAAAGCAGCTTGGTGGTTTTTTTTCCTGTACATTCATGATGGGTCTACACCACCTATGCTCTTTAATACTAGCTGCCACTGCATTAGTGGTGCTCTCTCCCGTTGCAAGGGGAAATTGACTTTTAAAGATCGAATTTGTCAATTCTGTAAGTACAGTGGGCAAGATCATGCGATGCTTCTGACTCTTCTGGCGGAAGTCTGTATGGGCAATGACAATCTTGTCTGGCTGCATTTTTATTGATTGAGGATATATGTACACAGTTCTCATAAGTTTTCACAGGCTGACATCTAAATTCGGAACTACTAGATTTGTATGATTTGGCTCTTTTACTATTATTATTATTAGGAGCTTATAAAGCGCACTTATACCCAAGGGTGTAAACGCGCTGCACACTGACTCCCTGGAGTACGAGGGGTTAATCCCTAAATAACCAAGTCTTCAGCCCCTTTCTAAAAGAGAGGAGCTCCTCGGCCTTCCTAATATGCGCCGGCAGGCTGTTCCAAGCTTTCGCTGCACAATAGGAAAGGGTATTTCCTCCCCAACTGGCCTTTTTTATCCGAGGCACGGCCACTAGTCTGCTTTCAGCCGAGCGCAGCGCTCTCCCGGGGACATAACAATCGAAGCACCTATACAGAAAGTCTTGGCCACTGCCCTTCAATGCTTTGAATATCATGCACAGAGCCTTAAATTGACCTCGTCTGGATTCCGGCAGCCAGTCCAGTTGCCGTAATCCCTCTCGTACAGGGGCAAACCTTGGATTGCCTGTAAGCAGTCTGGCCGCCGCGTTTTGTACCATCTGTAGTCTCTACATGTGTTTTTTTTTCAGATTCAGGTACAGACTATAACAGTAGTCCCAACGCGACAGAATAAGGTCTGAGACTGCTAACCTGAAACCATCGGCTGGAAGAGAAAATGAAATTTTTCTCAATATCATGAGGATATGGAAGCATTTTGAAAACACTCCACTAACCTGCTCCCCAAAATCCAGTTTCTGGTCCATGATCACGCCCAAATTCTTTGCCTTGCACGTGGGGACTGGTGGCTTCCCCAGTGCATCAGGCCACATATCTGGAGTCCAGATGTTAGGATTAATCCCGAATATCATGACCTCGGTCTTCCCTGCATTCAATTTGAGGCAGTTTGAGGCCATCCAGCCCGCAATGTCTTTCAGGCAATCATGGCACCTCGCCACCATATCTACTTGCGCCCTCGTTGTATGGATAACACAATTTGTGTGTCATTTATCTATCAGTTTCTTTATGGGATAACTTCTCGGGATTCCTAAGCCCTGAGAAAGTCTAGTAAGACGAAACACGTTAGCAGTGCCTTTTGAACGGACGGATTGTTAGAAGACATAGATTGTACTTCTCTGTGTATTGCCAACTGTCAGATATGTTATCATTATGTTGACATTATAGCATAATGTATTTATTAGAGTGGCCAAATGATTGATGCTGTATGCTCACATTATGTCGTGTTTGATCATATACTTTTTGGTACTCACATTTATGCCATGTACTTCGTAAGAAATGGAAACTAACTTTTGCTATAATGTTCTGACTTGTGTAAATTAGAGTACTCCAGACAATTGCACAATGTGATATTGGGCATTGTTTTTTGGAAAGTCCCATAGTTACACTTTTTTGCAGCAGACGAGTTGTCTGGTGTAGCACCTTTCTTACGTTCTGACTGACAAAATTCTGTGGAGGGTTTGGGCAAGTTGTTACACTATTGCGGATTGTAATATCTCAAAACTGTACATTCAATTCAATGTGTTCAACCTTTGAAAAGTAAAGCATTCCATTAACAAATAGTTTTCATTCAGGAAACTCTGAACAGAATTGAAACAGAATAAGGAAGTGTCAGAAAGTAAAGAGTAACACTTACCAAAACCTAATTTACTTTCAAGAGGCTTCAGCCATGCAATCCTGTAGGCAGCCCAAGGAGCAGATTTATGGGCCTCCAGTAACAGTGTCACACTAAGTACACTTTCTGCCTTAAGCACCATGTGAGCAAGTGCAACAGATGACTCTTTCCTCAGCACCATATTAGCCTTTGTATGCAAAGCGTTGTGCTTTTGTACAACATGGGATGCAGGAGATAACAAAAATATGACCCTATCATGTCACAGCCAAACTATGCCTGTTACTATGCTTTTAAAGGCAAACTGAGAGGTGTGAGCAACACAGCTGGGGGTTGGTATTTGAAGGGAGGAAGTAGAACACGATGAAGAAGGCTAGAAACCACAAGCATGTTCACGTAGGGCTGGCTAAACGAAAAGGACAAAAGCAGTTCTTTAAATAAGCAGTGGAAGGATACAAGTCATCCGAAAGGACTGTAAAGAGGCTATGCTTCAGGGGAGAGACAAGCATTAGTAGAGGGAGACAAGCCATGTAATAAGAAGCAAGTAAATGAGAGAAACAATAAAGTCAGCCAATGGTAAACAATGGGGTGTGCTGTAAGCTTACTGAACGTTAACAATTAGTCCTTTGTAGGTGAGACCTAAAAAAGATTAACAGACAAAGCTGAAACATGGTTGAGTTGGCACAGTTAGGCACAAACAGTATACTGATAGTATGGACTTTACAGAATTGCAGGTGGGTTGGAATTTCCCAAACAAATGTTCAATGTACAGCTCAAGAAAACCACATTAGATAAATCTACATGTAATTAACGTAAATGGAAATAATGCTGGTATCCTGAAACTCTGGCATGTTTTCGGCCCTCCTGTAACTATGTTGGTCTCCCCTAGCTTTGAAGGAAGATGAGAGGCTAAGGTACAGGAGGGCAATGAATAGAGGTGGTGACACTATCCTAGAAACAGACGGAGAAGTGGAAAGAAAGTTGCAATGTGAATCAATTTTATGACAATATGGGGTTTCATCCAAGGCATAGCGTTCTCTATGCATATGTTGGTCAAGACAACCAGCCCATATGGCTGGAATAAGTAGTGATAACTTTTAGTTAGTGGTGGGCAGAACTCGCGGAGTTTCATTCTGTGAAATTCCACAGAGTTACATGAAATCTCTGCGAGATTCAGCAAAGTTGCAAGAACATGCACAAATTGGGAAGGAGCAGAAAAATCAGTACAAACTGCACCATGCAGTGAGCCAGAGGGCACTCCTTGTAGACTTCGTTTTGCTGCCACTTAAGTAGATTTTATACTCACGCGGTAGTTTTCTCACAGAGAATGGTTGCAACCGCCTGCATTGCGAAAACCTTGCTGGATGCGCTTTTAGTGTCAGAAAATCGTATTAGGAGGATGCAAATTCTCGCTTTAAAACTTACAGTTCGGCGAGCAATGCACAAGAAAAAACTCAGAACACCGTGACCAAAACTCGCCCAACTGTGACTGGCGGAGCAGAATTTATCAATCACCCCTGCTTACAGCTGGGATTTCGCAAACTCCCAAAGCCAGGCTCCATTTTGAGTGCATTTTGTAAGCATGTCTGCCTCCGCCTTTGGCCAACATTCAGCACATCATTATCTTTCACAGAAATCATGAAAGTGTCAGTTCATCTAAACAATGATTTTGCTAACACATAAAGCAACCCAAGTTTGCTGCAAGCTCCATGATATCTTCATTTCAAGGTGTGACAGTGGTCATGTAAAATAAATATGTAGTTCGAGTAAATCTATTCTCATCATGATGGTTCGTACCAGTTACATCTCAGATTAATGGAAAAGTCCCCAAGGTAGGGGGAAATGTAAGTGATCAGCCCTATGTTGAGGAGTGGTGCAGTAGCCAGGGCAGGTGACTTACGAGCACAGGGTTCACGGTTCTATCTTCGGCTCCGGCGGCAGCTCAGCTCAGCACCATGTGACTCTGGGCAATAGCTCACTTAATTTCCATGACGGCCCCCAGCGCCTTGAGACCGTAAGAGTGAGTAGTAAATACGGATTTACATATATATGAACCCCATTAACTGTCCAATGAAGGAGAGAGGCATTTGCCCTGGTATATACCAAGTGATCCTGCCAGACTGCCACAGCATCCATTCCTAGGCTGAAAGTCGATATAGAGAAGAGCTGAGTTGATGTGCGTTTTCCTTCTGCAGGAACACACTCTCCTGGCTGAAGTCTGATAGTCACAGCTGCTCCGCTGTGAATAGGTATTCAGTACACCGAGTCCCAAGAAACTAGCTACTCCATGCTAGCATGGTTTAGCGCGTAGAAGAAGTCTCTAGGGTTTTAGGCTGCTAGGAGCATTCTATTCATTTGAACTGTTCATAGTATTCTCTCTGCTTGTAGCATGCATTTGTTCTGTTTTAATTATATGCTGTGTAGTTATTATTCATGTACTAAGAAACAGGATGAGAATACTGAAATAAACACTTTTAAAGATGTATAGTGTAATTTCTCAGTTTACTGTTTCCATGTGCTATTCCAAAGAACACAATTGGGTTTGGATGACCACTGCGTGCCTCACCTAGCAAGTACGCCCAGTGAGATTGTGTGGGGCTACAATACCCTGGAGGTTTCCACTCAGGCAATGGTGCATTGAACTCAGTCAAGGCACCCATGGGTGGGAAAGCCAAACCATTTAGACCCAGGCTAGTGCCCTAGTTTAAACAAAATGGATAAAGGAGACATTTTAGCCCTTGGTATAAGGCAGAAAAAGTGGGTGACATGCTACCAAATTGAAGCAAAGATATGTTTGGCTTGGCTCAAATAGTAACAACATAACAAGAAACAGCTTTGCACTTTAATTATTATTAATTATTATTATTATTCTGAGTTTTATATAGCGCCTGGTTACCAGAAAGGCATCCCAGCGCTTACCAGGGAATGAAACTACAGAGTAATGCGGGGGTTTAGGCAGGAAACAGAAAAGTTTTTAAAAGCTTGCGGAACCGAAGCAAACTGGCTTCCGAGCGAAGTTGAAGGGGAAGAGAATTCCACAGAGTGGCTACATTTATAGAGAACCTTCTGCCACCAGTTCTTGCTTTCTTCACCCTCCCAACCTGCAAAAGATGTTGGTGATCAGACCGGAGAGAGCGGAGGGCTTTGTAGGGCTGAACCATCTTCCCCAGAATAGGTGGACCTGCCCCCTGCAGGACTTTATGGGCGATGCAAAGTGCTTTAAACTTCACCCTGTCCCTCACAGGGAGCCAATGCAGTGCCTTGAGCGCAGGGCGAGCAGATTGATATCTGGGAATGCCCGTCAAAAGCCTGGCGGCCGCATTCTGCACTTGCTGCAGTTTGTTCATGGTAGATTCTGGAGCACCCAGGAACAGCGCGTTGCTGAAATCCAGCCGCGAGATGATAAGCCCCTGGATGAGAAGTCTCCTAGTGACCGCTGGGAGCAGCGGTAGAATCTTCCGAGCCGAGCGGAGCAGGCCAAAACACACGCCAGCAGTCTTTTTGGCATGGGTTTTAAACGACAGGTACACGGCACTTAATAGTCTTAACTTCATGCATTGTATTGAAGGTATTTCCTAGACAAACTGACTACGCCCACCCATACAATTGTGTATTGTCAAGAAACTAGTGAAAAGAGATGCCCAGTCTGCCCACTTGTGCTCCTATCAGCTTCATTTACCAGATGAACATGGAAGCCAATATTTATTGATCAATCTTTCTATATGGTGGTTAAGAACGTTCAAACATTCACCTCTCAAGTTCTCTAAAGGTAGGTTTTTCACGTTTTCCGAAATCTGAAAAGGTTCTTTTCTTCTTTTATCCATTGTGGGAGTTAGGTCCATTAGAATAGCTGCTTGGATGCTAAATGGCTTGCCACCAAAAAAAGCACGCTTGAAAAAGGGAATTGTCATATGCTTTTCGGAGGATGATCTCAGCACCCAAGTGGGATTACAATGTTTAAAATTAAAAACTTAGGGTAGACCATGATTGAAAACTTTGTGCCGAACTTTAAAATGAATCCTCTTGTATCTGGGCAGCAAGTGCAGTCACATGACAGAATTTGTGCAACTGGAAAACGAATTCTGGATAACATGCAGTTTAGAGATATTTTTTGCCTTGTTTCCTAAGAAGGAGCCTATAAGATGAAGCAATGAAACAAACTGTAGTAATAGTCAGAATTCTTTTTTAATGACAGTTATCAGATATTCCTCTAGGGAGAGGATAGAAACCAAAAGGGACAGCAAGATTCTTTAAAGTAGGAACAGGTTCATAACAAAAGCCTATCGAGAAACATTGGGAGCAGTACAAATTAGCATAACTTCTGATTTTGGTGGGTTTTATTTAAACGATGGCTCTGAGACATGCAAGTTCAAACCATTTCCTAAGCTGGAGGAAGCAAGTCCCTGGCATTACCTTGCCCATTCCAGATATTTTAAAGGGATTGAGTATCATTGACATACATATAAACCGACATATCTCTCTCATGTAGGAGCCAGCCAGGTTAGAAGATTAAGATATACATTAAACAAAAGCAGAGATATAAAAAAAGCTCTCTTGAGCTACCCAGAAAAGAGCTCATACCTTGATGCACATAATCTATGTCAGATATTTTTAAATTTATATCAGAAATTCCAGCCTCTGATCAGATTTAATATACAAGAACAACCACTTGTCAGGAGAGGTCCTTCGCCCAGAGTATCGCACGAGATTCTGACAGAGACAGTCTCGCCTATTGCTGGCACACTTTGCGGAGGCTACATCTCACTAGAAGCTGATAACGCTGAATCCCAGAGGAAGACTGACTGCTACTGCTACCTGTGTTTGCCCCATGCAGGAAACAGTCTTGGTGCCTCTGCTGATAAAGACAGCCTTTACTGTCAACAAGGTATCCAGTTCATGACTTCTCCTTAAGAAACTCTAGATTGCAAGTTGCTCTGCCTTCCATGCTCTCTTAACATAGAGCACAGAAAAAGGCCCTAGGGCGTCAGATTCTAGATTTAAAAAAAGAATTTGATTTTAACGATGCTGAAAACGTTAACTTTATTCTTGTTATTCATAATGTGCCTTTCTGCTGTATTTACGATATTCTGTGTAGTTGCTCTAGATGTACTGAGAAACAGATTGTTCCTGGAGTAATAAATACTTTTAAGTAAAAAGTTTTCATTCTTCTTAGTTCAGTGTGTGTGATATGGTGAATAACAAAATAAGGTGTGTTACTGTTTCCACAGTGTCCCTGATCCCTGTATGGGATTGTTAGCAATGCTTCAATGTCAATTTCCCATTGAATTGTGGTTTGCAGGATACAAGAATCTATCTTTCCCATTCATCGCTGGTGCCCCGAATGACCCAAATTCACCTGTGTCACCCGTGGGTGGGAAAGCACACTTTGTAGAGTTACGCCAAAGTTTTTTGTTTACTGTGTTAAGTAGAAAACTGTAGTCAAATGCAGTTTCAAATATTCAGACTGGTTTGGGGCAGGGGCAAAAGAACAGCATAAGTCTGGATTCACCCAAGGTGGTTGTTACTGCAGGCGCACCTGGATGGTTTGCACTGACTGCTGTGCTACATCATGCACCACTTAGGGTGGTTGCCCGGTTATGCACAACTTTGTGCCACAGGCCCTTTTACGAGGTTCAAGTTGTGTGCACCCACACTGGAGTCTCCAACAAAGCCACAAGCTCCATATAACTTCCTCAAAATGGAGTCTGACAATTGTGTTCTCTACAGCTCAACAGTGCTAATAATAGCAAGTGCTACAATGTGACCCATTTTGGAACCTAAATAATAAGGGGTTTCATGGCACACCCTGGTAAAAGACTGGCAACCTCGCACACATCTGAGATGTGATTTATTTTGGCCTTTATAGCAACAACTGGCACCTTGCTAGGAATTTAGTGTGCTGGACTACATACATTTACGTGGGTTACAAGTTAAGCAAGCTTGTTAGTGTTTGTAAGTAGAGGTCATGGTAAAGTTAATCTAATCTGTACATTCTGCAAGAAAGTTAGCGTGGGATATTAATTAGAGCTAGGGACATGAATGACATATTCAATAGAGTAATAGCCACAGGCCAGCCCCACTGTCTGACTTTCTTCAGTTGCTGTATTCATGCCAATCGACTGAAGCTAGAGTCCAGATGGAATATTTGGTTGGTTCACAATCTACCTTTCTTTATTAGCTGTATTCTCTACTGAACAACACTGCTTGCTGTGGGTTGTGTTGTCGGTGTGGGTTTCATGTCAGAATTGCAGCTTAGTTTGTGGTGATCAAGGGAAATGAAGGCAGAGAAAAGGCAAAACGGTACCAAACCGAGGGGGACTGTGGCATTCCAGTCGTGTTATAAGGTGCCTGATTACAGACAGGTTCTGGCATTAATGTGTTATTAAATAATGGATATGCTCCCTCTCCATCTACTGGTAAGAAAATAAAATGAATGCTGTATGCTCATATCTAGTTAGATCCACTGAAAGGTCAACTCAGGTTTTCATAATTTTACAGCCATGGAAATGAGTACCTATTCTGATTGTGTGATAATTATATATACCAATGTTCTAACTAATCTTCTTTGGATAAAAATGCTATAAAATGGATGCCACATTTACATGCATTATGATCAATGTTTAGTTATCTACTAAAAAAAAGAAATCGACCACCAGCACCGGTGCACTTCTATCTAGATGCTGAACTTTTACTTCAGGCAAAGCTTTCAAACAATTTCACTGCAGGCAAGAACTGTAGAGCTTAAGTCATGCAACTAATTGAAACACCCTTACTTTTCCCTTTAATAAAACACAAAAGGGGAAGAAATTCCAATATTGCTTGTGGATGACATGTATTTCAAACATATCATCTCAAGAGGCCATGCCACAACCCTGAGTTAAAGGTACCCTTTTTTACATTCCTGATATTTGTAGAAAGGGAGAATCTGACTATATGGTTACCCCAACTATTTTTCCTGGTGTTTTGCTGGTTTTCGACTTAGTTGGCATGGGGCCCTGCTATTCAGGGCCCCAGGCTATCTGCTTTCTCTATGTAATGGACTCCATGTACTTTAGGTACATACCAGACTGGTTACTGGGTCCCCCTTGTGAGCCCCTGTATAGTGTACCATAGGTACCCAGGGCATAGGTGCACCCTAGGCCTACCAGGGGCTGCAGCATGTATTGTGCCACCCCTGGTCTGCCTTCCAAACTGACACCACAGGTCTGTTCACACAGCCTGGGTAAGGTGGTGTAATCACCCCTTACTTAGATATAGTATACCTATATCTACCTTTACATATAGACACATATACACCTATAAGTCACTCCTATGGCAGGCCTCGACAATCCTGGAGGCAGAGTGCTTGGTTTTATGTGAGAGGATGCTCTGGCATGAGCTGAGCCCCTCTGCAGCTTTCGGAACCATCTCCTTATAGCTGTTCTATGATATAGCCATACCATATACTCTTAAGTGCATTATAATCCTCGCGGTTAATGCTAACTTTGGTTTGGCTTTATCAAAACATGTTGTATAAGGTGTCAACCACTTTGGAATACTACCCCCCTCCCCGCCAATTCTGGCGGCGGGGGTAGCATTCCACCCTTCTAGAGGGAAAAGACATGTAAGTTACTGCTTTACCCGGTTAAAGTTAAACAGAGCCTCAGCATCACAAAATGGATGCTGCTGCAACAGACACGAGACACGAGACTTCCCGTTGCTGGGGGAAACTCAGGCAAGGGTGGCCTGGACATTAGGTTTTCTGTCCAGGGAGGTGCCAGCACCTCCCCAGACAGGGGTTTTGTGTATTGGGGCAGGGAGGGCTGCATTCAGTGAATGCATCTAGACACTGCCTGGGGCACACAAGGTGCTCCATGCATAGCCCGGTTCAAACCAGTTGCTGGGGCACTCCAGCCCCAGCTCTGGCACAAAACTGGAAAAAGGGAAAGGGGTGTAAACACCCCCTTCTCAGGTCCACCCATAGGAGGGACCTAGTCAGGTAATCCAGCCCCCTTTCTTAGTATAAGTACTGTGTCCCCAGGGCTTTAGATTATCCTGGACGAATCTTTGAAAGACATATCTTGGACCTTCGACATTCCATTCTGACTAGAAGACGGAAGACATCTTCCTTATGGTCAAGGAGTGACCACTCTGTGCAAACAGGCACCAACAGTATCTTTGCCGGTCTGCAGTTTCAAGGCTCCCGTTGAAACCCGAAGACTCTGTGACACAAGAACTGGACTTCCAGACTTCTCTGACCCCGACCCACATCCACAGCAAAGCTGAGACACATGGCGGACACGAGAGACGTGGGACCGGACATCTTGGACATCCTGCATTTTGCTACCTGCACTCCTTTCCTGAAGCCTCAGTAAGTTGTGCATTAGGGTACGAGAAGCCCCAGCCACGAGCACCATTTGCACCGAAGCTCAGGCCCCCAAACTCCGCGAGTGTCCAGTGGGCCCCGCCTTTGCATTTGAGCTTGACGCGTCTTCCGGGTTCCTTGCCCGTTGGCTTGTAAACGCCCTGAAGACCTTCCTTTGAATTTAACTTTCTATCCTGGTTGCTCTAGGCTTGCTCCAGCTTCCCTGAAAAGGAGAAGAACCACAGACCTTGTTGGTCTGCAACAGAGCCAATCATGATATCCTGCATGGGTTGCAGTTGCCAAGGCTTGTTGGGTCCAATCGATACCGACACCGCAGTCATCTAGATCGATCGTGGGACAGCTCGAAACCAGCTCCTGGTCATCGTCGATGCCTCCTGGACCTCGTGGCTGAAGAGACAAACTCACCTTCTTCACCTGCAAAGAACCCGACATCGCCTGGTTCCTTCCTGGTCACTGGCTAGTGACCCAGACTCTGTCCCCTCTGCTTTCAGGTTCTTCACATCTCCGATCCACCCTTGGATCCGCCCGGACACTTTTCCTATGGTCGCCTGCAGCACTTCTTTGCAGCTCTCCATAGAAAACGACAACGAAACCCGACACGAAAAGATACCTATGCACCCGGCTTCCCTGGGTGAGGTAACACGAGTACTCCGGTGCTCCCGTGGGTCTTGACTCTCGAAGTGTCCTAGTTTAAAAGGGTTCCCTCCTAGTCCATCCGGAAGTGTCCTTAAACTATAACTTTGTAACTTTTACGAACTCCATAAAAAGTCAATGGGAACCCGCGCGTGTGTTTAGACACTGCACGCGGCTCCCGTGGGTCTCCTACTACCTAATCTTTGGTGGTTTAGTGTAGCCCCAGCGATTTTACAGGCCCTAGGCCTGCTTTCTATCTCTCACGTGGTACTCATACCACTTTCTTAGTATATGGATTGTTTGGCCCCTAGGGCATAACGTATACTGTGACTGTGCAACTTATCGTATATTAACTGTGTGACTTGTATTGTATTTTTACCTCTGACCTCATAAAGAGTGCAGAAGGGTTGTGTTTAGATTAAATACATATATATTTGATATATACCTTGTGTGGTGTCCTTTCATTTGACAAGACGTGAGTCGCGCTGTGTAAACCGTACCCTTGTAATTACTGTTTGTCTGTGCAAATATCGCTGTGCAATATCGCCGCTTTTAAAAATTTCTCTTGTTTTTAGCATTTTGATTGTGCTGATTTAAAAAGCTCATCTATACCCCTACCTGCGCCGCACGCCTCCCCTCCGTCCCCGGTCCACCGCAGCTGAGGTTGATTGAGTGGAGGGTGGACCGGGCTGAGCAAAGACACACCCCCTGACACATTTCCAGCAAACATATATAAGGCCATTCGCTTTCCCGGACGCAAGAGACAAGACGTGAGTCGCGCTGTGTAAGCCGTACCCTTGTAATTACTGTTTGTCTGTGCAAATATCGCTCCAATATCGCCGCTTTTAAAAATTTCTCTTGTTTTTAGCATTTTGATTGTGCTGATTTAAAAAGCTCATCTATACCCCTACCTGGGCCGCACGCCTCCCCTCCGTCCCCGGTCCACCGCAGCTGAGGTTGATTGAGTGGAGGGTGGACCGGGCTGAGCAAAGACACACCCCCTGACACATTTCCAGCAAACATATATAAGGCCATTCGCTTTCCCGGACGCAAGAGACAAGACGTGAGTCGCGCTGTGTAAGCCGTACCCTTGTAATTACTGTTTGTCTGTGCAAATATCGCTCCAATATCGCCGCTTTTAAAAATTTCTCTTGTTTTTAGCATTTTGATTGTGCTGATTTAAAAAGCTCATCTATACCCCTACCTGCGCCGCACGCCTCCCCTCCGACCCCGGTCCACCGCAGCTGACGCTGATTGAGTGGAGGGCGGACCGGGCTGAGCGAAGACACACACCCCGACACATTTTCTGGTATATAGTATGAATAACCTAAGACCGCGCAGCGGACGCGCCGGCGGCGCGCCAAAGGCAAGCCCGTCTGCGCCCGTCCGCGCCGGGACCGGGCCCAGGGTCCAGGGCCATAACCCCAGTCAAAAAAAATCAAAACAGGGGTAGGAAGAGCTACTCTGCAGAGGAGCTGCTATCTCTAAGACCCAAACCCTGTTGCAACCTGCTCTCCCTGCTAGCCGAAATTAAATATTGCACCAAATGCCAAAGCAAGTTTGAGTATACTCACTGCAGCAATTGGGTTCCACCTTCTCAGCCTTCGATCCTTGAGACAAAATCCTTTAAAGCAGGGCTTATCAACGCTCGATCTTTAATTAAACATAATACCGAAACAGCAGAGCTTATAGATGCTAATAGTCTGGATTTAATCTTCATCACTGAGACTTGGGCCGATGAAGCCTCTGACACAGACTTATTACTGGCTATCCCGGAAGGATATACACTAGCTAGAGCTGATCGGAAAAAGAAACTAGGGGGGGCTTGGCTATCTTAGCCAGAAATGATTTACAGATGAAGACTTGCGCATTAGGCAGCACCCTGGACTGCGAAACGCTGTCCTTTTACATCAAATTAAAACAAAATTATACCTTTAACGGCCTTCTGGTCTACAGACTGCCTAAAGCCAAAATTAACCTGACGGCCCCACTAAACCCCTTCTTGGAATCCACGGTGCAATACCCCGACTACACCATCTTGGGGGACTTTAACATTCATCTTGAAAAAAGTGACAATACTGGGACAGCAGTGTTGACTGATAATCTGGCACTAGAACAGTTAGTCCATACGGACACACACAAAGCAGGACACACTCTGGATGGTATTTTTACCTCCAACAAACACATTAAAATAATAGACTGTCTTCCCGTCCCTTGGTCTGACCACAAAGTCATAATTTTTTCTTTAACCCTGGACAATATAGAAGGAACAACGTCTGCACAGATATAAAAGGTCCAAAATAGTCGACCTAAGATTACGAGATCACCTAGCATCACATATACCGACATTAACTGAGGAATGTAACATGGCCACCGACCAAATTTCTAGCTGGATAACATCGGCCACAGAAACAGCAGTACCACAAAAAAGGCGACCTTCAGGAATAGCCCAGATAGCAAAACTGAATACAAGACCTCTCTGAACATATACAAGAAAATGATTTTTACCACAAAAAGCCAGTATTTCATCCAGAAAATAGAAGAAGCAAA
Source organism: Lissotriton vulgaris (assembly GCF_964263255.1). Taxonomy (NCBI): domain Eukaryota; kingdom Metazoa; phylum Chordata; class Amphibia; order Caudata; family Salamandridae; genus Lissotriton; species Lissotriton vulgaris. The sequence goes on along the minus strand of NC_141691.1, from coordinate 2,052,386,902 downwards.
AAACTCTAGTCAAGAACTATTTTTAACGGTAAAACAACTAGCTAAAGTTAAAACTAACACCAATATGCCAGTCACTACAGAGTTTTGCAATACGCTGGGTCAATTTTTTATTGACAAAGTGACCCGAGTCTATGAATCATTCAAATCAGCTAACCCACAATCTCCTACACAGGACACAAATGTCCATTCTAAGGACTTAGCTATGAACACAACCTTAAAACCAGAGTTCAAATTCTTCCTCCCTGAGAAGGAACAGGTTCACCAGACTGTTATGGCGACAAAATCAGGGGCATACTCAGACCCATGCCCTCCGAAAATATTCCACTTGTTCCCAGAGCTGTACAGTGAGCAAATGATCAGCCTTCTGGAACTCATTCTGAACTCAGGCACATATCCAGTCATTTGGAAATCTACATCAGTCCTACCCCTTCTGAAAAAACCCAATCTAGATCTAGAAGAACCTGGAAACTACAGGCCAATAGCGAGAATTCCCTTTGGTGCCAAGGTAGCTGAGAAACTGTTAAATAAACAACTTGCTCAATTTATTACCGAAGCGAACATACTGGATCCCTCACAGTACGGCTTCCGTGAAGGGCACGGCACCAAAACAGCCTTGCTGATAGCAGTGGAAGAGCTCAGGAGCGTGCTGGACGCCGGGGGGAAGGCCGCTTTGATATTATTAGATCTATCAGCGGCCTTCGATACGGTGAACCATGGCACGCTCCTGGATCGACTAACTGAAGTAGGAGTCCACCAAGAGGCAAGAAAGTTGTTGGCATCTTTCCTGGACAATAGAACTTTCACAGTGGAATTGGGTGAGAAAAAAATCTAAACCTTTCAACTCCCCATGTGGAGTCCCGCAGGGGTCTTCGCTGAGCCCAACGCTCTTTAACCTATATGTAAACCCGCTAGCCGAAATCATCAGGGCTTGTGGCTTTCTGCCAGTATCATACGTCGACGACACGCAAATCGTAGTCTCTATAAAAAATGACACCACAGCCACGGCAAATAACTTCAATAATTGCATGAAGCTGGTAAGCCGGTGGATGGAGCAAAATTGCCTCAAATTAAATGGGGATAACAGTGAGGTTATGCTACTGGGAACAAACACAGAAATCTGGTCCCCAGAATGGTGGCCGGCAGATCTTGGCAACTGCCCATCACCGGTGGCCAAAGTTAAAAATCTAGGCATCTTACTAGATAACAAACTCACCTTTGAGGCCCAAACCAACAAACCAGTATCCACGATGTGGTTCATTTTAAAAATGATCAGAAAACTGGTGCCATACATCCCCATAGACTCCCGAAAAACAGTGGTGACCACCTTAGACTCATCAAGACTCGACTACGGTAATGCATTATATGCTGGGATGCAAGCCCAATGCCTGACCAAATTACAACGCTTGCAAAACTCAGCAGCACCACTGATACTAAACATACCGAGACCAGAGCACATATCGCACCATCTAGACACGCTACACTGGCTCCCCTTGGCAAAACGAATTAGATTCAAATCACTGTGTCTAACATATAAAGCGCTCCAAGGATCGGGATCTCTGTTCCTTAGAACACACCTCAAGCCATACGTCCCCACCAGAGACCTACGGTCCAGCCAGGCAAAATGATTACAAGTTCCTAGGTTTAAACAAACGAGGTGGGGAGGCAGAAGCTTCCTGCTACATGCCGCCAAAGACTGGAATCAACTCCCTCTCGCAATCAAAAACAGTACCTCCGTAATGTCATTTAGAAAAGCGGTAAAATTCGCACAAGATTCAGTGAGTTACCTGGGACACAAAATCAATGGTGATGGGATAAGCCCAAAGAAGGACCTACTTGATGCTATAAAGAACTCTCCAGTACCCAGAAACAAAGAGGAAATTAGATCTTTCCTAGGGTTGGTTGAATTCCACGCCAAATTCATAAGGAATTTTTCAAGTAAGACCTATGATCTACGACAACTAATAAACATGAGAAGCAGATTTGAGTGGGACGACACCTGCCAACATGCATTTGAGAAACTAAAAAAAGAACTGTGCAGTGCAATGCCCTTGCAAGGATTTGACCCTTCGCTCAACAATACCATCACCACAGATGCAAGTGTGTGCAGTCCTCACATAGAAAGACAACAAAGGAGAAGATTGTACAATCGCATTTGCATCGTGATCCTTGACCCCAACAGAGGAAAGATTCTCTGTCATAGAACGGGAGGCATTGGCATGCGTATGGGCTCTAGAACACTTTAGGAACTTTGTGTGGGGAAACAAAGTCACACTTTGCACCGACCATAAACCCCTTACCAAAGTGTTCACGACAAAAGGCCTGTAAAATGCATCACCCAGATTAGCGCGGCTGTCCATGCGCCTTTTTGATTACAACTATGAAATCCACTACGTTCCGGGTGTAAAAAACATTGTAGCAGATTATCTGAGCAGAATACCAGTAGAAACTGCAGGAACTGAAGCATCAAATAAAACCGAGGAGTGTTGCATAGCCATTCTCGAAGAATGTCTCCAGGGAATTTCAAAGATGGAGTGGCTAGCTGAACAAGAAAAGGACGTTGACATATGTCATGTTATCAAAATGCTAAAGGAAGGATGGACAAGCAAAAAGAACCTGTCTGAAACTCAGAGACATTTTTATGAAGTAAGGAATGAGCTCTCACATGAGAATGGATTACTTTTAAGAGGAGGGAGAGTAATTCCCCCCATCTCTCTTAGAAAGAAAATTTTACATCTATGCCACGAAGGACACTTAGGTATAGTAAAATGGAAGAACAGGGTGAAGGAGAAATACTGGTGGCCAGGAGTAAGTATTGAAGTCGAAAGGATGGTCAAAGAATGTGGAATGTGCCAACAATCAGACAAGAGCCAGGTAACCTTGAGACCACCCCTCCACCCCATTACATGCCCTGCAATGCCTTGGGAAAGAGTGGGGGTAGACATAATGGGACCTATACAGGAACTGGGAGAACAGAGGTACATAATTGTAGTCATTGATCATTTTACAAGATGGCCTGAACTCAAATTTACAACCAGAGCAGATTCAAAAACTGTGGGAGAGTTCTTGGATGGAGTGTTCATACGAGAAGGCTTACCCAAAATAATTGTTAGCGACAACGGGCCACAGTTCATATCAGATGCCTTCAAAGCATATGTTTCCAGAAATCTGATAGAGCACAAAACGACATCCGTGTACCACCCGTCAGGGAATGGCGCAGTGGAACAGTTCAATAGGGTTCTTAAGGGTATCATACAGCTAGCAAGCATTAATAGGCTAAGTTGGAAAAGAGAGATCCTTAAGATCTTGTGGGCCTACAGAATCACATCATGTGACTCCACAGGCCACAGTCCATTTGCGCTCATGCGAGGTAGGACACCCCTTACCAAAGATAACGTGGGGTGGACATCAGCAGCTAAGAGAGTGCACTGGTCCGCAGTACAAGTCAGGAAAAGAGCGGAACAAGTACAGCACAGTGTCAAGACCAGGTACGATGTTAAACACAACTGTGAACCTGTGCAAATATCAGTGGGAGACATGGTAAAGGTGAAGAGGAGCGGGCACATAGGGAAGGGACAGGACAAGTACTCCCCACCCCTTACTGTTAATGAGGTGTATTGTAACTCAGGAGTCGGGACACAAAACTCAACCGAGTCTACCTCAACCAACAACGTGTCAGCCGCTTCCCCAAGCACAGGCACTAGTAGAGCAGTGAGGTTATTGCCCGCTACCCCGGAATGCCACCAGTTACAACATGGGGCCATTAGCAGGTGTGGTAGGATGGTGCTGCCCAGGCCCGGTTCTAGAGGGTGGGCCGGGTGGGCCAGGCCCACACAAACATGAGCCTGGCCCACCCAAACACGAATCTTGGCCTTTGCAGCGACGACAAGAAGGCAACAGAAAATTTGCACTATAATTTAAAACGTTCCTCTGAACGTAATTTATCATCTCCTTCTAGGAGTTTCGTGATTGGGCCTTGGCGCTCTCTCAGGCACCCCCAATCACGCATCTCCTATGGAAAGGTGAGTTGTGTCCCCGCCCACTTGTGGTAGAATAGGGACATGGTGAAGGGGACAAATCCCTTCTTTGGCACAAGGTGACCTTTGCGTGCTGCATGGATATTTCCTTCTTTTCAGCGCTGGAGAAAAGGAGTTTGTTTATCCTGATTCACCTTTCCTGACCCCTTCAGCTGCTTATCAGATCGGGCTGTGAGACAGTTTTCCAACCCAGCGGGTAAGAGAATGTGTGGCTATTTCGTTTTTAAAAAAACCTGCAAAGGCCCAACAAGATACATACTTCATGTATGCTCCGAGAATGTGTGGCTATTTTCATATTTTTAACATCTGTAAGGGCCCAGCAAGACACATACTTTGTGTATGCCGTGTATATTTCACTTAAATTACTTGTATCATTTTCATGACTGGCTCTGCCACAAATACAAGACAACAGTACAAATGTCCAGATAAGTCTGGTGATTAATGGTCCTGCTGGATAGAAATCTTTTGTCTGTTTGTAGTTTTGGGATGCAGATAAACTGTAGTTTATGTGGATAGCTCAGTGGGTTACTGCCTTTGTCACAGAGATCCTTTTGTTACTTGCAGTTCAGAAGTTACAGATCTAACATAGGACAGTGACATATGAACTGAATTCTAAGAGCTGCATACAAACCTGAATGATATAATTAGAAAGTTTTTTGTGTATTGCGATATAGTTAGAATTTCCCCACTCTTTCATTATTCAAATGTTGCTATAAAGAGTTCGTTTTGGCAGATGTACATTTTTTATCATTAAAGACAAACCCTAACCACTGGGGTATGCTTTAAATCCTGAGTTTGTGCTTCTACAGACCTATCCATCTTAACACATACTGCCCACCAGTATGGCTGACATGTGAATCCTACACCTGGTAATCCTCATTGGCTTATGTGACATTCCCTATAGGCTGATTTACATATTTGTATGATTCATTGTCTCTGCATAATGTGTGAATTATATAAAGTACTGTGAAACCCTACACTATGAGTAGCGATATACCACAAATGAAAAGCATATGAGAGTGGCTACGGAGAGATGATGGTCACTGTTGGAGGGTGGCAATAAGGGCATCCGAGGAGGAAGTGAATATGGGGAGAGTCTATGTAGAGATAAGGGCACTGTTGGAGGGTAGCAGTGAGCTAATCAGAGGAGGAGGTCATGGAGGGCTACGCAGAGATGAGGAGCACTTTTGTAGGGTGGTAGTGAGGGAGTCTGAGGAGGGAATCATGAGGGGGAGAGGCTACAGAGAGATGAGGGGCACTGTTGGAGGGTGGTAATGAGGACATCCGGGAAGGATGTCAATAGGGGAGAGTATAGGGAGAGATGAGGGGCACTGGTAGAGGGTGGTAGTGTGAGAGTCTGAGGAGGAGGTCATGAGGGAGGAAAGCTACGGAGAGATGACGGGCACTGTTGGAGGGTGGTAGTAAAGAGAAATAGGTCAATGGGGGGGCACCAATAAAGACTTCCACACCAGCACTAAAGCCAACCCTGTCATGGCCTTTCTGTTTTTGTTTATTAAATTAGCTGTCGGGTCATTAGGGCCACTGTGGAACATATTTTAAAGTGTGTGCTAATTATATTTACTGGTATATTTATTGTTTTAAGTTTGAGGGGGATTTTACTCATTTTTTTTACCAGGAATAATGAAAAAGGATCCGGATGGTGGCTGATATGGGGCTGGGGCCCAAGGTCAGCTGTGAGATAAGGTGCACAAGAGATGGATGGTAGAAAATGGATAATCAGGGCTGGAAGGGAGTGTGCTGCAGAGTCCGGGGTTAGGTGGCATTAGTAATGAAGAAAGATTCTCTCTGAAGGCTGGCAACGAGGGAGGCTGATTAGTGTTACTTGCCTGATACTCCCACCTCAGAAACCTCCTTTTCACATCAAAGAGACCTTACATGGGATGCATTTTAAAAAAGAAAAATGAAATGTCTGTTTCATTTTTGTTAAGAGCAGGCAGCTGTCCGTGGGACCACTGCTTGCTCTTAAAAAATATTTTCACATCCTTTCACAAAGGGGAAGGGCTCCCCTGGAGACCCCTTCCTCTTTCAAGTGGATTACTACCTATTTGGAGTAGGAGGTAAACTGCAAGTGTTTTGTGACTTTAATTGTGGTCGCAAAACAATGATGCATACAAATGTGGCTCGCTATTAGGAAGGGACGACCCTTGTTAATACCATCTTGCACAATAGCATTTGTACATGCGAGCAGGGCAGGGCCACATAGGCCCCTGGCTGGGTGGCATACTGACCAATCACAGCGCTGCTTTGAGCAATGTGATTGGCTTAGGGGAGGAAGCCTGGCTGCCTGCTTCCTGTTTTTTTTAATGAATATTATTAAATTGAACCCCTCCCCACCAGACCTCTGCGCGCGACCCCCCGCCAACCCACTATTCCTCGCGCAAGTCACGACTGCCGCAGTGGCCCACCCGAATGCACTCTTGGCCCACCCAAATAGAAATTCCTGGAGCCGGGCCTGGTGCTGCCCCCTGTGAAACGCAGAGACTATGTTTGTGACTTGTCTTTTCTCCTAGCAGCATTGTTCTCGTTATGGTTATCACCCCTTCCTCTCCACTCTCTACGGGGGAGGATGTGTTATGTATTGCCTTTATGTCCACTTAGGGACACCATAGTGTAAAGAGGCTAATGCCAATAAGGACGCTGCACAATTGTAGTGGATAATGGCTTCATTATTCTCAATTCGTTATACCCCTAAAGAGCGCCGAGCCGGCGCTGCTCTCCGTGTGCTTTCGCGCCTCGTAATGAGTTGCGCGCGCATACATCCAAAATGGCCGCCCGCACGTCACGTCAACAACTAGTGCGCGCCACTACACATAGCCCTAACACATGTTGTCCCTGCGAGGACACCGTATTGCAATGACATCACCAGCTGTCTACTCGTTTTGACAGTTGACAGCTGGTGACACTGTAAGCAGCTGGTTAGTTTACACTCCGCTCTGGAGCCTGTGTTAGTTAAGTTTAATAAAGAACTTTCATTTATACTAAATCATCGTTTGCGGACAGTTCTTAACATATACATGTGAGGAATTTGTGTGATTTTTTATTTACTCCCAAGAAATCCCCAGAATTCAGCCTACATTTAAAGACGTTAACATCTTTACTACTTTGGCAATAGTGTTGTAAAGTAAGCATAGGCTGGTTGGGGGAAGGGTCAGAAGCTGACAGACAAACCAGATACTGACCAGAATCGGCGGCCGCGAAGTTCGTCTTCAACTCTGCGCCCTGTGTCTGAAGCACATTATGGGCAACAGCGTCATGGACATAGTAAGGGGACTTTACTTCTAATGAAAGGGACTGTTCCAAGATGGCGGCGGACCCGGCTGAAAGTGCTTTCTCTTCCGTGGCGGCCTGCGCCACTGTACGCCACTCTCCCGGCCGTACCCATTACAGCCTTGTAGGAGTCTTTTATCTGTTTTGAGCCGTTCATTCAGGCTTCGTTTGTCACCGTCACTTGGTGGAGTTCTTAATGATGCCAGCATGAATTGAGAACAACTTGTGCACACATTTCTGATTTATTTTAAACAGCCTGTACCACAACCACCAAATGAAAATTCTAGAAAGCGTTAAATAAATAAATGTAATCTTCCGCTGGGGAAGAAAATTCCGTTTAACTCGAACCCGACGCCATTTTGGAATGGGATCGTCACTATTATTAGGCAACGAGTAGTCCCCCGTCTATGTCCAAAAGTCAGTTTCCTCTTAGGCTGCAGTTAGACGTGTGCGAAGTTGAAGACGAACTTCGCGGCCGCCGGTTCTAGTCAGTATCTACACCCCCTACCCTAACCCGTGTGCCAGTCTCTGCCCATACCAACAACTTCACTGGTGCTCCGAATCCGTCGCATCCTTGGGGCTCCTCTCACCCTGGTATGAACCGGCAGCACCGTCCAGGGTCCGACCTCTTTACACACCCTTCCTGCCACCTGTGAATTGTTTTTAATTCCAACTTTGTCCCTCAGGAACGGCTCATACACATTCGTCCAGTTTACATTGCTACCTTCAGAAACTTCTCTGTTGCCAGCTCCCTCATAGATATCCTTGTTCTACTTGCCTGCCTTTGTCTTAAGCACTTAATTCAGCACTGGTTTCCAACCACTATACACATTACGCCTTGTCAAGTCCTTCCGCATCCTGACTGTAGCACTTTAATCGGTCTCGCCTGAGACAGCATACGCACTGTTGCTTACAAGAGATCTTGTAAATGGGGGAAAACAGTTACAAAGTACTTAGGGCAGGGTACTCCAGAGTCGGTCCTGGAAGGCTGGACCCATGCCACATTTTTTTAATAACTACATTTATCTAAATGGGGATATGCGAAAAAACCTGGTATGGATCTGGCCCTCCAGAACAGAGTTTGAGAGCCCTGGCTCAGGGCCCACCAATTACTTTATGTTGGTTAGCTTCAATGTCACTCTCATTTCCTTGCTTCTTATTGTACCTCCTGGTTTCTGTTCCTGGGTTTGTCTGTTAGTGGAGAATAGACCAAGAACAGATTGCTCTCTGTGACCAGTGTCCTTCTGCTGGCTGAGCGCTTATGGAGGTACTTAGAAAAATTGTTCCAATCAATAAGAGTGCATGTGTTTTCAGTCTGTCTCCCCTGTTCAAGGTCCAGCTTGCCTCGCCCACCTTTCTCCTGCTGTCCCTGGTGATGCTAGCTCCCTTCCACCCCACAAACACGTTGGTGCTTGCCCCATCCCACTGTTAGTGCTACTTGCCCCTCTCATCCCTCGTGTTACTTGCCCATCCTGTCCTTCGGCTATCTGTCATTTTGTGCCCCTTCAACATCCCTCCCATCTCACCACTCCCAACTCGCCTGCCCTGCACTGCTGTTTTGAACCATCGGGCGCTATTGCAACCAGACTTCAAATCTGGTAGGAAATGAGTCCAGAGAGCGATGGCAATGAACATGCTTTCTTTTCACTATTACTAAAGATGTTAACAAATACTTTGAATATAGGATGGTGTCTGAGTATTTATTGTGGGCAAATAAAAAATGCACAATATTTCCTCACATTGGCAGCATTTTTAGAAAGGTGGGGCACATTAGGTCGAACGTGGAGAGGAGTTGCGCCATCGCTGCACTATTTGGGGTCTTAATAAAATGGCAAAGAAACAAGCATTTGCAATGCAACCGGTCTCGCCTTTGGGACCTTAAAACATTTAGCCATGCAGGACATTATGCTGGGTGCTGTATTATCTACAGTTGTTTAACATGGAGGCTCTGTCACTAATAGGCATATTACAGCATTATACAATGGTTATAATAGCTGCTCTGTTAGAGTGGAAGCGACCTAGTTAAACATATAACCAACTTAAGGCACTTCATTTCACGTTTATGCCAGCAGCCGACATTTCTATCAAGTTAGTTTCAAATGCCGTAGTGCTTGTGATATTTCTATGCATACACTACTAAAACAATTAAACCAAATAGTGGGGCCTTTGTTTTTGGTTTATAGGCAACAAACAGGCTTCCATCCAAGTCCAACAAAACACGGTGGCACAGACTTTATTTTTTACAAGTTATGACTTTTCTGGGTTGTGCGCCAAATAATTATGAAACTGGTGCTGCACGTCATTCTATTTCAAATCTTTTGATATGTAACAAATCTGAGCATACAAACTTTAAACAAACACAGCACAATATAGTCCTGCTCAAAACAATCAAGTTCGCAGAGTACTGCTAATATACCAATATAAGATTGAATTGTGTATACTTCGACTTTTATAAATAACTAAGAATTATAATTCTAAAAAAACAGCTTTGACAATACTGCACTTGTATACACAATAATCTTAGCCCCTAGAATGGAATCCAGGAAGTGTATTGTTTTAGTACTGGGCATGAAGAAGAAAAAAGCTTCATTCTTCACGCCGGCTCCGGTGAAAGTAAATTCACACTTTTAATGCATGTTATCCTTAAAAAATCCTGTTACATTACTTGACAATTAAAAGACTGGAAAATAAGGGTAACATTAACTTCCTTGATAATACACCTTTCTGCTGTCTTTTGTCCTCGCCGTAAATCATACTCAAATCCCTGTGTTATGAAGCTGTCTCGATTGCAAAAAAGCTGCTGGTGTTTTCTTGGATGAATCCAGATGGCTGCAGCGGTTAGACGAAACATTATGCTTTGGGTGCATAGCCCATCTTTCTTTAATGTGCATTTCTTCTGTCTACTGTACAAAGAAGGCAGAGTCGAGCGCACATAGCAACAGCTCAGATAGCGGATTGAGCAGTAGGCCTGGTTCAACGCTTACCTGCTTGCAAGATCTACAACAATTTTTGTCTTTTTTGGCAGTAGTATCAGGTTTTCTCTTTCTGTACTCATGAACTCAGCTGTGTTTGAGCAATTTAAGAAAAACAGCAGAACTCGAAAGCAGCTGATAGAAATGGGCAGATTTATTGGTTTGAAAGTACAATGAATAAAAGCAACCAAAAGGACTGACTTGAAACAGTCAGACTTGTGGCAAGGCTGATGGACTGGGAGGACGTGAAAGCACGACGGGATAGAGGCCGGGGGACACACAGTGCAACATGAGTGTAACACGAGCAACATACACTCTGCAACATAAACTAGGAACAGGCACCAACATTGTACATGAGCAGGAAATAAAAGTAGTAGTACCCAAAGGAATACATAAATATCTACAGCGTAAGGAAAGTGTAGTTGGCCGGTGTTCCTGAGCGCAAAATGGAAGTGATGTATCTGGAGCGGCAACCAATGAGGAGCCAACAAAGAAGATAGAAGCAGGACTGAATCAATGCCAAGCAGCAGGTGGGATTGAACTCTGTATAGTGATTACAGCAGGCCTTACAGACAGCTCATATGCGCTGCCTAGACTCGACCTAAAAATAAAATGACCATCCATCAGCACTGAGACTACAGGGGAGCTCACAACACTGCAGTGGAGAGCTCATGCATACATTGAAGCAGCCCAAGGGCTTTTGGCTAGGGGAGATCATGCATAAATGGGAGAATACTATAGCCCTTACAGGGATAATCAGCCTGAAAGAAGAGGCTAACAACACTTAGAACATGAGAAGCCTGGTCTTGGACCCATTTGACCAAAGAATACATCACTTTAACCCAGTATTCCAAATACAAAAAAGTTGAGAGACTAGAGGTAGACACCTTTGTATAGAAAAAGAGCCTGGAGAAGAGACACACATGGGAGAAGTATGTCTTCAAAAAGTGACTTTTAGAGGCTTCCTAAGGAGAAATGACTCTAAGGCACCAAGTTACCCTTACCAGAAGATTGAATCTGAGTGTTATGGAGGCAGTGCTTAATTTGTTAAATACTAAGTGCCGGCCCCCTATGTTTTGCCCAAAAGACTGTGGCTGATGCTACAAATAGCAGGGGATTCAAAATAGCAAGGGTACAGCGTCTTGATGCCACCTGACACCGCTCTAATCCACCACCAAACACTCCATGCCTCTTAATCTCTTTCAGGTTCCCTGTCATTCCTGCTTTCCTTCTTTATAATTGTTTTCTCTTCCTCCTCTTTTCCTGGTGTGTTCTCTCTCTCTCTTGCATTGGGTGAAAGTTTGATGAGGAAAAATAACTGTTGGTGGACCCCAGTGGTAACCACTGGCTCAAGTTAAACACTGAAGAGAGGACTCAAACGCTTAGCTCTACACGCGAAGAAGATCAACCTCAAACAGTCCTCAATGCTTGAGGAAGAACAGTCCCAAAATGCCTTTGTCTGAGGCAGACAGTAAACCTCGAAAACAAGATCGGCTCAGATAAAAGCTGCCGACTTTTCTCTTGCTCACTCAGTAGCAAACTTATTTCTCAACACCAAATGCTTCTCTGGGTGGAGAGAAAGAGAAAAAGTCTACAGAGATGGGGTAGTTGCAAGATTCAAGGCAAATAACTGTATTTATTGGTCCTGATACAAGACACTGTACAGCTATGACTCCAGAACAGCCAGAGATGTTTTAAGGCATGGGAAAGAGGTCTCTGGCCCAGGATCCCCGCCTGTTAGAGGGTCTCCTAATAGAGCCAGCTTTGTTCTGCAGAGACGTTTGCTCTGATTGCTTGAATAATTCTTAAACAGACCATTTTCTTTTAATTTAATTTATTTTTAATGTGGGTGATGTGTGAGAATCCATTACAGACATTTTGCAGAAAAAAATGTTTGTTTGCAACATACGTAAAGTTTTTTTAGATCAAAACAAGACCTTAAATATGAGAAATGGGAGGGTGTCCAAGAGATAGTTTGCGGTAACATTAGTGAGCTGCTTCTGTGTTACAATATTGAAAACACATCACTGTCTCTGAATACCAGGTGTAAACACATTAGAAATTTGAGAAAGTGTGCCTGTGCCCTGTCAGTGATCTGGCCAAAGAAAGAATGATAAAGCTGAAACAGGATCATAAATGTAAAGCTGTTCCGAACAGGGGGCCCTAAAATACATTTGGGCAGGGGCTGCCAGAATCATTAAGATGTCCCCGACAACAGCAAGAGGGGGAAGGTGACAAATCACCACGTGGAAAGCACATACACACAGCTTCACAAGCAAAGCGAAAGGTAAATTAACTTAAGGAACCAAGTGCACTTGAGTTAAGATCTTAAAAAATATCCAAGTTGTCTAAGCCGAATCAAGGAAAACCAAAATCCTGAGGATACTATGCCGTATTTGCATCTGACCATCAGAAGGGCACTCGAATGAAGATGAGCACACACAAAACAGGATGATGGAAGCAACACATGCATGATGGACTCCTATAGCGAAGAGTAGTAAAACACTAACCAGGCAAGACTTCTTTTCCTGACACATTTATATACCACTCTGTCATACAAAAGGTGGGATCTTATAAAGAGTACCAGTGGCTATAGAAGGGGAAGATGTCCCCGTAGTGACTTTGTCAAGTGCACTACTCACCTATGCTAAAAACAGTTCTGAAAAGTACATCTGAAAAGGTAAAAAACTGTGGAGACTCACTCAATACCAGCAAGGGTTGAGAGAAAAAACAAACCACAAGAACTCCACCTCCATCAAGGACCATTGCTGCCATAATCCAGGGAAGTGCACACTGCAAGCAAATGAATGGCCACACAGTGGCCCCCAAATGATAAAGTAGAGGAGTGATGCACGGGACGAGTGAGTAGCTATGGGCACAGATTTCAATAGAAAGATTTCTTATTCCCTTTATACCTTAGTAGTAATGATAATCACCAATGTGAGAAAAAGAGGCTCAGCTACAACCTTTGTCAGGCACTACTAGAAAAGAGATGGTGGTTGTAGGAAAGTCTATCTTTAAAAAAAAAAATGTTTAATCTGTTTTTATTTTATTAAACGTTGTGATGTTACAGTGGAAGGCCAGATGCCACATAGTTATCAACATTCATTACTACAGAGAGAGTACACAATAAGGTCCCTGGGTTTCTGCAGTACATTTTACTAGGGCGGAGAGGGATCAGTGTGCAAGTTAGTCCTGCGTAGTTCAATAGTTGGAGACTCGCACAGCTCACCACGGGACACATTCCATTTGGACCATTTATGGTCCCACTTTTTGGGGCAGCCCCTATGTTTAAAGACCTCCTTTTCCGTAATCATCGCAGTTTCCATGTCATTGGCCTATTTTTGATATGTAGGTGGGTCCCCGGTCCCCCACAGTTGAGCAATATTCCTCTCGGCAAGGACAAACCCCTGTGATGCCCATGTGCGCTCAGTGTGTGTTAGATCCGTGGCTTCCCACACATTTAACAAACATAGTTTTGGAGATGGAGTAATGTTCTTCTTACACACCCCGGCAAGCATGATGACAATCCTCCCACAATATGGTTGAAGAACTGGACAGTCCCAGATTCTGTGGAAAAAGGTACCATCAGCTGTATACCCTCTAAGACATCCCGGGTCCAGATGACGCCACATTGAGACCAGTGTGCGTGCTGCTAAATAAACTCTATGAAGGGTCTTGATTTGAATCAATCATAGCTGCATTGGGATTGCTACCTCTTTGGGAGAGGCAAGGGCTTCCTGCCAGTCCTCGTCCTCTAGGTACCCGAGATCTGACTCCCATAGCTGCCAGAGGCACACCAGCGTGTCAGGTTTGTTGTTCATCAGTTCACGATATGTAAGTGAAATAGCTTTGTGTGACAGGGGATCTGTTTGGAGTCGGTCCTCTAATGGGGTTGACTCCGGTATAGCCTCGCCACTAGTCACAGCAGCGGCCAGGGCATGGCAGATTTGTAAATATTGGAACATTTCCGACTCCGCCAGTTGATATTCAGTTTGCAATTCACTGAGCAGGATCATCTTGTTACGGCTCCACAGGTCTCCAATGGAGGAGATGCCAATCGGGTCCCATTTGTCAAAGCGCACAAAGGAAAGACTATCTTGAATGCAGATAGTCACTGTGCCTTGGATGCTGCGGCTACTGTTTGCAGGAAGGTTAGTACCAGCATAATGCTACAGAAGCATGCTGGGCTCAGTCTCTAGTTTCAGACTTGCAGTCTTGTAACACCATGTTAAATATGCCATATGCTGGGGAGAATTTAGTTGGTAAATACCAAAATTACCTTCAGTAAACGAGAATGAGAGAGACGGACAAAGGTGTTATAGGTAGGGAAAGGATTTTGCTACTTACCCAGTAAACATCTGTTCTTGGCATGTAGAGCTGTAGATTTATAATCTTGTGTTGAGTCTGGATGTTTGCAAGTTGTTTTTCTATGAAGTCTTTCCTAGGCACGAGGTAAGGTGACTCCTCCTTTCGGTGATAGTGCTCATGGGCATCGACTACATTGCTAGATTGTTTTCCCTCACAAGGGTGAGAATGGGGTAAGTAAGTGTAGTATAGAGAGGTCCATGCATATGTAATGTAAGTGATGCAAGACTGCAACAGATACAGGTGCCCAGGGAGGTGGGAGGGCGCATGCGAATCTACAGCTCTACATGCCAAGATTAAATGCTTACTGGATAAGTAGCATAATCCGTTCAAGGCATGTGTGCTGTACATACAAATGCTTTGCATAGACTATATAGCAGTATTCTCCCAAAGCAATGGCTAACCAGTAAATGTTGCAGCTGTTTTTAGCTCTGCTTGCCCTACGTTGGCTTTTTGGCTTGCTAACAAATCCACACAGTAATGTTTGGTAAAAGTGTGTGGTGTGGCCCATGTTGCTGCTTGACAAATGCCAACTATAGGGATGTTACCTAAAAAGGCCATAGACACTCCTATTTTATGAGTGGAAAGCGCTCTAGGAGGTATAGACAAAATTTGTTTAGCTTTAGCGTAGCAGGTTTGCATGCATTTAAGAATCCATCTAGCAACACTAGATTTAGAGATGGCATTGCCTTTGTGAGGTCTAGCAAATTTAACAAAAAATTGTTTTGTTTTGCGAAATTGTTTTGTTCTTTCAATGTAGTACAATAACGCTCTTCAGACATCAAGAGTATGAAGAGCTCTTTCTGCTACAGAATCAGGTTGAGGAAAGAATACATGCAACTCAACTGGTTGATATGAAAATCAGAAACCACTTTGGGAATTAATTTTGGGTTGGTGCGCAGAACTACTCTGTGTTTATGAAGTTGAAAGAAGGGTTCTTCTAAGGTTAAAGCCTGCAGCTCACCAACTCTCCTCAATGAAGTGATCACAATGAGGAAGGACACTTTTTATGAAAGAAACTGTAGGGGACAGTTGTGTAAAGGCTCAAAAGGTGGGCCCGTGAGCCTTGGAAGCACAGTGCTCAGAGTCCACACTGGTGCTGTAGGTGCCCTGGTTGGTATAACTTTCTTAAGGCCCTCCATAAAGGCTTTAATTACTGGAAACTTGAACAAAGATAGATGTTGTCTGTTCTGCAAATATGCAGCTACTGCATCAAGATGCAGTCGACTGAAAGTGTAGGCTAGACCAGCATACTGTAAATGCAGAAGATAACAAATGAAACTTTGAGTTAATGCATCTAGTGGATCAATATTGTTATTAGTACAATATATAACACATCTTTTCTATTTAGCTGTATAGCATTCTCTGGTAGTAGGTTTTCTTGCTTCTTTAAGAATGGTCATACATTCTGGAGGCAAGCTAAGATAACCAAACTCTGACTTCAGGAGCCAAATCGCTTGATTGAGCTCCTCGGGGTTTGGATGTCTGACTTTTCCATGGTTCTGTGTGGGAAGGCTAGAATTAAGGTGCAGCTTTTGATGTGGAACTACTGACCGTTCTAAGAGTGTGGTGAACCGTGGCTGACGGGCCCAGGTGGGAGCCACTATGATAAGTGTTAGGGATATTTGCCTGAGCTTCCGAACCAGAAATGGAAGGAGAGGGAGAAAAACATAGGCAAATATCCCTGACCAATTCATCCATAGGGCATTGCCTTTGGATAGAGGGTGTGGGAACCTGGAGGGGAAGTTTGGGCATTTTGAGTTATCCACTGTGGCGAACAGATCTATTTGTAGGAATCCCCATACTTGAAAGTATGGTAGGAGAACCTAGGGATGAAGTGCCTACTTGTGTATTTGTTCCTGCCTTCTGCTTAGGAATTCAGCAATCTGATTGCCCACTCCTGAGAGGTGCCGCTCCAGAAGATGGACTCTGTGATGAGTTGCCCAACACCAAATTGTCTGATGGAGGCGTATCAGTTGAGGAGAATGTGTACCCCCTTGTTTTTGTTCATAGTACATTGCTGTCATGTTGTTTGTGCGGACTAAGACACCGTTCCCTAGGAGGTGAGACTGAAAAGATTTCAGTGCTAGATATACAGCTAGAAGCTTCATATAGTTGAAGTGCAGAGCTTTGTACTTGCTGACCTATAGACCTTGAGTTGTCGAATTGTGAAGATGGGCTCCCCAACCTGTGAGGGATGGGTCTGCTGTAAGCACAATCTGTGGAACAGAGTCGATGAAGAGCCTCCCTTTTTGTACATTTGGTGTGTTCCACCACTGCAGAGAGTGATGGGTGCTGGTGTCTACCAACACTAGATCTGTTAATTGACCCTGCAACTGATTCCACTGACGTGCCAAACCTTCCTGTAGAGGACGCATCTGCAAACTTGCATGAGGCACTATCGCAGTGCATGATGCCATCATTCCTAGCATTTGCATGAATGTTCTGACTGCTAAGTTTATATTGGTTTGAAACTGTAGTAGCAGTGTTTGAATATTTCGAATTCTGGCTGCATTGGGAAAAGCTAGAGCTGTGTAAGTGTTTAGAGTCGCTCCCAGATAAGACTGCATTTGTGAAGGCTGAAGGTGAGACTTTTAAGCATTGACTATGAAACCTAGTTGGTAGAGTAGGTATAATGTAGTCTGAGTGTGGTGTAAGCACTTTTAGTGTGTGCTAGCTTTGATAAGCCAGTCGTCCAGGTAAAGGGAAGACATGAATTTGTTGTCTTTTAAGATCTTCCGCTACTCCTGATAGTCAGTATGTGAATACTCTGGGACCAGTAGTTACTCCGAATGGAAGTACTTTGAATTGATAGTATTTTCCACAAATCAGAGGTATTTGCAATGAGCTGGTGAACCGTATTATGAAAGTATGCACCTTTTAAGTCCAGTGCGGACATTAAATCGCCTTACTGTATCAGTGGAAGAACCCATTCAAGCGTGACCATGTGAAAGTGTTCTGAAATTTTGTACAGGTTTGATGTCCTTAGATCTAAAATTGGCCTTAAGAAGCCGGCCTTTTTGGGGATTAGGAAGTACATAGAGTAGACCCCTGAACCTTGGTACTGTAATGTAACTGGTTCTATTGCTCCGTTTGCCAAAAGAGCTTGAACCTCTTGTTTGAGAAGTTGTAAGTGTTCTGTCAAGTTTGTGTGTAAGAGGTGGTATGTTGGGAGGATTGCTGGTGAGCTCCAGGTAATAGCCATGTCGGACAATGTCTAACACCGATTTGTCTGATGTTATGGATTGCCAAATGGGGAGAAATTGTTGAAGCCAGGTATTAGATGATCGGGGGGAAGTGTAAGCAAGTCACTGCTTATTGGGGGAAGGAGAGTTACGCGTTGGCGTGCCCTTACCTCTACCTTTAAAATTGTTTCCTCTGTACCCTCCTCTAAAGAAGCCTCTACCAGGAGAGGGTTGTGTGTTGGATTTGTAAGAGAAAGTGTTAGGGTCTGAGGGTGTACTTTTAGACCTTGCTCTATAGAATGAGTGACGAAAGGAGCCTCTGCTTGAAGGACTCTGAAGCGCTCCCATGGATTTTGCCACATCTGTGTCCTTTTTCCTCTTTTCTAAAGCCTCATCAACCTGATGCCCGAAAAGATGTTGTTTGTCAAACTGAGTGTTTAAAATAGACTGTTGGAGTTCTGGTTTAAAGCCAGTAATTCCAAGCCAGGCTTGCCCATGTAAGAGAATGCTGGTATTAACTTCCTTGGCGCAGTGTCAGCAGCATAAAGAGCACATCTAATAAAAGAGTTAGAGATGAGCTTTCCTTCTTGAACTAGCTCTTGTGCGTTTTTCTTGTGTTCGTCTGGGACGTACGGAAGTAAACCTTCCATCTCATACCAGTGGGCCCTGTCATATCTGGCTAAGAGGCCCTGTGTGTTGGCAATGCGCCAGGGATTAGCAGCTTGAGCAGCTACCCTTTTACAAGATGCATCAATAAGCGTAGCTTCTTTATCTGGGGGACGTGCATCACCAGATGTCTGTGAGGAAACTCCTTTACGAGCGTTGGAAACTTGGGGGAGCTGTCCTTTAATGAAAACCGGATCAGAGGGCGATGGTTTATATTTTTTATCAACCCTGGGTGTTGAGATTTGTGTACGAACAGGATCTTTAAAGATGTCCTCTGCATGTCTCATCATGCCTTTTAACATAGGGAGACTTTGACTAACTCTATGTGAAGACCCTAGTGTCTCAAATAGAAAATTCTCATCTAAGGCCTCTTCATGCAGCTGCTGCCCTGAAAATTAGCTTCAGATAAGATACGTTATCATCTGGAGGTGAAGGTTTTGCAGGGTATAGGTTTGGATCATTATCCATGGGTGGATCAACATTGTAATTATTCCATGGATCTCTAGCCAAAGGAGCATTGTCATCATCATCATCCCTATCTCCTAAATCAGGCTGTGTGTGAGGAGTCCCTGTGGTATGTGTAATGGATCTAAGCCTGGCAGTATTGGTAAAAGCGAAGATGGTGGAGGGGAAAGCAATGGATAGGACTTGTAGCAATGTCCTTTTTCTTCTTGAGAGAGATCTTGTCTCCAGTGTCCTCTGAGCTAAGTTTTCTTTTGGAAGGAGTTATGGCCAATATGTGCCCAGTGTCTGGATTAATATAAAAAAAATCTGCTTTGTATCCAATCTGTCTTTCATAATGTCTAAGATTGGTTCTGGGGACTCTGAAATATGTTCTTTGGATTTCGGCGCCAAAAGTTTCGGTGACAAACTCTCTTTGCCCTTGGAAGCGCAAGGTTTCGGCTCCCGAAGCAGCTTTTTGTTTCGAAGCGGAAGGTTTCAGCTCCGAAGCAGATTTGTCTTTCGGAGTGGAATGTTCCGGTCTGAACATGGACATCTTAAGGATTTTGGAGGCCCTGGGCCAAACTAGGTTTGGAGGCCCCTTTGAATTTATGATCCAATTTCAGCTCTTTCATGCCCTCTCATAGCCAGGTCACTAATACTGCACAGGTACACTCATCCTAATCCTAAATGTGTTTACATCTAAAATTCAGAGATAATGATGTCTTTCAAAATAGTAACACAGCAGCATCTCTTTATTATTACTGCACATAATCTCTCTGACACCCTCCTATTTTTCATAAGGGGATCCTGTTTTGATCTAAAGGAAACTTTCTTTTATGGCTGTTGCATGAAACATAAACACAACATTTGGCTGCAACAGACGCTCACACATCACTGACATGAAAAAACAATTAAAGGACAACAGTATTTAAAACAAGCTCATTATGAAATATTCAAGGTCATTGAGGCAAGACTCTGTAGATCAGAGCAGGCTCTATCATGAATGGCTAGGGCCCTGGGCCAGAACCCACTTTGCCCATGCGTTAAAACGTCTCTGCTTGATCCAGAGTCAGAAGGCTTGAGTAGTTGTTTCGGTGCCGGGCCCAAGGACATAGCGTCAGAAACGTCATCTCGGTGCTGACCAAGGCCTGAAGGCAGAGGTGGTGGCGAGGCCTTGTGTTTGGTGAAAGGTAACTTTTGGTAGTCAGGGTTTTGGTACTCACAACACCCTGTCCCGCTGGAATGTCTTCTGACTCCAATTCGATCTTGAGGTCGGAATCGAATTCTTCGACCGAGAAGGCCTCTTCTTCTGCAGCTGCCGCTTCATCTTGTTCAGACGCTTCTCCGAAGAGCTCCGGAGTCTTTTGAGTACTTTGGCGCAGCATTTCTCGTAGTCCCTGACTAGTTTGAAGAGTCTTTTTCAACCTAAACGAGCGACAGGCCTCGCAGTCTGTTTCCTTGTGTGCCAGTGATCAGCACAAGTTGCAGATCTGGTGTAGATCGGTGCGAGGGTACTTCGAGTGCCATGTAGGGCAGAATTGAAATGGGGTCCGTTCCATTAGCAGAGGGGTGGATCGACGCAGGTAGGCCCAAACACCGCCTATGATGTTTTTGACCAAATATGAGAGATTTTCCGATTAAATGGATACGCAGAGACTGGGAAGCGCATACGATAACAATATCGTCGAGGGTAGAGTGGAATGTGCACTGAGTGGAACTTGAAGTACGGTTTCAGACCGGAGTGCAGCAATTCACGTCCGAACCCAATGGCGGAAGGAAACCATCCAACAATGGAGTCGAGGCCCATGCACACTATCACCGAAAGGAGGAGTCACCTTAACTCGTGACTAGGAAAGACTTCTTCGAAGAAAAACAACTTGCAAATATCCGGACCCAACACTAGATGGCAGGAGTATGCAAAGCATGGGTATCTACAACACACATGCCATGAACCTTTATTTTCTGTGACTCTGTTACAGTAAGTTAGGTACAAGCGATGGGCTTGCTTAAATCCCATACTGTACATGCATCCTGTCTCGCAAGGGCAGCGCATACGCTCTGACTCTAGGCTCAGCCTAAAAAATGGCGCTATCAGTTGCCACAAAACACGCAAGCCGCAAGCGCACTGGTGTTTAAGTCCTCTCGTAAAACAAACACTTGTTTAATGCACTTTTTCTCGTAGGGAGGCTGAAGAAAGCCTCCCTCTCTCTCTAGAAAACACTCTCTCTCTTTTTCCTTGCGTTACAGAGCCCACTTCAAGTTTCTTTCTCGCAATGAGATGAAGCCTGCTCTTTCTCTCTCTCATCCCTTTCTACGCCAGTTCAGCACCAAAAGCCCCTTATGAGTTTCTCTGATGGCATCAGACATGCATTCCAGAAGGATGTTTTCCAGGCTAGTCTTCTACTGTGCTCGGCTGCCTAGATGAGGTCAAGTTGTGGCTGTATTTTGGCATTCCATACATACTGCCAGAGTACAGATAAGTATATAACAGCCAGTCTGCAGCCCTCATTGTCTGTGCCCTTCTCTCCTTGGAAATCTGAAGATGTTCCATTCACGGAGATGCCTGCGCCTTCATTAGTAAAAAAATTTCACATAAAAAAGGCAGACCCTGATGTTCAATGCAAAATTTTGCAAATGAATCCTGATGGTAATGTGCACTCATTTATCGACTGAGTGTAGAATGAAAAGGTTAGTTACCATGAGCTGCTTCTTAGGCGATAATGCTAAGCGAGCTAGCACATTGGATCGGTGTTGGATGGGAGGGGAAAAGAGTAGGTATTGGAGGTAGGAAGTTAGAGGACCAGCATAGATTCATATAAAAACACTAAGACAAAAGCAAGTATGTCCTGTGGGTCTTCTAACAGGGCCCCAGTTGTACAATTTGAATCCGCAATGTGAGCAAATTGACCTCCCTCTGAAAGCTGTTGTTCACTGGTGTTGTGTCAGGTTCAATTATGTGTAGATATGATGGAAATTTAACTTGTATAATAAGCCATGGTCCTAAATAATTATTTTATAAGCCAAAAATGGCACAGTTCATATCTCCGTATTAGCTAACCATATTAATTCAATTTTATCACACAGTCTAAAATAGCAATAAATATGGGTGAAACAAAATGTCCTAAAGGTGCGTCAGATATTGCTTTTAAGGTTTGTTTTAAGTTAGAGTTTACTAACACAAATCACAATGTCCAGTGCAGGTCTCATTCCAGATAGGGACCTAATATTGGTCTCAAAGAGCCTCCTTCTCCACCCTCCTATGAAAATCCATTACACGCACTGTACCATCAGAGCTTCCTGGCCGGGACTGGGGAATAACATGTGGTAATGGTCTCTGAGGTCCGTTTAATGCACAACATTCCCCTAGGCACTCTTTCTGCCCATACAAATGATGGCAGGTATTGCTTGTAGGGAACTGAGGGGGGGAAGAAGTGACTGAATCGAACCCTGTTTTCAAACCTAATTCAAATTTATGGCGGCACTCCGATTGAGGCTACTTGTGTTTTTTACAATTTCTGCTGTGGGCAAAAAAAAGACACATTTTACATATATAATGTACTCTAACATGACTAACTAAACACAAAGCACTAAGGAATGTCCTAAAACGTTATTGCTAAATAGTCACTTTTTGTAGCAACTAAACCTTCATTAGAAACGTTCTTGGGACTCTATTAAAGAAAACTAATATTACATTTTGTGTTATCTACTTAAATTAATTTGAATTTACTCCTTATAGATAATACTAATAGAAAGGAAAAATCAATTTTTCAGTTCAAAGTAAAAGTAAATGAGCAACAACTCTTTTAATGCATTAATCTGTAAATATCTCTGAAACATTAGAGCCAAATATTTGGAATGAAGATCATGGAAAATTAGTGAATAGATTTAATGTCTTATTTCAAATTGCTGATTAAAAACATCTTGCTTGTTTAACCAGGCAGGACTCCTACTTGCAGTAAACTAGAAGTGCTTTGACTGCATTTGTTTTCATGGGAGACAGGAGGTGCACCAAAGAGTTATATGGTAAGCAATGTTCTAGCAGCGCCTTCATCTTTACAGATGCTAACTCTTGCTAGAGTGCTCCATTTATGAACACATAAGCAAGACTGCCTTAAAACAGCAGGACACCGGTCCTAAAGCCTTTGATGATGCCCCCACCTTCCCACCTCAGCAATTAACATGCTATTGTTAATGGCCAGTCAATCTGTGTTGGGGGTGTCCTGATATGCAGTTTCATCCTCTTGGTGCTCTTCATGATACATGTGTGTGTGCTAAAGCGCCCAAGAGCACATCTTCACGGCATCACAGGTCACATAGCAGTGCTACCCCTAGCCCACTGAGAATGGGAGTCCCTGAAATTACAGCAATTATGTGCATGCAACATAATAAATGAGAGGGACTTTTTTTGTGGATAAACTATGTCGCAAGTTTATTGATTACACAGGTTGGGTTAGCTTATGGGTGATCCAGGTGTCGATGATGAGTTCCATCAGGTGTGTGGAATTTAATAAAATATCTACTTGTCTATGGGGCAGGTTGCTTCATAAATCTACTTGTCCTGTAACAGAATCCACTTGTTCCCTTTGGTGCCATGCAGTGCGGCGACAAATTATGGCAGCAAGCTCTGATATAGCCTCTCTGTTTATGCCAGGGCTCAAACTATAGTAGTGCTTGAATACTTGCAATCTCCTTATGTTGCCACGAATCCACAGATCTACAAACTGGGGCTGAAGATAGTGGTAAGCAATAGTTCCAGGGTTAGAATGCCCTTTTGAGTCTGTGGAAACCTACTAACTTGCATGTTTTAAGGGTTTCAAAACCTCTTCTCTAATTTTTTACCATACTGAGAAATGTTGGAAATTTACTCCTGAAAATGACATAAACCTTCTTCCAGAGTTGGGGAAAAAGTGGTTGGCAGGAAAATGAACTTGGAAACACTCAGATTTTCGCATGACCAAATCTACACTTGCATGTTTGGTCATGCTAAAATGCAGTTCACAAATATTTTCTAGGAGTACTATTTCTTGTCCTACTTCTGTAAATTCTTAGGAGTTCCTGAAAGCCGTATAGCTGCACTTAATCAGAGGACATATACTATGGGTAAACTTTTGAGACTTTTCTGGTGTTGACCATGACCTTTTGCTTTTATTAAAATTCTGTCTCTCTCTCTGTATCAGCTGGCTTTCACGAGGAGCATATTGGCACACAACGTAGTTTTGTTCAGTTTCAGTAATTACTGTACAGTGTGTGCTTTTTGAGACCAAAAACAATATTTGCTTTAATGATGAGGGCCAGGCAGCTCCCACACCAATAAGGTTTTACAAAAACCATGCCAAAACAAGTCACACGTTGACAAGACTAAAAGCTGATCGCCCACTGTCTTTGCCAATGCTTGTTCATTTTTGTTTCCCATAATCTTATTGCAACTGTTTACACTGATTTTCCATTATGAATGTTTTTGGGAAATACTAGCATGCATGCATCACCACGGTACTAAATGACGCTGCAACAAAATGGTACCTAAAATTGTACAGTAGTTTAGCAAAATGTTTTTTGTTCCTGCTTTATGAACATTTTATTTTGAAAGCAAAGAACAACAATGTTGCTTTCTAGTTTCTGCAAATATCTGCATCAAATCTGAAAGCTATCTGGGAGCATTATACGTAGCCTCATATTGCTAAACTTTGAAAACGTGTGTACACATTTTCATACTGGAACCACGGTCAGTGGTGCAGTCAGAGCTTAAAACATTTACTTTAGAGTGCTCACCCTAACAATAAAGGCTTTCAATTAATAAACCATGAATACAAGTTTGAACAGCATTAACATATGGACAAAAATATTTCCTTAACTGCAGACAGTGCCCTTCCCCAATCCATAATGTGGTACTGCAAACTCGCAGCCAAAGGCCTTGTGCTGCAGGGGGTTAGGCCTACTTGTTCCAAGGACAAAATACACATGAAAACTTGTTGCCCTTGACCCCAAACAATATGACCTGGGCGTAAGGCTATAAGAATTCCACATCCCTGGTTCCTTGAACTGCCGACACCCATCCTTAGAAAACTAGAGCTGTACTTTTGGTGTTTTCCGCACCAACTTAGTTAGATTCTTTACAGCTCGCTCATTAGGTTCAGTTGGTTGCCACCCTACTCTTTACTTTGCGACATGCTCCTGACAAGTCGGAGCGAGACCCCGGCCAATCTCCACAGTTGCTCAGGATTCCAACTGCCCCTTGAGGGATTAAGGAGCACCGTCACGTCATCCCAGGTCCTGCCGTAATGACTCCCAGTGACTGAAGGCAATTACTTTTTGGCTCCAAGATCCCCTATCTAGAGGCATTCTACTTGTTTAAAGCTTTAGGATCGCCCTGTAACTCCGCCAAGACTTGGGGATGGCACTTCACTTTAACTGAGGCCTCCCACCTGTGCTTCCCTCACATCTCCTTCAAGTACAGCCCACCCATTCCATAGCATCCCAATGCTCAGCAGGAAAGATCTGTACCCACATCAGACAGGTGTACCCTGTCTGGTGCAAAATTACCGATCAGATGTCTACCGAGCAAGCTATGGCTGATGGAACTCAACCCGTGCTGCTTAGTAAATTTCTGTAGGGACTGATTAATTCTTCGCCTTGACATCTTATTACCTGCGTGGGATTTTTTTTTTTTTTTTTAAACATATTTTTATTGCAGAGTTATAAACAGCAGGAAAAAAGTAATCAGCCAGTGCACTTGCGGGCCCCCCCCTCCAGTAACAGTTCACAGTTATACACAGCCATTCAGCCCGCATCCCGGAGGCCGGGCGGCATATCAGATCGCTCCGTAGGAGCACAACACAGTGCACGTCCCATTGGGACCCTGGCGAAAGATCGTTACATGTATCTGCTTTTACCCCTCCACCCGCAACAACATTCCCGTCAGCCATCTCCGAGGTATCAACGTAATCGCCCCCATCGGGGCCCGCTCTAGGCTTTTCGGGCCTTCGTGCCAGGCCGTTCCAACCAATCAAACCGCCCACCACTCAATACCCCCAGTCCCAGTAGTTCCGAGGCCTCCACCAGCAACCCTCCCAACGGCTTCCGGCCCTCCCCAACTCCCCCTACAACTAACCCCCCCAACGCCCCCCCCCCCCTGGCAACTGCTAGGATGTGTGCGTCGCTCCACTGAACTGGATGGGTCCACTACAGTGCGTGATGTCATACTTCTGTGTTCGCCCCGCGGTGTCCAGTGGCTTACTCCTCGCCGTCCTCATCCTCAACCAAAGCATCACGCAGAGCTTGTACCACCAACTCCCATGCACGCGCTGCATCCAGAGCCCTCTCATTCCCCAACTTCACTGCTTGCTTCATCCGGAGCACGCTCTCGCAGTCAGACCATCGCAGCAACTCATTCTTCCACCTACGCAATGAGGGACCCCCCCTGGCCTTCCAGTGCCACGATATTTCCCTTTGAGCCAATATCAGACCCAGATCTATAAATTTACTGGTCACCTTGGTGTGCTTAGTATGCGGGAACCAGAGCAATAGGCACGTCGCCATGTCGAAGTCTACCTCTCTGTCAGTCACTTCATTCAGGAGGTCCCCCACCTCAGTCCAATAAGCTCCCAGTTGCGGACACCCCCAAAACAAGTGGTCCATGTCCGCCCCCAGGAGCGAGCACCGGGGGCAACAGGCATCCGGCACCCTAAAGTGCCGCAGCAGTTTTTCTGGGGTTAGGTAGGCCCTATGGAGCACATAAAAATGGACCTGCTGAAAGCGCGCGTTCCTGGTGCCCTTCCACGTGCGACGCAGGATATCGCCCCATGCCGTATCCGGTATGGGCCGGCCAACGCTCTCCTCCCACTTCGCCCTGAGCCCATGGAGTGGTTCCAGCCCATCGTTCAGCATCCTGTTATGGAGGCACGTCACAGCCTTAAATGTGCCAGCTGCCATCACCACATATTGGCATGCCATAGTCGTCGCGGGTTCCAGGAGCCCCTCTTTCCAGTGCTTTTGTACGGCAGCCACTATAGCCGCGTGCAGTAGGAAGCCCCCTTCAGGCAGTCCGAACTGGTCCCGGAGCACGTCGAACGGTGCCAACGCCCCATCTATATACAAGTCACCCACCACCTGCAACCCCGCGTCCTCCCACTCCATCAGCGGGGACCAGTCCCCTCCGTGGGGCAAAGCTGTCAACATCCCGATCGGGATCTCCGGGGCATAAGGCCGCGATGCTCTCGCTCTCCGAAGGCTCCTCTGCCAACACAGCCGGAGCGTCCGCTCCTCCATGGTGAGGGCCCGTAATTCGAGCCTTTGCTGCATAATGATGTACGACAGCACGTGGCGCTGTATCCCCCGACCCCGGTCCTCCTCCGGCCCCCGGAACACCCTGGCTACATTCTGCGTTAGGACCTGCAGCTGCGCCGCTAAATAATATAGCTCAAGGTCGGGCACAGCCATGCCCCCCTCCAACTTGGGGCGAAGGAGCGTGCTCAAGGCTACCCTGCGACGACCATGTCCCCACAGAAAGCCAATAATCATTGACCGCAGGTCCCTAAACACCCCCTGGGGAATCCAAACCGGTAGCGTTCGGAAATAGTAAAGGAAGCGGGGGAGCGCCACCATCTTCAACAATGCTATCCTGCCCAGGACCGTCAGCGGTAGGGTCGACCAGAAAGACAAGCTACCCCGCAGTGACCGGACACAACGGCCAATGTTGCCCTCCAGGAGGTCGGCGGCCGAGTGGTAAATGCGGACACCCAAGTAGACGATGCAAGAGGGTTCCCACGTCACACCTAGGTCGCTGCTAGGGGCTGGCGATCCCGCCCTCAGCGGAAACACGCAGGTTTTTGCCCAGTTGACCCTAAGGCCCGACAGTCGGCCGAACTCGGACAACAGATCCATCGCTCCGACCAGTGCCCCCGAGGTGTCTGCTAGGTACATGAGCAGGTCATCCGCATAAAGCGATATATAATGCCATTGCCCATCCCCCACCACTCCCGCGTAGCGGTCGCCGGACCTCGCATGGACCGCCAAGGGTTCCATCGCTAGGGCAAACAATAGAGGGGAGAGAGAGCATCCCTGTCGTGTTCCCCTGCCCACCGGATACGCGGCAGACACCAGGCCGCCCAATCGTACTCTCGCCGTCGCCGAGTTATACAAGACCCTCGTCCACTTCCGAAACCCATCGCCCATGCCAAACCGCTCCAGCACTCCATCCAGGAAAGGCCATTCCAAACTATCGAAGGCCTTCTCAATATCCACGGACAGTACCGCTGGCGACCCCTCCCCTTCCAAGATGGCGTCCATTATTCCCACTAGGCGGCGGACATTCATCGCCGTACTCCTCGTGGGTATAAACCCGGCCTGGTCCTTGTGCACCAGGCCCGTCATGTGCGGAGCCAGTCTAGTGGCTAGGATGCGACTCAGGATCTTGTAATCCACCGTCAGCATGGACAGTGGGCGATAAGACCTCACGTCCGCGGCATCCCGGCCAGGCTTGAGGAGTGGTACTATCAAGGCCTCCCGCATGGAGGCAGGCAACACCCCCTTCTCGAAGGCCTCCGCGTACACCACCAGCAGCCTGGGCGCCAGAGCGTCTACATAGTGCTGATAGAACTCGATTGGGAGTCCGTCCACCCCGGGTGTCTTGTTACGGGCCATATGTTTGATCGCTACTCGAATTTCCGTAAGCGTGATCGGGCTACCCAGGTCCGCCGCGTCGCCCTCATCCAAGACCGGAAGCGGCCTCTCCCCCAAGTACTCCACGATGTCCTGCACCCCCACTCCCAGCTGACTCCGGTACAATTCCTCATAGTAACCCCGAAAGCGGTCCACTACAGCTGCCTGAGAGTACACCATCTCTCCCCGTGCGTCAATAATGCTGAGGATCGGGCAACCCCTAAGTTCCGGGCTAGCTAATCTGGCCAAGAGGGTACCCACCTTGTCCCTCTCTGCGTGCGCCCTAATCATGTACTGCCTGTAGTCATAGCCTCTCAAACGTTCCGTCTCCACGGCTACCACTTCCTTCGCGTCCAGTAACTGGGCCTGTAAATCTGGCCTAGTCGGCCTGCGGCGTTCCAGGTCCCTCAAAGTCTCCTCCGCTTTCTTTAGGTCATTCAGCACAGTCGTTCGAGCATTCGAGAACTTACCCAGGCACACCCCTCTCACCACCACTTTCATTGCATCCCATTCAACAGACCTGCTCGTCGCCGTTCCATCGTTCACACCGAAATAACTTTCAATGCCCTGCCGGACCGCGTCGTCGAACACAGAATCTTCTAGCGTCTCCGGCCGAAGCCGCCATGTTGGTATTACTGAGCGCTCCCTCTGCCATTGAATATGCACCAGCAGGGGGTTATGATCAGATATCGTCCTAGCAAGGTACTCAGCATGGGTGATCAATGGAGCTAGGGAGCCCCCGCAAAGCACCGAGTCAATCCTAACATGTAAATCGTGTAAGGCTGAATAAAAGGAGTAGTCCCTGGTTCCCCTGTGCCTCTCCCTCCAGACATCCAGCAACCCCCATCGTTCTTGCCAGTCCTTCCTGTGCGCGGCCAGCCTGCGCACAGGAGAGTCCACCAGGGGGGGATGGGACCTATCCAGAGCCACATCCGTAATTGAATTGAAGTCCCCCCCTAGAACTATCGGACCCGCCAGGAAAGAGGCCAAGGACCCCGAGAGGCCATCAAAGTATCGGCCTTGGTCAGTGTTTGGTGCATAAACACAACAGAACACCACATCCCGTCCATACAATCTCCCCTCCACCGCTACAAATCTGCCATCCGGATCTATTACCTGATTCAGCACCTGAAAGGGGATCCCCGCCCTCACCCAGATCAAGACCCCCCTGGCATACGCTGAATAAGTGGTGCCAAAGACCTGGCCCCGCCATCTCTTCTGCAAGGCAGCGCACTCTTTTTTAGTGAGGTGAGTCTCCTGGAGCATAGCTATCTGAACCCCCCTGCGTACCAGGTATGCATGTACTTTGTGACGTTTCACCATAGTCCGCAGCCCCCGGACATTCCACGTTAGGCATTTCAAATTAGGTAATGTCCCCATCCCAAGTCCGTACAGTCCAATTCAAACTCCAACGATCCATGACCCCCCCAATGCAGTTGCCCCCCCCCCCAACAAGCCCAAAACTGAAACATTCCCCAACCCCCATTCCCCAGGACAGAGCAAACGAACCCAATGGCCGCCCCCATCCAAACCTTGAACCAACTTCTCGCACACTTACCCTGTGGTCTCCACCACAGTCGGCCTTAAGGGCCTAGGGGGGGTGAGTCGCCGCCGACCCCAGCCAGCGGAGCCCGCGTCCGCCCTTCATCCCCTCTGATGCAGTCCCCCACCCGGCAACCCGCCCTCCAACAACAGGATATCACCCTACCATGAAGTCCCGATTAAGACCAAAGTCTATCTTAGCCGCAGATGATATCATCCGAAGTCTGTGGGGTCACTGTCGGCCCTTTCTGGCTCTCTGCCTCCGAAAGTTCCTCTCCAGTTCTGCTGCCCTCTCCTCCCGAGTCCGTTTCGGCTCGTTCACTATTCTGTCGCGACCCTGTAATGGCCGCCGTCGCCGCGAGTGCGTCCCTCTTCTCCGCCGCCATTTGGGCCTCCCGCTTCTCCCGCTGGCGCCTGTTGCGGGACCTTATACGTTGTGACTGCCGCACCCGGGGCTGCTTGGGCTGGTCTCGCCTACTTTGGTGTGTCCTGTCCGTCCCCGCTCTGTACAGCTCAAGCCAGTGCCAAACTTCATCCGGAGTTTGGAAAAAGTGCGTGGTGCCATCCATGATAATCCGCAGCTTGGCCGGGTAAAGCAAGGAGTACTGAATGCCTTCCTCCCTGAGCTCCTTTTTCACAGCAAGGAACGATGCCCTATCCTTCTGGACCGCCTGCGTGTAGTCCGGAAATATCGTCACCTTGCTGTTCTCCACCCCGTAAGGGCCCGACATCCTGGCCCGCTGGATGAGAAGGTCTCGGTCTTTGTAATGGAGGAGCCGCACCACCATTGGACGGGGGGGGGCGGCCAAGCCCCGGCGGACGAGCGGGCACCCGGTGGGCTCGCTCCAGAGTGAAAAATGGAGTAAGCCCCTCCGGCGCCACCACAGTGCGGAACCAGTTCTCCATGTAGGCCACCGCATCCTCCCCCTCAATCCGTTCCGGCAGGCCTACGACCCGTACGTTGTTCCGCCTATTGCGGCCTTCGGCATCCTCCGCTCTCCGTTCTAGAGTGTCCAGCCGGGCCAAAATGTCTGTAATCCTGTGCTCCGCGGTCACCACCGAGGGCTTCAGGTCCAGCAATAGTTGGTCATGATCCTTGACCCGATCCGCCAGCTTTGCGTGATCCGCACGTAGTAGCCCCAGGCCCGTGGCCACTTGGGCAATGTCGTTATGTAACGCCTCCTTGGTGGAGGTGATCGCCTCAAGGATGGCATCCAAGCGCCGGTTCAGCCGCTGTTCTTGGTCAAGCTCCGGGGAGGGACTCTCACTCAGCCGGGTCGATGTCGCCGAGTCCCCGTCGCGGCTCCCGGGTGTCGGCCCTCTGATCGCCGCCATGTCAGGGTGCTGCGTCACAAGTCCGGCCACCCGTTCTGCGGGTGCTCTCGTGGGCCCGTGCCGAGCACCGGGCACCAGGCAGTACAATGTCACCGCCAATGGGCTCAGGAGCAATGACCAGTCGGATGAGCTCCGTTCCGTCACCCCCACTAGTCCGGTGGGGGGAGGATGAGTCACGGGACGGCAGCCGACGGGGCCCTCGGGTCCCCTGGGTGGATCGGGCAGCGTCCCCCGGTCTCAAGGCTTCACGCCGCCAATCCCAGTGCGTCGGGCAGTCGGGTGCAGGGTCCCTCTCTGCTTGGTGGCAGCCGGGCTCAGGGCCGAGATTCAGGACCATCCGACCTCCTCGCCGCCATTTTCTTCACACCCCGGTCTACACCTCGGCCGCCTCTTCCTCGATCTCCTCGGGGCCAGCAGTCCCCCAGCGATTCTCCGATTACGCCCAGCTGTCCCCTTACACTTCAGAGGGCAGGAGAATCGTTTTCGGGTCGCCTAGGGTCCCAAAAACAGGAGAATTAGCGGGATTCCGCGCGGAGCTGCGAGCTCACGCCGCCATCCCGATCGGCGTCCAAGCCACGCCCCATTACCTGCGTGGGATGATCTCCAACCCAACTATTGCGTCCCTGCCCATTAGAGTAGCCATATTGGTCAGACTTTGTCACATGGCCGGCAAAAGGGGGCCCGTACCACACGAGGTGAGATCATTTCACCCCAGATGGATTATCATTATATCTGGCTTAACCCTTTTTTCCCCACCAGCTGCCGAAACTTAGGTTCCAGCATAGCCCATCTCATCCTCAGGCTTCCCATCCAGGACAATTCCACGTTACTGAGGACGTGTGTTGGACTTGGCCCTTTTTGGCAGGTTCACCCCTGAACTTTTTGCCTTAAGCTCTGACATGGTAGTAGTGGTTTTAGGCCTCTGGGCACTTCAGCACTGTGGCTCAGTCTAAACGGCGTGCGCGCTCTAAGTGCGTGTGGTGAGATTGGCTTTCCCTCCCATACGAATGCATGGGGGATATGTGTGTCCCCGGTAATTCCTGGTATTAGAGGAGTGCAGGGGCGAGTTAAGTATGTATAAACTCGTGAGAATAAATGCTGCGCAATGGTGTGCATAGATTTATGGTGACTGGTGGAGAAATGCCACTTTTAGAAGTTGGAATTTCTGTGTGCTGTGTGTGTGCCTGCCTGATGTGAATTGCATGTCTGGCTTGTGATTGACAGGAGCTGAGAGGTGTGGGTGGCTCCAGGAGACCGGGTGAGTCAGCCCAGTGGTGAATAGAGAGATCTGCATCTAGATGGAAGGGAGGAGTTGCACCTGGGACCTCAATAGGGCTGTGCCTTCCCTTCACAATGCTGGCTCTGCCCCCTGTGGTGCGTTTGATCATTGAGCCCCCACCTAACAATGACGAAAGAGGAGCCTGGTAAACAGAGTGCTCCAAAACTAGTTGCATCTGGTTTCTCAAGCCCTGTGCTTTCAGACAAAGGAAATCCTAATATTAATATAGGGGCTGAGACCACATGAAAGTTGTTTTTTTCTCTTGACTTGAGGGGGGCCTGCTGCTGCCGGGCTGCAGGAGGAACGAGGGGCTACCTCCCTGTTGGTGGGCCCTGTGAGCTGGCCTGCCTGGGCCCAGCGTTTGCCCCCTTCATCCTAAAGGAGTCTCCTGGACTTTTGCCTCTAGCACCCTGGGAGCGCTTTTGCATTTATTCCAGCAGAGCGCTTGGCTCTTTGCCAGCTGAGAAGAAGCGCTTCCTGTTGCTGCCTGCAGCGCTGAGCTGCGATCATTATCGAGGAAATCCCGACGTAGGGATTCCCCCCGCTCTTGCTGCTTTTAAAGCGGGTGCCCACCCCGCATTGCGGCATTGGAAGGAATTATATCTACGGAAGCCTACCCCGTGTTATTGCTGCCTTCTTGTTTTTTTTTTACCTAGCAGGTGCCCACCCCGCATTACGGCAGACAGTAGTTGCTGGTTTCGTCATGCGGGTGCCCACCCCACTGTTCGCGTCCTCTTAGCAGGAGCTCACCCCGCAATCACAGCCGCATAAATATTATTTGATGAGCGCGGGTGCCCACCCCGCGTTTATGAATTTTTTAAGGAAGCGGGTGCCCACCCCGCATTGCTGCCACCGAGAGTAAGAGCCGTCTCGAATCACCCCCGTGGCCCGGAAGTAAGGCACAGTGGCGCCTGACTGAAGGCGGGGTCTCACGACGGAAGTTGGAAGAGGAAGTTGCCGGCCGGTGAGCAAAGGGAGGACGGGAGCCTACCCCGCCTCCCAGGACATCCCGGTGCAGGAGTGAGAAACCAGCAAGTCTGCGCGGGGCTCTAGTGAGCTGTGAGAGCCCTGCCCGCAGTCCAGAGGAGCCCCATTGAAGGGGGGCTCCACGAAGCCTTCCAGAATCAAAAGCGGCATCAGAGGAAGACGAACAGTCAGATAAGAGCTCGGTGAATGGGGCTCAGCTGCATGATGGTTAGGGGGAGTGTCAGGGCACATTGTCAGTGCTCGCCCCTGGTGTCAGTGTGTGTGCAATTCTTTCCAACTGCCCCACCTAATAGCGGGCAGCTGCAACAAGGGCACCATTATTTCCAGAAGCCCCCTGATAGCCCAGCAAAGGCACAGTAGTGCCAGAGCTTGCCACAGCTGCCCCATCTGATAGCGGGCAGCTGCAAAGTAAAGTGGTTTCAGCTCCTCACAGTTGCGCTGCAGTTGCGGGCAACTGCATTTTGGGGGCATTTGTGTTTTATTCCCCGCATTTCCGAAGGAGTCCCCGCAGGGGCCCTGGGTTGATTAGGCACACATAGTACCAGTGCCGTTTTGTCCTTCCCAGCTGCCCTGCAAGAGCGCTGTCAGCTGCAACGTCTTGGGGGCATATTTTATTCCTAAGGAGACGAGATAGGGGTGAGAGACACTCCTGCCCTGCTCCCAGTGCTTTGCGCGCTTTTGCTACTTTTGCAGCCAGCCCTGACTTTGCGGGACATAGGGCATTTGAGCCCTTGCGAGAGACAATTGGCCTGGGGCCAGTTTCAGTCCGTGGTGCCCCCAATTGGGGTACCCTGTGTTTGTGCTGATTATTGCCTAAGGTGTTTATGCCTGCGAGGTCTATTGCCTCATATGATTATTGCAATGTAGTTGTGTGCTAATTATGCCTAACCTTAGGTGGTTCTATGCTAATGAGATCCATGCCTGATATGATTTAGGTGAGTTAATAGAAAAACAAGGGAACTCAAAAGGTAGTTAAAGACCCTGTGTGTCAATCTTACTTTAGAACAACGGTCCTTAATACATAAATTAGAACATTTAAATAAATATAGTCTGTAATAAGCATCAATATTCAATGGTGTCCAGCCGGACACATTGTTTAATTTAGTCAAATGTTTTAAATATTTACAAAAGCAACCAACATTAAAGTGGGATACAATCCTGCATCCAATACATGAACGACAAAAACAAAACACACATAACTTTAGGAATTTTCAGGCAAACAAGGAAAGAAGCTTCAGAATAAAGGAGGATAAAGCAAAAGCTATACTAAATAGTCATCACAATAGTGAAACGCAATGGTTGACTGTGTGAAACTATTTCCAAAGGTCGACGACATTTCGATCCCTTTTATGATTGTCGGGATCATCATCAGGACGGTTTAATAGACATGCCTGAATTAGTAGAACACTGCCTAGCATCCGATGGGGCCTCTGGGAGATTAATAGGGTGAAGATCAAGGGTCTGAGTTTGAGCGCTGCAGGATTCTCCCGGATACTGCCGCCATTGCCGGTCTAGGAGGTATTGCTATTAAGTACCGATCCCCCACCGCGAGTATTAAGGAATTCTCCAGCGGTTACCGGCATTTGGAATTCAGACCCTTGATCTTGGCACAAATGCTCATAAATGAAAGCCTAATCTGTATGTAAACTGTTTGTATTTGTAAACTATGTTTGCCTTCTAGATTGGATACAAAGCAGAATACATATTAATTGGGTGCATAAATACAATGAATATGAACAGGTCAATACTCTGAGAAAATTGATCATTTAAGTTACGAAATATTTTCTCATGCTAATCCTGATTGATTAACATGGGCCCACTCGAATGGAAGGGAGAGTGGGTGGTTGTAAATCTTTTAAAGGTTTATATATCTGTGTACTTACTGCCACAAGCTGTAAAGGTGTTCAAGGCGCGGAGATACTCCTTCGGGAGGTGATCCTAGCGCGGTATAAACCCGTAAATAAATAAATAAATAAATAAATATAGTTTGTAGTTTGATCTTTTAAAAATCAGAGCATATGTAATGATACTGGATACAGTTGTAAATGTGACTGAGTAAAGCCCCTTGCTTGCAAGATAGTATGATACTTAAATACAATGCGGCTCTTTAATGTTTTTACAATGACAGTGTTTTGCAATGAATGAAATAAATGATATATTAAAAAAATGAAAGGTGAAGCAAGCCATGGGGACACACAGCCCAATAATAAAAAGGACTCTCTCAGTCCTGCATTCCATTGTGCTGTTCTCCCTTGGCCTAAACCATCCATCGTCTCCAATTCCTATACGTGAAAATTAGATCGGCAATTACCTATGGAGCGGACCTATGGGGTTACGCTAATTTGTCCCAACTTGAGAAAATACAAAATACATTTTTACGTAATTTGGTGGGTCTCCCTCAATCGACACTCATGCTTCCTCTTATGTTGGACTTGGGTTGTTATCCAATAGAGGAAATAGCCAAACTGAGAATAATTCTACTATGGAGGAGAATTTGGGTAACTCCTGAACTGGCTTCCTTTGCTGAGGGTATAGAAGACCTCAGACGAATAGTAGGTAGTGGCAATCTCCCTTGGTTCAGAGCGGTCAGAACCACTTTGGCAGATATGGGTCTTATTCAGCTATGGTCCGATCCCAGGATCAGCGTGTTTCCTGGAAAGAAGGATCTCAAAGACCAGTTTTGGGCCACTTATAGAAACAGACTGATCATGGAACATAGCTCAGCAACCCTCTCTGGTAGATTTTTGAGCCATAAAGTGGATATAAGCTTGGAGATTTATTGGGATGCCATAACAAAGAGCAGTGATAGGAAACTCTTCCATCAATTTAGAGCAGGAACGTTACCCTTGAGGTCGTTTACACAGAAATGGAGGGGGGTACAGGGGATTCATGTCCATGGTGTCAAGCACAGAAGGAAACTGTGAGTCATTTCTTCTTTGTTTGCCCTGCATATGTTAGCCCACGGAAAAAATGGCTAAAACCGATTTGTCAGAAGCTAAAGACGAGAAGGGCCGTTGATGCTCTAAGGTTGCTAGGGACGGTAACAACTCTCCCGGTGGCCGTATCTGTAGCCAAATGTTTAGGCTGGTCTTGGTTAATTAGAGTGAAATATATGCACAGCACTAGTTAGCTTGACAGTCTATTGCTATTATTATTATCTATATCACTTTTATTATTGAATAGTCAGTGAAGCACCATGTATCATGTAAATCATGTATTATGTTGGTTTTAATGCTGTATTGTGTGTTTTAAACTGTGTGTTTTATCTTGTGATGTCTTTTATGGTTAATTTTACCGAAATAAAGACTTATGAAACGGTTTGTATTTGTAAACTATGTTTGCCTTCTAGATTGGATACAAAGCAGAATACATATTAATTGGGTGCATAAATACAATGAATATGCAAAGGTCAATACTCTGAGAAAATTGATCATTTAAGTTATGAAATATTTTCTCATGCTAATCCTGATTGATTAACATGGGCCCACTCGAATGGAAGAGA
The DNA here is from genome assembly GCF_964263255.1 of Lissotriton vulgaris. Taxonomy (NCBI): domain Eukaryota; kingdom Metazoa; phylum Chordata; class Amphibia; order Caudata; family Salamandridae; genus Lissotriton; species Lissotriton vulgaris. The sequence goes on along the minus strand of NC_141691.1, from coordinate 2,052,349,643 downwards.
GAGTGGGTGGTTGTAAATGTTTTAAATGTTTATATAGTTTGTAGTTTGATCTTTTAAAAATCAGAGCATATGTAATGATACTGGATACAGTTGTAAATGTGACTGAGTAAAGCCCCTTGCTTGCAAGATAGTATGATACTTAAATACAATGCAGCTCTTTAATGTTTTTACAATGACAGTGTTTTGCAATGAATGAAATCAATGATATATTAAAAAAATAAAAGGTGAAGCAAGCCATGGGGACACACAGCCCAATAATAAAAAGGACTCTCTCAGTCCTGCATTCCATTGTGCTGTTCTCCCTTGGCCCAAACCATCCATCGTCTCCAATTCCTATACGTGAAAATGGTGACAAACCGCTTCGACAAACTGAGCTGAATGAATTAACTTTAATTCTCTAGACATGCGTCCATCTCCATCCATATGACATGGTACATCAAGAGTTTAACATGTTGTACCGATTTCTATCTGTCCCAGGAAGTGAAAGCAAACACAGGTCTCAGCACACCTGACCAATGCAGATAAGCATACTTGTACACTCTTTTAAAGAAATAGCATACATGAATATTTTTGGTGCATAAGTAAACACCAGCTACCTTTTAACCACTCAATTACAATTGATTTTCTTCTCTTTCACAGCCTGAAAGGTTGCTGATGAAGACACCTGCTGTACAGTATGAGGCACTAACACTGCAGCACACCATCTGCAGCAACAGTAGTTAAAAAGAATCCTGCCACAGCAAGGAGTGTGATGAAACACTTGAAGATCACACCTGTAAACAGATCAGTTCTTTTGTGGGGAAATAGCATGCCACTGCACAAACTGCCAGTTAACCTTTACCCCCAGTTTCAATAAGTTCACACATTAGAGAATTATCTCTAACTACTTGTACCAGAGTGAGGGGAAACCATCATTGCTGATGGCTTTGTTATATCAAGGCATCTGTACTGGGGATAAAATGCATATGGATTGCATGGAAAGTTTCACTCAAAGTTCAAATATATTCGAGCACCAAAGGGTTCAACCCCCGAAGAAAATGTTCCAGTGTACAGAGTGTGGGAAAACCTTCACTCAGAAGTCATATTTATTAAAACATCTAAGAATCCACAGTGGTGATAAACCTTACCAGTGTACCAACTGTGGGAAAAACTTCACTCAAAAATCATATCTGGTGAAGCATAAAAGAATTCATACTGGGGAGAACCCATACAAATGTAAAATGTGTGAGAAGTGCTTCAGTCGAAGCTCGCATCTTTCCCAACATCGTAAAATCCATACTGGAACGAAGCCATACAAATGTACAGAGTGTGAAAAAAGCTTCAGTCAAAGGGGTAATCTTTACTCTCATCAGAGGATCCATACTGGGGAAAAATCATATCAGTGTCCAGGGTGCCCAAAATGCTGCTCTTTTCTGTTATCTCTGTTACTGCATCTCCGAGTCCATACCGGGGAGAAACCTTACCAATGTACGGAGTGTGACAAGTGCTTCATTGATAAATCAGGTTTGGTAAAGCATTGGAAAAGTCACACAGGGGTGAAATCACACAAGTGAACTGAGTGTGATAAAAGCTTCAGTCGATTCTCTTGTCTCCAATCACATCAGAAGATTCATACTGGGGAGCAACCATTGCAATGTACATAGTGCCAGAAAAGCTTCAGTCTACACTCTGAACTCTGTACCCATCAGATGATCCATATTAGGGAGAAGCCTTATCAGTCTTCAGAGTGTGATAGAACTTTTGTTCGCAGGTCAAATCTGGTTTGTCACCAGAGAATCCATACTGGAGAGAAACCATACCAATGCACTGAGTGCACGAAAAGCTACAGTTGACACTCAAGTCTTTATAAGCATCAGAGAATCCATACTCGGGAGAAACCACACCAGTGTAGTGGGTGAAAGGATAGCTTCCTTTGCTCATCAACTCTGGTTTGTGATCCAATAATCCATTCTGTGAAGAAGCTATAATAGTGTACTGAATGCAAAACAGCTGAAGTCGATCCTCATGTATTTACAGGCATCAAATGATCTATACAGGAGAAAAACCATGCTGGTGTCCGGATGTCGGGATAGCTTCACTGGGAGGACTGGTTCATAAAAACATTGATGCAATCATACTTCTAGAAATCACCTGTGGTTTCAAATTTAGTGAGGACTTATGCAGGTACCACCCCGAGATAAGCTCAGAGGATGCACTTGTGGCACAATTCACGGTTGAAAGAGACCAGCTGCAACTTGCAATTAGTCTAAGAGAGTAGGAAGGCAGCATATGCACACAGCAGGGCCCCACTCATTAAACTGCCTTCTAGCCATAAGAATATTTCTCTATCAACTAACAAGGCTGGTATTCATTTGAGGAAGATGCCTATATGATGATTGATACAGTTACAAAGACTACCTCAACATAGTACAATTTGTTCTTTTTTGTGGGTGTGCAGGAGGAGGCTTGAACTCTGGGAACTCCTCAAGCCACACTGGTAAAATCAGTTTACTCACAACCTAGCTTTATGAAGTTTTAGTTGTTTTATTCTAATAAAGTTACAAAGAAGGCCTTGATATCTGAATAACATACTCTAATCTGGGGGAAAATGCTGAACCAACCCTCTAGAGATAATTTAATAAACCTTTAATTTACTTAATTGCTCTTTATCTTGTCATCCTCACTTTAAAAGAATTACTTTGAGTCTTTTCTAGGTGATTAGTTCACAGAGGCTCACTGTTTGATCAGACCTGCTGGAGCCTTGTTCCAAATAATTCCAGATCAGCCTGCCCTTAAACCTCTGTGCAGAAAATCCACGATAAGTTCTGCTAGTTACAGAGAGTTCAAATATTCAGTTATTTAAGCATCAAACTGAAGTTGCCATCAGTCCGACAGAGGCAACCAACTGGGAAGCTGCATAATCCAGTTCTACGCAGCCAGCCTGGAATCAAGTGGTACTGATCTTTCTCCATAAATTGCAGATCTCTTTGTGAACAGATTTACTCACTGGTGCCGAATCCACTGACCATTTGTGAAGACCCTCCAATTCAATGCAAGATTCGTTCTAATTCCGTTACTAAGACCAACATTGTAACTAATCAATTTCATCATTCAGCCTATGTTGTTTCTGCTTATTTCAATCATATGTTTAGAATGTTTTAAGTTATAATGTGCTCAATTGAAGAGTTGTTTCTGAATGTCCAATATTTATACTTGGTGCCCACTTTGAAGTGGGAAAAGATTCTAGGGTCCCCCCCCCCACCCAACAGGTGTCCAGAATCTCCTTCCTCCTTGCCCCAGTTTGTCTGGGGTCACAAGAAGGTAGTGGGAAATCCTTTGTAAGTGTGCTGAGGCAGAGTCGTTGAAGTGCAAGTGTGATAGGTGAAATCTTTTCTCTCTGATCCTGACAGAGATGGGCCATCCTGCCAATACCTATTCAGCCATTGTCTCTCTGTCTGGAAGAAATACACAAAGACCAACTGCAAGCTACACCTAGTCATTAGATCCAGGATACAGGCATTACCTGTTTAACTTTCTAGAAATTTCATTTTCAGAATTGTGATTTAAAACCTGACTGTACCATTAAAGATTGTTGTAATTTGCAACTCCTCAGACACCAAACATTACTTTCCTACCTGCTCCCAATCAAACGTTATCACTTATTAAATGAGATAACATAACATAATGTTATCCTACAGGAGAATTAGGCCTTAAGGTAGTAAAAAACAAAATGTAGGAGTTTTTTAATTCCCAGGACATGTACACTTAAAAGTATGTGCCTAACGTTTTTCAGTACAATGCATCCTGCCCTATGTGCTGTTTAGGGCCTGCTCTGGGGATGACTTGTATGTATTAAAAAGGAAGGTTTGGGCCTGACAAAAGGTTTATTTCATCAGGTTGAAATGGCAGTTTAAAATCGCACACAGACTGCAATGAGATGCTTTAGACATGTTTAATAGGCTTCTTACGTGGGGGACACAATGAGTGATGCAGGCCCTTAGCAACACTTCCTTTATAGGCCCTAAGTACACATAGTACCACTTCACTAGGGACTTACAAGTAAATTAATTGTGCCTATTGAATGTAAGGCAATTTCACCATGTTTAATGAAGAGAGCACAAGCACTTTTGCACTGATGAGCAATGGTAATGAAAACGAGTCAGAAGAAAACAGTTAATACTAAATGTTTGGGGATGACCCTGCAGGAAGGATCAAGTCCAACACGCTCAGATCCTGAGGAGACTGTTTCCATGTGAAGATCCAGTTCTGCCTTTGACTTGATAAAACAAAGCTGAGGTCAAAGACAGTAGTTTTGCAGCGTGAATCTTTCTGGATTCACTATGCTGTGCATTATTCCGCGGTCTAGTGGTTGGGTCGGGAATCGTAGTCTTTTCTTTGTTTTGTTTTGTTTTTTTTCATAGCAAAGTTGGGCGTCGACGTTCCACCTTTTGGTGTCCTTCTCTTGACGTCGGCACGCTTCCTGCGGAAGCTCCCACTCTTGGGCGCCATCTTCAGATTATTTTTTCCGCCGTTGGGTCTGGATCGTTCCCGAGAGGCTCCAGAGTTTTGGATGGGAAAAAACACAGAAGAGTCGAATTTTGCAGGAAAAGACTGAGAAGACGACGAGGGATTAACACCTACAAGCCGGGACGACGAAGGAGAAGGAGAACTTCACACAGGGGCCCCCCTGAGCGCGAGACGTGGACAACACACCGTTTAAATTCTGCCGTAACTGCCACCACAAGTACGCGCAGAAGGACCAGCACCTGGTTTGCAACCTCTGCTTACCGGTCGACAACGAGAGCAAGGACTGCAATGCTTGCTCGGCCTTCACACCGAAGACTCTCTGCGTTAGAGAGCGACAGAGAAGGGCCAACTTCACCATGCAGGGGAAGGGCCCACCACCGTCCCTTCGAGGCCTGGGTCTCTCGACCGACGAAGAAGACAACGTCGCCGGAAAAGACGACGGCTACACGGTCGTAGAGACCGATTAGAAAACTTCTAAAGAGGTAGGGGAGTCGTAGACCCCAATAGCCCCGACAGACCAGCGAAGGTCTGACACAGATTCTCGAAAGACTGAGTCGAAGTCCTCGAAGGGAGCACTGGCGCCGAAAACTTCGTCGGGCGCAGCTGCAACCAAGGACAGAGAGCCCAGCAGATCCTTCGAGAAGGACTCCCAGGCGGCAAAGACCGGCAAAAGCCAAGGTCGTTGAAGCACGTTCCCGAAAAGGAACGTTTGACTTCGAGAGAGAAGGCCCCGAAGGCCGCCTCGACATTGACAAGGGAAATTAGGCTCGTTTCGACGTCAGCACCGAAATACAAGTCAAAGAGACCAGCAGAACAGTCTGACGCCGAACAGGCCGCCGGACTGGAAAAAAAGAAATGACAGCTTGAGGTCGAAATGGAGAACATCCTACAGAGAAAGAAGGAGTTTGGCAAACGCCTCAAGAATTACACGATTCCGTCGAAGACACAGACGGTTATCGTCGAGCCGGAAGAAGAAGAGGAGGATTTCGAGGCCGAGGAGCCGCCGAGAAGCTCCGAAACTGTCGATCGGCAAGAAGAAGAGACTTTCTTCTATGACGACGAGAGGGACGACGACCAAAAGACGTTCCTAGGGTCAGCATCCTCGGGGACACAGGACCTGGAGTGGCAGGACCTCGAAACCGAAAGTCCAGAAGAGGGCGTAGACATGTACCCTTCGAGGCCTTTGCTGCCAGACGACATTGGGGCGTACAATATCGCCATCTAGAACGGGGCAACAAAGTTTGGATTCAAGCTTGATGAAGAGAAGAAGAAGCCAAACTTCCTCTTGGAGACCCTACTCCCCACGCAGACCAGGAGCCAGTATCTCCCGATGCTCGAGAGTGTCATGGCTCAGGGAGTGGAGGCGTTTAAGGACCCAGCGACATGCAGGTCGGTTAATCCAAGGACGGAGAAAAAATACAAGCACTCGACGAAAGATCCCCCATACATCAAGGGGACAGTCCTAGCGGACTCCATTATCACAGCAACCGCAAGGAGGAGGGCAAATGTGCCAACAACATCAGGGCCACCACCAGACGAGGAAAGCAAGAGGATGGACCTGACGGGGAGGAAGATAGAGAGAAACACTGCAATGCATTGGCGCATGGCAAATTCCAACGCCCTGCTGAATAGGCACCAGTACCAAATACTGGACCAAATCGGCCAGCTGGTGAAGCACCTGCCAGAAGAGTACCAACACAGAGCCTCGCACCTGGTGGAGGAGGGGAAAAATGTGGCAAATGCTTGCCTCAAAACAGCACTGGATGGAGCAGACACATCAAGCAGGCTGATGATGTTGGGAATCACTGAAAGAAGGCAAGCCTGGCTCAGGATCTCAGGCTTCAAACCAGAGGTGCAGCACAACATCCTTAGGACACCATTCAATGGGGAGACACTGTTTGGAGCGCCGGTAAATGAAAAACTCACCCAGCTTAAAAAGGATAACAACACTGCAAGGTCAATGGGGGACTTACAATTCAGAGGGTCAAAGAGGGGTACCACGTCACGTAGACCGAACGGAAGGGGGGTAACCAATCAGGAACGTCACACCAGACATTCCAGCAGTCACAGCAGGGAGACAACCAAGCACAGCAAGCGCACCGGAAACAACACTGGCACCAACAGCAGAGAGGCCAGTCCTATCACGGGAGAGGAAATGGACGTGGACAGAATAAGAGAGGCGGCCAACAACCCGCCTCAAAGTGACTCCGTCTGGAGATCAGTGCCCACCCGCTCAGAGCCTCACAGGGTGGAGCACAAAAGGAACGATGCAGGGTTACACGGAACAAACATCGCAGAACATCTAACACCAGTAGGAGGCAGGTTAAGTTGTTTCTTTCAGGAGTGGAGGAAGATAACAGACAAATGGATACTCAACACTATGCAGTTCGGATATTGCATAGAACTGGAAAAGACACCCCCAAACAGAAAACCAAAGAAGAGGGCGCAGTCAGGAAAAGAGCTAGAGCTGCTTCAAAGAGAAGCGACAGACCTCCTGGAAAAGGAGGCCATCAAACCAGTACCATACAGAGAAAGGAACAAGGGAGTGTGCTCCACAAACTTCCCAGTGCCAAAGGTGGACAAAACAATGAGGCCCATCCTAGACCTAAGGTTCCTGAACAAAGTCATAAAGACAGAAATTCAAGATGACGTCCTTACAGGAGGTCATTCCTCAGATAAGAGACTGAGATTTCATGGCCACCATAGATCTCAAAGATGCTTACCTGCACATCCCAATGAACAGGCAGCACAAGCACCTACTATGATTCACAATAAACAAGGACCACTACCAGTTCACAGCCCTAGCGTTCGGACTAAAATCCGCTCCAAGGGTCTTTACCAAGTGCCTCGCAGCAGTGGCAGTGCACCTAAGACGGGAAGGGATCCATGTATACCCTTACCTGGACGACTGGCTGATAAAGGCAAGCTCCCACAGAACATGCAACGGATACGTGCAACCAGTGACAAATGTGCTGATGGACCTGGGATTCTCCAACCACTGGGGGAAATCTTCTATGGAACCAGAGCAAGTAAAAATCTTCTTGGGAGCAAAGATCAACACCATACAGAGCAAGGTTTTCCCTAGCGACAAGAGGACAATGGCAATACTGAAGGAGACGCGCCTCTACCAGAAGGGGCGATCTCTTAAAGTGAGGACAGCGAGCAAGGTCATGGGCATGATGGCCTTGTGCATACATTTGGTACCAAACGTGTGCCTACACATGAGACCTTCCAAGAATGGCTGCAAGAAGGATGGTCACAAGCTACAGGGAGTTGGGAAGATCTAGTGGTTGTAACGGACGCAGTGCAGGAGGACATGTTGTGGTGGAGCAAGGAGAATAAAACAGAGGGGGAACCTCTAACACCACCAACCCCAATGGTGACCATGACAACAGAAGGATCCCAGAAGGGATGGAGAGCACACATGAGCAAGCTCAGGATGAGGGGTCTGTGGACTCCAGTGGAGTCATCAACTACCTGGAACTAAAGACCTCGTTCCTTTCCCTGAAAGCCTTCCAGACTAAACTGTACAGCCAGAGAGTGTTAATACAACCAGACAACACAACAACGATGATCTACATCAACAAGCAGGGAGGCACACAATCAGCTCCACTATCGATCCATGCGCAGGAGATATGGAGATGGGCCATCCCACTGAAAATAGACCTGCTAGCCATACACCTGCCAGGGAAGGACAATGTGGAATCGGACTGGCTCAGCAGGCACACATCAGTATTCTCACGAGTGAGAGCTCAATATGCAGGAAACACAAAAATTGTTCAAAAAGTAGGGAACACCGTCAGTAGACCTATTTCCAACACACCAGAATGCAAAATGCCAAAGCTTCACATCCAGGCAACCAGGGCAAGGATCCCTGGGGAATGCCCTATGGATAAGCTGATCGAAAAGATTTGTTTTTCCCCGATACCACTGATACACAGAGTGCTGAACAAGTGCAGAACCAGCAGCCTAACCATGATCCTGGTGGCACCGCAGTGGGCCAGGCAGACTTGGTACTCACAGATATTTGAAATGTCACAAGGTGCCCCCCACAAATTCGGGAAAAGAAAGGATCTGCTCTCCATGCAAAACAGAGAAGTATTACACCCAGATCCAGAGAGCCTCAGCCTGGCGGCATGGCTCCTGAGGACTTAGAGTTTGCGTACCTGAGGTTACCTGAGAGCACCCTGCGGGTTCTACGCGAGGCAAGGAGACCTAGCACACGAAAATGCTATGTGGCGAAATGGGAAAGGTTCACACATTGGTGCAGCAAGAAGAAGCTACACAAAAGGATGACAAGAGAATCAACGGTGCTAAGGTATCTCACGCACCTGCTGAAAAAAAAGCTGAGCTCATCCTCGCTGAGAGTACACCTGGCAGCAATAGTGGCATACACAAGGGGTGAAACAGGGAAGAGCTTCTTTACATTGCAGACAGTAAAGAGATTCCTGGAAGGTGCGAAAAGGATTGCACCTCCAAAAAGGATGCCACCACCAGCAGGGAACCTAAATCTAGTCCTAACAGAGCTCATGAAGGCGCCTTTTGAACCCATCCATAAGGCCTCGCTACAAATGCTGACAATGAAAACAGCCTTCTTGGTGGCAATCACCTCACTGCGCAGGGTGAGCGAACTACAGGCGCTGACGCTACAAGAACCCTACATCTAGATACACAGTGACAGGGTGGTGTTGCGAACGAACCCACACTTTATGCCAAAGGTGGTGTCAAGGTTCCACATCAACCAGACAGTGCAAATACCGAGCTTCTTTCAGAAACCGGCCATAAGCGCAGAGAGGGCGCTGCACACTCTGGTCGCTAGAAGGGCAGTGATGCACTACATTGAGAGAACTAAGGAACTCAGGAAGACAAAGCAGTTCTTTATGTCCTTCGCAGGCAGTTTTCTGGGTAGACCAGTAACGAAGGGAACCATTGCACGATGGATCGCACTAACAATTCAATTCAGCCACAAACAAGCAAACCAAGAACTAGCAGAGGGGGCACACCTTGGGTCCTAGATCGGTTCCTCCACCTTTGAAGAGCTAGGAATGGAGGAAAATTGGGAGGGGTCGCTTGACCCTTTACAAAACCAGCTCAATGCGAAATGGAATGGTATGAGCACTTGGGTGCGGCCAGTGGACTGGATACATCTCCAGATTCTGGCCTGGTTTTTCCCCCTACCCTGGCTATGGAGGAGGGGACCTCATATGATGTGGTGGTGAGAAGGGCAGCTAAGGTCCAGGACCTTCAGCGGAAGTCAAGGCAAACATCCTGACGAAGGTCTTGCAGCCGGGTGTCTAATCCTCTGAACCCCTTCTACCAGTCAACAAGGCCTTGACAAATATCCTTCTGGGAACCTGGTCCAAGCCCAGCACAGGGGCTCCTGTGAAAAGGACAATCGCATGCAGCCATTACCCTGCACCAGGCAACCCAAATTTCCTCACCACCACCCTACCCCTGAGAGCTTGGTGGTCCAAGGCTCTACTTCACTAGGCTTGTTCCCATTTCAGCAGCCCGATAGTTGGGGTAGGAAAATCTTTTCTTCCAGCCTTGCATTGCGGTTGGTGACTACATCATGCCTATTGGGTCATTATTCCCACTCCCTGTGGGAAATGGTTGCGTAAGTGCTGCCACAGGTCCTGGAGGAGGGCTGCGTCAGCCTCTCCCAAGCGGTATGATACACAGGAGAGATGCGGCAAAGTTCACCATTCATTTTGGGCTTGACACGACCGACTCACTTGCAGAGCAATATTGACAGTGGCTGTTCGACTACACGCCTGGCTCAGAACTTATGGCTTTTCTGGGGATGTCCAGGCTTCCCTCGTGGACATGCCCTTTGATGGCACCCGTCTCTTCTGAGACAAGCCCGGGAGCGCTTTAAGGACTTGCGGGCTACAGCCAAGTCATTAGGCCTCTCAGTGGCCATGCACTCCTGTCTGCCTTTCACCCCTTTCTTGGCTACGGAAGGGACTTTCAACTGCGCCAACCATACACCAGCCACAAGGGGGGTTCTTCGGATAGACCGAAGGAGCTACTCCCTCCTCTTAAAGACTTTCCCTACCTCTATGCTTCCAACTTATGACCAGCTGACGGAGGATCACCTGACTTTGCTTCAGGAGGAAGTCATGGCTCTTATGGCCAAATGAGCCATAGAGAGTAGGCTGTGGTTGCTATTCCTGCTACATCTGGTCCCAAAGAAGGAAAAGGGCCTACACCCTGTCCTTGATCTGTGAGCCCTCAACTACTTCCTCAAAAATGTAAATATGCTCACTCTAGCTCAGGTCATTTCTGCCCTGGACCCAGGAAACTGAAGGGTAGAGTTAGACTTGCAGGATGCCTATTTTCACATTCCCATCCTGCCTACCCATCCATGATACCTGCTGTGTAAGGTAGGCCACGAGCACTTTCAGTTCAACGTGCTCCCCTATGGCCTTACCAGCACCAAAGGGATGGTGGTGGTCATAGTTTATCTGCGCAGATCAGTGGTGCCAATCTTCAGCTATCTTCAATGATTGTTGGTTGCCCCAGGCTCTCATCCCCCACTTCCAGACACGGCGAACCTTCAGCACTCGCTGAGGTTGTCAATCAACATGTCGAAGTCACACCTTATTCCCTCTCAGACGCTCCTTTATGTTGGAGCTATTCTGGATACGGTGTAGTTTCAGACCTATCCTCCCGAATGGCGACTCAAGGATATTCAAGGTATGATAACAATCTTTCAGCCTCTATCCTAAATTTAGGTGATAATGACTCTGAGGCTGCTGGGCCTTGTGGCCTGTATCCTGCTAGTGACACATACCAGATGGCATATGTAGCTTTGCAGTGGGACTTGAAGTTCCAGTAGGCGCAGCATTAGGGGAATCACTCCAGAAATGCCCAGATCTCTGAGAGAACTGCACAGGACCTGCAGTGGTGGCTAACGGACTACGATTGGGTTAGAGGCAGACCTCTCTCCCTTCTCCAACCAGACCACACAGTAGTGACAGATGTGATGCTCACTTCATCTGCCAATATAACGTAGGCTGCGACCATTTTGTAAATGACTGGGACGTTGTGTTTGAAAGGCATACATAGTAAATAAGGAGTAAGCTCATGTTGGTGTCTCTAGTGCATCAGTTGAATGTTTTGAAGTTATGGACACTGGCATGCATGGGATAGAGAATTAAACTCTGTGCGTATTGAGGGCGCGCCACAATATGGACGTCTCCCTGCGGCTGTGAGGTAACAGTCTTGGGCCTTTATTTCTGACCGAAAGAGCTGTCATACCCTCTTTCAAGTTACCTGATGTTGGAGTTACTGGCAGAGCTCCTCTGGGAACAATACTGAAGGTGGGCCGCACTGAGACACGCAAGATACCAAGGAAGGTCTTCAGAAAGGTGCCCACAAGAAAATACTATTGACTGGGGCATATAAAGTTAAAACAAAGGGGAAAACCGCGTCAGAGCCTCTCAAAGACAACAAGACAAGATCTCCACAACATAAGGCCCTACAAAGCCCGTGCATATCGAACACATCATTGACTGCACTGTGCGGAAACGCTGCACAGTGCAGTTACCTGGTGCGAGAGCTCTCATACAGGAAGCCCCTAGCAAAGAGCCACTGCTAGGGAACATGTTACACACCGACTCCAACCGTGCCTGGAGTCAAAATGGCAGGCAGAGAGAGGTGCCCTTTGACAGCACCATGACCACGTCAGGCCCTAGCAGCGGCTCAGCCAACGGTGGGTGACGGTGTGCTGTGGTAGATCGAATGCACAGCACACAGAAATTGCCACAAAAATTGACTATTTTGATCTTTTTTTTACCAATTTTTCTGTTGCTTCACACGTAACATGGCCGTTGGCTTACTAGGGTTGTTTACTTCCCATCTCATGCTGCCCCCTGCTGGCCGCCTCAAAGTTTTTCTACTCTGCTTTATTAGTTTTGCTTACCCCTTGATCACCTGGACCATGGAGTTATTTGCTGTTTGCCTCTCTGCTCGCCTGCTGTCCCCCATACTGATGCTGTTTGTTCCCATTTAGTACACTTTCTTTCTTTGTCTACTTCCTTTGCTCCTATCCCCTTTCCCTATAATCTCTCCCCTTGCCTTCTACACCGCCTAGCCCCGTGTCCTTTTGTGCCCTTTGACTAAGCACTCCTCCCCTTGTTGGGGAACGATCCAATATTTATACTCACAGTTGAGGTATGGTATGGCACTCCTTGCCAAAGCATTCCCTCTCCCCTTTTTGAAGAAGGATCCAGTATGTATGCCTTGGAGTTTCAGGGACCCCTCTGAGAGAGACTAGGGAGCCTCTCGCAACCGAGATGGGGAATTGATACCACTTCCCCTGGGATCACTGCTTACTGGACTTTGGACGCAGCTTTGACTTGTCTACCGGTGTGTGTCCCCTTCACCACCGGCCCCCTCCTTTTTCTATGCTATGTCTCTCACCCTCCCCTCCTCGTTCCCTCCGTCCTTCTCTGTCTACTTCCCCTGCTCCTATCCCCCTCCCCTGACTCTCTCCCCTTGCCTGCTTTTTCCATTCCGTATATGTCCTTTTTGTTTGTCTTGACCTTACATGTAACTATGTTACCATGCTCTAATAACTGTAATCTTTGTAACAATGTAACCTGCAACTATGGTCTGATACTCATGTAAAGCGCTCTGACTCTCACTCACCCTCACCCTCACTCACCCTCACTCACCCTCACTCACCCTCAACTCCTCACCCTCAACTCCTCACCCTCACTCACCCTCACCCTCACTCACCCACAATCACCCACACTCACCCTCAAACACTCACCCTCACTCACCATCACCCTCACTCACCCTCAACACCTCACCCTCACTCACCCACAACACCTTACCCTCACTCACCCACGACACCTTACCCTCACCCTCACTCACCCTCACTCACCCTCAACACCTCACCCTCACCCTCACTCCCCCTCAAGACCTCACCCTCAACCCCTCACTCACACTCACTCTCACTCATCCTCACTCACCATCAACACCTCACCCTCACTCACCCTCAACACCTCACCCTCACTCACCCTCAACACCTCACCCTCATTCACCCTCAGCTCCTCACCCTCAACACCTCACCCTCACTCACCCTCACCCTCAACACCTCACCCACAATCACCCTCCCTCACTCACCCTCACCATCACTCACCCTCACTCACCCTCAACACCTCACCCTAACTCACCCACACTCACCCTCAACACCTCACCCTCACCTTCACTCAACCTCACCCTCACTCACCCTCAACCCCTCACCCTCAGTCACCCACACTCACCCTCAAACCCTCACCCACACTCACCCTCACCCTCACTCACCCTCACCCTCACTCACCCTCAACACCTCACCCTCACTCACCCTCAACCCCTCACCCTCACTCACCCACAACACCTTACCCTCACCCTCACTCACCCTCACTCACCCTCACTCACTCACCCTCAACACCTCACCCTCACCTTCACTCACCCTCACCCACCCTCACCCTCACTCACCCTCACTCACCATCAACCCATCACCCTCATTCACCCTCACCCTCACTCACCCACACTCACCCTCATGACCTCAACCACACACCCTAACATGCCCCCACCCTCACACACCCCCACCCTCACACACACCCGCCCTCACAAACTCTCACACATCCTCACACACCCACACACATTCTCAATAAGCCTCACACCCTCACCCTCGCCCACCCTCACTCACACTCACCCTCACACCGTCACCCTCACACCATCATCCCCTCACCCTCACTCACCCTCAACCTCACTCACCCTCAACACCTCACCCTCAATCACCCTCCCTCACTCACCCTCAACATCACTCACCCTCACTCACCCTCAACACCTCACCCTCACCCTCACTCACCCTCAACACCTCACCCTCACCTTCACTCAACCTCACCCTCACTCACCCTCAACCCCTCACCCTCAGTCACCCACACTCACCCTCAAAACATCACCCGCTATCACCCTCACCCTCACTCACCCTCACCCTCAGTCACACTCAACACCTCACCCTCACTCACCCTCAACACCTCACCCTCACTCACCCTCACCCTCACTCACCCTCAACACCTCACCCTCCACCCCTCCCCCTCAAAGCCTCACCCTCACTCATCCTCACTCCTACACACTCACCCTCAACACCTCACCCTCACTCACCCTCAACCCATCACCCTCACTCACCCTCAACAACTCACCCTCAACCCCTCACCCTCACCCTCACTCACCCTCACAACACATATTATGTTACAATTGGTGTCACATTGGCAAAAGATAAAACTATTGGCATTGTAAATAACAAACATATTAATTTGCTATTTTCAAAACAAGCACATAAATAAAAAAGCTGTCCTTTACAATACCAATAGCTCAAACTTTCCTAATGCAAAACCTATTGCAACACACATCCACCCTCACACACCCTCACTCACCCTCATGACCTCAACCACACACCCTCACATGCCCCCACCCTCACACACCCCCACCCTCACACACACCCGCCCTCACACACTCTCACACATCCTCACACACCCACACACATTCTCAATAACACTCACACCCTCACCCTCGCCCACCCTCACTCACCCTCACCCTCACACCGTCACCCTCACACCATCATCCCCTCACCCTCAATCACCCTCAACCTCACTCACCCTCAACACCTCACCCTCAACAACTCACTCACCCTCACTCACTAACGCTCACCCACCCTCACCCTCACTCACCCTCAACACCTCACCCTCACTCACCCTCAACCCATCACCCTCACTCACCCTCAACACCTCACCCACCCTCAGCCCCTCACCCTCAACACCTCACCCTCACTCACCCTCACCCTCACTCACCCTCAACACCTCACCCTCAATCAGCCTCCCTCACTCACCCTCACCATCACTCACCCTCACTCACCCTCAACACCTCACCCTCACTCACCCTCAACACCTCACCCTCACCTTGACTCAACCTCACTCACCCTCACTCACCCTCAAACCCTCACCCTCACTCACCCTCACCCTCACTCACCCTCACTCACCCTCACTCACCCTCAACTCCTCACCCTCACTCACCCACAATCACCCACACTCACCCACACTCACCCTCAAACACTCACCCTCACTCACCCTCACCCTCACTCACCCTCAACACCTCACCCTCACTCACCCTCACTCACCCACAACACCTTACCCTCACTCACCCACGACACCTTACCCTCACCCTCACCCTCACTCACCCTCACTCACCCTCACTCACCCTCAACACCTCACCCTCACCTTCACTCACCCTCACCCTCACTCCCCCTCAAGACCTCACCCTCAACCCCTCACTCACACTCACTCTCACTCATCCTCACTCACCATCAACACCTCACCCTCACTCACCCTCAACACCTCACCCTCACTCACCCTCAACACCTCACCCTCATTCAACCTCAGCCCCTCACCCTCAACACCTCACCCTCACTCACCCTCACCCTCAACACCTCACCCACAATCACCCTCCCTCACTCACCCTCACCATCACTCACCCTCACTCACCCTCAACACCTCACCCTCACTCACCCACACTCACCCTCAACACCTCACCCTCACCTTCACTCAACTTCACCTTCACTCAACCTCACCCTCACAGTGAAGTAGTGTGGCTCACTGGTTAGAGGCAGCAGACCCGAGAGCAGAGGACGACCCGGGACCAGGGTTCGATTCTCGGCGCGGCAGGTTTCTGGACCAGGGTCAGCAGACTCGATAATTCTCTCGCCTCGGTGCCCACTCTGATCAGCGATCACACTCAGCAACTCTGGGCATTAGCTTGCCTCATCTTCACTAACGGCCCCACCAGACCGCCGGGGATGCCTGGTCTCACCCTGGAGATACCCATTAAGGGACCATCTCTCAGGGAAGCCAGGAAGGGTTTCGCAGCGGTCGAAGCGCCTTGGGACCCTACGGGTAAGTAGTGCGCTATATAAATGCCTATACATTTACAACCCTTCACCCTCAGTCACCCACACTCACCCTCAAACCCTCACCCACACTCACCCTCACCCTCACTCACCCTCACCCTCACTCACCCTCAACACCTCACCCTCACTCACCCTCAACCCCTCACCCTCACTCACCCACAACACCTTACCCTCACCCTCACTCACCCTCACTCACCCTCAACACCTCACCCTCACCTTCACTCACCCTCACCCACCCTCACCCTCACTCACCCTCAACTCCTCACCCTCATTCACCCTCACCCTCACTCACCCACACTCACCCTCATGACCTCAACCACACACCCTAACATGCCCCCACCCTCACACACCCCCACCCTCACACACACCCGCCCTCACAAACTCTCACACATCCTCACACACCCACACACATTCTCAATAAGCCTCACACCATCACCCTCGCCCACCCTCACTCACACTCACCCTCACACCGTCACCCTCACACCATCATCCCCTCACCCTCACTCACACTCAACCTCACTCACCCTCAACACCTCACCCTCAATCACCCTCCCTCACTCACCCTCACCATCACTCACCCTCACTCACCCTCAACACCTCACCCTCACCCTCACTCACCCTCAACACCTCACCCTCACCTTCACTCAACCTCACCCTCACTCACACTCACTCACCCTCAACCCCTCACCCTCAGTCACCCACACTCACCCTCAAAACATCACCCGCAATCACCCTCACTCACCCTCACCCTCAGTCACACTCAACACCTCACCCTCACTCACCCTCAACACCTCACCCTCACTCACCCTCACCCTCACTCACCCTCAACACCTCACCCTCCACCCCTCCCCCTCAACGCCTCACCCTCACTCATCCTCACTCCTACTCACTCACCCTCAACACCTCACCCTCACTCACCCTCAACCCATCACCCTCACTCACCCTCAACAACTCACCCTCAACCCCTCACCCTCACCCTCACTCACCCTCACAACACATATTATGTTACAATTGGTGTCACATTGGCAAAAGATAAAACTATTGGCATTGTAAATAACAAACATATTAATTCGCTATTTTCAAAACAAGCACATAATTAAAAAGCTGTCCTTTACAATACCAATAGCTCAAACTTTCCTAATGCTAAACCTATTGCAACACACATCCACAAGCGGCAGTCACCCACTCTGCTTCAGTCACCCACTCTGCTTCAGTGACCCACTCTGCTTCAGTCACCCACTCTGCTTCAGTCACCCACTCTGCTTCAGTCACCCACTCTGCATCATTCACCCACTCTGCATCATTCACCCACTCTGCATCATTCACCCACTCTGCAAATTGATGAATGTTATGCCATTTTCATAGACATAAACCACTTTTAGGACCGAAAAAAAAGGGGGTCTACGGAGTAGTGCATCAGATACGTTACACACAAAATATACTTCCCAAAAGTGAGCTACAGCATGCAAGGGTGTTGATCAGGCTTCGGGCCAAAAAGCAAATAACATTCGTACAATATTACACCAATATTACACCAACAAAACAAATAGAAATATGTGCCAGGAAGCGAGGACGAGGATGTACAAAGACAAAAGTGAAACAGGCAAGTTTTGATTGGGGCAATAAACAAGCACTATTCATCCGGAGAATGGGACGGATTAAAGACAATGGTCAAAAGTTACACAAAAAGCCGTACGCATAAAACAATAGCAGTTATTCACACCGAATTACATCTAAGAAACATATTACGAAAATAAAATTATTCTTTCACAAAACGCCAAAAAAAAACATTACATCACTGTACATCCTCTTAATACATTGCTAGGGATAATAAAGTCAGCAAATACACAAAGTTTCCTTTCATACATCAAGTACGTCAATAACATATAATCCGGCTACTTCAGCATCACAAGAAAAAAAAATGCAAACACAACTTACATAAATATATTAAAAAATAAATAGCACTTCAAAGTTCTAATAACAGCTCTTGTACGTAAAATAACAAAAAACAGCAAAAAATACATTACATTACAGTTTAAGAAAACATATGCATTACATATCAACAATTAAAAACAAAACTTTAATTTACATTACATTACAAACATTTACAAATATTACGATCGAAAAAAATACATTTCTCAAGTTATAAAAACACCCTCCTATTCAGTCTTTAACTTAAACATAGTATATATACTACATTACATTACATAAAAAACTAATTTGGAATACATTCTTACCTGTCAAACGACGCAGCAACAGCACAGGAACAAGAACACGCCTTCCACGCACCAACGTTCTCGATCTCTGGGGAATTCCACCGTTGACGTAAGCAAATCGGAACGCAACGTCAAAAACGTCGCGCTCCGATTGGGTAGAAATAAACGTCAAAAAACGTAAACACTCACAACACAAAAAAAACTAGACCGCTAACGTAGCCAACGTCAAGGTGACGCATTGCGTCGGCCATTTTTAAAAAATAAATAATAATACGGGACTCCACAAACACGTTAAACACACATAACACCACACAGTTAGTACAAAACATACACAGTTACATTACATACAAATATACACATAAGACAGGAGAAATACAAAGGGAACATCTATCACATTTTTTAAACACAACACATATTACATAATTAATATTAACATACACACACTCATAACATCACCCTCACACACCAAAACTATCACACTCCTTCACACACCCTCAATAACCCTAACACAACATCTCCCTCATACACCATCACACACCTTCAGCCTCACACCCACTTACTCACACTCACATTCACACACATTCACACCCCCTCACACTCACACACACTCACACACCCTCACTCCCCTAAAAAAATAACACCCCTCACAACAAACCCACACTCACTACACCGGACAGCCGCACCCACTCACACCCCTCACACTCTATCACCATCAACACCCCTCAGCCTCACACAGCCTTAGCCTCATCCCCTCACCCTCACACACGCACAATAACCCTCACACCATCACCCTCACACACGCTAACTCTCAGCCGCAACAACTGACTCACACTCACACTCCCTCGCTCACCCTCACACTCACACACACACACACCCTCACCAGACACCCCATCACCCTCACACCCCCTCACTCACATTCACTCACACTCACTCACAATAACTCAGACTCAGCCTCACACACCCTCACGCTCACACACCGTCACACACACTCTGCCTAACAACACCTCTCTCACCCTCAATCAACCTCACACACACTCACACTCACACACCGTCACACACCCGAAACGTCACACCCCCTCACTCACCCTCACACACACACCCCCTCAACCTCAAACACCTTACCCTCACACACACACGCTCCCCTAAAACTCATCACAACACTCTCAAACTCACTACACCTCACACACTCTCAAACGCAAACAACATCACTCATCCTCACACACACTCACACCCCCTCACCCTCACACCCCATCACACTCACACACGCTCACTCCCCTCACACTCACAACAACACCCTCACACCCCCTCACTCACAGTCACTCACACTCACTCCCAATGACTCACACTCACCCTCACACACCCTCACCCTCACACACCGTCACACACCCTCTGCTTAACAACACCTCGCACACCCTCACTCACCCTCACACACACACCACCTCATCCTCAAACACCTTACCCTCACACACACACTCTCCCCTAAAACTCATCACAACACTCTCACACTCACTACATCTCACACACTCTCAGATGCAAACAACATCACTCATCCTCACACTCACACACACTCACACCCCCTCACCCTCACACCCCATCACACTCACACACGCTCACTCACCTCACACTCACAACAACACCCTCACACCCCCTCACTCACACTCACTCCCAATGACTCACACTCACCCTCACACACCCTCACCCTCACACACCGTCACACACCCTCTGTGTAACAACACCTCGCACACCCTCACTCACCCTCACACACACTCACACTCACGCACCGTCACACACCCGAAAACTCACACCCCCTCAATCACCCTCACCCTCACACACCCTAACACTCACACCCCCTAACGCTCACACCCCCTAACACTCACACCCCCTAACAGTCACCCCCTAACACTCACCCCCTCACCCTCACCCCTCACACCCTCACACTCACTCCCTCAACACCCCACCCTCACCCCCCCTCATTCACCCTCATTCACCCTAACACACCCTCACCCTCTCACACACCCTCACACACACCCCCTCACTCACGCTCTCACACACCCCCTCACACACCCCCTCACTCACCCTCTCACACACCCCCTCACTGACCCTCTCACACCCGCTCACCCTCACCCTCACTCTCCCTCACACTCCCTCACCCCCTCACCCTCCCTCACCCTCCCTCCCCTTCCCTCACCCTCACCCTCACCCCCCTCACCCTCAACTCCCTCACCCTCACCCCACTCACCCTCACCCCCCTCACCCTCACCCCACTCACCCTCACCCTCACCCTCACCCCCCTCACCCGCACCCCCCTCACCCTCACACCCCTCACCCTCACACCCCTCACCCCCCTCACCCTCACCCCCCTCACCCTCACCCTCACCCTCACACCCCTCACACCCCTCACACCCCTCACCCTCACCCCCCTCACCCCCCTCACCCTCACGCCCCTCACCCTCACACCCCTCACCCTCACACCCCTCACCCTCACACCCTTCACCCTCACACAACTCACCCTCACACCACTCAGTGCTACAACACATATTGTGTTACAATAGGTGTCACATTTGCGAAACATAAAACTATTGGCATTGTAAATAACAAAGCAATTATTTTCGCTATTTTAAAAACAAGCACATAAATAAAAAAGTGCCCTTTACAATACCAATAGCTCAAACTTTCCTAATGCAACACCTATTGCAGTGCTATGCTTGTCTCCCCTGCTGCACTCTCCTGCTCTCTAAAGATGTGGCCTAACGACAAGAGCTGCCATCTAAGTCACGTAAATACAAAACATGTTGCATTCCAAATGCTATAGGTGTCACATTCGAAAAAGTTATAACTATTGGCATTGTAAATGACAAAGCAATCAATTTAGCTACTTTAAAAAGCAACAAATACATAAAACATTTGTCATTTACAAGACCAATAGCTCCAACTTTTCTAATGCGAGACCTATTGCATTTCCAATGCTTGTCTATGCTATGTCTCTCACCCTCCCCTCCTCGTTCCCTCCGTCCTTCTCTGTCTACTTCCCCTGCTCCTATCCCCTCCCCTGACTCTCTCCCCTTGCCTGCTTTTTCCATTCCGTATATGTCCTTTTTGTTTGTCTTGACCTTACATGTAACTATGTTACCATGCTCTAATAACTGTAATCTTTGTAACAATGTAACCTGCAACTATGGTCTGATACTCATGTAAAGCGCTCTGATACCTCCAGGTCTAGCCAGCCCTATATAAAACCTTTACAATAAATAAATAAAATTAAAATAAAATAAATAAATGTCACTCCTGGGATGGGACAGTCATCTGGGAGAGGTGGAGATCATTGGACTGTGGTCTCTGACAGAATCTGGACCCCACATCAACTTGCTGGAGAACCAAGCTATTCACTTAGCACTGAAAGCTATTTCTTACTTCAATCAAGGAAAAGCAGGTTTGGTGTTCACGAACAACACCCCTGCCGTGTGGTACTGCAACAAACAGGGTGGGGTGGGGTTGTAGACCCTTTGGCAAGACGTTCTACATCTCAAAGTGGCTGGAACAGCAGGGCATTTCCCTGGTGGTTCAACACCTGGTGGATTTTATGAACAGCAGGGCGAACAAACTCAGCCATCCATTCCTAGCGGAACTCCTCGTGGCAGAGGCACCAACTGGCCCAGAGGCCAGCAACGCGGCCCCCAACAGAACCCGAACAACTGGGATGGAGGACGCGGCCAACCCCCGAAACAAGTACACTTTCAACCCGAACAACATGGCGAGAGGGTAACCCGCAACAAAACTTACCGTTGGTAGACACAACAGAGGCACTCAATCCTGTTGTGAATATATCCCAACAACCACTAAATAATGATGAACTAAAAGTATTGAGCAAAGGGCTTTCCTATTTCCCTACGCACAAACCCGACAATTTTATTATGCGCACCCAAGTTCTTCCGCAAGATCCGACTCAAATACTTTTTCCGCAATTCTGAACCACAACCCAATCCATCAGTAACGGGGTTAAGAACACCTTCTACTTTTGTCCCGTATGCTAATACCATGTCACACAAAATCTTAGCTTACGAAGCGGTGGTATGGAGAGATGTGCAAGAACTCCTACATGATAAATCTTATATCAGGTACAACACCAGTAACACGGAAAAGGCAGCACTACAGTCACTAGCCCTGAACACCAAAGTTGTCATCAAGCCCGCGGATAAGGGCGGGGCAATTGTTGTCCAAGATTCATCCGCCTACGAATCTGAAATCCTCCGCCAATTGAATGATGATACGAGTTATCAACTACTGAGGTCCGATCCCTCCAAAGCCATTGCCCTTGAAATCTTGGAGTTAACTCAAGCTGGCCTCGACCAAGGCTTCCTATCTGAGAATGAATTCCAGTTCCTCAATCAAAAACACCCTCGTTTGGCCACGATTTACACCATACCCAAAATCCACAAAAGTATGGTGAACCCTCCCGGACGCCCAATTGTGTCTGGAAGTGGCTCCATCCTTGAGCCACTGGTTAAATACATTAATTTTTTTCTGAAGCCCCTGGCTGAATCCACCCCATCCTATGTACGGGATACCATGCATACAATCAACATTATTGAGAATGTATCCTTTGACTCTCATCACCAAAGATTAGCCACATGTGATGTGGTATCATTGTATACCTGCATCCCCCAACAAGAAGCTCTCACGGTGATATCACGATGTCTTCAACGACGCCCTGCCCCAGTACAAGTTCCATCTGAATTCATCGTGGACCTGTTAAGAATAGCCATGACCAAAAATTTCTTCCTATTAAACAACAAATTCTACCTCCAGACATCCGGGGTAGCTATGGGGGCTCCATTTGCTCTGGATGTGGCCATTCTGTACATGGCGGCTTTCGAGGAAGATACTGTCCTCAATCGGATTAACCCATTCAGAGACCAAATCAGTCTCTGGATGTGTTACATTGATGATATTCTTCTGATTTGGAATGGTAATCGGGATGAATTATGCTCTTTCTTTACAACCAACAATCTGCTCATTTAAAATTCACAATCCAAACTGATAATCAAACCATCAACTTTTTGGACATTACCATTTACCAGCAATCAGGAACACCACTCACCAAACTGTATCGAAAACCCGCTGAAAGAAACTCGTTGTTAGAATACAACAGTCACCATCCACGAGCCCTTCGTGACAACTTGCCCTTCGTGCAATTCTTACGAATCCGGAGGAATTGCTCCAACAAAGAACATTATTTTACTGAATCGGATGATCTTGCCAACCAACTGCAACAACGAGGGTACCCAAGACGCCTGGTAAAGAAAGCACGCAAACGTGCCTGGTTTTACCCCAGAGAAGAATTACTTTTGCCCGAAGACAAAAGTAACCAACAAGAGAAACGCATCGTTTGCGTAACCACCTTCATTACTAAGAGTAACAAAATTAAACGCATCATCAACCATCATTGGCAATTGATATCGGACGATGTCAACCAGCCCAACACACCCCTACATGCTTTCAAAAAAGCCAGGAGCATCAAGAACTACGTTGTACGATCACTACTACCGACACCTGACCAGCCCACTATCGCTTCACTGTGGGATCTGCCACCTGTTGTTGGCCATTTTAAATGTGGCCAGTGCAAAGCTTGTGACTCTGCAATCCAGACTAAGGAATTCCAACACCTTAATCACAAAATCAAGTGGAACAAAAGATCTCTTGTACATCATTCTGTTTCACAGGCCTGTTCCTTACTCAATTTGACCAAAAAGGAGTTTGAACACTGGGACTAGTCTTTTTGGTTAAAAACCCCAACATTCGATGTTGGAAGTCCTTCCACATCCTGCTTTCCAGTCATGCATTCTAACTCATCTAGTCCATCCACTTCTACCACTAATGTTATAAATGCTAACACTTATTCCTCACCTCCGGATTTAGGAGTTCGCAGTAGAAAATTGCCTGCAAAACTGAATGATCATGTGTTATCATGATCTGATATTTCATATATTGTAATTACTTGTTGCATTTACTATATGCATATATTTATTCCTGTTATACTTCAAATTGTTTTATTATTTAGACGTTTTCTTTTCTCCCTTGTGAAGGGGGTGAAGTTGTAGTGTATTGTGTTTCTCATCCTCGCGCTGCACCCCAGCGCGAGGACACTTCATGTAATGATTGTGTCTGTTTGAATATGGTTCCATGGTCGGACGCTGCTGGATGTGTTCCAGGATTCTGACAACGTTATTCAGTTGTCTGGAGTCCTGGTGCGCAGCGGGAGCGTCTGGTCGTGGATGCTGGATAAATAGAGATAAACTTCTAGCTTCCTGCCACAAGAAGTCTCCTGATCTCTTTTACAACACACTGCGAGATCAATTGTTGCATTTACCCTTAGTAATTACCAGGAATTGATGGTCTGCTAATGACTTCTACACCTTCATGATTGTTTTAGCAAGAACTTTACATTTTCTCTCATGAAGATGTATAAGAATTTCTTGAAGCTAACTTTTAGTCCTATAACATTTCTCCTCATTGCACCACATGTGTTTCTCTGTTTTCCCTCTTAAGAAACAGAACTGTTCACACTAGTTTATTTCCCAATTGGTTAATTCATAAGAACAATAGGAGCAGTATGGACAATAAAAATTTGTCAGCTACAGTTTTGCAAAAACAAAATCTAATGAAGTCTGTGCATGATTCTGCAAATATTTTTGATTTACTCTAATTGAAAATCGTTGATTGGGTTCTCATTAAAAATTCCCCAAAAAGTCACTAAGGTTTGTCGAAATGTTCCCCTCTGGTACAAGTCACCGGTGTCAGCAGAGGTTCAGCTTTACTTGGTATTATTAAAGGATGGTGGAACAAAAGATCTCTTGTACATCATTCTGTTTCACAGGCCCGTTCCTTACTCAATTTGACCAAAAAGAAGTTTGAACACTGGGACTAGTCTTTTTGGTTAAAAACCCCAACATTCGATGTTGGAAGTCCTTCCACATCCTGCTTTCCAGTCATGCATTCTAACTCATCTAGTCCATCCACTTCTACCACTAATGTTATAAATGCTAACACTTATTCCTCACCTCCGGATTTAGGAGTTTGAAGCAGAAAATTGCCTGCAAAACTGAATGATCATGTGTTATCATGATCTGATATTTCATATATTGTAATTACTTGTTGCATTTACTATATGCATATATTTATTCCTGTTATACTTCAAATTGTTTTATTATTTAGACGTTTTCTTTTCTCCCTTGTGAAGGGGGAGAAGTTGTAGTGTATTGTGTTTCTCATCCTCGCGCTGCACCCCAGCGCGAGGACACTTCATGTAATGATTGTGTCTGTTTGAATATGGTTCCATGATCGGACGCGCCTGGGTGCGTTCCAGGATTCTGACACGTTATTCAGTTGTCTGGAGTCCTGGTGCGCAGCGGGAGCGTCTGGTCGTGGATGCTGGATAAAATAGAGATAAACTTCTAGCTTCCTGCCACAAGAAGTCTCCTGATCTCTTTTACAACACACTGCGAGATCAATTGTTGCATTTACCCTTAGTAATTACCAGGAATTGATGGTCTGCTAATGACTTCTACACCTTCATGATTGTTTTAGCAAGAACTTTACATTTTATATTCAAACTGGAATATTTTGGAGGTGTCACTTTGCGGTAAAAACATTCTGCGGAGATCTCATATTGATCTTTAGCATGTCTGCTGCCAGTATGTCTCAACCTCCACAGTTCTTTTCAGAAAGAGGAGTTCCTGTTTTAATGTGGAAATGGTGGAAAAAGCTTTTTGACTCGTTTACTGGCTATTGGGGAGAAAGCTTCCAGCTATTAGAAAACAAAGGGGCTTATTTACAAGCCCCTTGCGCCACTTTTGCGTCATTTTTAACATGGGAAAAGTGATGTACGGGCTTGTAAGTCTGCCCCCAAGTGTTTTATCGCACAACCTGGGCCTGGAGGGTAGGAATGTGTGTGAAACCTTGGAGGAGAGGTGACAGTGAACCAGCTGAACTTTAAGAAATGTCAGTCATGATAGAGAAATATTTCTCTGAGCGCATGATTGTAGTTTTGAAGAAATATATGCTTTTTCTTTTTTACCTGAGTACAAGGTAAAATGGAGAAAGTATTGAGCACAATTGTGAATTTGAAACATTTACGGATTCCGTAATAAGGGACCAACTGGTATGGGGTACCAAGGATCGCAGGGTTCAAGAAAAGTTGCTCACTAGGAATACGGATTTGAAAGAGGCAATAGCCATAATGGAGGGACTGGAGAACACATCAACATGGGCCCCTGAGATGAGAAGTGAGAAAAACAATGATGGTGTTGAATCACATGGTGAAAAGCAAGTTAGGGAAAACATTAATGTAGTTATTGAGGTGTGTGGTGTGAATGTATTGTGTACATGCTGGTGAAACAAAAGGTAAAGAAAGCAAAGTTTTTAAAGAGTTACAGGGGAAGTGTTTTAGATGTGGATGTAAAGGGCATTTCTTTTAAAGCCCAGGGCGTTTTGCAAAGTCAGCTACATATTAGAAGTGTGGGGGAAAATGGGTACCGTGTCAGGGTTTGCAGGAGTGGTAAGGTGCAGAAGGATTTGCCCTTAGAGTCTGAAATCAAAATGATTTTGAATGTTAGAGGATGGATCTGTTGATGTTGAAATACTTGTTATGCTGGAGTGTGAGATTGTAATTGGGACGTTTTGGGTTTGGATCAGACTCGGGTTTTGGAGCAAGCAATTTAGCTAGAGCATTTGTGTGTAGTAGGCAAGGGATATTATAACCATGTTCACATAAGTATGTTTGCATGATGGCACACGCACATTGAGGATGGGATTGGTTAAGGGCAAACTACAGGGGACATTATTGACACGCAGATGCTAAGAATAGATGGCACTGAACAAATTATTTAGATGTCTTTTCCATTATTTCAGTTACCCCTGACGAAGGGCTATATAACCCGAAATGCCTTGGGTGAAACAACATGAGGCTACTCAGCATACATTTTTTATTCCTACATGTAGCTGTTAAGGCCCGGATGGGCATGCAGGAGGCATTTGAAAAAATGAAAAAATTGTGGAATTACGCTGTCGTCATAGTGAGCCTAAACTAATGGATGAAGTTTGGAACAAACATCATAATAAAAATCAGATTAAAACTTGGACTAAATGTGGAGTACAAGATGCATATATGTTTATTGTGAGGATCAATTCCTGCATAACACAGTGCGACTGATTGGCGCATAAGGCATGTGTCTTTTGTTCTGCTAACTACACATCTGTGACTTTTGGGGCAGATCCCGGCATCAGTTTGCATGCCATAACCTAGTTAAAAACTAAACGAGCACATGGAAAGGAGTGCATTCTATTATCTTTTTCATACACTTTTAGGAAGTTGGCATGTTCTTACTTTCGCCATTTAGTGCCTACTGCCTGTCTCTGATCACGTCTGCTGTGGGAGAGAGCTGGGATTTGTGTATTCCCTTTAGAAAGCCGCACACCAATGGGAGCTTGGGTGTGATGTGATGGGCCATCCTGGCAGGATGGGAAGGAGAAGCTGGACCCCTCACTTACACCTGATTAGGGCTGCTTACCCTCCTGTAGTGAGTCTCCTGTAGTGAGTCTGGAGCTAGAGCAGGAAGGGAGTACTTCTGTGCACTTCCAAGGCAAGTCTTTAAAGTTCCCCCACTTCAAAGGCCTCACTGGGTATAAGGAATTAACCTCAGACACCACCACTTCAGTACACTTCTGGACTAGTGGATCCTCTTCCAGGAAAAAGGACTGCTGTGCTGCTGAAGGACTGCCACTCAGCTGGACTGCACTCTACTGGACTCCTACTTTGCTGACCTGTCACCTGCTGAGTAATGGCTCCAAGTTCTTTCACTCCAATGTGCACGTGCACAGTCTCCTCCGCCTTAAGACTCACGTGGTGTGAACCAGGAAAATTAAAGTGTGCACACTCGTAGTCCCCTCCAATATCTAGTTTTATGGGGGCAGGAACTCACAAAATCAATAACTTTTAGAACGTATACATATTTAGAATTAGCATGCTTCCCCATGCATATTCAGCCGGTGGAGTAGGTCAATAAGTTGAGTGACTTAACATGCAGGTGCTGGTTCGATGGTACGGTGTTCAGAGTAAGCTGTAAAGAACATGGTGAGATTTCAGCACGTTCACAAGCACCGTTTAGGAACTCTAGGGATTATTACATTGAAATGTGGCAAGTAGGACCTTTTATTAAAGACACCTACAGATTAGTCTGTTTTCCACTACCCATTATCGTTTCGGGCAAAACGCGGTATGCAGTACTCTGAAATTAAAAAGTGAGATGCTTCTGGGTCTGTTGTTTGTTTTTACCGCTATACTGGCACATGATTGGTTACACGGGCCAACCAACCTTTTTAGTGAGGTCTCCCCATTGCCATAGCCGGCATATGTGGATTTGTCGTTGGGGAGTTAACGGAACCTAATGTGGTGGCATACTGCTAGATTTTTAGGTGAGTGAGAGTCCTTGACCGCACCACACTGGGTTTGTGATTAGAAAGCATGAAAGTGAGTTCTCCCATTCCAGTGACTAAGTTCAATGTTTTGTGCCTGTCTCTGACAAGGTAGCCGGCCTGCGCATAGTTGGTGTCAGATGGGAAACGGAGGCCCGGGTGAATGATGCGGCCAGCAGCGTGTAAGGTAACCGGCACACTTTTATACATTTATATGTCACTGCAGCACCAGAGTTTTTTCTCCAGAGTCGCCCAGTATGGATTAGAAGGCAGATAGGAACTTTTGTTGATGTCCTGTTGTTTCCACATATATAGGTAGACCCACTGGGGGTGCCACCCCCCCGAGGACTGAGGGCGCCTGGATTTAGGGATTGAGACCTGTTGAGAGATTGAGAGCAGTGTGAATAACGTGATGCAAGCCCAAAGGTATGCTTTTGTGGATTTTTACCGCCACATTGTGAGGGGAACACTAAGATATGCACTTGCCTTAGGAGCACAGTGATATTCTTTGGTAGTCCTGGCAGCTGTTGAATTTTAGGAGGTATTTTGTACAGACATGGAATCACTGTCACAGCTATGGTCAGCACCTTTGTTTTTAAGTGGCACCTAGTGGTTGTAGTCAGTTGGTTAATGGTGTTCATTGGCTTGGGCTTGGCACACTGTATGATATATATGGGATAGATATAGATGTAGATTTTTTGTATATATGTAATTATTTGTTTCTATGGATATTTTAGATTTTGCTTTACCCTTGTCCTGAGGAGGCCAGAACAAATTGATGGCTGAAACGCATCTGCATCAACAGCTTTATTTAGAGGTGTCATCATTAATGCAAATATGTTGAATTGTTTAGAAGCACGTTATTAGAAAAGATAGAGAGGTGTTGTACCTCTTTGTGCTAGAAGGACTACCTCTAAGTGTATCTCCCAGATATTATGAGTGAACACTAGTGATTTAAATATCTTGTTGGGGTATTGGAGATACTGCGTCTTGTATATATACATATATATATATATGTCTATTTTTTTGTCATTGTATATACATTGTTGTATGTTTTTTCCATGAATTCTTTTTTGAAGTGATATGTGGGTCAGAGACCAGTCCAATGGCATGTATGTGTGTGAAATTAAATTGAACATTAGTCTATGTAAAATTATACAGTCATGTCAGGGTAATTAATTGTGCCCTTCCTGAAAATAAATTGGATATTCATCCTTCCGTACTTCCTTGTTATTCATCAATTTGATGCCTGAGTGTATAGAATTGGACCTGCATCACTAGAATCCAGAGTGACTCCTAGGACTGGTTAGCTGGCCTCCTTATCTGAAGTCTCAGGGACATAACAGTTCAATGTCTTTTACAGATTTTACGGGGATTGTTTAACCTTGGACATTCCAAGTAATAAATGATATGTGTCTATGCATCTGCGTCATGTTTTATCAGAGTAAGTGAACCCTAAAACATAAGACATGTTTGGCGGTCTGGCATGTACCAAGATGATAGCAACATTAAAGTATAATGGTATAATAAATCTTTATTGCTTGATTACTTAAAATCATTGCAATCACAACAACTTCACATCACAATCATAGTAACTAGATTAATCATTAAAAATGAATTTACAAATACATCTTCCCAGCACCTAATATAAAAACTATCCGATATATACAATTTTAAAACTTATTAAAAGAATAGAATCCATTCACACATCAATATTTACAGAATGATATTGCACATTTTATATTTTAAAGGTGACGTAGTGCACAGCATCCTATTACCTCATACATATACAAAAATACCTGAAACCAAAATGTTCTCATGTACATTTCATGCACAAGTTACATTTCAAAGTACTAATGTGCATTCATTGCCTTAACCATCATATTAAAGCAATAATAAAGTGCATCATTTTACTATAAAGGGCTAATATGCAATTATTGCACTAACCATCACATTAAGTCAAATATAAAGTGTGTCAATTTACAATAGTAGTGGCACGCCTGTTTTTAGGATATCACGTTGTCACCCTTATAACATTATTATTAAGTGATAAAACTTATATGCTAGCTAATACTGGAGATCTACCTTATTGTATCATTTTTCACTGCCAATAACATTTTTACCAAATGACACAATAATGGAATTGATTCACCAGATAAAGACATAATTAATGCCTGACTAGCAGATCTAACCCCGCTCTCCAAGAAATAAGGTCTCAAAACTGTACGTCGAAGCTTAATCAACTTAGGGCACACACACACTATATGGACTAGAGTTTCCTGTGGCCAACTACAAAGTCTACAATTAGTGTCCAGCCACTGCTTAATTCACGATTGCATGCCCTCCTTTGTTGGGTTTAATCCTATACGCAGCCTTAAAAACATGTTTTTGAACTTTGCTGAGAAAAAAACATTAACATAAGTCTGAATACGTAGTGATTGGGATGAATTAATCACATACCATGCATAATTGTTCTCTGCTAAATCAATTTTGTCTAGTTTAAATAATTCAGTTTTAATAAGCTTTTTTAAAATTAACTTATAATTGGACATTTTCCGATCTTGCAGTGCAATTTGCAGGCCGATGTCTCTTAGGGAAGTTAACATATAAGATCTCCATTGAGCCGCATAGACAGACTTTTCTATTTCTTGCAAACAAATGTTACCTAAGGATGATGGGTCTGATGTAGACAATGCGGCCATGCATTTCAAAAATGCTCATTTTGATACCAGGCTCTGTCTCTGGAGACCAAACTCCATTCTTATTCCTGCTTGACGATTTAGCAATCCCAAAGGTTGCTTTTAAAACTTTAACCACCAATAGGTCAAGTATTTTCAAATCTTTCCCTTTTGTAATAGGAGAACCATATATGAGAGTTGGTTGTAATTTGGCTTTAATTACTTTAAGAAATAAAATCATATGATTGGCAGTTCAACTACTAAAGTCACACGATTGTCAAACACCACCCCTAGGTATCTGTATGGCTTAACAGTATCAATTGTACCTGCTCTTGCCTTCCAGGAATTACATTTCTGTTTTGCTACACCAACTTTCATCACTTTAGTTTTTTTGACATTCAATTCAAGGCCATTCTTTTGGGAGTAGTCGTCAAAGGCGGTAATAAGTCTTTGTAAGCCGATAGGAGTATGACTCACAAGAATGGTATCACAGCATACTAAAGATAACTAATTCCCCCCCATCCTAGGAACGTGGCCTTTTTCCACATCCAAATATTGGGAAAGATCTGTTACGAATAAATTGAATAGACAGGGGGCAAGAACACAGCCCTGGTTTAGGCCAGTATATGTTCTTATTTTCCTTGTTAAGCAATTGCCATCACCCAACTTGACTTGAACCCAAGTATCTGTAAGCAAAAGAATGATAGCATTCAACAATTTCCTCGAGATGCCACAATCAACTAATTTTTTCCATAACAGGTTCCGTGGCACAGAGTCGAAGGCTGCCTTAAAGTCAATAAAAGCAATGTAAAGATGTTGCTTATTTAGGACAGCCCTCTCCGCAAGTAAAGTTAAAGCCAGCAAATTTGTAATAGTGGATTGACCTTTCCAAAAACCAGTCTGATTAAATGGAATTATGCCCTCCTGTGTAGCCCAATCTTCCAATTCTATCAAAAGAGTTGAGATAAACACCTTTGCATCGACATCATTAATCGAAATCAATCGATAGTTAGCAGGATTAGCCACCGGGCCACTCTTACAAATAGGTTGCAATATGCTGCCTTGCCAGGATTCTGGGACCATTCCCTTAGTCAAAACTTCCCTTAATAGAGATGTAAAATGCCTGCCCACATATCACCATTAGCACAAAACAGGGCATTTGCTAACCCAGGTCCAGGGGCAACATTTGCTCGAAGCCCTCTTAGCTGGGTCAATACTCGATCCCGACTAGGGGTTTCTAAATCGAGATTTAAATCAAGACTGGAATTCCCCACATTTTTTAATAATATATTATTCCCAATAATTCCATCCAATGTATCAATAGATTTTTCCCTCTGGCCCGACGTATCATACAAATTAGTTATAAACATAACCCAGCTGGTTTCTGTTATATTTACAGAAAAAGCCCTACAACCTCCTCTTTCAAGCTTGTTAATAACCGCCCAGAATTTGTTTGCGTTCTTTTGTTTTGAGGAGGATAATAAACTATTCCATAACCCGGTTTGGTATTTAGGTTTAGCTTTCCAGACTTCTTGTTTATAGGTCTTCTTAAGTTCCTATGGATTTTCTTTCTACACAGAATGAGATTAGCAAAATCTATGCGCATATGCCACCCAAACAGCTCTATTGAGTAGTTACTTTAACTTTTGTATTTTGTTGGGGAACCAAATTTCTTTTGATATTCAAATAAGTATTAATTTTCTTAGTCTTACCGGCTACAAATTTTCCCACGAGGGACATTGTAATAAAATTCCATTTATTGATCATATCAGCCTGGACTTCCAAGACGCATTCCTTTATTAATGCCTGAGCAGTTTGCATAATTTCCCCCTCTTTGGCTAAATGCCAAACCAACCTCTTTATATGCAGAATATGACGTATTGGGAAGATCATACGTTTTAGAGTGATGCTTCAAAGGGAGATTACATTATTCAACCTCGGGGTTATGATCACCCTCTGGCTAGCCAATTACCTTATAATCGACACACTTGGTCTCAGAATATCTGATACAACATTAAAGTAATTTGCAACATTAGGGAATAATCCCCCCCATTCCCATCCCTCCCTCTCCAACTTCAGCATCCCCATCATCCCCATCATGCTAACGACAACCCATCCTTCTAGAAGACCCAAAAACAAGTAACAACACAAACTGAGACACACTCTAGTGAGTGTGTTCAAACTTGACACTATGAGATAACATCAGGGTACTGCCCTTGGTGGGACACCCAGAGTACCAGGGGAGCCTCAAAGTAACATGGAGGTGGCCAAACTAGTTTAATGTCCACCTGAAAGAAGAAACTGTGTAATAGGGTGGGCCACCACTGCCTCAGTTAACTGCTACAACCATAAGGGAGACGGCGCCGTATGAACAATAGTCAGATCAAAACTTAAGACCTCTCAGCATGCACCAAATAATTTTTTTAAGTCTTTAACTAAAAACTTTGACCAGACCCGTCGAAGGGATTACTCTCCCAACTGGTCAAGTATCACTGGTGCTGTATTCATTGTCTCTGGAGGACGCTTATGAGGTGTGAGTTTTTTTTATAAAGCCCATGACTGTTTTTTTAGGTGTCCCGAAGATCTTTGTCGCACCTGGCACTC
Organism: Lissotriton vulgaris; assembly: GCF_964263255.1. Classification (NCBI taxonomy): domain Eukaryota; kingdom Metazoa; phylum Chordata; class Amphibia; order Caudata; family Salamandridae; genus Lissotriton; species Lissotriton vulgaris. The sequence goes on along the minus strand of NC_141691.1, from coordinate 2,052,315,210 downwards.
CACTCTCAGTCAGGCAGGGTATAATATCAAGTACTGAATCTCTACCCGCTAGAGTTTTTTTCATTGGAAGTTATTCTTAGCACACTGCTTGTATCATTGTGGTGAAATCTGGGTAGAAGGCTTTGGAATTGCCTTGGTAGCTGATCTGTTTGTCCCTCGCCAAATGCAGCACTGCATCCCGATCACCGTAGTTCAGTAGCTTTGCAATTATTGGTCGGGGGCCCCGGGCAGCGGTCTCGTCGCCAGCGACCTGTGTGCTTGTTCAACAATGACTAAAGAGAAATGATCCCCTCCAAATATCTCCTTCAGTAAAGTTTCAATATTACTCTCCATCTTCTCTGTGTTTGTCAGCTCACAGACCCCCATAATGCGTATGTTGTTTCTCTGTGACTGTTCCTCTAAATCCTCATTCTTATCTTGTATGACCGCAAACACATTTTTTATCTGGAGACACTTGGTTGTTACTGCACGTCCATAATCTTCTGCTGTAGAAATGCGATGTTCAGCGTCATTCAGGTAGGTGGTGTGTTTTCCCAATGTGGTGGTCAGATGATCTATGCGACAATTCGATATATCGATTATCCCCGTCTATGGAGTTCAGACTGTGCTGCATCGCCGGCTGGGTTGAATCCAGGGCGGAGGTCTCCAGCAGGGCTGTCGCCATTACTCTATCCTTCGAGAGGGCTCACTTGCCCTCTACAGGTTTTCTGCTGGCTTCTAAGTCAAGGTTGAATCTTTTCTTCTCGTCCCATTTCTGTTTGGAACCCCTCTACCTCTCTGTCAGGGGTTATCACAATTGCAGAAGTGGTAGCGCACTGTCTCTAAGCACCTAAACTGGGCCGCAGGGCAGTGATGGGTATCGTTATCCTCTCACCCCTAGACTTTCATGAATTAGAAGGGTCTTTGATCAATCCAGCAGGTAGGGGGTCACAAACAATTTACCTCTGCCTCACCAACGTACAGTGACGCACCTGCACCCGCACTCTCAGTATTTGTAGCGCTATGTCTTCCAACTTCAATAGTTAATGTTCATGAAGAGTGACACACAGTTGCCCCAACCCGCCACAGCCCATCCTGCCCTACTCTTGGGTTCAGCGGGTGTATATGCCTCCCTGGTTCTGTATGTGCTCCTCAGTACTAAAGCCAGAAAGGGGAAGGCAGAAGCCTCAGCCATGCACTAGGTCTCTTGCACAGTGTGTCAACAGGACTGTGAAAATCAGAGTGAAGAGGCCTACCGCCCCCCAGAGCCTCCCACGTTCATAGTGCTTAGCCACTGTTCATTTTGAAAGACTTATTTCTGGATAGGGTATGCAGGCGCAAGTTTATCCAGAGGTACTCACAGTTTGTTCACTCTATTTCTCTGTCTAGTAGCGGCCAGAGAGGTCTGGCCACCACACCGCAAGCCAGAAGATCTCCAACTGCGCCACTCACTTCAACGATCTCCGGCAGACTCTGCCATCTTGGCGCCAGCCCGCTGTCACCATCAATCTCTGCATCGCGTCCATTGGTCTTCGGCCCAATTATTCACATATAGCCGCATGGGACCACTTCAATACGGCTCAACATGCCCGACTCCATACAAATCAAGTGGAGACCATGAAGTTCTCCAATATCGGCACAGCCCCACCTCGGCTCTGCATATGGTGCGGTCTCAGGCAGTCATTCCCGGGGCAGCACACGGCGTCTCTTTGTGCGATCCAACATGTTTTCTCAGATGCTGTCTCTGCTGCAGGGTATTTCTTCCCTATTGTGGTGTCTTCGGAAGGTTGCTGGAGATGCAGGATTATGGTAGGATTATTCCGCCTGGCCCGCAGAGCCGCACTACGGTGCGGCCATTGTGTGCCGGGCACTCTAGTGCACCCCGAACAAAATTTTTAATTACCACTGCATCCCTGAACTCATTTTTTGGGACTGCTGATAAGTAACCTGAAAACAATGCCTGTGCAAAGGAATAGCTTGGTGTGCTGGTATTAGGGCTGGGGTCCTCTGGGCCTCTCTAATTCAGAATGTGCACTGAACTGAGTCCTTGCATCATGGGTTTGAAACCCCATCCCTGCAGTTAAGGAGCAAATCTCCAAAATTCATATTGCCCTGTTCTGTAGAGACAATTAAACGTTTAAATGACTGAAAGCACATGTACATGCAGCAGTTACCCTTTGTTCCTTTCACTGAGGTTGGTGCCTCCGGAGGCCAGAAAATGTTTTTGTCTGACAGTTTAGAAGTCCAGATATCAGTACCAGAGGCCAGCTCTCTTAGTAACAGTCCAGTATCAGGGTTCATCAGTACGCATAGTAGTCTTATGGTTGGAGGCTTTATGTTGTAGTTCTATGCGAAGACTAAGCTACTAGGCACAGCCCAGACCCCAGGCTTTAGTGCTGGCAGCAAACCTGGAATTTCCAGCTCCAATTCAACAGGTATGTCCCAATTTCAGAAAGCTTGCTTTTACCACAAGCTCTGGGAAGTTGAGATATGGGAGCCAGAATGCAGTTTTGGAGGCAGAGGATCAAGTGGATGCAGGGAAGCAGGTCAGACAACTCTGGTCTAGCAGGAGGTCAATGCTCCCCAGTGCTCTTAGAAGGGGATATGCTGTGCTTAAGTCCACAGCCTCTGCCCAGAGATTCACACATTATACCAGTTGTGGAACAACACCTGGTACATTTAAGTCTGGGGTTGCCAGGCCCAAACATTTTGGGTTCAGTAACCAGGCCTCTTGTGATCAGGCAAAAAGATATTCCCCGCAGGGATACCACCTTGCTAACCATATTACTGCAGTCTTTGATTAATATTTTTGGATATTACCTTTTCTAGAACTACTGGATTAATGTCTATTCAGTTTTGGGGAAGAAAGCAAAGGTTACTTAACATTTATGACTATATTTCTGATGGATAGTCTACCTATAGGTTCTCACCTCATAAATCTCCAAAGTAAAGTAGACTACTAAGGTAACCAACCACACAAAGTAGCAAAACCACCCAGAAGGTAATAAAAACAGATATAAACCAGACTTAAACCTCCCTGAACCAGAAGAAGGTTAAAGCAAAAAAGTAACTAAAAGTAAGTTCTGCCTCTAAATAGAAAGAAAAATGCTGAAAGGGTGCCTCACTGTATAGAGAAGGCAGTCACCACCTGTATCCTAGCCAGCCAATGATGGAAGGAGATAGAACACCCAACAAAACTTTGGCAGATAGAACTAAGGCCAAAAGTACAGAAATGAAAACCTATCCATTCACCAGAAAAAAACGAAGTGTAAACCAAAAAATCAAATGGAATCCCTAGGAACAAGAGAATTACTAAATGTAAGCAGAGGTGTAACTTTCACAGCCCGAGCAATCATTAGTACCAAGATAAACCCCCCTCTAAAAAACATGCAATAGATGGATTTTCAAATGTGGGCAGAAGCGGTGAAAGGAAAATGCACTAGATTGAAAACAATCCCAAAATAGTAGAAACATGGCAAAAAGCAGAATGGGAAAACAAATACAATGCCAAGAGAATGGGATACAAAATGGGTCTAGCTAGTGCACCAACAGTGATGAAATACAGCTAAGTGCAGGAGTGAAAGAGGGCAGAGGGGCTCCTACACACATACCACCAATCTGCCCACTGTTAAGCCTAAACAATTTAAATGTGCCCTCACCAAGCTCCATCTTAGTGTATAGTGCAGTGGCATTCTAGGACACAGTAAGAAACAAGAAGGGAGTGTGGACTGGTGAGGTAACTCAGTTGCCCTCTGAAAGCCTCAAGAAACCTACCATTTATCCTGCTACGTGCACATGTCACCAACAGAAAACTCACATTGAGTCGGGCCTGTCTGCTACGACACAAAATGTGTCACTGCAAGAAAGAGGTGCACAACAGAGATGGATGTTGGTAGCTCCCCCTGCTCTCTATGAGAAATGGGGTCACTGGTTAACTGGGGTGTGAGCAGCAAACACAATCCTTGTGAGGGTAAGTCACAAGCAAACCCCAGATTTACCTATGCCCAACTCTCTGGTAGCTTGGCACAGAGCAGTCAGGCTTACTTAGAGACAATGTGTAAAGTATTTGTGCAACAACATACAATTAGTAGTTACTGCCAACTGTGGATATCTGGTTATGCCAGACCGGGACAAAGTCACATGCTCAGACCTACCGCGATGGAGTGTGAGCCTGCTACAGGGACCCAGTTAAGCCCACTGAAGAAAGAACCTTAAATCCTAGTTTGCGGAGCTGTGTGAGGATTCAAGCCTACTTGCGTTATTCAGCCGAAGCGATGTGTCGGTCAAAGATACGGTAAGGCTGCGATGAAAAGGCCTGTGTCATAGTTGAGGATCCTGTTGACGGGACTTGTGATTCGAATTCCAGCATCAATGATGTGGTGTGCTGTCAGGGTGGTGCGCCGGTTCCGGGGAGCTTTGAGGCTGCGATGTGGGGTTCGGCATTGTTACTGAGGCTGCTGTTGACAAGAGATGCCTGTGCCAAGATGCGATGCGGGTCTTAGAGACCGGTCCAATCCACGAAGCAGTGTGCGTAAAATTATTTAATTATTTTAAGAAATTCATGTATATATTTTTACCCTGTAATAATGTTTTCATAAGATTGTGTATAAAATGTAGCACAAACCCGAGATTTTCAATTTTGGACAAAAAACGAAGCAGTGGGTTAAAAACCTTTTAATTTCTCTTGCCTTTTTAGTACACTTTTCAAACGGGTGGCTATCCTCTTAGCCAGCCTTTTAGCTAGCTCTGCATCTGTAGTAGTCTTTAGTTCTATTAATTTGTATTTTTCACATTGATAGGCAGCTATTAACTGCTATTTTCTCATAATTAGGGTTAGGTTGCTTTTTGCTTCCCACTATGTTCTGTTGTTAATTCTAAAAACGTATATGCAGTGGGATTCAGGAGGTTTCTCTCTTGTGAGCTAGTTGCTACTGAATTGCCTTTTGCACAGGTCTGATTACGCCCATGTTTTACTTTGTCTCTAATTTTAAATTGATTCTCTAGTTGAAATGGAACTTTTGGTTTTTATTAAATGAACTGTTGGCTCATATAATGTCCATTATATCATCCTAGGAGTTATAATGTGGAAAATCTCAAGTACTGTATGATCAGGGCTTTCTGATAATATTGTTTGTTTCTACTTATTGAAATTTAGCTAATCGAAGGCAGGCTCTTGAAATGATGGTTTGTGATTATACTTGATATTTGTTTCGGTTTTATTTGTAATTCTATGAATGCATTTTATGTGGACCGCCTAGGAGTTCCAAATCTTTAATAAATATATTGAATGAATTGACCAGTCCAATCAATGCAGCAGCAGGGATGTGCCAGGTGTGCCCGGGTTTGCGCTATGAAGCAGAGAAGATGCGTAGATTTCTCTGGATTAACAGGCTGGCAGAGTTCCTTTGGCCCACGTCTAAGGGTCCAGGACTGAGGTGGTACTGCTTGGTAGGGTAGACTCACAGATAGCGGAGTACAGGTACAGGTGTAAGGTTGTTGGAAGCCTGTTGCGTCACTGAGGCTTCAGATCAGGAGGCCGGCAACTAGCCATTGGAGCTACTCTGGCTTCAAGAGATGCAGGTCCAGTCCTTCTCAACCAGGAAAGAGGGCTGCAGTCATTCAGAGCAGCAGTCCTTGCGGCAGCACAGCAGTCCTTCTGATGATGTCTAAGGTCTAGTATTTAAACCCAGTTGTGCCTTTGAAGCGGGGGAGGAGTTTCTAGAGGCATGCCTTTGAAGTGCTTAGGTACACTTCCTTCCTGATCCTGGCATCAGACTAACAACAGGTTATATACAGCCCGTTGTGTGGAGACAGGACATAACGTGTATTAGTAAACAGCATATTCACTCAAGGGTATCTTGGTGCTGAACAATATAATCTTATTGTTACCCAATCCAATGGTACTCATTTTATTGATCTCAGAAGGATGAAAGGCTGAGTGGACCCGCTAGGAATTGAACCTGTGACCAGGAGGTCAAACACATGCCCCTCCAGTGGATGCATTAATCCATTAAGCCACCAGACTCGGCTAGGACACAGCCCATTCAAGTCTAAGTGGGGCTGGGTTCAGCTTCTCCCTTCCATCCTATCAATAAGGGCCCTTCCAATCACACCTAACCTCCGCATTGTGTGTGGCTGTCTAGGAGGAATACTCAAAGCCCAACTGTCACCCGCACCCAATCATGCAACTCAGAGACAAGCTTCAGGCACCGACTGTCTAAAGCAGGAAAAATGCCAACTTTCTTAAAGTGGCATTATCAGGATTCCAATTTAAAATCCAACTTCACCATTAATTTGGATTTTGAAATGAGGTTTTGAGGGGCGTCTCCAAGATGGCGATTAGTGCGAATATGTGCTGCTGAAGCTCCTCACCGGTGCCTAATTAATCCTACACAAACTAGCCCCCAAGGCTTGCATCATTTCAGGCGCAGAGCCACCTAAGCTGTGGGAAGCCGGCAGATGGAGAAGAAAGTGTCCGACAGGTTGATTAAAAGATACAGTGCCCAAGGCGTTGCCAGTGGCTCATAGCAAAAGGCTGCCTTCGAGGTCACCCAGTAGGCAGAGCTGAATTCTGTGACACATCAGCTTCTGGCTGCAGTGGGCTGCGGAGCCAAGACCCAGTCAGAGCTGTAAGCAATTTCAGGGCCTGGGCTGCGCCTGGGCCCCCAATAACGACTGCGGCCACGGGCCAGAAGTGATGGATGATGTTGCAGTGGGTCGCCTGAGGTGAGACCTCTGAAATAGCCCCATACATGGCCCCACTTCTTGCTGTAATACTGTAATTACTAAGCTGTAATACTGGAGCCATCTCTTCATGGCTGTGATGCTTGCTGAGCAGTGAAGTGAGATCTGCTTGCAGTCCTAGACCACATTGGGCCTGAGCTGTGCCCAGAGCCCCCTTGGTGTTGGCCGCAAACACGAGGGAAAGCGAGACTGGATGCTAGTGACAATCTCCCCCTCCTGTAGACAGTGGAGCAGAGTGGGGACTGGATTGGGGCATTGGCACTGTGAGCAGCAGTGAGAGAGACTTGAGCACAAAATCGACACCAGTGCTGAGAGGAAAGGCCCCACAGCATAATTCCACCTGAAAGGCGCATGCGTTGTAATGGTGTGCGCTATCCACATCGTTGTTTGGAAGGTGCTTCCGTTTCCAAACAACGACGTGCAGATCTGACGTTGCTGGAAGACGCTGGAAGCTGGAGAAGAGAGGAACCCTGGTGGAGAGAGTGGTAAGTGTAGTTTTTTTGGGTCGTGCAGTGGTAGTCTTTTAGGTTTTAGGGTTTTGTTTGAGTAGTGTATTTGAGTTTAGGGTAGTGTTGGGGGTCGTCAAGGGTAGTGTTGGGGAGTAGTGATGTGGTGTTTGTGTAGTGTAGGGTAGTGTTTTAAGGTTTAGGATTGTGTCAGAGGGCCGTGCAGGGTAGTGTTTCAGTGTAGGGACCTGACTGGGGGTAGGGGCAGGGTCGTGCTGGGGCTAGTGTTTTATGGTTTAGGGTAGCGTTGTGTTTGTGTAGTGTAGGCTAGTGTTTTAGGGTTTAGGGTTGTGTTGGGGGGGTCATGAAGTGTAGTGTAAGAGTGTAGGGTCCAGGAAGGCAAAGGGCGAAGGTCGTGTTTGGGGTGTGTATTAGGGTTTAGGGTAGTGTAGTGGTGTTTAAGTAGTGTAAGGTAGTGTAAGCATGATTTTAGTGCCTTGTGTTTAATTAGCATAACCCATAGTACATTTATAACCATTTGCTTTATAAATGCATGCGCAGTTAAAACTTGCAAAGTAATGGTTTATGCTCAGTAAAAACATCGCACTAAAATCATGTGTAGTAATGGTATGCAAAGTATCGACATACATTCCTCATACACAGCCCTGACACCGGATCAGGACTCAGAAGTCAACTTTGATTCTAACGGCTCAGATGTGAAGATGGGTCGTGCAGGCCTGTAATGCTCTGTGCATTCACAGGCATTCTGAAATTGTCATGACCTTTGACTATGTGTTTTAGCTGACTCCATTTTGAATGTTCACCATCATTTCATGTCTTCTTGCAGCTTCGGAGTGGGATGCTTTCTTTCTTCTTAGCACAGAACAAACCAGTCTTGCTGGAACAGGATGTGTGTTTGAAAGCGTGAGAGAGGAATATACCTCTCTGTCTTGGAGTCAAAACATGGACGTTCAGTCGGCTTCCGTCTTGACCTTGGCCCAGACCGATACGATCAGTCTTGGTTTTGCAATAGATGAAGGTAGGAGGAATTTCTAGAAGTCTCTCTCCCTGTTAGTAAAAGGTATTAGAGACAGGATGTTTTGGCGCACATACAGAAGCTTACTCGTGAGGTAGACACACAGTCACGGGGAATGTATTGCTGTCCCATTAAGACTCCTGGACGACTGAAAGGGCTTCCCAGTCAAGCTGACCAGAATGTGGCATTTAACACAAATGGTGATGTTTCTGGCATTTTGACAGTGCTTGCTTCTTGCATTGGATGTCCATTATAATTTGCTTATGGTTTGCTTCCTTGCATTTGACTTGTGAATGTTCCATTATTATCTGCTTGTATTTTATCTCATGCATTTGATTACATGTGAGTGTTTTTATTACCTGCTTGTGAACATATATATCTATATACATTTGCATGTTGTTTTACCTGTTTCATTTGACATATGGGAAAGTCTTTCTGTTAGAGTGTTGCATTAATAAAACCCTACGCTTTATTTTAAAACTGCCTTTAGAGTTGTCTTATTTTGTGAGTGCTGAGTCTCCTTTCAGGTGTTTTTCAGCTTTACTGAGTGCCTTATTATGGGAGGGCTGATTTTTTTTTATTTGGGAGTGTAAAGCAAGACAAACATTTTTATACCAGGAGTGGGGTACGATTTTAAAAGGGAAAAGGGAAAAAGGGTTTTTTTCAAAAGTCAAAGGCAGTTGCAGATTCCCAGATGCCAACTGAGGTTTTTGGGTGGGAAGATGCCCCCTATGCAAGTGGAGCAGATGAGGGGTCAACACAGATATTTAAATGCTTGCAGAAAGTCTCCTTTTAAGAGGAAAAAGAGCTGAGCACTTCAGGGAGAAAAGGTTGGATTCTTTAGAGTGCTTTTTGTAGCATATATGAAAAATGTGCGCAGTTAGAAAAAGAAAATGTTCAGACACAATAGCAGTTGGTTGAAGTTAAAACCAATTCTAATATGTTGATGTGTGAAATAAATAGTTAAAAGATAAACTGGAACTATACCAGGCAGCGTGAGAGCGAATGGAAAGGGGAGACCACTCGGTCCCCCCGAACGTATGGATGGGTGCCCAGATCCCCCGGGAAACCATTGTGGGCGGGGGGGCGTGTCCCGGCTGGTATGCCCGAAGCGGCGTAGCCGGAGCACGCCCCTTCCGCCCAGAAGAGGTTGACCTAGACACCCGCCCGGAAGTCCGTGCACGGATGGGCGTACCTTAGGTGGCCCCCGCCCTCCCGCAGATGGATAAATAGCGCGGGAATACAACAAAGCTTCCTCTTGTTCCTCTGCTCTGAAGGCTGCACCACTCGTCGCTCGTGAGCCCTCTAGGGAACAAGCTGCACTTTTTTGAGAACTTGTAATCTTTGTTTTTCTCTTTCAGTATCAGGCGTGTGGAAGATCGAGTCACCCTTGCGAGTCATAGTTGGACGGAGTGATCGAAGTCATGCCTGGCAAGAAATCTGGAAAGAGCTCCGAGATGGAGAGAATGCTGCGCACATTGGTAAACCAAGTGGCGGTGATGGACCGAAAGTTGGGTAAAGTTGACCAGCTAGGTCGTGCTTAGCGGCCGTCAGGAAACAGGTGGCGGCCCAGAATGCCCCCTCGGGGCGGCCTAAAAGAGTCATAGGACCGGCCTTGCCAAACGTCGCCCCGGGAGATAAGGGTAAGAAAAAGAAGGGGAGGGCAGGTCCTAGTGAGGTCCCAGTCCCAGGAGTAACTCCATCGAGTCCCGGCGCGGACATTCCCGTCGCGCCGGCGGCCAGCCCGGTACCAGGACCGGATTGGGGTTCGCCAATTCCCGTGGTGATCACGCCAATAGGGGAAGACCAAATGCCCCCGGAATTAGCACTTCAGTTAGCAGCGGTATTACCATGGCTAAAGAAGGGATCAGGGGGATCAGCGGCTGCGGGAGACCCGGCTGAAGAAGCCAGATTAATTATTGAGCAGTTGCGGCAGTCAAGGGATGCCGGGACAGCAAATGTACCTTCTATTTCCCCGCAGATTGCGACGGGGGTCACTGCTGACGGTCGGGTGAAGACAACGAACACAGCTGGGAAGTCGGCTGAAACCGGTAAGAGAGTGTTGCCATTAGTAGGGGAGGGTCCAGTACCCTCAAGGCGGGAAAGTTTATAGCAACATATTCCCATGGTTACAAAAGAAATGGTGTGGGGAGACAAGTATATTAACATGTTTTCGCTTTTGACTGACCATCGTGAGTTAGAATATGCAAAGACCCAGAAAGATCTATGGCACCCCAGAGTATGGCGGGACAAGATGGCGGAATTCAGGGTCGATTAGACCATGGTGAACTGGGTCAGGGCCTTTTCTATTTTCACGGCAATTATCCGAGAACGTAAACCAGAAGCGTAACTGACTTAACATTTTATCAGAACAGGATCATGAATTTCCATGCGATGTATGGGGAAATGAATGGAAGGGTTACGATGTTGCCTTTAGAAAAGCAAAGGAGTTTAATGAGGCCTTGACATGGGATTGTTTGGATACAGTGTCATGGCATGCTCAGCTCTTGCCAGGACCGGTTGGTACTTCGGTACCAAGCACGAGTGGCTCTGGGGCATTCCATCAAAAGCCATCACAGCCCTTTCGGGCGAGCGCCGGGGGGGATTCCCAGCCCAGGTCTGGCGGGAATGGAGGCAAGAGGGGGGTTTGTTGGGGATTTAACAAAGGAACCTGTAATAGGCCTCAGGGAACGTGTAGGTTCCGGCATGCATGTTCGGGCTGTGGGAATTCCTCGCACCCGGAAACCAGTTGCCGATCTAAAACCAATGGCACGGAAGGAAAGGGGGGATCCAAGCAGGATTGATGCGGTGCCTCGGAAGCAAGCATATTCGTCCGTGGATATCTTGGCTTTGACCCCTTGGCTGAATCGATACCCTGATCATGCGTCTGCCGGGACTTTGAGGGATGGCTTTTTATATGGCTTCAGGATCCCGGCGTCCAATTTTCGGGGTAGCCCTTCCTGTAAGAACCAACTGTCTATTCAGCACAACCCGGCGGTGGTCGCCAGAAAGATAGCGAAAGAAGTCAGCCTGGGGCGAGTGGCAGGTCCATTTGGCGGCCCGCCAGTTGCGGAATTTGTGTGTTCTCCGCTAGGGGTGGTTCCGAAGAAAGACCCGGGAGAGTATAGACTCATCCATAATCTATCGGCCCCTAGGGGGGCCTCGGTAAATTAGGCTATTGACCCCGAGGTATGTTCAGTGAGGTATGCATCCTTCGATGACGCAGTCGTTCTGTTGAATCGCCTGGGCCCCGGTGCATTGTTAGGTAAATCAGACATTGAATCTGCATTCAAGTTACTCCCGGTACACCCTCAAGACCAGCGCCTCCTGGGATTCACATTTCAAGGGAAATTCTACATGGATAAATGCATGCCCATGGGTTGTTCGATTTCATGTGCCTATTTAGAAATGTTTAGCTCCTTTTTGGAATGGGTGTTCACCGAGGCCACAGGGCATAGACAGGTGATGCACTATTTGGATGATTTCCTTTTCCTGGGCCCAGCGGGCACTCAGGACTGTGTGCAGGCGCTGCAGGACTTCTGCACGCTCATGCGGGGTTTTGGGGTCCCATTGGCGCCAGGTAAGACGGTGGGGCCATCTACCTCACTCGAGTTTCTGGGTATTGAACTAGACTCGGAAGAGGGGTGTTTCAGTCTGCCGGTTGAGAAGGTGGCCAAGTTTAGGGCTTCCTTGGTACAATGTCTCCGAAAAGAAAAGGTGACCCTACACCAGTTGCAACAGACAGTGGGTCAGCTTAATTTTGCCTTAAGAGTGATGCCGATGGCTCGCCCTTTCTTGCGTTCCATAGCACAGGCTACGGTGGGCCTTAAAGAAGGACACCACCGCACTAGACTGTCGGCAGAGGTTCGCCAGGACATGCTCATTTGGTTGGCATTTCTGGCGGATTTCAACGGTCGAGTGGTGTGGAACAAACCCCCAGCCTCGTCGGACAAGCTGGGATTGTGGACCGAGTCGGTGGGGAGTGGGGGATTTGGCGCAATCTTTGGAAAACGGTGGTCGGCTCAAACATGGCCGACGTGGTGGCACACAAGCGGCCTAACAGGTAACATTGGGTTCTTGGAGCTATTCCCCATTTGGGTGGCTCTGATGGCATGGCGAGAAGACTTTAGGGACCGCTCAGTGGTGTTTTGGTCAGATAACATGACAGTGGCCGAGTGCATTAATCACCAGGCTGCACGCTGCAAATGGATCTTAAGACTGTTGAAAGAAATTGTATTGCAATGCATGAGATTGAATGTACAATTCAGGGCAAGGCATGTGCCGGGTGTACGGAATAATGCATCTGATGCGCTCTCTCGTTCACACATGCAGGCTTTCAGGGGTTATCTACCCACAGTGGAACTAGTGGCGGCACCTTTCCCCGAAGCACTATGGCAGATCGGTGCCACGGACTACAAGACCTCGTGGCAGCCAGTTTAGCGCCCAGGACGAGGAAAGCTTATGAAGGAGCGTTCCGTTCATACTGCACCTTTTTAGGGCCGGTAGGGGGGCATGGCTGGGGGCGGGAAGAGTCCTTGCTCCAGTTTCTGGTCGCACTGCATAAGGAAGGCCGGTCGGCGGCAACGGCCAACTGGTATAGGGCTGCCATATCATTCATGGCACAGCTCCACGGGATACGGGACCCGACGCACTCCTTCTTAGTTAGGAAGGCTCTCCGCGGCTGGCAGCGCCTGGAGGGTCGCAGACAGGATAAAAGGCACCCGATTGGGTTGGACAGATTGTCCTTACTACTAGCGAAACTGGATGAGACATGTTCCTCGCCCAGTGAAGTAATACTGTTCCGAGCGGCTTTCGCATTGGCATTCTATGGGGCCATGCGGGTAAGTGAACTAGTGGCGAAGAATAAGAAGGATGTGGAGGGAGGTCTACGCAGGGATCACGTCCAAGTAAGGGGCGATTCTCTGCTGATCTCGATAGCCAGGTCAAAAACAGACCAGGAGGCTTTGGGAAGTAGTGTGGTGCTGCAGCGCGCCCGGGGGAACCCCGGTTGTCAGGTACGGTATTTGGAGGCCTACATGGAACAGAGGTTGACAACATGGGGGGACCCTGCTTAGACACGAGGACGGCACCCCGTTGACAAGATTTCAATTTCGGAGGGTGCTGGCAATTACGATTGCAGCGGCGGGCTTGAACCCGTGTGATTTTGGGACCCACTCATTCAGAATAGGGGCCGCTACGGAGGCTACGGCTCGGGGTCTGCATACGGAGGAGGTGAAACAGTTAGGCCGTTGGTCCTCGAATTGTTTCAAGAGGTGTGTGCGCTTGCACATGTTGTAAAAGACTGATGAAATGCACTCACGCTTGTTGTCTTTTGTTTGGATTACAGTTTCGCAAGCCTGTAAGGCGGGGCGGAAATTGGGATCGGCCCAACACCAGCTGACCAGCGGGAAGGGATCATCGACTGGAGATCAAGTGGTCTGGGTCGTGGGCCACTCATACGTGAGGCGTGCCGGGGACATATTCAAGGCAGGTGACGCGATTCACGCATCTGAGGATTATGGGTTCAGAGTGTCCTTCCACGGGAGGGGAGGCCTCTGTGTTGACCAATTGCAAAATTTTGTGGAGGAACTCTTAGGGCGGCACAGGTCACCGCCATCTGTAATCATAGTGCATGTGGGAGGCAATGACTGGGTGAGACTGGGAAGACGGGTGTTAGTTGAGCACATATTGTCAGCAGTCAGTTGGTTGGCCAAGAGGCTCCCTGGGTGTACGATCGCCTGGTCCCACATGATTCCCAGAAGAATATGGCGGGGGGGGTTTGTCTGTGTCAGCATTGAACCACTCGGTAAAGAGGGTCAACAACAAGTTTGAGAAGCTGTTTCGCTCCGCTCATCTCCAAAGCATTCCCCAAGGGTGTATTCGGGGGGATCACTATTATTTGAATGATGGGGTGCATCTGTCCAGGGCTGGGAATGACTTACTCATAGGAGACTTCGTAGCATGGCTAGTGGGATTGAGGAGACATGACCTTTAGGAGGTGTGGGGGGGCCGAATAGTCGGTCAACTATCCGGCCTGTGGCGGTAAGGTCATGATCGGTGAGCAGTGATATCAAGGTCCCTAGGGGGGGCGCCACCCACTACGGATGGGTCACCCAGGGGGAGACGGCCATAGGCCCCTCCCAGGGGGAGACGGCTATATGCCCCTCCCACAAATTGCCCGGGGGCCGGATATCCGCTCCGGCGGAAGAGAGTGTGGGGAAGGGGGGGGGGGAGTCCACGCTGTCCTTCTTACGGATACCTCGCACGGGAACTCGGACGACCTTAAGATGGGGTCGAGTGAAAGGGGGCCCCCACGACAAGGGAAGTTACAGTTGGCTGCGAGGGTAAATTCCTCTGCGCATGCGCCACTCACACCGTGAGGGCGGGAATTTGGTAATAGGGATCTGACACCGGTTAAGACCTTGCCATTGGCCCTTAATGCTAGGTTGTACAAATTCAGAATGTTATGCATTGTCAGGATGCTAGACTCGGCTAGGAAACCATTGTATTAGAGATTTGTTAAGGTTAGCCTAAAAACTTGTCTTTATCAAAATGTAATTGAAGTTGAATTTGTACATGATTCATGAAACGTTTTAATTTAAAGTTTTAAATTTTGTTTCATATTTTTAATAAATACGGCCGGGGGGGTCGTGAGGCCCCCCCCCCTTCCAAAAGTTCAAACCTGTGTCTGTCTCCTCCCATGGGGAATTGGTGTTGGGAGGGGTGGCGGGCATCCCGGCCCATATGGAAAGGGGAGACCACTCGGTCCCCCCGAACGTATGGATGGGTGCCCCGATCCCCCGGGACCATTGTGGGCGGGGGCGTGACCCGGCTGGTATGCCCGAAGCGGCATAGCCGGAGCACGCCCCTCCCGCCCAGAAGAGGTTGGCCTAGACACCCGCCCGGAAGTCCGTGCACGGATGGGCGTACCTTAGGCGGCCCCCCGCCCTCCCGCAGATGGATAAATAGCGCAGGAATACAACGAAGCTTCCTCTTGTTCCTCTGCTCTCAAGGCTGCACCACTCGTCGCTCGTGAGCCCTCTAGGGAACAAGCTGCACTTTTTTGCCCACCCACCAGCCCCTGGTTGCAAAGTTTGTAGAATAAAGTAATTTTCTCGTTGATTGTTTGAATATAATAAAAAGATACAGTAAATTTCGCATCGTGAGTATATGCCTTAGATTGAATATTTGTTTGTAGGCCTTTTTTCTTGGTAGAAACGTAAAGGAATGGATTCAATAAAAATTGTGTTTTGTGCTTTAGGACTTTTATCCCTTTGTAGCAAAGTCAAAGTCGGTGAATTGTCAAGCTGTTACAGATTTAGGCGTAATGAGAATTTGCCTAGCCTTGGTGCTGGTAAGTTCCAATTCTATTAAGGACTCGGAGGCGAGGATTATGCCTTACTTTCTTCACTCTATTTCTCACAGCAGCAAGAAAAACATGTAAAAACTACTTTTCCCATGAACACCAGGGAAAAAACAGGAAATTGAACAGTAAGTCCTTTGTCAGTCTCTATGCACCGGCAGCAACCATCATGCCTTGCATCCACTTCCTCTTCCTTTTTCTTCGCGCGAAGCACTCTGTCCGGTAACTTCACACATCCTGTTTTTGTCCATCATTCCCTGGAAGAAAAGCCCAGAGTCAGAATCCGACCTCACGAAACATCAGGTACGTAGCATAAATGCAGACAGAACTGTACCGTTAATAACCTCATGAAAAAAACGTAAATAGATTACTTACAGTCTGTACGGGGAGGGTCCACTTCGAGGAAGTCCCTGGGGGGGATAATCCTCGCCTCCGAGTCCTTAATAGAATTGGAACTTACCAGCACCAAGGCTAGGCAAATTCTCATTCTATGGCAGGACCCGAGGCTTCAGATTATGCCAGTTCAAAGCTTATCGACCACAAGCCGAGCCACCTCTGTTACTGGCTTAAAATAGAACCTCTTGAAGGTGGAGTCCGAGGACCAATCCGCGGCCCTTATCAGGTCCTCCAACCAAGCCCCCAGCGCAAAGGCTTTCGAGGCCATAGCTCCTCTAGTCGAATGAGCACCAAACTTCTTTGTATCAATCCCCGCCTCCTGCATCACCCAACGCACCCATCTGGCGATGGTCGGGGAAGAAACAGCCTTGTACGGTTTTCGTAGAGCAATCAGCAGTTGTCTCTCACCCAGAGGGCGAGTATCATCAGTCATATCCTCATATGCACGGAGGCACTGCACTACACACAGCTTTGGGGAATCCGGGAAAGCCGGGTATGAAATAACCCTCGTAAGGGTCTTAGTTCTCCTGCTCACTGGTCCGCGCTGTAATATCGAGCGCACGCACGTCAGATACTCTTCTGCAGGAAATCAGACACAATAGCATTGCTAGTTTAGCAGTAAGCTCTTTGCGAGACAAAAACCTATTCGGCTGCCAGGAAAGAAACAAGTTCAGAACCCTGTTGACGTCCCAGAGGACTGAATACCTCGGTTCGGGGGGCAGCGAGAGGCGAACCCCTCGTAACAG
Organism: Lissotriton vulgaris; assembly: GCF_964263255.1. Taxonomy (NCBI): domain Eukaryota; kingdom Metazoa; phylum Chordata; class Amphibia; order Caudata; family Salamandridae; genus Lissotriton; species Lissotriton vulgaris. Next base: position 2,052,298,500 of record NC_141691.1, on the reverse strand, counting down.
TCTGCAAACCAAAGGGTGCTCCCCAATCGGGGAACCCTGAACCAGGTCATGACCTGCCGAAATGGCCGAGCGGAAGGTATTGATAGACCTATAGGCCAAACCCTCTTCCGCCAAGTCGGCAAGGAAATTAAGGACATGGACTACATCCGTCCCCACAGGATCGAGACCCCGTCGCACACACCAGCGACGCCACCTGTGCCATGCTGATCGGTATCTCTTGGCGGTGCTGTCCGCCCATGCCTTTGAGAGCAGATTCTCTGCCTTTCCCGAAAGGCCTGGGAGAGACCAGCGACGCCGGAGATCCGCCATGCCATCAGCCTCAGTGAACCTTCCGGAACAAACCTGTGGGGATTCCCGTCCGGGTTCAGGAGAATGTGAGGAGAGTGGGGGAGTAGGATTGGAAAATCCCAAGAAAGGTCCAGAAGAACCGGAAACCAAACTTGAGACCTCCAACAAGGCGTGATCATCACCACCTGTGCTGACTGACGGCGCAGTAACGCCGACACCCTCGTGATCATTGAGAACGGAGGGAACACATAGCCCTGCTTGCTCAACCAGTCTTGGGATACGCACCTGTCGCCTCTGCCGACGGGTCCGGGCGCCAACTGAAATATCTCGGCAACTGATGGTCCAGCCGCGAGGCGAACAGATCCACTGAAAACGGACCCCACCGGTCCATCAATTGGGAAAACACCCCCGGATCCAGCTTCCAAACGCTGGCATCCAGGAGGTGCCGGGAGTGCCAATCGGCTACCTCGTTCTGACGGCCCGGCAAATATTCCGCCGTGACCGAGACCTGATGATCCAGGCAAAAGTGCCAAAAATCCTGCGCGAGATCCGCTAGCATCTTGGATCTGGTGCCACCCAGATGGTTGATATATCGGACCGCAGACACGTTGTCCATCCGTAGAAGGACACACGATTGCACTCGCTCCTTGGTCCAGCACTGGACCGCAAAGGATCCTGCCAGCAATTCCAAGCAGTTGATGTGTAAAGACTGCTCGAGGGCAGACCAGGCGCCACCTGTGGAGAAGTCCCCGCACCTGGCCCCCCAACCTGCGCGACTGGCGTCCGACTCTATCACAATGTCGGGGGCGGACCCAAATATGGCACGACCATTGCAGGCCTCCATGTGCATCAGCCACCAGCGCATTTCGTCCCTCACGTCCGCTGACAGCGGAATCAGCTGCGAGTACGTGAGACCCTGCCTGAGGTGGTACGCTTTCAACCGTTGCATCGCCCGGTAGTGAAGCGGCCCCGGGAAGATGGCCTGAATCGAAGATGACAACAGGCCCACGATTCGTGCTAGGTGACGCAACGAGATCATTGACTTCGCCAGGGTCTGGCGCAACTCGTGGCAAATTTTGGACATTTTCCGTGCGGGGAGACTCAAGGATGCAGAGACTGAGTCTATGCTGAACCCGAGAAAGTTTGCGCACTGAGCTGGGACCAGGAGGGATTTCTTCTTGTTTATTACAAATCCCAGACCTTGCAACAGGTCCACCGCAAACTGCAACTGGGCCGTCAAGTGCCTTGAACACTGGTCCATTAAAAGCATATCGTGCAAGTACACTATCAGTCTGACCCCGCGCGCCCCCAAGGCTTCTACCTCGGGGTGGAGTACCTTTGTGAAACACCACGGCGCGGAAGAGAGCCCGAAGGGCAGCGTGGTGAACTCGTACACCTGTCCGTCCCACTTGAATTGGAGGAAGCGACGGTGCGGAGGGAAAATCGGGACCGCCAGGTAGGCGTCCTTCAAATCGAGCCGGGCCATCCAGTCGGCCGGCCGCAGCACATCCCGCAGGAGGTGGATTCCCTCCATCTTGAAATGGTGGTAAACCAGCCACTCTTTGAACTCCTTGAGATTGATAACCGGACGGCGGCCTCCATCTACTTTGTCGACTAAGAAGATATTGCTGAGGAAGCCGTCCGGGTGCTCGAACGCGCGGCAAATCACCCCTTTGTGAAGGAGGGCGGAAACCTCGTCGCGCACCAATGCCGCATCGCGCTGTGAAAATGCAATGGGGCGCGGACGCTGGGGCTGCCGAGGACGGCCATGGAACTCCAGTTGGAAGCCCTGAACCGTCTGTAGTACCCAGGCGTCCTTTGTAAGGGAAAGCCACGCTGGGAAGAACTGCGCCAGGCGACCTCCTACTCGTAAAGTCGCAGAGGGCAGGACACTCACCTCTTCCACCTTGCTGTTGGCCTCGATAGACACCACGTCCTCGGAATTTCTGACCTCTGGTGGGGTAAAAGTTATTGTATCTGGAGTTATGCTCCTGACCATGTCTGCGTCCGGAGCCTTGCCCTCTATCGGAGGGAGCACCCCGACCGAACGAGCGGCCCCTGCCTCGTCCGGCCCCTTCAAAAACCCGAGGGGCAAACACCTTTTTTATATTTGACTGGGCCCGGCCAGTGACGTAAACGTAGCAGCGAATTTGCCCAGCTCCTTGATAAAAGGATCACCAAATAAGCCGCCCTGCACCACAGCGCCCGCCTCCGATGAGGCGAGGTCACCCAGCTTGGGGTCGATTTTGATGAGCAGTGACCTCCTCCTCTCAGTAGAGAGGGCGCAGTTGGCGTTGCCTAGGAAAACTATGGCACGTTGTGCCCAATTGGACAGGATTTCCGGAGAAATGGCGTCCCCCGACACCTTAGCCTCCTCTGCCATGTCGAGGATTTTGGTCATGGGGCCCACTGCGTCAAGCAGTTTGTCCTGGCACGTGCGCCAGGACCGATCAATGCCCTTCCGGGGATCTTTGACAAATTTAGCGAGAAACGTGGCCATCTTAGGGTCAATATCTGGGGTCATTGCCACTTTTCCCTCCAGAGAAGGTCTGGGACACTCCGCCCTAAGGCGGCTGCGAGAGTCTTTGTCCACCGGTTTACGGAGACGGTTCGCCACATACGAGGCCACCTTGTCCCTCGGCACCCATTCGGAGGATCGTGGGTGGACGATATCATCCGGATCCAACATATCCGAAGGGCCCGTGGACGTGGATGGCTGGGACGGGAGCCACGACCTAGAAGAGCAGGCTTCCTCCTCCGAGTCCGGAGAATCGTCATCCTGCCGTGGCTCTGGGGACATAGTACGGGGAGTAGCGGGTGAGACAACTACCTGCGGGGCAGGAACGGGTAGGTGTTCCTCAAGCGCCTTGAAGGCGTGCCTGACCTTGTCGAAGGCTACTGGATCAATCCCCTCAATGCAAGCCTTCTTAGGCGGGGGGGGGAACCGCTGACAGGGAAGGATCCGAGACCGGGGTAGGCGCCGGAATGAGGGCCGCAATTTTCGAGTACGCCTCATCCAAACGCGCCGTAAGGCGCTGTTCTAGCAGTACTATTGCTTGATCCACTGCTTTATAGATGGAATCATCCACCGCCTGGTAAAAATCATCATCCCAGGAGGTATAATTCAGAGGGTCTTCCTCTGGGTACTGGCCTGACTCCCCCAACATGATGAGGTAAGTTGGGCTCAACAGGAGGGAGGTACAGCGCAGCCAATTGACAAGACCCCTGAGGGCACAATATGGATCTGGGCAACCCAGAGGATATGGTGGCACAGAGGCACAAATTTCGGGGCTAGCCCAGGGAACGCACAGCCCTCTGTGTACCAGGGCGCTACCCAGTCAAGCGTTCCCAAGCGCTGCGCACCAGCGCCAATTACGACCCAGTCAGGGTGTTCAACGGTCCATATACAACCCACCCGGGGCGTCAGTGTGAGGGAGAACCTAATTTCGACCCCGCAGGGTGTCAACACCAGGTAGCCAGGGACAGCGCTGAAGCTGTAGAAAAACGCGGTAAAAAACGCGTTTAAAACGCGAATTATAGTGCGCCTAGCACAGAGAAAGCACTGCCCCCTAGCGATGCTCGGAGCGCACCGCACTCTGCTGGGGCTGCAAATCGCGTAAGGAGCGCAAAAGCGTCCCGCGATGGCAAGGGGACCTGTAGGGGTCGCAAAACACCAGCGCTATCAACAAAGCTACGCGCTGCCCACAGAAAGCCCCCAAAACCCAGGAGAGAAGACAAAAAAACACTTAACTTGCTGGTGAGCAGCGAAGAAAGAGGAAGAGGAAGTGGATGCAAGGCATGATGGTTGCTGCGGGTGCATAGAGACTGACAAAGGACTTACTGTTCAATTTCCTGTTTTTTCCCTGGTGTTCATGGGAAAAGTAGTTTTTACATGTTTTTCTTGCTGCTGTGAGAAATAAAGTGAAGAAAGTAAGGCATAATCTGAAGCCTCCGGTCCTGCCATAGAATTTTCTTTCCTTAGTAGGTAAAACTGTTGTATTTATTTTTTGGTCGGGCGGTAAGGTCATGATCGGTGAGCAGTGATTTCAAGGTCCCTAGGGGGGGCGCCACCCATTATGGATGGGAGCGCCCGGGGGGAGGCGGCCATTGGCCCCTCCCACGGGGGAGCGGCACCCACTACGGATGGGTCGCCCAGGGGGAGACGGCCATAGGCCCCTTCCAGGGGGAGACGGCTATATGCCCCTCCCACGAATTTCCCGGGGGCCGGATATCCGCTCCGGCAGAAGAGAGTGTGGGGAAGGGGGGGAGTTCACGCTGTCCTTCTTACGGATACCTCGCACGGGAACTCGGACGACCTTAAGATGGCGTAGAGTGAAAGGGGGCCCCCAAGACAAGGGAAGTTACAGTTGGCTGCGAGGGTAAAGTCCTCTGCGCATGCGCCACTCACACCGTGAGGGCGGGACTTTGGTAATAGGGATCTGACACCGGTTAAGACCTTGCCGTTGGCCCTTAATGCTAGGTTGTACAAATTCAGAATGTTATGCATTGTCAGGATGCTAGACTCGGCTAGGAAACCTTTGTATTAGAGATTTGTTAAGGTTAGCCTAAAAACTTGTCTTCATCAAAATGTAATTGAAGTTGAATTTGTACATGATTCATGAAACGTTTTAATTTAAAGTTTTAAATTTTGTTTCATATTTTTAATAAATACGGCCGGGGGGGTCGTGAGGCCCCCCCGCCTTCCAAAAGTTCAAACCTGTGTCTGTCTCCTCCCATGGGAAATTGGTGTTGGGAGGGGTGGTGGGCATCCTGCCCATAATGCTGTGTGTGTGACGCGGTATAAATTACCAGACTTTGCAGATAGCCAGAGTGAGTCAGAAGAAAGAAATCTTGCCCACGCACAGCCATTGCTCCAACAAAACTTATAGGTTAATTCACAATACCCACAGGAGGTTTTAATTAATTCTCTGGAGGACTTGACTCAGCAAGAGATTAATGGCATTTTAGACAGTTTTCAATAGAAACCAGGGAAGAGTTTGCTAATGTGGACTGTGCAATAGTTTGATTTAGGAGCCTATGAAGTGATGTTTTATTGAGGAAAAGCAGAAAAGTTTTGTACGCTTAGCATCGACTCCACGGTCCAGGAACATTTTAGGAATTATAAAGAACATAACCAGATCTGTCATTCTTATGTATTAGGAGAAACTTTAGAAGCATTGAATCTGAACTGCTGAACTGTTGATATATTTGTACTTGTAAAATGTTTAAATATTTCATTAGTTTTTAGTTATTCAAAAGCATCTTTTGCAGTTTGAGACAGTACCCATATGTTAGAATGGGCCTGCCATTTTGGTCGGCATACTCATTGATTTCTGGAGGGGGGCCATAAATAAGCAGTCTGACGCTACCGTGCAGCGATGCCATTCTTATGTACCTTTTTAAATATTTAATTCATTTACAGCTATTCAAATGCATCTTTTGCACTTCGAGACAGTACCTGTTAGAATGGGTCTGCCATTTTGGTCAGTATACTAATTGTTTTTCGGAGGGGGGCCATAAATGAGCAGCCTCAAACCACTGCGCCAAAGGAGTGCCTAAGGCAAGCCCGCCTACACCCGGATCACACCGAGGGTCAGAACCCCTGGCCCTTTTTGCCCCAGAAAAAAAGGCCAGTGTTATGATATTCCAGCCAAGAGCTTCTTGCACTAGACTAAAAGGTGTGTTACATTAAAGCCAGATTAACGTCTAAATTTGATGAAATGCCTCAACTGCACGCTGACTCTTGCTCAATGTAAGAATACCGAGCTAGGTTATAAACTCACATTGCAGGATAATGTTTTCAAATGCTCATTGTTAAATGCCAGGTCGTTAATTAAACATAAAACTGAGTTTGCTGATATTTATTGAGTTGATATAATTTTCATCTCAGAAACATGGGCAGATAAGACATCTAGGCCAGAACAAGTACAAGCTATACCACCCGGCTACAAAATGGTACAAGTAAATAGACAAATAAAGAGAGGAGAAGGGCAGGCTAATATTACTTGGGATCAGTTTGTTAGATGGTACTTACCAGGCACAGATAGCATAACTTGCGAAAAAGTCTCCTTTCACAATGAAATAACAAAAAATAACTCATTCAGAGGGATATTACTTTACCGTCCCACTTGACCTAGACCAATTTTCTATCAAATGTTAGTTCACTGATAGAGCACAGTATCAAAATGTCCGATGTTTCAGTGCAGGGTGGCTTTACCTTTCATCATGAGAATATGGAGGATAATGATACTATCTTACTAGCAGAAACCATGAGTTTGGGGTTGCAACAAAGAGCTAGTTATTAGCCACACACTCGGCGGGACATACACTGGATGGGATATTTTCCAACAGTCCTGATCTGAAGATAACAAATATTTTCCCTTTGGTGTGGCCAGATCATAAAGCAGTGATGTTCTCCATCACCTTACCACAGCCACAAACAAAGTCAATCCCAAATCTGCAAGCTTTAAAAAGTAGTACATGGCAAAAGATTAGAGCCTCAGATCTTGCTGTAACCTTAGCAGAAACTGTATTAGAAGCTAACCTTGATCTAATGCAAAATCTAGAGACCACTACACAGAGGTATATAACCTGGATAATAAAAGCAATGGATACCCTTGCACCAGAAAAGGTTTTTATCAATCGTTGTAAAACCTCCTCTGAACCCTGGTTCTCTGATTGCCTGACTACTCAGAAACAATTATGTAGGAAATTGGAGCAAGTTAGGAGATCCAAATATGACTCTCTTGATAGAGAGACTATAAAAAGTTGAGTGCAGAATACAAAAAATGTATTTTAAAAGAAAAATCAAAATACTTTACAGACAAGATCCTTCAACAGATATTTTAGCAAAGGAACTCTTCAGCACAGTAAAATAAACTATCAAACATATTTGCATCAAATATTAGTAATTTTAATTGCATTTTATGCAACAATCTTGCAAATTGTTTTCAGAAAAAAGTAAAAGATGTTTTTGATTTTTTCACATTAAATAACTAAGGGATGTTTAAGCGCCGCTGAACAAACTTCCAAAAACCATCTCTGATAGTTTTCCTTTGTTAAATAAAGAACAAGTTCTAAACTTATTTGAGTCCATTAAATTGGGTCCCCCACTTGATCCATGCCCTCCAAAATTGCCCATTTGGCCCCTGTGATCTTTGGCACTCAACTGACCAAGATCTTAAATGAAGTTATTAGTACTGGTTATATACCCTCTGAATGGAAGACTGCGTCTATCCTACCTTTGTTAGAAAAGAATGACCTCGAACCCCAGGAACCGAGCAGCTACAGGCCAATCTCTATACTGCCTTTTCCAGCTAGGTTACTAACAAGGGCCTTGAACATGGAACTCGTCTCATGTATTGACAATAATAATCGTTTGGATTGCACCCAATATGGCTTTAGAAAGGCACACGATTCAGATAAGAGGCTGGTGATGAACATAGTGTCTGAATTAAGCAGACCACTCTTACCCAGTCCAAAGATCAGGGCTTGATCCATCACCGTTATTTAGCTCACTGCACCATCCCAGCTCAGAACCTGGCTATATGCAAATTAGTCTGTCCCTGGCCCAGTGCATCATGGGAACAGGGCAGACCAAACTACCAAGCCAATTCTTCACCAGAAAGGAGAAAAGCTTCCTGGGACCGGTTTCTGGCATTTCAGCCGTCGTCGAACCCCAGGAACCGAGCAGCTACAGGCCAATCTCTATACTGCCTTTTCCAGCTAGGTTACTAACAAGGGCCTTGAACATGGAACTCGTCTCATGTATTGACAATAATAATCGTTTGGATTGCACCTAATATGGCTTTAGAAAGGCACATAGCACAGAAACTGCATTGCTAGCCACATCGGAAGAACTTAGATTCATTCTCGATGGCGGAGGTCGAGCTGCACGATATTGGTGGATGTCTCGGCGGCCTTTGAAGCGGTCAACCATACCATCTTAATCTTTTCATCATCATCCGAACTAAATCCCTTCAAAAACTACAGATGCTGCAGAATGCCTCTTCCTGGCTTCTAACAGGGATTCCAAAAATATCAATCAGCATCACAGGTCTTGATCAAATTACATTGGCTCCTGGTTGCAAGACGATTGGAATTTAAGGCTCTTTGTATTGCATTTAAAGCACTGTTGGACCTCATTACCTTCCTTAAACATTTGTCAGAGGATGCTTAGATCCCCAGATGCAAAGCTCTTACTATTATCAAGGGTTAAACGTGCCACATGGGGGACGTGGGAGTTTTGTCCTGAGAACCGCCAAGCTAGGAAACACTCTTCCTATCAACCTAAGGAAATGCCCAGATTTTCTAATGTTTCAGAAATTAATAAAGACCTGGCTCTTTAATCAAGAGTTATCATACTTCTGTTCTATTTCTCCACTGATTAGTATGGCAGTGGCGCCAAGACGCCTCAGGTAATTTGCACGCTACATACAACTAAAAATCAAATCAACCTGTCCCAATTAGCGGTTGCTGGGTTTAGTCACGAGTATCTTATAGAGTCAGACTGGCTAGTGAATGATAAACGTTGGTTTACATTGAGAGATGCTATGCAGTCACTTAAGGAAGAAATTGTGAGAAATTCGATTTTTAAGCATAGTTCTGAGTAGGCAGCGCACATGCAATGTGCTTTTGAATTGACAAAATATGCTATACAATATGCTTTTGATGTGTGGCCAATACAGGAAAGAGATATTAAGTTATATGTGACAATCCGGGGGAAGTGTACCATTTGGAGTATGTGTCAAAAACAGAGAAAGAAGAAGGTGCTCCGGGGATTTTGGGCTAAAACATTGCCAGATGTTGGGGAGTAGTATACAGATGCTGGCAAGTGGTAGACAGATGCTGGAGAGTGATATACTCTCTTTGAAAAACAGTTGATGATGTGTTACAGTGCTCTGATAGACACTGGGCAAATGACAATAGGGCATAATGTCATTTTTTGAGACTTGCAATTCCTCTAATGCAATGGGCGATGAGTTCCTCTAAGTCACACAGAACAGGGCATGCTCAATAAGCAAATGTGATCAAATGGAAGTGGTGCACACAGGCAGAAACTACAGTGTTGCATGAACAGGTGGTGCAGGTCCCAGTGGAAAATACAGAGGTGTTACAGGATGTGTCTGACAATAAACCCACAATCTTAGTGGCAGAGGTAATAACGCAGGATTCTGATTTGTTGGGAATGGCTTAGAGGGCATACCAAAAATGTGGACAAATGGGAAAGAAAGCCACTAACAGGTGGGAAGAGAATAAAGGGATGCAACTTCCCCATACATTTGATTTCAACTATGAATCCTATTTGTCAGCATGCACAACACAGACCAGTCTCACTGGTGGTGAGGGGCCAGTTGGAGAGAGGACAATTACCAGCACAGTATGTCAGATTGTGCCTATTCCAAATAGTCGAGGGTGTACTTATTCAGCAGTGTATGGAGGGTTAGTCAGGAAGGGAACTGGCCCAGCCCTTCTTACTGTGCGAGGGGAAGGAGGGTTTGACTCCACTACCAAGAACCCAAAGGCAAAAGTGTGGGTAGAATCCTCAAATCATTTCACAGAACCAGCAGAGATCATTGCAGACGGAAAAGATAAAACTTTGACATCAGATCCAAGGCAGAAAAAGGAGAACATGTGCTTTCTAAAAGATTTTGCTTTCAAGAATATTTGTACGTGTTTCTTTCATAGATCATACTGCGAAGTGTTGGTGCACTGGATGTCCCGCCATGAGTGTGGTTGCCTGTGTCTGAGTGGGGCCTTGAGGGACCTGGAGCCCCCAACCCCGAAATGATCACCTCACAGCCCAGACTCATGCCTTTGCTGACGCCCTTCACTGAACCGAGATGATAGAGCACAGACTGTTTTAAACAGGTCATTTTCAATGTGCTCAAATGAGACTACCCCTAAAAATGGAATAGAAGTCCAGCTTGATGAAAGTGGTGATTCCAAACATATTATTAAATCACAGATGTGAACGGATATCATTTTAACTATAATAGGAGGGCCGTGTACATTCATGCTGTTAAGGCTGATAATGCTTCCATTAAATCTAGCATTGCATACCCAGCGTACAAGAGAAAAGGTTCAGCTTGATGAAGATCGTGTTTTATTATTTTTAGATTAATTTATTGTCTTGGACAGAATATATAAGTTTAGCTGCTGCTATAGTAGAAGTTTCAGGATTAGCCATTTATATCACTAGGAGCAGTAATAAGTTAACCCCTTCGATGCTGGTGACAAAGCCAGCTCGTCATGGGCGTTACCTGCGCTGCGTGCATGACGAGCTGGCTTTGTCACGTAACGTGCGATTTTCAAATTCTCAGAGCGCAGCGGGAAAACCCGCTAGCGCGCATGCGGTTAACATATCTGATTCTATTTGTGCATTCAACACATTTATTTTTGTTGCTGAGTTATTATTAGATATACAGGAGTTATTTTAGGTGAAATAATCATAGTAATAAGTGTTATGATTTTATTATGTCACTGTTTTAATGTGTGCTTAATTGTATATTCATGCCTTCACTGAAAAACTTGATTTTAGATATCTATGTTCAGAGAGCCCAACGTCAAGGAGTGGAGTGGAGTGCAATTTTATATGCATTCATATGCATTGTGAGATTGTGGTGATCTTTGACTGTGTGTTTTAGCTGACTCGATTTTGAATGTACAACATACTTTTTGTGCTCTTGCATAATTTCATTTTGTGTCTTCTTGCAGCTTCAGAATAGGATGTGGCGCAGCGGCCAGGGCGACTGACTCCGGAATCTGGGGATCACAGTTCATTCCCCGGTGGCAGATTAGCCCAGCACCATGTGACTCTGGGCAATAGCTTGCTTAATCTTCCCGGTGACCCCCAGCGCCTAGAGGCCCTTACGGGTGATTGTTTCGCGCTTTACAAATGTGGATTATTATTATTTACTTTCTTCTCAGCAGAGAGCAGAACAGCCTTGCTGGAACAGAATGTGTGGGATGCGTGTTTAAAAGCGTGAGAGAGGAATGTACTTCACTATCTCAGAGTCAAAATACAGAAGTTCGGCCGGCTTCCTTCTTGACCTTGGAACAGATTTGTACGGTCAGCTTTGGTTTTGCAAAGACTGGAAGTTTTGGCACTCATACAGAAGCTCACTCGTGAGGTAGACGCACCGTCACGGGGGAATGTGTTGCTGTCCCTTGAGACTTCTGGATGACTGAAGGGCTTCCCAGTCAGGCTGACCAGAATCTTGTATGAGCAACACGTTTTATTGCTCTGTGATGTTTTCATGTTGTGCTCTTTATAATTGATTATTTCATTTGACAGTGTTTATTTCTGGCATTTAACAGTGCTTGTTTCTTGCATTGGACGTCCATTATTATCTGCTTTTGACTTGTGAATGTTCCATTATTATCTGCTTATGTTTTGCTTCGTTGCATTTGACTTGTGAATGTTTGATTATTATATGCTTGTGTTTTATCTCAAGCACATGTTTTTCCTGCTGTATCAAGTACCTCATCTTGAAAGTGCTGATTTTTTTTTATTTGGGAGTGTAAAGCAAGAAAGGGACAGCACTGAATCCCTGAACAGCCGACAACATAACCTGAGAACTACAGTAATTAATGGGGGGGGGGGTTGCTTAGCAGACACAGGGGAAGATGTTTCTGGGTGTTTCGCCTTCCGGGATCCCCTGGCTTGTGTTAGGGGCGGTTGGGGTTGTGTTGGTGGTGCCAGACAATGGGTACACATATTTTACACCAGGAAGACACTGGGACATCAAACGCCACAATGGTGCCCCCTCACCTACTTTTTTCCAACTCAGAAATGCTTAAAAGGTTTCCAGACACCTATTAGTCTAGGTATTGTTCTAAAATGTTGCAGATAGCTTCTGCTGCAGGCTGATGGCCTTGAAGGTGAGTGGGATTGTTTCAGTGGAGAGGATATGTCAAATAGGTTTTATAGGAACAGAATAGATTATGGGGGGCAGGAGAGGATAGGTGAGACCCATAGTGACACTACTTGGGGATTGGATAAGAGCCGATTAGGCACACACATGTATACTTAACATCTTCCAAGCATTAGACGCGTGGGAGCTGTCCGACGCATAAGTGCCCATGTGCGTCCGACGGCTCCTGCGCGTTCGACGCCATGGCACAGGGAATCCCTCTGGTACGGGCACCAGAGGGATTTCCTTTTCCTCCCAACAGCCTCTGTAGTTGGGGAAGAGCTTCCCAGCTCCCAAGGCTGTATTTTAGGTCTCCCTGAAAAGACGATCAGAGCACACGTCGCACTTACGTCATTTCAGTGAAACTGAAATGAGCCAAGAGGCTCATTTCAGTTTCACTTTCTATGTGGTCAGGGGTCTATCTCAGCCCCCTGAGCACGTAGAAAGTCAGGAGTGGTATTGGTGGAAAGGGGAGTTGATCCACTAGGCACAATGGAGGGGGATGCTTCGTAGCTGCCAGTCGACCGGTGCACGCGTTTTGTGCACTTCAGGAATCGAGCTGCTGCTCGTTTTTAAAATAACCTTGTTTTGTATTTTAGTTCTGTTTAGTTAATTCTTCCCTGCTTTTAATTGCGCTGACAGCGCCTGGCCCTTACCTGCACTCTAACTTGAGGGAAACACACCGCTGTTTGGCGGGTCCGCTTCCCGGCGTAATTCCGATTTGCAGCGCCATCTTGGGTGTGGATGGTGCCGAGTCTTAGCGCTGAATGGTAGGCATAGCGCTCTAGTCGCCAGTAGGACGCTAGGCGTGTACTTAAGGGAGTCATGCTGACGCGCAGCGGATACGCGCTGCGGGGACGCCAGACTGACGCCGGAGTTACGCCAGAGTTCAGCCCGTCTGCGCCCGTCCGCGCTGAGGACGGGCTGCAGGACGTGCTGGACCCTGGGACCCCCGACGTATCCATTTCCCCCTCCCTGGAGGATTTGTCTCGTAATCTGCTTTTATTGAGACCCCCTGCGCACTTCTGTCATCATAGGCTTAGACCGGAGATACTGCTTCAGGCGCGTGAGTGTCCTTCCTGTAAAATACCCTTTAATTTTTCTAGTCAGGCCTCTGGGCATTCTGCCCCCTCTGCGTCTGTCTGTCATTTCTCCCAATCCAAACAGGGCTTTTTGATCAACGCACGCTCTTTGATCAGACATGGGATTGAATTTCATGACTTTGTTAGCACGAAGCATCCGGACTGGGTCTTTGTTACTGAGACCTGGGCCTCTGACTCCTCTGGCCATGACCTTCTTTTGGCAATACCTGAAGGATACACCTTCCTGAGGTTAGATAGAGAACGTTGTAGAGGCGGTGGAATAGCTATTCTTTTTAAATCCACTCTCTCTTGCACCATAAAACCCCTATCGGTTCCTACCGACCCCTTTGAGGCCTTATATTTCTGTATTGTGCATACTCCTTCGAGCTCTTTTTCTGGTATTCTACTTTATAGGCCTCCCGGGTCCAGAGCTAACTTCTGCCCAGAACTCTTTAGAATTTTGGAACCCTATTTTGGTAGACCGCATCTTACCATTTTGGGGGATATCAATTTCCACCTAGAGGATATGGCCTCGAAAGATACCTCCTCCCTGCTTAATTCATTGGAGGCGTGCGACTTTGTCCAAAGAGTTCTCCACCCGACCCATAAGGCGGGTCACACCCTTGATGGGATTTTTTCTAACGACCCTAGATTAGATGTTGGAACGCCGGTACCGATTACATGGTCCGACCACCTAGCAGTCCCATTGTCCCTTGACATCCCCTGCTCTGATGCTGATTCGGGAACTGGTAAAAAATACTCTAAAAGGAACTTCAGAAATCTTACTAATGAGGCTCTTGCCCCTTATATTCTTAACATCAATATCACATCTCAGCGGAAGGTGGATGAGTCGGCCCAAGAACTCACTGATGCTATCACTAGAGCCGCAGATGAACTAGCCCCTCCTTCCTTGAAATCTGTAGCTCGACAGAAGCCAACTGCCCCTTGGTTCTCTACTGAGCTGAGGCTTCTCAGACAAAAATGTAGACAGAAGGAATGTGGATGGCGTAAATCCTGGGATCCCAAAGATCGAGAAGTCTATAAGAGCCTGTTACGAGAGTACAAAAATAGAGTGATTAAGGAAAAACAGGACTATTTTACCAACCTAACCTGTTCTCTAACATCCTCTAAAGAGCTCTTCAAAATAGTGGATTCACTGTGCTCTCTTCAGGTACCAGACCCTGTGGTCGCTTCACAGGAGCTATGCAACAATATATCAGATTTCTTCTACAAAAAAATAGATGATATCTACATAGCTCTACAATCACAGAGGAACTCCCTGAGTTCTGAGGACTCTTCTCGAATTAAACTGCTCGAATCTTGGAATAGAGACCCCCCCCCAGTCCCTTAAACATTTCCCTGCTCTTTCTTTGGAGGGACTTAATAGCCTGTTGGACAAAACGAAATCGTCTTCCCCATTAGATCCAGTCCCCTTGAAACAACTAAAGAACTGTAGGGATATCATTCTTACCCCGATGCTGGAAGTAATGAATGGAGCCTTGGAACAAGGCATTTTTCCATCACTTTGGAAGAAAGCCATTGTAAAGCCGCTGCTGAAAAAGACCACCTTAGACCCAGGAGTATTGAAGAACTTCAGACCCATCTCCCTTCTGCCGGCCCCTGCCAAGATGTTGGAGACCCACTTGAACCTTCATCTTTCTGACTTCCTCGATGCCTCAGGTTTCTTGGACGGGTCCCAACATGGCTTTAGAAAGCTGCATAGCACGGAGTCTGCCTTGACTAAGGTCATGGATAACATCCGCAGAAAAGTTGATTTGGGTCAAACCACCGTGCTGGTGCTGCTGAACCTTACAGCAGCATTCGACACCCTGTCTCCCCTTACTTTAACATCCAGGTTAAGGGAGGCAGGGGTAGAAGGACCGGCTCTCAGTCTCCTGAGCTCCTTCTTACATCAACGAGAGCAGCGTGTCATGCTAGGTGAGTACCTCTCCCCTGCTAAGTCTTTGCAATGTGGGGTGCCACAGGGGTCGGCATTGAGCCCGACCCTGTTCAATATCTACGTGGCCCCCCTTGCAAGACTAGTAAGAGCTCAGGGGATGGAGGTAGTGTCGTATGCCGACGACACGCAGATTATGGTATCCCTGACCCACTCTGTGAATGAAGCCGCGTCAAACTTTAGGGCCTGCATGCAACTTGTTGCAGAGTGGATGATTTCCAACTCCCTTAAGTTGAACGGGGACAAGACAGAGGTCCTGGTCTTTGGCAAAGATCAGGACATGTGGTCAGGTGAGTGGTGGCCTCCTTCTTTAGGCACCTGCCCCACACCTACACAATTTGCCAGGAACCTTGGTGTCATCTTTGACACCCAGCTCTCTATGGAGCTTCAGGTCAACAGAACGGTGGCTACCTGTTGGGGCGTCATCAGGACCCTGAAAAGGATTGTTCATTATCTTTCCCCACAGGCACGGAAACAGGTGGTGATCGCCCTTGTTGGTTCAAGGCTCGACTACTGTAATTCACTGTACGCCGGGGCCAACAAGGGCCTTCTGCAGCGCTTACAGGTCATACAAAATGCAGCAGCGAGGTTCGCCCTTGCCCTGCCTTGGCTGTCATCAATGACCTTGGCGAGAAAGAATCTCCATTGGCTCCCTATACCCTCAAGGATCACGTTTAAACTTTTATGTCTAACATATAAGGCTTTAAGTGCAGATTCGGATGACGCCCTTGGATCCCTATTAACTAGATATGTCCCGAACAGATGCCTACGCTCTAGCGAGCTCAATCAACTGGTAATCCCACGAGCCAAGAAGGCTAGATGGGGGAGCAAAGCTTTTTCCATTCTGGCACCTCAGATGTGGAATTCACTCCCCCTGGAGATCAAGTCACTGCCCTCTCTTGACCTCTTCAGGAAATCATTGAAAACTTGGCTTTTTATTAAAGCATACCAGTAAGCTCTGTTTCTGACTGCTGACAGCTAGTTATTTGATTTAGGCGCCTTGACGCCCATTGGGCATAGCTGCGCATTACAAATGCCATTTCAATTCAATTCAATGCGGCCCCTTGGGCAAGGGCCTTTGCTCCCCCAATTCTACAATGGGTAAATTCAGTCTTTCTCCCCCACTTCGGGGCAGAAAGCAGACTAGATACCAGAGATTTTTTTTCCTATTTTCATTAGGGGTGGGGGCTGCCCAATATGGGCATGCCTATGCCCCCACCCCTGCAAACTTACAATCTTACTGCCCCCGGGGGAAAACCCAGAAAGCCCACTAGACGCCAGGGTTTTTCCCCCCAATTCTATTAGGGGTGGGGGCTGCCCAAGATGGGCATGCCAAGGCCCCCTCCCACACACACAATTCCAGTCTTTCTGCCCCCTCTGTGAGGGGGTGGGGGATAAAAAGTACCCTAGAAGCCAGGAATTATTTTGTTTATAGGCCCGGAATGGGGGCAGCCCAGAAGGGGCATGCAAATGCCCCCAACCTACCCCCCCAAAGAAAACAAAAGACGTTCTGCCCCCCCCCCCCCCCAGGAGGCAGATAGGGGCAATAGCCCCATATCTCACCATGGGGGGGCAAAAAGACCACTAAGCGGCAGGGATTTCTTTTTTTATATACGTTGGGGTGGGGGCTGCCCAGAATGAGCATGACAATGCCCCCCCTCCCCCCAAAAAAATGCTACAGTCTTTCTGCCCGCCACTGCACCATAAACTATTCCAGTCTATGCCACCCTCCCGTAGACCACTACATTCTACGATATTCTACTGCATGCCACTCCACTATACACTTCTCTACAGCACTCAAGTGTACACCACTCACTTCTATGTCATTCCATTCTATGCTAGTCAATTGGATGTCACTCCACTCTACCTCACTCCATTGTACGTTATGCTATTCTATTCTTCTGTACACCACTCCACTGTACGCCACTCCACTCTACACTATAACACCTTGCGTAACTTCAACTGTTACTCCTCTACTGTGTGGTATTCCATTCTACTGCAAGACACACTGCTCTTTCTACGTGGAAGGCTGGGGAGAGGAGAGTAACTTTAAAGGGGTACATGTTTGCACTCTCCCTTCTAAATAACAAACACACAAAACAACATGCCCCTTTCTACAAGCTCTCATGTATGAGAGCTCCTCATCCCTTAGAAGGGGTGTGTATGAGCATATTGACAGGGATAAAATAGAGGGAGAAAACAGGTTTCCGGTTCACTATGGGGTCGTTTCAGGTCTGAAATATGTCAACCTATTTGGACTTGGGTCGCATAATGAAGCCTCATAGGTCCTATCATTTATTTTATTCATCTCCTTACCACCCTCCCAACAAAGTATAAATCTATCTTGGGTAGGTGACTGGAATTTTCACACTCTACCTGGATCCCTTCCACCACTCACTGGATCATCCCTGAACATTCCTTCAGCATACAACAAGGGCCCACGCCCACTAGAGGATTCGCTGGAGAGTGGGGGGATGGACAGTGATGAAGCATGACTCCCAGGGGAATGTGTGTGGCCATCCCATACATATTTTTACACATATCTTCTAGGTCTCATCACAGAATTAGGATTTTGAAATCATCTAGAACTGAGTGATTACCCATCTATAGGATGAGGATCTCTCATGCATGGGAGCTTGAAGGGGCATGTTTGCTATTTTATGTTTGTATTCCATTCTAGCCCTCTTCACTGTATGCCATTCCACTGTATGCTATTACACTATATCTCATCTCACAATCCACCCCTCCAGTCTAAACAACTTCTCTGTATGCACTCCACTCTACGTTACTACACTACATTATATGCTATTACACTCTATGCCACTCCACTGTACACTACTCCAGTCTATGCTACTCCACTCCACACTATTTGCCACTCCGCTATATGCTACTCCACTCTACATCACTCCAGTGTACTCTCCTTCACTCTATATAACTACTCTGCAAAACTCCGCAACACTCTATGCCACTTTACTAGACTCTACTCCACTCTATCCCTATACACTCCATTGTCCAAATTTGCACTCAACTCTATGCCTGTACACTCTATTGTACAACACTCTACTCCTCAACAGTTTATAACATTGTGTGATACAACACTCCACTCTACTGTATGAGAAGACACTCCAGTTTATAAAGTTCCTCGACTCTAAGGTACAGCATTTCAATGTATGCCACCCCACTCCAAGCTAATCCACTGTACCCTACTCCACTCTACCCCACTTCACTGTACAGCACTCCACTCTACGTTATTCCATTCTATGCCACTCCACTCCACTCTTTACACTCCACTGTATGCTACTCTACTTTACGGTAATCCACTTTATGCCACTCCGCTCAACTGTGTGACACTCTCCTCCACTTTATATAATTCCACTCTATAAAAATCTACCTCACTTCATGGTACTCTACGACATTCTACTCCACTCTATGCCTGTACACTCCAATGAAAAACACTCTATTCCACTATAAGACACTTTTTCTATATGACACGGCACTCTGCTGTACGAGACACCACCCCAATGTATAACAGTTTACTACCTATGCTACACCAGTACATGCCACTCAACTCTACGACATACCAATATACTGTATGGAATTTTACTCCACACTATGTTACTCTACTCCACTGAATGAGACTTTACCTCACTCTACACTACAATACAACAATTCACTCTATGCAGCTCCACTGCTTCACAAACTACTGTACTCTATGAACTCTATGAACTCCACTCTACAACACTCTACTACAGGGTATGCTACTCTACACCTTACTCCTGCATTTACTACTTTACTCCACTATACTATACGGTATGCCACTGTACAGCACTCTACGATTCTGTACTCCACCTTACGACACTGTATGCAACTTTATGTTTGCCATTGAACCTCACTCTAATCTGACAGTACTCCACTATGAATACGCATGCAATTAACAGTAAGTGCTGTTTAAGTATAGAGTGACAGAGCAACATGTTTTTATGCAAACACAAACATTTCACTTTATCATTTTTTCACTTACAGGTCATATCCAAAGTGTAGATACAAGACCCATACCACTAAAAGTCCAGGGCATAGAGACAGGTCCTGGGCACAAATCGTTGACAAAACCCAGATCAAGGGAAAAAATTAATTAATTAACCACATGCGCGCTGCTCTTCTTCTGCTTGTATGCTGACTTTTTAAAAAACGCACTTTACATGACGAGCTGGGCTCGTCATCAGTGTTTGAGGAGGCTACACCATGACGAGCCTAGCTCGTCATCAGCCTCGAAGGGGTTAAGTTGTTCCCCTAAGGCAGAATGTCGAAAATGGGATAAACATGCCCCCTCTTCAATTAAGATCCCGCATCGGTTGTCCTCAGCGTTGGCACATAGCGAACAATGAAAATCACCTGCAAGTAATAGTCATATCTTTTGCCTTACTTTTTCCAGCAGATTTCAACATTCTTTATAACAGTTCCTACTTCAGCTTGGGGGGATGCTATTATAAAAATGAGTTACGGCAATACAGTGTTTTGCATCTATACCCAATATAAGTATTTAATAATAAGGATCATTAGCACACATTGTTATTTCCTTTATCTTCAAAGCACTCGATATATAAGTGCAAAGACCACCCTTGGCCCTCCCACTCAGACCATCTATTGCTGGGGTATGGTAGGTCTTGTACCCATTCGACCAGGTTTCTTGAAAACATAAAATATCAATTTGTAAAACAAAATGAGACCACAAGTGGTTGCTTAACTTGGAACGGATGCCCGCATTGTTCCATGAAGCAATATGACAAAGAGCTGGTTTGCCACTATCTGAGGTAATGGTAGGATTTGCTATCCTAGTGGATCCTCCGCTACATCACAATGTGACTGAAATACGTTTGGATAGCCCACTGGGTTAGGAAGTATTTTCGCAGTTAAAGCTCTCGTGCCTGAATTCTCATCCCTGTGGCAACCATTAATGGGGTTAAAAGGACAATCATTTCCTATCCAGGTCAGTCCGAACTTACTCTGAATTTCATAACAACCAGGTACGGGATTGGATTGGACATGTGTCCCCAAAGCCAGTCAGTCAACATCTTCTAATAGGTTCAAAGCAATTACTCACTATTCCCTATAAAATCTCCTCCTTCAAGTGGGAGCCAACAGAATTTAAATTGTGTTGGTGGTTGGTAAAAATAACCAAGAGGGAGAATATTTATGTCGTTAGAGTTGACAGAGCCAGTGCTTCCCCTATCCAGAATTGCCCGCACCAGGGATGGTGAACCAAAGGTTAGTACAACACAATACCCACGTAAAGATTTTGCCAAGGTACCCACCCACTCTATTCTCCGTACCATTTTAAATTCTGAGAAGATGGTATTTAATGCCAGTCCTTAAACCAAGGAAGTGTAATGACTTGTTCCTCAGGGTCGATCAGTGTTCAAAGGCATTATATGATAAAGGAGGTACATTTGTCAAGATAACCGTATACGGAGTTGCTTCAGGGGGCAAATTAAGATTTTGTGGTAGTTTCTTGGGCCTGCCTCGATGATCTTGAATATTTATATCTCTCTCTAAATCTTCATCTTCAGTCTGTCCAGGCGGCTTAGCGCCTAATACTCCCCTTTCAGCATTAGCTGCATTACTAGGTTCTCTTATTAGAGGTCCTATTTTAGTAAGGTGATGCCCAGTTCGAATAGGGATATATGAAGTTCTCGGAGTAATATCATTAGGAAGACTTCTGATCTGCACTTGTCTAGATTCAGAAAAGCTTACAGCTTGACCTTACTCCCTACCCTTCACCCTGTTATTTGGCAGGCCTGGGTTGGACTTAGAATTAGCAACCGGTGGGACTGAGGGTTTACGGCTTACCATCTTCTCCACCTTGGTCAGCCTAGTTTCTATCATTGATATTTTTTGTAATATTGGATCCAGTAATAGTGTTATTATTGTCTCCAATCTACCCCAGAAATTCTCCTCTTGAATGCTGCCTACAGTCTTTGCTGTCACAGTAAGTGAGGTAATATTGGGAGCATTAGAGGGCCCTTCGTTAGGTTCTCTTGCGTCTGTGGTGGTTCTCAATTTCTTCCCATTTGTTCTTTGCACGGATTTATTCTGTTTACATAGTCTTTGTCTCTTTCTTTTTTTTTGAGGTGGTTCAGCAATAGGATCTGTACTTGCTTTAACTTTTTGACCTCTATTATTGACTTTAGACCTAGCTGGGCTATGCTCTATGCCAGATGAGAGACTAGAAGGAGAATCCTCTATCACGAACTCTGAGTCATGTCGTGACAGGTTAGTTCAAGGAGAAACTGCCTCATGAGTGGTCATTATGCTAGATTCAACAAGTACTGGAGTCAAAGAAAGTCTATTCTGGGAAGGGAGGGGTTCGAGTGATAGCCTGCGTTCCATGAGTTGAATCTCCTTAATTAAGACCGATTCTGCCTTTTGTAAAAAAGCGTCAAGAGTCCCTGCAACACCCTGTCCTGCCTGCCGCTTACTCATTGGGCGAATATATAATCACAAGGACATAACGTAATATGTAGCGATGTCAATACCAAACTTTTACAGTTGGCATTGTGTGAAAGTCCTGTAACCAGGTTCTTAAGGAGGTGGCCCGTCCTCCGACGGTCTCGGACAGGCGCAGATGGGCCTGCCCTTGTCCCGGGCACGTCCGCGCACGTCCTGAGCTGCGGGAGCCCTGTGCACTACTTAAGCACCTCCCGGTGCTACGCTTCTGCGTGGGTGGCGTGTGTGCAACTGGGGCTGCTGGGCCTTGTGGTCCCCGGCCGGCGTCCTCTCTCACAGCAGGAACGCCTAAATGCCCAAATGACTCTCTTGGCGGTGACGGCCACAAAAAACAACAGGCACCGGGTTCTGC
The DNA here is from genome assembly GCF_964263255.1 of Lissotriton vulgaris. Classification (NCBI taxonomy): domain Eukaryota; kingdom Metazoa; phylum Chordata; class Amphibia; order Caudata; family Salamandridae; genus Lissotriton; species Lissotriton vulgaris. The sequence continues at coordinate 2,052,276,402 of NC_141691.1, read as the reverse complement.
ACTCATTATACACTTGATCCCTATTACTCTTTTTGTTTGTTTTGTCTCCTCCACCCCATTGTTCCACCCCAGGCATTGGTCTGTGTAGGGGTGTGTTCAGCAGCCCTATGATAAACCATTACACATTCAAGTGGGTGAGGGCAGTTTTTCAAACATGTTGGTTGACTTTGTCTATTGTAACTCTTTAAGTGTTTCTCTTTTCACTCCTACTTCCTACTTTGTGTTGATTATGCCCCTCTACTCCACTGTACGCCACTCAATGCCATTGTACTCTATAACACTGTATGCCAATCCACTCTACAACACTGTACACCACTCCATTCTACAAAAATCGACTAGACTGCATGCTACTCTTCTGTATTAGTAGTATCCCACTTGTTTTTATTAGTGATATACTGACTCCACAATAATGTTTGAAGGGAGGACACGTATAACACTTTTTAATCTTCACCACTTCACACAAAAAACCAGCTTCGCTGCAGTTGCAGGCATCGTAGCACACCAGAGAGGCATTCGGTCACTCAGGTGGACCCCGATGATGAAGCATGTCACCGACCAGGTCGGTGAGTGAGGGGTTTATTAAAAAAGAAAAATCTTCTTTTTCTCACTATCCCTGCTCTTCGTGATAGGACGTCCAATCCTGGTATCACTCCTTTTGTTTGTTTGTTATTATTGAATTGACCTGGGGAATAAGGAGTGGTGACCCCAAAAAAACCCTCACTCTTACAAAACTCTTCTGTAATCTACATCACTTTCCAGTACTATACGACTCCACTACACTCTACTGTGCAACATGGTACTCTAATTCATGACACTTTACTTGACTGTATTTTTTTGCCACTCCACTCTAGTGCACTCCACACCACTGTAGTCTACGACACACACTTTTCTTTGCTTCACACTATATCCACCAGTGTACTCCACTTCACTATAATCCACTCTACAACACTTTACCCGACTCTATGCCACTGTACTATTCTCCGCACTACCCCGCTCCGCTCTCTGACACTCTAGTCCGCTGAATGCAACTCCACTCTACAACACTGTACTACACTCTATGCCACTCTACTCCTTTCTATGCCCATCCACTCTATGCCACTGTACTACTCTGTACGATACTTGATGACACACCACTCAACTTCTCTCTTCAATAAAACCACTCCACACGAGGACACTCTCCTCTACTGTACTCTATGACACTCCACTTGATAATACTCCACTCTATGACACTCTACTTTACATTACTACACTTTAAACCCTCTAGTCCAGGACAGTGCACAACACCCTACTCTAGTGATTAACACGTCATTGCACTGTACAATTCGCTGCTCCTGTCAACAATACTGGAGTCCACTACATGAGACACCATGCCACTACACAGTATAACGCTTCACTTCACTGCATGATATGCTACTACACTCTACTCGATTCCAATCTACAATACTCCAGTTTTTGACAATAGACTTTACAACACTCTACTCCACTGTACTGTATGACACTCCATACAACTCTCCACTTGTGACACTGGACTCTATGACGTGAAACACATTTTTATTAGCAATTTTTTATTTTTTCAACATTGAAATTTAATTAAAAAACAAAGGTTAAAGCTTAATTATGGTTCGGAAAACGTATTTTCCCTACACAAACGAAGTTTACACTACACAAACTTTAAAAATTCCAAAGTTATAGTTCTAACTTTCATTTACAATATATCCACCACATTCACATTTTTTTAATAATAAATCATTTTTATTGAAGGATTGTCACACAAATATTCACACATTACTTATACATCGAACATATTCGTAAGTGCGATTGAAAGCGAAGAGTCAAAAGGCCAATGAGTCCATCAGCACTGGTGTGAATTTAGACTAACGAGGTGCTAGTATGCTCAATCCGACAGTTATAAGGAACAAGTAAAAACCAGTACCAGAAAAACCAGTACCAAAAAAACCCCCTCCCCCCTACCACCGCCCTAACCTTACCCACCCACCACCCACGTTCAATGTCCACCGCCTATCTTCAACCACACCCACACTGTCCCCATCTGAGCTTCAACTACTCTGTGTCTGAGAGGCGCAATAACCTGAGATATCTAGGGCAGGTGACCTCATGGAATTCCAAGGCCAATAAGGACCGGAAGGGTTGCCATAGCTCTGAGTATTTGTTCCCCTCCCCAGCTATCGTCAGTGAGACCTTTTCCATACCTAGCACTAGCCAGAGGCGCTGAAGCCATCCATGGAATATGGGAACGTGTGCGGGTGGCCAGTGTGCGAGTATATTCTGCATCGTTGAGCCCAGTGCAATTGCTATCAAGCGGCCCCTACGGGAATGCAACGGATATGTTAAGTAGTTTGGTAGCCCTAACAAAATGTATGATGGGAAACGTGGGATCTCTGTGTCAAAGTGTGTATCCACCTCATCTAATATCTGCTTCCAATACCCTTGGATCTGCGCGCAATCCCAGAGCAAATGCACCAATGTGCCCACCTGTCCACAGCCCCGCCAGCACCTTGCATCTCTGGAGTGGTCCATTTCATGGAGACGCTCGGGGTGTAGTACCAGTAGGTCGCGATTTTAGTGAGGGTATCTGTGAGCCCCATGTGGTATGCAGAATGCCGTGCTCGGTAATATATTCCTTCCCAGTCTTTGTGGGTATATGTCCTGCCTAGCTCTCTCTCCCAGCGCGCCCTGCCAGCACTATAGGTATGGATATATTTGCCCTGCAGCATCTTATAGAGATCCGATATTAGTTTTTTATCTGACTTACGCCTGAATAACCAATGTTCATAGAAAGTGAGACGTCTATCCGCTGTCGGGCGTATTTGCTCACTAAGCGCCCAGTGCCTTCCTGCAAGTATCTAAGTCTCTCCATCTCTGGCAGTCCGATATCTTGCTGAAACTGAAAGAATGGAATGATACCCTCCGCTGCGTAGAGGTGAAAAAGTACTCGGCACTCCACAGGCCTCCACCTCGCGTAGGCCACCGGATCCGTCCCTGGGGTAAAGTCAGGATTGTCCATGATAGGGGTGAGCGGAGACGGAAAGGAGGTGAGTTCATGGCTGACATTAGTCCAGTCCCATACCTCCAAAGGAACCTCGTAATGTATGAGGCGTCTACATTAGGGGGTCTATGCTGTTTTCGGAGAAAGAGAATTTCTCGCAGGGTTCTACCAGCCACTGCTTGGTCCTAAAACAACCAATGCTTTTCAGACTCCCACCGACTCCATTCACCAAGAGGCGTAACTGAGCAGCCTGAAAATATGCCATCAAGTCTGGTATTCCAATTCCTCCTTGTTTAGGAGGTAGCATCGCCAGCCATAGCTTCAGACGCGGTTTCCTCCCGTTCCATATGAACTGAGCCAAGTCAGACTGTGTCTGCTTTATCCATTCCAGGGGTGGCCGGAGGGGAATGGTGCGAAATAGGTATAAGATCTGAGGGAGCACAGACATCTTGACTGCTGCGACTTTGCCCAGCCAAGACTACGGGTGGTGTTGCCACCCCCCGAATACCGGAGAATCTTTTGTCGCAGCAGAGTGTAATTGATATTAACGGTGTCTAGCAAGGAGGGGCCCATCTGAATCCCCAAATAGGGAACTGTTCCTGCCGCCCACTGGATGGGGAATGAGCCTTGCAACAGAGCCCGAGTGATTTTCTCTAGGGACAAGTCGAGGGCCACCGATTTGCTCATATTAACCTTGATCCCGGCAATACGACCGAATAGTTCCAGGTCTGCCAAACACACCGGTAGGGAGTCTGCCTGCTGAGACAGCGAAATCAAGACATCATCCGCATATAAACTGATTGTGTGAACATGACCGCCGAATTTGATCCCCGTTGCTCACGGGTTAAGCCTCAATCTCTGCGCCAATGGTTCCATGTAGAGGGCAAAGAGCAGGGACGACAATGGGCATCCCTGCTTCGTGCCTCTCTCAATAACAAACTGGGTGGGATGTATGGCCATTGACGCGCACCTTGGCCGTAGGGAATTTATAGCAGTTCATTGCAAAGATACGGAACTTCGACCCAAGTCCCACCTTCTCCAGCACATTTTCTAGATAGGGCCAATGGACCCTATCAAACACCTTCTCGGCATCGATAGCCAACATCCTATATACCCCTATGGTGGAGGGCCCGTTTAGTATTGTCGGAGGTCTGGCGCTCTGGGATGAACCCGGCTTGGTCCGGATCCACAAGGCCTCCCATATGGGGAGCGAGACGGGCAGCCAGGATCTCTGTGTACAATTTGAGATCTACATTAAGTAGAGAAATAGGATGGTAAGTCCCGCACAGCGACCGGTCTTTCCCTGGTTTAGGTAGGACTGCAATTGAGGCCGCCAAAAGGTCACCCGGAATTGGCTCCGGCTTTGAAAAGGAATTAAAGAGGCGCCTAAGCACCTGAGTACAGAAAGTTTTATAAAAGCTCGCAGGGAAGCCATCCGGCCCGGTGTCTTTGTCGTTTTAAGGCGTGAGATGGCCGCGATAACTTCCTCTGGTCGGATGTCTCGCTCTAAGTGGTCTGCCTGGTCCTGTGTGAGGACTGGGAGAGGGATGGAGTCCAGAAATGTGTCCACATCTCGGTCATTAGTAGGGTCGCTGGAATAGAGGTAGAGGTCGGCATAAAAGTCACTGAAAGCACCAGCAATCTCGTGGTCATCCATGACGCGCCTACCGTCTCCTCAAAGGATTTCTTGTACTGTCTGCTGTTGTCTCAATTCACGCAGTTTGTGTGCAGGTAAGCACCCACATCTGTCCCCGCCAGTGTAATAGGAATGACGCAACCGCAAAGTCGCAAACTCTGCCCGTTCTTGATCAAGAGCAGCTAATTGTTGCCTAGTAGCTTTTAACTGCTTCCATATCCTAGGAGCCCAAGTCCTCTGGTGCACTTACTCCAGTTCCCTGGTCCGCTGGGTGAGTTAATCTATCTTACGCTGCCGTTCAGCATTATCCGCAGCAGAGATTGCTGTAAGCTTCCCTCTTATGACGGCCTTCAGAGCCGCCCACTGTGTCGCGTGCGAAGTATCTGTGTTGCTATTGTGTGTAAGATAGTCTGATATAGCGCGCTGTACCCGTGTAACCACCTCCTCACGGTGTAATAACGTCTCTCTGAGGCGCCAATGTCACAGCATGCACTGGGCAGCAGGGAGGACAACCGTCACTGGGGCATGATCAGAAAGCGAGGCAGTCCCTATCTCTACTGTGGTAGTCAGTGCAAGTGTGGGCATGGATGCAAGCAGATAATCTATGTAAGCGTATGTTTTGTGCGCACTAGAATAATAGGAGTATTCCCTCTCCTGGGGGTGAAAGCTTCTCCAGAGTTCTCTGAAGCCCAGCTCAACTAGACAAGACCGTCCCTCTTTATAGAGAGTACCAGCTTGGGAGGAGCGTTGACACGACCTATCCAAAATATTATCAAAGACTAAATTCAGAGCTCCCCCCAGCACTATGTGGCGTTCTGGCGTTGTTGTAGCCTCAGTAAGAGTTTTGTGAAAGAACTTCTCTTGGCCGTCATTGGGGGCGTAGATGGAGCCCACAGTAAACGTAATTCCACCCAAAGAAAACCTGTAGGACAATAAACTTCCCTTAATCTCTGCTGATTTGTGCATAACTTTGCCTCTAAACATCTGAGCCACCAATATGGCAACTCCCGCCGTCTTGGTAGAGTTAGAAAAAAAACTGGAGGGGAAACTTCCGCGACCGGAGACGATGGCCATCCCTCTGTAAGAGATGCGTCTCCTGCAACAGGCAAATATCTGCATGGAATTGTTCTAAATATAACAGAACTGCTTTACGTTTAACTGGATTGTTCAGCCCTCTAACATTGGGTGTAAGCTCTGTAACTGGCTTCTATCCTATGAAATATGTGGACAGCTGAGACGGCATATTAGTAGTGAGGAACCCAGTGGCTCTTAAGACACACTTCCCATAAACGCCCAATCCCTGGGTATCTATCTGAGACTTAGACGCCCGGCGGACAAAAAACAGCAAACTACCTCCCAAAACAAACCCCTCCCCAAAAGTCCCCCAAAAATGAAGAAAGAAGTACTCAAACATAGTGTCCATCATCTGCCGATGATAGGTAACCAGCAGAACAGGTAGTACTTCAATCAATCAAGAACCCTTCCCCTCCCGCCAATGGCCCAAAGCCTAAAGCAAGCAAACTATCGGCCCTATAAAGTTAGAAAAGTCAGCCAGGTTGGGTCGAAGTTAAGTCCGACGAGACCGCTTCCACTGCGGCACGCTGTCCCTCCACAATCTCCGCTGCAGGGAGTTTCCGCACTCGGCGACGTCGTCGCTGTTGGCGCGATTTGGGCTGGGAGTCATTTCGGTCCCCCACCTGGCTGGTCAAGTCGCTCTCTTCCGCCGGAGGGTCAATGCCCAGGAGGCAGCAGGCTTCTGGCAAAGAGCGGAGCTGGTATACCTTATTGTCGATTTTGAACACAAGGCGAAACGGGTGGCCCCAACTGTAAGAAATGTTGCGTTGTTGTAAGAAGGCCGTGACTGGTTTTAAAGTTCTGCGCTTCTGGAGGGTGAGTGCAGCCAGGTCTTGAAACAAGTCTGGCGATTGGTCCCGGAAGGAGAGAGGGTGCATCTGCCGAGCTTTTGAAGAATCTCCTCCTTTGTGATATAGTCCTGCACACATATTAAAGTGTCTGGCAGTGGGGCCGAAGCAGAGCGCGGGGGCCCACTCGGTGGGCTCTATCCAGGCGAAGCTCCGATGCAGGTGGGCGCCCTTGAATGTGGGTGAAGAGGTCTCTTAAGAAGCTAAACAAATCTTTTGTGTCTTTTAGTGAATGTCACTCCCTGAATTCATACGTCGAGAACGATTCTCTAGGTCTTCCAGATGGGACTGCAGGTCAACTTGTTGGTCATGGAGTCGGAGGATTTCCTGCTGCAAGCCTCTATTTCATTGTCTTTCCTGTCACCCGTTCACCGATCCCATCCACATCCCTGTGGACCTCTTTAATCTCCTCCAAGAATTCTTTTTTCAGTGTATGGAAATCTTCCCGCAGGGTAGTAAACAGGGACTCCAAAAAGGATTTGGTGATAGGCTCCGACCCACCTTCCTGCCCTGAGGCGGGTTGTATAGAACTCGAGGACATATGGGTGGGCTGTTGGTTCGCTTGTGCTTTGGCAAACAGATCCTTCAGGGTCTTGTCTTTATGCCCCCTAGAGGTGGACATTACACATACTAGTCTCCACAGAAATCACAGTCTCCCTCCAGGGACTCCAGAAAAGTTATCAGGTCCTACAATCCTAGTGCAGACACTGATGACCAGGTATCCAGGGCTTCGGGGACCATCACCAACAGAGTCCGTCTCCCCGGTCCGGTGCCAGTTATGTAATCCCTAGGACATTCAAGCCGTTTTGTTAGGCTCCAAGTTCTGGGCTAGCTCCTGTGAGGTTACCAATCCCCGGAACCCAAAGGAGGCCCCCCAGAGGTCCACCAGGCCGCTCCACCAGTTGGGATATACCCCAGTCGGTCAGCCTCCCCTCTTGTGCAAGACAATCCCTGGAGCAAGACTTGCACCGGCCAGAAAGCCGGTCTACCTGACCACCAGTCGTCCCGTGGAGTCTCGGCTCCAATCCTCGTGGGTGGCACACTGGAGACCCACTGGCAACGCCTCAGCAGGCCATAGTCGTGGAAACCTCCTGTATCCCAGGCTCTGTGGTGTGGCGTTGGACCTGATCCTCTCCGAGCCCTCGTGGTCTGCTCAGCCTGCACGGGTCCGGTCGAGGGGGTGAGGGGTCGCCGCACTCACTCTGAGGCCACACCAGGCCTCGTCTGCTACTGCCACAAGTCCTGTAGTAGGTACCCCCCTGCAGTCCAGCAGGTCGGTACTCGCCTTACCGGGCATTCTCAGCTCCACCTGTGACCCCAGGCGGGATCGCGCTGCTCCTCCAGTCTCCTCAGAAGACTGCTAGGCCCGGTCCTCTCCGGGCCCTCGTGGTCGGCGAAGTTCGGTCGAGGGGGGGCCGGACTCAGTCATAGCCCGCCCAGACACCTGCCCGTCACTCCTGGCAGTCCGCTAGGCAGTAGCTCCCTCCGCTCACCAACACAGACGAGCTCCCATCGCCGCTCCCCAGCGGGAGAGCTCCACTGTCCGCTGGGAGGCCCGCAACCGTCTCTACGCAGGCTCAGGGTCTGGGACGCTGCTTTCGCAAAATGGTGGGCCGGGCCTCTTACCGCTGTTCTCCACCGGGCTCACGCCGCCACAACCACACCGCTCCGTCGTTCACCAGCTTTGGCCGGCATGTCGGCGTGTCCCCCAGGCTGCTGCTCTCCCCGGCAGATCGGGGCTCTCCTCACCGGCCTTCTCTGTCTCATCTGTGACCCCAGGCGGGATCGCGCAGCCCCACTAGTCCCTTCAGGTGACTGCTAGGCCCGATCTTCTTCTAGCCCTCATGGTCCACCAAGCTCGGTCTCGGGGGGGAGGGGGGAGGGGGGTTGGACCCAGCTGCAGGCTGCCCCGTCCCCCACCCGTCACTCTCGGCAGTCTGCTAGGTAGGAACTCATCTGCTCACCGGCACCACCAAGCTCTCATCACCGCTCCCCAGCGGTAGAACTCCACTGTCCATCAGGATGGCTGTAGCTGCCTCCACAAAGGATCGGGGTCCGGGACGCCGCTTTCGCAAGATGGCGGGCTGGGTCGGTTACTGCTGCACTCCACCGGGCTCACGTCGATGCAGCCAAACCGCGCCGTCGGCCACCAGTTTCGGCCGGCGTGCCGGCGGGTCCTCCAGAGGCTCACCCCAGGCAAATCGGAGCTCGCCACACCTGACCCTCTCCGTTCCACCTTTGATCTCCTGGTACTAGGACGCGGCCCAGCCGATGCGACACAGTCCATTCTTTTTTTTTTTATTGCACAAAGTAAGGAAGTTCAGTTTACACAGCTCTGGCCCACAACCCCTCCGGGGCCGGCTGCTACACAAGTATTCGCCTTAAGTTCTTTACATGCAGTACACAGCCGTAGGGCCGACAACCCGGGGGTCCGGCGGCATATAGATACTTCTGAGATCCAATGTGTAGTACAGGGCAAACAGATGGGTGGCTGCCCTTCTTTTCTGTGCTTTTTTTAATTTTCACCCTCCTCAACAACCCCTGAACTCCCTCAAGACCACCCCCCCCTCTAACTTTGCCTATAGCCTTACCAATGTACCTCGCTCCCTCTAGCCCAGTCAGCTTTGCTATGATCATGTCTGCACCCAGCTCCCCTATCCGATAGTGACCAACCCATTAATAGCAAGGGGGCCATGAAGGTGGTTTAATCCTAAACCTTGCATATCCTACCTCAACTAGTGCAGAAATCGAACAGTGTGTGGACCACCCTGTAAGTCCCCCCTCCCTAGCACCCCAACTTCCCCTACCTTCCCACCTTGTGTCCTGTACTCCCCTGTTATCCCCCCCCCAGTACGCACCCGATGTCCCCTGCGTGTGTCAGGGTCCTAGTCCGGATCGTGTGTGAGATCTGCGTCTGTCCCTGAAGGGGTGCTGTCTGTGGCGTTCTCGTTCTCGGTCTGCTGTCCCTGCAAGTATGTCCTATAAAGGGCCCAGAAGTTCTTCGGGTGGTTTTTGGGGGTAACAGCTCGCTATATGCCTCCGTCTGCGTGTAGCAATACAGCATGTCTCGCGCCCATCTGGCCTTGGTAGGAAGAGGGCCCCGCATCCAGCACTGAGCCACCACTCTTCTCGCCATCAGCATCCCCATGTCCGCAAGTCTGCGCATCGCCCCCGGCAGTCTTCTTGAGTTACCTATTAGAGCTAATCCCGGGTCCAAGTCTAAGTCGACTTCCTGAATCCTGCTCATCTCAGAAAAAATGTCTCGCCAAAATTTTTGTATCCCCGGGCAGCCCCATGACAAATGCAAGAAGTCAGCGTCTGCTGCCCTGCAACGCTCGCAGTGCGCCTCCGGACGCAGCCCATATCGTGAAGCCGTGCTGGGGTGTAGTACACTCTTTGAAGGAACTTAAAGTGTATGAGCCGGTGCTTTCCATTTAAGGAAATACGCTTCGTGCTTTCGCAGCAGTGACACAGTCCATTCTTACCCGGCACAAGCAGGTACCATCTCCGCTCCGGGCAGGTCCCAAACAGTACCGGGACCTCTCCGACCCCTTAAGATGGGCCAAATGTGGCTAAAACGGCCCCAGGGCCATTCCTATATCAGGCCGTCGGCGGGAGCTCAGGAGCAGCACGTTCGCTCACGCTGCCATATTGAATTCCCCCCCTCAAATTTTTTTTAAATAGCAGACCCCTTTACGCACTATTTTAGCCGCTAATCAGGCAACACTAACTATAACTCGCCACTCTACCATGCACTGTATTCTCACGAATAATGATACTCCACTATACAACAATACACTATACAAAACTCTCCGCTCTACTCCAAGAACTCCACTCTATGCCACTACACTATTACACTCCGCTACACTCTGTGCTACTCTACTTGATGACAATCCACTCTACAAACCGATACTCCACAATACACAACGCCACTCCACTGTATTAAACCTTAATCCACTGTATGCTACGTCACACCACTCTATTCCACTCTACAATACTCCACTCTATGACACTAGACTCTGCAACACTCTCCTTTACTGTACTGTACTACACTCCACGACAATCCAATCAATGACATTCCACATTGCGATTTGAAACACATTAACATACAATAAAAAAATGGTTATAAATAATTTATTATATAGTAATTGCATTTATATAGCACGTACTAACCCTGACACAGTGTCTAAGCACTTTTTCGGTACTCTGGAACCCAGAAAGGATTAGTGGTGAATTTGTATAGTGAAATATGAAATGAAATTTGAACGGTGGATATGTTAGTCAATTATTTGGATTGAAAAAGATAGTGGAGGGATAGAAGAGGGAAAAAGGTTTGCATTTATATAGCGCTTGCTACCCCTAATGAGGTGTTGAAGTGCTGTTTTGGTGAGTAGCACACTACTCTGGAACCCAAAGCTTAGTGGTGAATTAGTATAGTGAAATATAAAATTAATTTGAGTGGTGGACATGTTAGTCTGTTATTTGGATTGAAAATTATAGTGGTGGGATAGAAGAGGGGAGGATTTAGAACTTTTTGTTTGTTTGTGTTTGGAGCTCATACCAGTAGGAAGAGGCTTGGGGTGATTAAAAGGGAGGTGGAGGGAGAAGAGTTAGAGGGAAGGGTTTAGAGAGGCTTGTTTTGGGAGATCTGTATAGTAGAAGAGGTATGAGATGATGCAAGGAGGGGTAGAGTAGGGAAGAGTCTAGAAAGGGTTATTTCGGGGGTCATAGTAGTGGTATGGGGTTTGGAATGAATGAGAGTGTGGAGGTAGAGGATATATTGATAGAGGTATAGGGTGAGAAATTGGGTAGTGCATTGGAAAGAGTAGAAGAAAGAGGTTTGAGATGAGTCGGAGAATTGAGATCGAGGATACATTGAGAGCAGTATATGGTGGGAAATAGGGTAGCGCATTGGATATGCTGAATTAGAAGAAAAGTAATAAATATATAGATCCATACGTACATGGAAAGGGATATAGATGCATAAAGGAAGTAAGTATATGTAGGTTAAAGATGCCTTGCATTAATTACAGCTTTCAAGTATTGTACTTAAAAATACTGTTATGTAATTTAATAGTAAAGCAATTGTAGATAGTTATTATAAAAGATTTACTTATGTATGCAGTCTTTTATATACATGTTGGAAACATAGAATAATGTAACTATCAGTAATATGTAAACATTTAAGCAGAACTAATGAATATCTATATGTTTTTAACATAATTATTCTACACGTTTATACAAAGCAATACACATATGTAGGTACATATCTATAGTACAAATAAATGCTTATATACAAAGAGGTATTCTATATATTTCTGATTGTGCATGGTGGTTATGTGGGGAAGAACTAATTCTTGAGTAGTTTTCTGAAGATAAGGTGGTTATACGTCGATCTTATTTTGGGGGTTAGGAGTTCCATAGTTTGGCTGCTTGAACAGAGAAGGATGTGCCATCCATGCTATTTTTCTTGTACGTTAGGTATTGAGCCGAGGTGCCACAATTAAGCGGATGTCCCTTTGTTGAATGTCCTTGGTAGTTTTGTTCCTGATAAAGAGCGGTCCTGTTCCATGTATCGCTTTGTGGGTGAAACAAAGCAGACTGAACGTGAATCTTCTGGCAACCGGTAACCAATACAGGGCTTGCAAGGCAGGGGAAATGCGGTCTTGTGATTTTATATGTAAGAGTAGTCTGGCAGCCAAATTCTGAATCCGTTGTAGTCTTTCATGGTCGTTAAAGGTGTTCAGTGGTAGAGGCTATTGGTGTAATCGAATTTGGACAGAACAAGGTAGATGGTAGCCTGGACCTTGTGTGGAAATCTCAAATGGAGGCAAGAGTTTTTATAGTAAGATTTTTTTTTATCTTGCTAGTTTATCCACTTGGGCATTCATTAATAGCTTGGAGTCCATGGTCATTCCAAGGTTTCTTACTTCCTTCGATACTTTAGGCGGTGTTCCCAGATCATCAGACCATGGGGTGAGCGGGTCAAAATGTTTCCAATTGCCACATGTGAGAATTTCCATTTTGGAAGCATTCAATTTGAAATGGCTCTACATCAGATCCATGGCTGTGAGACAACTGAAAATTGGCGAGTTTCCAATGTCTTTGGGGCATTCCAGTTGAAGGAGTATTTGTGTGTCATCCGCATAGTTACAGCACGTGAGGTGAACTTGATTGATCAGTGTCGGTAATGACCTCATGTAGATGTTGAAAAGCATGGGTGAGATGACAGAGCCTTGAGGCATCCTGCTTTTGTGAAGTAAGGTTTGGATGAGAAAGGGGGGGTGTATGGATGACATTAGTTCTGTTGCGAGGGTAGGATGTGATCAGTCTAGAGCAGTCCCCTCTAGGCCCGCTTAGTAAAGTCTTTGTATCAGAGTGTCATGGTCAACTGTGTCAAAGGCAGCCGAGAGGTCCATGAGAAGTAGCACAGCAACCCCGTTGACGTCCACTGTGTTCTTTAGGTCATCCCAGATGGCAGGGAGGGCAGATTCTGTTGTGTGCCTCTTCCTGTACGGATTCCGTTTGGAAATCTGAAAGTATAGCATTATCTTCAATGAATTTGACGTCTGTGCAAATGCTGCTCTTTCTAGCCATTTTCACAGGAAAGGTCCATTTGTAATTGGTCTGTAGTTGTCAGGGTTTAGCTGATCCACATTTATCAGCTGATCCACATTTATTTTCTTCCGTAATGGGCTTATGTATGACTTTTTGAGTTCTTCTGGAAATATTCCAGTAGTTAAGGAATTGTTGATGATTCTTCTTACTGGAATGTCAGCAGAGGTTGGTAAAAGAATTACCTTATGTGTTCTTTCCATAAAAACCCAACACATAATACAAAAAAAGTAAGGGCCTAATTATGAGTTTCGGCGGCCAAGGAGCGGGGGCTGCATGCCACCGCCTCTCTCCAGGAATGCCAAAACTCACCAACACCCGCCCACCAGATTACAAGTAATTTTGTGGTCTGTCGGGCAGGAGGTGTGGCAGTCCCACGGTGGTGCTGTCTTAAGGCTCATTGTGAGTCGTAAACAGCACAGTTGCTGGACCGCCAGCGCATGTTCCTGCACATGAGGGAAGGCATTATGTTGTGCATTCCTTCCCATGCAGAAATGGGGGTGCAAATCTACAAGGGGGTACAACATATGCCCCTCCAGTATGCACCCCCTTGCACAGGGGCAAGACTTTCCTCACCGCCATCAGTTACATGGAATAAGAACCTCCAGTGACACTACTTGCGTGGAGGAAAGTTGTAATATGCTTGGCTGTGCCTCAGGGCGCCACCAAGCATATTTAGCCCTCAGATCGCCTGGGACTGCCAGGGAACACAGTTCCAGCGGTGCAATAGTGGTCTGACTATCAAAGTCCTAATAGGCTAATAGGGGTGTTGAACCAAAGACCTTGTGCAACTATGTGTAAAAAGGGCAAATCAAGGGAGTAGAATGAACATCACCAACGATCAAAGGAAAGCATTAAAAAATCTACAAGATGATAAAACGATCATTTGTAAACCATCAGACAAAGGGGTTAACATTGTCCTACAAACAAAAGACAACTAATGTAGGAAAGCACTGAGAGAACTAAAGGATACAACCAGTTACTTGAAAACATCTATGAAGGAATATAACAATAGCATCAAGGAATATCACACGTTGATTTAGAGATGGTGTAACAAGGGGATGCTTGACACAGAGTACAGTTTTCGGTTACCTACCTTTTATCGTCTACCTAAAGTCCATAAAAACAGGACTAAGCCCCAGGGTTTCTCACTTTTTCCTAACAGGGAAGTCTCACAGAGAAAATGTCAATTTATCTGGATCACTTTTTGTTTGAACATGTAATCCATCTTATCCCATATGTTTAGAATACCAAGGATTTCCTTTGGAAGATTCAAGGAATGACATGGGAACCAGACTTCCTAATGGAGTGCTGGATATTTCTAGCCTCTACACGAGTATTTAGCATAAAAATTGACTGGGTGCATTCAGATATTTTTTGAATGGACGCTCATTGAAGTACATGGAGCATAATGCCGGTGTAGACTGAATCTGTACATTTCTGTTTACATAATACAATTTTTCTATTTCAGGACCAACTCTACAAATAGAGGGGACGACAATGGGCACCTGCTTCTGTGGAAAAGCAGTTTTTCTCTAGATATCCTCAAGCACTGCTTGGCGTTAGTCACCTCTGAACCATTCAATAATTATCAAATAAAGAGGCGGGCGCTGGAAACTGGAAAGCAGGAAACAGGTTTTTAATTTCTCCGGAGCAAAGAACGTCAGATCGGACAAACAGGGTATTGTCACAAGGTGCTCTCTGACTGCATCTCTGTGGCCTGGCCTTTTACACAGGGGTTTATTACTTTATTACCAGATAGCCCATTCCTGACATTACTTTGAAGCACAGTAAGACATTTCTGGAATCCCCGCTTCAGGCTCGTTCCCACACGTATTCACAGTGGAGGTCCCCCGCCCCAACCTTAGCAGGTGATGACTATCGCGCAGCTGGACATTCTGTCAGGAACCGGAATGTGTGCAATTGGTTAGATCTCATGGGGTGGTGACACTGATTAATCCCGGCTCCTTTGATGAGAGGCAAGATCCTACAGTATGGGGGCAATAAACTGTATCCGCAGGGTTGGGTGATGGCCTGGGATTGGATGGAACAAGCAGGTGCAGGGGAAGGGGTTGTCAAAGGGGCTGCTCGTGTGAAAGGGATGATAGGGTATGTGGGTATGTGGGTCCGGCACGGGAAGTGGCTCCGGGGCAGGGTCGCGCTGTGGGTGCGTTTATGGTTCAGGCATGTGTGCATGGGGGCTGCCAGCGCGCGGGGGATATTAGCGAGGTCAGGGAGACGTGCAGGCGATCGGCAGTGTACGAAGTGACCATGGTGTCTAAGATGGTTGCCGCTTACACGCTCGTATGGACCCAGGTTTGGACAATATGGCGCCGGCAATGTTCACATCGAAATCTAATTTTCCACACTTCGCCCCCACCTACACAAACTTGTTTGTGGGCTGCTGGGAGAAGTGGGTGGCGTGGTCAGATACCCATGATAAATGGGTTAACAACATAGTGAGTTGGAATGGATATGTTGATTACTCCTTTATTACATACAGAGGATCACAACAAGAAGCAATTGAATATCTGGCAGCACTTAATAGAAATGAGGTCAATCTAAGGTTCACAGGAGAGATATGTTGTGAATGTTTTAGACTTACGAGTTTTTGTCTTTGACGAGAGGATATGAACGGCTCTATATAGAAAACCCACTGCAGAAAATTCTCTACTGCATACCACTAGTAGTCAAGTGACAAAGCTAAAAAAATAGCATTCCATATGGGTAATTACTGAGTTTAAAGGGAATTTGCACTAGAGATTGCGATTTCAAGACAGTTGTAAATGAAAATATCCAGAGATTTGAAATCAAGATCTATCCAAAGGAAATACTAAATAGAGCGAAGGCAAGGGACCAAGAAAAATCGAGAGTAGACCTTCTCAAAGATAACTGCAGTAAGAGAGATACTCTAAACGGCTTTAGGATGAAATCCAATTTCTCAAATGTTGCAGATAGCTTTAGAGGGGTCTTACGGCGAAACCGACAGATCCTTAAATCAGACCCCATTATGGGGTGGACATTCAAGCATCCCTTCTACTGACGTTTAGATAGGCAAGATCGCTAAAAGATCAGCTAGTGCAGAGCCCTCTGTCCCGAGACAATATTAGCGTTCAATGATTTGAAAGGCTTTTTTCCTTGTAGTAGGTGTAAGGCCTGTGCTAACAGCAGTAACGTCTTGAAATATGAATTTCCAGGTCTCACTGTACCTAAGAAGATTACTAAATTCAGGAATTGCAATACAACCATTACAGTGTATTTCCTGGTATGTCCCTGTCATGTGAGATATATCGGCAACACCATACACCCTGCTAAAATAGTAATTCTTGAACATCCTAGAGCCATCTCTAACAAGTATGCTACGTATCCGGTGGCTAGACACTTTGAATCGCATTATCGCAATAACAAAAATTTGTTGAGGTTTTTTTGTATGGACCATGAGCCCAGAGATATCAGAGCAGGGGTCAGAGAACGATGTGTCGGGAGACGAGAATCTAGGTAAAAATAATTGGTGTGCATACCAAGGCACCAACAAGAAGAACTGGTGGTACATTTATGAATTTGTAGAAATATAGAAGAGATATTTTGGTTAACTCCACATGGCTCCCTAGGTAATGGATTAGTAGAACATATATTTGCCCATATTGGTAGCTTGTACATTAAGTACGTAGGTTTGTGTGTGTGAAGGACTATGAGGGCCATGGTAAATTTTGGCATGTATCCTCTCACTCTCAATACACTTGGGCCTACGAAGCATAGTGTGATTAGATGAAGTCTATAGAGTGTGTGTGTGTGTTTTATTGATGTATGTATGGCAGATTGCCCATAGAAGGCATATTAAGGATTCTTATTTTATTCTAATAATGACATTTTAATAATTTTTTACATGCATTATTGATTACTATTTATTTGAATATGCTGTATTGCAGTATATTAGTATACTGTCTTTAGCCCATACAGGACACTATATTATAGGCCTCCTGGGACCACGTGTATCTTGAGAGAACCAGTAAGAGCAATGAGATTGAAGTACACATATTGTTATGCATGTGGCTGAATTAACAAGAGAAGCGACATTGCCAAACACAATCAAGTTACACTATGGTGATGCTATGAATGCCTGTCATGAGATATACCTGTCAGTCCTTCATTTATGTCAATGAATTTCTGATACCCAATTGATTGTAAATGACGTATCACAATGGTGAACGCCATCATTGAGAAAGAAGTTTGCCGAAACGCATCTGTGTTCACCTTTTATCCAATAAATTGAGATAATCCTCTCCTATGAGTGCTGGTCATTTGTAATGTGGAGCATTCATATCACCTGCAACTTCACCCTCGCATGGAGCCCCATCCCTCCCCCCCCCCCCAAGAGTGCAGAGGCAAGGGGAGAGAGAGAGAATATATATGTATATATATCAAAAGACAGGTATGAAGACACATTACATTGAACCAAACAGTTTACAAGAATATGTTGGGATCACCAAGAGAAGGGGACAGTGGCTATGGGAAATGGACAGTAAGATGGAACAAGGAGAGGTCAACAAACTTTAAGCAGCTTAATTTAAGTTATGATGTCTCTTCTGATATGACTAGGAAAATAAGTAAGGCTGACATTGAAGGTGGTGCTATGTGCGGGTAGAAGTTTAGCATGTTTAATCAATAAGGGGCTGAATATGAGTTTGGCAGTCTTCCTGCGGTGCCTCTGTTGGAGCGGTCCCAAGAAGACCACCAAGCCAGTGTCAATACAGCCGCCGCATTCCAACTTCCCTGCAGGGCTGGCGGGGTTATTGCACTGGCATGCTTTGGCTTGTCGAAAAAAACAGGTGACATTGCGCTGCCTTGCAGCTGACAAGTGAGTGGGACGCAATATGTGCCTTCATGCACAGTGGGCACTGCCAAAGGATCCAAGATCCTGACAGTGGGGTCGGTCCTGCAGCAGTCTCACCACCTGATTTGCAATCTGGCAGTGGGACCGCCGGGATGGCAGTGGTCAGACTGCCATCTTACAGTACGGCAGTCTTGTGACAGTCGGTTTCATAATCAGGCCCTAAGTCTTAAGGACTTTCCGGAAAGACAGGATGAACTGGCTGTATCTTATATCAAGAAGTCGGGAGTTCCACAAACTGAACGTTGTGTCAGAAAACGATTGCTTCTGTCCTAAACCAGACTTGAATTCAGTTGTTTCAAAGGTTAAAGTGGTCTAGTGTCTAGATAGTCTTTTTCCTTTAGACAGCTGAAGGAGATTGCCTAAGTATGTAGGACTGGTGTAGTCAAGGCATTAAAAGTGATGCATCCTAAATTGAACTTGATACGCATCATGAGAGGCAGACAATGGAGGGCTCTTTCATCTGGGATATTAATCAAAACATTTTCTCTGAATAAGTCAGCCAGTGGAATGGATGATGGCTTTGAGAGGAGCCAATGTTTATGTGGGAATACCTGTTAGTTTAGCATTGTCTATGCCAACTCTGTTTTTTTTCCCAACAATTTTATTTTCAGCATTCACAATGGGCCTGGCAAGGCCAGGTAGCCAGCCAATACAAGATACATGTACATGAAAAGGATGTTTACTTTTATGATATCTATCAAACAGTAAAAGAACAACAAAGATATAGCATAACGACCCAACAGAGAGCTGTAGTGTCACATCACTGCTGCATTGCATATAACATATGAAAAAGCTATCCTAAAGGAAGTAGGGTAGATTGATCCAAGGGCCATCAAAATCTTCCACAACACGAGCAAAATTGAACATGAAGCCATCCAACAACTGTCCAATGACACCAGCATAGTTGTGAAACCGGCAGACAAAGGGGGCACCATTGTGCTACAGACCTCTGAGGCATACCGCTAAGAGTGTATGCGACTATTTGAAGATGAGAGGAACTACCTACGCATCCAAGACGACCCTACAGAACGCTTACGAGTAGGAATCGTAAGCAAGGTGGAGGAGGCCCTCTTTCATGACTGGATTACCAAGAAAGAAGGGAATTTCCTGATCAACACCCACCCGATAAACCCTTATTTCAACACCATACCCTGACGACTCATTGTTTCCCGTAGAGGATCCATACTGGAACCCCTTTCAATATTCGCCAATGCCTTTTTACGTCCTCTGATACAAGGAACAAACACATACATACAGGACACAAAAGCGGTACTTTGTCTTCTTAAAGACTTGCATTTCAACCCAGGAACTAGCATCTCATTGGGTTGGATGCTGAAAGCCTGTATACCAGCCTACCACATAAGAAGACCCTAGACATCATTCAGGAGGTCCTGTATGAAGAGAACTGGACCTACCACACACTGAGGCATCTGGTGTTGGAGTGTTGCAAGTGGGCCCTAACAGAGAATTTTTTCCATTTTGAGAACACCTTGTTCCGTCAACAACACGGTATGGGCAACACATTCGCCCCAAGTGTGGCCGGATTATACATGCACCACCTTGAGAAGCACAAAATCCTGATAGACACCAACCCATATCACCAACACATCACACTTTGAAAAAGTACATCAATGATATTCTGCTGGTTTGGGAGGGCGTAGAGTCCAGAGCGGATGAATTTATCGCCTGGCTGAATCTTCAAGACATTTTTCTCAGATTCACTCACACCATGAGCAGATCTCAGTTGGTAATCCTTGCCTTCAATATCTATGCAGCGGAAGGGTACCTAAAGACAACGACACACAAGAAACCCACCGCCAAAAATTGTTTACTTATTTACGATAGCTTTCACGCAAGACATTTAAAGGAGAATCTCCCTTTTGGCCAGTTCCTCAGGCTGAGGAGGAATTGCACTGAGACCAGAGACTTCAAACTACAAGCCAAAAGCCTATCAGATAAACTACAAACAAGAAAATACGCAGTAGGTCTGGTATCAAAAGCAAAGAGAGCAGCCAATAACCACAGGATGCCGTACTTGAGATACATTCAAAACAGGATACCAGGAAAGACAGAAGACCTATCTGCATCACAACCTTTAACATTGGCTCGTGTTACGCATTCTAAACAGCGGAAAACTCAACATCCCAAAACCATGTTCTCCCATAAGAGGGAGAGGAAATTGAAAGACATTTTGGTGCATACCCACCTAAAATCAGTAACAAACAGAGATAGGAATCAATCAGTTTTGGATACACCACTGACAGCCATTACCCATGCGGTAATTGTAGTGTGTGCCACCTTACCACTGTACTAAGAAAGTGTCATTCAATAACATGATGAGCTGGGAACTACGTAAGCTAACGAATTGTAACACTACAGGCGCACTATACATGAAACCTGCCCATGCAACCTACATTATGGGGGGTCACCACGCAAAGCAAACCTCTTTGGGGCAGTTACCTGGCAAGCGCACGAGTCCCAGTCAGCGCACGAGTCCTGCACAGCGAGTCCTCCCGCCGCCGCTTTCACCACCATAGCGGCTGCCGAGCGGAGGACTCGCCTTCCCAGCAGCACATGCGGCGGCGCATCTTGGCGCCGTCATTGGAGCGCCAGGAGGCGCTGTGAAAATAGAGCCAGCCCCGGTGGAAGCGGGGTCACCACGCAAAGCAAACCTCTTTGGGGCAGTTACCTGGCAAGCGCACGAGTCCCGGTCAGCGCAAGAGTCCTGCACAGCGAGTCCTCCCGCCGCCGCTTTCACCACCATAGCGGCTGCCGAGCGTAGGACTCGCCTTCCCAGCAGCACATGCGGCGGCGCATCTTGACGCCGTCATTGGAGCGCCAGGAGGCGCTGTGAAAAGAGAGACAGCCCCCGCGTCACGGGAGCGCGCGGGAGCGCCCGGGGCGAAGCCCGGGCAAAGGGCGGGCCCTCTGTGGCCCTCCGGGGACCGAGGAGCCGGGCCGGGGCCACACCCCTTTCGTCCATCATTGCGTACTGCTCACCGCTCATTTGAGTAGCATCTGAATACGTGAGTGAGATCCTATTTCCTACATAATTACATCTTGTATTAATTGAGCTTGGAACTATCAGCCACTATGACCACTAAACTGGTTACTATGGACAATTTCCTTATAAAAAAGGTAGCGCAAATCAACAGCAACAGAAGGGCGTCTTTGGGATTGGAACATCCGCCATCAATTACTACCACACCTGAGCCCCCAGTTACTGTTTCTGATACACCTGTGGCAAAGGAACACCCGGTCCTTGCAGGCAAAGTAACTATTGTAACAGCTATGGTTCATGCGGGGCAGCATGATGAAGTCCCTCATGTTCAAGCCCCCATAGGGTTGGGCATATCCTCTACAGGAATAAATGAGCATGCAACTAAAGAATCCCCTAGAAGATTCAAGAAAGCCCGAGTGAGACGAAGGGGGAAGCAAAGGAAGGCAAGCCATAAAACTACACCAGGAGGGGGGAGTGAGCCTGGAACTGTACCTCTATTCTCTGAGTTGAGGTCTCCCAACTTGGGAGGAATGGGGGATGCAACTTCGCTGAGTCGCCTTACAGACTCTGTGATGCTTATTGATTTTTCACAACCAGGGATTATAGATAATATTGATAATCTTCCTCTTGATCCCATTACAATGAGCAAACATCTTCTGTCTAGCACACCAACTAGCTCATCATTACTGGATTCACCTACAGGGAATGATAATGGCAGGTTATCAGGTTCCCCAAAAATTCCTATTGAGTCATCTTCTAGGTCTTCTATTTCTCCCCTAGCTACAAGAACCAGTAAAAAAAGGGGGGGTGAGCCACTGTGTAATCGAGCACAGAAGATAAGGAAAGGGGCAGCTCATTCCCCACAGTTACAAACTGGTCAAACCTTATTAGGTGAAGAGGCCATGATAGCCAAAATTGTCGAACTTATCAGGGGTGTGATGCAACCGATTCTGGATAAGACCAATATGATGTGTACACATTTAGACATAATAGAGAAAAAGGTTGAACAGAACTCCCTCCTTTTACCTGACCTAATAAAGGGCCCGGGAAAAGTTAAGATGAATCCTATAGCAAAGACCAACCTACCTGCAAAGTCTAAAGTAATAGCCTCCCCCATAACACCAGCACCCATAATACCAGCAACTAAAGCACCAGCATCTGTGCTAAAAAAGAAACCAGTGCAAGAGAAGGTAAGATCTGGTAGCCCCACGATCACGCTATTAACTCCTACACCACAATTGCCTATAACTCAGCTGGCGGCCCCAGTAATTAAGGATCAAACCCCTAAACCTGGGGGACCTCAAAACCAAGGTGGTAGTAAGGATATATTAACAACTAACTCGAGAAATGGGAATCCATCGACTATTGCCTCAGAAAAGACGAGCCGTACTATAGATTTACCCCCAGACTCTGCCCCTTTTGTTATTGTAATGGCAGGGGTCCCAGAAATGCCTGCAGGTAAATGGGAAGACCATGTAGCATTACGGAACAAGGTTACTTTTTGGCTCCGAGACAACAGACCGTTACCTGCATCCATCAATGGTGAAATTTTAAGTGTAAGGCGTGCCAATTGGGTGGGAGTTAGACCGAAGGATAGAAGGGGTGATGTTATAATCATTAATTTTAAGGATTATAGGGCCGTTAGGCACATTGGAGATTGGTTCGATGCCAGTAGCAGCGATGCCATCTCCACACATCTTTTATCCTATTTCTATCCCTATGCACCATCAAAAGACTATAATAAACGGGGCTGGGATAGGCAGCTATTTAAGAAGCCAACCCATCAACAACGGGGGTTTAGAAATGTGAGATCATGGGATAGGCCCGGTCCAAGGGGGCCACCACCTTTGTTGGGCAGTCCTGTTTATGTAAATGACCAGGACCCCCATACTTACATGCAAAGGCCGGAGGTCTTTTATCCCAGCTATCAGTTACAAGATCATCAATACCCCCCTTCAAATACTCAATACCCACCATATCTGGAGCCTAACCCCCCCTCAAGGTAGACCATGGAATAACAGAGAATTTTTCCCACACATGTATAATCTACCAACCCAAAATCGCTTCCAGATTTTCTCTGGTCTGGATGGGGTTGATTAACAGCAAGCTCAGATATCCCAAGAAAATCTGGTCGGGGAAAATTTTTCTCCTCCAGTTTTTCACCCTTTTACTAAGGGTAGGGTTCCCCCTAAAAGTACTGAGGCTTTGAGCGAGTTACCCCAAGAATTGCCCACTTTACAAAAGGTCCTTACTTTTGATAGATTGACACCATGCGAGAGTGATATTCTGGAGCGGATGCAATCTATCGTAGATATTAAAAATGGGAATGGGGAACAGTTAGGAGATGGCCCAATCCAGATAAAGAGCGATCCATGTGCACTGCTGTTCTGGAATATAGCAGGGTTTAGGCAAAAAATTACTAACCCAGCCTGGGAGTCTGTAATAAATGGCCAGGATATAGTGGCCTTGCAAGAAACATGGACTCAGGAATCAATCCATGTAAATGGTTACAGAACCTTCTTTACACCAGCTGTTGGAGGTCATTTTGGTAGAGCAAAGGGTGGATTGACCACGCTAGTTTCAAATCAACTTAAAATTAAACAAGCTCACTGCCATTTATATTCCAGTTATTTTCAGCTTATAACCCTAAGGAATTTTAAAGGAGCCGGGGTGTTAATTATTAATTTCTATAATAATGTCCCGAGAGAAGAAATTCTGGTTGTAATGAAGCAGCTTAAGGAGGAAGTTCAGTTAGAGGTAGATAAAAACGATAGAGAGTTGGTAATTTTATGGGGGGGGATTTTAATTGCTCATTATGTACTAAAGGGAATCAGGGCCTATGTGGCCTAATGACAGAGAGAGATATGCATTTGACACACTTCGATCATACTCTGATGGGGGACCTGCTTAATAAATTATTATTCATGTTTGATTTAGGGTTTGCTAACGAATCTGCCCTAGAACCCACACCCTTCGTACCAACCTTTGTTGGTAGAGGCTTAGCGTCAACCATTGATTTTATTATCGCCTCCAGCAATCTCAATCACAGACTGTTGGGGGTTACGAATATCCAATTACCCATAAGTGACCACCTTCCACAATGCCTTAAGGTAGTAGATTTGTTCCCAGACCCATCGACGGCCGCGCCTCTAGTTGAGACAGCGGTTGATGTTGTCCTTGGGAGACAAAATGGGTACACACTTAAATGGAGAAAAGTAATCCCCACAACCTTTTTTAAGGAACTTTGGGAGGTGTGCTCAAATAGTTTTAGGATTTGTCTGAGTGACAACTCCATTAATGATCAAATTATTGAGCACTTTGGAATAATAACTACAAACATAAAAAGCAGCCTAAGGGTGGAGGCAAAACGTAGAGGTAAGGGACCCAAGAGTTGGTTTAATAACGCATGCACCAGGGCATTGAAAAATCTAAAACAGGCAGTACACAGATGCACCAGGGATATAGGCGAAATAAGAGAGTGCAGGTCCGCATATAATCAGGCCCTGAAAGTAAGGAAAACTGTGCTAAATAAGGAGGCAATATATTCCCTCTGCGAGGCCTCGCAATCTAAAGATTCCACTGCATTCTGGAAAGTAATTAACACCCCTTTCCCATATGAAACCCATACGGCGCGAATCGAGATTGCAATAGACGAGGATAAATGGGTAGATCATTTTTCTAATCTTTATAAGGCACAGGAAGATATCCATAGTAGGGGTCCTAACATTAGTTTGGATTCACAACAGAGTTATAACCTGGTTGTAACACTTGATGAGGTACTTCTTGCCTTGAGATCTACCAAAAGCGGTAAGGCTGCTGGACCTGATGGGATTCCGGCAGACCTATTTAAAGCTAATACTGAAATCTGGGGACCTATGCTGGTACAACTCTTTAATGCAGCTTCTCAATGGGCCTGAAAGAATCCTGGTTCACCTCTGTCATTGTCCCGATCTACAAGAAGGGGGATAGGAACAGTTGTGCCTGTTACAGACCAATCTCCCTTCTTGACTCATCAGTAAAAATTCTGGGACGTATTGTGTTGGCAAGACTCCAAAGCTGGGCAGAGGAAAATGATATCATCAGTGATTTGCAATTTGGTTTTCAAAAAGGGATTGGCACAATCGAGCAAGGTTTAAACCTAATGCTTTTGCAGCACAAATATATAAGGATAAAATCGGAACGTTTGTATTTTACTTTTGTGGACCTTTCATCAGCGTTCGATTGTGTATCACACTCTAAATTGTGGGGAATAATGAAAGGTTTGGGAGTGGACAATAACATCATTTGTTTCCAGAGGGAACTTTACAGTGGAGCCACAGCTTCTGTTCGCTACGGCAGGGGGGGCGAATGCTCCAGACAATTCAGTGTAGGCCGCGGAGTGCGGCAAGGTTGCGTATTGGCACCTTTTTTATTTCTTCTTTATATTAATGGGCTCGAGCGTCACCTGCTGCAGGAGTGCAGGGATATGCCCAGGGTGGGGAGGAGGGCAATCCCTGCGCTCATGTACGCGGATGACGCAGTGCTCATGGCACGCACTCCTCGGGCTCTGCAAAAACTAGTAGTTAGTTTTGAGAAATTCATGTTGAACCTAGATCTACTAGTAAACTGTAGTAAGACTTTTACAATGAACTGTGGCCCAAAACCAGGTAAACCGATGAAGCGGATGTTTTTAAACAATGTGCCACTGGATAACACCCCAACCTTTTCTTATTTGGGCATTTTATTCCATGAGTCAGGTTCTTGGACAAGTGCAATTAAGGCTAGAACTCTTTTATTTATGAAAACGATCATGGCCCTACAGAATTTTGTCCGAAAATTGGGCAGGAAGCCGATAAAAGAAATGTTAACCGTATATAAAGCTACATGCTTGTCTGTGGCTATGCATGGCTCAGGTTTGTGGGGATACGCAAATGTAGATCAAATCCAGCTGGTAGAGAATACATTTTTGAGGGGAGTACTAGCAGTTCCACAGTGTGCTGCCACATTCAACTGTCATGCTGAACTTGGCCAACCTTACATAACGGACATTATCAAAATTCAACCTATCCTATTGTGGCATAGGGTATGGACTACAAATGAATGCGTTATGAATCGGGCCCTGTTACAGGACACCCTCAGTTTGGACCATGTGGACAGAGCGGAATGGCTGGGATATGTAAAGTGTTTCCTAACCGAGATTGGATGCTATTCATATTATTCTGATCCATCCTCAATGGATAGCATTTCCAGGAGTACACTGAAAACCATCTGCCTGGACCATCTTGTGGATAAGAGGAAGAGTGTGGAAATGTTGAAACCCTCAGTACACTCTCACCTTCCTACTCTCTGTGAGACTAACTCTGTACAGCCATATTTATCCCTGCCCATGACAAACTATGATCGTTTTCTTTTAACTCGTTTTAGATTCTGTATATTTTTTAGATTAGTGCCTTTTCCACGCATGAAGTCATGGAATCACATTTTGCCCACTTGTTTGTGTGATGGTACGTCACAACAATCAGATATTCATATCCTTTTTTTCTGCAGATTTTATAGTGCCCCCCGTAGAAAAACTATTGTCCCTTTTTTAAAAGACATGAATTTAACCAGATGTCGCCCAGCTTTTTTAGAAGTACAGAAAATGGATACGGTTTTAACTGTTACTGTGGTTTTAAATTATTTAAAAAGTGTTTTTAAATTTAGGAAACAAATGCTAACTGAAACGGCCTAGATTTCCTATTGATCTACCTCACTGCACTGATAATCATGTGATGTAATTATTGTAATTATTGTAACCATTGTAATTTGTTTTGTGTCTGTTACTTTTATGGTTATTTGTTTTTAACCGAATAAAGTTTATTGAACTGAACTGAACTGACTACAAGAAAAGTAAGCATCAGTATATGCGAACATTGCAGTAACATCAGGTGTCACCGAATTACCACAAAAATGTCCTCACATTTCATGGAACATAAACATACACCTAACAATCTGAAATGGGTGGTTTTAGAACACCTTAGTCACATTGATAATTTGGAACATAGACTATTCGAAAAGAGGCAGCAATGGGTGTATAAACTCCGCACAGACACAGACGGATTAAATGACAATATCCCTTAGGGGCTCTTCGTTGGCTAATCCATTAGGAGTAGCCTGTCTGGATCTCACCAAGCCCTGAGAACCATCTTCTGTAAAGATATACCACACACCTTAAATACTATCGGTGTAGTGGTATAACCGGCATGATTCTTATTCTTGAACACCGGATGATCCAGCTCAGTTATATTTTCCGCCTAGGGACAAGTGTTACATCTATGACTCTGGTTACCAGAGCCTACACAGTGCACCAGAGGCGTCATAGAAATACCCTGGGCATCATAAGCGGAGTCCGTAGCCCGGCTGGTGCATGGAACATCATTAGACATCATGAGTAATGCACACAAAGGACACTCCCAGATTCAGGCCTACTGTATACAAATTACTACTTACTAGGGGCCACTCACTAACAAACAGAAGAACCCCCTCCCCCCTTTGTCTCACCATGGTTGTGCCTATTATCAGTTTTAAACAAAAAGTAAAGGATCGGTACTACTAATATAGCCCCGCAATTGTCCCAATGGGGTTGGCCATTTTGTTTTCTAGTGCGCACGGTCTAGTCGTTCAGCAGGGTGACAAGGCACTTCCATGTCGACTGATTCAAATAGCAACCCGGCAGACACATGCATTAGTATGTGGTCTCCAAGGACAGAAGTAGTTAACAAACTCAGAGGAGTGCTTTGATGAAGTAAGTACAAAGAGAAGGGGGCCTTGCTGTACTTGGGTGAGGAATTGCCATCCTCCGGTTTTATCTTGGCTAAATAAGTGTCTTATCTCCATTTCTAGGGTGTGACTACCTGCACCTCTACCCCTGTTGTTTACTGAGGCAATAGTATTGCCTAAATAGAAGTACGTTGTTTTTCATGTATCTCTTTGCTTCTTCTTTTACAGATACGAGTATCATTAATTAACTCTATGTATTTTGTGTATACACATTAGGTGTGTACTTCACTGTATCCTCATTACTAGGCCTGGGCGGTGAACGTCGCTCTTTTTATGGAGTTTTATGCACTCCGCGCACGGCGCTCGCGGTGTGCAGAAAACTCCGCTTCGCAATGTGCAGCAGAGTTTTTTCCCCGCTCCTGTTCAAGAGCTACCGCTCGGGTAGAATTTCTACCCAAGATTCAGGAATACTAGTACAAACTGCAATTCACACTGCACTCCGCCAATCGCGGAACTTCGTTGAGTTTTTTTGTAACTTAGCAGAGTTTCGCGTAGCACAACTCTGTGAACTACGCCCAAGCATGCTCATCATAGGAGTTATTAGTAGTAGTACACACGGGACCGGACCCCGTGTAGTCTTAATGAAGAGATTGTAGGGGACAGCTCGAAAAATGTTGACACAGACACAAAACTAGGGGAACCAAACTCATTAAGGTCAGGTTTCTCCCTGGTATTACCCCTGATTTTAACCATACCAGCTAGGGGCGGGAATAAAATAGTAGCTCACTATTTTTAAAACTTATCTTCATTCCACTCCACATCACTGCACTTCACATAGTCCACCACTAAGTGCTCTTACGTAGTTTACAAGTTGCAGCACGCCTCAATCCAAAGCGGATTGAGGAACCCTAATGATGAAGCATGCCACCTAGGGTAAACCCTGGTGGGTGAGGGGTCTATTTGGCCTAGCCACATTGCTCTATTATTCATACACTCACACCAACGTCCACCGCATAACCCCACTTCCATTGTCGCACATATTAATCTAAGGAGGTCACCAAGATAGGGTCCTGAAGCAGCCCACTGTATTTTGCAGACCTCTTCCAGATCTTGGGGTGTTAATGCGGGCATTCTCTCGCTTTAAAAATTGCGAAGTCTAACCCCATGCAAATATCCAGGCCCTTTTTCCACACCCCAACCAGTGGTGGGGATGTGTCTTTCCATGCCCTTGCAATGTCATGCTTAGCCGATGTAAGGCCCAGTAATAGTAAATGTCGTTTATAGATGTTACCCCCGATGTCATCGGTAATGTGTAAAGGCTAGGCGAGGTATGTAAAGGATGTTCCACCCAAGGACCTCTGACAAACATGTAATAACCCCCCGCCAGAATCTGGAGAGTGTGGTGCACTGCCACACAGTGTGTATAAGAGTACCATCGGATATTTGGCACTGCAGGCAAAGCGGAGAGGCAATCATTCTGGCCCGCCAGAGCTTATACCTGGTGTAGTAGACCCTTTGAAGGTGTTTAAATTGAATACATCGTAATAGTGTTGCAATGGCAACAGTTCTTGGGGCTTCCAGAGCCTCTTCCCAGTCTTCATCGTCTAGTGGGCCAATATCTTGCTGCCACGCCGCACGTGTTTTATCTAGGGTAGCGGGGCTGTTTGTTAGTAATGTTCGGTAGATCTTGGTAATCTTATGCTCCACTAGGCCTCCCATAAATACTTTGGCTTCAATGGGGCTGAATTCTGACACGGTTCCCTGGTGTTGGAGATAAGGGGAGAAGGTATGACGGAACTGGAGGTATCTATAAAATTGCGATTTGGGCATTGTATATTCTTGTTGCAATTCTTGAAAGGACCTCAGCGTCTGACCATGAAGGACATCACCTATCCTAGAAATACCTATGGCCTTCAAACCGGAAACCCAGGTAGCCCAGCCAGGGAAGGGAGTAGACTGTTATGCCATAAAGGCGTCTCACTTGTTCATTGACCCCACCATCCATTTTGTTGAAAAGATCTCTTCTAAACCCTAAACTCTGACAGTAGCTGGAAGCAATGGGTTCAGGGCTGAGTACGTAAATAGAATCATATGAAGTGACATATTACCCATCAACAGGCGTTCAAGTGCCTAAGCAGGAACCCCTCTGTCCCCATACCACCAATCATTCAGGATAAGATGTGAGGCTGCATAATATGCTTGAACATCTGGTGTGCCTCCACGATAAATGGATTGGAATCATGTTTTCAGTGTCACCCTATATGCCCCACCCCCTAGAGGAAATGTCGAAGAATGGAATTGAGTTGTCTAAACCAGATGGGTGGGATCAGGTAATTGTGATTTTGGAGCTGGTATAATAAGCAAGGCAGTGTGACGATCTTAAAGATGGCAGAGGAGAGGAGAGGAGAGCGGTAGCTGAGACCAGGAGCGGGTCTCTTCCTTGATCTGTGCCCACAGCGGGGCCAAGTTCTTTTCCCAAGATATAGGTTGGGAGGATGCCAAAAAGACCCCAAGATACTTAAATCCCTCATGCACTGTTGTCACCTCGCATGCCCATTCGCCCACATGTCCTCTGTCCCGTAGATACCACAGCTATGATTTGCAGGCATTCATAAAGAGACCAGATGTCTCTCCGAAGATTTGCATAATTCGGAGTGGTCTGGGCCCGACATATCTGGTCGCGTGAGGAAGAATGGAATACCGTCCGCATAGTGTGCAATGCAGTCGGATATCCCTCTAGACCACTCAAAGCCGTGGAACTGTGCGTCGATCGGCATCTAGGCTTCGAGGGGCTCCATGGCCAACGTGAAGAGGCATGGAGAGACGGTGCAGCCGTGACGGGATCCCCGCCTAATAGAAAAGGCTGGTGATGTAGAATCTGCCACTCAAACAGAGGTGGTAATGTCAGCATACAGGAGTTGGATGTATTTGAGGAGACTAGGGCCAAAATGTGATCTGCTCAAAAGTGCAAATAAAGATGTCCAACTAAGGGAATCAAATGCCCTATCAATGTCTGCCAACAAGAGTGTCGCGGGCTCTCCGAGGCGATCCACAGATGTAATGAAATTTTGTACGCGCCGGATATTGTGTCGTGTAGCACGGCATAAAGCCCGCCTGGTCGGGGATGGACTAGATTTGTAATGTGTGGTACTATACGGTTGGCTACAATGTTGGCTAGGAGTTTTGCTTCGATGTTAAGAAGTGAAATTGGGTGATATGAGGCATGTTATTCAGGGGGTCGACTGGGTTTTAGAGATAGCATACTTTCGGCATGGTGCCAGTCCCCGGTAAGATGCCCACGCTGAAGGGACGCATTTAGTGCTGCCAGGTAGGGAGACAAGAGGAGGGTCTGACATTTCTTATAAAATTCAGACAGGAATCCATATGTGCAAGGTGCTTTACCCGGTCGCAACTCGGATAATGCCATCTGGAGCTCTTCCACTGTAATTGGAGCCTCCAGTTCCTCCCTCACTGAATCCGCCAGGGCATGTGGGGGCAGGTCATCTATATCTTTATGGACCAGATGTGACGAGACACTCTCGCTGGGGGTATACAGATTCTCATAATATCTTAAAAAGCTTGCTGCAATTTGTGCGGGATCAGGGAGTACATCCTCTGCAGAGCCGCGGATACTCGGAATAGTCATAGGGCAGAGTGTCCTCTGGCAGAGGCGATGTAAAAGCGCGCTCGATTTATCAACCCATTGATAAATTTGGCTACGCGTAGCGAGCCACGCCATTCTGGCCTCATCCATCAATTCACTGGCGTATAGTTGCTGTGTGTGGGCTAAATGTGGACGTGCCACCATCCCCGCTTCTACTCCTGTGCTCCAGGTCAAGGAGTTGGGCCTCTATTTGTGTTAGCTTCTCGCGACGCTGCCTACAGTGCGCTGTGCAATACCCAATGTCTACCCCCTCAATGTTGGCTACATAGCTTCCCAAAGGGTCTCAGGGATTCTACCTTCCCAGTGTTCTGTGAATAATACTCGGAGATGGCGGTGTGGATATGTTCCCTATACTTTTCATCGTGGAGGTGCCAAGTAGAGAGCTGCCATCTGAGGGGGGGGGTGGTCGACCCCAGACACAGTCTAATACCATAGGGGAATGGTCAGAAAGACCTCTGGGCTAAATCGCAGTCGCATCCAACCTATGTATGTGAGCGGTGGATAGGAAAATATAGTCAATACGAGAGAAGAATCCATGGGTACTAGAGAAATACATGTAGCCCGTGTCCGATGGATGAAGCTGCCGCCAAGTGCCAACCCAATCCATTCCCTGTAGCAAGAGGGTTTTGATTTTCGGAGCTCTACAGGTCTGCCCGTACTGTGCCATTGGTCATTTTGGGGACATATAATATCATTCCAATCACCTCCAACCTTTGTTAGGCATTGAGGAATTTCTGCCCATAATCCCTTAAAGCGTTCCAAGCAAATGGTGGGGGAGCATACACACTAACCAGGGTGAGCAACTCATCGTACAAAGTACCTGTGATGATGACAAATCTACCCTGGGGGTCTGTCCATACTTTCTCATGAATGAATGGGATTCTGCAATGAATCAATATGGCCACCTCTCGAGAACCCTGAGTTAAGCCAGATTGGAAAGTCTGCACATATCCATAATGAGAGAGGCACAACGTCTTATTGCCCAGC
The DNA here is from genome assembly GCF_964263255.1 of Lissotriton vulgaris. Taxonomy (NCBI): domain Eukaryota; kingdom Metazoa; phylum Chordata; class Amphibia; order Caudata; family Salamandridae; genus Lissotriton; species Lissotriton vulgaris. Next base: position 2,052,243,938 of record NC_141691.1, on the reverse strand, counting down.
AGGTGTGTTTTCTTCAAGAAAAGGATATCAGCTTCATGACGCTTTGCCTGGCGCAACACAGCCCCTCTTTTAACATTATCGAGTAGGCCTCGAACGTTCCAACTTATAATACGAAGGCACCTATCTTGTGACCTGGGCATATCTAGTGATGTAGTAGCCTATGGAGAACGTGGCTGAAGAGCACTGCCTGATTAAAAAGGGAGGAGGAGACTTGCCCGAACCCCACCACCAATTCCTCAGAAAACAATGAAGCATCTGTTGCAGCGAGAACTGCGTCCCGAGCCCAACGGGGGGAGGGTGGGAAGAGGTGACTACTGTCTGGCAATGGATCCCCTAAGAGCATCCTTTTCACATACAAGCGTCTTCTGAGTCAAGGGAAACGCTTATTAAAGTCGCCCCAAGTTATGTCCCATTGGCATAGCATTAAATGGTGAAATGACAGGATGAAGATAGGATGCTGTCAAACCCCTGGCGACCTCCATGGACCAGACGTGAGACTTGCTGTAAGTCTTGGAGCGCCTCTTTGAATCCCATCTGCTGCGCTCCTTGTCCAGAAGTCGGGAGATCTTAGGACATGGGCACCCGGACAACGAATCCATGTCCAATCTGGGCGGTGTATGGGGCGAAGCTTGACGATCTCATCAGTCCAATTAAAGACCTCCTCGGGTGATTTGAAGAAGTGCATGCATGATTGATATACAACCCGCAGTCTGGACAGAAATAAAAGGGAATATTGAATTTTAAGGGACCGAAGTTTAGCTTTGGCATCTGCAAGCGATTGTCGGTGCTGCTGGACCAGCCTGGTATAATCGGGGAATATCATAATAGAATGTGTTGCATAATGGAGGGTCCCCCGCTGCCTGGCCTGCTGCAGGATCGTGTACCGGTCTTTATAATTAAATAATCTAGCAATAATGGGCCTAGGATGAGCCCCGGGTGGTGGCTTCTGTGCAATGCTCGGTGAGCATGCTCGATTTTGAAACAAGAGGACAGGATGTTGTAAAAAAACAGCGATAATGTTAAGCATTAGCTAAAGACATGATATCGTGATTTATTTGTGCGTTTTCCCGCTCAAACTCTTGATATGGCCAGACTCCATTTTGTTTTCTGTCCTTCATTTTGTCTGCTACATATTACCATGTGCCCGTCATGTGGCGAGTCCTACCTCTCCGCTAGTCACCCTTAACGTTTGCCCAGCAACAAGCTATAAATAGCCCTTTGTGCGTCCAGCGCATGCTCAGTAGAAGTCACATCTATCTTTGATAAGCGTAGATAGGAATGTGCATTTCCGCGGGCCTCAAGAACCGTTAACTCCACCCATGTATTAATCAAGTTCAGAAATGTCCATATATGGTTGTAAATCATGTCTTGAGTTGTACCCGCCTACTTATGAGCCCCTTCTTTGTGTATAAAAGGGGACTGTGTGCTCAAGTTCTTTGTGCTACCTTGCACAATACTGTAGAGTGTTGTGTGGGCTGTAGTACCACCTTTAAAGGTTTATTAAACTATGTGTTTGTATTTTCAGTTTCCGTGCCAAATTCATTGTATAGTCTGAGGACTTCATGCACAGAAGGGCGAACCCTTTGCACTCGCAGGCCTTGCTGAGGCCTGTACTCATCAATTGGCACCCGACACGTGGGGCTCATCGGCGACTCGGATGCTCGAAGGATTGGTCGTGACGAAGGATTGGAACCTTGCCGGGGACGTGATCACTGCCAGCGGCGCCTTTAGTCCTGGCATCCCGAGGTTTTCTTCCTTCCCTTCCGATCTGACCATCTGGGTGACGCCGGTCCTCGACTGAGACCTCTTCTGTCGGTTTGCTGTGCAGTGGCCGTTTGGGCGAATTTGGAACTTGGCAGTTGGAATCTGGACGCTCTTGATTGGTAAGAACCGTTGTACGGTACTTGCTGCGAGCCTTTGGTAGTCTGGGTTGGCAAGGCAGTTTTAGGATACGCTTGCTGTGACTAATTTGTTTGGTGTGACTAGTCATATTTGGTTTTGGATTTGGGATATATGCGTTGCAACACATATAGGCAGGCAATGTAGATATTTCTCCTGACCTTTGGATTTGAGCGGCGCAACGTTTTAAGTGCCATTTTGATTATAATATTGCATATTTTGCACTATTTTTTGGCATGCCTGTTTTTAGCGCACTCCGTAAGTGGTGCTGCTGTTTTGGAAGTGACCGGTTAAGACTTGAGGAATCACAGCCGGCTCCCCCGGAAGGGACGCCGAATAGGGATATGTATGTGAAGTTAGGTCTTTCCTATATAATGTACAGCACATTATGGAGAAAATACAAGAAAAAGGATCCTGAGTTACGTTGGCCTCTGTATGGATCGTTTGATTTGCGAAAAATTGAGTATGTGGAGCAGTGTATGTGTAAGCGACGAGCGAGGCAAGACATGTTTGAATTGTGTGCGTATGTGGGTGAAAGAAGTGCGTGAGCGCGAGAAACGTGAGAAAGCGCTGATTGAGAAGGAACAATGAAAGAGTGAACGTGAGAGAGCGCAAGATTTGAAAAAGAGTGAAGCAAAGGACTTAGAAGAAAAACAGGAAAAGGAACATCGATTGCAGATATCTGGCCAGTATGCTGTTCTGCAGCCTCTTTATCCTGTCCTTAATAAACATGATGATGATTTTTCGTTATTAGATCGCTCTCCGCCTCCGTACGCTGGCCCGTCCGCTCCGAGAGGGGGAGGTCAGGATTCTGGATCACCCCCAGAAAAGGTGGATACGCGGTCTATGTTATCGAACGATCATATGGCTGACCTCCGAAAGATCGCTTATCGAGTTAACAAGGCTACTGTTTCTCTTCCTGAGTTAATGCAGTCTCTTGAAGGATGGCAGGATAGGGAGAAATTATATTTTGCCGAGACTCTTTCTGATGAAGTGGTTACATCTTTTCGGAAATATTCCGATGTTCTTGAACCTAATGATGTGGTAGCTGATTCTAAAGAATTGCGTAAAGGTTTTTTTCTTCCTTCTCAGGTGCCTGACGGGGTTCGACAGATGTTTGCGTTGCGGGACGAGATGTTGCGGCTATGGGATGAAGCGCGCAAAAGGAAGGCGGAAGAGGAGAAAACTAATCCTAGCGGCGGCGGGAAGCAGTCGTCTATTCTTCATTCAGATAAGACCGACCTAGTGCATGTTAAGCCGATGCGAGAGGCAGCGCCTTAGTATGTTTCTCCTAAAGGAGCGGGTACTAGTTCGGACAAAACTTCTCCTGATGCTAAAGGGTATTTCATTTATAATTGGGTTTATACTCCTTGGAATAGAGCGGATGGTATGGCATTAAAAGCTGCATTACCTGATCCACGAAAGAATCCTGCTGCCTTTTATGAGGAAGTTGAGGGAGCCCTAAATTCTTGTACTATGACCCTAGCTGATATTGATTTATTTTTTGGGCTTATATTACCCCCCGATATGTGGAGATCTGTGCGGAAAGTAGATGATCTCGTAATCTTTAAGGCAAAATGGGCGGATCTTGAGGATGACGATAGAGACAGAAAACCTGCGCAAAACCCACCCCAGTCGATTTTAGATCTTCCTGCTGCCATTTTGACTAAGCTAAAAAAGATTATCCCCCCTAAAAAGATTGATTGGACTATGTTAGCGTTGTGTAAGCAGAAGGTAGATGAATCGGTTTCAGATTTCTTTACGCGATTCGAGGAAACTTTTCATGATTTTAGCGGTCAGTCGCTTACGGACGACATGGGCCGACATCTTTTTGTTGATAAGTATGTTTCAAATTTATTGCCAGGAGTGGCAGCTCGGTTAAAAGCGAGTGAAAGCTCCTAGATGACTTCGTCTCCGGCATCCCTCCTGACGATGGCTCAGTATTATGAGCGTCAGGAATCAGAAGTGAAGGGTAATGAAGAGAAGAAGTCTAAGTACTTGAAAACAAAGGTTATGTTAGCACAAGTGTACGGACCGCCCCGTAGAGGTACTGATAGGGGTGGTCGAGGCTCTTCTGGTTCTTCCTTTGATCGTTCAGATTTGGCTAGGGATCAATGTGCGTATTGCAGGCAGAGGGGCCATTGGGCTAGGGAGTGTCCATTGTTGCGCGCACAGCGGCAAGAGCGTGGTCAAGGACCGATGAAAAATGGAGGGGGCTTTTCAGGCCCCAGGGGCAACCCGAATGATCGTGCTAGGTTTGATTCTAATATGCGACCGCAAGATGGGTCTAATGTCTTTGATCGACAGAATCAATGCCAAATATCTGATTATGCACGTCTTGAATGTCATGATTCACAATATGCATAGGATTGCTTAGGATGGGGTAAGGAATCAGTCGAAGTGCCAGTAGATCAGAGGGGTCCTTATGTTACAGCTCATATTTTGGGTTTTACTGATCGGTTTCTGGTTGATACAGGAGCTACTCATAGCGCTTTGTCTAAAGAATTGGTTCCGAGGGCTCCCCTGTCTGGCTTAACAATTACATCTATACGGTTCGATGGAATGCCTTCTCTTAGCCCACTATCACAACCTCTTGCACTTCCCAATCGATAAGTTTGTTGCACCATGTCCATTCTTGCTCTCCCCTAACACGCCTGATAACATTGTGGGTTTGGATATGCTCAAGTATTTTCGGGCCACAATACGTTGCTCCCCTGAAGGAGTACGTGTTATTTTGAACAACACCTATCCGACAATGGAGAGGGTGTGTTCGATTAAAGAAGATACTGCATTGGCCTCTTTACCTCGTACCTTGTGGGCTACTTCAGATACTGATGTGGGACAGATGGTCATTCCCCCGGTGCACATTAGTGTAAAGGAGGGAGCTGTGTTACCACGCCTGCCTCAGTATCGTATCTCACAGGAGGGAGAGGAGGCGCTTACACAGATTGTGCAGCATCTCATTAAAGTGGAGGTTGTAGAAGAGGTTCCATACAATGTGTGTAATAGTCCTATACTACGGATTTTGAAGAAAGACACTGACACTAGGATATATCGATTTATTATCGATTTACGGGAGGTGAATAAGATAGTGATACCTCAATACCCAGTGGTTTTCTGAAATTACGACACTTCTTACTCTGGTTCCACCAACTGCAACCATGTTCTCCGTTATAGACTTGAAGAACACTTTCTTTTCGATCCCTATTCATCCTGATAGCCGATATCTTTTCGGATTCACTTTGAATAATCGATCGTATAGATTTTGTAGAGTTCCTCAAGGCTATACTGAGAGTCCTAGCATTTATAGACAAGCGCTGAAACAACAATTGGATTCTTTCGTTCTACCTGAAGGTGTGGCGCTTATACAATATGTCGATGACATCTTGTTGGCGGCTGATACCCCTGAACGAAGAAGAAATTGCAATATTGTAGACCAAAGGTAACCTACTTAGGTCACCTTTTGTCTAAGGAGGGGCGTGCACTTACACCAGATCGTATTCAAGCAATTTTGGACACACCAACACCCTCTACGCAGAAAGATGTTCGAGCTTTCTTGGGTCTCACTTCCTTTTGCAGACAGTGGATACTGGGTTTTTCACACATAGTTAAACCACTGTTAGAGCTTTTGACAAAGGATACTCCAGTTCCCCTTCCCTGGACAAATGAGTGTGAGAATGCCTTTCAGCAATTACGACAGGCCCTTTGTTCAGCACCAGTGCTAGGCACCCCTGATTACACAAAGCCTTTTACATTGTACGTACATGAGAGAGATGGATGCGCATTATCAGTGTTAGTGCAGATGCACAGTGATAAACAACGCCCTTGCGCATACTTCTCGGCAGTACTTGATCCTGTTGCTCGAGCGCTGCCTGGTTGTTTTTGCTCGGTTGCAGCGACAGCTGTGTCAATACGTCAGAGTGAGGGGATTGTGTTATCTCATAAGCTGTTGGTGTTGGTCCCCCATGCTGGTGATGCCCTTTTGAATCAGACAAAGACACAGCACTTAACTAGTGCTCGTCTAACAGGATATGAGCTAACGTTGTTGACTCCTCATATTACACTAAAGAGATGTGCAACACTAAACCCAGCCACGTTGTTGCCATTTCCGGTGACTCAGCCTGAGGTGCAAGAAACGCATGACTGTGTCTTTGTGACTGAGGAACAGACAAAGGGTTGTATTGATTTGTAGGAGACGCCCTTTACAGATGTGGATGGAGAGCTGTTGGGTGGATGGGTCTTGCTTGAAGTTACCAGATGGGACTACCTCAGCAGCATATGCAATTACTACGCTACACACAATAGTGGAGACAGCACGCATACCGCAGAAATCAGCTCAAGCAGCAGAACTGATAGCGCTGACACGAGCATGTGAGCTTAGTGCAGGATTATGTGTGAATGTCTATACGGACAGCCGCTATGCGTTCGGAGTAGTGCATGATTTCGGCTTGCTCTGGAAGGAAAGGGGCTTTTTGACATCACATGGAGCACAGATAATGTATGGAGAGTTAGTGCATAATCTTTTGACTGCATTGACTTATCCAAAGAAGATAGCCATAGTGAAGTGCAACGCGCATAAGAAGGTGACAGATAAAGTAGGAGAAGGAAATGCTTTTGTAGATCGAGTAGCACGTGAAACTGCGATGCAGCCTGACTCCACTCCAATGTACGTTGTAAAGTCACAAGCTGAGCGGTGGCACGATGCTAGACAGGAGGTGCTAGAGATACAGAGGACCACTTCTGATAAAGAACGGGAGCAATGGTCCAAGGATGGAGAGTTGGATGATGAAGGTTGCTGGAGAAATAAACAGATGGATAAGTGGAAGTTACCCACAGCCTTTGTACAACCTATGGTTCAGATGGCACATGGGCTAGCACATGTTGGAGCTTCGACAATTGTGAAATTGCTTACGCAAGTTTGGGAGCATCCAGAGATTGCTAGCACGGCTAAGAGAGTAGTACAGACCTGCATGATTTGTCTTAAGTACAATCCAGGAAAAGGGACACGAACTCCAGCAGGAGGATTTGCAACACCTACTGCACCTTTTGAAGTATTGCAAATGGATTATATTCAGCTGGAACGCTGTAATAATCTGAAATATGTCCTGGTTTGTGCATTCAGTAAATGGATTGAAGCATACCCTACGAAGGACAATACTGCAATGACTACGGCAAAGGTGTTATTGAAGGAATTCTTTCCTCGATATGGTGTTTGTAGATTGTTGTGGAGTGACAACGGGCCCTATTTTATCACGGACGTTGTTAAGTATGTCCTGAAAGGATTGGGAATAACACAGAAATTTCATGCAGTGTTCCACCCGCAATCAGCAGGATTGGTGGAAAAGTACAATGGTACTCTTAAGCTTAAAATTGCAAAGATACAGGCTTCTACTTCTTTGACTTGGCCAGATGCCTTGCCTTTGGCATTATTGTCTATCAGATCAGTACCGCACTCTCGGACAAGCCTTACGCCCTACGAGATTGTATTCGGACGTCCCATGAATATATGAGGAGTGCCCAACCCAAGCTCAGTGTATGATGTACCTTGTGTTTTAATGAATGACTATTTAGCATAATTAACTGACAGTTTGGTTTCCATTCATCAACAGGGGCAGGCCATAATCTCCGGCCCGGGGATTTCGTCGAGAGGTCGAGCAGTCTGGAGCCGAGGTGGTGTGGTCCCGAGCAGGTTCTCCTTGCTACAAGAACAGCTGTCCGAGTCACCAACCGGAAGAATTGGATTCATTCCGTGCATTGCCGGAAGGTGCAACCCGGACTGGTGGAGCCTGCTGTATTGACCGACCATCGAGAAATTCTGACTGCAGAGAAAGGCCGTGCTGTGGTTCCTGAGGAATTCTTCCCGGACCAGACAGTCCCTGGAGCAAGAAGATATAATATGCGACCAAGGAAAGAGCCTGCAATTGTGTGATAAGTTGTCAGAACGGTCCCTAGGTCAGTGAAACGGAGAGCCGATGAGGCAAGGGGAGGGGATCAGCCCTGCATTAGTGTGGCGACACCCGTCTTGGCCCACTGGTGAAGAAATCAACGGCTGCCTAGGGGGAAGAGTTCTGACAACACTTTTAGTTTCAGGAAGATACTGTTTGTACATTTGTTCGAATGGATAAGAAGAAGATTTTTTGTTCTGTAGGGTTCATTGCTGTTGTAGCAGTTGTTGCTACAATCACGTGGTTTGTTGAGGATGAAATTCCTGCCCGAGAGCTATATGTTGTTTCCACTCCAGTCCCAGATGAGCATTTCTTTTATACACTTCCATATCAAGAGTTGAAGCATCGACAGTCATATTTGAATAACACTTTCATTCAGATGCTGCACCATACCCACGTAGCTACTAATGCTACAAACTGTTGGATATGTGGGATGATGCAAGCACATCAGAAGAAGGGAGGAACACCGTTCATACCTCTCCCTTTCTCTCATAATGGCTCTTGTCGAGCATAGCACACTTTGCTTTTTGCCACGAGAAAGCCTACAGTGGGCAGATTGCTTTTCAGACTGAATAAAGAATGCCATCAGGATAAATAAGGCTATCCACAAGCCAAAGGAACTATATGGGAGTGGGAAGAATATCAACCGGACAATGATTCAACACCTTATATCTTTAAAAACACTAGAGACATTGTTGGCAGCGAAAAATTTGTGATTTCAGTGGCCCAACCACAAGCAGATTTATGTGTACAGAGTGTAGGCCATATCCCTGTAGGTGTTAGTGATTGTATTATTGTATTGAATATTGATGATTTAAATAATAGTACATTTCTTGCCTCTCATAACACTTACTTTGTATGTGGAAATTGAGGTTATTACCGATTACCAGCTGGATGGTCTGGAGTATGTTATGTAGCATTTTTACAACCAACTGTATTCTTGGCACCTGCATCGTATCATAAAGATTTGAAATTATTAAATAATGTGACTGTAAATAGATACAAACAGACTTCGTCTATTGATTATGTAGACCAGACTGACACTAGTCTGCAACAATATATAGATTTCAATTTAGGATTGTATTTCTTTGTTGGAGCTGCTCTGAATAGTAGAAAGATACAGCGATTAACTAGAGTAGTAGAAGCCGTAACTAATCAAACTGCTGCAGCTCTTGGCAATCTCACCGAAGAGCTACAAATTACTAGAATTGTTGCATTACAAAACCGAATGGTTTTGGACGTCATGTTAGCAGATAGAGGCAGTGCTTGTAGAATTATTGGAAGTAGCTGTTGCGTGTTTATCCCCGATCATACTCCATCAATAAATTACATAAGATCGCAGCTGATATACATGTCGAAAATGGGACTTGGACATTTTCAAATTGGTTCTGGACTCTGATCTCCACATGGGGTTGGAAAGTTCTCACTGGTCTCTGTATAATTATTGCAATTATTTTTACATGTTGTGTATGCATTCAATGCAGTCCAATGATATGTTCTCTGTGTGTTTCATTTTGTGTGCCTAATAAAAGAGCTGTTGCTGAGGCTGTCCACCAGAAAAGTATAACTAGAGAGGTAGCTGAAAGGATGAGCATCGATATTAACGATGATTATCTAGATTATCCTAGGAAACCGAATGTCTTCAGCTAATGCTGAAAGGGTTGTCTGTTGTAAATAAAACAGTGATAATGTTAAGCATTAGCTAAAGACATGATATTGTGATTTATTTGTGCGTTTTCCCGCTCAAACTCTTGATACGGCCAGACTCCATTTTGTTTTCTGTCCTTCATTTTGTCTGCTACATATTACCATGTGCCCATCATGTGGCGAGTCCTACCTCTCCGCTAGTAACCCTTGAAGTTTGCCCAGCAACAAGGTATAAATAGCCCTTTGTGCGTCCAGTGCATGGTCAGTAGAAGTCACATCTGTCTTTGATTAGCGTAGATAGGAATGTGCATTTCCGCGGGCCTCAAGAACCGTTAACTCCACCCATGTATTGATCAAGTTCAAAAATGTCCATATATGGTTGTAAATCATGTCTCGAGTTGTACCCGCCTACTTATGAGCCCCTTCTTTGTGTATAAAAGGGGACTGTGTGCTCGAGTTCTTTGTGCTACCTTGTACAATACTGTAAAGTGTTGTGTCGGCTGTAGTACCAACTTTAAAGGTTTATTAAACTATGTTTTTGTATTTTCAGTTTCCGTGCCAAATTCTTTGTATAGTCTGAGGACTTTGTGCACAGAAGGGCGAACCCTTTGCATTCGCAGGCCTTGCTGAGGCCTGTACTCATCAAGGACAGCAGATTAAATACACTCCGTCAACCTTTTGACCAGGAGACCTTTCATATCACTATCCTCACAGCCCTTAGGGAACCCTACAAAGAGGAGGTTATTTCTTGTGGAGCGTCCTTCCGCATCTTCTGCGCGCAGCACCAGCACCTTTGTGATTGTTTCCATGGAGGACACTTTCTTCTGATGACTAGACACTGCGTCCTCCGTAGTTGAAATACTAATTTCGGCTTCCGTTATTCGTTGGACTGAGTTACGGAGGTCTTGTCGTAGAATCATGACATTCGAACCAGCTCAACATCCCCTGCAGGAAACAGAACACTGTGGCAGATCACTCCATTAGGGCCACGCATAGATCTCAGGCAGGGACCCCAAGAGCAAGCCGGCAGCCACCCAGGGCCACAGCACAAAGGATCGGTACAAGTCGGCCCCAATAGATAATGTAGCAACCCGTGGCCCGACTTAGCCACCTATGGACTGACACACCTGCAGCCCCCAGTCAGCAGGCCAGAGCCCCCGGCGAAATAATGGCTGAAGCAGTGGGACGGTTCCATCACCCAAGTCTCTTTTATGTGCCGCACTAGGCCGCACTGGCTGAGGGGAGCATGCCACGGTCCGATGCGACCGCCGAGTTCCAGGTCGCCCACTGCTGCTCTTACCACATCGCCACCACTCACCGTCCTATCTCAATGGGCCTCACAGGTCGATCTGCACACAGTAGACGCTGAATCTGCTCCCAGCAGCGAAGCTTTTGCCGCTGTACATACTGGAGACGGTGTGCACGCAAAGCCGGGGATCAGCAGGCCTCTGCGTTGACGGTACGCCACAGCTCCTCAGCGTTACAGGGGGAAGACTCCTGCAGGTCCCAGGACAACGACAGGCAAGGGTGTCACCCAGGGACCGAAGAAACGTCACTTCAGGGCCGATGGCAGTAGGATAAATTATGGATTATGTCGGACTGCTTAGCCACGCCCCCGTCTATGTCAATTCTTGAGATGATCAAGCATGGGCTGCTAATCTTAGCAGGTCATAGGAGAAAAGATGTCCGATTTTCTTAAAATGAAGAAGGTAGAAGTTGGCAGATTGTGTCATTTTGTTCAATTGTGAAAGCAAAAGTGGTTAGAGTCCAGTGAAAAACAATGATATGTGACTATATTCCTCTGACAATGACTCCAATAAAGATGTTTCAGTGAGTAGAGTAGGATCGATTTTGGAGGAAGCTCTGCAGCAAATTAGGAGGGATTCCATTGTTGACAGGTTCAGTTTCAGACAGAGCAAGTACATACAAATTATTGAGTTCCTTATGGGCATACAATCTGTTTACTCATTCTTCCAATTTAATGCAGTGTTGGAATAGAACTAAAAGAATACCTGATAGTTCATACAAATGTTCTTGGCTCCAGATTAATGTGTATATATCCGTAGGTAAAAAAAAAAAAAAACTTGACCAGAGCGATAATTTTTTCTTTAGAATTATTGAGTCCGAAAATGCTTTTTTATATTTCTCATTGGTGACTTTTATGCTAATGTTTCTAATCAATCATTAGGAAATTTCGCCAATAAAGGCAGAAAGGCTTAGAAAATGTGTTGGACAGGCCACATGAAGGGCTCGCTCCCTCCCCGCATGACAGGGCCCGAGCCCCGGCCCTCCAGGTGTTACCCACAAAAGCAACCCGCACCCCGTCCCCTACGGGACTCCTGCCCCCGGACATCTCTGTATCATGGGGCCGAGCCACTACCAGCTCCATCGCCCGGCCCGGCCGCCATCTTGGACCCTGCACCACGAGGCTGCGTGGCCTCGACTCGACCCTAACCCTGGGCCTGGCCAGGCCCCGACATCTCGGCACCACCATCCTCCCAGGAGGTGAACGGACCACTTGGCAGGTCAATGGGAGAAAGAAGTGTCGATGGCTCTCCCCCGCCAGGTGCCGATCGCCCCCTGCTCCCCCGGGCACTGGCTCCACCCCCCTGCTGGGTGTCTGGACTCCCTCATCCCCGACCTCCCGACCTCCAAGTGCGAGGGTCCGGACATCAAAGGGCGCCAGACCTATAACTGGGGCAGCTCCAGAGTAGGAAGGCAGTTGTATCCAGGAGTCGAGAGACCCCGTGAAGAACTCATCCTTGACGGACTACTGGCGCTGCCGTAGCCCTGCCTTGTGAACTATCGTCCTGCTTGCTGGCGCTGCCGCAACCTTCTGCATCCTTCATCCTCGTCGGGACCTGCTGGCGCTGCCGCGGACCGTTGTAACTACCACCTTCACCGGGACCTGCTGGCGCTGCCGCGGACCGTCGCTACCTACGATCATCTCGGGACCTGCCGGCGCTGTCGCGGCCCGTCCACCTAGAACGCCGAGCTTGAGGATTGTGAGCTATCCATCATATCATCGCATCTACCAGATTGGTAACAAGACTATCCCGCTACCCCCTTTCCCATCCAAGAGACTAGAATCGAGGGGACCCCTGAGTCCTGACCTCCTTGTACCATTCTATCGTACTTCAAGATTGCTTATAAAGAACGTTAAACCTTATCTTTGTGTGGTGTACATCTGTGGGGGGGAAGTTACTCGTCTGTACGATCGCTGGAGACGGCTCTCCCCTTGTCCTCGGCCGACCCTCCAGGTCCGTCTAACATTGGTGGCAGCGGTGGGATCCGAATCAACGCGTAATCGTACAGAGAGTAGCTCACCCCACGACTAAACCACAATGACAACCAAAGAGAGCGGATCCACCGAGAAATTCCAGATAGAGAAATTGGAAGAGTACAGCCATCGTGAGTTGAAACAATTTTGCATTGAACTAGGCATTGCTACCACCGGTCTGAGCACTAAAGACGATTTCAAGCACGCCATTGAGTCTTGGACAGAAACCGGGGCCGTCAGACCCCCGGACCAAAACATTGCAGCATCAGAAAAGAACACCACGGCTCCCGAGGAGCGAAGCACGGGTCTCTCGCAGGAAGAGATCCAGGAGAGAGAAAGAAGCAGACTACATGAGTTAGAAATGGCACGGCTCAAAATGGACGGTGAACTAAAATTAGCCGAACAAAAACTGAACCTGGAACATCTGCGGCTCCGAGAAGAACGGGAAGAAAAACAGAGGCAAAGAGAACTCGAAGAAAAGAGACTAGCGTACGAACACGAGCGCAAACTGGCAGAATTAGACCTACGGAAGCAAAACAAAGATCTGGGGGTGCCCGAGCAACCGCGCACCCCAGGAGCGACAGAAAAAAAAGGTCCACATCCCCAAGGATGTCGTACGAGAATATTGCCGAGACGACGACATCCAACAGTGGTTCAAGGCCTACGAGATCGCCATGACCTCCCACCGGATCGACCGAAGTGACTGGGGAGCCGGTCTATGGGGGAGGTTCGTCAATGAAGGCCGCGATGCCCTGTTACAGCTCCCCGACCATCTGATGACATCCTATGACCACATAAAGGCTGCCCTCCTCACTCGATATGGGCTCACACCCGAAATGTACCGCCAGAGGTTCCGAGACTGCACCCGGATCCCGGGTACAACTTGGGTGGATTATGTAAACTATTTCAGCCGAGCCTTCGAGGGTTGAATCAAGGGGAGCCACGTAACGACCTACGAGCAACTTTTTAATCTCATGGTGTGGGAGCACCTCTCCAACAACTGCTTCGTCGAGCTCAGGCAGCACCTCCTCGACAGTAAATTGACTGATCCACGGCAGCTCGCCGCCGAGGCTGACCGATGGGAGAGCACCCGAGTAGGCCGGAGTGGGCCGCACGAACAGAACAGGAACAACCAAGGTCAGCACCGTCCCCGAGGAGGAGGAGGAGGCCAGGGACGGGGAAGAGACACCGCCCCTGCCGCTTCCGCTACCAGCACCCCGCCCCCAGCCGGCCGGGGCAACCCCCCGATGCACCCGGGGTTCCGAGCCAATGTCACGTGTCACCGATGCCAGCGAGTCGGCCACTACACCAATGACCCGAACTGTCCACAGACTCCGAGGCCCCGCCAGGTAGCTGCCGCCGCCCTGGGGGGAGAGCAAATCTCCGAAGAACAGGAAGAATGCGAACAAGAACAACACGAGTGGGAACCGGCCGCCATGGTGCTAGCGTGCCTAGGGGGAAGAGACATGGTCCCGCGGGCTCCCCTACCCGCCAACACCAGAAAATACAGTCAGTGGGTGAACATTAATGGGCGTAGGGCCGAAGCACTACGTGACACGGGGGCCAGTGTGACGGCCGTCCGCTGTCACCTGGTGACCCCGGAACAGATCCTGCCGAACATCCTCTGCCCCGTCCGTTCAGCCGACAATTCCGAGAGTCTGTGTCGGATGGCCTGCGTCCCCTTCGAATGGGGAGGAGTCTCCGGCATGTTGAAGGTGACGGTCCGAGATGATGCCCCCGTGGACTGTCTCCTGGGGAATGATCTTGAGAGTTCCCCGTGGGCCGCCGTGGAAAGAAGAGAGCACCTGGGGATGTTGGGCCTCCCGGACTGGGCATGCGTAACCACTCGGTCCATGGCCGCCCGGGCCATCTCCCGACCTGAAGAACCAGAATGGCCAGCACCTCCTCCCCCGGTCGCTCCAGTGAAGGACACCGACCACACCAACCCCCCTGAGCAAACCCCCGAAGGGCTCGCTCAGCTCCAGGACCTTCCCGACCTGGCTCAGTGGCGTCAAGAAGGGGGACCCACCCAGGAGCAGTTCCGTCAAGAGCAGAAGACCTGTCCCTCCCTCGAGGGACTGCGACAGCAAGCCCTCGCCCAGAGCGCGGGAGACACCGCCGGAGCCCATTGGATCTATTGGGACAACGACCTGTTGTATAGTGAACAAAGAATCGCGGAGTTAGGGGCCAGTCGAGTGTTGGTGGTGCCCTTCCGTTTTAGAGACTTCTTGTTGAATTTGGCCCACGATGTCCCTCTGGCTGGACACCTGGGACAGGACAAAACCTACAGTCGCCTGGTGACCCACTTTTTCTGGCCAAAGATGAGAAACGACGTCCTCAACCACTGCCGGTCCTGCCCCACGTGCCAGGCCAGCGGGAAGAGCGGCCGCAAACTCAAAGCACCTCTGCAACCGTTCCCAGTTGTCACCACCCCGTTCGAGAGGGTGGGAATAGACATTGTGGGGCCCCTGGACCCCCGAACAGCACAAGGACATCGGTTCATCCTGGTACTGGTGGACCACGCCACCCGCTACCCCGAGGCTGTTCCCCTGCGAACTGTAACAGCCCCGGTGGTCGGCCGGGCCTTAATGGGGATCTTCTCCAGGGTGGGCTTCCCCCGAGAAGTCGTCAGCGACAGAGGCACAAACTTTATTTCAAAATATATGAAATCCCTCTGGCAACAGTGCGGGGTCACCTACCGATTCACGACCCCCTATCACCCTCAAGGAAACGGACTAGTCGAGCGGTTCAACCGCACGCTCAAGGGAATGATCGGGGGGTTGGAAGAGCCCCTCCGTCGCCAGTGGGATGTGCTACTCCCGTGCCTCCTCTTCGCCTATCGAGAAGTCCCCCAGAAGTCCCTCGGCTTCAGTCCTTTCGAACTCTTGTACGGACACCCTGTTCGAGGGCCCCTCAGCCTAGTCAAAGAAGGTTGGGAGATGGCCCCCCTGAAGACCCCTCCAGACGTCTTCAAGTACCTCCTGACCCTACCCAATCAGACCAGACGATTCAGAGAAATGGCAAAAGCGAATCTTGAGGCCAGTCAGGAGGACATGAAGCAATGGTACGATCAAAATGCCTCCTCCATCGAATTCGAACCTGGCCAACAAGTGTGGGTGATGTTCCCCACCGAACCGTGTGCCTTGCAGGACAAGTGGACGGGGCCCTTCAAAGTGGTCGAGCGCAAGAGCCCCGTCACCTATCTCATCGATATGGAATCTCCCCGGAACCCCCTCCGGGTCCTCCACGCCAACAGACTCAAACCCCACTTTGTGCGCTCGGAGCTCAGCCTCCTGATGGCTACGGACAGTGGAGCAGAAGAAGACTCCGAGCCTCTCTCTGATCTCCTAAAGACCCGTGAGAAAGATGGATCCGTAGACGGGGTCCGACTCTCAGATGTCCTCACCCCGGAACAGCGCCAAGACTGCCGGGACCTCCTGCTGCAATTTGCGACCCTGTTTTCCCTCACCCCAGGGGTCACCCCCTGGTGCTTGCACGACGTGGACACTGGGGACAGTCCCCCTATCAGACATCGGGCGTACCGCGTACCAGATCGGGTACGTGCCTGCATCCACGAAGAAGTGTCAAAGATGCTCACGCTCGGGGTCATCGAGCCCTCGGACAGCCCCTGGGCCAGCCCGGTCGTGCTGGTCCCCAAAGCTGCTGCCCCCGGCACCACTCCTGAGCTCCGATTCTGCGTCGACTATCGGGGCCTGAACGCTGTCACCAGAACCGACGCTCATCCCATCCCCCGAGCAGATGAACTGATCGACCGCATGGGGGCTGCCCGCTACCTCAGCATCTTTGACCTGACAGCGGGCTACTGGCAGATCGGTCTCACACCCCGGGCCCAAGAACGATCCGCCTTTTCCACCCCCGATGGCCACTACCACTTCAAAGTCATGCCATTCGGCATGAAGAACGCTCCAGCTACTTTTCAGCGACTGGTGAACCAGGTATTGGCGGGACTCGAGGAGTTCAGCGCCGCCTACCTGGACGATATCGCTGTGTACAGCCGCCACTGGTCAGACCACCTCCGCCACCTCCGAGAGGTCCTGCAGGCCCTCCAACAGGCCGGCCTCACAATCAAGGCCAGCAAGTGCCAATTGGTCACGGACCTATCTCGGACACCAGTGGGAAGCGGTCTGGTGGCCCCTCTTCAACTCAAGATCGCTGCCATCCAGTCCTGGCAGCCTCCAGTCACGCAAACCGAGGTCCGAGCCTTCTTGGGGCTCACCGGCTACTACCGGCGGTTTGTGAGGGACTATGGCAGCATTGTGGGGCCCCTCACAGAACTCACATCCAAAAACCACCCGAAGGAGGTCAACTGGACTCCAGACTGTCAAGCGGCCTTCGAGAAGCTGAAGGCCGCCATGTGCACTGCCCCTGTGCTCCAGGCCCCCGACTACAGCCGGGAATTCATCGTACAAACAGATGCCTCCGACCATGGCATCGGGGCGGTCCTCTCCCAGTTGAACCCCGAAGGACTTGACCAACCGGTGGCCTTCATCAGCAGACGCCTACTGGCCCGAGAACAGCGCTGGAGCACCATCGAGAGGGAGGCCTTCGCAGTAGTGTGGGCCCTCAAGAAGCTCCGGCCCTATCTCTTCGGTACCCACTTCCGGGTGCAAACAGATCATCGGCCCCTGCAGTGGCTAATGCAGATGCGGGGGGAAAATCCCAAACTATTGCGTTGGTCCATCTCCCTGCAGGGGATGGACTTCACTGTGGAACACCGACCTGGCCAAGACCACGCCAACGCAGATGGCCTGTCACGCTTTTTCCGCCTCGACAAGGAGAGTCCCCAAGAGGATGGGTGACTCTCCTCGCCTTCAGCTGGGGGGGACGCATGTTGGACAGGCCACATGAAGGGCTCGCTCCCTCCCCGCATGACAGGGCCCGAGCCCCGGCCCTCCAGGTGTTACCCACAAAAGCAACCCGCACCCCGTCCCCTACGGGACTCCTGCCCCCGGACATCTCTGTATCATGGGGCCGAGCCACTACCAGCTCCATCGCCCGGCCCGGCCGCCATCTTGGACCCTGCACCACGAGGCTGCGTGGCCTCGACTCAACCCTAACCCTGGGCCTGGCCAGGCCCCGACATCTCGGCACCACCATCCTCCCAGGAGGTGAACGGACCACTTGGCAGGTCAATGGGAGAAAGAAGTGTCGATGGCTCTCCCCCGCCAGGTGCCGATCGCCCCCAGCTCCCCCGGGCACTGGCTCCACCCCCCTGCTGGGTGTCTGGACTCCCTCATCCCGGACCTCCCGACCTCCAAGTGCGAGGGTCCGGACATCAAAGGGCGCCAGACCTATAACTGGGGCAGCTCCAGAGTAGGAAGGCAGTTGTATCCTGGAGTCGAGAGACCCCGTGAAGAACTCATCCTTGACGGACTACTGGCGCTGCCGTAGCCCTGCCTTGTGAACTATCGTCCTGCTTGCTGGCGCTGCCGCAACCTTCTGCATCCTTCATCCTCGTCGGGACCTGCTGGCGCTGCCGCAGACCGTTGTAACTACCACCTTCACCGGGACCTGCTGGCGCTGCCGCGGACCGTCGCTACCTACGATCATCTCGGGACCTGCCGGCGCTGCCGCGGCCCGTCCACGTAGAACGCCGAGCTCGAGGATTGTGAGCTATCCATCATATCATCGCATCTACCAGATTGGTAACAAGACTGTCCCGCTACCCCCTTTCCCATCCAAGAGACTAGAATCGAGGGGACCCCTGAGTCCTGACCTCCTTGTACCATTCTATCGTACTTCAAGATTGCTTATAAAGAACGTTAAACCTTATCTTTGTGTGGTGTACATCTGTGGGGGGGAAGTTACTCGTCTGTACGATCGCTGGAGACGACTCTCCCCGGAGACCTCTCCCCTTGTCCTCGGCCGACCCTCCAGGTCCGTCTAACAAAATTCCTTCTTCTTTTATCCCCCTACCTTAAGGGCTGTGAAATGTTGTAAAATAATATCAGAATGTATGAAGGAACATGAATGTATTTTAATAAATGGCTGACTTGAAAAAGTGATTCCTACAAATTACACACACTATTGCATAAGGGAGTCTATTATATTCAATTAATCAAGCTCTTTGCATTCTGCATTTGGTCTTTTGTCTGATATGAAAGTAATCGATAACATTTCACAAGTAATAAATAACACCTTAGTAACAAAAGAATGCTGTCTTTTAGAATCTTTCTCCTCAAAAAAGATATCCTCATGGAATATGAAGGGTGATATTGTGCCTCTTCGGGAATCCAATGAACTGATACATTGAAATACTGCTAGAATAGTGAACTAGCATCACTTCTGGCCTAAATTAACTGATGACATTACCAATACAACAAAAAAACCTCTGAAGAATATGGCTATTACATTAAGACTTAATTAGATGTTAGAACTCAAAAGTGTAAGTTGTTCAAGATGTTTTACAAAAAGTGTCCAGGTTAAATTTAATCTCTCCAAAAGAACTAACAGACTAGTAGAAGATAGTAAAAAAATTTTTGTCTCCAATCGAGGGAAAATGTAGGGTACCTAAAAAAATAAAAATAATGGGCCAACGAGACTTCAAACTACTTCTAAAAGACTTCAGGCAGACAGTTTATGGACTGACCTTTGTGACGCCGCTGTCTCCAAACATACATGAAGATACTGGAACATAATTGCACAAAAACAGAATGGTGGCCAAGAATATCCCTATTAGCAACTAAGATCAGATATATTATTTAACCAATCTATATGATTCTAACACCCCGATAACTCTTACGATATTTTTGACTAACAATGTTTCTTCTAATAACGAATATGGGCCACCCTCAATACACAACTAATTGAAATGTTTATTTTGGCAATAACATAACCAAAGAGAGCAAGCAGGTTTTAAAACAAACAGCTTAATGTAAGATAATATTGTTATATTACAATCAATTATCAAACAATGTGTAATTACACGCGGTCAATTGATTTATTTAGCCTCGACACTGACAATATGCCATCTGAACCCCCCTTCCCCCCGGAAAATATGCAATAAAAAGTATGAGAATTTGTAATTGATCTTTTATTAATTTAACTGAAGGGAAATATTGTACAAGCAATGCTCATTGAATTCTACAGACACAATTAGCTTGAAACATGGGCTGAGTAGTGTTTTTGTTTCAGGTTTGGCAGCGAGTTTATGCTGGGCGTTTTGGCTGATTAGCTTGCGTCTATAAAATTGTGATTGAGAGCTTCTTTGGAAAAAAAAAAAACACTTTCCATATGCATTGTCTGGTATATTGTAGGCCACCTAAGAGTCTTTGATATTATCAAAGCTGAAATGCCAGATAAAGATACTTTCCCCTACACTTAGTTTAGGATAGGATACAGAATTTTGTTTACAAATGGATAAATACATGTATGTTAGTACTACTTCTGTAGCAAAAAAACACAGCCATAATTGTCTTTGAATTTAAAACAGGGAATGTGCTCCATTTTGTTGAGTATTTTAATCAACCAAAGCAGGTACTATCAACACATACCCAATAACCCATGGATTATCACTATTAATGCCATTTAAATTCTAGAATATAATGGTTAATTTACTATACAGTTACACAAACAGCTCTAAGCTATCATCCTGACCAGGCGGAAGCAAATGTTGGCAGCCATCCATCTACATAAGACATCTTGCATATGGTTTCAGTTGGTAAAGTATGTAGGTGGAGGGGTCCACAAATCTCTGGAGCAAGATGTGCCGGTGAACGTAGAGGTGTAAACTCCAGACAGTTCTTAACATAGGGAGAGGTCTATAAGCCAAATTGAATATTATGGTGAATGTTTCCTACACCATGTAATAGCAACTCTGAGTTTACCCATTAGCACAGCAAACAATCAATCACTCAGGGTTTTATAAAGCATGCTACTCACCCGTGAGGGTCTCAAGGCCCTGGGGGGGCGGGGAAGGAGGTCTTTGGGTGCAGCTCCAGATCAGTTCAAGAGCCAGGTCTTGAGGCTCTTCCTGGAGGTGTGCTAAGTAGGGGCGTGTCTGGTGTTGACTGGGAGCTCGTTCCATGTCGTTGCTGCGATGTAGGAGAAGGCTGTTCCACCTGCAGATGCGCGGGGTCTCTGCTAGGGCGAGGTCGGCGAAGCGGATGTTCCTTTTGGGTACTTGGAAGGAGACACTCTTGTTGAGGTATTTAGGTCTGAAATTGTGGAGGGATTTGTAGGTGTGGATGAGAAGCTTGAAGGTTACTCTCTTCTCAACGGGGAGCCAGTAGAGGTCTCGTAGGTCCTGGGTCATGTGCTCGTGTTGTGGGGTTCCAAGGACGAGTCTGGCTGCGATGTTCTGGATGGTTTGGAGCTTATGTAGCAAGGTTCTGTTGATTCCAAATTAGAAGGCGTTGTCATAGTCCAGTCGGCTGGTTATAGGTGCGTGGGTGACAGTCTTTCTGCATTTGGGCGGGTGGGGGATCCACTCGAAGGTCTTGCGGAGGATGCGGAGGGAGTTGAAGCAGGTGGAGGCGACAGCGTTGATCTGGCATGTCACGGTGTCAGAGGAGTCTAGGATAATGCAAAGGCTGTGGATGTGGTCTGAAGGAGTGGGTGGGTTTCCGAGGGCGGAAGGCCACCAGGTGTTGTCCCAAGTGGTGTATGAGGACGAGGACCTCTGTCTTCTCAGAATTGAGCTTCAGGCACCTGTTGCTCATCCAGGCTGTGACGTACTTCATTCCTTTCTGGAAGCAAAGTCTGGTGTCTTCAGGATTCTTCGTAAGGAAGCGGATGAGCGTGGGTGTCGTTGGCTTAGGGTACTATGCTGAGCCCATGCTGTCCAACGATGGCGGCGAAAGGGGCCATGTAGATGTTCAAAAGCGTGGGGCTGAGCAAGGTTCCTTGTGGTACTCCACAGTTTATCTCTGTGGGTTCAGAGAGGAAGGAGTGGATCCAGTTGAGGGCAGTTCCTCGGATGCCGGTATCATGGGGTCTGACTGCGAGAGTGCCGTGAGAGACGGTGTCGAAGGCTGCGGAGAGGTTTTACAGGGTGAGGGCAGCAGTGTGGCCCTCATCAAGTAGCATGCAGATGTCATCGGTGGCGGGGATGGTTTTCTCTGGGATGAGGTGGTCAGCTAGGCGTTGACGAATCTCTCAGTGACTTTAGCTGCAAAGGGAAAGAGAGAGATGGGCCGGTAGTTTTTCAGGTCCGTCGGGTCGGCTGAGGGTTTCTTACGGAGGTGTTTGACCTCTGCCCGCTTCCAGTTATCAGGGAAGATGCCGGATTCGAAGGAGGCGTTAATGGTCCGGCCTGATTCCGGTGCTATGGCTGCGGCGGCTCTGTGGTAGATGTGCCGCAGGCCGGGTCCGCAGTGGGCCCCCGAGTGGGTGTTCTTCATAGCGGTGTCTTAGGTAGTAGCAGGTTCTTTGCATTACTGGCATTGGTGTGGATTTTGTTCTCGATGAAGGTCCGCTTGGTGGTTCTTATGCACTGGTGGTATTCAGTCATGGCGCTCCTGTAGGTGTTCTAGTCTTTGGTGGTTTTCCTGTACCTCATGTACAGAGTTTTTTTAGGCATCTGCAGGAGCGCCTGACTTCTTAGAGGTCGTAGGTGAACCAGGCAGCCTTCAGGGGGCGTTGTTTGACAGGGTGGCGGAGGGGTGTGAGCTTGTCTGCGCCGCTGGAGATCCAGCGGTGTAGTACTTTGGCTGCAGAGTTGGCGTTGGTCGTAGCGAAGGGGGTCATAGAGGAGGGTGGTGTTGAGGTGTTCCTCTGTGATCTTACTCCAGTTTCTTCGTGGCGGCAGCAATGGTGACAAACTTCCTTTCTACTTTTGTTCTGTTCTTCAGATTGTCTAGTAGTGCAGCGAATGGGCTTAGACCACAGGTATTCTCGGTCACAGGGCCGACGGCCATCCGGAACTTTATCAAGGGACAGTACCACGCAAAATGCATGAACTCTGCCACACAAGTCGCATGTCACCAGTATCAAAAGTTAGCTACCATACCTAGTCATAATATCTGGCATGTCATATACCCAATGGAGTTATTTGAAATGTATCAACTTATACTCCACAAGTTTACAGCTTTAAATTCTCCAGTATTCCTTTCCATTTCTTGTCATCAACCATATCTACGCTTTTTCTATTTCTCACCATCAACCAGGTCTTCTCTTTTACCATATTTACTCAGCCAGGCAGGAAGTGGGTAATCAAAAGCAACTCTACCTCTGAGGGCTTTGAAAGGAGACACACCAGTGACACTATGCAATGTGTTGCGATAAGCCTGACATTAGGGAATCTTCCACGTTGAACCCTACAGCAGCAACACGCACACACTCATTCACCATCCTATTAATTCTTTACAGGAAACCACTGCTCTGGGGAAGGTACAAACTGCTCCTCTAGTGCTCTATTCATGCACCCACCAAAAAGCTCCTTCAACTTCTCAGAGATAATTGCACTCCATTGGCTGTGTGCAATCCAGCTGGAAAACCATTTCTGGCAAAAACATTTGTCAGGAAAACAAAAAACTATGAGCAGTTGGTTCTCTGAAGAACCTCACTTCCAGCCACTTTGACATACAATTGATAAGAACCAAAGTATACTTCTGAAATTGAGGCAGATAATGAAAGGGTCCCAACCACCTATATACAATCTGCCCCACACACCTCCAAGACAACCAGCTGCTGCCATCCTGGGCTGCAAACCGTTGTCACTGCTGATACACACACTACGCTTCTCGACCCATCTTTCCACTTCTCTTCCATCACATGACACCAGAAACTCTCTAATAATCTCTTTTTGTGCAGTCATGTCTAAATTTATTTCATGATTAATGTTAATCAATATCAAGCTAACCACACAAGGAGGAATCAATTTATCATCAACTAACAACAATCCATTCTAAAGCGTCAATTCTGCTTGTGCCGTTCTGTGTAATTCTATAGTCCTAGTGGTTAATTTACTTTGCTGGGCCATCCATTCCAAACATAATCCATAACATTGTTCTTTGCAGATGCAACTTTGGATATAACAATTTCCCACTGGGAGAGATTTCTTTGGTTTGGCGACAACAAAAAGACCACTGAGCTTCCAATATATTGACTCCCAAACCTTGAGACCACTTAATCCTACTTGTTTTGTTATCTGTACCCATCATTCACTTCACTAAAGTGTACATCATTAACCAATCCATTCTAAAGCACCAATTCGGATTGTACCTTACTGTAATACTCTGGTTCAAGTGGTTAATTTCCTTCTCTGGGCAATCCAGTCCAAACATAATCCATAACCTTGTTTTTAACAGATACAACTTCGACATAACAATTTCCCACTGGGAGAGATTCTTTTGGTCTGCTGACAGCGAAAAGACCACTGTGCTACAAATATCCTATATCTGCACCCATAATTCACTTCACTACATTAGTGAATAATTTGACTGATTGAGGGCTCGCAAGTAACAACTTCACAAGCTCCTCAGGTACTGATGGAAAATGTCTCTAGCAGCATTTCTCAATGAATGGTATGTTAACATATCTAGAAAGAAGCCAGCAGTCACACCCAAGTATTCCTGGTATTACTAAAGCATTTTATTTACAAACAACTCCCCATGTGGCTATCCCTTTTCAATTTTTTTAGTAGTACTGTTTGCACCAAAGTGCAAACTGGGGTAATAAAGTACTGGGATATTGGGAAGTAATCTCAGTCACTCTGCCCAGCGTGGCTAGTCTCGACCAGGCTCTCACTGTATATCGTACTATGTGTATCTAGCTCTAGGATTAGCCTAAGTGTTTTCAGGAATACTGGATGTACTAGGCCTTTTTTGAGGTCATACTGAGAAACATTCCTGCTGTTTGGAAACATTGGTGTGGAAATTGGGCCTGTACAACCAGAGATAATGTACCTCAAAATGATTGGCCACAAATCCTCCCATTTCATATGCAGTGGCGGACAGTGATCAGAGCGTAGAATGAGGGGGGGCCACACACGCATTGGCTGACATCAGGTCAGCCAACGTGAGAAGGCAGCAGTCACTCACTCCTCACAGAGTGGGATGGGTTCAGTTAGAGTTGCTGGCCCCACCCCATTCTGCAATGAGGTGTCAATGATAAACACTAGGACCTGGGCATTTTAGGCCTTAAAAATGAATTCCCTAGATATGAAGCTATTGTATCATGAGGGGGAGTCCCTCGAGGCACTTACCGAGCTGAGGAGGCCACGCCCATGGGAGCTGTTACATCTTTTGCCTGGCAAAGTTCAGCTCAGCCAGCCAGAAGTCTTGCTCATGGCTGCCTGACCTGAAAACAAAGTGTGTCTGCAGAGCTGACCTTTGCTCTGCCTGACAAATACTCTTTATGTCCAAAAGGTGGAAAGGGGGATTGCGCCTCTGCTATTCATGAAAGCTGCTAATTCGATCAGCTGACTGTTGCCTTTCCATGCAACTTTAACCATGGTTGTTATAAATTGCATAAGGAGCGCTCTCGTTAGAGGTATGGGGATATTCTGAAAGAGATATCATAGTTTTAGTAGCCGAACCATCTTCATCAGTGCCACTCTGCCAGCTACTGATATGGATAGTTTAATCCTCTTCTCTATTAACAAGGTTATGTTGTTGACACAGTTACCATAGTTTGCTTTCAGATTAGTGTCTATTCTTAGTGATATAATGTGCCCAAGTATTTTAAATAACCAATCTGCAATTTAAGCGGAAAACCCAGTTCTTGCTGGTTTGTAGCATTTCTTAGAGGCAACATCACTGATTTTGACCCAGACCATACCCCACAACACATGATTGCACCTATAGTAGGGTTTAGGTATGTGGATAGCTCTCACATTGAGTATGGGAGCTTCCTAACAGAACATGCTTCCTCATATACAGCTAGAGGTATTGGGACAAACTCTTTTATGCGCTCTTTACAAATTCTGATAGGGATGCCGTCACTTCCTGATTAATTTTTCTACATTTGGCAACACATGTGCATTAATATTGATTACTCCTCACTTAAACTCACACGTGCACTAACATGGAGCTATTGCATTTGAAACAAAACCATTAAGATGTGCTTTAGGGCGTTATGTGGCTTAGACTAAACTAGGTCTTGTTGCTAAAATGGCTACAGCATCATGACATTCATTCTGTTTATATTTCTTGTTTAATACTAGCAAGATGTACACTGTTTATTTTGGATGACATTGTTCTTGAGGGTCTCACTAGAGGAAGCCTTTAGTTTCTTTTCAAGTCTCTTCCTGCTTACACACTGTGTTGCAGTCATTCACAATTGTTTTCTGTTGCTTATGAAACCAGTTTGTACAGACTCCGTCCAGATGGCATTAGGTTTTTAAGGGATGAATCATGCAGTGGGTTAGAGTAGTTAGTGTAAATACAATAGGGTTATGTCCCTGCTAATCAAAAACGAAAGTTATAAAAAAAATTTTTAATGATTATACCATGCTCACTATGCAATCTCCATAGTTTTTGTATGCTGAAATAAGATATAGAAACCATCAAATTTGGGGGTGGCCGGATTTCTATGAACAGTTTTACGAGCTCACAAGGGATACTGTCCGATTTTCTACTGATTAACTGCATATCTGAGACTTTATCTATTTTCCCTGATTTATTGCATTCTTGTAACTAATGGTTTTAAAGGAAAATGATTTTCTGTAACTTCAATAAGAATTAATACTGCATGTGTATTTTTCTAATTTATGTATTGTACCTTAAACTGTAATAAACTAACATGCTATTTCATAAATTTCTGATCTCAAACTTTCCTTTTGAGTAAGTCCGTTTTATTGACTGTATTTTCAAATGCTGTTTTGAATCTTGTCTCTTTGACAGATTACCTCATAGACTTTGAGGTTAACAAGTCCCCTTCAACATTTGCTCACCACTAATGTGCAGATTTTCTAGGCGACAGCGTGCCAGCACTACCATTCCTCAGATTTTTGTCCACACCTTTAACTTCTTCCGGTGTGACACGTTGACATAATGTTGTGAGCTTGTCTAGCTCCAGCCACGCTAATGTGGCTTTGTCTTAGTATTTCTTATTGATATTTGATGAATATGTCTAGCATATCTTGAGACGGTGTAGTAGATGTCCCTCACTGGAAGCAATCTGAACAATAAGAGAGACTGCTGACTGTGGTCTTATTCTCACCTCTAATGGATAGCCTTGGGATTTCCCTTCCACATAGCTCTTACAGCTTTATATTTCCACAGAAATGTAAAGTCTCTGCCAGCTTCTTCTCTAAATTCTTTGAGTTTAGCATGCATATCTACTAGTGTACAGCATCTGGTATAATGTTGCAAGAGCCTTGATTACCCTTTTTAGTTTAGTGAGTCTATTTCGTACGATTTAAGTTATTTAATTACTTTTGCCGCATGCCACTGGTATGAAGGCTTCTCTTGATTTCAAAATAAGTCTTTATTATCTCTCAAATTTCATTGCTCAATACTGTGCGTAAGAGGGTGATGGCTACAGATACCATAATGTTGTGTATAACAGTAACATGAAATTGACACAGTGAGTATTACAGGAGAGTGTTCAGAGGTCAAAAGTAGGAGTGATTTGGTCCAGCCAATTACATCCATAGAACCGATTCAGAAGTTGATCCTAGAAGAGGAACCTTAAAAAGTTTAGTGAAAGGTTTACTTTCTGAGTTATGGATTAACTCTCGACAGACCTATACAGTTGTGTTGTTACATAATGTCTAACAGTGGCAGTGCATCCATTGCCTTATTCTTTCATCAAGGCTCCCCTCCCCACGTTTTCAGAGGATGAGGTTATGGTTACCTCTGCACATAATAGTTTGTGATTGGGAGGGGAGCAAAGTGATATTATTTGGGTTAGTAATTCTGGGCAATAATATTTGTGGCATAAAGTAAATGTAGTGTGCTGGCTCCCATAAAACCTTAGCCCAGACAGTGTTAACAAGTTTAAAAATTACAATATAATTAAGTAATACTATCAGAAAATGTGCCTTTAAGATGCATAATTTGTTTTTTCTTGTAGCATAATTTACTCAACTGTGCTGCATAATTATGTCCTACCATGCTGCATAATTTAAGTGGCCCTGGATACAGTTCTGTGTGGCTTTAGTCTTTGTAAATGTATCAGTCATCATACAGACATCTTACTCAAAGGAAAATAAATCTTGCAAATTGATTGAGATATCTCCCTATGGGTAGGAGGGACATTTTTGAGTAGGGCACTGTTGTGTTCATATTCTGCTTTACTAATCTCTTAGGCTAAATTTAGGTTGCAGTTGGTCTTTTTAAACCATGATTTATGCCCCAAATCCATCCTCTGATATTATCTTGGGGCCAACTGCATAAGCCCTTCCCAAATTTGAAACAACCAGGTGATTCACATAATTATGAAGGGAGTGATGTTTTCATAAAGCTGTTCTCCTAGTGTAGCTGATTTTGCAATCCGTACACCAGTGTGGTTTTTCAGCTATGGATCAATTGATGTACAGATGTGAAGATGGATTCTCAAATGACAATCAACAGCTGATGTGTGAGTGAAGCTTTTCTCGCACACACCACATTAGTGTGACTTCTCCCCAATATGGATTCTTTGATGCCTATAAAGACTGGAGCGTAGACTGAAGCTTTGAGTGCACTCAGTACACTGGTATGGTTTCTCCCCAGTATGGATTCTCTGATGCCTATAAAGACTAGAGCGTAGACTGAAGTTTTTCGTGCACTCAGTACAGTGGTATGGTTTCTCCCCAGTATGGATTCTCAGATGATGAACCAGATGTGACCTTCGAACAAAAGTTCTCTCACACTCTGAACACTGATGAGGTGTCTTCCTAATATGAGTCATTTGATGCTTACAGAGTTCAGAGTTTTGACTGAAGCTTTTCGGGCACTCTGTACACTGGTATGGTTGCTCACCAGTATGAATCCTCTGATGCGATTGGAGATGAGAGAGTAGACTGAAGCTTTTGTCACTCTCTGTGCATTTGTTTGATTTCACCCCAGTATGAATTTTCAAATGACTTATTAAACTTGATGGATTAGTGAAGCATTTCTCACACTCCGTACATTGGTACGGTTTCTCCCCAGTATGGATTCTGTGATGTAGTACCAGATTTGACAGCAAAGAGAAGCTTTTTTGGCACTCCGGACATTGATATGGTTTTTCCCCAGTATGGATCCTCAGATGAGAGTAAAGATTACTGCGTTGACTGAAGCTTTTTTCACACACTGTACATTTGTATGGTTTCTCTCCAGTATGAATTCTACGATGCCGGGAAAGATGTGAGGGTTGACTGAAGGTCTTATCACACATTTTACATTTGTATGGTTTCTCCTCAGAATGGATCCTTTGATGATATATCAAAACATGTTGATTAGTGAAGCTTTTTGGGCACTCTGTGCATGTGTATGGTTTCTCCCCTGTATGGATTCTTTGATGCCTCCCCAGATATGCCTTTTCAGAGAAACATTTCCCACAGTCCGTACACTGGTATGGTTTCTCCCCAGAATGGACTCTTTGATGCTTCACCAGACCAGACTTTTCAGTGAAGGTTTTCTGGCACTCTATGCACTGGTACGGTTTTTCCCCGGTATGGATTCTTTGATGCTTCCCCAAATCTGACTTGTGAGAAAAGCTTTTCCCACAGTCCGTACACTGGTACGGTTTTTCCCCAGTGTGGATTCTTTGATGCTTCCCCAGATCTGACTTTTGAGTGAAGCTTTTCCCACAGACCGTACACTGGTGCGGTTTCTCCCCTGTATGGATTCTTTGATGATTTAATAAAGAGGACTTGTTAGTAAAGCTTTTCCCACAGTCCGTACACTGGTATGGTTTTTCCCCAGTATGGATTCTTTGATGCTTCCCCAGATCTGACTTGTGAGAAAAGCTTTTCCCACAGTCCGTACACTGGTATGGTTTTTCCCCAGTATGGATTCTTTGATGCTTCCCCAAATCTGACTTGTGAGAAAAGCTTTTCCCACAGTCCGTACACTGGTACGGTTTTTCCCCAGTGTGGATTCTTTGATGCTTCCCCAGATCTGACTTTTGAGTGAAGCTTTTCCCACAGACCGTACACTGGTGCGGTTTCTCCCCTGTATGGATTCTTTGATGATTTAATAAAGAGGACTTGTTAGTAAAGCTTTTCCCACAGTCCGTACACTGGTATGGTTTTTCCCCAGTATGGATTCTTTGATGCTTCCCCAGATCTGATTTTTGAATGAAGCTCTGCCCACAGTCCGTACACTGGTACGGTTTCTCACCAGTGTGGATTCTTTGATGATTTAATAAAGAGGACTTGCGAGTGAAGTTTTTCTCACACTCTGGACACTGAAACTGTCTCTTTGGAGTCTGGATCCTTTGGTGCTTAAATAGGTTTGAATTGTGAGTGAGACTCTCCATGCAAGCCATCTGAGTTTTCTCCCCAGCATAGATGTTTTGATATAGCAAAGCCATCAACTGTGATTGTTTTCCATTGCAAAAGTATTTGGAGATAATTCTCTAACTTGTGAACTTTTTCAAGCTGGGGGTACAGGTTAACAGGCACTTTCTGCAGTGGCATGGGATTTCTCCACAACAGATCTTATGTGTATACAGATGTGATCTTGAAGTGTTTCCTAACATTCCTTGCTGTGGTACGATTCTTTTTTTACCACAGTTGCTGCGGATGGTGGGCTGCATTGTTAGTGCATCATATTGTACAGCAGGTCTCTTCTCCAGCAACCTTTCAGGCTGTGAAAGAGAAGAAAATCATATGTAAATGAGCGGTTAAAAGGCATCTAGTGTTCACTTATGCACAAACAATTAATGTTGCAATTTCTTAAAAAGAGTATGCATCTCTGCATTGGTCAGGAATGCTGAGACTTGTGTAAGTTTTCACCAACTGGTACGCAAAGAGAGAAGAACAACATGTATAACTAATGATGTACCATGTCATATCTGGAAGCAGGTTCAGGCATTTCCAAAGAATTCAAGGTCATTGATTTAGCTCAGTTTGATGAAGTTGTTTGCACCATTCTCATGTACATGAATGGAAGACGATTGGGGGGTTGGGCCAAGGCAGAACAGCACACTGGAGTGCAGGGCTGAGAGTGTTCTTTATATGATGGGGCTGTGAGTCCTCACAGTTTGCTTCCCTTTTTATTGTTCAAATATTTCATTGATTTTATTTATTGCAAACCCCTATCATCATAGATACATTAAAGGGCAGCATTGCAGTTAAGCCCCACACTTTATTGCAAGCAAGGGGCTTAAATCACAGTCACATTTAAAAATGTATCCCACATTATTCCATATGACATATCTGATCTTTAAGAGATCAAATAGAAACTGTATACAGCAAAAACATTTAACCCCTTAAGTGCTGCTGACGGCCAATGGTCGTCAGCAGCGCTACCTCCCCAGTGCTGCGCACGACCATTGAACGTCCATTCAGCACTAGTTCTAATGGACAGCGCAGCACTGGGGAGAAATGTTTACACGCAGCTAAGGTGTTAAAAACCACCACTCCACCTTACCTCCGAGTGGCCCACGTAATTAATCAGGATTAGCATGAGAAAATATTTCATAATCTATTCAATTGATTTTCTCAGGGGATTGACTCATTATTCACTGTATACGTACACCAAATTACCATTTATTTTGATCTGTAGCCCACTCAGAAGATATATATAGTTTACTTATACAAACATTAGGCTTCATTTATGACACTTGTGTTTGTATAGGGACATCTATGGATCATCTTTGTTATTATCTTGAATAACGGTAACATTTTATTCCAGGGCTGCACTCTAGGCGGCTCCCTCAATCCCAGTCTTTTCTTTCTGTGTAGTGTAAGACTATCTGCATCCACCAAATGAATCACAATTTTCCTCCAACTAGTAGCCAGGAAGGTTTGAGGGTCTTTCATGCAAAGGTGATAGCTCTCTTACCTATTATGAAAGTCAAATCAAATTTCAAAGCCACTTCCTGAAGGGCAATCCTATAGGATGGGTCTGAAGCCTGTGTGCATCTCACAGCAATGTGGGTTTCCTGAAGAGGGGTCAGAATTAGCTTGTTCATTTTCTGCTGGGTGAGGGAAGTCCTCCTTAACATGTTAAATTGTATAATTGTATTTATCAAGCTTGAATTATAGGAGACCTTTAGGTAAGGCTCAATGCCCGCTCCCTCTGCAAACACCCATGGAAATCTGAGACACAATCACCACCCTTTCCCCCAACGTAGCCTTCATCACTGAAACGTGGCTCAGCCTTTCATTGAACCCCACCTCTCTCGATGGCTACAAGATGATATACCGAGATAGCACCAACAAAACGGTGGAGGCATCGTTCTCATCTTGAAGGAAACCATTCGATGCATCGTCACCACCGATCATGGAACACCTCAACCTCCAACTAAGACGCTAAGACCACGAAACGAGGCACCCTCACTTACAGCCCCTCAGAGGTCCAACTACTCCTAAAGAAACCCACTGTGACCTAAAAAATTACCAAACTAGCTCCCTGTTCCCCTACCCGGCCAAAGTCCTTGAGAAAGCCATCAACCAATAGCTCACCGAATAGTTGGAACAAAACCACCTTCTCGATGCCTCACAATCAGGATTCCGTGCCAGCCACAGAACTGAGACCATGCCAACCACACCAACCTCGGCATCATCCTCGACAGCCAACTGACTATGAAGCAACAGGTAAATGCAAACGCCTCCTCCTGCTTCTACACCCTCCACATGCTCTGCAGAATTTCCAGGTGGTTCCCTGCTAGCACCAGAAAGACTGTTACACACGCCCTTGTCGCCAGTCCCCTTGACTATGGCAACACTCTATGCCGGAATTTCCACCTAGTTCCTCATAAACCTCCAGATCATTCAGAACACTGCAGCCATACTCCTCCTGAACCTACCCACACGGGCCTCATCACAGAAACCTCCACTGGCTACCCATCCAGAAGAGGTGACAGTTCAAGTTCCTCACGCACACGAAGCTCTACACAACCAAGGACCATCCTAAATCAACCTTTGACTAAATTTCCACCTACCCCGCAAGACAGGTGCACTCGGCCTCACTCGCCCTCGGACACACACGCCACATCCACCACAGCTTCTGCGGGGCCCGCTCCTTTTCCTACATCACCTTCAGGACCTAGAACAACCTGCCCCTCTACCTATGAATAGCATCCACGCTGGCAGACATCAAGACCTCAATGCCCCTCCCCCAGCCCCCAGAAACCCTTAGGGTTCATAGTGATACGCTATACAAATGCTGATTGATATACATTGCCATTCATGTCACTGCGCCCACCCTCTAGGGCTGTTTCCCATGTGCCCCTAAGGGAGGAAAGGTATGCCCAAAGTTCTACTACTGCTTTATAGAACCAGACCAGAGGTCTGCCATTTCCCCTAGTCATGACCACTGGATTTATGAAATTCAATGCCCGCTGCCCATTTCACTTAACTATATAATTGCTGTATTTGCCACACAATTCATCTACGGCAAATCTTCAGGTTTTAAACCCAAAAATGTGTTTCGAGCTAAACAGATTAAAAGTTACCAAAAACATGGTGATGTGTTCGTGCTCAATAGTAGGTCATTCACAAAGGTTAACTGCCCATCGTTCAGCTGCTTATTTTTGGGTTTCGCCTAGGCAGCGCATGCACTGCATGCTCAGTCTCGAAGAGATATGCTGTATCTAGGATATGGGCTTCAAAAAACACATCTTTTTCATTGGTTCCTCTTGCTGTCCTTTAGAAAGGCTGGCTTTTCATTAGTGAAAACACTTAGTAGTACATCCTTTTGGAATTTTATATCCTCCTATGAGGACTGTCCGTGTTACATGTGTTCTTACAGTTCAGGTTCTTTATACGTTGAGAGAACTCCTTTTTACTTGGCCAGCGTCTTCGCTGGTTGTGTTCAGTTTACTTGTCCAATGAAACTTCAGTCACTTAATTTGCTTGCCATCCCTTAATCACCCTGTGCCTCTCCTCAACCCTCCCACAGCACTGCTTGCAGGACCCCCACCACCCTTCTGAAGCCAATACTCTAATTTTATAATTTGGTTAACTTTCACATTATTTGCAGGGACCTCATTTAATCACTTCCTCCTCAGCCCCCTCACACAACACTGTTTGCCCGCCTCCACCTCAGAGATCGCTGCATTGATTTCTTATCCTTATTTTAAATTATTAGCTTTGAATTCTTATCCTTATTTTAAATTAATAGCTTTCATTTATCTAGCACAGCTCTCCAGGCGCTTGGGGGAAATTACAAGCATTTTCAATGCAATAGGTCTCGCTCGCATTTACGCATGTTTGAGCTATTGGCATTGTAAATGACAATGCTTTTTTTATGATTTGATTTTTAAAACAAAACAAAGGCATTGTCATTTACAATGCCAATAGCTTAAAATTGTGTAAATGCGAGACCTATTGCATTGCAAATGCTTTTTCTTCTTTTGGCAGTGGTCGGGTAGTTATCTTTGAGTCTGACATGACACTGGTACACTTACCTTTAACAAAGTCAGTTTGAGAAATCAAACTTGGTTTCACGATCTCAAACTTTCTAGAGAAAACCCTCGAATTTTAAATCCGGATTTGTTTCCGGTCCATGGAAGAACTGGGATGGCAGTTCAGGCTGGACTGTTCCCACGGGGAGCAGGGTCAAGACTGATTTGCATATAGCTGGGTTTAAACTGGAATGGCATGGGGAGCAAAACAAACGATGGATTTAGGCCCAGATCTCTGTACTGGGGTGAATGTTTGAGATTGTTCAAAATTCTGTCCATCAATTGTTCTTTTTGCATTTGTCACCCCAGGTGGGAACGGTAATGCCCAGCCATGCTCGCCATCCCACTAGAGTCAAGCTAACCTTGATGATGAGGGTAAAACCAGTACCGGGATGCTCGTTTCTGTAACACGGAGGACCTGGCCAGGCAGTACGGGTTGGACTGGTCCATGGGAAGCAGGGTCAAGACTGATTTGCATATGGCTGGGCTTAAACTAGAATGGCATGGGGAGCAAAACAAAATTGATTTAGGCCAAGATCTCTGTACTGGGGTGTATGTTTGACATTGTTCAACATTCTATCAATTTTTCTTTTTGCAACCTCTAACTTAAACATGGCACTGGATTCTACTAGCTTTAGATCCCCACAACACTAATACAGGTAGTCAATCAAACCCTTACCTGGTTAGATACTCACTTTCTTCTACTTGAACAAAGATAATGCTGCAGATACAAGTGTGTACTACAAGGTGTGTTACCCTGCTCAAATGCATCTCCATGTCTATCACATCATATATTGCCAGATCCCCTGAAGTGCCTTGAATTGTTTGTGCAACAACAAATCCATGCTTTAGTCGATAGATTTACATTAACCGTGGCATAGAGATGTGCCATGGAAAAAACATAACATGTGTGATATAACACCTCATTTTCAAAAGTATAATATCTAATATAATACAGCCACTGGACCTTTCAGGAGGTACTGATGGTTCTTTATCAATAATGGTATATGGCTTAGCCATGTGCCTTTACCTCTTGTGAATGTCAATGGCTGGTCTTACCGTGGGTCCCTTTCCTTATCGTTTGGTGAGAACATCATGGGTCCCTTGCCTTGTGTTTGGAGAGAAATAATCTTGCGTGTTTCAGCCACGGTTATTCTCTTGATAAAACGTTAAAGTGACTGGGAGAATGGGGCCTTCATATGGACCAGATCTCGAATGAGAAAACAGCAAGTGAAACTCCAAACTAAAAGTCTCAAGAGGATAGCTGAAGTTTATTAGCCCTACATAAACCCAGAAGTATGAGACAAGGAGTCTCAGGCACCAGCCACAGACAACATAGGGTGGAAGGAGCCATGGGAGCCATCAAAGATTTGGGTAAGTTGTGACACGACTAAACATGGGAAGGCCTGCGCAAGAGAAGAGGGTGTGGCATTATTTATGCACCATGGCTGCCCCTACCACACTGCCTGCTAATGCCAGCAACACAAGAATCTAAGGCCTGCTCACAGATGGACAAATTGGGTATTGTGGGGTGGGGTGATCTATAGCAGCATTTCAGTGGAGTGCCCTAGCAGCAAACCCTGGGCATATTGCTGAAACAGCCTGCAAGGGACACGTTGATCGATGGAGCCGGGATTCCCATCTGAGCAACTATCATTACTGCCACAAAATGCATTACTCAATAACTTCTCTACCAGACATCTAGTCTCGAGGCTCCCACGGGCGACGCTAGAGGCACTCCCGGAGACTGCACAGATGGCGAGGACTGAGTGGGAAACAGACATCGGTATGGAAATCACACAGAGAACATAGAAATTCTGCTGCACTTAAACAAACCTGGCATCTGAAGCAGGTATCATACACTTTAAATGCCTCAGCAGGGCATGTTACACCCTAAAGACCCTGCACCGTTTTGTGCTCCCTGCAACCTTGGAGTGAGTGCGACGCGAAGCACCTGAGGCAACCTTCCTGCATCGAAAGAAGACAAAACCGGCCCAATGGTGGAGGACATATAGACAGGACATGGCTTATGCGGTAGGAAAATTGCTGAGACAGGCGTAACGCAAAGGAAAGTCACTGGCAGAAACTTAGCCTGATAATGAACTCCCACCATAAGGCTGGTGGTATAGGCGCACGGCCTCTTGCCGATCCCCTCTATGCACACATTCTTTGACCTTAATTACATCACAAGAAGTGGCATCATATAACATTTGCTCCTGTTTTTTTCCAAGAAGGCATGTCGCATGACCCTCAAATAACACTCACACTCTCTTACACCCCTTTGCCCTCATTCTTATTCATTCTCACTCGATTTCACTATTAATCTCACTCCTGCTCACTCATACATACTGACATGCAGGCACAGGTTTACCCTTGATTTTCACCATGGTGACGGAAGCCGTTACAAAGGTTTAGGGCGGAATTTCCTATCCAATGCAAACCCTGATTTGCATTGGATAGTATCCTAAAGTAATGTATTATTGCGCTATGCACTGCTTTCCTTTCTTTTGGGTCAAGTCCGCGTTGGGTGTTCCCATGCAACCACCAATGGGTTTTGATGCAAATCCTGAGCTGCAAACAGTGGTACAGAGGAATTTGCACCCAAATGTTACGACTTTCTCAAGACAGGCATTTCTTTTCTTTTTCCAACTTTTCATGTATGCTGCATTGAACATCATGCTACAAAGTACGTAAAGCCTTAAAGCATAGTTTGTGTATTGGAAGTGGCCCCTCCCTGTACAAAACCTACTCTTCAGAGAATGTACGCATCCTTGCAATATGGTGCAGGCATGTGTGCGTTGGCGCACGGCTGACCCAAGTGCAACAACACACAGACAGAAACAATGCACCATATTGTAAATTATATGGTTCATTGTTTCCCTCTTCCTTTGATGCGAGACAGCGCAGGATCTTTGAAGCATTGCCTTGCGTGTAAATCTGGGCAACAGTTCTGCACAATCTCACTCACTACCTGGCACACACACTCTCCCCTGCAAACAACACAGCATACATTTGAAAATATGTTTACTTACCACAACAGGAGTGCTCCATTTTTTTACAACACTAATAGGGAATAACAGAATTTTATTCACTATTAGTATAAAGAAAAACAGGCTGAAATGAATTAATGCAGAGTTTTCCCATGTGTTTTTGGCACTGAATTTGCAATCCCTGAGGCCATGGGTCGCAAAGGTTGTGTCGGCGGATGCACAGGGCAAGCCAGGAGTGACTCCTAAATGACATCCATGGGCCAACTAGGTGGCAGTTTGCCTTTTTTATCTGTGTAAGCAGTTCAAAGAGGGTGGCCATAGGGCTCAGTTTAGCTCACACCAGGCTTGGGGTACACACAGAACGCACCAAGATACTACAAGGGATATATATGAGTGCATGATCTCACTGCAGCCTGGCCTCCTATTGGGTCTATGTTCGGAGCTTGGGTAACTTCCTTTTCAGGCTGCTTTAACTTAACGCTGATGACCTCAGTGGATCCATACTATGTAACATGGTGTGTTACCAGCTACAAGTATCAAATGTGTCCAGCAGTCTCACAACTTTTTGAAGTTTATCTGCTTCTCAAACGCCCCGATAAGCAGCTCCTTCATGGATCAAAGCTGCACAGTGTCTTCCTAGACTACAGCAGGCCATGGGCGCAAGTTAGTATCGCTATCAGCAATTTTTTGTTTAAGGTATTTCCTACCTCTTACTGTGTATTTTGGTTTTAAATTGGCCAAATTACTGTATTGCGCGCCTGTACTGTGACTATTTCATGCGTCCACAAATCTTACTATGCTCTCAAAACTGTCCGAACGTGCTGCCTCCATCTCCAGAAGTTGTAGCGTTGCCATTTCAAACTACTACTTTAAATTTTAAAACACGTGACTCCAACTCTATTCTACCCCTTTACATACAGTTCATGATCCGATGGTGAAATGAATAAAAAATTTGCCTCTGCTATGTTCCACCTAACACTCCATCTAGGGACCAGCAGTAGTATTGCAGGTTTTACAGCAGCTTTCAGAAGGGGCCTCTATCAGTGCATTAATGCTATTACAGCCTCTTCAAAGGGACATCTTCGTACCCTGAGCACACTTCGTCAGCTCCAGTATTTTAAGCAATACTCCGTCTACAGTGTACCTCCCAATCGGTGGGTGTGTGTGTGCACATTATCATATACAATGCCAATAGCTCCAACTCTAATTCTCCCAAATGCGAGACCTATTGCACTGCAAATGCTCGTTATATTAGGTTGTTAAACTGGTACTACTGAGATCAAATATTTGCCCAGACAGTATTACCATGTATAAAATAAATTAAGTAACACTATCACAAAATGTGCCGCATTATTCTCCTTAAGTTAGTCAACCCTGTCCCGTAATTTGGTGCTCCACTGCCATATAATTCCAGCGACCCTGCCCATAGTGTATTGGGCATGTGCCTGTGACTCCTCCAGTGTGCGGCCTCATTGCCGTTTTATTGTGCTAGTTCTTCTCCCATTCACTAGGAATTGGCCACAGCGCAGCCCACTTTCTGCTTCTGATAGATGGAAAGTGGAGCAACACCAAGTCTCTGTACAGATCCCTATTTGTGCAATACCTGCCATCTCCCACTGTGCCAAGTCCTTCACAAGATGGATGCCAACTTATGCCTTAAAAGGAATCCCATATGGCTTAACTGTACAGGGTTTGTTCAGACTTTGCTTCAAACAACTCAGCGTGGTGCACGTTTGGATACGGAGGCCTATGGCAGTTAAGAATGTACAAGAAAAAAACCCAGATAGTGGCCTGTTATTGTGCAAGAGTATATCCAAACTTATCCGAGTCAGTTTTTATTGTGGATTCCTCCAAGATATACTTCTCCATGGATACATTGTTGGTTTAAGGAACCCTATCTATTGGAGTAGTGGGGCTGCTAGCTTCTTTATAGATAGTGATGTTTTAGGACATTCCATAGTGCTTTGTGCTTAGTTAGCCATGTTGAATTACATTATATATAGAAAATTCGTATTTTTTGCACCAAGGTGGAATCATACAAAAACCCAAGCAGACTCTAACGGAGCGCTGCCTTAAAACTGAATTAGTTTGAAAGCACCGTTTTGCAGCAAATTTCGATCCAATCACTGCTTTGCCACCTCAATTCTCTTCAAGGAAAACCGGTCATAATTTGAATAGGCAGAAGAACGCAGTTAGAGAATATTGTGCACTAAAACTGGCCTCCAAGACCATTACCACATATTATTCCTAGTTGTCAGTCAGGAAGCTTTGACGGTACAGTGCGTGTACGGTATTTTCATAGGAGGTTAGAGATAAAGGCTTGTTGAGAGCAATATTATCTCACCAACTGGGATTAGACTTGTATTTTGCACTTTCATCATATATACACATAACTGAGCTTCACACA
The DNA here is from genome assembly GCF_964263255.1 of Lissotriton vulgaris. NCBI lineage: Eukaryota > Metazoa > Chordata > Amphibia > Caudata > Salamandridae > Lissotriton > Lissotriton vulgaris. Next base: position 2,052,204,323 of record NC_141691.1, on the reverse strand, counting down.
ATGCCAGTAAATTCAGTGAGAGGTCAATTTGCTAAATTGAGGGCTCAAATTGTACAACTGGAGCCCTGTTGGAAGACCCCAAAGGACATAATTGTTTCTCCTGCTGTTTTTTCCCCACATGAATCTTTGAAGACTGTTTAACTTACTATGTCCACTACCTACTCTTTCCTCTCCCATCCATCACCGCTCCTATGTGATAGCTCGCTTGTCATAATCGCCCAAGAAGCTGCTCATCGCAACGTACTCTTCATGCTATAATCAAGCAATAAACGTGTCCACGCTACCATACTGTTGCTACACACTTGAGAAAAATAATTAGAGGAAACTTTAATTATGACCAATGTTTAGCATTACTATTGATATATGGACCACCAGAGCACTCTTAGGCAAAGTTTCCAATGCTTTCAAACAGTTTAAATGAACGCAAAACTGTACAGCTCCAGTCATGCGGCTCTTCAGGACACCCATACTTTTACTGTCAATACAACAAAAAGGGAAAATAAATTAAATTAATGTTGCTTGTGGGTGACATGCACCACAAGGTTATCTCAAGAGGCACTGCCCCAACTCTGAGAAGGTACCGATCTTATAATTCTCATTATTGAAAATCTAGACAACTCGTGAGTACCCCAAAATACCAAAGTGTTTGAGGGGTGGTCACCTCCGATCACTTCACACAGGTGTGAACTTGCTCCTCTACTCACCTCTGTCCTGATACTACAGATGTTCCTCCAACAATACCCTAGATTTAACAATCCCTACCCATAGTAATCACCACCATCGCTCGAACTAGCCTTCACCTCTACCAGTGTACAAGTCTACATAAAGAGGTTGCACCTTTGGCATGTCTGCACCAGTCCACTCAAATGCAACGGGGTAGATGGAGTTCAAGGAGGTCTCTAAACTCATTTAAGTAATATTTGTTGACAAATTAAAGCGTAGCTAGTTTTTGACATCTTCTAAAATACGAATGTTTTATACTTGTGTTACTTGTCAGAGGATAGCAGTCTTATGGGGGCTGCACACTAGTAGCTTTAAACTTCATATGGTCAAATACTTAGCAAAATGAATACCATTGACTCGGACGAGGTCTTTTAGAAGGTAGAAGCTTGAATGAAATTCAAACAGAAGGACCTCATGCCTATACCAGTCACCACAAATGAATTCTGAAAGATGTAGCTCAAAGCAACCTGTTAGCTGAAATATTTTGCAGTACTCATTGACAAATTCAAGACAAGATTGAGCTGCACATCTCCTGACATATGCATGTGCCCATTAGAAGATTCAGTCTAGAGGGGATTGCCTGAATTGTAGTCTAAAGTTCCTATGGTCAAATATTCAACGGAGTGCAGGTGCTCACCCTTGGCCCAGACGATCATCACCAGCTCCTCCTGTAATGTGCTTTGCTTTTTCCCCCCACGTGTGCCCCCCATACTGTCCACTATAACGTAAGATCAGGGTGTGGAATTTAATCAAATATCTTCTTGTCCATGGGGCAGGTTGCTTCATAAATCTACTTGTACTGTAACAAAATCCACTTGTCCCTTTTGTGCCATGTAATGCTGTGACAAATTATGGCAGTAAACTCATTATATAAGAGCTCTGAAATAGCCTCCCAGATTATGCCAGTGCTCCATCCACAGTATGGTTTGAATACTAGCAATTCCCTTATGTTGCCATGTTTCTGCATATCTACAAACTGGGGCTGAAGGTAATGGTAATCAACAGTACCAGGGTTGGAATGCCCTTTTGAGTCTGTGCAAACCTACTAACTTGCATGTTTTAAGGGTTTTCACCAACTCTTCTCTAATCTTTCCCCATACCGAGAAAAGTTGGAAATGTACTCCTGACAATGGCAGACATCAAACTTCTTCCAGGGTTGGGGAAAAAAGTGGTTGGAGGGAAAGTGAACACTTGGATTTCTGCATAAGCAGATCTACGTCTGCATATTTGCTCATGCTAAAATGCAGTTCACAAATATTTTTTAGGAGTACTATTTCTTGACCTACTCCTGTAAAGTCTTGTGAATCCACGAAAGCGGAATATCTGCACTTAATGCAAGGTTATGGGTGCACCTTTGAGACTTTAATAACAACCCCCTAATTAGATATGGAGTTAACCATGCCTTTTTGTGTTCATTAAAATTCTGTCTCTCTCTTTCTGTCTATCAACTAGCTTCACTGTGAGTGACAGCATTCTGTTCCTTCACAAGGAGCATATCGACACACAGTAGTTTTGTTCAGTGCCAGGAACTAATGTGGCAATGTGTGCATTTTGAGACCATAACAATTTTTGCTTTTGCCAATGGCTGTTATAATGGTGAGGGCCCGGCAGTTCCTACATCAATAATGTTTTGCAAAAATCATTCCAAAATAAGTCACGCATTGACAAAACCAAAAGACTGACCAACAATTTCAGACCTACTGGCTTTACCAATGTTTGTTTATTGTTATGTTTCCCATAATATAGGCTGTGTGCCACGAGTCAAAAGGGCAAGACTGGGTGGTCGGACTTTTTCAGCTAACACGGCTCGACTGTGGAACACCCTACCACCTGATTTGCAAAGGGCCCCGTCAGAACTGAGCTTTAGGAAACAGCTCAAGTTTTGGTTATTTTCACTGGATCATTAACTTTGCTCGCTTACCAGGCAGTTTGGCTTTGTTTTGCTCTCACAGCGCCGGGACACCTCCTAGTTGAGGTAGCTGTTCCGCTATAGAAAAACCAGTATTATTATTATTATTATAATAATCATATTAAAACTGGTTACATTGATTTTTCATTATGAATACTTTTGGGAAATACTAGCGTACATCAACACATTTTACTAAACGATGCTGCACAGAAATGGTAACTAAACGTTTACAGTAGTTCATTCTATTTTGAAAGTAAAGAATCACCAATCTAGCTTTCAAGCATCTGCAAATATTTGCATCTAACCAGAGAGCATTTTGAGAGAATTATACATAGCCTCATATTGCTAAACATTGAAAATGTGTGTACAAATTTTTATAATGGAACCACTGTCAGTAGTGCAGTCTGAGCTTACAACATTTACTTAGAGCGCTCCCCTAATAATAAAGGCTTTGAATTAATAAACCATAAATACAAGTTGGCACAGCATTAACACATGGACACAAATATTACCTTAAATGCAGACAATGCCCTTCCCCGATTCATAGAGTGGTACTGTAAACTGCCAGTCAAAGGGTTTGTGCTGTAGGGGGTTGGGCCTACTTGTCCAAGGACAAAATACACATGAAAACGTGTTGCCCTTGACCACAAACAATATTTCCCGGGCTATATGAATTCCACATCCCTGAAGTTTTCTTTAATATTGATTATATACACATATATCAACTATTATTTTGATAGTACAACAAATGGTTCAAATTAGTGGCTTGATTTATATAGATAATAGGTTTAAACGAGGATGGGCAGAATGTATATGCTAATAATGTTTATTTAGAATGAATGCACAGGCATCACAGTGAAAAGGTCATCTACAGATTTCCAGGGAGAGGCGGGCTCATGAATTGCAGACACAAAAAAAGCACAGAGCTGGCGGCCCTAGATTAAGTCTTTTTATTCTTATTTGCACTCTTGCAGTATGGAATGCCAAAATACAGCCACAACTTGACCTCATCTAGGAAGCCGAGCACAGTAACAGACAGGAAATCATCTTTGCAGGTTTGATGCCATCAGAAAAACTCAGAAGAGGATTTTGGTGTTGAACTTGTTCTGCTCATCTAAGGCCTATAAAGAGATGGATTACAGCATTGATTGATCAAATCAAAACCGCCTAAAATGCAGACATGCTGCCATTCTTTTTTTTTTTTACGTTTAGCCTACTTTATCAGGACTGGTCTGGTTACAACATTTATTCATATAATTTGATTTCATACTTATAAAGAGTGGACTAATGCCTGAGAGTGTCTATGTACTAGATCCTGAAATAGACTAACAATGAAGAGAACAGCAGATACCTGGAACCCTTATAAAAATGATTACAGGGTGAAAAGTCAGGGGTCAAGGGCCTTTTCTGAATAGTAGTAATTCTGAAGAGTTCTTTAGGTGGGTGGGTCAGGCGTTCCAAAGTTTCGATGTTGAAAAAACAAAAAACTTATCTCCCCACCTTGATACCCGAAACCTCGGGACTTCAACCAGATTAGCTTTGGATGATGGAGGATTTGTTTGCAGGGTCTACCAGCTAAACGTATGTCTTAGATAAACTGGTCCAGAATTGTGCAACGCTTTAAAGGCAATACAGAGTGGTAATGCAAATATTAAAGAGGGAAGAGCTGAGTGAAGAACCCTGGGGAACACCTCAGGGTGGTTGAAAGGGAGGGGATTCAAAGGCGCCAAATTACACTGCCTGCTCTCCCAGTTTGAAAAGATTTCAGTAGGGAAAGGGCTGTACCCTTGATACCTACGCTATGAAGAGGATTAAACAGCAGTGGTCGACAGTGTTGAACGCTGCAGAGAGGTCTAAAAGAATCAGGGCAGCATTGCCTTCGCTGTCTAATGCACATCTGATTACCTCTGTGGCGATAATCAGGACCAGCTCTGTACTGTGCTTCTCATGAAACCATACTGAGTTGTGCCCAAGAGATCATTATTGTTGTTGATGAAACCCGTCCGTTATGAGTTATCAGTTCCTCAATGAGTTTAGCAGGCAGTGGGAGACGAGAGACAGGGCGATTGCAGCTGGAATCCAGAATATCTAGGCTATTTTTTTTGGTTTTTTTAAGAGCGGGAGAATTGATGCCTTTTTCTAAAGCTTTGGAAATATGCCGGACTTAAAAATTAGATGAACTATGCCGGACTATGCCTTGGTTTAATCGCAGTCAAGGACTGGATGGATTTGAACCGCCAGGACATATGAACTTATGTCTGGCAGGCCCAAGCCAATCCCTGATGCAAGGTAAATCAGAGTTGCTTAGGGAACCCTTTATTTCTTTACCTTCCATACAAATTTCACTAACTTCTCTTCAATCCGGGTTAGTAACAAGACAGGACATTGTAAAGACAAGGTCTTTGGAACATATAGCAAGTGAGGAGTAGGTTCATTTTTATGCTCACTATTATTCCCATCTGGGAGATCTCCTTCCTGCCCCAATGATATAGATCCTTGAAGAGTGTCTAGATAGGGGCACATTATAATTGTACATGGGCTTGGCACTGGGTGCTAAATTGCATGGCCAATATTTTATTGAGTTGTCAGACTACACAAAGCCCACTGTGGTTACCATCGCGCTAGTACTTTGTCATAAGTCTGCTACTACTTGGCCCTTAAATTGGTATAAATGGTCAGACATCCCGAAACTGCTATATGCCTAGTTGGTTCAGCTTGAAGAGTCACCAGTGAAGTGTTTTGTTCTGTGATAACTAAAAAAACAGCAGCTCCCTTCTTCGACTCCCTTAACAAGATTAGAAAGTTATTTGACTGTCAATTACTACAATCACAGAAATATGATGTCGATACAGACCTGAATCCAATGAAATACTCCATTATATATGAAAGGTGTTCATGGAGTCAAATTTGTAGACTGCACAACAAAGATCAATAAATAACAATGGTGCTCCATAAAAAGTGCAATAGTTAACCCGTTCACCAGTGCTGAACGTTGGAAGAACCGGGTGCAGCCGCGTTGGACGTGCGCAGCACCAGGGAGGTAGCTCGCGCAACGGCCGACAGCAGCAGCGATAGGGTTAAAGAAAAACAAACGATGATCATAAACTGGACAATAGAATAATCCAGTTGCAGAGCTAACACAACAAATGACTGAGTTTCAAAGCAGAAAAAAGCCTTTCAATTCTCTTGTTAACTCCTGGTTGGTCAACTCCTTAGCACAATGTCTTTCTGCAGTTGAGTGTCGAGAGTGTTTTGACCCAGAGAAAATACAAAAGGGTCATCATCAGGACAGTAATCAATTTATAAAGCAAAAGGTAGGTCCTATATCTTTTGACGAGGCTTGAGTGGGACACAAAAACAAGACTGCAGGAGGAGAACAGGCAAGCAACACGAGGGATGCGGCGGCGGCTGAGCAAGCAACAACATGGATGGTGGGAGCGAGACAGGACAAGCATGGCTAGGGGCAGGAGGGAGCAATCAACATCAGGGTCAGCTGGGGTGAGGGTAAGGGGAAAGCAAGGACACAGAGCAGGGGAGATGGCATAAAAACACATGCACTCCTATTGAGTGCAACAACTTGCAACAAAAAAAAGTACCTCCAAGCACATGGCATATGTAAGAACATTGGCCTCAGACAGGAAGCTATACTTTGTCCATGCTCCACGAGCGGACTAACACAGGAACAGAAAGTGATAGCAGAAGTGAGGACCAATGAGAAACAAAGAAATGAGAGTGACGCCGAAGCCAACCAGTGGTGGCTAATGGGTGACTCTAAGCCCATTTTAAGTCCCCATGTTAACAATTCTCTTGTTACTCTTATTTGTAAATTAGAGCAATTCGTGGGCAATTCGTGGGCAGCAAGCAAGGTTCACAGTAAATGGATTCAGTTATCACTTACATGAATAAATAGTACAAGTAATAGGGAGTAGCATGTTCAGAGTGACACAATCGGAGGCACAACTTAAATACACTGGCAAATCAATTCATAAATAGCAGTCAAACACAAAATAAAATAAAACTGCACAGAGCAGAAGGGATCCGTGTAAAGAGATACCAAGAGTTCACAGGTGGCACCCGATGCAAAAGGAGCATTTCCCAAGTAGCAAAAAAGGGCCATATAATATAATTGACGCCACTAAGTATATAGGGGTATCACAGAACCTCTGGGGGCTGCAGAGGCCGCACAAGACTTTGGAGGGGGAGAGAAGGGCCGAGGAGGGTCCCCCAGGCTGGAGCAGGATCAACGGGCCGGGTGCTGCAGAGCTGCGCAAAGGTGAGGAGGACTGAGGCTGGGTGGATCCGTGGAGCGCGGAGAGGGCGCGGGAGCGACGATGGTGCGTTTAGAGAAGCAAGAGGGAGGAGTATGGAGGTCGGACCCTGGTGCTGCCGGTTCATGAATCATGAGCAAATTCGGAGCAGCACTGAAGCTCTTGGAGAGGGAGTGCAGACAGGCCCTTGGGAGAAGGAGGGGTCAGCGACTGAAATACGAGCCATATACTGACCAGAACCGGCGGCCGCGCAATGCAACTTCAACTTTTCCTAGTGTGTCTGAAGCAACTAATGGGGACACCGTCACGGGCATAGAAAAGGGACTCTTCGTTACCTCATGAAAGTGACTATTCCAAGATGGCGGCGAGCTCGCCTGAACATTCTCCCCACGGCGCCATCTTGGAACAATGCTGGCCTCAGGAAGAAGAGGCCATACCTACACAGTTAACTGACCCACTCTTCTTTCCCGAGGCCATTGGTTTGGGTCTTTTGGAACAGACAGTTTTGCAGACGATTATGCATGCTTCGTTTGACACACTTTTGATCGGCTCTGCCAAGTTTCCCTTGTCCAGGCGTGATGTGCCCCTCTGGTCCTGTTTTATCTTTGAATTTTGGGACCTGTTTTGATTTTGAAGTTTAGGACTTGTAGTCGTGCTTATTCGATTATAAAAATAGACTACAAGTCCCACAATTCATAGGAAAACCCCTGGACTGGAGCACCACATAGGGTAACTTGCTACCTTTCCAAATGTAAAATACCAATGCATTTTTGTATAGCACGGACTTTACCCCCAGACTCCTGAGGCGTGAGCCGGGAGCTAATACTTCCTTGTGTAATGCATAAGGTTTTTGTGTTCTATGCAGAATATTGCTTTTGCTTACAATCACTTTTTAAATTGTCATATTTTATCGCTATTTTAAATACCTACTCCCCACTTGCTGCTGTGTCCCTTATTGCAGTCGGGTGTATTCCAAGGGGCTGAGAGGCAGCTTGACCGAGGAATAGGCTCTGTCTCTATCGGGACGGGCGGAGCGAGTCTGCCATCTTGGGGGGTAATCAGGTTAGCGGGCAGCTGTTTCTCTGCTCTACCGGAAGCTTTCAAAGACGGTACTGTAGCGTCCGTGTAGACCCCAGATTCCTGATGCGTGAGCCGAGAGCTAATACTTGCTTGTGTAATGCATAAGGTTTTTGTGTTCTATGCAGAATATTGCTTTTGCTTACAATCACTTTTTTAATCGTCGTATTTTATCGCTATTATAAATACCTACTCCCCACTTGCTGCTGTGTCCCTGATTGCAGTCGGGTGAATTCCGAGGGGCTGAGAGGCGGCTTGACGGAGGAATAGGTTCTGTCTCTATCGGGACCGGCGGAGCAAGTCTGCCATCTTGAGGGGTTATCAGGTTAGCGAGGCAGCTGTTTCTCTGCTATACCGGAAGCTTGAAATGACGGCACAGCAGCATCAGCGCAGCGGGCGCTCCTCTAGCGCGCCGAAGGTGCACATAAGGCAGCCCGCCTGCGCCGGGCCGCTGCCACCTGCCAGGACCCCTGCCCATTTCACGGTAGATTACATCAGATATACGCGTGAAGAGCTCTTGACCCTGGAAACTAACTGTTCTCCATTAGAACGGGCCCCACAGGAAGGCTCCTTTAAATGTGAGTGTTGTATTTTCCTACTTCCCTCAAAGGAAACTGTGGTCTGAGCCGTAAACTCCTCTGACCTTAAGTTTCTCAGTCTCAACTGTCGATCACTTGTTAAACATCATGCTGAGGTCTTTGATCTTATAATGGAGGAGCACTGGATGTTTTATTCCTGACAGAGACCTGGCTTACGCCTGACTCGGTTGCAGAGTCTTGGCTGGCCCTCCCCCAAGGCTAAGTGATGGAAAGTGTCTGAACAAAGTTGAGCTTTATGTGTGCAGGGCAGCAAATTTTACCATCTTAGGGGACCTTAATCTCCACTTGGAGAACAGTGGGAAGGCCGAGATCACCAGTTTTCTGGCGGATCTAGAGGCCTATCAGCTGGCCCAGCAGGTTTGTGCATCCAAGCATGTGGCCGGCCATTTGCTTGACCCCTTATTCTCAAATCTAAGCTCCCTAACTGTCTTTCCACCGACCCCACAGGCTTGGACTGACCATTTCTTGGTTACATTCTCGCTGCGAATGCTGGGGAAAATTGATCTGATTCGCCCTACTCCTATCCTGAAACGCCCCTGGCATAAATTAGACTCGGGTCTCTTTTCAGCTTGGTTGGCTAATCACAGGCCCCTATTACCAACGGACGTGGAGTCTGCAAACTCTTGTTTTGATGAGTGGATAACGTCCGGTTTGGACAGTTGCATCCCGGCGAAACTGGGCTGGAAGATGCGCAGGCCTTCCAACCCCTGGTTCAGTGACTCTCTAATCACAGTCAAAAAGGACTGCAAGCAGCTGGAACGTGCTTGGAGACGTTCCTATGATGAGGTTGCTAAAAAGGAATATTGTGTAGCCTTCAAACAGTACCACAAGCTCATTCTAAGAGCTCGAGCGGAGTTTGTGGCCGATAAGATTCTGGCTGGTTCTAACCCTGCTAAGACTATCTTTTCCTTGCTGAAGGAGATGAAGAGCAGCGGTACTACGGGGTCCTCGTCGATCTCTTCAACTCAGCAGTGTAACGAGCTGGCCAGGTATTTTGTTAACAAGGTCGAAAAGATTTATCTTGAGCTACCTACCCCGGTTTCGTCAGCTGAGGTGGCGGTTCCGGGGACCCTGTGCTCCATTAGGAAAAACATTCTATCTTCTCTCCCTCCGTTGACATTTACGGAGTTCGAGGCCCTTTGCTCATAGATAAAATCGGGCTCGCCAGCTGACCCTTTGACACTGGCCCATTTTCGTCAGTTTCACTCTCTGCTCTCCCCGCTGAACAATGACCTTGTCAATCTTTCTTTGGAGACTGCTGCTGTTCCTGAGGCATGGAAACATGCGAATGTCATCTCGCTGCTTAAAAAACCCTCCTTGGATCCTAAGGCTCCAGGCAACTATCGCCCTATTTCCCTACTGCCTTTTTTGGCGAAGTTGACTGAATCCCATGTGAACTCCATTCTTACTAAGTTTGTTGAGCAGAACGCCATCTTGGATCCATCACAGCATGGCTTCCAAGCTCGCCACAGCACTGAGTCTGCTTTGTTGGTAGTCATGGAAGCCATCCAGGTGAAGCTGGATGTCGGTGACTCAGCGGCCTTGGTCCTTTTGGACTTAAGCGCCGCTTTCGATACCGTCTCCCGTGCGATACTCCTTAGGCACCTTCAGGATATCGGCATTAGGGATTTGGTGCTGAAATGGTTTCAGTCATTTTTGAAGGGGAGGTCTTTCCAAGTTTTGGTATCTTCTTTCCATTCTCAGGAGTTTGCTTTGCATCAGGGGGTACCGCAGGGCTCAGTGCTGAGCCCCTTACTGTTTAATATCTATATCCTGCACCTGGCGGCGCTAGCCAAAGAGAGGGGTCTGTCATTGGTGTCGTATGCTGACGACACCCAACTGGTGATCACTTTCTCCAAAAAATGCTGAACTAACCTGGACAAGTTTAAAGAAGATCTCTCAGTGATTGCGGACTGGATGGCGCTAAACTGCTTGCAGTTGAACGCTAGTAAGTCCGAGATCCTATTGTTCGGGAAGGACCAGGGTCTATGGTCCGAGCATTGTTGGCCTGACTGCCTTCAAGATGCTTCATGCCCAAGGCGACAGTCAAAAACTTGGGCGTGTGGTTTGATAGTGGCTTGACATTTGATTCCCAATCAAAGGTAGTTGCCGGTGCATGTTTTGGGCTCCTGCGAGGCCTGAAGCCGTTGCTGGGTTTCTTTCCTCCAAAGGTACGCCAAACCATCATCCAGGCTGTTATATTATCCAGACTGGATTATGGCAATTGCCTATATTTGGGAATCAATAAGGCCACTGTTTGGCATTTACAGAGAGTACAGAATGCAGCAGCTCGCATCCTGGTGGCTCTCCCGAAAGCCTGCTCAGTTGCAGATGTGCTCCGCAAACTCCATTGGCTGACAGTTGAGAAGCGTATTCATTTCAAGTTGCTGTGTGTGTCACACAGGATTTTGACGTCACAAGCGCCTCGGAGGTTGGATAATTTGCTGGGGCTCTATGTGCCATGGCGTCCTGTAAGATCAGTGGATTCTACGCTGGTATGCACTCCTGGTGTTCTGAAAGCCAGAACGGGTGGCCGTTCTTTTCGCAGCTTGGCTGCGCGACTCTGGAATTCGCTTCTGGTGTACATCCGTGTCATTCAGGACCATCTTCCCTTTCGAAAAGCAATAAAGACCTGGCTTTTCCCTGTGTAATCGTTAGCCTATCTGGTCTTCGATTTGGAGTCTATGGTTGCGCTGGGATGCCTCGTCGCTGGGGTAGCTATGCACATTACAAATCCATCAAATAAATAAATAAATACACAAACGTGTCCCCTGGTCAACAAGGAAGATCATTCTGGTGTCATTCTGAAGTAATCTGATGACTCTGGCTGGGCTATTCCTGTAATTATCAAGGGAAGTCATCCCAAACCATCCTGAAGTATGTCTGTAGGGAGACATATTTAAATGAGATGACTCTAGAGTCATCACAAAACTACTCTAGAATGATGTTCTGATGACTTCCACTGGCAGAGAGTGATTACCTTTAACAACTACACGAATACCAATTGACAACTTCAGGATGAGTGAGAATTACTCCAGGATGGGCTCAAGACAATTTAAGAATTACTGTGAATTACTCTAGGATGACCCTATTACCGCTACAGGATGGAAGTTGATCACTCTGGAATGATTGTGTGACAATTTCAGGATGAGTGTGGATTATTCTAGGATGATTTAATGACAACTCAAAATTAGCATGGATTACTCAGGGTTATGTTAGAACAATCATGAAAGAATGTGGATTACTAAACAATGGCTACATAAGGACTTTCATATGATTGTGAAATGCTTTTGGAGGATTTTATGCCAACTGCAGGCCAGTGCAGATAACTCCCAGCTGATTTAATGAATACATTGGAGTGGCTGTGGATCATTGGTAAATCATTAAGGATTGGATTACAACTTGAAAATTTCATGTTGCAAGCACATTTCCAGTATTCCCTTGCAGGGTCCCACTTTTAGTTTAGGAATACGGATTTGCTGGTAGAGAAATATTTAAAGGACCACCTCCTCATTGTACTGTCCTGTCAAAAACAGGCCATTTGGATGTAATATGTAATTGGGGAGAGGACTTGGCCTAACGGGTAGGGCGGCCGACCTTGAATCTGGGGAACTGGGTTCGAGACTCGGCATTGACATGGAACATCCTCTGATTCTGGGTAAATCATTTAATCTCCCCGAACCTAACAAAAATGAATGTGACCTTCTGTAATGCAACTAGTGCTATGATACCCGATTCGGGTCAAGTTCACGCTATATAAAACTCTGTAATTTTTTTTTTTTAAAGATGCCTTCTTTACACAATGAAAAACCAAAGGGGATGATGGACGGAGCGTTGACAATACAAACACTCACCCCCAGTCAACTGATCTGGGTTAAATCCATCACGATCTTTAGCTCACTCCACCACCCCAGGGGTGGCTGAGTGGGCTAAAGAATGGTGATGGATTAAACCCAGATCAGTTGACTGGGGGTGAGTGTTTGATTTGCTCAAACGCTCCGTCCATCATCCCCTTTTGTTTCGCTTTGTTTGCCCTAAGTTGGCAGGGTATGCTCAGACGTGAGTCCCTTGCTCACTTGGCCACTGGATTCAAGATAGCCTGGCTGATGAGGATTATGAATCCGAAACCGGCCCCAGGATGCTTGTCTCTGGTCCAGGGAAGACATGGCTTGGCAGTTCGGGCTGGACTGTTCCCATGAGGCACAGGGTCAGACTGATTTGCATATGGCCATGTCTGAACTGGGGTGGCTGAGTGGGCTAAAGAATGGTGATGGATTAAACCCAGATCAGTTGACTGGGGGTGAGTGTTTGATTTGCTCAAACGCTCCGTCCATTATCCCCTTTTGTTTCGCCTTCTTTACACAATGCCATTAATTTTTTTGCAATGCAATGAGTTCCTAAGTAAAGTCCAGATTTACAAAAGTGTCAATGAATGTAGTGCACACCCAAATTTGCTGCATTGCGTAACAGAGAGAGAGCAGGAAAGGGCCATGTCTACCCCCTCTCCCTTGCATCACTGCACCAATAGGCAGTTGAGCACCATGCACACACATTTGCACTATTGTGCAAAGGTGTCTGCGAGAGTCTAGCTTCGGTTTTGTACTAGAAGGATCAACCTTCTAGTACAAAAAATACTATGTGTAGACAAACTTGAAAACTTTTCCCATTTTGTGTGAGTGTTGTACCAAATACCAATTTGCTTTGGTTAGTAAATCCTGAAACAGATTTTGCATCAAGTTTGCATTATAAAACTTAAGCAACCCAAATATAAAACTTTCATCTATACAATGAGTGATCTCTCCTGCGCTCCAATTATCTAAATTAAAGTATACTTGTAATCAGTTCTAGACTAAATAAGTTTTGTAATCACAAGAACTGTAACATAAAGTTCTTATATTAAACAGTTTAACTATGACCAAAAAGTAACTCAGTCAAAATTGGACAGTAATCATTCCTCCGATTCATTTCCAAACAATCCTTTTATCCAAAATACAAAATTAATGTCCACAGCTTTGCAGTATTCTTCTTTATTCTTAAAGCTTGTGTTGATTGGTGTATCACTTCAATACAGAAACTCTCACAGCCTACACGTGTTTCGTCTGACCCAATGTGATGGTCTATGACTTCGTCAGGGCTGTATAATAAACATCAAATAAATGTATATCAGTACAATGCCAATATTAATGTGTGCACAAGGGTGACCCTATGTCCTTGGTGGCGTTTTTACTTTATATTCTTTTCCTCTGATGACACTGGTGTCTATCAGGTATATGGTAACTTTTTAACCTAATTTCGGTTAGTACATTGTATAGATAAGGTCCACACCAAGTGTGGTTTGTTGAGGGTAGTTGGTAACCACCCTCTTTCTCACCTGCAGCACCACTGAATTCCTCACCATTTACTTAACTCTGGTACACATTGAGCGCCCTTACCGGCAAGGTTACCAACATTGTATGTAATAAAACTTTCATGGTTGTAATTATCAGATCAATATTCTCCTGCTTTGGAAAGATAACTTTTTTAAGTCTACTCTGGGAAGCGGGCACCTGTATAAAATAAATCTGAGAAATGTTCCATTTGGCTAGCTTTGTGCTGTAGAAATACTAATATGATTACAAAAGTAGTGGCCTGCAAAAATGTTATACTTTGCATTCAGATCAGCTTAACAACTTGTGCTGCGACTCCCATAATCCTGACTCACTGGGACTTGCCTTACTTGGAGGTACATAGCATTATCTGAAGCTGTTTTACATGGTGATCAGTGGCAAAAGACTGAACAAAACAGTGTTTAAAAGAAAAAGCATCAAAAGGGATGTGTCAACATGTAATTTTATTTATCTAAATAACAAGTAGGTTACATGAGAAGATTTACATACTTACACATTACAGATACAAACTGAATAGTTAAAGAAGTAAAATCAATCACAAAAAAGAAACAAGGGTTAGATTAGTCCGGGCATATAATACATATTTACAACATTGTATTAAATCTGGAAGTGTCTTTGGAAAAGAAGAAATTTGAGGTCAGTTTTAAAAGTCCGGGTAGAAGTGGTGGTACGGAGTGATAGAGGAAGCGAGTTCCAGATTCTAACCGCATTGTCTGAGAAGGATTGAGCCATCGATCTTTCCCTTTTGAAGGAAGGTGGCTCAAGCAGTAAATTATTAGCATTACATGAAGGTCTAGAGCCTCATGCCAACATTTTGAAACTGCTAGTCGTGTACTGAGTGACGATTTACAGAGAGGGCTATGCATGACCAGAACATATGTTGCAGATCTGCTGTTGGCGAGTGACAACGGGTACACACGGGTGTACATTTTGGAAGTAACAATTGAGCTATTCCCCGGTTTAATAAGTGCAATGCAATATGGAAAATTAAATGTTCTGAAATATGTTCCCAAAGCCAGCTGAGGAAATTCCAAGGCTACCTGCACTTTTGATCATGTACCGCCTGATTCATCATGCACCCGTTTTGCGAGGCCCTAATAGCGATTCATAGCGAATCGCTATTAAGGACTCGCAAAACGGGATTCAAGTAGGAATATGCAATAAAAATGCGATTCCTTACAATTCCTTATTTGCGATTAGCTAATTGCTAATCGCAAATAAGGAATAACTCGCCATTCATTCCTATGGGCCAAAAGGCCCATAGGAATGAATGGGGAGTATTCCTTATTTGCGATTAGCAATTAGCTAATCGCAAATAAGATTGCGATTTGAAGGGTGCCAGGGGTGTCCACAGGACACCCTGTAGCACCCCTCAAATGAAATTTCACACAGGTGTTGCACACACACATGTCCAAAGGACATGTGTGTGCGCAACATGCAACTTAGAAAAATGCTTTTAAAAGCATTTTTCAAAGTTTTTGCTATTTACCGAGAGGTCTGACCTCTCGGTAAATAGCGGCCCGAAATTGCGAATTCGCAATTTAAAAATGGTTGATGAATTGCATTTAAGGAATCTCAAATAGAGATTCCTTAAATGTAATTCCTCGCAATTTAGCGAATTAGCAATTACCGATTTTTGCATTTGGAATGATGAATCCCAAATGCAAAAATAGCGCTCGCAAAGGGCCAGATTCTCAGAATCTGACCCTTTGCGAGCCGATTTCAGCTTGATGAATCAGGCTGGTAGTGTCCGCCAAATATCATCTTCCCACTTGTATCGCAGTGCAGTTAGTAGAGGCTCAGTGTGTTACCTGATTGCCTTGTAGATCCATTTGATTAGGTGAAACCCTTCCCCCATGTGGAGTAACACTTGCAGAATACTATGGGTTTGAGGCTCTTCATCTTGTGTGGACCAGAGGGTCTGACAAGAACTGCATAATTGTCTGCACGAAAGGAATCGGCTCAGTGTCCTACCATAATCAGACATTAATTGATCATAGGTAAGTAGGTGGCCATTGGCGAAGAGCGCGCTGACCGTATAAAATGAATGCTTGTGCCAGCACCTCAGATCCACAGTGGGGTAGGTGCCAGGAGGCCACGGGAGGCCCCACAGGAGGAGCACTGGAGCGTAGGTGGGAACATGACGGGTGATGAAATGGACTATAGCCAAGCACTTCTGAGCGACCGTTGTCTGTAGGGCACATGGGGAAGCGAGTATTATTCTGGGGAGTAAAAAACCTCTAATCATGTCAGGTATGAGGGGACCTGTTCTCTGACAAGTTTCACCCAGGTTACGTCCGACCAGCCAGTGAAATACCCATTGCAGCTAGGCAGCTAGGTAGTATGCCTCTAAAAAAGGGGCGCCTAGGAAGCCTTTGTACACGAGCAGCGGCAGCTTCTTCAATGCAACCAATGATGTCTATCACCCCAAATGAGCTCTCTTAGGAAGGAATCTAGTTCTTGAAAGAAGGTGCAGAAGGATGATGGGGAGGTAAGCAAAGTAGTACAGGAGTTGGGTTAGGATACCCCTATTTTTACAGGGCTAACCTTCCTGTTACTGCCAATGGAAGATGCTTCCAAAATTGTCTTATTGGCTTCAGCAAGGATATGACTCTCTTTTGATTGCCATCCAAAAGATCTTCTGGCAAGTTATTGAAGTGTACGCCTAGATAGTGGACTGTGACGCCCTGCCAGCTAAATGTGTGGTACCCCAAGTTGGAGCTCCTGCATGGGGGCGCTTGAGCTCAATGGATATACACAGGATTTGTTCCAGGTGATGCGGAATCCAGTGGAGTGCGCAAACACATCCAACGTGGCATGAATGGGTGCAGAGTGTTGCGCAAATTGCAAAGGTTGAAAAGCAAGTCATCTGCATATCATCTAGGGGGATTCCCCAGTCTTGAGCCACTGTTCAAAATCAGATGGCGAGGGGCTCCATCTCGATTGCGAAGTGCAAGGGGAACAGTGAGCAGCCCTGTCTGGTCCCTCTTTCCACTGCAAATGACGACGAGATAAAGGATCCCAGGCGGACCTGGGAGGACCTGGGAGAAGAGTTTCATTTAAAGTAGTTTAGTATATTGAAGGAAGTGGTTGGCCACCCCCATGCGGGACAGAACCTGGAAGAGGTAGCCCCAGAAGAGTTTGTCAAATGCTTTCCTTGAGGTTCAGGATCAGACAAGCTGCGTGGCAAAGCTATTTTGATGGCTGGTCCTGTACGTGGAAGAGGCATTGCTGTTTGCTTCCTGGGTGGTTCATTGTCGTTTTTCCTATGCTAGCCTAGTTCTACACATTGTAGGCCCCTTTTGCTGTGCACACGTTACTAAGTATCACACTTGCTATTGCAACATTGTATTTTTGCACATAGTCAGCACATGTGTGTATTATGTTCTTTTCTTAGGATTTAGGCTGAACAGCTAAGGCAAGGTCAAACAACATCTCTCCTTGTTATTCATTGTGGTCAGACACTGGCACCCAGACATAATAGAGAATTCAGCTGCCGTTTCTGGAGCAGGCAGGTTTTGTTATATAACTCAGGACACAGGGTGAAAAACAGAGGCAAGAGCAGGCCCGGACTGGCCGTTGAGGACACCCGGCAATTCCCCGGTGGGCCGCATGGTTGGGGGCCGGTTTTGGGCCCCTGGGGCCGTTTTTGTTACAGGGCCGTTATGCTGCAAAAACGGCCCTGTAACAAAAACGGCTGAAAACCGGCCCTGTCACAGAGCGCGGTCGCACCTCTCCCCCCTCCCCTCTCCTCACGGAGGGGGGGAGGGGGGCCGGCCGAGCACTTTGCCAGGGCCGGTTCTGGTTCCCAGTCCGGCCCTGGGCAAGAGCAAAGGTTCTGAGACAAGACACTGCACCGCCTGTGATGTAGAACAGCGGTCTACATACACTAAGGTATGGGCTCCGCCATTAAGCCCAGAGATCTATAACCTATAATCAATTAGCTTACATAGTAACAGTGGGTTTAGGCAAAACTGTCAGATAATAGGACAGAGCTTTTCATCATCACATACTTTATTCAGGCTTTTCGCCCATAACAGCGCAGAGACAAATACAATACAAACATATTTTTAAGAAGCACAAGGATAACGCACATTATTTCTATGTCATTTCATAAAACAACCACTACCTAGTAATCAATGCTTTTTAAGAAATAAATATCCAAATATCCCTTTAAAATTACTCAATAAAAATATGTTAACTGTTATATAAAAAAAGTGAATCAATAGAAGTCCAGAAGTTCTGAGTATCTTGTTTCCAACCCAGGAATCCAGAGGCTAGAATGGGAAGCAGCAAAGTGAAGAGAAGAACAAACAACCTTATTCTGGAATTCACTGTGGTGGGCATGAGCCCAGAAAGCTTCCTTAAGTGTGGACTTAGATAAATAAGGCACACAAGCTAAAGAAGACCTGTATTCCCCTAAACTAATGTGTGCCAACAGCTTTTTGACATATTATAGCCAAGGAATTTTGGCATAACTATTTAGTAATTCTACCTCCTTTGAGAGTACTTCAGCCTTCTCCAATAGAGTAACAGCCTAACTTGAGCCTTATGCGTTATTAAATTAAGACCTATATCTCTTCTTAGATGTATTAGTGGGGTATTATTTGGGAGATTTGTTAGAATTCTCTGCTACTCCCAATCTGGTCAGATTCAAAGTGCCCCACATTTCAGCCCCATACAGGGCGCTACCCCCAGTGGTAGCTCTATAAACTTTAAGTGCTGGAGAGATGGTCTTAGCCCTTGTTCCTCTATATCATCTCAATAGTACACAGACTGTTGGATTAAATTTAAGTTACTCTTTCTCACCTGTGGGGCCCATGCTATAGAATTATGTAGCCTAATTCCCAGATAATCGAACTCCCTGACCCTTTCTAAGGGGAACCCCACAGTAATATCAAACCCCTGAATGATTAACGAGGCCCAATAGTCATGAACTTGGTTTTAGTATGATTTATTAAAAGTCCACGTTTGGTGCAATAATCTTTGAATTTGTTCACCAAACGCTATAGACCTCTAGGTATCTTTGAAATCAAAAGGGTATCATCTGCAAATAGCAGAAGAGAGGTTGTATGACCACCTAAGGAAGGGGCATGATTTAAGACATCCTCCACATAGACTGTCACATTGTTAAGATACAGAGAGAAGAGGGTTGGCACAAGAACACTACCCTGTTGGACTCCGTTCTTAATCCCGATCAGTTCAGTCAGCTCCCCTCCCCGACCCCATCTCACTTGGGCAAACGTATCCTGTTGGAGATGTGCCAATATATCAACAATGCTCTTTGGAACCCCAGTATTCCTCAACACAGCCCACAGTTAAGTTCTAGGGACTAAGTTGAAAGCTGACTTTAGGTCAACAAAAGCCAAATAGAGGTGTGCTTTCTGCATTGTAACAATTTTTCAATAAATTAATAAAAATCTACAAATCTGATCAATAGTGCTGAACCCTTTTCCTGAAACCAGCCTGAAGTGGAGAAAGGGCTTGGTGGTCCTCTATAGCAGAAATGATGGGACCCCCTCTAGACTTGATCAAGTCAGGGAAGGAGGGGAATAGGACAACATGACAGAGAGAACACATTTCCCTTACCTACCACATGATTCTAGTACAACAGTATTTCAGATAATTAATCAAATATTGGTGACAGAGGCTCATCAATGACCTACATTCTTTCAAAAAATATATAGTTTATTTCATGTTTATAAATATAAATTCCATTAGTGTACATCAATTAATTTTCCTTTGTCAGTTCTTCATGAAATACAAGATATCAATTTTTATAAAGACTAAACATTTTTTTAAAATAGTGTAAACAGAGAAAAGCATAATAAAGTGCATATAAATCATAACTATATACAAAATTGAATTGCTACAAATTGCTACATAATTCATTAACCACCTGGTAGAAAAAGAAAGTACCAACATCCGCACACATACACAACAATCTGAACATTCTCACTCTAGCTACATACACTACCACACCATTTGAAACAAGGAAGTAAAATCATGAATACAGGTCTCCAAGATCAATGTGAGACCCCGCACTTGGTCGACGCGTGTTTCGGCGGCGCAAGGCCACCTTCTTCAGGACCACTTCCAATAAAACAACCCACATATCCAGGGGATATAGGAAAGCAAGTATTAGAGATTCAGGAAAAAATTCTATTGAGGTAATCCTAATATAGGATTAGTTGTTCATATTGTTTATGTCTTCCAATTTACGATCCCTTTGTAAATTGTTGCTGAGATCTAATAGGATTTCTGTAATCACTTCATGACCTTTTTTTTTACATTTTGGTTAAGGAATTAAGATGTAATCGATCCTACTGGAATGACCTGGGCGATTGAAAGTATGTAATGCTTTGGAATCTGAAGGTGAAGGTGCCTTCAAAACATATGTAAAGGACAAGAGTTGATATGCAGCTCCAGTCAGCGCTTTAGTGGGGTGGCATTAAGGGCTGGAATCCCCCACGCTTCAGGCTCACCACCTAACAGAGATTGATCATCCGTAGCTCAAGGCTCATATGTGGTATTAAATTCGCCCACAAAAATTTCAGCATCATGGGAGTCCAACAGAGCTCTATGCTGGGCAAGAGTCCCCATTACTGTGGGTTCCCCCCACCTTTCACAATCCTATTAGATATTATACAGGTAATAAGTTCTGGTGTCAGAGCTCAGAACAGAAATAGCCATGATCAGAGGCGTAGCTAGAGCTTGTGGCGCCCGGGGCTATCCATCAGATTGCCGCCCCTGGGGGGGAGGGGTGCTGGGGAAAAAGGACGACGAGCACTTGGAAGAGACACGTAGTACTGCCGCTAATAGTTACCTCGATCATGCAAGTTACATGCACATACATGACACGGTCCAAGGCTACACAGTTGAATACACTGGTGACTGGCAGTACAAAAGGGAACACACAGATTGCATGATCTATCTGGGGACTCAGAAAAACCTCATGTGACATCCACCAGAGATCTGCATGAATGATTACCTGGTAATCCCCTCAGCACAATGCACATACATGCACATACATGACACTGTTCAGGGATCCATCATTTACAGCTGAAATTAAATGGCCATACATCATGGTCCCCCCATAAAGCAGTGGGGACCTGCACAAAGGTGATGTGCTCATTTTAAAATGCACATGATTTTTCTTGCGCAAATGGGAGCCAACCCATGAACCACGGCGGCTGCTGGAGCCCGGAGCAACAGTCACAGCACTGACTGTGTTCAGCTGCTGCTGTTTGGTGAGCCTGAATCTCTAGAATCAAGCCCAAGCACTGTGATTGCGTCGGGATGATTTGTTACAGCCACTCCACTGCCAGGGCTGTAGGTGGCCCAAAAAATGAAATGTCCGGGTTGGCGCACCCTCCACCTTGCTGCAAATATAACTAAGTGAGACTGAGTGTGAGAGGGCACTAATCATGTCACTGATTGTAATTAAAACTGCTTAATAAATTTAGCGTGCAGTCTGCATCGGCTGCCTACCCTTCTGTTATACACTGAAGTTCTCTGCAGTCACACACAGTGAGACAGCGAGAGTCTAATTCTGTCTGGACTCAGGTCACACACTGTGTAGTTCAGGGACAAGCCACGCGAAGACATACTTTTTGAAATATTGCAGCACTTGCTGTGCTGTAGTGCTTTACCCTGAGACTTGCCCAATCAATGCAGCCCGGTGGTGCTGCTGTCGAGTCAGTCAGTGGGTAGTACCGACTCTGTGTGCTGACAGCTAGAGTCTTAAAACTTTCTTTACTTAGGAAGCTGAACTGAGAGCTCCTTTGTGCTGCTGACTGCAGGGCTGGAGACAGAAGGTGGCACACCGACCGTAACCACTTCATGTCAATAATTTGGTTGAGAGCACTACATCGCCCTGGCTGCCGGCTGTGAGCTATGTGACATGACTGTATGGCTTAGCCTAAGGTTTGCCCAATGCTCATTGTCCCCGACTAGTCAGCTGACTGTGTTGAGCTGATGGAGCGAGGTGATGAGCAAAATTTTGTACACCCCTCTCGAAATCAATATTCCATAACGATAATATTTACTAATGGTGTGATGTGTTTGAATAACCAACCTTAGAGTAAATTGCATACACAAAAACATATGGGGAAACTAACTTTGCTTGCATGAAGCGAAATAATTAATTAATATGTATTGTTACAGTGATGTGAACTATGCATAGCTTAAATATTACCAAAACGCAGCATATGTGTGCTTATTGTACTTGTTATTGTGCCAAAAGGTCGTTAGATGTGTAATTATAAATGCATATGTGTGGCTTATTTGCTAGGTAACAACTGATGGGAAAACATTAGTATGGTGGGTGGTAAACAGAAGGGTTTAAGTTCTATATTTAACGTGAATTTGTGTTTGTTTCTATGATAGTTCCAAAATGTGGCCTGTGAGGCCTAGTCCGAAAATGGCCGCTCTGATTTACTGCGAGCGAGTATTGGTCTGCGCATGTGTGTCCTAAGCCTACAAGCGCGAGTGAGCTGACTGTGCTCAGAGGAGAGGTTCAAGGACGAATCGCCCCGGAACCTAGGATGGGTGCCAAGCATGGATGATGTAATGCTTGGATCATGAGAACTTTTCCCTTTGTTTCAAATGAAGGAAGCGCCTAGGCCATAAACTGTCTTAAACAAAGATCCTTTATTTTTCTGCTTAATCGTTGTGAAAAACATGCTGTAAGGATGAGGAAGTGCTCCTCTACCCAAATTTGTCCAATTAGAACACGAATTGGTGATGATAGTTACTATTTAGATAGATAAAGTCAGACAATTAGTGTATAAAATCCCCTGATTTTGCCTAGAGGCATCGCTCTTTTTGATTTCCTCTGGAGATGCTGCCGGACTGAATATCAATTCCTATATATGTAAGAGACTTTAATGATTGAATATTTTTCCTTTACAGGACTGTTAGGATAAGATGAGGATGTTAGTTAGGGATGTTAGGAGAGACTGAAATTGGAACTATCTGTTCTTTGCTAAAACTTTTGCTGGACTTTCTTAATAAAATGTCTATTTCTGAGCTTTAAAATAAATGATCATTTTCTGAAATAAAGTTAAAGATTTTTACTGAATAAAGAATTAATAAATGCCTAAATGTCAGACATACTAAAAGTTTGCTTTTGAATAAAAATTGGATAAATGAAGAAGTATAATCTGGTCTTTGATTCTTCCTACGCCTAATTTTCGTTATAGCAGATCCATTGCCTTTATGGTGGTGTGTCTGAATAAAAAGGTGTTTAAAGAAACCATGGTAAAATGCTTCAAACTGCAGGTGTAAATAATAAATAGTTAAATAGGTTCAGACAATCCGCCAATGTTATAGCAGGACTCCTGGGTTGTTGGCCAAATCTTTGAAGCCGATTTAAATGAACAGAGTAAGTGTGCAGTGCAATGGGCCCCACTGTTGAATGAATGTGTGTTCCGAGGATTTGGGGAAATGGCCATGGTAATTTAGAAGTCCTACTGTAGCAGTATCAGGTTACTGATACACACTCTCCTTGTCCCTTTCAGAAATCATCTGACCAGCAGTACGACAGAGGAGGGCGATCAGAACGCAGACAAGAAGAGAAGAAGAGAAAGTAAGGCTGAAGAGGGAGCCGTCATGTTCGTCTGACATAAAGATAAAGAAGGAGCAGAAATCTCCTTAATATAAAAAAAAACTTAAGAAGAAGAAAGTTGAGGCTATAACCAGTAAATATTCTACAGACCTTGATAACCTCCTCCTGGACAGGAGTTGGGCAGTGACTCTCTCCGACAGCGTGGCAAAGGTCACCATAGTGCACCAGAATCTCCATGAGTTTCTGGTAGCGAAAGCAACTGATACTGTGGCTACAGTTGAAACCGCATATAGACACTTGGCCCCTCAAGATAGATATATTTTTTTAATGTCTTTATTAGAAGGGTCTTATAAAGCGTGAACATGACAAATTAGAGCTGTACACAAAGCATGCAAGATGAACAGGAAAATGTAGCACATTCAATATGTAGGTAGTCAGGTAAGTAGTAACACAAGAAGAAACTAAATAGGAAATAGAAGGTATTAAGAATTACAAATGCATAATTGACCGTTGGAAACAAAGCTGTAGCCTGGGAGTAAAAGTATGTTTGGTGGAGTCAGGTCTATCTTTGCAAGTAGTTATTTAGGAGCAACCCGTTGATTTCATATTGAAGTTTTGTAGTTTCAGCAGTAGTTTATTAGAACTTCTTAGGGTCTGATTCAAATGGATAGTTCAAGGTTTTTTGCCAGATACACTGGGGTGTTGTAGTGAAGTGTTTTGTGCGTCAAACAGGCTATGTTGAACAAATCATTGCTTTGAAGGGGAGCCACTTGAGTTGAATTAAGTCTGGAGTGATGTGATCAAATTTTCTTGAACCTGTGATGAGTCTGGCAGCAGAGTTCAGAGTAGCCAGTAAGTGTTGGGCTCTGCGTTCTGTTCTAGCGATGGCATGCGGCTTTTGGCGGCTTTTATCTCCATGTCAATAGTTCTACAGACCTCCGTCACCTCCTGTAAGCAGACCATCTTGAAAGCGTCCCACTCGATGCTCTAGTGGACGCCGAGTTGTGGTTCTTATTAACGAATTGCTGATTGTGCAACTTCTGGGAGTTGCAGAAGACTCGATCCCTTAGTGGTCCCTGGGGAGGTGCCATGTGGGAGTCAGGGGAGGGGGGCCATCCACTGCAGATCCAAAACATATACATCATGCTCAGACAACATGCCCCCAAGATAATCCACATGGTAAAAGCAGTCAAGCACAGAAGGAGATCAGAGAATATGGTCTAGGTTCACATACAGGTTATGAGGTGCGAAGCCGAATGAGTAGACCCTGAAGTGTGGTTGATTAGCCCTCCAGACATCTACTACTTCCCCCTGTCAATTTCATCCTGCAAAGCGTAGTACCTAGATATGTGGGGGAGGCAAGGGAGAAGCCAATGAGAGCTGTCTAGACGCATTTCAGGCACACAAATATAGTCCCCGCCTAGCACCCATGGCGTATGGATCCTGTGGGCTAGGACATTCGAGAGCATCATCCAGAAGCACCCCCTGATCTGTGTCCAGAACATACACACTTCCTCAATGAACCCAAGATCCATCCATTAGGCCATCTACAAGAACATATCGTCTTGGTCAATGATGGTGTCAAGGAATTGGAAAAGAACTCCTGGACTAATCCAAATCAAGCCCCCCTAGGGGCTGAATAAGGGGCAGAAATGCATTTGAATGTTCAAAATTCAGTTGCTGTTAAAAATGTTTCATAAGATCTTTATCCCATGGAAATACAGTCCTTTATAGATATTCAATAAGTAGGAGCTAGGAAATTGTGCTTCAATCCAAGTTTTTATTTTATTTATTCTTTCACTAATCATCCAACATCAGCCTAGCCAATGTGCTTCGTCCCCAAAACGGGACTTCATCAGAGCTGAAAGTGAAATAAAAAATATGTATATGTATAAATAACAAAAGGAAAAAAAGAACAAAAAAATTAAAAATAGCAATATAAGCAATCCATCAAATTGCCTTTACAAAATTCCAATAAAACAGATCATGGCCCCCTATACCCACCCCGAAAAAAGGACAGAAACATATAATGTCATCAAGTGTACATCATCAAACACATTTAACCTCATAATGGTCATAAATCTCTATTGATATCATTATCATTCTTGGTCACATATTACTCATAGTAGACAGACGTATGAATCCAAAAGGGCCCATACATAAATCATTGACCTTGCGTAATTAGTATTGGTAGCATGATCATTAAGACAATGTGAACCTCCCTCATTGGTAACACATAAGATTGCAGGGAGTCATGTTATTAAATATTATGTTAAAACTTTTTTACATAACTTTTCTTTAAAAGATTTTTTCTCTCCAAAACAGTATAGAAAATTAGATTAATATCTCAAATTTTTGCAACATGATAATATATGCAAATGAGTATCGTTCCACACCTCTTAATTTAAGCAAGCAAGTACTCTGCCTGCCCCTACTACCTTTTATTGAGTATATCCGAAGATTCATCATCAACAGTATACTTGAAACAGCAATCGTGTTTCTTGTTTTTCTCAGTGGGACCTATGTCAACAGAGTAACGTCAAGGTCTACTCTTAGAACAAGTGTTCCTTTAGAAAGACATTCAAAGTTCATTCAAATAGAAGTTCAAACTTATCCTCTATTGAGGATTCAGGCTCAGGCACTGAGGCAGCACCCAAACCACCTCAGTGTTCTTCTTTTTCCCAAGAAGTTCAAAGAATCAGGATGAGCATCAGAAGAGCCGCAGGCAGACAAGACAAGGGAGGAGGAAATACAAGAGGTACAGGAATAGTCACTCGCACCCAATCCAGGAACAAGAATAAAGCTTGGATGCTGCGATTGTGATTGATTTTTTTTTTAAATTATTTTTATTGCCAACGTAAGGTCAAGAAAAGCAAAATACATTTATGAAATCCAAAAAAAGAGAGAAAAGACAAAGAAAAGAATACATCCAGAAAAATGTTTCATACAGTTGATTGATTCAAGCATAAAAACGTTAAATTAATTCATTACAGAATACATAAATCAGGAAGCTAATCCTCTATATATTCCTTAAGTACCCCCATGTCAATATACCAATCTTTGTTTTCCTTATCCCTTTTAATGCATATAAGTTCCATTCTACTTCATATACATTCAATAATTTTCTTCTCCAAAATTCAAACGCAGGTGCTTCAGGTTGTAGCCATTCAGTAGCTATACATAATCGAGCAATAATCAGCTACAAACAAAAGTGCTTACATTTAGACACATCTGTGTTTTCATTCATAGATTGGGTCCCCCCAATTAACATAAGTGCTGGGGATATTTTTATAGGAGAATGGATAACTTCAGAAATGAATCTTTCTATACTTGAAATAAAAAAACTCAATTTAGAACATTTATAAAAAATATGAAGTAGATCTGCCTCCTCTCCTCCACACCTAAAACATTTTCCATCATATTGTGGGCCCCATGAAGACATTCGTTTAGGTGTATAATATAGTCTGAATAGAGTTTTATATACTTGTGCTTTCATGTTAGCTGATATACATATGTCCTTAGCCACAAGATTGGTGTCTACAATGTTCAGGTCAGTTTCTTCCAACTGATTTTGCCAATATATATTATACTAGCAGCCCATCCCGACGTTGTCCAGGGGTAATCAGGCTTGCTGGTATTCCACCCTCCGACATGTAATTGCACTGGTCCCGTACTTTTAAGCAGAGTTTTGGGCGCTGGTACTTATTCTTAACTCTGCTTAACCCCAGGCTCACTTCCATTCCCACGTTGTCCGGGGGCAATCAGGCTTGCTCCCAGTCGCCGAAACCCAGGCCCCCAACCACCCCCTCAGCCCAAGTTCACCGCCACCTTCAGTGCCCCCAATCATCTGCACACACCCTGCTCCCTAACACTGTGGCCACGCATCCGACGCTGCAAACGAACAAAGCCAGTATACACGCCCGCTGCAGCGCTAAACTTTACCTGTCCTCCCGCTCCAGTCCGCCTTACTTCACCACTCCTCCCCACGGTTAACGTACCTCAGGCCGCTCCAGTGTGGCTAAGTTCTCCGCTCCTCCCCGCGCTGTTGTCCGCCGCCGCTGCAGTCCAGTCCTCCTTACTTCACCACTCCTCCCCGCGGTTCACGTACCTCAGGCCGCTCCAGTGTGGCTAAGTTCTCCGCTCCTCCCGCGCTGTTGTCCGCCGCTCCTCCCCGCGGTCCTGTCCGCCGCTCCTCCTCGCACTCCCATTCTCCGATGATGATGTCAGCACGTACGTGGTTAGCGCACACGGCCGGCGCTACTTCGAAGGGACTACTTTTTTATTGTAAATGTTTTAAATAACATACATTTTTTATTTATATAGCCTATGTCCATCTACTGTACCTCCCCTTTCCAACGCTGTATTGGGTGTTGCAATTGGTGGTGTACTTTTCGAGTTTACCTGGCTCAAAGGACACAGTTCTCTCCTTATAATAGTAGTATAGATTTGTTCAAATCATCCTGTTTATACTCCAACAATAATCGATATATCAGTCCGATCTTTTTCTTTGTTTGTATTGCCTCTATTAGTCTATTAGATGTCGGTTTACTTAATTTCTTTAGACAATAATCCCTGAGTTGTAGATACTTAAAAAAACTGGAGTGTGGTATATGATATTTACTAATCATTTCAGAAAAAGCTCTAAAAGTTCCATCCTTCTGATATAAATCTCCAATTCTTACCACCCCTTGCTTACTCCATACCTTAGCCACATGGTCCCTGAATATTGAGGGGAGAATCTTCCCTGCTGAAAACGGAGTGTGAGGTATAATTTTCTCTAGTTTCATTATACTTTTGACTTTCCTCCAAACTTTATATGCTGAATCAATCACCTTAAATCGGGTATGCTTATAGTAATTCCCTTCCAACACTTTCAATAAGCAACCCTTTGAATATTCTCCCAGTAATAAATAAAATATTGAGGGAGACTCTGCCGGATCCTCTATTTGTTCTCCAGTCAAGAGAATTCGCATTCTCTGTAAAAAACATACATAATAATAAAACAAAAAGTCCGGGATCCCCCGCCCTCCTCTCTCTTCCGGTAGTATTAACCATTTCATTGCTCTCCTGGTTTTCCCAGGTGCCCAAAAAAATTTCGTGCATAATGTTTGCAGTTTATATATATGATTTTGGGGAATTTCTAAGGGAATACTATGATAAATATATAGTATTTTGGCTAATATATTCATCTTGATGATGTTGCCTCTCCCAATTATGGAAAGTTGAAGTCTCCCCCACCTATCTAGTGATTGTTGAATTTGTGATATTATTCTGGGGGCATACTATCAAGGGGGTTTATCTCCGCTTTTTTGGCTTTAAAAGCCAAGAAAGCAGAGATAAAATTATCTCCCTATTACCTAGCTGTTGCTAACACCAGTTAGCGACAGCTAGTAGGAGATAGCGACCATCTTGGGCCCCACTTTGCATGTCAGAGAAATTTATCACTAATGGCATGCAAAGTGGGCGTGCCAAGATGTTAGCGACTGGAAACAGTCGCTAACATTGCTATCTCCGGGGGAGGAGCTTCGCGGGCAACCAAGATGGCCGCGTAAGCCCGGAGCTCCGTGGACCGTCCGACCCACCGCAAATATCCTGCTTGAAATCCTGATCCACGTTGGTGGAACCTTATTGCTGGTGGTCTGCTGAGGCGGGGACTGCCCTCGGCTTCCAAATCGGTGGTTCCTGTGCAGAGATACGTTGAGCTGAACTCCGCGCTGGGACGGTGCCATTGTCCCTTCGGACTTCGCCACTTCGCATGATTGAACTGCGTAGTGGCCGCCTGCTGTCCTCACTGGCGGAGTGATAGTGCTTCCTGCTTGTGCCTTCTACACACTGGTTTTGTCTCCTCGGCCCTGCCTGCCCGTCGGCTGTGGACCCGGACTTGAGGGGCGCCCTGCCTTTGTTCTCTCGAACCCATCATGGCGGGCAGAGGCGACTCGGACAGGGCATCGAACAAAGGTGGCCGGGGCAAGTCGCAAGCGCAACAGAGTCGCATTGAGCGCTATGTGAACCTGAAGTCACCGCCTACATCGGGGGCCGTGTCTAAGGGGCCCCCATCGACGAGCTCGCCGGATGGATCGGACCCTACCCTCGGCGACATCATGGGCGCCATCACGAGTTTCCGGGCCGATATGCAACAACAGCACGAAACTCTGAATCACAAGGTCGACTCAATGGCCGTTGACATTACTCTTATAAGGGCCGACTTGGGCAAGACCAACGAGCGTGTGAAGGCGCTAGATATTAAGACCTCCAGCCTGACCTCCGATGTTTCTGAGTTGCAGACTGAGGTCCGCAACCTGCGGATGACTACGGACCTATTCTCGAGGCGGCTGGAGGACTTTGAGGGGCGAGCCAGGCGGCAGAACGTCCGCATAGTCGGCGTACCGGAGGGATCCGAAGATGCTGCGACGGACCTATTTGTGGAGGACTTGATCAAAACCCATTTGGCACCCTCTGGACTGAGCAACTTTTTCTCGGTGGAACGTGCCTACCGGGTACCGGGTGGCCCGCCAAAGACAGGGGTGGCGCCACGGCCGATTGTGGCGCGCCTCCTCAACTTTAGAGATCGGGACGTGATCCTGCAAGCTTCTAGATCGCATGGGCCACTCCACTACCAGAATGCGGAGGTGCACTTCTATCCGGACTTCACTAGGTCAGTACAGCGCCAACGCCAGAGCTACGCGGGAGTGAAGAGGCGCCTCAGGGAAATGGGTTACAAATACTCGATGATGTTCCCCGCTAAACTCCGTGTTGAACATAAGGGACGTGCCCTTTTCTTTGACTTCCCTGAAAACGTCAGTGAATGGTTGGACACAGTCTCGCCTCATCGGGATGAACAGGAAGATAGAGATGGAGGTGCCTCTGGTGGAGCGGAACAGTGAGACTAAATGGGGGCTGATGGCACCCCCGCCTCGAATGACTGCCGGAGCTGGTATCCGTAACTTAACCTGTCTCTCCTTTCCTTACATGGTGGGTGGCGGGACGGGTTCATGGAGATTCCCTACTCCTCTGGGTCTTTCGTAGATTAGTTAATGGGGCGACAGGCACACTGCTGGTTGGGAGGGCTTTTTAGTCTGATGCAGGGGTGCAGGGTGGGGGGTATGTTGGGAAGAGTTATCTTGTTTGCTGGTTTTTTCTTTCTTTTCTCTATCTGGCAATGGGTCACTTATGCTCCTGAACTGTATTTGAGATCGGTGTCTTCTGGGACTGGGTGGGGCGGGCTGCGGGGTGATGGGGGGTAGGAAGTTAAGAATTCTCAGTTGGAATGTCAACGGGTTGGGTGACCGAGTCAAAAGAGGGGTGGTGATACTGCTGATCAAACGTCACATGCCTGATATTGTCCTCCTTCAAGAGACACATCTGGTGGGTAACACGTGTAAAGCTTTGAATCGCAAAGGCTACAAAATGGTGGCTCATTCGGGGTTCTCTTCCGGATCCCGGGGGGCGGGTATCCTTATGCGCGCGTCCCTTCCCCTAGAGATAGATGTCACCATGATTGACGACAGGGGGCGTTACGCTGCCGTGGCGGGTAGATGGGAAGGGCGTTCCCTTTCGTTGTTTTCTGTATACGTCCCCCCGGGGTTGCAATCCAGTACCTTTCAGGACCTTGGTGGTGCCATTTTGTCTATGCCGGATGGCCTGTTAATAGTGGGGGGTGACTTTAACTCGGTTTGCTCTGGTTTGCTCGATCGCCAACCGTCTCGGGACCTCCGCAGCTCACAGATGTGGCTTCCCTCCTTTCTTGAGTCCATGGGCCTGGTGGACGGCTGGCGCCTTCTCCATCCGACACTCCGTCAATTTTCCTTTCTCTCGGGTGCACATGGGAGTCTCTCCCGCATTGACTATATCCTTACACTGGCATCGCACGCATCGGCCGTTTCCGAAGCCCGCTTCTTAGCGCGGGGCATCTCTGACCACTCCCCTTTGTGGGTCTCCTTTGACTTTGGCGTGGTCTTGTCGGAGCGACCGGCGACGGTCAATCCGTGGTATTTCCGCAACATCAAGACCCGCTCCCTCCTGGCCAAAGCCATTGACCTTTATTTTGCTGAAAACGTGGGCTCGGTCGGTTCGGCCGTTACGTTGTGGGAGGCCTTTAAGACAGTGCTCCGGGGCGAGGCCCAGGCGCTCATTGCGGAGGCCCGTCGGACTAGAGATGCCGACTTGCTGACTATTGAGCAAGAGGTCTTAAGTCTCGAGTCCCAGCTGGGGCCCGAGCCAGACCCCTCGGTCTTGCATACCCTCTCATTGAAGCAAGCGGAATACCACGATCTTGCCACGAATGCCGCACTCACTCTGGCTAAAGAGCAGCAGGGCCGTATCTATGATGTAGGCGACAAGGTGGGGAAGCTGCTGGCTTGGTTGGACAGGAGGGAGATGGCCAGCCGAGTGGTGCCTGAACTCTTGGGAGATGACGGGGTGGTCCTTACGGACCCGAGTGCCATTGTTGACTCCTTCGCTGGTTACTTTCGGGGGGTCTATGAGTCCGCTTCGGACTTCTCTGAGGCGGACTCGTCAGCTTTCCTCTCGGGTATTGAACTTCCCTGCCTTTCCGAGGACGAAAGCGCGGATTTAGACAGAGAAATCACCGCTGACGAGATTGCCTTGGCGATCCGTTCATTACGCACCGGTAAGGCCTCGGGACCTAACGGCATCCCGGTTGAACTATATAAAATCCGCCCGGACGCGGTGTCTCCGCACCTGCGGAAAATGTTCCTGGAATCCTTTGAGAGGGGCCGTCTCCCCCTGGATCAAAGGTTGGCCACTATTGTGGTCATCCACAAGGAGGGTAAACCACGAGACGTCTGCCGCTCGTACCGTCCTATCTCTCTCCTGAATGTGGAACCCAAGGTCCTCGCCAAGTTGCTCGCCAACCGGCTGATTGGTGTCATTGGCGACCTTGTACACCCTGATCAGTCGGGCTTCATCCCCCACCGGAATACCGCCCTTAATCTACGCCGCCTTCACGGTGTCATGGCTAGAGCCCACACCCTCGAAGAGCCAGCTGTCCTCGCGTCCCTTGATGCCACGATGGCTTTCGATTCTCTCGAGTGGCCATACCTCTGGGCAGTTCTGTCCAAACTCGGATTTGGGCCGGTCTTTGTGAGCTGGGTGAAGCTGCTGTACGCTGAACTGATGGCCAACGTCACGGTCAACGGTCGCCTGTCGACGCCATTCCCCTTACATCGGGGTACCAGACAGGGTTGTCCCCTGTCGCCCCTTCTGTTCGCCTTGGCCCTTGAACCGCTCGCAGCCCTACTGCGTACGCATCCTGATTTACACGGTATTACTTGGGCCCCTGGTTTTGAAGACAGGGTATCCTTGTATGCCGATGACATCTTACTTTATTTGACCTCCCCCTGCAAGTCCCTCATCGTGGCCTGTGACGTACTCAGACTCTTCAGGCGCTATTCTGGCCTGATTATAAACTGGGCCAAGTCGTCCTTGTACGTCCTTAAAGGAGATACTCCACGACTCCCCAGGGGCTGCAACATTCAGATTGCCGTACGTGGCTTCAAGTACCTGGGCATTTACATCTCCGGTAATCCCAAGTTGCGGTACGACCTCAACTTACTCCCTCCTCTCCAGCGTCTACAGCGCGATGTGGATAGCTGGCGTAAGCTCCCGCTTTCCCTCCTTGGCCGTGCTGCGTTGTTTAAGATGATGTCCCTGCCCAGGTTCTTGTACGCCCTGCAGAACGCCCAAGATCCGGTTCCGGCGCGCTATTTCCGAGACCTTGAAGGTCTCCTGCGAAATCTTCTCTGGGACGGTCGACCTCGTGTTGCCATCCATAAACTCACGCTTCCATGGTACGACGGCGGCATCGCCCTTCCGGACGTGCGCCGCTACTACTGGTCCTCTCAACT
Source organism: Lissotriton vulgaris (assembly GCF_964263255.1). Taxonomy (NCBI): domain Eukaryota; kingdom Metazoa; phylum Chordata; class Amphibia; order Caudata; family Salamandridae; genus Lissotriton; species Lissotriton vulgaris. The sequence goes on along the minus strand of NC_141691.1, from coordinate 2,052,170,926 downwards.
TGCTGCCCTCAACCACGGGTTCTATGGCCCCGTGGATAGTCCCGGCTATGCCCTGGATAGATGGCTCTAGGGTGACGGCAACTACTATCGGGCCCTGTATTCGAAGTCCTTCGACCGACGGTTGACGGGTCCTACACGGACGGCGATCCACGTTTGGCGGGCGGTCACCAAGGCGCAAGGCTGGCAAGGTAGACTGACTAGGTTCACCCCCCTCTTTGATTCGGACATCCTGGGTAGACTGTGGCACACCAAGGGGTTTGATAAATGGGACCTCATCGGTATCAGCAGAGTCGATGACATGCTTTCCAGGGGCACGATTAAGACCTTCCCCCAGCTGCAGACCGAGTACCAACTGGGTGCGACGGAGTTTTTCCGTTACGCCCAGCTGAGGCATGCGCTGCTCTCGGCCACACCGCCGGACGGCGACATTCCTGAAAGCTCCCCTCTGGAGGATAGGATATTGGATGGGCACATGCCGGACAGCACGATTTCCCTATCATATAAGAAATTGATAAACGTGCGCACAGATCTCCTCCTTGGCTTGCGGGACCAGTGGGTGGCGGATGGCCTGGAACTCGACGATGAGGATTGGCAGAGCGCAATTTCCTCCCCTAAGGAGGTCGCAATTTCCTCTCGTCTCCGCCTCGTGCAGTTCAAGATCTTGCACCGGGTGTACGTGACGGGGCCCCGATTGATGCGCATGGGATATTCGCCTGACGGGCTCTGCCGCAGAGGTTGTGGGGCCCTCGCCACTTTCCTACACATCCTTTGGGAATGCCCCGTAATAGCCTCCTACTGGAGGAGGGTGCACCGAATCATGGAAGAAGTTACTGGCGTGATTGCTCACGCGGAAGCTCGTAGGTGCCTCCTGAACGTATGGGAACCTTCTGATCACAGCGCAGCGCAGACTAGGTGGGTGACCCTGGGGAACATGGTGGCCAAAAGGGACATAGCTCAGAAGTGGGGTGCGTCCACGGCCCCCCTGGTGGTACAATGGAAAGCCAATATGGACTGGTGCATGTTCCGGGAGAAGACAGTCTATGTGGCAAGAGGGAGACCCCGAACATGGAATAAAGTGTGGGGGGCCTGGAATGAATATAGGGGAGACGTGTGCTTGCCACCTGAACCAGTCTCTCTGGACGAACATGTGTCACCCTGACCTGTAACGCCAACTGAGCTTTGATGTACTGCATTCTCCTGTTGTCCTCCCCCCCCTCATTCCCGTTCTGATGTCCTCTCCTTGATGATCGATTCCCTGCCTTTCCTCCCCTACCCGTCCCCTGACGCCCTGATTCGTATTGACTCTATTGCCATCTTTTCGCGCCCTTGGGCGCTCCTTTGTTGAGTTCTTCATCTTAATATAAAATTAACCTTCGATGATTATGTTTGGATCTTTTTGCACTACTGCTCTCCTATTACCCATGCTGCCTTGCCTCCGGGATGTCAGGCTGAATAGCTGTGTGCTCTGCTCTGAATAAAGGTTTTCAAAAAATAAAAAAATAAAAAAAACATTGCTATCTCCTATTACCAACTTTTGGAGATATTCGCGCTAAGCGCGAATATCTCCAAAAGCTAACACCTGCCCTGAGCAGTTCTTAGCCATGTTATCCAATGGCAGGTGGATAACATGGCTAAGAGCATTAGCTCGGTAATGCATGAATATCGGTCACTTTTCAGCGATATTCATGCATTGCGGCCGTTTTTCATCGCATTAGCGATAAACCTTGGTAAAACCAAGGTTTATCTGCGATAAAAATCGCCGCAGGTCAGCGATACATTTTTGTCTCTAACCAAGCAATAGCGATAATTATCGCTATTGCTCGGTAATATGACCCCAGGTCCAGTTAGCTTCCACTATCTCCTATGTATGTGATTTTATGATTATTCCTAAATATGTCACTTCTGAGATTACCCTATTGTCATTAAATTGAAGACTGTCCGTACATAGTGGAGACTTTTAGAAGGGCACAAATAGGGAAAGCTCCACAGTCTTGGGACGATGCCTCGATAGTTGTTTTTGCCAAAAAAGGGAAACCCCCAGAACAGCCTGCCTCATATAGACCTATATCCTTGCTAAATTGCGAAAGTAAGATTGATTCAAAGATGTTAGCAAATCGCATTTCTGAGATTATAACACCCTGAGTATCATTAAATCAACATGGCTTTATCCCAAAAAGAGGAACCGTATCTCATATTAATAAGGTGATCACTTTAATTGATATAGCGGAAACTGAGAAGAGAGATTTGGCGCTGATATTACTTGACGCTGAGAAAGCGTTTGATCGTGTAGAATGGGCTTATTTATGGGAAGGTATGGATAGGATGGGATTTGGTAAAACATTTTTAACAGCTATTTAGGTACTATATCGATCACCAAATACGAGAGTTGTAGCTATGGGGCAAAAATCTGATAGGATAACTATTACGAGGGGTACTCGGCAATAATGCCCCTGCTCTCCACTTCTTTTTGCGTTATTTATTAATCCCTTTTTTAATTAAGTTACAGGAATCATTACGTATCAAACCATTTATTGTATCCAATATACCCTTGTCAATATTTGCATACCCGGACAACATAGCTATTATCACCACAGATCCCAGGCAGGCTATTACAGAGATCGAACAGTTAGCTATTGACTCCGGATACAGTTCCGGCTATAAACTTAATGCTGCGAAAATGCGAGTGTGATTGAGAACTCATATGTTACAACTGAGCTTCAGATGAACACTCTTTCTGATAGGCAACTGAGTTTGGTAGAATGTAATGTGTTAAATCAGGGTCTAACTTTTCGTCCACTAGCGCTTGCAATTTTTGTGATTTGCAGATTGACTTGTTCATATTTGCGAAACTACTTAAATTGAAAAGTTTCTTTGCAACTTCAGATAAGGTAAACATGAATGTACCACACAAAATTAAAATATTTAATTTAACTATCTCTGATGTCCACGATTTAAATGCACTTTTCTCATTGAATGAGGATATTGACTTGGATATTGATGATGTTTGCAATGAAATGTATATAGAAATTGATTATAACTGTCAAAATGGTCTTACTCCTCCCTCCAAATTTGTACCCCAGGGCATGCATTCATCTGTTTGTGAAAAAGACTATTGAGGAATTGAACAATTTGGAAGATCGTGAGTTGATGGGTAATAGTAATAATAAAAAGTATGTAGATCAGTGCAATAACCTAACGGTCAAAGAACATCTGGCTGTGAGAGAGTTAAGCAAAGATACCTCCATAGTCATAAGTGAAACTGACAAGGGGAAAACATTGTAATGCTACGTAGCAATGATTATGACAATGAGATCAAAAGACGAGTGATACAGATTGTTACAATAAAATGTCAAGGATCCTATTAGTGAAGCCAAACCTATAATATTTGAGAAATTGTATGCATGGAAGGAAATTCAACTCTCGGACGAGGCGGATTATATGTGTCTGAAAGTAACAGACCCGTGATACCATTTCATCTATGTACTCCTAAAAATGCATAACTCTAGTAGCTCGCCTCCGGATAGACCAATATAGATCAAGAATTGAAAGTTTAACAGAATATTTGTTCATCTGTATTTGAAACCATTGGCGGTCAATCTACCATCATACATAAGGGACACCATGGATACACGGAACATATTGTATGACGTAACTTGGGACTAAAGCATGATGTTTGTTTAACTGGATGTGGTGGGTTTATATACATGTATACTGAATGATTTTGGAATCAGATCTTCTAAATATTGTCTTTCAAGTAGAACTGCAAACTTGAGGGAACATTCCTTAATGCTTGTGGAAATGGCTAAACTGATTTTGACTAACCACTATTTCTTGTTTGGAAATGGCTGGTACCATCAGGAACAGGGAACTGTGATGAGGTCCAGGTTTGCGCCCTTTCTTGCCAATCTATTTATGGGTTGGTTTGAGAGGATGCATGCCTGGGCCCCAGCAGCAGGTGAAAGGATGGACTCAATATTCTTTTGAGGTTGCATCATTGGTGATGTCTTTATCATATTGTCTGGTACTAGAGACAGTCTAGATCAGTATGTGAATCATTTGAATAATAATGAACCCCATATCCTGTTTACCATGCATTGTGATTACAAGAGGATATGTTTTTTGTATCTTGAACTGTACATAGATAATGGAACATTCAAAGTAAATTTTTCTGGAAGGCTCCTGCCACGAATAATATTCTCAGAGCATATAGCGCTCACCCTCACTAGTTCATTAAGGGAATACCATTTGGTGAGGTGATGAAATTATAGGAACTGCAGCCAAGATGGAGACTTTAAAGAGGGATTGAGTGACTTGGAGAATAGATTGTGCAGACGGGATTATGAGAGAGAGTTATTGGACAAGCAGAGAAGAGAGCCTCTGGTTGTGACAGATCTAACTCTCTAATCTCAAAAAAGAAGAGAAGGGGAGATAAAAGCAGACTCGCCCTCGTAACTACATATAACAGAGACCATGATATGAGTTACAAAAGTTTACATAAGAACTGGTCTATACTTTCTGCTGTACCCGGTTTGACAGGAAACATCACTGATAAACTTACTATTACCTATTGAAGATACCATACAGTGAGGGATATGGTAACTAAAAACATTATTGAACTTATTGCAGAAAAAAAGTACTTGGCTACTAGGGCAGCGAAAAGAGTTTTTGAACTGTAGTAAATATAGTACCTATCCAAATTGATTGAATAGGACACAATAATTTTGCTATAATACAGAGAAGAAACACTACATTCAGCAATTTATCAATTGTAACAGTGAGCTGGTGGTCAGTGTGATTGTATGCAACTCCTATAAAATATATGTGGGCAGCACCAAGAGAACAGTTAAATGTAGGATATTAGAACATAGGAGAGGGCAGTGAAATATTAAACTATTAAATCCCCATTGGTAGAGCATATCAGAGAATGTTACCCAACAACAACTGAATTTAAATTCCATGGTGAACAAAGAATAGAAAAGGATTGGGAAGGGGCGAGTCTTGGGACTCTGCCAAGCAGAAGTGAAATGGATCAGCAAGCTAAGGGCGGTAAAGATGGGCCTGAATGTGGAAAATGAGGTGCATTACTTTCTGTAGATATGCTTTAGATACAGACCTTTTGGTGTTAACTTGATGACATATATGTAACTCCGATTGGCACAGCTTGAAAGTTTGGGGAATTATTCCCTTATGCCTTTTAAGTTTATTTCCTGGGTAGGAATGTGCTTTTACTACAGGGTCATTAGAAAAAGAATATGGGGCATGTGATTGGATAGTAGCCCATTATGACTTAATTTTTTATATTTTACCCGTAAGTGCACATGGAAGGTGAGTTAATTTTCACCTGAATGCTTTGTATTAAGATATACATCAAGGAGAACTTACTAGTATGTTTGTGTAGTTGGAGTCACTCAACTTCAACTTTTGGTGAGAGGTAATGGGTGAAAATGGCTGCATCAATAGGAAGCCTGCTGTACTTCTGCATTTAAATTTTCACAGTTTTGGGAATTTGTGCTATTTTATCGCATGGTGCTAGGTAAGAATTAAAAATTTGTGAACATACGTGACAAGAATTTTCAATTCTATTAAGGACACGGAGGCGAGGATTATGCTTCTCATTTCTTTACTAAAATACCCATGAGCATTTGCATACCACGTAAACCACCATAGAATCTTTCCCTATATAAGCTCAGTACAAGGAAACAGTGTCCTCTTTCTTTGAACGACATCCAACAGTTAAGTCCATAATATGACCTCTGCTCTTGAAACCATCTTTATAGGACATAAAAACTTCTACATAAATAACCAGTAGCCCAACGGGGCTTGACCCTCTGAACCTGGATCCTGATCCAGCGGAACTCGCAAAACTCCTTGGAAGGAGTAACTTCAAATAAGAATCATCCAACATCATTTGTTATCGGCACCTGAAAAACAAGGAATATGCCTTCATATTTCTGCAACAGTCCAAGGAAAGGGAAGGGAAAACAAGGAAACAAATGCAGTATAAAATATTATACATATATCAATACATTGACGATTGGGTGGGATAATCCTCACCTCTGTGTCCTTAATAGAATTGAAAATTCTTGTCACGTATGGTCAAATTTTTTTTATTCCATGTCAGGACCTGAGGCTCTGATTATGCTTGTTCAAAGCTTAGCCACCACCACAGATGCTACATCTACAATAGGTTTGTAATAAAATGATTTAAAAGTAGATTCTGACAACCAGTTAGTGTATTCATATTAGCAGTCAAGCTGACACCTAAAGAAAAAGACTTAAAAGCCATCGCTCCACGAGCTGAATGAGCTCCATATTTTGACACATCAATGCCAGCTTCCGCCATTAACCAGCGTACCCACCTAGCCAAAGTAGCTGGAGTCACAGGACAAAATAGTTTTTGTAATGCAATCAATAATTGACCATTCATGTCAGAACGAAACTCTGCTGTACTTACCACGTAATCCTTCAAACATTGAACCACACATAGTTTAGGATTAGCAGGAAAAGCTGGATAAGATACCAAAGAGGTATTACATTAAGTCTGTTTAGTAATAAAAAAAGTCACACCCTCTGGGGAGAATCTTCTCCCAGCCAGATCCAAAGCTCTAACGTCTGACACCCTCTTGCATGATTCTAAACAAAGTAACATAGTCAATTTAGCTGATAATTGCTTTCTAGAAAAATATTTGTTAGAGGGCCAGGATTCAAGAAATCTCAGAACCGTTGAAACATCCCACAATTCAGAATACTTCGGACAAGGAGGTTTGACCATACGTACGCCTCAGAACAGTTTACATACTAATGGATGTTCACCTATTGGTTCATCGTCAATCATTATGTGACCCGATGAGATGGCTGACTGAAAATTGTTGACAGTCCTATAAGCCAAACCAGAGGCAGCTAGGGAAGCACAAAAATTTACCATCAGGGAGACATGTGCTTTAACGGGATCCACTTTCCGTTGAGACCACCAACTACACCGTTTCCAGGCAGAGGAATATCTCCTATGCATGTTAGCTGACCAGAACTCATTAATGAATCTGTCAGCATCTCTTGAATGGCCCAGGATCTACCATCTGTCCCTGAAATCCGCCAGGCTGCTAGATGAAGATGCACCAACCCTATCAGAGGATGAGGAACTTTTTGAGGGTCCAGCAATAGGTTCCAGAGCTGCGACAGGAGGATTGGGGTTGCACACCACAACCAGAGGATCTTGGAGTACCAGGGCTGAGCCCTCCAAGGGGGTAATCAGAATCAATTCCGAGTGATGGCATCGGGTCTGAGCTAGAACCCTGGGATCATCTTGAACGGAGGAAAAGCGTAGCAGAGGGTCACTGGCCAAGTTTGAATAAATGCATCCCTGGCTAACGCCTCCGGATCCGGACGCCAATTGAAAAAAGACAACACCTGTCTGGTGAGACAAGAGGCAAATAGATCTATCTTGCACGGACCACAGAGACGAACCAATGACTGAAACACTCTGGGATGGAGTCTCCAGTCGCTGGAGGCCTGAAGATGTCGAGAGTGCCAGTTGGCCACCTCGATGTTGCGACCCGGAAGATCTTCTGCAATCACTGAAATCCTGTGCTGTAGGCAAAGTGTCAAAAATCCTTTGCTATCTCTGCAAAAATCCAGGACTTGGTCCCCCTCAGTTTGTTCACGTATCGCAAAGCAGATATGTTGTCCATGCAGAGAAGGATGCAACAATCTGTCTTTTGAGGAGAAAGCCAACAAATCACAAATGAGCCTGCAAGAAGCTCCAGATAATTAATATTTAGCGAAAGTTCCTCCTGTGACCACCTGCCTCCAGTTGACAACTGGCTGCAGCGGGCTCCACAACCCCACCTGCTGGAATCGGATTCTATCACCACTTCCCGGCTGGATCATAATTAGGGCTCCCGGTTTTATGGTATTTATTTTTCCAACATTTCAGTCTGTATTTATCCATATTAATTTTTTGCTCAGTTTTTCTGTATTTATCCGTTTTTATTTTGTGTTTTCTGTATAAATGAAGCGGCAATGTGTATTTTTACACATTTATTTAACTGATAAATGTATGCTCGGATTTGAATGTCCAAATGGTTTTAGCACTATACAGCGCAATAGTGTTATCTGAAAACACATGCATTGCAGACTAGCATAAATAACTGTAGATCTGCACATAATTAAGCTTAATTAGGAAATCTATTATCTTTTTTCATCTCTCCTACCTCTCAATCTGTACACCTACTGACCTGGTACTCATGACTGACAGTAGAAAAAATTATTCAAAGAAGGCCAATTTTCCGTATTTTTCTGTATTTAAAAATAAATACAGACAGGAAAATAAATAATTTTCTGTCTGTATCTATCTGTAAAAATGAGTAAAAAGGGAAAACTGGGAGCCCTAATCATAATAGGGATCGACTGTTCCAAGCCTCCTTGAGGTCTAACCACCATTGCATCTCCAACCTCACCTCCTCCGAGAGAGGAATCTAATCTGCGTTCCCGAGGCCTGTCCGAAGATGCTGAATCTTCAGTCGTTACAGCACACAGTAGTGGAGGGGGCCCGGAGAGATAACTTGGATCGACGATGAGAGGAAACCTACAATCCGGGCTACAGATCTCAAGGACAAAATCTGCCTGTTCAAGATTGACCTCAACTCTCTCTTGACTGAGCGTACTTTCTGAGAGGGAAGGAGGAGTTGACAAGACCGGGAGTCAATATGAAACCCCAAGAACTCTATGGATTGGGTTGGAATTAAGATTGACTTCTACGATTTCACCAAGAACCCCAGACTCTGAAAAAGATCGATCATCCATTCTGGGTGAGTTACTACCAGGCAAGGGGAACGAGCCATAATTAAAATGTTGTCTAAATAAATGATCAGACGGACACCTTTTGCTCTTAGAGATTCTAGAACCGGCTGCAGGAGTTTTGTGAAGCACCAAGGCACTGACGAAAGGCCGAAGGGGATAACCCGGTACTCGTAGCAAGTCCCTTGCCAGAGAAACAGCAAGAACCGACGATGGAGCGCAAAGATCGGAACTGATAGATGGGCGTCTCTCAGGTCTAGAGAAACTAGCCAATCGCCCTCATGAAGAAGGTCGCGCAAGAGATGGATGCCCTCCATCTTGAAGTGTCGGTACACTACACATCCATTGAAATCTTTGAGATTTAACACTAGTCTGGACCCACCCCCTTTCTTTTCTACAAGATAAATGCTGCTGATGAAGCCGTGAAGATGAGGGTCCGTATCCACAATAGCCCCTTTGCGAAGGAGAGAGTCTACTGCTTCTGTGAGAAAGTCCTCTTGTTGGGAAAAATACATGTGATGAGGGGCAGAAGTCTGATTCGGGGAACTGTAAAGATCGATCTTGAAGCCCTGCATGGTTTCCGAAACCCATGCGTCTTGTGAAACACTCCGCCACATATGCAGAAAACATTGGATTTTGCCTCCAGAGTTACCTCCGAATAAGGGATAATTCTCACCTACATTTCAGGACTCCTGTTGTCCACCTTGGTTACATCAGAACCTGTTTTTTCGGAACCTGTTCCTGGCACTGCGAGGTGGGTAGAAGGAGGAGTTGTTATAGTTGGGGTCTTGATAACCACCTCTCTGCTGGTACTGACCCCTCAGGGCTGCATGATTATATCCCGGGCCCAACATTCACCCTCGGAAACGTCTGGCCCTGCCAAGAACCGGTCAGAATGCTCGTTTGAGTGAGCCCTGGGCTTTATCTAAGCCACTAAAAAGTGGCAACAAACTTAGTGAGCTCTTTCAGGAATGGTTGTCCAAAGAGTAGGCCTTGGGCTAACGGGCCCGATACAGAGGAGGAGAGTTCGGCCAACTTAGGGTCCAGTTTCAATAGTCCAGAGCGCCTATGCTCACTAGACTTGCACAGTTGGCATTGCCCAATTGGCAGAATGCGCGCTAAGCCCAGCCAATCAGTTCTTCAGGGTCTATGGCCATTGCAGATTCCTTGGCTCGGAAACCAAGCTCCAGAATCTTTGTAAGGGGACCTGCCATTTCCAGTAACTTATCTTAGCAGGTTCTCCATGCCTTATCTATTCCCTTTTTTGGGTCCTTGGAGTATTTTTAAAGATAGGTGAGCATTGAGGGGTCTAACTCCAGCGTCTTTGCTACTTTGCCTGCAAGGTCAGGTCTGGGGCATTCCGAGCAAAGGCGTGCCCTCACGTCTTTGTCAAATGCTTGACGAAGGCGAGACTGGACATAGTCTGTTACTTCTTGCGGTGGGAGCCAGGCCATGGAGTTAGGATGCACAATCTCTGTAGGGTAAAAAAAATCAGGAGTTTGAGCTGGGAGGGCGTCTCCACATGACTCTCCTTCCTAGCTTTCTTAGAGGGGCGAGGAGCCTCCTCATGATCTGAAGGCTGGTCGGAGGATGTACCCAAGGAGTCCTCCTGAAGGACCTCCGTGATGGTAGCCTCAATCTTGGAGTTTCCGTAGACATGATCTGAAGCCATGGACTCTGCTAGTTTGGCAAAATCTGCTGTGTGAGGGTTTGTGACCCTTTTCCCAATGGTCTTAGGATGGGAACCTGGAGTGGGAAGCCAGCCCTGCTGCTGAGCATAAAAACAAAGATGACGCTTCAGTGGCTCTATAACTCTGACCAGTGCTGTACCCGAGCATCAAGGGCCTCAACAAGGTCCTGTTCCATAGATCCAGAAGGATCCTCATCACCATACTCCTCTTCATAGTAGAATTCAGACATCCTGACGCAGGGTATGAACAAGTCGATGAGCTGAGTATTCAATTATGGGGGGAAAAATCCCACAACCGGGACTTAAATTAGGGGATAAAACCAAAAATCAGGGGGAATGGAGCAACCCCAGGCAAGCCAGACAGCGTAGGTAAATAAGTGTGGAGGGAGGACTTGCCGATCCACTCTATGCCAATTATATAGCCCCAACACTCCGGACCGTGTAGGCGTTTAAGCTACGAGCTTAAACGCTGCTCTCTCGCTCGTAAGAAACGCTGAAAGCGAAAGTAAATTCCCCTAAAATGGCCGCCGCGCATGCGCAATGCGAGCCCCATGGTGCCAGTAAAAGAGGAATCCACTCCAGACACACGCGCGTCCTTGCTCCCTTAATCTCCCGCTTCACAGATGATAGAACGTGGGCGGGGTCACCCAGCTCGGGAGGCAGAGCGTTCCCAACGCGCACAGGAGACTACGCAGAGAAATCAAGCTTGGGGCAAAAAATGGGTCAGCACCTCGTACAACCACAGGCCAAAGGGCAACAAATGCTGTGAATATCGATCAGCAAAGGAAATCTGACAGTAAGCAATCACCCCCGATAACAGTAGTCATTAACCGATCAAGAAATATCGCATAACAATGGCAATCAAAATGCATAGACTAATTGAGTGAGCACTTAACTGGCTGCGGAGCAGCAAAGAAAGAGGACACTGTTTCCTTGTACTGAGTTTATATAGGGAGAGACTCTATGGTGGTTCACGTGATATGCAAGTGCTCATGGGTATTGTAGTATTTTGTTTTCCGTTATTTTATTGGCTGCTGAATTTTTGCAGAAAAGAAATGGAAAGCATTATCGAAATCTCCGGTTCTGACATAGAATTTAAAGCAAACACAGGAAAGACGCCGTTAATATTTAGCGCCTTTTCATTAGATGATGAGTTATCCTATCAGGGTGCAATTGCAATGATTTTCTCTTTAATCCGCAGAGCGCGTGACCACTATATTTGTTCATGAATTAACGTTTATGCTTTTTGGTGCTGTTACAAACTGGGAGTGTAAATACGGGAATGCCGGCATGAACCTTTGGACAGTTTTCATTTGACGATAGACTATCCAATGGTTCCCTCTGGTCCGCTACTCAGGCGAACATTATATTTTATTGCACTCAAACATTTTTACGTTTAAATTTATTTTATTAGTTTCAGTATAAATCACAGGCAGTACAAAGCAATAAGGAGGTCTACCTAGGAAAGAAAGTACAGTCCATAGATTCATGTCGAACATGGTAGCCAGATAGCTGTCGGATGCGTAGACCTTTGCGTGATATGAAGTAGGAAGCGATCCGCACGTAATCTGCCAAGCCAGAACAACCTTAAGAGACAATAGAAACCCCAAACAAACCCCCCCCCACCCTCACCACCCCCCTCCCCAACCAGTGTGCCGGGTTCTCGAACTGTGGGTTCTAATGCACTCCGCTCTGTGGTCGTGTTCCATCTACATTCCCAGGAGGGCTAGGTATAGCTGCTGTCAGGCGTAGCAAGCGGAGATATCTGGGGCATGTAATTTCATTGCATTCTTTGGAGAGAAGGGTAAGCATCAGCAGACAAACTTTGTGAAAGGTTGCCGACAATTGTGTGAGTGTAGCCTGTATTCGTTCCATCCCCAGTGTGAACCATATCTTATGCAACCACCCCATATGGGTAGGCCTATTGTTGGTCCCTCAGAGTGATAGTACATGTTGAGAGGCAGCTTGCATGGCAATGCCCATCTGGCGCCCTCTTATTGATGTCAAGGGGAAGGTGAGTGCGTTCGGGAGACCAAGAATAGTGTATGCTGGGAAGCGTGGAAGTTCTGTATCAAAAGTACTGTCAATGTCATTGAGCACAACCGTCCAATAGTCCTTAACCTCCCTACAGTCCCATAGCAAGTGAGTCAGGGTACCCCTCTCCCCGCAGCCTCTCCAGCATAGTGCACTACGTGTCGGGTTGCCCCTATTGAGTCTCACCGGCGTAAGGTACCAGTATGTGGCCAGCTTTACCGCTGTCTCTCTGCCTGCTGCATTGCACGCCGTGTGATTGGCCCTGAAGTAGATCGAGCGCCACTCCCTAGATGATAATGTTCTCCCCAGCTCCGCCTCCCAGCGTTTTTGTCCTGCTGCGTGACTTATCTCGGGGGGGAGGGTGAGCATCTTGTATATGTCTGTGATAAGCCCTTTATCTTTTTCTTTCAGGACCACCCACTTCTCAAAGTCGGTCATGCGTCGGCTACCAAGTGGGGCAGTGTTTTGTTGTGTAAGTCGGTGTATGAGCTGAAAGTATTGGAACAGCTGTGGTGCGATATGTCATACCCCCGGGAGAGTTCTAAGAGAGGGAGAAAGCCTCGCAAATCAAAGAGGTGTCCAGCCGATCTACTGGTGGAATTGCGCCAATTTGGGAAAGTGTGGGGGTCGGTACCTGGCGGAAACTCCGGATTGTCCCAGAGGGGGGTGAGCGGGGAGGGAAAGGACGTGAGACTCCGGGGCACGGCGACTCTGTCCCACACCCGTAGTGGGGTGCCAGTGATAGGTGATTTCTGGATGTAGCGTGGCCTATCTGTGCGACGGAGGAACGGTATTTTCCACAGTGACGTCTGAGCCATGGCCCTATCTTGAAAGAGCCACCTCTTCTCAGATTCCGGTCTGTACCATTCCACCAGGTAGCGCAATTGCTTAGCTTGGAAGTATTGTGTGAGATTGGGGATCCCCAGGCCCCCTTCGTCCATCCCCCGGTATGCCAGTTGTTTATGGAGGCGCGGCCGCTTCCCCCCCCCAGATGAAGTACTGGAGGGCTGTCTGCAGGTTCGAAATAGTCCCGGTCGGCGGGAGCACTGGGTCAGTCTGAAAGACGTATAAAATCTTGGGAAGGGCCAACATTTTTACCGCCGCAATCCGCCCTAGCAGGGAGAGCGGCTGCTTGGACCAGCATGCCAAATCCCCACGAATCTGGGACGTGAGGTTGGCATAGTTGAGGGCAGCTGTGTGCTCCGTGGATGGGGTGAGGGTGATGCCCAGGTTCGGGAGCTGTGTGCATGTCTGTAGGACCCCTCCATACACAGGTGCGCCAGGCTTCAAATGAGCATTCCTCCCTAATGGTAGAAGCAGTGACTTCCCTCTATTCACTCGGAAGCCGGATACCTCTCCAAAAGCCTCCACTTCAGCGAGAAACGCGGGCACAGAACTCTTCAGTCGGTCGAGAGCAGCTAGGATATCATTGGCGTATAAGCAAATAGCATGAGATTCCCCTCCAAACATAACGCCTTGTAGTACCCTATCTGGCACTTTGTGGCCTTTACAGTGAGGCCTGCCTTTTGCAGGGCTTCTAGAACATTTCTGAAGTGGATCAGGTGATCTTCCCAGGTGGAACTAAAGACAGCAATATCATCAAGATATGCTGCACGGTAGGCTTCCAGATCTGTTAGGACTTTGTTCACCAGCTTCTGAAATGTGACAGTTGCATTTTTCAGACCAAAGGCATCACAATAAATTGATAATGCCCACTAGGGGTTGAACATGTTGTTTTAGGCTTGCCACCCTTAGAGAGTCTGATTTGCCAGCAGTCAGATAAAATGTACTCAGATACTTGGCTGAGGCTAGAGTATCAATAAGCTCATCTGCCCTTGGAATTGGTTGGGTGTCCGTTCTAGTGACTGCATGTGAGGTTTTGCTACCAGGAGCACTGGACTAACTAAAGGGCTATTTGAAGGCTCAATGACCCCCAAATCTAGCATGTTTTGGACCTCAGTCATGATGGAGTCTCTGACGTGGTCAGGCTGTCTGTATATTGTGTTATTCACAGGCAGACTGTCCCCTGTGTCCACTTAATGGGTACACCGGGTGGTTTGACTGGGAGTGAGAGAAAACTTGTGGGCAAACTGAGGACAATCGCCTTGCTGGTGGTCAGCGAGACTGCCTGCCAAAGCTACTCCATCAACAGACCCATCGACAGGTTCCTAAGAGAGTAGATCAGGGAGAGGCTCGCTTTCTTCCTCCTGTTCCTCATCAGTGGCCCTGAGCAAGCTACTGCCAGCCCAGTCAACAAAAGGCTTTAGGTGATTCACATGAAGTACCCTGTGGGGACTTCTAGGAGTACCTAGGTCAACCAAATAGGTACCTCACCTTTTTTCTCAAAAATGGTGTGGGGCTACTCCACATGTCTTGGAGAGCTGCTGGGGCCACAGGCTCCAACACCCACACCTTGTGTCCTTGCTGGTAAACAGTCAGTACAGACATTTGCTTATGCCAAGCTTCCTAAAGCTCCTGGCAGGCCTCAAGGTTTTTGCTTGCATTCTTGATGTACTCGGCCAGACGTGAATGCAGTCCAAGGACATAGTCCACAATAACCTGTTTAGGAGGTTTGAGAGGCTGCTCCAAGCCCTCCTTAATCAGACACAAAGGATCCCTAACTGGATACCCAAACAGAAGTTCAAATGTGCTGTAACCAACCCCCTTCTGCGGAACCTCTGTGTAGGCATAGAGAAGTCAGGGTAGTAAGAAATCCCATTTTTGCCTGAGCTTTTCTGGGAGCCTAATGATCATACCTTTGAGGGTGTTGTTGAATCTTTCAACAAACCCATTGCACTAAAGCTAGTAGGGTGTGGTTAACTTGTACTTCACACCACACTCTTTCCACATTGCAGTGATATAACTAGGAATGAAGTTTGTACCTCTGTCTTTTCCCATAAAATGTCTAAGGATCCTATTTATAAAGCCTCATCTATATTATCTGAGAAATTATATGCATGGAAGAAAATTGGACTCTTGGACGAGGTGGAATATAAGTATCTGAAAGTAACCGGCCATCAATAACCTTTCATCTATATACTGGCTAAAATTCATAAGTCTAGTAGTTCACCACCAGAGAAACCAATAATTTCAGGAATTGTAAGTTTAAGAAAACATTTGTCTGAATTTGTTAGTTTATATTTGAAACCATTGGTGTTAAATCTACCGTCATACATAAGGGGCACCATGGATGTATCAAACTCACTGAATGATGTAACTTGGGATTAAGGTATGATGTTTGTTTCACTGGATGTAGTTGGATTAAGTACATGTATGAGTAAGAATTTGAAATCAGAGCTATAGACTATTTTCTTTTGAGTAGAAGTATGAGCTTAAGTGAGAATTCCGTAATGCTTGTGGATGTAACTAACAACTATTTCTTGTTTGGAAATTACTTGTACCATCATGTGCAGGGAACAGTGATGTAGTCCAGGGTTGCTGCCTCTTATGCCAATCCGTTATGCTGTTGGTTTGAGAGAATGCATGCCTAAAACCAGCAGCCGGTAACAGCATGGACTTGATTTTTTTTTAGGTCGAATTATAGGCGATGTCCCTATCATGTGGACTGGTACAAGAGAAAGTCTAGATCAGTATGTGAATCATTTGAATAATAAGGAGTACCATGTCAGGTTTACCGTGAGTTGTGATTCCAAGAGGATACATTTGTTTGGGTGTAGAATTGTACATAGATAATGGAACCATTCAAAGTAAATTATTTAGGAAGGCTACTGCCACAAATAATATTCTCAGAGCAGATATTGCTCACACTCGGTTGGTCATTAAGGGAATACCATTTGGTGAGATGATGAGATTAAGTAGGAACTACAGCTAACATGGAGACTTTAACCCCTTCGCTGCTGGCCCGTTTCCGCCGCTGTGCGGTAAACAAACAAACAGGGCGGGGCCGTGACGAACCCCAGCCGTCATCAGCACACGAGCACCGTGGAGCGTGACGGCTGGGGTTCGTCACCAGCATGCAAGGGGTTAAAGAGGGATTGAGTGACTTGAAGAATAGATTGTGCAGATGGGGTTATGAAAGAGTTATTGGAACAAGCAGAGAAGAGAGTTCTTGGAACCGACAGATCTACAAAAGAAAAGAAAGGGAGATAATAGCAGACTAGCCCTGGTAACTACATATAACACAGTGACCATGACAAGATTTAGAACAGTTTACATACAAACTGGTCTTTATTCACTGCTGTTCCTGATTTGATAGAAAACATCACTGATAAATGACTATTACCTGTCAAAGAAACCATACAATAAGGGATATGGTTACTAAACCTTTTCTTGAACCCATTACAGAGAATAGCGGTACTTGGCTGCCAAAAGATGTGTTATACCTGTAGTGATTGTAGCATCTATCCACATGGATTGAATAGGACATGAGAATGTTGCTATGATACAAAGAATAAACACCACATTCAGCAATTTATCAAGTTCAAGTCAAAACCACTTTATTCGATTAATTAAAATCATAAAAGTATACTAGACATTTATAAAACTATTTAAAACATGTTTAAAGGTCAATTAATACAATTTCAGTCATGATGACAATTAAAACCCGTTTTAAAAAGATAATTACACAATTTCATTTCCATTTGAGCCCAACAATCCATTATTTAAATACATGATACAAAAATAGTTAGCTTCCAGCGTTAAAAGTCCAATCTTGATCTCCTAATTCTTACAGATGCAGCCAAAAAACTGGCGATACAGTACATAATTACGGGGGCTTCCATCATTTGCAAAAATAGCAATGCGGGCTTGTACTGCGTAAATCTCAACTCTTTCAGTATTGGTTTTACAAATCGGTTC
This sequence comes from Lissotriton vulgaris, assembly GCF_964263255.1. Lineage (NCBI taxonomy): Eukaryota > Metazoa > Chordata > Amphibia > Caudata > Salamandridae > Lissotriton > Lissotriton vulgaris. Next base: position 2,052,153,588 of record NC_141691.1, on the reverse strand, counting down.
CGGGGTTCAGAATACAAGGGACAGAAAAACAAAAAGTGCGCAGTGTCCTGGGCGGAGTGGTCATCACATTTACATGGGGTCGAATCCTCAGGCCTACACCAACCTTTCTCATCCCAAAGAACCATATGGATTTGATTGAAACAGAATTTTGTCAGCAACCATCTATGGATAAAATTTGTCACCACTGACAAGTAAGGAGCCAACTCAAGGGATGTGGTTACCATTACATGTGCCCTCACCGAGGGTTTACCTAACTCATCCGCTTCACGCTCGGCAACACAGAGCCTAGTGAAATTAGTCTTCACCCACACTAGATCTGCTTTGCACAGGGATTCTGGTCTAGCAAAAATCTCAGGGCGTCCTAGCTTCACAGCCAAGGACTCTACATAGGACAACCACTGAATATCCCTCATGTGATCTAGTTTAAGACAATCTTTTATGATCTTATGATTAAGGGTAAGGTTTGAATTTAGCCAGAGCTTAATCCATAGCAGGATCGGAGCTAGTTTTATCATGTCTGTGATGTATCCTAGACCTAGCTCAAGGTGTAGGGAGTAAGTTGCTGTTGACTGAGGTAGGCCCAGCAATGACCGCAGGAATTTGTTTTCCTCCGTTTGGATGCGGTCAGGTTTTACAAAACCCCAAATTGCAGCCCCATATCTTGCAATAGAGACTGTCTTGGCTTTGTAGATAGCCAAGATCGCCTCTGTGGGTTTCCCCCCTAATCTTTTAGCGAACCCCAAAACTGCGGAGGCTGAACTTCTCACCGCATTCGCTTTGGATGTTAGCTGTGGTATCCAAGTACCCCTATGGTCGAATATTACACCCAAGTAGGTGAAAACCTTTACGCTAGAGATAACCTCTCTGCCACAAAAAAAGGTTTTATCTTTACTTTTAAAGCAACCTACTGACATTGTGAGGGATTTGCCACTGTTAATCACCAAATCTAGACTGGACATAAAAGTTCCAAAAGAATCAAGCAGCTTTTGTAGGGCAATCGGGGTCCTGGCTATCAGCACCGCGTCATCGGCATAGAGGAGCACCGGAATTGGCGTACCCCCCATGCACGGAATATCCTGAGTGACAGCTGTTAGGTTAGCCTCCAATGAATTCATGTATAATGTGAATAACATGGGGGCCAAGAAAGAGCCTTGGCGCACCCCTCTGCTGGACCTAAAACTCGCTGTACATTTCCCCTCTGTTGTCATCCTAATGGAGGCATTCAGATCTTTATGCAACTCCGCTAGGAAATGCACCAAGGAGCAGTCAAGGCCCATCTTCAAGAGCATAGTCCACAGCCTTGATCTATTGACTAGATCAAAGGCTCTGGATAGGTCCATGAAGCCTAGGAATATGGATCCCCTTTTTGCCCTCGTGTACTTAGATATTATGAGGTGAAGGTTGAGGCATTGGTCCTCCTTGCTCCTCCCCGCTCTAAAGCCGTATTGAACATCTGTCAGAATATTATTCTCTTTGGCCCAAGAATTTATTATAGCCAGGACAACCTTCCCTAGGATTTTAATGGAGGAGTCCAACAATGATATAGGCCTATAGCATCTTGGGTCTCCCCTCGGGCCTTTTTTAAACACGGGGATTATAGTAGCTCTGGACCAAGATTTAGTAAATCCCACAATGGCCGAGGCATTAAAAACTTTAGTTAAATATCAGCCCAGTACAAAGAATTTACCTTAAACATATGAGCTGGAACCCCATCAGGGCCCGGGGCCTTACGACCCGCAGTACACTCGATTGCTTTAATGACTTCAACTGTATCAAATCTAACAGGCGCCAAGGGGAGTTTGGACACAGGGACTTCAAAAAATTCCTGCTCCATGTTACTACCGTAGATTTTTTCAAAATGGCTAAGCCAGTCTTCCTCAGAGATGTTAAGTTCCAGCACCGCGTTTTGGTCACGAGAAAACAATGGGGTATTGATAATAGACCAAAACTTTGCGCTGTTTTTTAGGGTGGCTTTGTCCATGAGCTCGGCCCAAGCTTCACTCTTTAGTTCATTTTTACGTGCTTTGATTGCCCTGGAATAATCCTTTCTGAGCTGCACCACTAGGACTTTGTCCCTCGGACGAGCATTAAGTGCTTTTTTAAGGAGGTTATGGGCTTTACTGCAATTATTATCAAACCAGCCCATTTCCTGTCTATTTTTACCTCCCTGGCCTTTAGCTGTTAAATTCATGACCACTGTCCGACAGATACCTTCAAAGGAAGTTAAAACCTCCTCACCCTTAGAGAGAGGATTGACACAAATATTTAAATCTTCTGCAGCCGTTGATGTTAAATTTAGGAAAAAATCATCAGGAACTACCTGTCCCCATTTGATCCTTCTCCCCTGATCTTTAGCTTTGACTGATATTACAGCCTGTGAAGTAACAGAAGAATTTAGGAGCGAAAACCATTAGCTAAATCCATCCCCACGGGGTTGTGATCACTCAATGGCATGGATAAAGCATTATAAAAAATCACATATTTAAGAAAACCTAATGATAGAAAAATGAAATCAATTATCGATTCACAATCCCTTCCAGTATATGTGGCAACTCGTGAACTTTTATCGTAGAACTCTGCCTCATACAGATCATTACTAGTTAGTAGATTTTCAAGAACATGCCCCTTCTGGCTATGTTCGAAGTGCGGGGGGGAAATACTGTCAGGCCCATCTGAATCGATTAGGTCACAATTTGAACACAAATGTACATTAAAATCACCCATCAAAATAAAATGACAATAAGTGGTTTGCTTTTCCTTATATGAAGTTAAAAAATCTGTTAGCCACACTAAATGCACATTAGCAGGGTAACCATATGGTGAATTATAACAGTTTACAAAAAGTATTTTGCAACCATCAATCATGGTTACCTCTATAGCAAGGAAATTACGTGTGTCACAATCAACCTTTATAATTTTACCCGTTACATTCACCGAGACCAACATCAAGAAACCCCCTCTATTCCGTCCCGCTGGAGAGGGCAAACCAGGTACAAAAAATGAAGTAAAGCCATCCAACCAAAAATCGCATTCCGTGTCCCAAGTCTCTTGCATGGCGACAATGTCATATAGCTTTACAAAGTTTAACCAGTTGGGGTCTCCTCTCTTGGACCGTAGACCGGCAATATTCCAACTTAAGAACCTGACCTTATCCCCCTTGTCAGGGGTACCCAATACCGGTTCATATCCATCGTTAGCAGAAGAAGGTACAGGAGCCATAGGGGCAGAGTCCACTATAACTTCAACAACCATACCCTCTTCGGCCCCCCGTCAATCGCACATCTCGAGTTCTGAGAGTGCGTCAAACCTATTATGTGTTGCGATGTGAGGTCCAAATCTAAAGAAATTCTCCCTACCTAATCCCTGACTTTGACAAGTGGACCGTGGCCCAAACGGTGTATAGGGACTCAATCCTCGGCTAGGGGTGGAGGCTCCTGTAGGGTGATTATAAAAATATCCCAAAGGGCGCACAGAGATGCTGTTGTCATCATTCGTCATCGAGGCAGCCCTTAACAAGACTGTGGCCACGTGTTGAGGATATTTAAAATTTACTTTCACGCAATCCCCTCTACAGGTTTTGCGTGTGGGACCAATCCAATTTGCCCTCCTTGTTGTGATAATTTCTACTGCATATTTTGTAGGAAAACCACAGTTTGAGCTCAACCATGATACAACTTTATTTTTGAGGGAATCATGTGATTCCTCGGGTGACTCAACCGCAAGCGAGTTTTGAGGCGGGACATTTGTCAGTACAATTACATAGGGGGCACAATCCGGAGGTAAATTAATAAAATTGCTTCTCCTACTTGGGGCGGCAATCGGATCTTTAACAGGCCCTGGCTTTGGGTGTACTACTGACCTAACTGATGGAAGAGGGGGTGGAACTGAGGGAGCAGGGGATTCTGGGTCAACTCTGATAGACTGTTGTGAGGCATGAGTTTGTTTATCCACCTTGGCTATCTTCTTCCCACTAATCTCTGGGTGATCTATACTAGACAAGGGAGGCAAGGGGTTAACCTTATCTATGTGGGCTAACTGTTCCGCTAGCAATCCTCCTAGTCTTTTTACCTCTGCGGTAACAGTATCTAGTTTGCACACTAGAGGTTGGAGAGATTCCGCAAGTTTTGATTCAAATTTGGCTTCTAGGGTACGAATTAACAAGCCAAACTGCTCTGGGCTCAGGGTTATATTTACCTCGTTCTTACCCTCCAGGATCGCAGTTGCCTCAGGGGAGGTGTGGTTATCTGGCAAATGAGTATCTACCCTTCTTTTATGAGTGTTCCTTCCCCCCCTTTTACTTTGCTGCTTCCTGCAGGTTCTAACAGGTCTAGTGTTTTTATGGGCAGATACCACCTCTTCCTCCGAATCCGAGAGTGACTTGTCAAGAACTTCTATGTCTGGAGCCCGGAGGATCAGTGCTTCTACTGCATTGACTACCTTGGGCCCAATATCAGTGACAATGTCGGTCTCTGGAGGAACCTCCAATGGGGAAGGACCCACTATGGATTGATCCTGATCTGATAGATTACCTCTACCCAAGGAAGCCCTTCTATCACTATTGATCTTATTTACCATTTTCACTAGAAAGTTGTCAATGGGACCCGCCCCCACAGTAGCCTTGTCCTTGTTTGGCCCCGATATGAATACAGGTATACTTTAATGAGTGGTAACCTATTCACAGACTAAGCAAATGGGCTCAACACCCAAAGTTAATAGCGCAGCAGTTACAATTAGTCCTTCAGTCCTTCCAGTCACTTTACCGTTTCAATGATGGTCGCCGAATAGTTTGCACAGGGTCTCTGGCCCAGCCCAGCCTATTCCTGCCCCTGACGGCCACAGACGGCCCGCCCTTTGCCCGGGCTTCGCTCGGCGTCCCGCGAGACGGGGGTCGTGCTGGTTAAATGCGCCTCCCGGCTCTCTGTGAGCGTCAATGGTGCGCGCCGCCGCTTGGCCTGCCGGGCAATGTAGTCCCGGAGCGGCGACGCAAAGGAACTGCACCCGGTGACTCGTGGCGGCTGGAGTATGCCTTCCCCTGGCTGTCTTTCGTGTCAGGCAGCGTTCAGCGTCCTGGTACTGGTAAGCGTGGCCTCACAGAAAACTCCCCCGCTCTCACTGGGGGTCGCACTGGTTAAATGCGCCTCCCGGCTCTCTGTGAGCGTCAATGGTGCGCGCTGCCGCTTGGCCTGCCGGGCAATGTAGTCCCGGAGCGGCGACGCAAAGGAACTGCACCCGGTGACTCCTGGCGGTGGCGGCTGGAGTATGCCTTCCCCTGGCTGCCTTTCGTGTCAGGCAGCGTTCAGCGTCCTGGTACTGGTAAGCGTGGCCTCACAGGAAAGTTTCACGGTCAACATCTCGTTGTTCACAACTTGTTTGTCCTTAACGCACAGAATAAACGAACACCAGAAATTAAAACCACCGCCTTTCTACTCCCCCTGCTGCCAAAAGATGTGTTATACCTGTAGTGATTGTAGCATCTGTCCACATGGATTGAATAGGACACGAGAATGTTGCTATGATACAAAGAATAAACACCACATTCAGCAATTAATCAATTGTAGCAGTCAGCTGGTGGTCTGTGCGATTCTATGCAACTGCTCTAAAATATATGTGCAGCACTAAGAGAACATTGAAATCTAGGATATTAGAACTTAGAGGGGCAGTGAAACATTGTAATGTTAAATCCCCACAAGCAGAACTTATCAGAGAATGTCACCCAACAACACCAGAATTTTAATTTCATGGGGTACAAAATATAGAAAAGGATCACCTGGGCGGGCGGTGCAGTGAGCACCGCCCGCCACAGTGTTAAAAAATGGGTTATGCGCCCGCCACTGTGGCAGGCGCATCCTAATGCAGACATCGGGACCCCCGCCCGCCATCCTAATGGGGCCCCTAGTATCAACATATACAACGAGGAGAAATTACTAGTATGTTTGTGTATTTGGACTCACTGAACTCCAGCTTTTGGTGAGAGGTGGTGGATAAATATGATTTGTTTCAATAGGAAGCCTGCAGTGCTTCTCTGTTTACAATGTTCACAATTTGATAATTTGTTCGATTATAACGCTGGTGCTGGATCTGAATTTAAAATGCAAACACAACAGGTGATGGACTGAATTTGGATCAATGTCACACACTCACCCCAGTCCAAAGATCTGGGCCCAAATCCGTCATTATTTTGCACTCCACACCACCCTGGGTTAGACAATGGCGATATGCAAATCAGCTCTGACCCTGTGCCCCATGGGAACAGTCCAGTCCGAACTACAAAAGCCTTCCTTTTGTAGTTCGGACTGGACTGTTCCCATGGGGCACAGGGTCAGAGCTGATTTGCATATCACCATTGTCTAACCCAGGGTGGTGTGGAGTGCAAAATAACGATGGATTTGGGCCCAGATCTTTGGACTGGGTTGAGTGTGTGACATTGATCCACATTCGGTCCATCACCTGTTGTGTTTGCATATTCCGCCCTAAGTGCGCTGGGGATGCCCAGACGTGGGTCCCAGGCACTCCACACCACTGGAGTCAAGCTAGCCGGGCTGATGAGAGGTGTTACCTCGAAACCGGTCCGGTCCTCGGATGCTTGATTCCGTTCTGGGAAGGACATGGCTTTTGTAGTTCGGACTGGACTGTTCCCATGGGGCACAGGGTCAGAGCTGATTTGCATATCGCCATTGTCTAACCCAGGGTGGTGTGGAGTGCAAAATAACGATGGATTTGGGCCCAGATCTTTGGACTGGGTTGAGTGTGTGACATTGATCCACATTCGGTCCATCACCTGTTGTGTTTGCATATTCCGCCCTAAGTGCGCTGGGGATGCCCAGACGTGGGTCCCAGGCACTCCACACCACTGGAGTCAAGCTAGCCGGGCTGATGAGAGGTGTTACCTCGAAACCGGTCCGGTCCTCGGATGCTTGATTCCGTTCTGGGAAGGACATGGCTTTTGTAGTTCGGACTGGACTGTTCCCATGGGGCACAGGGTCAGAGCTGATTTGCATATCGCCATTGTCTAACCCAGGGTGGTGTGGAGTGCAAAATAACGATGGATTTGGGCCCAGATCTTTGGACTGGGTTGAGTGTGTGACATTGATCCACATTCGGTCCATCACCTGTTGTGTTTGCATATTCCGCCCTAAGTGCGCTGGGGATGCCCAGACGTGGGTCCCAGGCACTCCACACCACTGGAGTCAAGCTAGCCGGGCTGATGAGAGGTGTTACCTCGAAACCGGTCCGGTCCTCGGATGCTTGATTCCGTTCTGGGAAGGACATGGCTTTTGCAGTTCGGACTGGACTGTTCCCATGGGGCACAGGGTCAGAGCTGATTTGAATATCGCCATTGTCTAACCCAGGGTGGTGTGGAGTGCAAAATAACGATGGATTTGGGCCCATATCTTTGGACTGGGTTGAGTGTGTGACATTGATCCACATTCGGTCCATCACCTGTTGTGTTTGCATATTCCGCCCTAAGTGCGCTGGGGATGCCCAGACGTGGGTCCCAGGCACTCCACACCACTGGAGTCAAGCTAGCCGGGCTGATGAGAGGTGTTACCTCGAAACCGGTCCGGTCCTCGGATGCTTGATTCCGTTCTGGGAAGGACATGGCTTTTGTAGTTCGGGCTGGACTGTTCCCATGGGGCACAGGGTCAGAGCTGATTTGCATATCGCCATTGTCTAACCCAGGGTGGTGTGGAGTGCAAAATAACGATGGATTTGGGCCCAGATCTTTGGACTGGGTTGAGTGTTTGACATTGATCCACATTCGGTCCATCACCTGTTGTGTTTGCATATTCCGCCCTAAGTGCACTGAGGATGCCCAGACGTGGGTCCCAGGCACTCCACACCACTGGAGTCAAGCTAGCCGGGCTGATGAGAGGTGTTACCTCGAAACCGGTCCAGTCCTCGGATGCTTGATTCCGTTCTGGGAAGGACATGGCTTTTGTAGTTCGGACAGGACTGTTCCCATGGGGCACAGGGTCAGAGCTGATTTGCATATTGCCATTGTCTAACCCAGGGTGGTGTGGAGTGCAAAATAACGATGGATTTGGGCCCAGATCTTTGGACTGGGTTGAGTGTGTGACATTGATCCACATTCGGTCCATCACCTGTTGTGTTTGCATATTCCGCCCTAAGTGCGCTGGGGATGCCCAGACGTGGGTCCCAGGCACTCCACACCACTGGAGTCAAGCTAGCCGGGCTAATGAGAGGTGTTACCTCGAAACCGGTCCGGTCCTCGGATGCTTGATTCCGTTCTGGGAAGAACATGGCTTTTGTAGTTCGGACTGGACTGTTCCCATGGGGCACAGGGTCAGAGCTGATTTGCATATCGCCATTGTCTAACCCAGGGTGGTGTGGAATGCAAAATAACGATGGATTTGGGCCCAGATCTTTGGACTGGGTTGAGTGTGTGACATTGATCCACATTCGGCCCATCACCTGTTGTGTTTGCATATTCCGCCCTAAGTGCGCTGGGGATGCCCAGACGTGGGTCCCAGGCACTCCACACCACTGGAGTCAAGCTAGCCGGGCTGATGAGAGGTGTTACCTCAAAACCGGTCCGGTCCTCGGATGCTTGATTCCGTTCTGGGAAGGACATGGCTTTTGTAGTTCGGACTGGACTGTTACCATGGGGCACAGGGTCAGAGCTGATTCGCATATCGCCATTGTCTAACCCAGGGTGGTGTGGAGTGCAAAATAACGATGGATTTGGGCCCAGATCTTTGGACTGGGTTAAGTGTGTGACATTGATCCACATTCGGTCCATCACCTGTTGTGTTTGCATATTCCGCCCTGTTGGACAGGCCTCGTGAAAGGCCCGCTCCCTCCCCGCATGAGAAGGCCCGAACGCCGGCTCTCCCGGTGTCCCCCGAAGAACCACCCCTGCAACCCACCGAAGCAACCCGCAACCCGTCCCCAATGGGACGCCTGCTTCCGAACATCCCAGCATCGGCTGTCCCGGGCCCCGTCAGCACCATTGCCCCGGCCCAGCCGCCATCTTGGACACTGCACCACGAGGCCGCGTGGCCTCAGCTCGACCCCAACCCTGGGCCTGGCCGGGCCCCGACATTGAGGCACCACCATCCCCCCAGGAGGTGAAGAGACCACTTGGCAGGTCAATGGGAGAGAGGAGTGTCGATGGCTCTCCCCCGCCAGGTGCCGATCGCCCCCGGCCTCCCCGGGCGCTGGCTCCACCCCCCTGCTGGGTGTCTGGACTCCCTCATCCCGGACCTCCCGACCTCCAAGCGCGAGGGTCCGGACATCAAAGGGGGCCAGCCCCATAACTGGGGCAGCTCCAGAGCAGGAAGGCAGTTGTATCCTGGAGTCGAGAGACACCTTGAAGAACTCATCCTTGACGGACTGCTGGCGCTGCCGCAGCCCTACCTTGTGAATCATCGTTCCTGCCTGCTGGCGCTGCCGCGGCCCTCTGCAACCTACACCTTCGTCGGGACCTGCTGGCGCTGCCGCGGCCCATCCTTGTGAAACCATTGTTCCTGCCTGTTGGCGCTGCCGCGGCCCTCTGCAACCTACACCTTCATCGGGACCTGCTGGCGCTGCCGCGGCCCATCCTTGTGAACCATCGTTCCTGCCTGCTGGCGCTGCCGCGGCCCTCTGCAACCTACACCTTCATCGGGACCTGCTGGCGCTGCCGCGGCCCATCCTTGTGACCCATCGTTCCTGCCTGCTGCGCTGCCGCGGCCCTGCTCAAACGAGACTTATCATCCTAGCCGGCTGGCGCTGCTGCGGCCCGACCTTCCAGAACTCCGAGCTCGAGGATTGTGAGCTACCCATCTTGCCACCCCCATACCGGACCGGTACCAAGACTGTCCCGCTACCCCTTTCCCTGTCAGAGACTAGAATTGAAAGGACCCTCGTGTCCCGACCTCACTGTATCGCTGATAACCTTGCTCAAGAATCATATATAAAGAGTGTTGATCTCATCCTTGTTTGGTGTCCATCTGTGGGGGGGAAGTTACTCGTCTGTACGATCGCTGGAGACGGCCCTCACTGGAGGCCTCTCCCCCTGTCCTCGGCCGACCCTCCGGGTCCCCGTCTAACATTGGTGGCCAGCGGCGCGATCCGAACCAACGCGTAATCGTACAGAGAGTATCTCACCCCACGACACAACCACAATGACCACAAAAGAGAGCGGAACCACAGAGAAAATCCAGATGGAAAAATGAGAAGAGTATAACCACAGAGAACTAAAGCAGTTCTGCATAGAACTAGGCATTGCTACCACAGGGCTGAGCACGAAAGAAGACTTCAAAAAGGCCCTGGAATCTTGGGCAGAGACGGGTACGGCCGTACTCCAAAACCAAAGCCTCGAGGCACCAGAAACTAACCCCACTCCGACGGAAGAAAGAAGATCGGGTCTCTCCCTGGAGGAGATCCGGGAACGAGAAAAAAGCAGGCTCCATGAACTGGAGCTGGCTCGACTTCGGTTGGATGGAGAACTGAAGTTGGCGGAACAAAAAATAACATTGGAACACTTGAGGCTCCGAGAGGAGCGGGAAGAAAAACAAAGACAAAGAGAGTTAGAAGAGAAAAAGCTAGCCTACGAACATGAGCGCAACCTAAAAGAAATAGAGCTTCGGAAACAGAATAAAGATCTCGGGGTGCCCGAGCGCCCGAACACTCCTGCCACTACCGACCCGAAAGTCCACATCCCCAATCCAGCAATGGTTCAAAGCCTATGAGGTAGCCATGACCTCCCACCGGATTCCCCGAAGCGACTGGGGAGCCGGGTTATGGGGGAGGTTCGTCAACGAAGGGCGAGACGCCCTGCTGCAACTCCCGGACCATCAGATGACCTCCTACGACCACATGAAAGCCGCCCTTCTCACTCGATACGGACTCACGCCCGAGATGTACCGCCAGCGGTTCCGCGACTGCAAACGGATCCCGGGTACAACTTGGGTGGAGTACGTGAACTTTTTCAGCAGAGCGTTCGAAGGGTGGATCAAGGGCAGCAAGGTGACCACGTACGAGCAACTCTTTGACCTTATTGTGTGGGAGCACCTCTCTAACAACTGCTTCGTCGAGCTCAGGCAGCACCTCCTCGACAGTAAACTAACTGAACCTCGGCAACTCGCCGCCGAAGCTGACCGATGGGAAAGCACCCGAGTTGCCCGAAACGGCCCCAGCGAACCAAACAGACCAACCAAGGACCCCATCGCCCCCGAGGGGGAGGAGGAGGCCAGGGTCGGGGCAGAGACGCCGTCCCGGTGGCTCCCGCCAGCAGCGCCCCGCCCCCGGCCGGCAGGGGAAACCCCCGATGCGTCCAGGGTTCCGAGCCAACGTTACTTGCCACTGATGCCAGCGACCCGGCCACTACGCCAACGACCCTAATTGCCCGAAGAACCAGAACCCTATGCCACGCCAGGTCACTGCCGCCACCCTGGGAGAAGAGCAAACCCCAGAAGACGCTGAGGAGTACGAGGCCGACCAGCCCGAGTGGGAACCAGCCGCCATGTCCCTGGTCTGCCTAGGGGAAAGAGACATGATTCCGCGGGCTCCCCTACCCGCCAATACGTGGAAATACAGCCAGTGGGTCAACATTAACGGGCGCCCGGCTGAAGCCCTACGTGACACCGGGGCCAGCGTGACGGCAGTCCGCTGTCATCTGGTGACCCCGGAGCAGATCTTGCCGAACGTCCTTTGCCCCGTCCGGTCAGCCGACAATTCCGAAAGCCTGTGTCGGATGGCCTGCGTCCCCTTCGAGTGGGGAGGAGTGTCCGGAATGCTGAAGGTGACTGTCCGCGATGATGCCCCCGTGGACTGCCTCCTGGGGAACGACCTCGAAAGTTCCCCCTGGGCAGCCGTCGAAAGAAGAGAGCACCTGGGGATGTTGGGCCTCCCTGAATGGGCCAGCATAATGACCCGGTCCATGGCCGCCCGCGCCATCTCCAGTCCCGAAGAACCCGAATGGCCAGAACCTCCTCCCCCGATCGTCCCGGAGGGAGCCGCCCTAAGCGCCAATCCCCCAGAACAGACCGAAGAAGGGCCCGTTCAACTCCAGGACCTTCCCGAACTGGCCCAGTGGCGGCAAGAGGGTGGTCCCACCCAGGAGCAGTTCCGACAAGAGCAGAGGACCTGTCCCTCCTTCGAGGGACTCCGGCAGCAAGCCCTCGCCCAGAGCGAAGGAGACAACGCAGGGGCCCACTGGATTTATTGGGACAATGACCTGCTCTACAGTGAGCAAAGAATTGCTGAGCTGGGGGCCAGTCGGGTGTTGGTGGTCCCCCTCCGCTTCAGAGACTTCCTTTTGAACTTGGCACACGATGTCCCCCTTGCTGGGCACCTGGGGCAAGACAAAACCTACAACCGCCTGGTGACTCACTTCTACTGGCCCAAAATGCGTAATGATGTCTCCAACCACTGCCGGGCCTGCCCTACCTGCCAGGCCAGCGGGAAGAGCGGCCGAAAGATCAAAGGGCCCCGTCAGCACCATTGCCCCGGCCCAGCCGCCATCTTGGACACTGCACCACGAGGCCGCGTGGCCTCAGCTCGACCCCAACCCTGGGCCTGGCCGGGCCCCGACATTGAGGCACCACCATCCCCCCAGGAGGTGAAGAGACCACTTGGCAGGTCATTGGGAGAGAGGAGTGTCGATGGCTCTCCCCCGCCAGGTGCCGATCGCCCCCTGCCTCCCCGGGCGCTGGCTCCACCCCCCTGCTGGGTGTCTGGACTCCCTCATCCCGGACCTCCCGACCTCCAAGCGCGAGGGTCCGGACATCAAAGGGGGCCAGCCCTATAACTGGGGCAGCTCCAGAGCAGGAAGGCAGTTGTATCCTGGAGTCGAGAGACACCTTGAAGAACTCATTCTTGACGGACTGCTGGCGCTGCCGCAGCCCTACCTTGTGAATCATCGTTCCTGCCTGCTGGCGCTGCCGCGGCCCTCTGCAACCTACACCTTCGTCGGGACCTGCTGGCGCTGCCGCGGCCCATCCTTGTGAAACCATCGTTCCTGCCTGCTGGCGCTGCCGCGGCCCTCTGCAACCTACACCTTCATCGGGACCTGCTGGCGCTGCCGCGGCCCATCCTTGTGAACCATCGTTCCGGCCTGCTGGCGCTGCCGCGGCCCTGCTCAAACGAGACTTATCATCCTAGCCGGCTGGCGCTGCTGCGGCCCGACCTTCCAGAACTCCGAGCTCGAGGATTGTGAGCTACCCATCTTGCCACCCCCGTACCGGACCGGTACCAAGACTGTCCCGCTACCCCTTTCCCTGTCAGAGACTAGAATTGAAAGGACCCTCGTGTCCCGACCTCACTGTATCGCTGATAACCTTGCTCAAGAATCATATATAAAGAGTGTTGATCTCATCCTTGTGTGGTGTCCATCTGTGGGGGGGAAGTTACTCGTCTGTACGATCGCTGGAGACGGCCCTCACTGGAGGCCTCTCTCCCTGTCCTCGGCCGACCCTCCGGGTCCCCGTCTAACACGCCCTAAGTGCGCTGGGGATGCCCAGACGTGGGTCCCAGGCACTCCACACCACTGGAGTCAAGCTAGCCAGGCTGATGAGAGGTGTTACCTCGAAACCGGTCCGGTCCTCGGATGCTTGATTCCGTTCTGGGAAGGACATGGCTTTTGTAGTTCGGACTGGACTGTTCCCATGGGGCACAGGGTCAGAGCTGATTTGCATATCGCCATTGTCTAACCCAGGGTGGTGTGGAGTGCAAAATAACGATGGATTTGGGCCCAGATCTTTGGACTGGGATGAATGTGTGACATTGGTCCACATTCGGTCCATCACCTGTTGTGTTTGCATGGATCTGAATTTAAAGCAAACACGGGAAGACGGCGTTGATATTTAACGCTGTTTCATTGGATGGTGGATTATCCTATCAGGGCGCTATTGTAAGAATGCTCTCTGTGGTCCGCAGACCGTGCGAACACTATGTTTGTTTATGACCCAACGTTTATGTTTTTGTGATGTTTGGTGCTGTTACGAACTGGAAATATAAGCAGATATGGAGTGACTAGGGAATTAGAATTTAGCATGGACTTACAGGGTCTTTTTATTGGACGACAGGTCTATAATTACAAGTGAGTCGATTGTACTGTCCTCCCGCAAGTCCGCACTATTTGTGAATTCGAGCAAGTATGTCGACGTGTGCTTGGGTAGATTAGCAGTGAGTATGAAAATGCCGGTATGATTGGAACACCGGCATCGACATTTGGAGCCTTTTCATTGGAGGACAGACTATCCAATCCCGCTGCACTGTAATGGTTCCCTCTATGGTCCACAGATCAGGAGGACATTACATTTTACTGTTATTGTGTTCAAATATAATTGAGTGGGAGAGATATGAATTGAATATGGACACTCAAAAGTTATCATAGGCGTAAAAGGTTTTTTTTGTATGGTTGGTCATTCAATTACGAGGGAAACGATTGCACGGTCCTCCTTCAGGTCCGCTCTATCAGTGAATTCGAGGAAGAATAACGAAGTGCCCCCGGCTAGAATAGCAGGCAGTACGTGAACGCCAGCTTGCACGGTTGGAGCCTTTTAATTGGAGGATAGATTATCCAATCATGATGTACTGCCGTTCTACCCTCTCTGGTCCGCTCGTTGGGCGACTATTACATTGTTTTCCAATCAAATAGTTTTAAATAGGAGAGATATGGATTGAAAAGGGAATTAGACGCTCGAAAGTTAGCATGCACGTAAAGTGTCTTTTTATTGGCTGGTAGGTGACACGATCACGGTCCTCCCTCACTTCTGCGCCATTTGTGAATTCGAACAAGTATCATGATGTGTGCTTCGATAGAATAAGCAGTGAGCCGACATTGACGTTTGGAGCCTTTTCATTGGAAGGTCGACTATCTATCATTAATGTACTTTAATAGTTTCCTCTCTGGTCCGCCGATCCGTCGAACATAGTATTCTAATGTGACCAAATATGTTTTAATCGGATTGGTACGGGGAAGCTGGTGATAGCATTTAGAGTCGTCTGGGTCTTCTCTTCGTCTGTCTGATGGCTTCTGACATTAGTGTGTTTTGGACACCGAGGCAGTTGCCTCATTACTCCACATTCTTTTTTGAGTTTTATATTCGCTGTTTTCGGTTTTCTTATTGATCTGTGGCACTTTGTCACAGTTGAAGTTGGTTCACAATGTCAGCTCAGTGATGGGCCGCGGGTAGCGGTCAATTGAGTTTGCAGAATTGTCAGCATGTTTCCTCAAAGAGTCTTGTCTTTGTCTATCAAGTACCTTCTGATACTGATGAGTTTTGGATGCCTGCCGATGCAGTTGCTTTCAGACGGTAAAGGGTTTTGGATGTCTGCTGAGGCGGTTGCCTTCAGACAGTGAAGGGTTTTGGATGCCTGCCGTGGCGGTTGCCTTCTGACAGTGATGATGCTTCACATGTATTTTGAGGTTTGATTTTTAGTTGCTGTTTCCAGTTCATAAGGTCATTGCTGTAATGGGACGCGGGTAGCAGTCAAATGGGTTTGCAGAGATGTCGGCAAGTTTCCGGATCAGTGGGCTTTCTTTTTGATCCATTCCTTTGTAGAAATTCTTGTTGAGTTTGCAAAGATGGTCGTCTAGCATCTCAACGCCTAGGTCTCTGTGAAGGTCCGCTGTTCTTGTGAAGTTAGGAGCCCCTACTGCAATACGTAAGGCCTTGCTCTGTATATTCTGCAAGTCTTGCCGATACTTCGATGGCAGCCACTCCAAACTGGTGAAGCATACGTCATTGTTGGTCGTATTATTGCGTTGATTGCTCGCACCTTGCTCTGCATGGGCATCAACTTGGTCTTCAGGAGTGGGTACAATGCAGCCAGTTTGGTTGGTGCTTTCTGGCAGGTCTTCTCGACGTGGTTTCTCCAGGTGAGTTTAGAGTCCAGAGTCACCCCTCGGTAGGAGCTGCTTGTTTCCCATTTGATCTCTTTCCCATTGAGGAGGATCTGTGGGTGTTTCCTGTTCAGCTTTCTGGTGAATAGTGTTGCTGTGGTTTTGCTTGTGTTCAGGGTGATCTGCCATTCGCTGTACCATTCAGAGAGTCTGCTAAGTGATGCCTCAAGGTTCTCAGCCACTTCTATTTGGCTGAAGGATTGGGAGATGACTGCAACATCATTGGCCTAAAGAGCAAGATCAGTCTTCTTTAGGTCAGTGGGGATATCGTTGGTAAATATATTAAAGAGGAAAGGTCCAATAATTGATCCCTGAGGCACTCCAGCGAGGATAGGGCGTGATGTTGAGTATTCCTCCTGTACCACCACGTGGAAGGTCTGTTCTAACAAGTAGCTAGACAGCAGCTTAACCAGGAAGCTTGGAAACTTGAGCTTGATGAGTTTGTAAAGCAGGCCCTTGTGCCATACTCGGTCAAATGCTTTGGCTACACCCAGGAAGACTACTCCTTGAGACTTGTGGATGTTGAATCCATGGCTGATGATGTCTACAACTCTGAGAAGTTGGTGATTTCTTGAATGGTCTTTCAGGAACCCAACCTGTTCTTTGGAGAGGTGGTTTTCACTTGAGGCAAAGTCAATGAGACGAACAAGAATAACTTTTTCAAAGAGCTTCAATAGGCTTAATAGCAGGCTTATGGGTCAGTAGTTTGCAGGGTCTCATAGTGGTTTCCCAGCCTTAGGGTAAACTATAACTCTTGCCTCTTTCCAAACCTTGGGGAAGTACTGCTGCTCCATACACGCATTGAATATCTCTGTAAGTCGATCCACTGAAGCATCTGAGAGCATCTTTATGGCTTGGTTTGTTATTCCATCCTTTCCTGGAGCCTTGCCATTTTTTAGTTTCTTCATCAGGGCTAGGACTTCACCTGTTGAGCATTCCTCAATGGTTGCAGCTTCGGTTTCTGGCGAGTGCTTCAGCTAGTGCTTTGTGACCTCTTGTTCAACCTCTGCTGCCAGTTTTCTGGCCTGGTAAGGCCTGAAGGATGCCTCCAGTCTCTCGGCGAGGACCTCAGCCTTGTACCTGTTGCTGCATGCCAAATGTGTCTTTCTTTGTATGGGTGGGTTTGGTTCTTTCTTTCCAGTCAAGCGTCGGGTCATTTTCCAGAGAGAATTGTCCGTGTCCTTCAGGTTGGCTGTAGCTGCTTCCCATTTTTCACCTCTGAGCTGGCTTATTTGCATCTTCAGTTGTCTTATCAGTTTATTGTACTTCTTCAGCAGATCAGGGGTGCGGTACTTTTGCCACTCTCTCCGGGCTTTGTTCTTGACAGCTATCAATTTCTTGATGCAGTTCAGGAGGCCGTGGATGGAGCAGCATTTGGGTTTCTGCTGGGGAATGCTGCGTTCAATAGCAGTATGGACTGCAGATCTGAAGTGGTGGACCACTTGGTCAAATCTTTTATGCAGCGTATGGGGCCAAGGGGCAGTGTCTCCTCCAGGCTTCTCTTGTACAGACTCCAGTCCGCCTTCTTGTAGTTGTGCCTGGTGCCCTGTTGTTGGTTTTCAATCACATCTCCAACTGTGATCAATACTGGGTTGTGATCAGATGTCAGCGCTGTCAAAGTCTCAAGCTCCATATATTGTGATAGATTCTTCATGACAACTATGTCCAGAACATAGGGATTGTACTGTGCAGCACCTGGGTAGTGTGTTGGGCAAGTTGGGCCAACCACTACAAAGTTCTTCTTCTTTGAGTGGGCAAGTAGAGCGTGTCCTTTCCTGTTTGCAGTCAATCAATCAATCAATCATGGCATTTATATAGCGCGCTACTCACCCGGGAGGGTCTCAAGGCGCTGGGGGAGAGGGGCGTGTCACTGCTCGAACAGCCAGGTCTTGAGTTGCTTCCTGAAGGAGAGATGGTCTTGGGTACGTCGAAGGTGAATGGGGAGGGAGTTCCAGGTCTTGGCTGCCAGGTAGGAGAAGGATCTTCCTCCGGCGGTGGCTCTGCGGATGCGTGGTACGGTGGCAAGTGCGTGGCTGGTAGATCGTAGCTGGTGCGTGGGCGTGTAGAAGGTCATGCGGTCGTTGAGGTACTTGGGGCCCAGGTCATGTAGAGCCTTGTGTGCATGGGTGAGGAGTCTGAACGTGATTCTCTTGCTGACGGGGAGCCAGTGCAGTTCTCTCAGGTGTCTGGTGATGTGGCTGTGTCGGGGGATGTCCAGAATGAGTCGTGCGGAGGCGTTCTGGATGTGTTGGAGTCTTCTCTGGAGTTTGGCTGTGGTTCTGGCGTAGAGGGTGTTCCCGTAGTCCAGTCGGCTGGTGACGAGTGCCTGGGTGACGGTCTTCCTGGTTTCAGTGGGGATCCATCTGAAGATCTTGCGGAGCATGTGCAGCGTGTTGAAGCACGAGGAAGAAACGGTGTTGACTTGTCTGGTCATTGACAGGGAGGAGTCCAGGATGAAGCCCAGGTTGCGTGCGTGGTCTGTTGGTTTGGGGGCGGTTCCCAGGGCCGGGGGCCACCAGGAGTCGTCCCAGGCGGAGGGTGATGGTCCCAGGATGAGGACTTCTGTCTTGTCTGAGTTCAGTTTAAGACGGCTGTTCCTCATCTAGTCGGCGACGTCTTTTATCCCTTCTGGTAGGTTGGCTCTGGCGGTGGTGGGATCGTTGGTGAGGGAGAGGATCAGCTGGGTGTCGTCGGCGAAGGAGATGATGTTGAGGTGGTGTTGGCGTGCGATGGCTGCGAGGGGGCTTATGTAGACGTTGAAGAGGGTCGGGCTGAGAGAAGATCCTTGTGGTACGCTGCAGATGACTTCGGTGGCCTCGGATCTGAACGGAGGGAGGCGGACTCTCTGGGTTCTTCCGGTGAGGAACGAGATGATCCATTCCAGCGCTTTCTCTCGGATTCCGATGTTGCTGAGGCGCTTCACTAGGGTTCGGTGGCAGACTGTGTCGAACGCTGCGCAGAGGTCCAGGAGGATGAGGGCCGCTGTTTCCCCGTTGTCGATTAGGGTTCTGATGTCGTCGGTGGCTGCGATCAGGGCGGTCTCGGTGCTGTGGTTGGCCCGAAATCCGGACTGCGAGTGGTCAAGGGATCCGTTTGTCTCGAGGAAGGCAGCAAGCTGTTTGTTGACTGTCTTCTCGATGACTTTGGCCGGGAAAGGAAGGAGCGAGATGGGACGGTAGTTCTTGAGGTCGGTGGGGTCCGCCGTTGGTTTCTTCAGGAGGGCGGTCAGCTCAGCGTGCTTCCAGCTCTCCGGGAAGGTGGCGGCGTGGAAGGAGGAGTTGATGGTGTCTCGGAGATGGGGTGCGATGGTGGCGGCGGCTTTGTTGAAGACGTGGTGTGGGCACGGGTCGGTTGGTGATCCTGAGTGGATGGAGTTCATCGTGTGGGTGGTGTCTTCGGTGCTGATCGGGGTCCAGTTGCAGAGAGTGGAGGTGGCGGGCGTTGGTTCGGTGGTAGGGTGCGTGGTCTGTGAGTGGAAGCTGTTGTGTATGTCGGTGATCTTGCGGTGGAAGAACGAGGCGAGGGAGTCGCAGAGGTCTTGCGTGGGAGTGATGTTGTTGGTTCCGGCGCTGGGGTTGGAGAACTCTTTGACGATGCTGAAGAGTTCCTTGCTGTCGTGGGCGTTGTTGTCCGGTCGTCCTTTGAGTTCCGTCTTCTTGGTGGCGCGGATCAGTTGATGGTGTTTGCGGGTGGCGTGCTTGAGGGCGGTCCAGTTGTCTGTAGTGTGTTTGAGCCGCCAGGCTTTCTCGAGGGTGCAGCAGTTCTTCTTGGATTCCTTGAGTTCGTCGGTGAACCAGGGGGTTTTCTTGCTGCCGGGTCTGCTGGGAGGGTTCTTAAGTGGTGCGAGGTCATCGGCGCAGGCGGTCAGCCACTTGGTGAGGTTGCTGGCTGCTACGTTGGGGTCCGTTGTGCTGGTGGGAGTGTTCTGGCTGAGGGAGGCGGTGAGCTGCTCGGCGGTGATCTTGCTCCAGCTGCGGCGAGGGACCCGTTGCGGTTGGTGGTGGGTCGTAGTTCTACTGAAGCTGAAGTGGACGCAGCTGTGGTCTGTCCAGTGGAGTCCGGTGGCGTGGCTGAAGGAGACGTGCTTTCTGGATGAGTAGACGGGGTCAAGCGCGTGTCCGGTGTAGTGGGTGGGGGTGTCCACCAGTTGCTTGAGTCTGAGGTTGGCGAGGTTGTCCAGCAGCGGTGGCTGGGTCACTCGGTGGGCAGAGGAGGGCAGCGGTGGAAAAAGCTTGGCAGGCGGGCGGCTCAGCTGTGGCTGGGTCGCTCGGAGTGCAGAGGAGGGCAGCGGCGGAAAAAGCTTGGCAGGCGGGCAGCTCAGCTGTGGCTGGGTCGCTCGGAGAGCAGGGCAGGTAGCGGCAGGCGACGGGAGCAGGAGGGGTGACCCGGCCTAATGAAAGGCACAGTGGTCACTCCCGAGCACACCCAGCTGTCCCCTTAAGTAAGGAGCTGGGAGGGCGGGTCAGCTGGGTGGCGGGAGCGGGGCGGCCAATGGTCTGGTGGTGGGCGGGCCGCAGGGGTTCAGCGGCGGGAGAACAGGGCAGGCGGGCGACTCAGCTGTGGCTGGGTCGCTCGTGGGCAGAGGAGGGCAGCAGTGGAAAAAGCTTGGCAGGCGGGCGGCTCAGCTGTGGCTGGGTTGCTCGGAGTGCAGAGGAGGGCAGCGGCGGAAAAAGCTTGGCAGGCGGGCAGCTCAGCTGTGGCTGGGTCGCTCGGAGAGCAGGGCAGGTAGCGGCAGGCGACGGGAGCAGGAGGGGTGACCCGGCCTAATGAAAGGCGCAGTGGTCACTCCCGAGCACACCCAGCTGTCCCCTTAAGTAAGGAGCCGGGAGGGCGGGTCAGCTGGGTGGCGGGAGCGGGACGGCCAATGCGAGAGTTCCAGCACTGGTGCTTGGCATTAAGGTCTCCTCCAATTAGAGTTGGGATGTTGGGGTCCAGTAAGGCATCTAGGTCTTTTAGGTGTAGCTTTTCTGGGGGTGAGTAGGCAGCAATCAACTGTAGAGGGCCTGCTGGTGTCTGGATCTGTATACCAGTTGCTTCGATGCTCCCCACTGGTGGTAGTGAGATCTCGTGGTGCTTCACTTTTGTGCTGACAATCACTGCTGTTCCTCCGCCCTTGGCTCCGTTGGCGCGATCTGTGCGGTAGACCCTATGGTTTGCTAGGTTAAGCTTCTGGCTTCCTTGGAGATGAGTCTCGGAGATAAGCGCTACACCCACATCCTTAGTTTCCATCAGATGTAGGAGTTTATCTGTTTTCTTCTGAATGCTGTGAGCATTCCACATCAAGAAGAGGGAGTTTCTTTTAGCTTTTGCTGCCATGGGAGTTGCTTTCTTCACCTGGGAAAAGCCCGGGAATGAGATTCGCCACCATTGTCACCACAGGGTGGATGTCCATGTCTACTTTCCAAACTTCACAATGAGTTACTGCCAGTTGATGGTTAAGCCTATGCCACAGGATGATCCCGGTGTGGTTGTTGGAGGTGGGCTGACTTGCGTAGGTCCTGTAATATCTGCGTATGTCCTACCATCCACGTGTGCATCATTTCAGCTGTTGGTTGTATTGGGGGTTGGGATCCTGTGTGATAATGCAGGTTTGCGGTTGTAAGTCTTCCTTTGACCCTGGTCTGTTGCTGTTGAGTGTCGAGAAGACCTTTGTGGTTGGGGGAGTTGCTTGCGTTGCTCATCCTTCTTTGCCTTCTGCAGGTAGGAACAGCCGCAATAGCTTGCGGGGTGGTTTCCTGTGCAATTTGCACATATTGCTGGTTCGGTTTCTCGGTTCCTGGTGCATTGGTTGGAGGTGTGTTTACCTCCACAGCATACACACCTTGGCTACTGGTGGCAGAACGCAGAGGTGTGCCCCAGGCGCTGGCAATTGTAGCACATTACTGGGCCCCTTTTCCCCCTAGGAGCTTCCGTGGTGATGGTGCAGCTGCGGAGCCTTGTGACTGCTGAGAGGTCTGCTGGCTTCCCATTGTTGCTTGCCAACAGGGTTACGACGAACAGGGGAAGTTTCTTATTTTTGTCCGCCGGTGAGGCAATCTGTGCAATATTTTTAAAAGGAAGTCCAAGTTCCACTAAGTCCTCAGTGATGTGTCCAAGGGATGCATTTACTGGGAGCCCCCCCGTATTACGAAGCCTTGGGCTTTTGCAGTGGTCAACAAGAAAGTATGGTATTCCATTTTCTGTTCTGTGAGTATGCTGGTCACACTCCTGTAGTCCTCTGGTGCGGTGAGCATGATAGTGGCGTGGTCCTGCCGGGGTTTGATGGTGAAGGTGGAGGTGCAGTATTCCTCCAGTAGCTTCACGAGGTCCTTGTGAGTGGCTAAGTTCTTCAAGATGGTGGGAGGGATCCGTAGTCGTTTTGTAGAGCCTGTAGAGTTCTCAGGTTCAGCCGTCTCGTGGTCCTGAGGGTTGGTGTCACAGTCCTGGGCCTTTAAGAGAACCCGAACGCGGTTTGTGGTTACAAGTTTGGCACTTCTGGGAGGTGCGCGGGCAAGCTTTGGGGCTTGTTCTGGTGAGTTTGGGCAAGGGTTGCGACTTCTCTGAGTCTTGCTGTGCTATTCCATGTCTTCGGTGTTGCTGGGTGAGCCATGGCATCAGTGTCCATCGTTGATTATCCTTGGTGAGGTTGGAGAGGGGTTCCTCGCATAGAAAATTGCTCAGGTTAATTTAGCTCAGATACTTACACTCAGTTGCTTTCTCTGGTCGCCGTCCCTTTGGCAAGTCGGATCCTACAGCTGGTCGCAGTGTCTAGTAGAGGTGCTCGCCCTTAGTGTCCTTCCCCCTCAGCGCAGCCTTGCTCCGGGCAAGCCAGAGAACGAAGGCCCAGCATCTTTTTGATTGGATAGTTTATTATCCAATTACAATGTGAAACAGATGGTGCTCTATCTGGCTCACTTTGCCACTGGAATCAAGCTAGCCTGGCTGATGACGACTGATTAGCCAGCAATCGGTCCCAGAATGCTTGTTTCCGGTCCAGGGAAGACATGGCTTGGCAGTTCGGGCTGGACTGTTCCCAAGAGGCACAGGGTCGGGCTGATTTGCATATGGGCATGTCTGAACTGGGGTGGCGGAGTGAGCTAAAGAATGTGTAGGAAGGTGGATACCCGACTGTGGTTGCCCCCAACCTTTTGCCACGTGTTTAGCTGGTTTGCGACTTAGTTGGCCTGGGATCCTGCTATTCAGGACCCCAGGCTATCTGCTCTCTCTGTAAAATGGACTCCATGTACTGTAGGTACATACCAAATTGGATATTGGGTCACCCTTGTGAGTCCCTGTATAGTGTACCATAGGTACCCAGGGCATAGGTGCACCCAAGGCCTACCAGGGGCTGCAGCATATATTAGTGGAGTGGTGTGGCTCACTGGTTAGAGGCGGCAGACCCGGAAGCAGAGGTCGGCCCGGGACCAGGGTTCGATTCCCGATGCGGCATGGTCTTGGGCCAAGGTTAGCGGACTCGATAATTCTCGCCTCGGTGCCTACTCCAACCATGGGTCCCACTCAGCAACTCTGGGCAATAGCTTGCTTAATATCTACTAATGGCCCCATCAGCGCCGGGGATGCTTGTCTTCACCTTGGAGATGCCCAGGAGGGACCATATCACAGGGAAAGCCAGGATGGGTTCCCCAGCGGTATACAGCGCCGGGAGGCCCCTTTGCTGGGGCAGCTGTGCGCTTTACAAGTATACGACATTTAACATTTATGCCACCCCTGGCTGGCCACCTAAATTGACACAACTGGCTGATCACTCAGCTGGGGCAAGGTCGTGTAATCACCCCTTGCTTAGGTGTAGTATTCCTATACCTACTTACATATAGACACATAGTAACCTATAAGTCACTCCTATGGCAGGCCTTAACAATCCTGGAGGTAGAGTGCTTGGTTATGTGTGAGATGGTGCTCTAGCATGAGCTGAGCCTGTCTGCAGCTTTCGGAACCATGTCCTTATAGCTGTTCTATGATATTGCCATACCATATACTCTTACGTGCATTATAATCCTATCCTAACACGGCGGTTTTAAAGGAAAAATAGACTCCATGAGATTGTGCCTTTTGAAAATAAAATAAAATGTGAAAACCTTTCTTAAACAAACCTCACTGTCTATGTATTATATGTGTTAGATATTGGTACAAATATATGGGCTTACATTTAAGTTGTTCCTCGCCAAGGGATACCTTGTTATTTCACTGGTATATGATGTCCACTATTCTAGTGGGCACCTTGCACCAGTCCAATCGACCCTTATTGATGGTAGGTTATAAAGTCAACCTTATAGAACGCTATCTTAGTGGTAGCTGTGGAGAGCAGCCTTCAGGCTAAGACTTGGAGACGAGTTAAGCAAGTTGTTTTACCATTTATAATCTCTTGAGTACCAAATGAAAGCACACCACACAAGGTATATATAAAATATATATGTATTTATTCTAAACACAACCCCTCTGCACTCTTTATGAGGTCAGAGGTAAAAGTACAATACAAGGAATTTAGTTAGCATACGATAAGTTGCACAGTATACGTTTTGCCCTAGGGGCCTCACAAACCATATACTAAAATAGTGGTTTAAGAACCATGTGAGAGTTAGAAAGCAGGCCTGGGGCCTGTGGAATCGCTGGGGCTTCTAGGAACAACCAAAGGTTAGGATGTGGGAGGCCCACGGGAGACGTGTGGAGTGTCTAAACACAGCAGCGGGTTACCATTGACTTTCTAGGGAAACAAACAAGTTACAAATTTACAATTTAAAGGCATTTCTAGGTGAACTACGATGGAACCCTTTTAGACTAGAACACTTTGAGAGTCAAGACCCACGGAAGCACCGGAGTACTCATGTTACCTCACCCAGCGAAGTCGGGTGCATGGGTGTCTTTTCGTGTTGGGTTTCGTCGTCGATTCCAATGGAGAGCTGCGAAGAAATGCTGCAGGCGACCAGAGGAAAAGTGTCCGGGTGGATCAGAGATGTGAAGAACCTGAAAGCAGAGGAGACAGAGTCTGGGCCACTAGCCAGTGACTAGGGCGGCGATAGGAAGATGCCACCAGATGTCGGGTGATTTCAGGTGAAAAGGTGAAGTTTGTCTCTTCAGCCACGAGGTCCAGGAGGTGTCGACGATGATCAGGAGCTGGATTCGAGCTTTTCCACAAAGGATCTAGTTGACTGCAATGTTGGTATCCGGATTGGACCCAACAAGCCTTGGCAAACGCAATCCACGCAGGATGTCGAGATTGGCTTCGGTGCACACCAGCAAGGTCTGAGGAACTTCTCCTTTGCAGGGAAGTTGGAGCAAGCCTGGAGCAACCAGGAAAGCAAGTTAAATCAAGGATTGTCTCCTTGGAGGCTCACTAGCCAATGGACTAGGAACCATGAAGACGCGTCTAGCTGAAATACACAAAGCGGGCCCACTGGACACTCGTGGAGTGTAGGCCTCTGAGCTTCAGTGCAAAAGGTGCTCGGGCTGGGGCTTCAAGCACCCCAATGCACAACTTCGGGATACCTCGGGAAGTCAGTGAAGGTAGCAAAATGCAGGATGTCCAGGAGTTCCGGTCCCACGTCTCTCGTGTCCGCCACAGGTCTCAGCTTTGCTTGGAGCGCAAGTCAGCGTCAGAGATATCTGGAAGTCCATGTTCTGTATCACAGATTCTTCGGGATCCTGCGGAGCCTCGAAAATACAGACGGGCAAAGATACTGTTGGTGCCTGTTTGAACAGATTGTTCACTCCTTGACCACAAGAGAGATTTCTTCCATCTACCAGTCAAAATGGAATGTCGAATGTCCAGAATATATGTTGCTGAGTTTCGTCCAGGGTAATCTAAAGTCCTAGGGACTCGGGTTCTATACGTATAGTAAGTTTAGGGGTTGGACTAACTCTAAGGTCCCTCCTATGGGTGGACCTGGGGAGGGGGTGGTTACACCCCTTCCCCTTTGTCCTGTTTCACGCCAGAGCTGGGGCTGAGTGCCCCAGCAACCGGTTTGAACTGGGAAATGCACGAGGCACCTTGTGTGCCCCAGGCAGTGTCTGGAAAGCATTCACTGAATGAAGCCCTCCCAGCCCCAATACACTAAAGCCTGTCTGAGGAAGTCCCAGCACCTCCCTGGACAGGAAACCTATTGTCCAAGCCTCCCCTGCCGGAGTTTCATCCAGCAGCAGGAGGGAAGACTTGTGTCTGTGGCAGCAGCATCCATTTTTGTATGCTGGGGCTCTGTTTAACTTTAACCGGGTTTAACAGTAACTACATGTCTTCTCCCTCTAGAAGGGTGGAATGCTACCCCCACCACCAAATCTGGTGGAAGGGTAGTATTCCAAAGTGTTTGACACCTTCCACGACATGTTTTGGCAAAGCCAAACCAAAGTTAGCATTAATCACGAGGATTATAATGCACTTAAGAGTATATGGTATGGCTATATCATAGAACAGCTATAAGGAGATGGTTCCGAAAGCTGCAGAGGGGCTCAGCTTATGCTAGGGCACCCTCGCACATAAAACCAAGCACTCTGCCTCCAGTATTGTTAAGGCCTGCCATAGGAGTGACTTATAGGTTACTATGTGTCTATATATAAGGTAGATATAGATATACTATATCTAAGTAAGGGGTGATTACACCACCTTACCCAGACTGTAAGAACAGACCTGTGGTGTCAGTTTGGAAGGCTAACCAGGGGTGCCTCAATACATGCTGCAGCCCCTGGGAGGCCTAGGGTGCACCTAGGCCCTGGGTACCTAGGGTACACTATACAGGGGCTCACAAGGGTGACCCAGTAACCAATCTGATATGTACCTAAAGTACATGGTATCAATTTAGAGAGAGACAGCTAGGCTGTGGGCCTGATTAGCAGGACCACAGCCATACTAAAGTCGAAAAACCAGAGAATCACAGCAAAAAGTGGGGGTAACCATAGGAAGCAGACCCTACTCTCCTACAACGACTCTGGCTGATTTTATTTCAAACAACTGCTGAGCATCTTCGTTTTATTGCACAGGTGTGCTACTCTGGGAGACGTGGACACTGTTCAGGATTTATGAGCCTGTCACTTTCTTTTTCGCGTTGTCTATACAAATTATTTCACTTTATCCGGCTCATATCCTAAAATGGGGATATTAAAAAAATGGATACTCTGACTGACTTTATTCTTAACAACCATCAGAGCGACAGTCTCATCAGGTTCCTTTACGCTTTCACAGACACAGACCACCCAACTGGGTTATTTTTCCTGCATAAGAGGTTACGCCGCTCTCATGGCTACAGCCGTCCTATCCAAGACTGATTCGATCCACTGAATATCGAGCAGTAGTTATTAGTTTACCAAAGGATGATCTTCTCCTTGTTAATCCCAACCTCCCCTTGCCACTTTGATGTGCACACGTTGGTATCAATGTTGCTTTGTTTTCTCAACACGTCATTCTACACATATTTTGACCCATTCACTATGCTAAAGTATTTTTATAGCAGAACTGAGAAGCACAGATACTCTCCTTTTCAAATTACTCAGTTATAATTAGTCCATTTAAAGCACTGCTAAAGCCACACCAAATTGCTAGTTTAAGTGCGTGCATGTGTGCATTGTCAATTTAAATAAATGTGGAAAAGTACTAGCTGTAGCGTCGTCTTATTTTGTGTATGGCTTGGCCTGGGATGTGGTGGCTACTTTAGGCTGAGACTGTGCGGGGCGGGTGATATCTAGCTCTAGCTACTGCCTCAGAGTTCATTAAGTGACCTTCATCTCTTCTCATGGCTTGGGGAAACATCCATTATAAGTTCATAACCTGGAATGTTCAGGGCCTCAATAATATGGCGAAATGGTGCAATAGGTAGGCTTATTTGAAGGCATGGGTGTAGATGTAGCCTTAGTGCAGGAGTCCCATCTGATTGATGTGGTGGCCCTCGATAAGCACTGGCGGGGACACACTTACCTCAGAGCCTACTCTGCATTTGCAGGGGGCCGCCTGGCCTTTTCCTGGTTCTGCACAGGTCCATTGACCCAGCTGAGCATTTTGTACTCCTTACAGGGTGTCTGGGAGGTAGGAACATTGCCTTTGTCACTATATATGCTCACAGTTCTGACAAAGGCACACTTCCTAGACAGGCTTTCTCAGATATATGCCGTGTGTGCTGACTATTGTTGGGGATTTAAATGGAGTTCTGAATCTGCAACTGGACCGCTCCCACTATCCTTTGCCTGGTGCATTATCTGGGCACCTGGAGAAGAAGTTTGGAGACTGGCAAAGACATTGGTGTCTGGTGGACACATGGAGGGTGACCCACCGGCAGACCCATCATTACTCTTATTTCTCTGTACTCCATGAGCTTTATGTTCAACTCAATACCTTCCTCTGTATGCTGGACTTGCATGCAGCAGTTGTACACTCAATATTTGGCGGGAATAATGTCAGATCACAACCCTATCAACATGACACTGACTTGTGTTCGTTCTCGTATCCCTTTTAAAAATTCCCGATCCACCCTCCCCCGTGGAACCTTCGGTCAGTCGTTGTAACGAACTGGCCGAGTTTTTTGACTCAAAGATCAAAAAAATTCATAACTCACTCCCCCTGCACTCTACTGACACTACTGACCCCAAGAGCCGCCTAGATTAGTACCTCAGACACCAGAGTTCAAACTAGACCGGTTTTCCCCTATAACTATTGACACGTTATCCCCTGTTCTACAATCAATTAAAAGCAGATCTCCACTTGACCCTGCACCACTAAATATTCTAAAGTTAGTGTCCCCTACTATCCTTCCCTACATGGTGAATTTGATTAACATTTCGCTATGCCATGGAATCGTGCCTCGGAGTTGGAAAAAGGCGACCATTAAAGCACTGATTAAAAAACCTAACCTGGACCCCTTGGAAATGAACAACTATAGGCCTATCTCCTTGCTGCCTGGCATCAGCAAAGTTGCAGAAAAAGTCATTAATCGACAGTTATCTGACTATCTTGAAGTCAACGGCCTACTTAAATCCTCACAGACGGGATTCAGACCGGGCCAGAGCACGGAGACTGCAATGGTTGCGGTAGTAGAAGAAGCCAGAAAGATCTTAGATTCAGGAGGATCAGTGGCAGTGATCCTTCTGGATCTGAGTGCGGCCTCCGACACCGTTAACCATTCTACCCTGGTCCACAGACTTGAGGGCCTGGGGATTTCAGGGTCTGCTCTGGCCTGGCTGGAATCCTTTTTGAACGGCCGGTCTTTTCAGGTGGCGGATGGGAATTTCACTTCTAAAACAACATCTATACACTGTGGTGTTCCCCAGGGCTCTTCCTTGAGCCCAACCCTTTTTAATGTTTACATGTCCCCCCTTGAGAAGATTGTTACCCCATTCGGTATCAAGTTATTAACCTATGCGGATGATACCCAGTTGGTTGTATCCCTAAGTCAGCACGACCATTCCACTACCAATCTCTACTCCTGTCTAGGGGATATTACCAAATGGATGGACAGGTCCCATCTGAAGCTAAATAGCGACACAACGGAGATCTTGGTTCTGGGCAATCGATCACACTATCGCCCAGAGAACTTGTGGCCTCCCTGCATGGGTACACCCCAATCCCTAAGAGTGAAATTAAAAGTCTGGGGATTTGGTTCGACGAAGACCTTACCTTTACCACCCAAGCCAGAAAACCCGCTGGAACCTGTTATGGCCTCTTACGTACTTCCCGAAAAATCTTACCCTTACTCCCCACTCAAGCCCGAAAGCTGCTAATCCAAGGCCTGGTACTGTCCCGTTTGGACTATGGCAATACCCTGTACCTTGGGGCCCCCAACAAGGTGATGGCAAAGCTCCAGGTCGTGCAAAACGTTGCTGCCCGGATTCTCACGGGCACGTACAGCTGTTGCTCAGCCAAACCAGCCCTTAAGTCACTCCACTGGCTACCTATTCAAGAAAGGGTGCATTTTAAGGCCCTTTGTACCACTCATAAAATCCTGCATGGGAAGGCCCCTCCCATTCTAAAAGACCTTGTTGTTCCTCACAAAACTAATAGAACCCTCCGTTCCACACACCTACACCTGACGTCAATACCCAGGATCAAGAGGGCTCGATTTGGAGGCCGTCTTTTTTCATATAATGCCTCCAAACTATGGAACGCACTGCCATTACACATCCGGACCCAGCCCAATCTGCTTTCATTTCGCAAACTTCTGAAGACATGGCAGTTCCCTTAATCTCCCCCCTTTCAACTTTTCTGCTCTTTCACCAGCGCTGGGACGCTCACGGGCAGCCATGCACTAAGCATGGGCGGAAAATCCGTTTCGCTCGCGGATTTTGCGGATTTTCGGTAAATTCGCAATCCGCGAGATTCGCGAATCTCCCGCAAAATCCGCAAATCCGCGAGCAGCGGATTTTATGGCTTGCTCGCACTGTTCGCGTGAGTTCGCGGCTTCCCAGTACAACTTCGCGCCCCGCGAATAAGCGCTAAATTGCAGAAATACGATCTTAGCAAAACTGAAACTACTTACCAGGTTCAAAAGTTCAGGCTCATCATTAGTAGCCATTTCCTGTAGTGCTTCCTGAGGGGCCCCTCCAGAGTTCAGTTGCCTACTTGCAACTATTATGTGACCCAGCTCTGAACCTCAGAATAGTTACACATATGCCACAAAGGTCCTGAATTACAGCTAAGGGAGACAAGCAGGAGCCAGGCTGGAAGTTCAAATCCATTAATCAGCCCCTAATTCATTATTGTCAGTTGGGGCAGGGCAGGTGTTGTAACTAATTTTGCAACAATGAAAGCACTTAGCAAGTGCAAAAGATCACTAATCAGGAAGCACTAAGGAAGCAGGTGCCAGCTAAAAAAATATTCTGTGACACATTAATCAGCCCCAAATTAATTCAGGTCACTTGAGGCAGGGAAGGTGTGCTTTGCTTTGCCACAATAATGTACACTGACTGGACAACCAGAGGGTGCTGTGATGAAACAGAGGGTGGCATGGGTGGGCCAGAGGGTGGCATGAGTAGTCAGAGAGTGGCAGTGGTGACAGAGAGTGGCAGTGATGAAGAAGAGTGTCCCAAACAGGCTGGACACGTAGAAACAACAAGTTCGCAAAACTTGCGACCCGACAGGTAAGTTCGCGTTTTGCGAAATTGTACAAAACCCTCGCGAACTGGCAGAAACACGCGCGAACACAAAAAAAAAAAATCTGCAAATTCGCGAGAATTCGCGGATTTTGCGAATTGCGAGTTCGCAAATCCGCAAAATTCGCGAACGCGAGATTCGCAAAATTCGCCCATGCTTACCATGCACTTTACAAATCTGTAAACAAACAAACAAACTATACCTAGTTGGCACTTGAACGTTGACTTCCTGGAAGATCGGGCATTTCGCCTCGCTATTAGTGAGGGCATTCAGACTTACCACGAGGACAATGCTGGCTCTGCTACCTCTGTTCTGCAAGAATGGGATGCTTTAAAGACTGTGATTAGGCAACAGTTTATAGCAACAGTGGTGGGAATGCGCCTCACCCTGGTAAGGGTGGTTGAGAGGATTAGACCTGGCCGCCCGGACAAAAAGGGCCGATTGCTTGATGAGAAAGAGAAGCTGGCGGAGCAGGTGGAACAGTCAGTGCTTTAACTGCAAATAATAAAATGGTGAAAATGCACATGAAAGGGATAAACTGGGTGTCATTGTCGCCGTGTTTGGCTAATCCCACTAGAGGGGGCTAACAGACATTGGACATAGATGATTCATGAGGGTCCCGGGTTTACGGGTGAGGGTTTTTAGGTGCTATTATGCTGGCCTGTATGCTGGTCCTGCTCGAGAAGCAGAATGGGGGGTCCAGGTTTTTCTGTAGCGTTTACCTTTTGCCAACGCTCACTCGGTAAGAGGAAAGTAACTTGGGGGAGTGGCAACATTACACCACAGGAAATTGGGGTGGCAGCATTGATCTGGGAAAGGTCTTATGCAGCAAAAGGCTCTCATTGGAGGTCCATGCAGTGTATATGGTGCTCCTGACAGCACATATGGCTGAGGTTTACAGAGTGGCACCATGAGGCGGTTGTTTGTCGACATTATCTAGTGAGGCACTGATAGTGTTGCTATTGTAGCCCGGATGTAGTCTGCATGATGTTAAAGTGTTAAATGTGGACTACAAGGTGTTGAGTAGAGTGTTGGTGACTCGCCTATTGCCATATATGCCCGCCTAATACATATGGATCAGGCCAGTTTATCATACCGGGCTGCAATGCTGCGTTGAACATTCAGCGGTTAGTAGTTGTTACTGGATGCTCCAAAAATCACCACAGATGCACTGGTCATGTCTGACATAGAGAAGGCCTTAAACAGTCTGGACTGGTCATATTTGTACACTGTAATGGAACGGGTGGGTCTTGGCCCCGGATTTGTAGCTTGGACATGGTTGCTGTATTGCAACCTTGCAGTGTGGGTTAAAACAGGGAGTGGGACTTCTGATCCCCAGAGAGTGGAGCAGGGCACTTGGCAGGGGTGCCCGCTGTTTACCATATTGTTGGAGCTTTTGGCGAGTGCAGCGTGGATGGGCCATTCCTATGAGGGGTGAAGAGCTATTATATTGCTTTGTATGCAGACAATATATTACTTTTCCTCTGGGATAAGTGTGTGGATCCTGACAAGGCCATACAACTCCTTGATCACTTTGGGTCCCGGTCCTCAGGGTGAATTGGCAGAAGACTAGCTTGTTCTTAAATCATCCTGATTGGGATGGACCCCACCATGGCTCAGGAGGAAGCAAGGGAGCCCACTACAAATGCCTGGGTGTCCGTGTATACAGAACAGTGTATACTGATGGTGGGTGATGTAGGAGCAGCAGTGACGTCACTGCGAGCGATGGTAGTTTCTGCAAGACTCTTGTGCTGTCAGTAGCTGGGAGAGTAGCGATTGCTAAAATGAGGACATTGTTGCAATTCTTTTATTTATTTGGTAGCCTCTCGATCATTGTCCGTAGGGTCCTTTATTTTTTTCTGGACTTGTACTCCATTCTCACTGATCGTATCCTGCTAGCAATGGCTTAATCAGATGCTTCCAGGAATCCTGCCAAAAGAACTATGGGTAGTGACTGAGTACTGTTTTACCCGAAGGCCTATCTTTGCCTAATATGCCTTTGAGGGGGCTAAGTCCCCTTCTGCCACTCCACTACTGCAGCAGCCTGACCGCATGGGTGGAGAGGGATGTGATGGAACTGGGTGGCTTGTGTAGAGCTGGGGTGTTGCTACCCTATGAAGAGTTGCAGGCCGATTTCAGTATTCCCCTAGATCCCTTCTTATTGTTCGGGGCTCTGAGGCGACATGCGGGGTGATCTGATCGAACCTAGGACTCATCTGGGTTGCCATTGTCTTTGTAACTATTCGGGGGAGGGTAAGGTTGTCTCAAACCTTCACAGGACCTTGCACTGACATGGATGCTCCACTGACTGCCCTGGAGGGCCCATGGGAGGCCGATGTAGGGGCGCCCATGGCGGACGAAGCTTGGGCGAAAGTATTGGAGCATATGCTGAAAGAGTCCAGAAATGTGAGATTTAAATTGATCGGTGTCAGCTTCTAGGCTGCTGACAACTAACAGGCACGTAGAAAGATTATTGAACTGTTCCCTCCACTGTATAGTTATTGAACCTATATAGGATTCTCTTCTCTCTTTCTTCCAGGGTCTACGTCCAGAGTCGTTGTCCCGATCATCTTGGTACACAAGAGAACAAAGCAGGTAAGTTATCTGTTGGTAATTAATCTTCTACCACTTAATAGCACCTGGGATAGTGAGTATTTGGGGAATTAGTGTTCACATTCCATTCTTGTTTCTCTTTTTAACTTGGGCCCAGAAATGGCCTCCTTTCCTTGGCTTTGAAGAAATGCCCAGAGAAGTTGAGCAATAAGATGCACACGAGTATCAAACACAGCCGCTTCTCCCCGAGCAGTCACTGGTGCCCTGTGCCCCTTTCCTCCCTCCTGCCCGAGCCCGGGGCCGTGCACGCACCTGCATTAGCCACGAGTCCCCAGGAGCGTGGCTGGGGCCCTCAGCACATCGGAGGCCTACTACGTCTCCCTTCTCCTCTCTGGACATCTGCCACTGCAGGTAAGTGGCTTCCTGGCGCAAGCGGAGAGCAGGCTGCATTCCCAGTCGATCCTGGTTTTGTGATAGCACTGCATCTTCTGGCAGCGTTTCGGTGTCCTTGCGACAGTTTTCCATGGGCCTCTTCCCAAGCGTATCCTTTCTCAGGGGCATCGCGTCTTCCCGGTTGACGGGCCTCATCATATATAAGTCAATCCTATGCAGCCAATGACTTCTTGTTTGTACCAAGTTGAGAGGGGGAGAGCTAGGATACGGCCAGTGGTGTAACGAAACTTGAGGGGTCCCCCTGCAAAGCACATGGAGGACCCACCCCACCCCTGCGGCCGGCCCACCACCTACCACTTTGCCTCACCTCTGTCCACGGGACCCGACCCAAGACGATGTGAGGCAGCCCTAACATGAACAGTTACAACACACGCATCCATCTCAGCTACCTAAGTGTGACACTGACTCACGCACGGACAGGCACCATACTGCATTATCCTCAGGCTGAGCAGGAGCTGTGCAGTAATCTCACAGCAAAACCAACACATAGTATGACTGTCAAAAGCGACCCATCTGTTTAAATTACCCCCAAGATACAAACCAAGCACAGCTGCCACAAAGCCGGCTGCATTTGCCAATAAGCGCTTGAAATAATGTGCGCATGTGCCTGCAGCTTTACTGCCAAGTTTTTTAGATTGCTTATATGCGAGTAGTAGGATGGGATACCTTCACATCAACTCTGGCCTTAAATTTGACAGGTCTGGCCTTAAACTGCTGGCCTTAAATTTGACAGGTCTGGCCTTAAATTTGACAGGTCTGGCAGCAAAATGCTGTCCTTAAATTTGACAGGCCTTAAAAAAATGACAGGGCCTGTTCCTAGACTGCTGGCCGCAAACACTCTGGTTTTTAAAATAGGTGACATGGGGGCATGGCCAAGATGGCGGAGTGAGAGGACGTGTCCCCTGCGAGCTCCTCCGATCCCAGCTGTCCCGGTGCCTGTAAGCAGCACGATCTCCCCCCTCGGCGCTTCTAGTGGGGGCCGGGGACGTTGGGCACCGTGTGGCAGTGAGCGGACCGAAGAAGCGGCGGAATCGCCTGCCGAGGAGGCTTGGATTGCCCCTGGTTGTCCCCGAGGCGCGACTGCGCCTGGAGTGGGCCGGAACGGGGAGGAGTCTCGTCAGCCCAAGAGACGAAGCGAGGACGGGGACTGCGGCCTCCCTCCGCTGACCGGCTGAGAGCCTGCTCGGACCGCTCGCCGGAGCCAACTGCACAAGGCCCGCGAGCGGAGTGGCTGACGGAGAGGTAGAAGCATCGGCCAGTGTGAGGCAATACCGAGGTGCGCGGCGGTCTGTGTCTGCGCCAGCTTCGGGTGCGAGCCTGGCGCCGAGGTGAGGCGGTCGAGAGATCCGGTAAGAACGGAGGCGGAGCGTGGGCCTCACAAGTGAGACGCAGGGGGTGCCTGGAAGACTGCCTCCCTGGACGCGGAGCAGAGTGAGGAATCTGCCCTGCGGTGGCCCAGAGTGGAAGGGCGACGAACCCGTAAGGCGCCTACTCTAGGCCGGTGTTGCGGCCTATGCTTCCGGTGAGACGGAAACCGGAGATCGGGACCAGGCAACTCCTGCGGCGGACTCGGTGTCGACAGAGGTGAGCCCCGGAGGTGGCGGCGGCCCCCCCGCGCGACCTGGAGGTGGGGAGACTTGAAGTAGACCGCAGGCTTCGCTGAGGTCCGGAAGACGGTGCTTCACCGGGGAGGGAGGACTGGACTCTGGTGAGGGTGCGGCGGGATGGCAGCGGCTTGGCTGACCACTGGGCTTGTCCTCCGCCCCTCACCCCCGGCATCGGAGTGACTCTTGTGGCCTCCTCTGCGCCATAGACTGGTGGTCCAGTGCGGTTGAGATGCCCCTGGTCTAACCCCGCAGCCGAGGAGAAGTGGCGGAACCCTGATAGGGGTACTGTGAACACCGAGGCACACCGAAGGCATGCAGAGAGGAGGGAGACTCGGTTGGGCGGAGCAACGGTTGTGGAGCTATGACTATCAAGGGCCCGACGGCCTACACTGCAACGGATCAGAGTAGAAGTGCTGTCTCTCTAACACGCCCAAGGTTGCGGATATTGGTGCGGCGTAGGCCGGAGATCTGTGGCAGTGCAGGTGGGTGACCGTAGCAGCGGGACTGAGTGCGGAGCGACGGCAGTGTGGGGCACCGCAATGGCAGGGCAACGTGGAAAGAAGGGAGATCGGACCCTCCCAGAGCTGTTAGCCAGGGGACAACCGAAAGGAGAGAAGGGGCCCAACTCCCCGGGCACATCCGGAGCCACGCGGGGAGTGGAGGGAGGAGAAGGCCCCATCACCAGGTCCTTCTTGGAGACCCTCTTCAACTCCCTGCGTGAGGACTTCCACACGCTGAAACCGGAGGTGGCGGGGGAGGTTAGAGAGGTGCGACGTGAGGTGGACAGCCTCGGAGAACGAGTGGCTACCATGGAGACTGCTGGACACTCTCGAGATGAAGAAATTGCTCATCTGCAACAGGAAGTCCTGCGGTTACATGACCAACAATTGGACCTCCAGGCACATAACGAGGACCTCGAGAACAGATCCCGGCGAAACAACATTCAGGTCCGGGAGTGCCATCCAAGGAGGAAGGTGCGGATGTGGCTGGGTTTCTCCAGGTGTTGTTCAGGGAGATCCTGGGAGAGGACGCGGCATTTCCGATTCGGATCGACAGAGCCCACAGGGTGGGCCAGGCTCGGAATCCTCCAGCCCCGCCGCCGGACATTCTTGCCTTCCTGCCTGACTACGCGAATACGGAACGGTTCCTCCGAGAAGCAAGGAAGCGGGAACCTTTGCAACTAAGGCATTACCCAGTGGCCCTGTTCCAGGACCTCTCAGCGATTACTCTCAGGAAACGACGTGCATTCAAGGTGACCACGGATTTTCTACGGGAAAAGGAAAGACCGTACTCGTGGGGGCACCCATTTCGCATCATTTTTCGTTGGAATGGGACGCTACATCAGCTTCGCTCGCTCAGAGACACGTGTGAAGTGCTGGGCATTGATATGGCGGAGGAGGGAGAGCAGGCACCTCAAAGGCGGAGGATGACCAGAGATGGCTGGCAGCATATCCCGCGACGGCGAGGTTCTAGACAAGGCTCCAGACCAGCTTCACCTACAGTGAGAGAGGGCAGGGGTGAGGCACCAAGTTCAGTGGCCCTCACAGCCTGATATGTGGCCTAGGCTGATTGCGGGGGGAGATCACCTTTCTTGCATTGTTTCTATTGCTGCACCGGGGACTGGGGGGTGGGGGGTCAGCGGGGGAGACGTGGTGGCCGGACGTCCACTACATTGACTCACCACAGACTTGTTCCATTTGGAACCGGACTGGGACTATGAGGTTTGAGGGTTGTTGCCAGGGGGGGAGGGGGTGTTGGAAGTGTTCCTGAGACACTGAGAGGGCAGCCTATGAGGGTGAGGAAGGGAGGCGTTGGAGGGAAGAGGCTGATGGTTGGGGTGACGGGTTTGTTGCAGGGGAGAGGTAGTAGGGGGTGGGGTGGGACGGGCAGTTCTGGGGTTGTTCACAGAAAGTTGGGGGAACAGGCGTGGGTACCGTACAGTACTTTAGATGCATTCGCTTGGCTTCTACATTACTTCCGCACACTGCTAGCGCTGGAACTGCCCATTCTTGGCCGTGACCCATGGATGGAGCTGTACTTCTACCCACATCGATGACTGATTTTAAGGTCGTTACTCTTAATGTGAAAGGATTGAATAATCCTGTGAAGAGGAGGGCAGTGCTATCGTTACTTGAAAACATGCATGCTGATATTTGTCTTTTACAGGAGACACACCTCTTGGCCCGAGACTGTCAGAGGATGCGGTCCCACAAATTCCCAACACAGTTTTTCTCTTCCAATACCACCAAAACGGCGGGGGTAGCGATCCTGGTGTCTAAAACATTCAAGGGAGAGGTCTTACATAAATTGGCAGAACAGAAGGGGAGGCTTCTAGCATACAGAGTGAAATTGGGTGGCTTGGTGTTCACGGTGGGGCCGATATACAGCCCAAACGACCGCCAAGAACGTTTTCTTAGTTTGGCCCTGGTGGACATTACGGCCACCCCGGATAGGCACATAATCATAGGGGGAGATTTGAATATGGTCTTCAATTCGTCTTTGGACAGGTCAGCGCAGAGGCACCCTCAGACAGGGGAAATCTCGCAGGTAGGTAGGTCCCAACTGGCCGAACTGGATATCCACGATCTCTGGCGCCGCCTCCTCCCCACCACCCGTGACTACTCCTACTATTCAAACGCACACAAAACTTATGCGCGCCTGGACCACCTTCTGGTCACGGGGCCGGTCTGGGATCTGGCCACAGACTCTGAAATAGGGGTTCTCTCACTGTCGGACCATGCCCCAGTCACGGGCACATTTCGGCTGCCACCGATGTCTCCTTCCCGTGGGGTTTGGCGCCTCAGGGATACTCTCCTGCATAAGAATAAGAAGTCGGTGGTGAAGCACATACAGGACTCGATCCGTGACTATCAGACGCACAATGAAAATGCTGATACTACCCAGGCAACGCAGTGGGCAGCTCTGAAGGCGGTGATCCGAGGAGAATTCATTGCTATCTCCTCAGCGGAGAATAGGAAACGGCAGCAAAAAAGGGATGAGCTCACCCGCAAGGTACGTGAGCTGGAATTGGTACACCAGAGAACAGGGGCCCCCAGAGTATGGAGGCAACTTAAGGCAGAGAGGAAACTCCTGTCAGCGCTAGACATGGATAGAGCGGAATATGCGG
This sequence comes from Lissotriton vulgaris, assembly GCF_964263255.1. NCBI lineage: Eukaryota > Metazoa > Chordata > Amphibia > Caudata > Salamandridae > Lissotriton > Lissotriton vulgaris. The sequence goes on along the minus strand of NC_141691.1, from coordinate 2,052,114,931 downwards.
CGTTGCGCTTGAAACACGCATACTACACGGGCGGCGATAAGTGCGGCCGACTCCTAGCGAATAAGCTCCAAGTGGCGCATCAAAGACACTTAGTGAAAGAGCTGTCGATCTCTGCTGGGGAGACCGCCACAGAAGATAGCCAGATCGCGGAAGGTTTCCGCCGATTCTATGCCGACCTATATGCAGACGAGCCCCCATCGGAGCAGGCAGAGGTAGAATATATGGATTCGGTGGCTCTTCACTCCCTCACCACGGAACAAGCGGAGCATCTGGAACGTGACTTCCAGGTTGAGGAGGTGATTACAGCCATTTCCAAGCTTAAACACGGGATGGCTCCAGGCCCGGATGGTTACACGTCCCTCTTTTATAAAACATTTTGCCCCATGCTAGCCCCTATCCTTACGCGCCTTTTTAACTCGTTCTCCACCCCTGGCGCTATCCCTCCAGATTTGCTCCAAGCTACGGTGTCGGTCATCCCCAAACCGGGGAAGGACCGGACTCAATGTAGTTCGTATAGACCGATATCTCTTTTGAACATCGACCTCAAGTTAAACACCGAGATCCTGGCAGCGCGTCTGGCACCTCATCTGCCGGGCCTGGTGGACTCGGATCAGGCGGGATTTGTCCCTGGGAGGCAAACGGTAGACAATACCAAAAGAGTGGTTCATATCATAGAGAAGGCCTCCCGGATTCCAGGGGAGAGAATGCTGCTGTCGGTCGACGCAGAGAAGGCCTTCGATCGGGTGCATTGGCCTTACTTGGAGAAGGTTCTTTCAAAAGCGGGCATAGGAGAGAAATTCTGCACTTTGGTGCCCAACTGTTATCGATTTCCTTCTGCGGGGGTGCGGGTTAATGGCTGTAGCTCTCAGAGATTTGCGATAGAGCGGGGAACCAGACAGGGGTGCCCTCTGTCCCCGCTGCTCTTCGCGCTCTATATGGAGCCCCTTGCCCAACGGATACGCCAAAACACGAACGCGGCCGGCATAAAGATGGGGAAATACACACACACCATTAGCCTCTACGCAGATGACATTATACTGACGCTTGCAAATCCGAGGAAGGCACTTCCTGCGTGTATCGCGGAGCTAGAGGACTTCGCTGCTGTCGCGGGCTTTAAGATGAATATGGGGAAGTCAGCGGCCCTTGATGTTTCGCTGACTGCTGCCACTAGAACTGGATTGCAGGACCTCTTCCCCATGCACTGGTATACGGACCTGGTACCATACCTGGGCATACTATTGGCGCCCACCCTACCTGCTATGGTGACCGCCAATTACGCTGCCCTGAGTAAAAAAATTAGGGAGGAACTGAATCGCTGGAGCGGAGGAACGCTGTCCTGGTTAGGCAGAATAGCTGCAGTGAAGATGACTCTACTGCCACAGGTGCTATACCTGTTCCGAGCTCTGCCGCTGCTGCCGCCGAAAGGGTGGGTTCAGCAGACTCAAGCGGACATTGCCCGCTTTATCTGGCAAGGTCGTAAACCCAGACTCAAAAGAGCCTTATCCATGCTGGCCCCTGAAGCCGGGGGCCTGGGCATTCCGGACTTACCCAAGTACTTTCAGGCGGTGCAACTGCGATACCTGGTGAAGTGGAGTAAATGGGAGTCAGATAAGCACTGGCTTTTTCAGGATCAAGCGGTCGCAGGCCGGACCTTGCAGGAGGTGCCCTTCTTACGCAGAGCTCACCGCCCCCTCCAATCTGTATGCGTCCTTCGTCACGCGAGTCCTGGTGAGAGTGTGGGACGCAACTACTGTCACGCACGATCTCACTACTTTTCCCTCGCCATTCACACCTCTGGTTGGAAACCCAGACTTTCATCCGGGGATGGAACTAGGGGCTTTCGCGCGTTGGCGGACTGCAGGCTGCAGCACGCTGTTTCATATGTACACCCCAGAAGACGTCATTCCGTTTCAAGATTTCAGGCGAGAATACCAACTGCCTGAGACGGAGAGGATGCGGTACATGCAGGTGCGCCATTGGGCGCTCCAGCCGCAGGTGCGCGAATCGGCAGACAGGAGGCTTCGACCGTATGAGAAGTGGCTGGTGACACGCACCTCTGACAAACAACTTATTTCGGACCTTTATAAGTTTTTGCAGCCCTCCTCCTCTCATATCTATAACCCTGGTAGGGAACGCTGGGAAAGGGAATTGGGGAGGGCCTTGAGTCATACAGAATGGGACCACATTTCTTACCGGGCGCGACATTCGGCGTACCACACGGGTCTCACGGAGACGTTCACTAAGGTGTCCACATTTGGTACTACACGCCGGAGAGACTGCATGAAATGAACCGTAACATTGAGAACACTTGCTGGCGGGCTTGTGGGCAGATAGGCACACTTACACATATTTTGTGGGACTGCTCATTCATTGGCGCACCACTACACTCCCCTCTACTACAGGCTGGCTTCACAGATTGTGGCATGTTCTAGGGATGGAGAAGTTGTCTCTCATGGTAGCGAGAGAGGTGGAGCAGTTTGTGGACCTGTGGCAGCCGTTTCACTCACTACTTGTGACAGAGTTTAGAGAACTTACATGCCCCCGTTATCTCTGCTTATGGAGATTAACGACGCAAATGGACCCCACTGCCCACTAAGTTTGGCGTTATGGTCAGCTGTGAAGGGAGGATGATTTGTGGGAGGTGCTGCGGGAGGGCGAACTTAGTACTGTACGGGGGGAGGGTGGGCGGGGGTTCAGGAGACGGGGAGGGAGGGGGGTGTAGTTGGGAGGGGTGTGTTTTTTCCCCTTTTTGCTGAGGTTGTTGTAGCAGCATACGCACCAGACACCATGACTCAATGGACATTCTTATGGCGAAACTTCTACGCACTGGTTGCGCTCCTGTATGGTTGTATCATTGCACTGACTTCGGTACGACTGTCTCTATTTTCTTCTGTAAATGTTTAATAAAAATGCTTTAAACCTAAAATAGGTGACATGTAGGGTTAGGCCCAAAAGGGCTGGCCGCAAACAGTTGGTCCCAAAAAAGTGACAGGTGGCACTTGTGTTGACAAGGGGTGTTTAAAAGCAGCTGTCCCGGAAGGGGGCGTATGAGTCATAGGGGGGCGGGTTGTTTTTGGAGACAGAGGCGTGGCGGAACCGCCCTGAGGCCATGTGTCCCTGTTGTGGTGTAGAGGTATACGCCTCTTTTAGGGGTTGTAGTTTCTTAGAATACATATAAGCCTGTGTCAGGAGCCTGTTATAGCAAGCAGCCGCTGGACTACGTGAAGGGTCGCCATGGCAGAAAGGAAGAGCTACACTCCATTTGCGAGAAAACATTGGTTTGGTGGCTCACAGCCCCCCATCAGTAGCTATTACAGAACCGTAAGCCCCTTGGTAATGGACGAGAATGCTCAACCAGAAGAACCTAAGGATATGGGCTGCGACGTTACTGCTTTTGGCGGTTGCCTTATTAAGCGCAAGGACGCCTTCAGTCTCAAGGATTGGCCGCGCCAGGTGTCCCCGATTAAACGCGACAGCAGCTCTAGCGAGTGTTCGAGTGACGACGGGTCGTATGTTCAAAGCATGCTCTTGGAGGTGGAGGATGATTAAGAAACCATAGTTCCCCCTAATACACCAGTCTATGAAGACTTGGGTTTTCACTAGGGTGTTGTTCTTGAGAAGGTCCCGGTTCAAAAGCCTGATACAAGCATCAAAGCTGAGGGGGCCTCGGCTGCTATTAGCGATTCTCAAGATGTCAGAACCGCTGCTGATGGGGCATCGCAGGATATTAACAACTCTCAAGATGGCAGAGCAGCCGCCGAGGGCTGTGAAAATGTGAAGGTTAGTCAAAATGTTATGAGCAGCCATTTACATAAGGATATATTTTATTATTTAACTAGCTAACGTTAATATTTCTTTTTTTTTGTGCCCCCTCTAGAGAGCAACACCGGCTGGATGCACTTACTTCATAATGCCCAAAGAAAATCAAAAGATGCCATCTCCTAACACACACATCTATGAAGCCATGGATGTTCAGATGGCTATGAGTCCTCCGAAGGTAGTTGTGCAACAGTCTGATACAAGCGTGGAAGATGAGGGATCACCGATGGATATTACCGACTCTCAAGATTTCAGAGCCACTGCAGAGGGTGGTGAAAATGTGGGGGTGAGTAAAAAATGTTAGGAGTAGACCCTTTACATGAAAGTATGTTGTCTTTCTACCGCTAACGGGTTGTCAATATTTATCTTTTGAACCTAGGATGCAATACCGAAAAGAATTGATGCCCTGGGGCAGGCTGCAAAAGGTCGCAGCTTAAATCTGTCTTGTATATGCTGTGCAAACCAGAATGGGAGTTCCACAAATTCGAGTTCACCTGAGTCTATGGAATGTGAAGATGGCTCTAAGAATGACGACTTTGAAAAGGAAGCACAGAGGCTCAACGGAGATGCCATATTAAGTGTTAAAGGTTTCGCAGCTGTGGTTGTACGCACATGCGTCAAAAGGGACTATTACAGCCTGTGTTTTGGCCATCGTGTTAGGGACCCTCAACAGGGGGCACACGAGTGTCTAGCCGAATCATACAGAGACCGAGTAATCCGGTACATATGTAGTATGCTAGACCCGTACAAGATGTATAAGCTGCTACGGGTGGAGCATGGACTGAGCTCTGAAAATAGTTTTGTCCACCCGAACATGCTGAAGATTATGGTGGCGACACTCAAGGAGATACGCTATGCCAACGACCCATACGCAAAACTAAGAAGTATGCCATGCACATGTGCGTGCTGTGACAGAAAGTTGGCAGAAAGACTCATAGAAAGGCGCATGTGTAATGTGTATCTAAAAAACAGAAAAGTGGTGTCCATGGCACCACAAAGGTTATTTTTTTAATAGATAAGTCCTTATGTATTGCTAAGTGCTAGTGTGTATTTAAAGTAGAGTAGTAGAATGTTACACCCAAAAACCGTATATGGGTTAAACCGTACTTACTATGCATACTGTGAAAAGATATGAAACCCCTTTGTCTGTAATATGGTAATATTCATTATTTTTAATAAAATGTTCTTACACAAAAGAAGCGTCTTTCATTTCCTGTACTGTAACGACTGATAACATGTCGGGGGGCCTGTTAAGAAAACTTTATTATGATACAAGAGGTGTTGGCAGCTTAGGAAGCGGCGCCGCTCTATATAGAAGAGCTGTGGATGAAAAGGAGTCGGTAAGCAGAGAAGCTGTGAAGACATGGTTATCCGGAGAGGAGGCGTATTCACTACATAAACCTGCCAGAAGGAGCTTTAAGAATCGGCCTACAATCGTTAATGCATGTATAGATTATCAGTGGCAAGCGGACATAATCAGCCTTCAAGATATAGCAAAACATAACGACGGAGCCTGTTATATATTAACAGTCATAGATGTGTTGTCCAAGTACGCCTACGCAGAGGCGCTGCGTGATAAAAGTGGGGCTAGCGTCACGTCCGCTTTTAAAACCATCTTCGCTAAGGGGCTGAGGTTCGGTAAGAATCGGAACGACGTTTTGGGCTTGTTCGTAGATGGATGAGTTTGGTATCTACGAACCGTAAATGACGAGATTAGTAGATGTACGTGTTTTCACTACACTACTTGGAAGGGTTCGTCTTATTTACGGGTTTTTCATCTGAACCTTCGGGTTCCGTTTTAGATATGGCATCCATTTTGTTTCTTGCCCTCACGTAGCCGGCGAACGGACAATGTCCGCTTGATGACCCTGGGATTCCCAAGCTCTTGCTGAAGACGCATATTCCTTTGAGTGTGCCTTTATGACTAGGGGAATGACACGGCAGAAGCAGATGGCTCCGCTCGAGGCTCATCTTGCCATGCCGGTCTATTGTTTCAGCCTTGCATACGTTAGGCTCGAATCCTTTGATCCTGTGATCACGCTTCTGATATTGCCCCCACACTCTTTTCAATCTGTTGTCTGTCTTTGTTTTCCCTGCACCTGTTTCTGTCCCTTCTCTTAGGTCGTTTACAACTAGAATGGAATGTGCCTAATGGTGGGATAGCGTACTTTTACAGTTGGGAACCGACATGTTACTGTAATTATGTTCCGGGCTTCTGAAAACATGAATGCGACCCTTTTGAAGTTTACTGTGGGAACTGGGTTGTAACCTTTTGTTCGTTATGTTGTGCAATGGCGAAAATGTGTATAAAAGGAGCGATCCACTTTTGCAATTCGAAGCAGACTCTCTGAACCTACACTCTGTTGTACTTCTAGCGATTTCTGTGTCCCTGCAGTAAATAAACGCTGATCTTTGACGCCGAAGGAAGTGTCCTGTGTCTCTGTAATTTGTACGCCGGAACAGGTATCCCCACGAAGGTTTCAGGTGTTGTCCCCTGGCACCGCTGGGCCTTAAATTAGCCTAGTCCTTCAGGGCGTATTCCTCAAAAACTACGAACAGACGCCGGAAAAGAATTCTTAAGCAAGTCATTTCAGAAATTATTAAAACCGCATAATGTTCAGCATTTTGTAACACACACGGAGGTAAAAGCAGCGGTTGTAGAGCGGTTTAACAGAACTTTAAAGTCTAAGACTAGTGAAGTAGTGTGGCTCACTGGTTAGAGGCGGCAGACCCGAGAGCAGAGGACGGCCCGGGACCAGGGTTCGATTCCCGACGCGGCAGGTTTCTGGACCAGGGTCAGCGGACTCGATAATTCTCTCGCCTCGGTGCCCACTCTGATCAGCGATCACACTCGGCAACTCTGGGCATTAGCTTGCCTCATCTTCACTAACGGCCCCACCAGACCGCCGGGGATGCCTGGTCTCACCCTGGAGATACCCATTAAGGGACCATCTCTCAGGGAAGCCAGGAAGGGTTTCGCAGCGGTCGAAGCGCGGAGATACTCCTCCGAGAGTCGATCCTAGCGCTATATAAACCTGCAATTAATGAATTAATTAAGATGTGGCGGTATTTTACGGCCAACAACACATACAGATACGTCGATGTTCTACAGGCTTTCCTAGCTGTATATAATGCAAGTTATCATAGGACTCTCAAAATGGCACCCGAAGAGGTAAAACCTAATAATTCATTAACTGTTTGGAGAAAGGTGTATGGCCGTAATTTCGGTACAAAGGTGAAGAAGCCAGTTTTTAAAAAAGGTGATCACGTAAGGATTTCAAAATTGAAAGGAGTCTTCACAAAGGGTTATCAACAGACTTTCAATGATGAAATATTGATAGTGGAAAGTGTGGAGCTTAAGGAAGGGCTGTATATTTACAGGTTAAAGGACTATGATGGGGAAACGGTGTTGGGGTCCTTTTACAAGGAAGAGTTACAAAAGGTGCCCAATGATCCGAACCGTGTGTATAGGGTTGAAAAGGTTCTGAAAAGGAAAGGTAGCAGTGCTAAGAGACAGGCATATGTCAAATTGGGAGGATGGCCGGAGAAATTAACAGTTGGGTGTTGGCCAGCTCCCTGAAGGGTGTGTGAGCTAAAACAGCAGATAAGATGGAGACCACGCCCTTTTATATAACCTTACCATCCAACGCTTCTAAGGACATGTTCCCCAGCAATCAGATTTCTAATTACACCGTCAAATTGGCTAAACCTGTGGACCTGAAAGGGGTTTGGGAGGTTGCCCTAACAGAAATCCAATACCCTAGAACATGGAATACCTTTACACCGCCCGAAACCAAGTTTCACATCAAGCGGGAACAGGGCCCCATGGGCATACACGTATCCTTCCCTCACGGCTACTACCAAAGCATTTCAAACGTTGTCGAAGCCATCAACAAATCCATAGCCGTCATTGAACCACATCCGAATATTCACCTGGTGCTAGATAACGTAAGAAGGAAGGTGTTTCTTAAAGCAATAAATTGCAACACCTTGTTTAACTGCTTCGGTAAATTAAGAAAGGTTTTAGGGACAGTACAACAGGTGTAAAAAGCCCTGTGGAACAAGATCACACGTGCCCCGATATTAATGGGGGGTTCTACACGCTCTATGTGTATAGTGATATTGTAGAGTCTCAGAGGATCGGTGATAGTTACTCGCCGTTGTTAAGATGAGTTCATGTACAGGGGGATAATAATGCGATGGTCAACATACAATTTAACAAACCTGACTACGTCGCAGTTTCTTAAAACCATTTTGACACTATTTCAATTATGATCTACGATGATCATTCGGAGCCGGTGGCCTTTAAATACGGGAAAGTTATTGTTAAGCTTCATTTAAGGCCTAGACATGACAGAGGGTATTAAGCAGCCATCATGGTGGTTATGAAAATCTACGGAGATCCTTCTATGTACAGGGACTATTACAGAAGCCAAGCCGGTTATGGAGGACCACCGTACTTTCAAGGTTCACCTGTCATGTACGGGGCTGGATTAGGAGGATTCTTTAGGAGTCTGTTTAGAAGAGCAATGGCTTTCCTGAGAAGAGGCTATGAAATTGCAAAGCCTCATGTTAAGGCAGCTGCCACGAACATTGCCCAGGAAATGGTGGGGTCTGTTACATCGGCGGTTGCAGAGCGCATGAACAAGCAGCCTCAAGAAGGAGCTGGCTTGATGTATAAGCCACGCGCGAGTGTCAAAAGAAAACAGCGTGTTTCCAGACGCTGGGGTCCCCCAGCCCCCTATAAAAAAAGGAGGACAGCTTCAAAACGCCCTCAGAAAAGAAGAGCTCCAAGACGGAAGAGAGCTATGAAGAAGCAAAGCAGTTCTAAAGTAAATATTTTTTTAAAGCCTCATAAACAGCGCCATGGCCTTCGTACATTGTGGATCTGGAGGGTGCGCCAAATCAGAGTTGGACTTGTTTACTCTAAAACCCACACAGACAAGCATCGAAAACCGCTTCTTCATGGAGGTGTCACCTTTAGCAGCATTGACACCGTTGGCACCTATAGAGTTTTTTGTGTCAGGGTCCACGGATATCTATTTGGATCTCAACAACACTCTGTTGCATCTTATGTGTAAAATCGTAAAAGCGGATGGGACCGATATTGAAGATGACGCTAAAGTGGCAATGATCGCTTACCCTCTAGCTACCATGTTTAATCAAGTGGACATCGCCCTGGGCGACCGACTCATCACACAGAACGATAACATGTACGCCTACAGAGCCTACATCGAGAGTATTCTAAATTACAGTAGTGACGCCCTTGACACACAACTTTCAGCGGGTCTCTTTCACAGGGATACACACGGGCATTTTGAAATCACCGCTCTGGATGGCGCCAATAAGGGTTTTATGAAAAGAGCGGGGCATGCTGCAGCCAGCCGTACCTTTGACCTCCTGGGGTGCATACATTCGGACCTCTTCTTCCAAGATAAACTGCTCATCAACGGAATTGATCTTAAGATCAAGCTCAATCGCAACACGGACTCATTCTGCCTCATCAATGGGGATGCAGGACAGTACAAGCTGAACATACTGTCAGCTAGCCTGTTTGTAAAGAGAGTGAAAGTGTCCCCGAGCGTCAGGCTAGCGCACGCCGAAGCTTTGCAAATATCCAACGCCAAGTACGCTGTGGAAAGAGTAGCTCTGGAGGTATTCAGCATCCCTGCCGGGACCCCCTTAACACAGCAGCAGAATGTATTTCTGGGGCAACTACCAAAGCTCATCATCATCGGTTTTGTGGACAATACAGCTTTTAGCGGCATCTATGCCTCAAACCCCTTCAATTTTAAACACTACAACATCAACTACGCAGCGTTGGTCCACGAGGGTAAAGTGATTCCTGCAAAACCCTACACACCCAGTTTTTACAGCCGGTCATTACATCAGAGAATATCAGGGACTGGTTTAGATAACAGGGAAGCATCAAAGGGACTGTGGGGTAGCAGTGTCAAGAGAAGGCTATGGACGCGGATACACGCTGTTCGCATTCGCCCTGACACCAGACATGGAAGATGGCGTTCACTACAACCTGGTCAAAAACGGGAATCTAAAAGCTGAAATACGATTCGCAGATCCACTGGTAGCTAATGTGAACATGGTCGTATACACTGTATCCAACAGCATCATTCAGATCAACCACGCACAACAGATTTTGTTTGACTATCTTTAAAACATTTGTGAAATGGATACTGTGCAGATACGTGACTTCTTTAGCAGACATAAATACGCTAGGAAACACTTTTTGGGAGTTTTCCCTAGCGATGGGTTACCAACCGAAATAGGGGTCGAAAGACCTCGCACCCTAGTCTTTAACACAGACCCTCATGACCAGGGTGGGACACACTGGGCTGCCTTGTTTATAGCTGGGGACAAGGTTACAGTGTTTGACAGCACTGCAGAGTTCCCTGAGCACAGACTCTATACACCTCCTATATTCAAGTTTGTGAAAAAAGCTGCAGCTGTGGTGGAGTATAACAAGCTAAAGGTGCAGGATTCCATGGCCATCGCATGCGGGGAAAACTGTATTTATTTTATCAGTAAAATGTCACAGGGTCTTTCGTTTAGAAATTTCTTAAATCTATATTCGGGGGATCTTGTTAACAATGACCGTATAGTTGCGAAATATATAAAGGAAAACACAAGGGCATCGGTCAGACCTGTGAAAACAGAATATGTACCTTGTCAAAACTGTAAGGGTTTAAGTGTGCTTAATGTTGAACTTGTAAAATAAAGACATTATATTTTTAAAAAACATGCATTCAGACTCTGTATTTCAATATACGTGCACCATAAAATGTGTTTAAAAGACGACTGAGACGGTTTGAAAAGTTATAACAGGTGTTTATTACAAACAGGTAGGTAGGTTGGTCAATAGTTGACAAAACTTTATTGCAGAAACCTAGGAATAAAAACCACACACAATTATTCAAAAAGTCTTTAGAAACATCAAGGAGTAATCCACACGAGGGGTGATTTAGGCACTGTCTTAAATCGAGCGAGCCCCGTCGTTGCAGGAGTAGCCCATTTAGGGGATAGCCTGCGACCCTCAGAACCTGTAGGCGATGGCAGTAGGGGGTCCTTCAAATTGTCTAGCAGTCGCTGGTGTTCATTATTACCAACGAGTGTGGATGGAATATTGAGTTCAGCAGCGGCTCGCAGAAACTGCTCCCAACCTCGAGGTGCATTTTGAGGCGTTAGGATTTTGGGATGTGATAGACCTTTGACTAGATCGTACATGTGCGACCCTGCAACCGGTTGTCCTTTGTAGAGAAATTTGCTGCGCTCATTCCCAGAGGCTAGGTCTTTAGAAGCGGGTAGTTTACTTATTATCTTCTGTGCAGCCCCTCTGTGCCTTTGACTTATATTTGTTAAGAGCTCACTAACAAAGGTATCTGAGGATGTTGCAAGATCGGGAGGCGGTTGTAGGTGCCGAGGGTCGTTGGCCGGAGCTGCTGGTTATACAGAGTCTGGGGTATAAAGAGTCAGCTTGTTTTTCTCTGTATTCCATTGGGTGTAGTAATTTAAGAATTTTTTCAGAGTGCTGGTGTAAAGGTTAGCCTTGTCGTAGGGGTTTAGATCAGTCCTGCTCAAAATGTCTTTCATTTCAGTATCCAGACATAGAGTCTCATTTCTACGGATATCCCAGGCGTTGTCCGAGGAGGACCCCAGCTGCTCCATTTGCTGCCTAGGAACCAGATACATTTTTGTGGCATGATCCATCACTGGCCCGAGAGGAGGCTTGTAATTACAGGTATAGCTATCCCCAACAAGTTACCTATAAAGCCCCCAGACTGTTTCACCAGTTTTTTCTTGGTGATGAGTGTGGCCCTTTTATTACTGAGCTTCTTGATAAGCCCCCTCTTCTTCTTCAGAACCTGTAACTGATGCTTTGATATAGGGACGTTGCCTTTTAGGGTGTTTAGGGCTATTTCTGAAATGGCAGCCACTAAATCATCAGAAGCTGTGCCCAGGATGGCCTTTCTGTGTTGGGGGCTGGCTGTAACAAGCATTTTCAGGAGGGCTAAATTGCGGCGTAGGGGGGCAGACATGGTCACCAGTGTGCGTTATAAGGGTGGGGCTGTAAATGGCTCTAAAAGACATCAGCGCGGCTTTTTATAGGTCCTGGTATTGGGTTTTGGGGTGTAAATTACCGGTAGCTCGGGTGGAAAAATATAAGCCCTCAGTCTATAGTCTTCTAGAGTTTCATTTTTTAAGTCTACCAACAGGTACCCATGGGGTTTTGCTGTAGCGCCGTTAAAGGCCTCCATGAAGAAGTGTGTGTTTCCGGGGTACATCTGTTTAGCTATGACGGCTATTTGCTGTTTGTCGCAGGGGTTTGTAAATGAAACAAGGTATGAAGCGTTGAGAGCTATAGACCGACTGTTCTTTCCCTTGAAAAACAGATTAGATTGCGATGATGTGAATATTGAGTAAAAGCTCTCTCTAACTCAGGATGATCACCACCTTCACGCATCAGGTCATCAACAATTATCATATTTACAAGGGTCGGGGCAGTAGCTCATCATCGTTGAGGTTCTCCGGTATACCCTCTATAAATTTGATATGGGGGAACCTGCGGGCCAAGTCTGTACAAAGAGGCTGCCAGCATGAATAAAGCCACACAATGTTGTTAGGGGTTTGTGATAAAGCAGAGTCGGCATTTTCTAAGAGCTTTTTAATGAAGTAGCTTTTACCGCAGTTTGAGGGACCTGCTAGCACGCAGGAGAACGGGTGCTGTAACCTAGTGTCCATGATGGGGCGGTTGTCTCTCTAATGGGCCTAATAACCATAAGGCAGGATTTTATAGTCAGCGGTCAGGACCCTTTTATCAAAAACAACTCGCAATGTTTTATGTAGGGGCTGAGTTGTGATTTCCCACTTCTTTTTGGATCTGACTATGCAGGGCTGGTTCACAACTATGGTTTTAGCATTCTCAGAATCGTCTGTTGTAGCGTATTCATGCACCAGATTCTTCAAACTATCAAAATTGATTTTTAGGGTGTTGCTGACATTTAATGTTATCCCTTTGACCTTCATACACGCCTTGTTCTTGTTTGTACGGTAACGGTATGTTTTAGGCCCGGAGGGTATATATTATAATATATACTCATCCTTATCTAGCTCGCTGGTCAGATTACCCAGATAATCCCCTAGAGGAGGGTCTTCATCACCTGGTTTGCTCAGAAAAATCACAGAATCTGTATCATGATACAAGCAATGATCCTGGAGCTTATCCATAACCCCGTAAAGCTCTAGACGAGCGTGGGCTGTCGTGAAGCAGGCTATGAAAATGTTTATGTTGTTACTCGTGGTGGGGTAGTCTTGGGTGTATTTCCAACACAAAGCCACGGTATCGTCATCGATAAACTCGCAGCTGGACACCTCGTAGCAAGGGGCAAACAGGTACTTGAACAGTTCATCAGGATCTGTTATTAAGGTAGTATTTGAAAGGTTTGTGCGCTGTGCAAATTTTCCCTATAAGGAGTTGAGACAGAGTTTGGCTAACTGTCGGCGTGCAGGATTGACCTCTATCAGATGGGGGCATAAACGGATACCCTCGTGAGCGTAGTAGTCAGCGATGTATTTCTGTTTTTGCATCCTGACTAGTACACCATTCTGGAAACCCTGAGGCCTCCTGTTTGTCTCTGAGAAACAAATTAATGTAGGGGGCAAAGAGTTGTGTTGTAGTGTTCTTAAAAGCCACACTTCGTGTACTCTACCGAGCCTGTACCCTTTCTCTAAGGCAGCTTCTACCTCGATGCTACACCAGGTCCCTGTGAGCATCCTTTGGTCTTCGGTGTGTCTGCAACCGTCAACCTCTTTAAACATCGCACATGTTTGACAGAGGGGGAACATCAGCTTACCATCGACTCTGCATGGTAACACCGGAAAGTAAAGCTGCTTTGGAGGATAGATTTCACATTTGACGAGCCCAAAGTATTCGGATAGGGGCTTAAAATCTCTATTGATGATGGTGGGGTGACCCAATGGGTACAACTTCATTTTGTTCACAAAATGGTACAGACTGGTGAAATCATAGTAGTGTATTTTCTCACCCTCAGCAGCTGCCTTGTACAGTTGTATGGCATTTGTACGACCCCCAAATAAGGCATCTCGGGGCTCCAGAGGTGTGGGTAAATCACGAGTCTTAAGAAAAGAGCAGAGGCCTGTGTCGGTTTTTAACATGTCTAGCCACTCGTGCTCCCAAAGAACTCTCATAGCAAAGCCCTGCTTTTCAACATACTGGGTCTTTGTCAGAGTACGTCTGTATAAGTGTTCAAATGTGGCCCCCAGCATTTTGTTATACTCGTGGGGTTTGTAACACTTGGGACAGCCATGGTAAAAACAGCAGTTGAATTCAAAGGCCGTCGGCACGCCCTTAATTACAGAGTACCCGTCCAGGTAGTAGGGACCAAGGCGGTATTCACCACCCTGTAAGGCATGTTGAATCTGTATGTCTTCCTTCTCAGAGACGTGCATAAGCCATTGGATAGAGGGGGTTGAATGACGTTTCTGTTTACCGTTATAGAGGTCTGGCGGTACTAGAGCGATTGTTTCTGGCCTCAAAAACATGTGCTTGTAGATGGACATACACATGGAGGCCAGAGTGACGCTTTGAAAAGGGTCTATGTATTCGACCGCTTTTAGCATTTCAGGGGTTTGGGATTTCACGGCCATTACTTTTTTAGTTAGGGTCTTGGATTTCAAGGCTGTGACTTCTTTAGTCATAGACACCACAACATCTCTGAAGGGGTTACAAGCCTGCCTCAGGATCATTACATCAGCCTGACAATAAGCTTTCAACTCTGCTTGAAAGTGAAACTCCTTTTCACGGTTTTCAGAGTACCATTGTAGAAAGCTCACTTTCTCATCAGGCATCATGTATTCAACCCCGTAGCTGTCAGGAGCCGGCATGGGCCCCACATAATTCTGGTTAGCCCAGGTGTTAAAAAAGTGTGGAAAATAACCTTCACACCCTGGGAACCCAAAGGCCTTTGGCAGCTTGCTCAATTTCATGGGTAGGGAATTCAGGGTGTCTATGAAACGTATTTGCAAAGGGCATACCGTCATCAGCATCAGTTTAGAACCCTGGGTTATGAGTTTCACCTGTATCTTTTGACGAATCATGTTTTGCAGAATAAAGAAGGAGTCGTAAGCTTTAGAGATGTGGGCGAGCACTGTATACCCTTGGAATTTGATTTGAATGAAAGCGCTGAGGAAATCACCAACACACATTCGTCCTTCAAACTCCCAACTATCGTTGGAAGTTAGATGGTGTGCGTAAATATAGTTAGGCTGATGTACCCCTGTCTCTTGTGTGCACTCTATATCAAACACTATATAGTCTTCGGTCTTGGTCTGGAGGAGACCTTTAACCATATAACACTGGTGGCTGGTGCCGGCCGTGAAAGACACATGGCAACGGGGACATATCATGCCTTTGCACTTGTGATCCGTTGCTCTGACACCTCTGACAATGCATTTCACACTGGTGGTATGTCAGGAGCCATTGTGATAAAGAACTTTCACCGTCACTGCGAAATAGTTCTCAAAAAGACCTATGTCATCAAAGCCGACCATGCGGTCAGGAGGTATTTCAAGAACCTCGTGGGTTTCAGCCGCTCTAGACATGATGACAGCGTCGGGGGTCTTGCGATCCATTAACAGCCCCACGAAGCTGGCCGCCAGTCATGTATTGGCTGAGCCATTGTTAAAGTTGAGCAGCCACCATTGTGTCTTCCCAATTATCTGACTGTATAATATGCTCTTTAAAGGTCTGGAAACACCCCCTCATGCCCCCGTACAATGAGGGCTATGACTCTAAAGGTGCCATAGGCAACTAGTTCAGCCTTACTCTGTAAAAGCCTTGAGAGGTTTTCTAAAAATTGCACAGCGTCAAACACACCACGGGCCTTCCATCTGGTGAACAATGGACTGTCAAAACCCTGCCCCTGGAACCGGAGTTGGAAAAAGTCATTAGGACCCGCATCGCGTAACAACCTTTCTATGAGCTCCTGCACAGCCTGATGTATAGCTAGAACCCCATGATCGGATGATGATATGGTGTAGGTTAACAAATCTAAACTCCTCATAGTGTTCTATGACCCTAAACCTCTCTACATTGTGACTGTAACTTCTAACACTCTCTAAAAACAAGGGCTCTGGACCCTCATCATCAGGAGTGTGACTTGCTGCGGTGTTCTTTGGGGTGTCATTTTGAGGGTTCTGCTCGGGAACTGTCTCTGGGGCTCTTGTAAACCTTCGGGTAGCGCATATTCTGGCCTTCTTCAGCTTGCGTATTAAAAGCCGGCGCTGTTTTGCACTATTACCCCACTTTTGTTTATTATTACAGGCCCAGGCTTTTCTAGGTACCAAGCCCCAGCCTATCTGAACTGGGGGGTTTGTGTCGGTCTACGTCTTGTTCATGGAGGCCGCCGCTACAGATCCACCCATAGGTCCTTCTGAATGTTCAGGGGTTTGGAGTTTTAAAGCATGACCCCCTACCCCCTTCAAATGGCCGACCCTCGGTATGTTAGCTCCTGCCCCTATGTATTGTCGGGGGTGTAGTGATGGTTTATATGTTTCAGGCGTTGGTCTTGAAGCTATGGTACTGTGTTTGAAGGGGTCTAGGGAAACAGGGGTGTCTTGTTTGAGGGGTTCTAGGGAAACAGGGTTGTTTTGTTTGAGGGGTTGTAGGGAAACAGATGCGCTGCTTAAGCAGTTGTAAGAAACCTGCAGACTTTGTTAGTAACCTCTGGACCTTACGGCTATATTTTGATTTTGGGGGCCTCTTATGAGCACCATCGGCCATGGGCCTCTTTAGAGGTTGGGGCTGCAGTAGTCACGCCTGTATACCATGTATGTCTGCCACAGCCGCCTGACACGCCTGGATGATCACTTTTTTACACATCCCAACGCTTTGCACGACCTTCTGGTGGGCCTCCCTCTTGAACATGGTAGTGGAAGTCCCCACCCCCAATTTTAAGTTTGCTGCATGCGCCTGGCGTTTTAAATTTTTAACAACCATCTGCATCTCTTTTACATGAGCCCCCAATACCGCTAGGGTGTTTACAGAGTCGTCTTGCACCTGCTTAGGGGGGGCCACCTTGCTCGGCCTTATAAATGGCTGTAACTCCTCGGGACCCTCTTTCCGCTAACAACCTTAGCCCCATTCTGTAACGCCTCCTCAGGACCCTCTTTCCCGCTAACAGCCTTAGCCCCAGTCTGTAACGCCTCCTCAGCACCCTCTTTCCCTCTAACAGCCTTAGCCCCAGTCTGTAACGCCTCCTCAGCACCCTCTTTCCCGCTAACATCCTTAGTCTCATTCTTTAACGCCAGTGCCTTTAGTGTTCTAGAAATAGGGACCCATTGCGACCGGAATGGAGTGGGCATGAGTGAGAAAGTGCCAAAGGGTTGTGCCATAAACGGCAATTCCTCGGTGGACAAGGAGGTATTGTTATACCCACATATTGTTGGGGGCGTTGTGGGGCTTAAGCTGGACGCGGGGCTGGTCGGATCGTATGCCCCAGGCAGGGTACTTGGGGACAAAGGGTATGAGGATTGTGAGGAGCTGTCGTTGTAATCAGGGGTCCTAGCTGAAATGTCTGTATTATGGTTGGTGCCTGGTTACTAGGGCTCTGTAACCCCCCTGTGTTCAAGTCCCCACTGGACCCCGTTTCTAGGGTTACGCCTAAGCTATCGACCATGCCCCCCAGCTCCTTGAGAACATCGCTATTCATGATATAAGACCCTTCTAGGGGCTGATTATTATAAAATTTTGAGGCCCCAGACAGGTCCTGAGCGGTTATAGGCTGTTTTGGGGTCTGAGGCAGGGTGCGCACCACTACAGACATTTCAGCTAGGAGCCCTGATTACAACGACAGCTCCTCACAATCCTCATACCCTTTGTCCCCAAGTAACCCGCCTGGGGCATTGTGGAGAAGTGTGGCTCAATGATTAGAGCAGCAGACCCTGATGCAGAGGTCTGGCCCGGGACCAGGGTTCAATTCCCCGCCTCGGCCGGTCTTGGGCTCAAAATTCCACGGGCCTGATAATTCTCGCCTCAGTGCCTATTCCAATCATGGAGTCCCACTCTGCAACTCTGGGCAATAGCTTGCTTAATCTCCACAACGGCCCCCACAACGCTAAGGAGTAGTGCGCTATACAAGTATCAATTTACATTTACAATTTTTACACGAACCATTAGTTTATTTAGAACTGTCAGGGGTTTCAGGGTATAGGAGGGCTCCTGCTGTGTATTAGGGTTGTTCAGGGGCTCTGCTATCTGTAGCGTCGGGACCCCTGGTTTCAGCTTCAGATATTTTCTTGAGAGGCGCTTTGTTTTAGGGGGTTGTGGGGGCACCATTTCTTCTACACCCTGAGGTACAACTACCGACTCCTTGGAGATCATGGGTGTATGGGCCTCATTCAGGGGCTTAGCACCCCTTTTCACAGATAGGTCTAAGCCATTGGCTTGGGTCTCAGGGTGCCTCTGGCTCTTCTTCTCAGGGCTTAAGGGCTGTGCGTGGACCTCAGGGAGCACCGGTGCAGTCTTCTTGCGGTTTAAGGGTTCTGTTTGAAGTTCTGTGAATACCTTGGTGGACTTCGCACGTTTTAAAGGGTAGGGCTGGTTCTCGGAGTCCCTATGTTTCTTCTTAAGGGTGGCTTGAGACACATTTCCCTTTTGATACCCTGAGAGGGCTCAGATCCTATGTACAGGTTTTACACAGTCCATGCCCTATGTTATCTGGGTTTGTAAACACTCCACCATTGCTGACCCCACCCCTGTGTAGAAAAGATTGTTCTAGAGCAAGGGTACTCATAGTACGGCCCGCGGGCCAGGGGCGGCCCGGCAAGCCTTCCCTGGCGGCCCGCGGACCTTTCAGACATGTAGCCGTGTTTAAATTTTTTTTTTTTGTGTCAGCAAAAACCCCTGCGGCAGCGCGACTCAGACTGCTGCTCTGTGGGGGCCGGGCGATTCCCTTCGTCGTCAGAGTGGGGCTGCAGGGGGGCTAAGAGGTGACAAAACCTCATAAACATACGAATTGTCTTTTGAAGACGTGTGAAGTGCTCCGGTGAGGCTGTGTTTGTGGGTGTGCCTGCCCTGAAGCTGTCTCAGCCCGGGCACACACGGGCAAGGTGGAGGGAGGGCGAGAGACAGGGAGGGAGAGGGAGGGAAGGAGAGTGAGGGAGAGTGATGGCAGGAGAGTGAGGGCAGGAGAGTGAGGGAGAGGTAGAGCGAGGGAAGGAGAGAGTGAGGACGAGGGAGAGGGAGAGGGAGAGGGAGGACGAGAGGGAGGGAGAGAGGGAAGGAGAGAGTGAGGGAAGGAGAGAGTGAGGACGAGGGAGAGGGAGAGGGAGGACGAGAGGGAGAGAGTGAGGGAAGGAGAAAGTGAGGGAAGGAGAGAGGGAAGGAGAATGAGGGAAAGAGAGCGAGGGAAGGAGAGTGTGAGGGAGAGGGAGGTCGAGGGAGAGGGAGGTCGAGGGAGGTCGAGGGAGAGGGAGGACGAGCAAGGGAAGGAGAGAGCAAGGGAAGGAGAGAGGAAGGGAAGGAGAGAGGGAGCGAAGGAGAGAGGGAGCGAAGAAGAGAGGGAGGGAGAGTGAAGGAGGGAGGGAAGGAGAGGGAGAGGGAAGGAGTGAGGGAAGGAGAGAGTGAGGGAGAGTGAGGGAAGGAGGGAGAGTGAGGGAAGGAGGGAGTGGGAAGGAGAAAGAGAAGGAGAGCGAGGGAGGGAGAGAGGGAGAGCGAGGAAGAGGGAGGGAGGGAGGGAGAGGGGGAGGGAGGAGAGCGAGGGAGGATAGAGTGAGGGAAGGAGAGAGTGAGGGAAGGAGAGAGTGAGGGAAGGAGAGAGTGAGGGAGGGCGAGGGGAGAGGGAGGGCGAGGGGAGGAGAGAGCGAGGGAAGGAGAGAGCGAGGGAAGGAGAGATTGAAGGAGGGAGAGAGTGAGGGAAGGAGAGAGTGAGGGAAGGAGAGTGATGGAGGGTAGGAGGGAGAGGGAAGGAGAGTAAGGGAGCCCGCTAAGAGTGAGGGAGCCCGCTAAAAGTGAGGGAGCCCGCTAAAAGTGAGGGAGCCCGCTAAGAGTGAGGGAGCCCACTAAGAGTGAGGGAGCCCGCTAAGAGTGAGGGAGCCCGCTAAGAGTGAGGGAGCGCCGCTAAGAGCGAGGGAGCCCGCTAAGAGTGAGGGAGGGAGACATAGTGAGAGAGGGAGACAGAGTGAGGGAGGGAGAGAGAGGGAGACCGAGGGAAAGAGGGAAAGGGAAGGAGGGAGAGGGAAGGAGAGAGGGAGACAGAGGGAAGGAAGGAGAGAGGGAGACAGAGGGAAGGAGGGAGAGGGAAAGAGAGTGAGGGAGAGGGAAACTGAGGGAGAGGGAAACAGAGTGAAGGAGAGGGAAACTGAGGGAGAGGGAAACAGAGTGAGAGAGAGGGAAACTGAGGGAGAGGGAAACTGAGGAAGAGGGAAACAGTGAGAGAGAGGGAAACTGAGGGAGAGGTAAACAGTGAGGGAGAGGAAAACTGAGGGAGAGGGAAACAGAGTGAGGGAGAGGAAGACAGAGATGAAGAGGTAGACAGAGATGGAGAGGTAGACAGAGATGGAGAGGGACATACAGAGAGTGAGACATTCAGAGTGAGTGAGACAGAGGGAGAGAGGGAGTGAGCAAGACAGGGAGAGCAAGAGTGAGACAGAGGGAGAGAGGGAGTGAGACAGAGGGAGAGAGGGAGTGAGACAGAGGGAGAGAGGGAGTGATACAGTCAGAGTGAAGGAGACAGATGGAGACAGAGAGACAGAGGGAGAGAGAGTGAGGGAGAGAAAGAACGAGAGAGAGATGTGTGTATGCCGGGTCTGATGGCTCAGTGGACAAAGGCGTCCGCTGCGGGGACCTGTGATCAACCTCATGGTCAGTTTTTTTCTTGTTGCTCTAGCCCCGCCCCTTCCCCCACTGACCCCGCCCCCACCAGTGCGGCCCTCGGACATAAACCACACTGTAAATTTGGCCCCCTAGAGAAAGTTTGTGAGTACCCATGTTCTAGAGGATTGTTCATCATGTTGGGTGATGTGTAGTACCTAGAGAGTTTCTCCTGGCGTACACGCCTACTCACGCCTTTTGCACCGTTTCTGTTGTTCTGGACGGTTGCTGTTATGTCCTTTAATGGCTGCGCCGACCTCTCTTCAGCATCATGTTTCTGAGACGCTTCTAGAATATAAACAGAAAAATATATATATTAGAGAAAGCATAAAACAACACGTACAATCACCACCATAAGTTCTACACAGCCACCTTTTTATATAGGCATTGCTACAAGCCGCTGGACCCGTCTGCTTGAGAGTCTGTAACACCTCTACTACTTCTCACACCCTTTTGTAAAAACACACCTGATAGAGGTCTTTTTACAGCTCCTTTCTTTGACGCCGGGTCCATCTAGAGAAGTACTTTTCCCAGCTCCTTTCTTTGGCGCAGGTCCCTCTTTAGAAGTACTTTTCTCAGATCCTTTCTTTGTCGGGGATCCCTCTTTACACGTTAAAGCTTTCTTCTTCAAAGGTCTTTCTTTTGAACATTGCGCTGCCTCTTGTACCGCGACGACGTCCTTGCATAATGTAGGGGCCCCTGTGAAGAAAAAATAATACCCAATCTTAGCCATCTTTCTGAGGAGTCCCCCTATACACCCTCAGGGTCAGGACTTTGGCCTACCCCCAGCTCCCCAGCGTCTTAGACAGTTTAAATAACAGTGGCCTTTTTATTTACATGTAGGAACTGAAGTGCTTTGCACACAGTTCAGAGCTCCTTGAGCCTCGAGGTACACCATAAGATCTTCAAGAACTTGTTGTAGGTCTGGATCATAAGCTGTAAAAACATACATACAGTAGAACCCCATTATAAAAAAACAGAACTTCTGAGAGATTGGTGTACAAAACTACGTAGACCTACACAACTCTAAATATATATACCTGTCTGTGGGGCTGTCAATTCTGCGGCGTTGCTAGTTATTACAGGGATGTCCAGCGCCGTGGGTACATTGATAACGGTGTTTTTGCAGGGTCTTGCATCTGTATTAAATATAAAAACAAAGGTTTTAAAACGCCTTTCTTAAACAAAAGTATTACACCGTCTAACAATTCAGGTATACATTTAAAGGCTGTTAAGAGGGTTGCAGCAACCCATATTTTAAAAAGCGCTGCATGTGTTGCGCTAAAACATATATTCAAAAAGGGGTACCTTTGCCGCGCAGAAATATGTACTTTAACAGCTATGACAATGACATTAACCTTTGCAGACATTTTAAAAATTCATAGAAACAACCTGCGCCATATCCTATGCTTCTGGGTAAATCCCTTAAGGTACCCCTGTCCCTTCTGGTCTGTAACCACTGCCCCTATGTGCATGGTACTCTTTTGTAAACCTGTATACGCCACTTATCTCTTGTAACACACTGCTTGCTCCCTCTTATATTTTGCATGCTTTAGAAACATGCACCAGTGCCACAATTGCCTACATAGCGCTTGTTCTTGTGTTTGAGTGTCTACCTTATATTGTTGTATTATGCCGCTAATTGTACTTGGTTTTCTTTTGTAACCTGCACACATGTCACTTTATTTTTTTCCTCATGTAGCTTAACGTTTGCTTTTGTAACCGGCACACATGTCACTTTTTCCTCCTGTAATGACCGTTTTGCTATCTCTTGTATTTTGGTTGTCACTTTTGCCTCATGTAACTTAACATATGCTTTTGTAATTTGCTCACATGTCACTTTTTCCTCATGCCATGCCAGGCTTGCTACCTCGTGTATTTTGTTTGCTCACAATTGTCACTTTTACCTCCTGGTAACTTACACAAGACTGCTGTGCAAGGCCCGCCCCTTCGGTGATGCACTGGTGACATCACTGAAGGGGCGGACCTAGCACAGCAGCCCCAGTGAAGACGCTCTAAGCCGCCAAGTCTCCGCTGCCCCCAGGGATCCATGTGGGCAGCTTGGAAATGCCCCAGGACCCTGCAACAAAAAAACGAGCCTGAGCCCTCACCCCCGAGCAACGCCAGCCTCAAGCAGGCTCGGGGGTACTCTTTTAACAAAAATCGGAGCCCCAGCGCACACAGGACGACTGCTCCAGCCCCCTGAACCCCGAGCAGCGCCTGCCGCAAGCGGGCTCTCAGGCTTATTTTAAACAAAACGGAGCCTCAGTCCCCACAGCGCCCGACCACGGAGCCCTCTCCCAACACCCTCGAGCAGCGCCAGATGCAAAGCGGGCTCGGGGGGTATTTTTAAAAGAAAACAATGACCAAAACACGGCACCTGGTGGCCTGGACCCACGGAGCCCTTACCCCTGAGCAGTGCCCGATGTAAGCGGGCTCGGGGTCATTTTAAAAAAAACAAAAAAACTGCACAACTAGACACTCGGGGCACGGAGCCCCAGGGACATCAGGACCCTCACCCACGAGCAGCGCCTGCCGCAAGCGGGCTTGGGGGTATTTTAAAAAATAAAATAAAATAAACGCTGCACGAGGGCCATAGAGCCCAAAGGACCACCGAAGCCCGCCCCACAACACCCCCGAGCAGGGCCTGATGCAAGCAGGCTCGGGGTAATTTTTTTTTTTAAAGCGGCAAAAACTAGACACACGGGGCACGGAGCCCCCAGGGACCCACAGAGCCCGCCCCACAACACCCCCGAGCAGCGCCCGATGCAAGCGGGCTAGGGGTCATTTTTTTTTTAAAGCAGCAAAACTAGACACACGGGGCAAGGAGCCCCCAGGGACCCACAGAGCCCACCCCACAACACCCCGAACAGCGCCCGATGCAAGTGGGCTCGTGGGGATATATTTTTTTTTTAAATGAAGC
The DNA here is from genome assembly GCF_964263255.1 of Lissotriton vulgaris. Classification (NCBI taxonomy): domain Eukaryota; kingdom Metazoa; phylum Chordata; class Amphibia; order Caudata; family Salamandridae; genus Lissotriton; species Lissotriton vulgaris. The sequence goes on along the minus strand of NC_141691.1, from coordinate 2,052,091,283 downwards.
ACTCAGGGACACAGGGCCCCCCATGGACCCCTCCAACTCTCAGCCCCTACAGGATCTCATCCACGGATACAGACCCATGCTTCTGACACGCAAATAACAATGGCTTGGTGAGTACAACAATGCATTATTTATTTTCCTATGTATGCCTTGTATATTATTTAAAGACCCTCTGGTACCGTTGCAGTACAAGCGCCTCAAAGCCTCTAACATTATTGACACTAAATGTATAACAGCATGGTAAAATCTTTCTATGTGCTGTAAAATACACATTTCCCTCTGCAGGTACCCTCCTAAGGCCTACAACATTATACCCCTTAAATACAAACCCTGCGCCAGACCAACAACACCACCCCTATTAACATTAAATGCCTACACACATAGCTTTAAACTCACTGCATCAACAAAGCCTTTATTCACTTTAAATACATTTACATTACAATTCACGTCTTTTAAAAAAAACTTCATTGTCACTATTATTCACATTAAACATGTTGCAGCGCCTTAAAGATTAGCAGTTTACAAACCATGCTACATAGTACTATTTAGCACTTTATATATTTTTTTTAAGTACAGCTTTGTTAAACCTGTATGTACACCCTAATACATCATTGCGCCATCCATTATTTACCTTTATTAAATGGTGGCAAGCGGCGTCAATCTGGAATAAGTTGCTCAGGTCCATTCTTGCCTTAAGTTCCAAGGGTTGGCTCTGGGCCTCCAAAACAATCCACGCAAGTCGCTCCCCAAGGGTTTTGAATAGGTGCTGGGGCAGGAACCCACAAGGTGGCTCAAAGCAATCCGATCCAGTCACTCCCAAAGGTTTTTTGAATGGGTTGTTGGTGCAGGAGTCCTCAAGGTGCAGCAAAACAATCCAGGCCAGTCACTCCCAGAGGTTTTTTGAATGGGCTGTTGGTGCAGGAGTACTCAAGCTGCAGCAGAACAATCCACGCAAGTCGCTCCCAATGGTTTTTTGAATGGGTGTTTGGGCAGGGATCCTTAAGGGGCCTTTTTATACTTGTCCCTATATGCTAATTAGAAGCCCCCACCACCTTTTATGGCCTGCTGGGGGTTTAGAACACTGTCATGGGGGTCTTTGTGTGGGAAACTTTTCTATCCTTGTACAGTATAAACAGCACAACATTTTATTACTTTGACAGCTGTTACTCAAACTCAAGGCCTACCCCGGGAACAGTAGGGCTATGCACCGGTGCTTGGGTGGCCCTCACAAAACTCTCTACACCTTCTTGTCACTTTTTATAATGGGGCTCAGGTGTTAAAGCTGTTTGGTCCTTCTCCTGGGAAGGTGGGATCCCGGGAACAGGATCCATCGCCAATCCTAAACCCCACCACCTGTCAATTTTTCTTTTTTTAAGGCCAGAGTTTTTCCTGCCAGACCTGTTAAATTTAAAGCCAGGCATGTCAAGTTTGGGACCAGCCTGTCACCTTTTCCTGCCAGGCATGTCAAATTTGAGACCAGGGGCTTTGGGTGTGTGTGAATTACATCCTAACAGCTGGCACCCTGTTTCAGGGTCTCATGGGAAGCTTTGGCTCTACATGCCACCTGTCTTTTTTCGCATCTCAAAGCTCAGGGGTGGCTGTGGTTTATTATTTTATAAGGGGTTTGTATTAACCTATTTTTTTTAGAAATACCATAGGCAGGTTTGTGAGGACCCTTTACCACTTTGACACCCACATGCCATAGTCTTCCTCCCAGGCCCTGGGCTGGGGGACTCAGGACTGCTCTGCAGCTGTTCAGCCAACAATTGTCTGCAACCCCCCAGTTTTAAACATGCCCAGGCATTTCCCTACTACATGCACACACTTTTCTATGCACTTTTTAAACACATACACAATTACCCTATGTTTTGTAGCCAAACCTGTCACTTTTGGGACTAACCCTACATGTCACCCATTTTAAAACCAGAGTGTTTGCGGCCAGCAGTCTGCGACCAGGCCCTGTCATTTTTTTAAGGCCTGTCAAATATAAGGCCAGCAGTTTAAGGCCAGACCTGTCAAATTTAAGGCCAGAGTTGATGTGAAGGTATCCCATCCTACTACTTATGCGTCATACATTTCAATTGCGATTGCAACCGCAGAGCCCACAAGGTACCAAAGACCTTTCTTATTAGATATCTAAAATATAGAGCAATATTACCTTAACACAAGAACTATTCATTAAGATGTTATGGAGGCTACACTACAGGAAATTCTTTAGTGGAGCTGGATTCATGGTCTTCATTACGATTCCAAACTACAGCACGCACCGTCCGGCGGGTATGATTTTGGGCAAGGCAGCCTCCGCTCTGTTGGTCTGAGGCATATTGTGTATCTTTAATGAGACTGAACATTTTCCGACTGTGGTGTTAAGACGAAATCAAAAAACTAAAAAATAGGCATTGAAGAGTCAACTTTCAAACATTTCTCATTAGGACTGTTATAATTATTTGTGTTGGCATATAGTACAGTGGCTTCACAGGAATGTCACCCGTAAGAGGACATATGGATAAGTACCCACAATGGTTTTAATCTAATTAATTGTGTATATATATATATATATATATATATATATATATATATATATATATAGTTCTTCTATTGTCATACAGCCATTTCCAAGTGCTTGAAGAGATTGTCAGTAACCAGGGCCAAGGCATTTAAAGAGCTCTCATTGTTTAACATAAATAGGGACAGGAATCGAGAAAAGGCAAGGTATGTGGACTAGGTTGGGTGCAAAAACAAACATTTTTGGGCACACATTCAGGGACAATACATTAAAGTTTAATGTTTGGTTTATGTTTAGATTTACCTAGATTTGGAAAGATATATTCGCCAGAAGAAGGGCACCTCCTAAAACCAGTGGGAATTAAAACTCCTCTTCACATATCGTCCGTCAGGAGCTTCACTGAACTCACTGCAGCATGTGACAAGTTTCAGGTGACGTGAAAAAGCAAGAGGCTGAAATAATGGAGCTAATTAATAACATATATCTGGAAGGAGGTGAAAGCCAATGCAAATTTGAAGAAAAAAAATCTACTCCACAGCAGCATAAGGCTTCATTGGATTGGCACAGCATGAAAGAATAATATAGTTAATACGTGTTCTATGAGAGCTTATTGCTTTGGAGCGAATTTGTGAAAATGTTGCTTTAAAATGTACTATTAGACCGCATCTTTTTAAAACATTCTCCAGAGGAGAACCACAAATCCACCTAGAAAAAGTCAAACTTGCTGGAATTTGGGGCAACACTTTCAAAGGTCTCCGACTGTGGAAAATGTGGAGCGTGTTTGTTAATAGATGGGGATCAAATACCAGAACAGGCATAGCACACCCACAAGAACTGGCGCTGGTACATCCAAACTCTCAGAATTAACCCCAATCAGTCTCAGTGGTCGAGTCTAAACCTGTGTGATGAAGGTAAAAAGCCAATGCTAGTTCATATTGAGCTACTCTTGTTCACCTACATGCCTCAATTGTGTCTGCTTTTTGATCTTCCTTCTAGCCTGTAAGGCTTCCTGTCAGCAGTCTTGGAATTTTATAATATTTTGTTGGTCAAAAAAATATCCAGTGAGTGTAACATGCATTCACCGTTGTCCACAGGGTTTATCCACCAGCTCCAAATAACTCATTCCTTTACAGAACTGTTTTAAGGCATAGCGAAAATAACCAATTGCTTAAGGTCCACACTGTCGAAGGGGGCCCCAAGGCAAACACACTTGGTTTAGCCCACCTTCACCCTCGAGCCTGCAGCCCAGGGGAGATTGAACTTCAGGCTCAGTAGGCAGGCAGCTGATCGTGCGCTACCGCTTACACGAAAAAATGAATTGTTAACACGATGTTTGCGGTTATCTAAAAAGACCATTTCTTTAGAGGGATATCCTGTAAGGAATGTGCTTTTATAAAGAAGAGTACTGTAAGTAGGCCTGGGGGAAAATGTTATTATACAAGGGTAATCTCACACAATTTCCGAATAATTCATATAATTTTTTTCTTTTAAGTGTTTATGATTCTTTGCATTATTTTTGATCCTCTTCGAAGATTGTTTGAAGTTGAAAATACCTCATAGGAGCCGAGTACTTGATGTAAGCCCCGGCCTCGAGCCATTTCCTGCTTGAAGTTTTGTAGGAAAGGTAATCTCATTCAGTTATTACCGGAGACCAGACAACTGCCTTTCACACATAACGCTTAATGTTCGCAAACAATATGCCTATTTCGTTATTTTGCCCACCCTTAAGTAAAGTGTTTCTTTATTGGTGTTACTGTTAGTTGACGTTCGATAGCAACACAATCTGCCATCAGAGATACTGTAAGGGGGCACTCCTGTAGCAGAAAACCGTTTGTAAAGTGGAAATTCCTGTAGAAGAACTTTCTTCTTTGAGTAAGGCGGGTGTTCCTATTTACAGAGTGAATGCAAGGACAGTGCTTGTATAGTGAGAACTATATCCTATACAAAGTGCTCCTTTAAAAGGTGCTGTTATGAAGGGTACTCATATTCCAATCTATATGTTCTGATAAGGCAGCAGTGCTGCCCTCCGGGGTGATGTAATGGCTCCGCTTTTCATCATCTTTCAGTGGTGACACTTTGTCTGTTTTTAGCTTGGTCTCACTTACACGCTTACATCATATTTCTGTCCCGCTCTATATCGGGCTCCTTAGCCCCTACTCTAACACTTACTTCAGCTTGCCAGGCCGCGAGCTGTGGCAACGGATTAATTGCCGCGGGGGTGGGCTGACTGTGCCCGGTCGCCCGCCGATTCCAGTGCTGGCCTGCAGCAATAGGTCACTCCCTTTGCAATTCGCCGCGGTGGGGGTGCAGTTTGTGAGAGTGGGGATGGTGGTTGCGGCTTGCTGCGCACCATCGCTTGGCTGCAATAAATCAAAAAATTTAATAATGATGATTGTCAGCGTTGTCACGGTGACAATCACCTGTCATGATTACATTTTTGATTTATTGAAGCCACGCGACGGCGCAAGGCGCTACCACTGTCCCCCTAGCTCTCACAAACTGGAGCAAATCATCGTCACCATCTTGACTCCGCTGCGCAGAACCGTGCCTGGGGTCTGTATTACCTTCTACTTCTACCACCCTCCCTATGATACAGTTGCGCTGCGAGCACTGTCGCGTGGCTGCAATAAAGCAAACATTTTAATCATGATGATTGTCACGGTGACAATCATCATCATAATAATAAAACTTTCGGATTTTGCAGCCGACGGCCAATGGCGGTGCTCAAGCCACAACCATCAGCCACCTCACTCCGCTCTCAAAACTGGAGCAGTCTCCGCACTCCGCTGTGCAAAACTGGGCCCCTGGCCTATGCCTTTTTGCTTTTAATCCCAGCCCCAGGCCCATGATGCATTCCATTCCACCCTGACAGGGCGAACAGAGTCTCAGACTCACCTGTGGGCTAGAAATAATTAAATTATGGCCGGCAGCCGCACTGTGCCTCTCAGTCACCTCTGGGATGCCTCCTCACCTTTCCCCAGTCATGCACACTTAATTGTGTGAGCCGCGATGCGCATGACAATTGGTCATTAGCCCCACCCTAAGGGTGAAGCGTAAGATCGCGCAGACATCTGTGCGGCCATTACCATGATTAACCATTTAATTTATGAACTCTTAAGCTTATCTAGAGCGAGCTTATGCATAGTGTAATGTAAATTACGTAACCTTACTACCTAATAATTAATTCCCTATCAAAAAATCCCAGACAGTCACGGATGGCTAGTGCTTGCTGGCTCCGCCCTGAGGGGGCCCCTTGAGTGCGGGGCCCCACCCAACGCGGGGGCTGCAGGGACCAGTGTTATACCCCTGGATACAGCATGATGCAGATGTTCTTCCATGTCACAATTATCTTTTATATTTTACACAGAGCGTACTTCACACTGGAGTGCATTAATAGATTCTTCCCAACAGCCCAGGCTGTGTGTCTCAGATTTAGTGCATTTGGGGTGGGATTACTCCATATACTGTGAGACTTCCTCTGCCTCATGGCATACTGGAGTATCGTGATTGACTTTCTCAGCAATGTCACGGACCGCAGCTTTCCCCTGCCCCAACTGGTGTGTCTCCTGGGGCTCTTCATCACCAAGCTAAAATCAAGGTGATGACCAGGTTTCTGGAGTTAGGCATTATCCTTGCCAAGCGCAGATTACCCTCAATTGAAAATCTGTCTTGGGTCACATGTCCAATGCAGAATCAGCTAAAAACTTATTTTTAAACCTCCAATTTAGGTGAAAAATCAAATGTTTCTAAAATGTTTGTGTGGGAAAGGTGCAGGATCACCAGGCTGGCACAAATTTCCTACCACCCAGCTTTCCCCCCCCCCCAAGTCAAAATGGTACCTCACTCATACCTGCGACAGGCAAGGGCCCTAAACATATTGTAGAGACTGTAAATGTACCTATCATAAACCGTCCTGGTTTTGCAGGGGGGCACCTGGGGTTTTTGTCCCCGGGCTCAGCGGCCATCTAGGGAAACCTACCAAACCACACATTTCTGAAAAATAGACACCCGGGGGAGCACAGGGAGGTTATGGCTTGCGTGGATCCCCTAACGTTTTCCTACCCAGAATCCCTTGCAAACCTCAAATTTAGTAGATAAATCACTTTTTCAACACATTTTTGTGTGGGATCACTGTGCCAGCACAAATGTCCTACCACCCAGCGTTCCCCTTTTTCTCCAGAGTAAAATGATACCTCACTTGTGTGGGTGGGCCAAAGGCCTGTGACTTGGAAGGGCTAAAACATATGGATTAAGGAGCACAGTAAATTCTATTATGGATTAAGCACAGTGCATTCTAAGCTCTACATCTTAAAACAAAATAAGTTTTTAGCTCATTCTGCATTGGACAGCCACACACTGAACTTCAGCTTCCTCTTGCACTTTGCAGACTTCTCCCCAGTTGTTCCTGAAGCCATGCTGATGTACTTACACAGATTTAAATCTCCCAAAATGGTTCCTTCAGCTGTGCTCCTGTAGTCTGCCTCCTCCTCTGCCTCCCTCAGTGCACTGGTTTCAGCATGGGCTGCATCAATTCCCGGTTGTGATGTTATCATGCTACTCTCGAAATACAGATTCGCTATTAGAGATTCGGTATTAGCTGATTCACAATTATGCGATTCGTTAACTGGTAATCGCAAATAGAGTAGGATGGTTTGGAGTGGGGTAAAGTGGACTGGATTACACTGGAGCGGTGAGGATTGTTTTGGAGTGAGGTGGATTGGAGTAGGGTGGATTGTAGTGGGGTGTATAGGATTGGAGTGAGGTTGATTGACATGAGATGAGAGTGGAATGGATTGGGGTGGAAGGTCATTCAAATGAAGAATAACAAAGCAATGGGTAGCCTGTAAGCTCTTAAGAGTGAGTACAGCATGTCTCGAAGAGACACTGCATGTGCTGCCTAGGCTCGACCTAAAAATCCCACCTAGTTCCTAATGGTTTAGGTGCTGAGTGGCCAGGTCGCTATTATCAGGAACAGATCTATACCATTGATGGAACGAATTATTGGCATGGCTGTGAGTATGGCTGACCCATTTTCCATAGTATGACTTTCATTCATAGTAAATCGTACTTGCAAATGTGATCCAAAGGAGTCTTTAGCTGCTGGTCTCCTGTTATCTTGATCAAGGCATTCATGTCCATTTAAAATGTTGCTTGAACATTGGAACAAACCAGTTGCAACTTGCTTGATTCTACACAGTATGAATCACTGGGAATGAGTAGCATGAGCTACTAAGCATCACCGTAACATTACATTTTGGGAGAGCTGGAGTTGTAGCATTCTGGCACCTTCTAAGAGATATTCTTGCTTTATTACTCAGATTGCATTGCCTGACAGGGGACTCTTGAATTGTTCAGGTTGTTCGTATCCTCCTAACCATTCCCTGGAAAAGAGCTAATCAATGGCTGAGTTGAGGTGGAGGGGAGCACTAACTTTAATTTGTCCTACAGTATCAAACACATTATTTGCTCATGGTATTGCAAATTATGTGCATTATGCAGGCTCCCGCCGCTGTCTGCCACAAATAGATAACACTTTGTAAGGGCACTCTACAAGAATGTTTGGTAGCATAATGAGGTCATCGCCCTGCACTCTGATGGCACACAGGCTTTACAGTTGCTGCATCATGATTGCAGTTGTAAACAGTAAAAGGCAGCAGAATCCAGAGGGACTACTGAAGAACTAATGCTTAATGCCCTCAGCACCAGCAACGTATTGTGACGGGGAAGGAGGGGAACCAGACACACCTCGCTCCTCAGCAGTCTGTTGTATTTCATACAGCAAGTGGGGTGAAGAAAGAAGGTATAGCGCCATGTCTACATTGAATAGGCAGAACTGGTGCAACACAAGGCGCACTAAAGTATTACTCCCGACTGCTCAATGCAGCAGCCCATAGGGGTCGAAGTAGCCTCCATTACAGTAGGCAGCATACACACAGGTGTAGCGCAGGGCTAGCATTGCTACATTGAATTTGGTAGACATTGCAGCACCCAAATGGTGCACTAGTGCCTATGCCTACAACAGCACAGGCGTACTCTGGCTCAGATGGACTTGCCCCAAGCTTGGGATCAATGATATAGGATCATAGGCAGTATGTGATAATTTCAATGTTATAAACAATGGCCAATGTTAAACAAAAACAGACTGAGTAACTTTGGATAGCTGCAGTTTATTCCTAGCATAAATGTCATTCACCCTATGTATACTAGCAGTACAAGTAACAAGTTTCATTTTAGCATGAACAGGCAAATCAAAGTAAAGTGTAAGTGCAGTTTGTGCTGGTGCATTTGTACCAACTGAACATGGGTTGATAAACAGTTCAGCTATCCATCAATACACAGTGACCAGACAGATCATCCACATTAGGCATATATAAAAGGAGTGTTTTTGAATTATATGTATTAATAACGGTTCATAGAAAAAACAATTTCATGGAATACCTTTAATAAGAAGTCATTTTAAACTGTTAGTGGAAATTTCCAGAATTAATGATATTTGCCATTTCATAGAAACCAATTCATAGAATGTCTTTTTCAAAGTTGGCCTTTGCATTCTTATTTTAAAATGTAAATGCAATGGTTGCATGTCTTACTTTTAGAAACATTTTTGTTGGAGGAATTTACTTCAGTGCTTTACTTCGAGGGGAATAATCTTAGAATTATATATTTAACATCATCATACAATTGCTTCCACTTTCTAAACTCCTTTCCAAACCCATAATCACCATCTATCCCTGGCCACTCAAAACCGCTCACCACACCTAAACTACTCTCACCCCTGAAGCCTAAAAGCCCTCATCACCCTAAATACCCCACTGTTCCATTAACTCTACTCATCACTGAACCTTAAAAACCTACTCCAGACTTAAACTCTGCCAATCCATAAACCCTAAAAAACCCTCAACACCCCTAAATTCCACACTTCCATGAACCCTACATATCCCTCTCCAACCCCTAAACTCCACTCATCTGTGAAATCTAAAATCCCCTCACCACCACTAAACTCCACCTATTCTTGACCCCTAAAAGGAAACCCTCACCACAGCTAAACTCCACTCACTCCTGACCCCTAAAAACTCCTTATCACCCTTAAACATCCACATCCCTGAACCCACAAAGATCTCACTACCACTAAATTCCACCCCGTTTATTGTAATGTTAGTTTTCCTCAAAATTAGTTCCTTTAAAATGTTTCCTTTTATTTCTGATCTATATGTATTGCCTTACAATTGTCTTTCCTTAAAATTAGTTTTCCATGATTTGGTTTCCTACAGTGTAGTTTCTCAATTTTCCAATAATTAATATACATTAAGAGAGCTATCATTTAAAGCATCTTAAACAGAATTGCAATAGAACACAAATGACATAGGATAATTGTCAAAATCGATTAGTTTCAATGTTGTTCTTAGTAGAAGTATGAGACTGAATCTTGCACAGAGTTGGAGGTTTTTGGCTAATGGTCTGTGTCCCCAGCACCAAGGAGTAAACATGTTCCCACAAAGAACTGCAATATGTGGTGAAAGATCAGAACCACTTGGTAGTCATATTCTGGGCTGCTTTCGCAGAATGGGTAATGCGGTTTCCCAGTTTGCGTCTGTCAGACCAAGTGCAACTTTATTTTGACACTTAAATAACTGATTGTTTGAATAACTTATATACACTGCGATATATATGCTTTAAACGATCTGCACATCAAAGTGTCACCTTTATGTGACAATCAAACAACAAAACATTATGTCAAATCTCAGGTGCATAACTGATTGTTTGAACTCTAATCCACAACTAGCAGAACTTATCTTGCGTCTTCTGCACAGAGGCTTAAAAGGTGGCTCATCTGGAATCAGGTACCTGCAAGGCAGACAAACCGTGAGCATTTGTAAAATATACTGGGTAATCACCCAGAAAAAAACTCAAAGTCCTGTTATTTTAAGCGAGAATGTTAAGGTAAAGAACAATTGAGTAAATTATGGTTTGATTAAATTATCTGTATTGAGTATTAGTTAAGCTTTTTTACCCAATCAGAGTATGTTCTTCTGGTACCAGGGTCTTCTTTGTAACTTTGTTAAAATAAAATAAAAGAATTAAAAAGAAATAAAGCCAAGTTGCAAGTGAACTGGTTATGCCAGTCTGGCTTGAGGAGTCCCCAGAGTCCAAGCCTCCTCTTGCTCAACAACAAAAAAAGCAGTTATTGTTCTTTGTCGTGGTAGTCTTTGTAAATGTATCAATCATAATACCAGCATCTTCCTCATAGGAATACAAGTCTTGTAAGTTGATAAAGGAATCTTCTTATGGGCAGGAGGCAGTTTCTTGGGTAAGGGCATGTTGTGTTCACATTTTGCACTACTAATCTCTTAGGCTAATTGCAAGTTGAAGCTGGTCTTTATAAAAACTGTTAATCATGCCCCAATTAGGTTCTCCTATCTTATCTCAACACTGACTACTGCGTAAGCCCTTCTCAATTTTTGAACAGGGTGATTCCCAGAAGTATGAATGCATTTATGTTTTAATAAAACTGTCCTCTTAGTGAAGCTGATCTTGCTATCTGTACTGTTGCATTTTTTCCAGTATGGATCATTTGATGCCTGTAAAGATCTGTAAGGAATTACTTCAAGTTTTTTTGCATTCAGTACACAAGTACGGCTTCTCCCCAGAATGGATTGTCTGATAACTAACCAGAGCTGATGTGGGAGAGAAGCTTTTATCGCACCCACTACACTGGGGTGGTTTCTCCCGAGTATGGATTCTCTGATGCCTATAAAGACTTGAGCATCGACTGAAACTTTTCTTGCACTCAGTACACTTGTATGGTTTCTCCCCCGTATGGATTCTCTGATGACAAACCAGATGTGAACTTTGAACAAAAGTTCTTTCACACTCTGAACACTGATAAGGCTTCTCCCTAATATGGATCATCTGATGCGTGTAGAGTTCAGAGTTTAGACTGAAGCTTTTTTGGCACACTGCACATTGGAATGGGTGTTCCCCAGTATGAATCTTCTGATGTGACTGTAGTTGAGAGAGTAGATTGAAGCTTTTGTCACACTCACCACACTTGTGTGATTTCACTCCAGTATGAATTTTCCAATGATTTAATAAGCCTGAGTTATCAGTGAAGCATTTGTCACACTCAGTGCATTGGTACGGTTTCTCCCCGGTATGAATTCTATGATGCAGTACCAGAGATGATAGAAAAGAGAAGCTTTTCTGGCACTCTGGGCACTGATATGGTTTTTCCCCTGTATGAATCCTCTGATGAGAGTATAGATTACCCCTTTGACTGAAGTTTCTTTCACACACTGTACACTTGAATGGTTTTTCTCCAGTATGGATTTTACGATGCCGGGAAAGAAGTGCGCTATCACTGAAGCTCTTCTCACACATTTTACATTGGTATGGTTTCTCCCCAGAATGGATTCTTTGATGATATAACAAAGCTTTTCGGTAAGTGAATCTTTTCTGGCAATCTGTGCACTGGTATGGTTTCTCCCCAGTATGGATTCTTTGATGCTTCTTCAGGTATGATTTTTCGGTGTAGCTTTTCCCACAGTCTGTACACTGGTAAGGTTTCTCACCAGAGTGGATTCTTTGATGATTTAACAAAGATGACTTGTGGGTGAAGTTTTTCTCACACACTGTACACAGGTACAGTCTCTTTGGGGCCTGAATGTTCTGGTGCTTGAATATATTTGAACTTTGAGTGAAACTCTCCATGCAATCCATATGCGTTTTCTCACCAGTATAAATGTTTTGATATAACAAAGCCATCATCAGTGATGTTTAAAGATAATTCTCCAATATGTGAACTTATTCAACCTGGTGGCACTCTGTACACTTGCATGGAATTCCACCAAAACAGACCAGATGTGTTGAAAGTTCCAATCTTCTAGTGCTTCCTCTCACTCCTTGCTGTGGTATTATTCTTTTTTTTACTACTATTGCTGCGGAAAGATATGCTGCTGTATTCACATATCATACTGTACAGCAGGTCCGTACATCAGCAAACTTTCAGGCTGTGAAAGAGAAGGAAAGCAATTGTAAAGGAGTGGTTAAAAGATATCTAGTGTTCACCTACTATACCAAAAACATGAATATCTGCAATTTCTTTAAAAGAGTGTACGAGTATACATATCAGCATTGGTTGGGAGTGTTTAGACTTGCGTTTGTTTTCACCTCCTGGTATGGAAGGAGATGTAAGCAACATGTATAAAGAGTGTTGATGTACTGTGTCATATATGAATGCAGATGGAGGCACTTTTAGAGAATTCAAGGTCATTGTTGCAGCTTAGTTTGTACAAGTTGTTAGCCAACATTTTCATGTAACTGAACGGGAGACGATGGATAGCTAGAGCCAAGAAGAAGAGTAGACTACGGGCCACATGTATGAACCTATTTTGCATTCACAAACAGGCCAATTCCCAAATGCAAAAAACGCTTTTCCTATGTGTCAAACCCTATTTTGCAATTTGGTAACCTGTTGCCCAATTTCAAAATAGGTTTACGATTCGGTATTTGGAAGGGGGGTGTTTACAAATACCGAATCGCAGCAGTATGTATGAATGTTTTGTGACCATGAATGCGGTTGCAAAACACTCACATTTTACCACCAACTTCAAGTTGGTGGTAACCTATTTGCAAATAGAAATGGGTCCAAAAGAGACCCCATCCCCTTTGGGAATGGGGGGGAAAGTGGTCCCATGGACCATGGTCTGTTCTTAAAAAATGAAGAAAAAAAACTTTTCTTTGAAACACAACCCGTTTTCCTATAAGGAAAACGGGATGCATTTCAAAAACAAGCTTTATAAATACAATAGGTCTCGCATTTATTGGAGCTGGATCTATTGGCATTGTAAATGGCATCGTTTTTTACTTATGCAATAGGCCTTGTATTTGTTGGAGCTATTGGTATTGTAAATGGCAATACTTTTTATTTGTGTGTTATGGAGTGTATGTATGTGGTGTGTTGTGGAATTATGTGGGTTGGATTGGATTAGTTAGTTGTGTAGTTGTGTGGCGTGGAATAGTGTGAAGTGGATTTTGTATTGGAATTATGCGTCATGTGCTGTGGAATGGGTATAGTAATTATGTGGTATTGGGAGTATTGGAATTATGTGGAGTGGGATTGTGTGTTTTGGAGTGTAATTATGTGAAGGGGTATTTTGTGTTGTGGAGTGGTATGTAGTGGAGTTTAATCTTGCGGGCTGCTGTTGAGGGTTGCCTTCCATGTCATACAACCTCCTACAGATAATGTATTATGTAATTTTAAAAGTATTATGTAAACGGCCAAACATTTATGCACTTGGTAACGTTTGGTGAAGAGCGCTTGTGTAGTGCAGAGTTCTTCACAGGTTTACGTGTCACTGTGCGGGGGAGCACACCCGCCTAGCAACATCTCCCATGCAAATATGATTCGATCTGTAAGGGGCTCTTTTACAGCTCCAAGCAGTGCTTGGAAGGCCTGCCAGGTTCCAGGTGATTATGAGGTAGGTTAAAAGCGGGTGTTGATAAACATGTGAAAGAATCGGATATCTTTTCAGGTGTGTATTATACTCTATGGAAAGGCGCCCTCTTAAATTTATTTATTCACCTATAAAGTAAAATACAGCAACAGATGTTCATACAGCCGCAAACATAAAATAGGTACGTTTGTTGTATTTCCTCAGGTATTCCAATGTTCAAAACATAAATGCCAAAGTACTTAGCAGTATTTGAACCGTGTCATCACTAATAACCCGTTGGTTGAGTTATGATAAGACAATTTGTATTTTTTAAATATTGAATACGCAAATATTTTTGGTTAAGATGAGCGTGAGTTACTTTCTGAATTGTCTACACCTTGGCAGTAGCATCTTAAATATTTTGCAACACGCGGGGGTCAGGTGCCGCACTCCTGCTCTCCTCGTCACATCGGCCCTGCTAGGGCGCTGCGCGGAGGGGAGACAGGTCTTCCTGGCGTCTGGCAGCAGTGACTGCTATCAGCGCAGCAGATCTTGTCTTTAAGGGCCCAAGTGACAACGTTCACATCTTCTCTTCAAGTATTTTCATCCCTAAAGTGTCACTCAAGCCCTCCTCAGGAGACCCTCACACCACACACACACACTTCAACCAGGTCTTCTGTTGTTGTGCAGATTTCCCTTCTCCAGGCAAGATGTCCGTCAGTCTGCGTGGTACTGCAGCCCCCTCCCCTCCTTGGCCTCACTGGCAGGAGGTGCGAAAGGGCAGTCAGAGGGCGAGAAACCCAAAGGAACAGAACCAAAAAAAAAAAACAAGCATTGGCATAGCCAATAGGTCTCGCTTTTGGAACCTTATAAGTATTTAGTTATGCAGCACAATATCCTTGGTGCAATAACATCAACTGTGGCATGGCTAAAAACTTATAAGGTCCCAAAAGCGACACCGATTGGCTATGCCAATGCTTGTTAATGTTATTGCTGAATCAAGTAAATAGCAGCCCTGTGGTGTTGTTGACCAGCGGGGCACATGTAAAAGTCAGGAGGGCCGGACTTTGAGCATCACTGTTTTAAGTACATTTGACATAACTGCTGGGTCACCGCTTAAGATTTGCGACGTCTTCATGTGTGTAATAATAGAAGCCACACCCATTTAAACATATACACCCTGTGCGGGACCACAGATTATATTTTCTCCATTGCATAAAATTGCCCCAATCTAACTCCACTACATGTAAGTGGCGAAGTCATTGGTTGTTTTTTCACAACTGGGCCACTGACAATCATGCCACAAGCAACATGTGCAATTATTTTTGCAAGGGGTTTGCTGAGAGGAGGGGGAAGCTATCCTCACCCAGGTCTCCTGCTAATAAGACATGTGGCTGGAGGAGTAAGACCATTCCTGTTATGGATATAAAATGGGATAGGACCTCGCTCCAAAATGCCTATGTATGCATGACCACCATACATGAATTAGTGTGCCTTTTCTCAATAGCCCATTCAGCAGACATCACGGCCCTCAAACATTGCTTTTTGTATAATATGTGGGAGATACCATAGAGTCATGATTTTATAGGTGTTTTATTATGCTGAACACAGCTAGGAGACTTGGTTGCCCTTCAACATATTGCCGACCACGTGCCCGCTTGGATTTTAATCCAAGTCTCTCCCATTACAGAATGTACTTGTGTTCGGAATGAATAGTAAGATTTTGGAAGGTTTTATAACGCCAACTAATGCCCTTTGTCCTGATCCTGTTGAAGAACAGTTCATAAAGGGGAGTATTCCCTACAGATGTATCCCTTCCGAGCTCTGGTTGAAATCCCATGCCATAGTAGATTTGAATTCCCCGAACAACACAGTCATTGATAACCCCCAAGTAGGCCATCAGCAGCCTAGTACCACTTTACCCCACCAACACCTGCTCGACCAGAATGGAGGCACCTGCTACTTCCATGTTAGAAACCCTGCTCTGTGCTGAATAAACTGATGTACAGAAACACTGAACTAACAACGGCAACCCAAGTGGGTCCCCCAAAATGAAGGGCCTTCAACAATGTGTTAAGTTTCATAACTGGTTGAATCTACAAGTTGATGGTGGGACTAGCTCAACGGATTGGGGTAATTTGCCAACACCCCAAAAAGCCTCTTCTTTCAATTGACCCATAGTTTTGGTTGTCTAAACATATCCCCCAATGTTGTTGAATTGGAGAAGTAGTGATTTCGGGGGTCGTGTTCAGTGATTAACTGAGGATGGTAAGCGGGTCTCTATCTCGCTGGTGGCAGAGTTCTTTCTTCCACAGCACTGCGGTCCTTGGTTGATGCCACTGATCATCTTCTCCTCTTTTTCAGGTAGACTGGCTGCTGTATCTAGTGGTTGTGGTCCAGGTAACCCAGTAGCTCTTGAGCTTCATGTAGATCCTGGACGGTAAGGCGCTTGCCTTTCAGCAAGAAGAATAAGCAAAAGGGGTAGCCCGATCTGTAAGCACTTTTTATCCGCTGGAGGTTAATCACAATGTCTTACATTTGTCTTTACTGTGAAGGGGTAGGGACATACAAATATTTTGGTAGACTTGTGGAATCCATTACGGTTCAAGTTCCATTTTTGTGGCACTTAACAGGAAACAGAACAGCATATAAAGGCCTGCTGACATGCAGTTGAACTTGCTATGCTGTTGCTATAACCTCAAGGTTTTTGACATGTACATGACCCCACCTGGCCAACACCGTCAGATCGCACTGACTCAACATCTTCTCCCATACCGATGACACCCAGCTAATCTTCTCGCTGTACCAAGACCCCTCCACCACCAGAACCAACTTCCACAGATGTGTGATGAACATCGCCGACTGGATGAAGGACCACTGTCTCAAGCTTAACTCTGACAAGACGGAAGCCCTCATCTTTGGGAACTACACCTTGCCATAGGACATACCTTGGTGGCCTGCTGAACTCCACCACCCGCCCCCTCATTCCAACCCACACAGACCATGCCCGCAACCTCTGCATCCTCTTGGACAGCAAGTTATCTATGCAGAAACAGGTAAACGCAGTCTCATTTGCCTGCTTCAATACCCTAAGCATGCTTCATAGGTTTTCAGGTGGCTCTCAATAGACACCAGAAGGGCCGTCACTCAAGCCCTCGTCACCAGCAGGCTGGATATTGGTAACACTCTTTACGCAGGAATCACTGCATGCCTCCTGAAGAGACTACAGACAATACAAAACGCAGCAGCAAGACACATCCTTGACCCCCCCTATCCCCCCCCCCGACAGACTCACATCAGCCCCCACCTCAAGCAGCTACACTGGCTCCAAAACCAGAAGAGATGGCAGTTCAAGATGCTGACCCACGCATACAAAGCCCTGCACGACGTATGACCAGCATACATCAACAAACGAATGTCCTTCCACCAACCAACCAAACACCTGCAATCTGCCTCTGTTTTACTCACAGACACCTCCTGGATCTGCCAATAGCAGAGGACACTCCTTCTCTAACCTGGCAGCCAATGCCTGGAACGACCTTCTCCTCTACTCAGGAACGCTGCATTGCTCCGGGAATTCAGAAAAGGACTCAAGAAATTATTGTTTGAAAGAACAGAGCTCAACGAAGCAGCAACAAGCTCTAGCGCCTTCAGACCCTCATGTTTGATTTGCGATGCATTATAAATAGTCATTGATTGAAGGTCTTAAGAAATGGTAAAGTCACAAGTGTATATGACAAATTGTGCCTATGCTTCATTTGCTAATTTCATAAATCAATGCCCATATATGGCCAAATATATGATTCTGATTAATGAATATAGAAATGATTGGAAACCCCCAATTGTTTCGCTGAGCAATTGGCTGTACAGCATTTCGGAGAGATAAGAGAGGGAACGTGTGACTTGCACCTCAGCGAGAGAGAGCATGCTCTCTGCTCCCAAGAGATGACCAGTAGCTCAAAGAGGGATCCTAGGCCATGCACCTCTGAGAGAAAGAGCCAGGCTTTTGATGCGGAGAGACAATTTGCACATCAGAGCGAGAAAGAGGAAGTAACTGGCAGTGGACTGTGTCCTGCTAGGAGACAGAGTGTGTGAGTGAGAGAGAGGAAAATGGAATGTGCTTGGCATATAAAGGTAGGTGTGTGTGTACGCAAGAGAAAGAGACTTTCTTCTACATTTCCTGGAATCAGACTGCACCTTAGGGAAGGTGGCCAGCAAACAAGAGTCTGTTTTTCAACAGTTCTTAAAAAGCACTGCGCAGGCCTGTCACACAGCAAATGATAGTGCCACTTTTTTCCTCACTGTCTTTTTTCTTTCCCATTTTATTAAGATCCCAAATAGTGCAGCAGGGACGTGACTACTGTCTTCGTTCGACCCAATACGTTACAACTTTCTAAATATGTTGTCAATTTGAGGAAATATTGTGCATTTGTATTTATCCTGAAGAAATCCGCTAGGTCCAGACTACAGCCAAAGTTTTTTTTTCTCACACGTTTAGACCTTTAGCAATAGTGAAAAGAAAGCAAAGAAAGCATGCTTAACTCCCTCGCTCTCTGTACCCACTTTCAACCAGATTTGAAGTCTGGTAACCATAGCCCCTGAGGATCAAAACATCAACGTGGCACAGGCTGGTTTGGGGTGCACAAAATTACCAACAGCTGGAGAACAGGTCGAGCAAACAACAAGGGGGTGGGGGTGGGGTTGGGTAGCAAGCCACAGTATGGACGGTTGGAGAGCAGCAAAAGGAGCAAGCAACACCAGGTAGAGTGGGAGGATGGTGGATGGGTAAGGGACAAGGAAGGACCTGGAGCAAGGGAGAAGGACTGAAAAAACACATTCATTCTTAGTGGGTGCGACTTTTTTTCCTTTTTTAAAGTAGCTCCAGAAACGCTCGGCCAGTAGATAGGGCACTGGTTACTGATAGGAAGCTGTACCTGGTCCATGCTCCATGAGCAGGCAAACACAGGAACAGAAAGTGAAAGCAGGGGGTGCAGAACAATGAGAAGCAAGGAAATCAGTGTGACGTCAAAGCCAACCAAAGGCCCTAAGCCCCTTATACAGTGTATTTTTATTCACATGAGATCTCGCAAGCGACATAGCATGAACTTTCCTAGGCGAGACTTAAAAAGGTACTACCGTCAGGATTTGACACAGCGTAACATGTAGAATAGTTGGACACCAGTGTTGAATAAAGGACTTAAGATCCAGACACAAGCCAGCAGCAAGCAAGTAGAGCAAGGATATCTATGAGGGAGCGGGCAACTGAGGAGTGGCAAAAGTAGTGATGGGAGCTGGATGAATGTGTAAGGGCCATTACTGAGGGACAAAGATGTACTGCACCTGAGAGGACTTTAAGGGGGAGGAGTAATGTTATTATGGTACATAGACTGAGTGGGCAAAGTTAGCACTGTTCTCGAGAATGAATAGCACACGGAGGAAGAAAAGTGCACCATTAGTTGAAATAATCCTTAAAAGTTGGAAGAAGCAAAAACCAAGTCGGTAGATGCAAACTAAAGACATTATATAGGTGGCAGGAAGATGAAGAGTAACCAGAACCCATGTTAACCAATCTCTCGCTGCAGCATTAAGTAAGAACAATTTGTGGGTAGCAAGTAGGGTTTAAGATAAATCGATTCAGAGATATCGCCCACCTGGATAATTAGTACAAGTAATAGAGAGCAAAGTGTGCAGAGTATGACAATCAAGGGCAGCACCACAATGAACTCTAAAAGCAATTAAGAAGTATCTGTCAAACAAGAAATATAACTGCATGGAACAGCAGGGAGCAATGTGAAGGGATACCAAGTTCACAGGAAGAACGTGATGTAAAATGAAGCATTTCCCAAATGGCAACAAAAGGTCGCATAGCGCAATTGATGCCTCTTATCCGCCAGGGGTCTCAGAGCAGCTCTGGGGCTACGGGGGTGGCCTCATGGGAACCCTGAGACTACATAAGGATGAAAGGTGTACCGAGGCTGCAGGGGGAGGCCAGCAGAGGGGCTCGGGGGATAGCAGAGGCTTGAAGGAGTCAATGATGAGATGAGGGGAGGCTGAAAAAGCGGTTCCAAAACAACACTGATTCTGGGTGGGTCCGTGGAGCGGGGGTGCGTTGGAGGAGCCTTGAAGCTGTATGGGGGTGGGGGGCTGCAGGGAGGTCGGACCCTGATGCTGCTGGTTCATAGCGGGGTGAGAGGCATACCAAGGATGCTGCCGAGTCGGAGCGCCAATGTAGCTATTGCAGATAAAGTACAGACCGACACACCGGGGTGGAAGGGATCCATACAGGCTGACAGACAGACAGATACTGACCAGAACCGGCGGCCACAAAGTTCATCCTCAACTCTCTCCTGTGTGTCTGAAGCAACTGATGGGAAACAGATACTCATGGACAGAGAGGGAGGACTCTTCGTTACCCAATGAAAGTGAGTATCCCATTCCAAAATGGCGGGTGGATCGGCTGAAACCAATTTCTCTTATGCGGCGTCCATCTTAGAAAGGTGCAGGTCACACGGAGAGGTGAGGCTGACGTACCAAGCCGAGACACAAAATACTCTCGTTTTCCGCGACCGTTAGAGCCGTTGCTTTGGGGTCTTTTAGTTTTATTTATTTATTTATGCACTTTTATATAGCGCGGACTTTACCCGAAGGTGTCAGAGCGCTTCACAATAGGAACAGAAAAGATACAAACTGAGAACATTACACGAGCAACAGATTGCAGAGGCATACGTTACGTTACATACGGTAAAGTGATAATCGTGAGCAAACAAGAATACATGAGGTAGTAAAAACTGTGAGAAACCAAAAATACATGAGGTAGACAAGGTAATTGTGACACTTGTGAGCAAACAAAATGCATGAGGTAGTAAAAATGTGGGCTACCAAAAATACATGAGGTAGTAAAAAGTGCACAGGAGGAAAAAGTGACAAGTGTGCAGGCTACAAGAGAAAATAGAGTATAATACTGCAATATATGTTAGACACTCAAGCACAAGAACAAACGATTACGTAGGCAAAAGTGGCACTTGTGCAAGTATCAAAGGTAAAAAACATGTGAGAGGAAGCAAACCGTGTGTTACAGGGGCAAAGTGGTGAGTGCAAGTTGCAAGAGGGTACCAAACACAAGTACATGGATAATACTGCAATAAAAGGCAAACACTGTAACCGCAAGAACACACTGGGAGGGCACTTCCATGGACATGAGAAGTAGAAATTATCAGTAGTGGGAGATCTTCCTTCAGATAAAAGAGAGTTACTTTTGGAGGTGTCTCTGGAGGAGGAGAGCTTTGAGGTCCCTTTTAAAGGCCTGGGAGGAGGCGGTGGTCCGGAGCTGAGGCGGGAATGAGTTCCAGATTCTCACTGCGTTGCCTGAAAAGGATTGGGCCATCGTTCTTTCCTTCTTGAAAGTGGGAGGTTCAAGCAGTAGATTCTCCGCATTGCGTGAAGGTCTAGAACCTCCAGAGAGTTTCAGTTTATTCGCCAGGTAGAGAGGAGAAGAGGAGCGTAGGGCTTTGTGGGTGATACAAGCGGTCTTGTAGATAGCTCTAGCCTCAAAGGGAAGCCAGCGGAGGGAAGATAACATCGGTGTCATGTGATCGCTTCTTTTGGCCCCATAAATGAAACGAGTTGCTGAGTGGAAAACAGACTTAAGTGGGGACAAGTGGGATTTGGGGAGGCCAGTAAGAAGAGAATTGCAGTAGTCGAGTCTGGAGAGGACCAGTGCTTGCACCAGGGTTATAAGGTCCCGCTCCGCGAAGAAGCGACGGATTCCCCAAAGAAGGCGCAGTTGGTATCGAGCTGATTTCGCAATGGAATTGATGTGGGGAATTAGATTAAGTTTTTTGTCTAGTATGACACCAAGGGATTTGGCGCTGTCGACAATGATGGGTTTATTGTTTAGTAGATTCATCTGATCCATCCATGATTGAACCGGGGGAGGAGAGAGTGAGGAGGAGAAGAGGAGGAATTCAGTTTTGGAGGGATTCAGAATCAGTTGATGAGTTGACATCCAGTTTTGAATGGAGTCGAGAGTGGAGCTTAGGATGGAGAGATCGTGAGTAGAGGCAATCTTGAGGTAGAGTTGAGTGTCGTCAGCATAAAGATGATAGTGAATCCCGGATTTACTTAGGAGATTTTCACGCCAAACTGTTTTGCAGACCTTAATACAGGCTTCGTGCATTACTGTCGCTTCTTGTTGACTGTTGATTGCACTGATGTGTCTCCTTGAGATTTCTAATAATATATTTACTATTAGCTGATTGGTTATGAGTGGATTTAATAGACAATTCTAGAAAGGTATTTGTGAGCATCTCATAATCTAGACAATGCACCTCTAAATTACCACTTATTGGGTTGATTGCTTTTGCATTCTTATTACTAGTCCAGAAGCACACTGACTTGAGTGTTGTGTTTGTGGGGCTCTTTTGATTAGACAGTAAGACCCTACTTGGGGCTGATTGGAGAGCCTGCAGACTTGGTTGTTGACACCACTGTTTTGGGCTGTCAGAGATTCCAAATTAGGCCACACCTGATCAGTGTTCCATCCAATTTCCTAGCTGGGGGGAGAACTTTTTCCTTTCTTGAGTTGTGATACTTTTTTCACGTCTGCAGGTCATTTTTCTGAGATTTTAATCTCTTTTGAGCCTTGGTCGACCATTAATGCATTCATTCTTTTCTCAGCAATGATTTTTCAGAAGGCAAAGGAGTTTTTGAAGGTAGTCTCACTTGGGCTTCTTTCCTTGTTAGGTCGAGCATTCGAGACTGTTGTAAATAAGATGGTAAGAGATGACAGCAGTCCTGTCAAGCGTCACGCAACAGGTGTGACGCTCACGCATTTCAGTGTGGTGATCCGCATCACCGCACTGAAATGCAATGTCACGCATACCAGCGGTGCCTGTCACTGTGCCCGGCCGGGCTCTCTCTGCTGTTCCCTCCGAGAGAGGTGCGCCGCTGCCGCTGGCCTGCCCGTCATGTTCCTAAACACTCACACACTGTCCTGCAGCTCTCAGCTCTGAGATCGCTGCAATGTATAGACTCTGCACTCTGCCAGCAGGATCTGCCTGACACATGAATTTTTAATGGTGCGGCTGCCTGCGCCGCCAGCGTGGCTCATGACACAGGACCGGACCGGTGATACTCTCGGCCGGACCGGTGATACTGCAGCCAATCACCGACGACGGTGTCACCAGGGGGGCCGGGAATAATGAATCCGGATGTGCGGCGGTACAGTCTGCCGCCACGTCCAGCGGCCCGGAAGTAAAGCCGCCGGCGGGGGATTTAAATCTGAGAGTGCAGCCTGCCACAGCCTCTCTCATGCCATGATGGCAGGCCGCGCGCCGCGGCCGCAGGGGGCCGCAAACCGAGCGGCAGAGGCGAGGAGTGCAGTGACCGGCGATGAGTGGAGGCAGCAGCAAGTAGCTCTGCCTGGAGATGGAGGCAGGCAGTGCCCTGGCAGTAGTGGCAGTCACTGCTGCACATCGTGGCTGGACAGCAGCAGCACGCGACGCCGGTGATGAGATGCCAGTCACAGTTTATTTTTATTAATGTTCAGCAGTGCGCACATCGTGCTCTGGTGCATCAATGCATTTAAGCCAGCTTGCAATATTGTACAACAGCCAGTTAAGTCAGCCCCCACGCAGCGCTGCGCACGTGACGCGGCCGGTGCCACAGTTTATAATGTTCAGCAGTGCACGTCGTGTTCTGGTGCACTGCATCAATGCCATTATTCTTGCAATATTGTACAACAGGTTAGGTAGAGTAACTAATTGCATGAATTTTGCTAGTTAGAAAGTGTCACTCATAGTCGTTTAAATGTCACTCATAATTTCACTCAAATTTTTAAAATGTCACACATGGCAATCTGAAACCTTGCCAGCTATGATGACAGGATACTTCTAGTTGATTACATGTAGATTTATTGTAGGACACAGGTGAGCACACAACCTCGCCAGCTGACCAGACCATCAACTGACACAGGTAGAACACTCTGGTACAGGTTAGAACACTAACAGGTATTCAGGAAGGCTGAGAAGGTGAAAACACTAAGGAAGGGCTAAAGACTACTGTCAGCCATATTACAAGAAGAATCAATGTACAACACATCTCCCTCCTTACAGAAAAGAAATGAAACAAACATAAAAATAATGCTTGATGCATGGACGCAACAACAATAGTAATAACAACAGAAAGGAGGCCCAAGACGACTTGAACTAATTTTAGTTCATGAAGGCAAAAGAGCATATTGGGGCAAAGAGTGTAAAAGTGAAGTGTGAGGTGAGACACAACACTTAAAACAACTAATAGGCATCACCACTACCTACTCCCCTTAGACAGACAAAACAGGAAAAAGATAGTGCACTCCCTCCAAACTGTCTTTGACCAGCAAAACAGGAAGAGACAGTCCACTCTCTCAAAATCTGTTTCCGTCCAGCAACACTTTACGCTCTGAGTTGAAGATAGAGAGTTCAACATACGCCTTCATGCTTTATAGATACCACATTCTTACATAAACTTAGAAGATTCCAAACGTAGGTACGCCTGAAGATTACTAAGAGCAGTATCACAAGCAATGTAAAGAAATTCATTTTTCCTTCTTGAAGCTTTCACTTCAAAAGATGGATTCGTCCATCCTAGCTGTAAATCTTGGAACCTTTGTCCCAAATACGGGCTTACCGACTTTGCCTCCGTTGTGGACTTCATGTCCAAACTCTGACAGTTCCCGTTGTGGACTTTCTGTCCAGACACTCACTTGGGACCTTTGTCCCTGTTGTGGACTTACCGTCCAGAGTCTCACCTGGAACCTCTGTCCCCGTTGTGAACTCACCGTCCCGAGTCTCACCTGGAACCTCTGTCCCCGTTGTGGACTTACCGTCCAGAGTCTCACGTGGGATCGCTGTCCCCGTAATAAACTTATCGCCGAGACTCTCACCTGGGACCACTGTCCCCATTATGGACTTACAGTCCAGAGACTCACATGGGACCAGGACCTTTGGCCCCGTTGCGAACTTACTATCCAGAGTCTCACTTGGGACCTCTGACCCCGATGTGGACCTTCCGTCGAGACTCTCACCTGGGACCTTTGTCCCGGTTGTGAACATTCTGTTCATCTTGCAAACTTGACTCTTCTTGCAAGACCATTGTCCATGCTCTTTTATACAAAGAAAATGGCGGTAGTGTTTCTCCTCAGAGAAAACGTCCGCACCTACTGTTATAGTTATTCTCCCCGGGTACGTAATACGTGAGGTATCAAAAAGAGGTGCACTGAGAACTTGATAAGACACCCACCACCAGGGGTGTTTGAGCAATGCAACTGAATGCAAATACCAAGATTCAAGAGAAAAAAAAAACCAAATTACACAAGCACCCTCTTAAAAGTCCATTAATCTATGAACATAACTGTAGGATAGTGGTGTTATCTCCAAGGTTATTACACCAACATCAATCAATGGTTCAATGGCAATTCAAAGTATGGATCCAAAACCAAATCTTGTGCTTCAAGTTCTTTATTAATCAAATATGTTAAAAGTTTCCCAGCTTTACACTGCCGACACGTGTTTCGCCCTCTCCAGGGCTTTTTCAAGGCTATCTTAGTTTGGTCTATGCTGGTCTGGCGTCGGAGAGGTCTAGAGTTCGAAAAGATACGGGTATGAAACGTTGTGCGAAACTTGTTGTGGGGGTGCGGCTCGCTGCGTGGAGGTAAATCCTATCTTACTGGGTTAGAGATTCTTGAAGACCTTGATAAGTCTTATGTTCGTAGTTCTCGGCGCCGAGTCTCCACTTTGTTGTCCATGCTCTGCTCCATGCTCATACTTTATTGAGTATGCACTTTATTGTCCATGCTCTGTTTCCATACTTTGCTTTCTTTTACTTCTGTCACCTCGCTTTCTTGGCTCAGATATGGACTTATTTAGCACTGCTTGTAGGCTCTCGGAAGGTTCCGTGCACAGTTAGATATTCTTTAATTATCCTTAAGTTCTCAAATGTCTCTCACGAAACAACAATAAGAATTGCTTATTAAGTTCTTAAGTTCTCTGCACTGATCGTAGTTTTAATAAAACAAGCCAAAGAAAAAAAAACTAAATAAGTCCACAAGATGGCACTGTTGTTAAAGCTCTAACATTGATTGACTGTAAACCCATTTACGGTTATAAACACAAATGCAAAGAGATTATAACCTTGTGTCTCGGTAAACTTTCCACTTTCGGTTCTGAACTTAGATCATAGAGCTTAAGACACGTTTCTGGTTGCGTTACACAGCATTTTGTATATCATGTTGACCTGACTGTTGCTGAATTAGTCCATCTAGTAAGAAAGAGCTCCTCATCTCACAATGAATAAATAGCATGAATGTAATTGACGTGCGAACTGACCTCTTCTTGTGAAGAACGTCCGTGGTCCTTAGCGCTCGCAGTGAAACTACAGCATTGCTTCACTTGTTGTGAGTTGAAGCAGCTCTACACACCGCACTTGGGCAGCATTGCGAAGAGTTCCCGAAAGCTGTTGCCATGAGAACACAGAAAATGGGTGCTTGACACAGGATGACGTTACACGCTGCGCACAATGCGTGATGATGTCCCCAACTTGGAAACGAGAAATGAGATAACGCAGGCACACCACGTCACAATGGAGCATGCAGCTCCTACGCTGAGACTAATGGAAACAGCACCACGTCATCATTTTCAAATGGGCCATGGGGAAGTACAGATCAACACGGAGGCAGAATAACAGTATACAGCAGGACAAAAGACTGATTGATTGATAAAAATTTATAATGCGCAAAACAATGACCCGCAGGTATCAAGGCGCCTAACAATAACATCAAAAGTCTGAATCAATCATCATTACACATAGGCCTGCAAGAAGAGGCGGGTTTTTAAGGCACCGCGAAATGTCTGCAGGGAGGGTAGGGACCTGAGATCCAAAGGAAGATCATTCCACCATTTGGGAGCTAAAGTGGAGAAAGCCCTGCCACCCCATTTAGCTCTTCGCACACGAGGGGCTGACAGAAGCAATTTCCCGGAGGAACGCAGATTCCTTCCAGGGATGTAGTGGGAGATGATAGAACCCACTCCAGAGTCACTGTTCCTTGCAATGGCTCTGTATGTCATGCACAGGACCTTGAACCGTACTCGGTACTCTACAGGAAGCCAGTGCAACGTTTTTCTGGCCAAGGTGGCCGAAGAGCGTCTAGGAACATCCAGGACAAATCTGGCCGCGGCATTCTGGACAACCTGCAAGCGCTGCAGGAGGGTCTTGTTTATCCCCGCATACAGCGCATTGCAGTAGTCCAGGCGTGAGCCAATGAGCGCGACAGCTATTTGCTTTCTGGACTGCACAGAAAGATATTTCCTGATCCTTCGCAGGGTGTGGATAAGGCCCCAACAGGTGGAGATGGTCCTACTCACCTGTCTGCCCATATCCAGGGCAGGATCTATCATCACCCCAAGATTTTTTGCAGATGTAGTGGGGGTGGGACACACTCCTAGCGAGTCAGGCCACCAGCTAGAAGACCAGATGTTTTCGTTCCCACCAAACACCATCACCTCAGTCTTCTCCCCATTCAGTTTGAGAGAGTTCTGAATCATCCAGTGACCAACCGCCTCCATACAAGATCTAAATTTGGAGACGGTCTGCACATCTGAATGGGAGAGAGAGACGAGTATTTGGGTGTCGTCAGCATAGGACACTACCTCCATCCCGAAAGTTCTTATTAGTCTGGCTAGTGGGGTCACATAGATGTTGAATAGGGTCGGGCTAAGAGCCGACCCTTGTGGGACCCCACATAGCACAGGCCGGGATGGAGATAGAAACTCACCCATCTTGACTCTTTGTTCCCTCCCAGTCAGGAAGGAGGTCAGGAGATCTAGAGCTGCGCCCTTCACCCCCACATCCCTCAGGCGAGATGAAAGAAGTGAGGGAGAGAGGGTATCAAAGGCCGCAGTTAGGTCTAACAGGACCAGGAGGGTAGTCTGGCCTCTGTCCACTGTCGTGCGAATGTTATCGAGCACGACAGTGAGGGCCGACTCGGTGCTATGTTCCCTCCTGAATCCATGCTGAGAAGAGTCAAGACAACCCGAGCTTTCCACAAAAGCGGCGAGATGCTTATTCAGGTGTGCCTCAAGCATCTTCGCGGGGGCGGGAAGCAGCGAGATTGGACGGAAGTTTTTCAGGACTTCCGGGTCAAGGGAGGCCTTCTTTAGCAGAGGTTTTACTACTGCTTTCTTCCATTCCAAGGGGAAGACACCATCTCTTATTGCTAGATTCATAATTTCTAGCAGTGGTGGTAGGAAGGACTCCCTGCACTGCTTGATGATTTTCAGAGAGCAAGTATCCAAAGGGGAACCGGATTTGATCTTATTAAGCAGGACTTCAAGATCCTGCGGTTCTAGGGGTGGAAAGGAGTCCAGGGTGCCTAGTGGAGAAGCATCGAAGGTGGACACGTTCGACTGAGCCAGGGCATTAGACACACTGATGCAAGCTCTTTGTTTCTCAAGAGCTAGGTGGATATCCAATATTTTAGTATGAAAGAATGAGGCAATCCTATCACATAAGTCCTCATGGTAGATGACCTTGAGGATTGCTTCTTGTTTTCCTTTCTCCGTTTATATCTGTAATTCACTCGTTTTTTGGCAGAATGTAACTGTTTATTCACTCCGATTCACTTGTTTATATTTAGCAGCTGGTTTGCAAATCTGTCTTCTTCTTTTGCCGTATAGGTCTGTAATTCTCTCGTTTTTGGCAGAAAGTTTGTTATCTATTTGTGATTTCCTTGCTTTTGGCAGAATGTGTATTCACCTTAATTATCTGTGTCTTCCTCGTTAATGACAACAGCTGTGGCTTGAACATTTAAAGTACTTCGCTCCAATCTGTACAGATTCTCATGTCTAACACTTCATTAGTAACAATATAGGAAACAGAGGAGAGATTTTCTTGAGTTATATTTAAAAGATACTGGTTTCTTTTCAAACTTGTGATGAGTTTCACATTATAGGCAGTTCCTTTTTCCTTGCTTTAAGCTGCAGATGGTTGCAAAGTAGTTTATTTTGACTTTTGCTGCCAGTTTAAACATGTTCCTTAAAATCTCGAGGCGCTACAAATACTTGAGGATAGTTTCTTCCGTTTTTAGGTTCCCTACACCTTACTTATTGCCACAGAGTCTTGAGTTCTTGTTGCGCAGCGCTGCCAGGGTTCAGTACTAAACTCACGCTTGCAAAAGATAAGCTTTTCTTAGATGCGCAAAATTCATTTGACTTATTTCTCATTCATGCGGTTTCTTCTTTCTTGTTTCCTCTGATCACAAGACTGGCAGCACATAGATGTAGAGCAGTGGGTTATTTTCGCGAGGTGTAACTCAGGCTGTGTTAGATGGTTTCTTCTCTGGTCTGGTCAGCAGAAAAACGTCACCAAAATGTTGTAAATAGGATGGTGATAGATGACAGGATACTTCTAGTTGATTACATGTAGATTTATTGTAGGACACAGGTGAGCACACAACCTCGCCAGCTGACCAGACCATCAACTGACACAGATAGAACACTCTGGTACAGGTTAGAACACTAACAGGTATTCAGGAAGGCTGAGAAGGTGAAAACACTAAGGAAGGGCTAAAGACTACTGTCATCCATATTACAAGAAGAATCAATGTACAACAGAGACATCTTGTATATACTTTAGTGTATATACTTACTTGAATGTGGACACGAGTCGGACGCGCGCTTTTTCAGTGTCAGATTTGTCCTTGTGAGCGCGCTTTTGCTGCTGGCTGTTTGCTGTGAATGTGTGCGAGCGCTTTCGCTTTCGGTTATGTCCTTACCCTCACCCGTAACTGTTAGAACACTCTGCCCCTGGCCCACATCAACCACATCGTTTTAGTAATTGCTGATGTTGCTCCAGACGTACTTCAAAGACCCTCTTCTGTATTTGGACATTCTTCCCCGTGGTTACCGACTCTTGTCCCCCCAACCCGTTATTACTCCCTCACCCATTATTATTAACGCCTCCCAGCCTACTGCTACCTACTTCGCCTCACTGTGCGCCCCCAGTCCTTATGTCCTCGGACCCCCCCTCATACTGTTGCCACCTGACAATCAGGCAGTAGGATAAGTCCCGCCGGCTCTGCCCCTTCGCTTTCAGACCATGGTCGCTTACCTCCCCCGCAGGCTGAGCACCGGCTTTCTGGTTCCGAGAGCTGCTCCTCAGCCCCAAGTCCCGGTGAGTCGCGGCCCCTTTAGGGCTGGGCCACCGCGGCCTGGAACAATATTGCTTTCCTTTCCAAATATTTTGTGATACAAAGGTAAAGTGCCAGGCAGTATATTTTTTAACTCATTTTTCTCGCTGTACGTTCGTTTCCTTTTGTGTCTATCCTGCTTTCATGATGCAGCACTCGAATGTCCCTTAGGGTATATTCACGCTACACAAAATGAATAAGCTAATAAAATAGAATCATGTTCTATTATTGTGACCAGAAAAACATGACTCTTCAGTATATTCGTAAATCATGTAAGGAAGAAGTTGTCTGCACGCCACTGCAGACTTCCTACTTAGCAAAATTCTTAGCTATGTATGAAGTTTGAATTAGCAACTACAACACATCAGATACAAATAGGAATAAACCGATCACGAGGGGTAGCAACTTTCTTTCACGCCTTTAATATCTTGCATTTACAACGTGGAAGTAACGCCACCTTGTGGAAAGTACTAAAATGTGTAGAAAAGAGACAACAGAAGAATGGATGTGTAGGAAGGAGACAACAGAAGAATGGACTTCTTGGGGGTGTTTGTCCGACAAAATGTTGACCTCTGGTCAGTGAGAAACCGTTGACAAGTTCCCCACTGCATGTGCCTTTCCCTGAAACACGGAAACTGGTTTTTGCTGAAGGCTTGGTATATTTGACATCTCTATAAGTCCGCTTGAATGTGCTTATAAATAGTGCAGGCTGTTTAAATGGTGACTATTGTCCGTGTATTTATTTGGGAAGTCTGTCCCTCACATTTGGAGGTAACCCAGCAACATGACGTTAAGGACTGTCATGCAGTTGGAGTTGATTTAATTTTCATTATGCATGTTTCAAATGTGACTTTTATGACTTGCCATGTATTCTTTCTTTTTCGTAATTGGTCTGTGCTGGTGGCCTTCGCTGTTCCTTGTTTTTTATAGTCATTAATTCGCGGTAGCAGGACAAAGACACCCCCTGCCATGGCTTACATCCACAAATAGATGTATTTCGCCCCCATCCTTCCCACACAAACCTTGTCTTGCTTGATTCTCGTGGCTCTTCTTTATAGGACTAGAAGTCTAACAGGAACTATCAGTACTGTATTAAAACGGCCTGCGTGGCATCAAGGTGTCTTCTCACAGTACCAGTACTCAGCGAAACACACTTTGATAATCGAGGAAAGATGTTATTCCTTTATCTCATCAGGCTTGTGAAAGAGCCCTCCTCCCTCCCGGGGTGCTGTTCTGAATTAAGACACGCACTCTGTTGTCAGACATTCCTTTCAGGTTAGAGGCGTTATTCGGGATAAGAATCTCGACCTACCCTTACTCTATCTATCTATCTATCTATCTATCTATCTATCTATCTATCTATCTATCTATCTATCTATCTATCTATCTATCTATCTATCTATCTTCCTCACTCTATCTATCGCCCCTACTCTATCTATCGCCCCCTCACTCTATCTATCTATCACCCTCACTCTATCTATCTATCGCCCTCACTCTATCTATCTATCGCCCTCACTCTATCTATCTATCACCCTCACTCTATCTATCGCCCTCACTCTATCACCCTCACTCTATCTCCCTCACTCTATCTATCGCCCTCACTATATCTATTACATCAACACCGCATCACTCAGCACCACCACAGCATCACTCAGGAGCACATTATGTGCTACCAAAGCATCACTGAACACTACAGCATCACTCGTCACCACCACAACATTACTCAGTGCCACCACAGCATCAACCTGTGCAACCATTCAACAACAACTAGTTCAAATATGTTCTCTCACTGTTTCAATCTTTATTACAAATGTCACAAAAAGATGTTAATATTTCACTTCTGTTCTTGGATTTTTGTCACAATAAAATACACTGAACATAATCTTCACAAAAGTTATTTACAAAAGTTTAAGCTATTGCCATTATAAATTACAATAACTTTTATTTAAGTATTAATTATAAAAAAATTAAAAGCCATTGTTATTTGTAATATCAATACATCTAAGTCCCGTAAATAGAACACATATTGCATTACAAATGCAATAGGTTTCACATTTGCGAAAGTTAAAACTATTGGCATTTTAAATAACAAAGCTATTAATTTAGCTATTTTCAAAACCAACACATAAATAAATAATTTGTCATTTACAATACCAATATACCAATAGCTCAAACTGTCCTAATGCGAGACCTATTGCATTGCAAATGCTTGTTTTTTTTTTAGATTGGTGTCAGCACTGTCCACTCTGTCACCACAGGATTCAATTGCCTTTTGTTGTCCATTCCGGGCTGTTAGACATAGGTAGGTACTTATGTCTCAGCTACAGTTGGTAACTCTCTTGATTTCATTATTAATTTTGTTATTTGTACCAAAATTGCTAATTGCTGTGGGCGACGTGATCGCTACTGGCAGTGCTTCCTGTTGTTGACCCTCCATATGGGCCAATCTCTGCAAGTGGATGTCTGTCTCATTTTGAGGGTCTGTGAGTGGGTATGTGGATGGCTGTGTGAGTCTGATTAGGTGTGTAAGAGATTTAGTGGGTATATGAGTGGGTAGGTGAGAGGCTGTGTGTGTGGGTGGTTGCATGGGTATGTTAATGGGTATGAGAGTTAGTGTGTGAGTAGGTGTGTGGATCTATGAGCGAGTGCAAGATTTTAAAAAAAATTGCTTCTGGATCCCCAGATCCTCCCCAAGTGCACCCACATCATTGAGTGTATGGGGAAGATCCAAAGAGAATCTGCAAATCCTGGTGTGATAAATACAGAAAAGGTTTTTGATCAATTTCTTTCCCATGAGGGGTCCCTCACAGACCCCTCCGTTAGTAACCTGGGGTCAGGGTACCTCTACCCCCTCCCTTTTCATTTTTTTTCTTTAACCCCTTCGCTGCTCATGGCGAGCTCAGCTCATCATGCAGTACACTGGTCGTGTGCTTATGACGAGCTGAGCTTGTCATGAAACAATGGTATTCATATAAGCTCAGCACCCAGCGGGAATTGCCTTAGCAGTCAAGGTGTTAAATGGCTCAGGCCCCAGGGAATGGGGTTCCTGCGGCCCAAAAGGTTCAAGGGAAAGGGGGCGACACAGCCCCCTTCCTAAAGAAAGAAAGATACCGGCAACTCGCCTGAGGCCCGACCTGTTCCTGCACCACTCTGTAAACACAACTCCTGGTGCATTCTAGGTTGGGGGATGAAGTCCCTGGGGCTGGTGACGGTTCTTAGGGGCCATCTAGCCCACCTGGTACCTCCAGTCAGCCCCACACTTTGGGATTGCTGAGAGGTGGACACAGGCCACCCCCTTTTCTCCACCACTCTGCAAATGCACCTGCTGGAGCGCTCTTTTACTGAAACTAAAAGGTGGGCTAGTTGGCCCCTAAGAATCGTCAACATTTAAGGGGACTTTGATCCCCATCCAAGAGCGCGCCAGGGAGTCCGTTTGCAGAGTGGTGGCCAAAGAAGGTGTGACCTGCTATGAGAACTTAGCAATCCTGCTGTGTGGGACTTACTGGAGGTAATAGGAGGAGGAGTTGGGACCCAAGGATGCTCGTAAGGGCCCACTGTCCCTCCTGTTACCTCCTGTAAGTCCCACACAGTGGGATTGCTAGGAAGTCTTCGGAGGACACGCCCCCCTTGTCCAGCACTCTGCAAATGCACCTCCTGGCACACTACTGGTTGGGCGATGAAGTCCACTTTACTCCTGAGGGACTTTGGGGGCCAAGAAGCCCTCCTTGTACCTCCTGTAAGTCGTATGCAACAGAATTTCTGGTCAGAGCCCCAGACCCCTTTCTCCACCACTCTGCAAACGCGACTACTAGTTAAAGAAACATTTGCAATGAAATAGGTCTCGCATTTGCGAGAGTTAGAGCTATTGGCGCTGCAAATGTAAAACTTCCTTTGATGGCAGGAAACCCTAACACGATCGATGAAAGAATCTCTTGTGTGTATCTTGGACAGCACAGCTGTACATTAGGTGAGGCAGGCCCAGGAACGATAGCCATCATCACTGAAATTTACATATTTTATTACTGTATACATTATGAAGCAGAGGTATAGACTTTATCCCTATCCCTCACTATCTGCTTTTCTTACTCCCCTTCTCACATCCATTTCTTTCCTGCTCTCTATTCATGCTCTCCCTGTTTTTCTTCTTTCTCTCCATTCTTGCTCACTACTAACTGCTTTTCACATCTTTTTCTTCCACTTTCCTTTATGTCCCCTTCTACATTCTTCCTCTCTGGGTACACTGTATACTTTTCTTCCCTTCCACTTTCCCCTCTTACCACTTTTTATTCTCATCATGTTTCTTTGTTGCACGCCAATCGCTGCTTTCCCCAGTTCTCTTCATTCTTCTTATACCTTGTCTGTCTTTGGATCCCTCCCCTATATCTCCTCCCTATTCACTCTCCCTTTTATCTGTTCTTTCTACTTACACCTATCTTTCATGACTTCCCCCTCTTCCTGCTTCCTTCCTTCTCCACTGTTCTTCACTACTCCTCCACCTGAAGACGTGTTTTCACATGGTAATCCAGGCCTGGTACAATGTGGGAATGTTTCTTTAGGTGTCGCCTACACAGCGCAAGCGCTATGCTGGCAGACATAGTGTTAACTGTCCAGTGGACTTACAATCTACCCACAGCATACCATTGGCTGTTTTCGTTGTTATTCTCATATGCAATCTTTTGATTGCAAAGTCCCTCGAGGCTTACCTTCCTTTCTTGTGTTAGCACCTTTCTGGAACATGGGCCACATGCATGTGCTCTTCCTCAAGTTTGTTCTTCCTTGTCTTTTTGCAGTGCACAATTTGTTTTAAAATGTATAAACATTTCAGTATTATCCCTGGATGTGCAATGTGCTTTCCTACTTTTTACACCCACACACAGCTTCTTATTTATGGTGCTATTATCCTATCTGTCTTTATTAACGCTCTAGTTACATACACTGTACTGCTCTACTCCACACAATGCTACACTGCAGTGCTCTATCCCACTCCACGCTACACCACTGTTGTCCCTGCTTAGAGTGACTTTCAGTCACTTCACACTGCGGCAAACTATGCCACTCTGTGCCACTCCACTCTTTGCCATTCCACTGTTTGCCACTTTACACCACTCTGATCTAAGCGCCACACTGTAACTGTTAACCCTGCTGAAAGATATTGGTAAAACCAATGGATATCACATATGTGAGAACTATATTGGCTTTGCCAATGTGTCTACACTTTGTGCAGTACTACTATCAATCCACACAACTCCTCTACGTCACTTCACTCTACACCACTCCACACAGTGCCACACAGCAGTACTCTATGCCACACTACTCTCCGTCACACTACTCCGCTCTCCTCTACAGCACTCTAAGCTAGTTGAATCTAAAGCACTCTCCTTTATGCCACGCACTAACTTTTAACCATGCTGACCTGCTGCCACGCTACTGTACAGCGTGACTGAAGTACATTGGCAAAAGCAATAGCTTTCACGTATGCGAGAGCTTTTGGCTGTACCAATGCTTCTACGTTTTGTGCAGTACACACTCGCTACCTATGCTATCACATTTATTCTAAAAATTGTACTTCTGTTGTTTACATGGGCTTTACCCTTCATATGGACTGTCCACTCACCACATGCAGTCTTGACACTCCATATATGTTCTCCACTCTCCACTTGCACACTCAACATTCTGAACATTCATTCACCACTGTGTAAATTCACCCTCTGTCCTACACAACTGCTTTTCACCCCCGCATGTACTTTACATAGTCTACACACATTCTCTCCACTATCCACATACTCTTAAATGTTTTCTCCGTGATCAACACCACTGTATCCACACTGTTAACATGTACATCACTTTCCAGTGAACTAACACTGTTTACCATGTACATCACCTGCCACCCAGGTGTATTATCTACACTCCACTTGTGTACCCCATCCTGTACTTGTAGTCTACACCCTGTTCATCTGCTCTTAAGCCTGCACATTTTTCTTTAACCATCATTTGCTCTCTCCATACTGTGCAGGATCTCAGTATCCTCTATCCACATCTGTTTCCCACCCTGTGCATTTGGTACCATTCTGTAGATGCATTTCCCTGATATATTACCACACTGTGCATTTACTATTCATTCTATGCATCCTCTTTCCCTTGTCTCCACTGCACATGTACTATCCCCATCTAGATGCACTGTCCACCCATGCCCTCCACTACCTACATCTGCTTTCCACCCTCCACTCAAGATCCTTCCTCTATTCTACATACTCGAGGTGCTTCTTCAACCTCCATGTGCACTCTCCACAGGCCGTGTCATTCCCTCCCAGTTGTCTTTTGCAGTCTACCCAAAAGACGCAAGTCCACTTCTCCCAGGAGTACTAATTGGGGAACTGCTGCTGTCTACATGAGGCGAAAAGCAAGGCAGCCTGGAGCATCATTTGGCGTAGTGACAGCAGTAATAGGAAATCTAGAAAAACATTTAAGGCTCTGTGAGTGCCTGAGAGAATAGTGTTGCTCCCATTGCGAACACTGGTGATATACTGACCCTCACATATTGGTTTTCCTTGGCAACTAGGCAACCATTGCATGATACCCAACCTTTGGAAAACTTTGGCCCAGTCACAAAAAGGGTCATTCTTGGCCATATATGAGCACGTATGATATGTTGGCTGTCTCTGGTAAAATGCTGGGTTGGGTATAATGGTAGGAATTCCTGTCCTATTGTTGGCTTCCATGATATGATGGTGCCTGTCTTTCGCATGTGCAAAGTGGTGATTGGCCATAGGGTTTTGAATTTTATTTTTTTATGTTTTATTGGTACTACAGTGGCTACTGCGCTGGGTACCCTAGTACCAGGCACTAATTTTTGTTGCCTTCTGCCCTCTTCATGATGCCATGCTTCTTGTTTGGACGGCATTTGCCAATCCGTGTGTAATAAAGTAATGCAGCAGTAGCACAGACACAGCCTCCTTCTTGCAGAGCCCTTCTTTTTGTCCACAGCAGTCAGCAAGCTGCAACGGATGAGTATGATTGAGATGCGACGCCCACCCTGGCTTCTGGTAGAGGCCTTGCCCAGAGACCATGCCGCTCGCAAGCACACATTAGATAAACCTAATCAGCGCAACCATTAAAACATGCATTTCAGCTGTTGCAGAGGTAACACTGACATTTGCTATGGCAGAGCACAGTTTATGATGTTTATAAAGCAAAAGGAAAAAAAAATACCTTTTAAATTGCACAAGAGGAGAGGCAAGTCAGGGCGGTGGCCCAAATAATAATTTTTATACTAGCAGCCCGTCCCGACCTTGTCCGGGAGCAATCAGGCTTCCCCGACCCCCGCCTGCCCCGACATTGGCCATCAGCCCGGGCCCCTGTCCGCCCCGTCCACCGGCTGCCCCGACCCCCGCCTGCCCTGACATTGTCCTCCGGAGTCTTACCTCACACAATTATGCCAGAGGCCCAGTGTTGCAGTGGTGGCCAGCAGCAGCGCATGAGGCACTGGGGAGCTTTTTGGGTAAGTGGGGCTCTTGCGCTCTGTTTGCAGGGAGGCGAGGATGAGCAGAGGTTGCAGGGATAAGAGTAGGAGTTCACAGAGTATGGAGTGGCCGTCGGGAGTCGGGAGCTTGAGCACAATTATGCCAGAGGGTTCCGTGCCTGTCCCGACCACCGCCTGCCCTGACATTGTCCCCCGGAGCCTTTTTGTTGTAACTCACCGTCCCTCACGTGCCCCGACCCCTGCCTGCCCCGACATTGTCCCCCAGAGCCTTCCCTCAGCTGCCGCTCCTCAGTTCAGTGCTCCTCGCCGCTCCGCCGCTCCGCTGCTGCTCACTGCCTGTGTGTCGCTCGTCAGTGCTCCTCCCCCGCGCCATGTCCGCCGCTCAGCCGCCGCTCCTCAGTTCAGTGCTCCTCGCCGCTCCGTCGGTCTGCTGCTGCTCACCGCCTGTGTGCCGCTCGTCAGTGCTCCTCCCCGCGCCATGTCCGCTGCTCCTCCTCGCGTTCCTCACGCTCCTGGACGACATCAGCACGCAGGTCGCAGCCGGCGCTACTTCGAGGAGGCTACTTTTTTTTAATGTAAATTTTTTTAATATAACGTATTTTTTAAATTTATATAGCCTATGTCCATCTGCACACCCTGAGGATTCCAACTATGTATCGGGAGTGTGGATTGGCGCTGTGTTTCCCTAGTTTACCCGTCTCAAAGCCTCAAAGTTCTTCCTTTATAATAGTAGTATAGATTGGAAAAAGTGTGCATAAAAGCAAAAAGTAAACCTTTGTATTCTGATGCTGTCCTTCTGTAACTCCACTAGCCCCTACTCCTGGTATCAGGGCTGCTTCACTGAATGTAAACCAAAAAACATGGCACTATTTATTGTTATTTTGTCCCCCTAAACGATACTGTGTAACATAGGCTAGTTCTGTGGGTTAAGCCAAAGTATGAAGCACGGACGAGTGCCCCCTTATAAATGTGAGATTTTGTGTCTGGCACAGATCAGTGCTCCATATCTAGTGTAGGTAGCATGAATTAAGTGTGTTCTATGAAGCTAAGCACTGGTATATTGTATTTGAGCCTATGTTAAGCACATTCGACCGGGACCCTTCTTTTTCTTAGCCTGGTTAGGCAGCATGGCTGAGAGCCCACATCTTTGTTTGCTTGGTTCTGCAGAATGGGCAGTGGCCCTTTTTTGAGAGTTTAGTTATTCACCTTATGGTAAAAGAAGTTATATGTATAATTGCAAAAAACAATGAGAGGACTAACCTTAACAAATGCCACTGTAGCACCTTGTTAGACCCCAAAAATATACATCCTAGTTAATACTAGGCAAAAACATATCTTCCTAGATCGGATGTAATACGAAAAATCTACACAAAAAGGTGCTGGGTCAGATAATAATGGAGCGTCTCCTTAAGAAATCAGGACACTAACTTACATCTATTTTCTCTTTATATCCAGCCCGTGTTAAATAAGGGAAACAAAAGAATAACCGTTTTTCCACTCTCCATGGATCAGATAAATCAGATAAGTAACTATGTCCTTCTAACCAACATCATCATCCTACCATATACCTGATAGACGAGGATTCTTTGGTTAAATATATCTTCTCTCATTTTATTCTGTACAGGAAGAGAGGCTGAAGAAACTCTGGCGCTAAGAAACAGAGCTACACAAGCAGGTACCTCCGGCGAGGGAACATGGATGCCGACAGGAACGCGGAAGAAGAGAACAACGACTTGTAAGAGGAAGACCCGCGTGAAGGAGCGGTAACATGTCAGAGACGTCCAATCAAGGTACCACGGATTCCAGATTGCGGGACAACAGAACCCGAGCAGGTAAGTCGCCAACACAAAGGGAGTGCAGGAAATGCTAGGCAGATCCGTGACTGAACGCGAACCA
This sequence comes from Lissotriton vulgaris, assembly GCF_964263255.1. Taxonomy (NCBI): domain Eukaryota; kingdom Metazoa; phylum Chordata; class Amphibia; order Caudata; family Salamandridae; genus Lissotriton; species Lissotriton vulgaris. The sequence continues at coordinate 2,052,051,750 of NC_141691.1, read as the reverse complement.
CGTTCTTGTCACAGACCGGGCAATTTATCCGCTCTTGACTCCACCCAGCTCCCTGTTTACAATAGGAGTGGGCGTGACTGACAATGCCCGCACCCTGCTCTCCTTGAGCCTTGTTCTGGCTAATGCTGGGTGTTTAGGGCCTTGTTTTTTGTGAACCAGCTTTTGTGTCATAGAATATGGCCATCTTCAGTATTACCTGTTTTAGATGCTGAAAGGAGGATGTAGAATGGATCCTTGTTCAACTAATTCGAAATGCTTTGATAGTTATGGAACAGATAGATCACTGGTATCCTGGAAAGCTATCACTCTGTCCTGATAGTATTTCCAGAAGCATATTTGTTTGAATGAGCGGTGAGGGGCTTGGTGCCACAGTCATGCAACTCTAAAGGGACAACATTGAATCAGTCAACTGTTAAATGCCGAACTTGTCACTTTCCCAAGCTGGAAAAGAAGACACAGGATATCTCTCTCCTGTCTCTGGATGTCTTAGACGTCTATTTCTGGCCTGTACCATCACATGGCCCTTGAAAGCCACTGCAACCGTAGCTGTGTATTGCGATTCAGTCTCACAAAACCCCCTAGTTTTTCCAAGTTTTTCTCAGCCAGTAAGACTAAATAACATACAGCCTGAAAAAAGAAATAGCAACTGGTGACCTGACATTATATATCCACTGTCCATGGTCTGGAACACAGAGTTGTGCCCTGTTTCTTATAATCATGAGTCCATTAAATTGTGTGGTCAGCGCCCCATTCCGCATGGCGATGAACAGTGCCATGGGGCAAACTTGCCTTGCTTTGCTCTTACTAAGCATGGCCTCATGGCTCTGTTTGCACTTGTCAACTGGTATTGGGGGATTCCGTTGCCCAAGCAGAACCACACCCAGCCACTACTGGTACAATTTCCACTCTGATTGATTTAGGACTATGAAAATACATGAATATACATACAGTGTTAAAATATATGTTTGCATATGTGGTCCTGGATCATATTATTGTGCACGGACTCCTTCACACTTAACTAACAGCCGTCTGCAAAAGAGCAATGGGGAGGGGTCGTAACTCATTGAGAATTTGCGCTACAAATGGCATGCAAATCTGACACATAGACTTGAGTTGGGATTTAATTTCAGGTCTCCCAATAATTAGATCAGTTGCCCTGTTCCTAGCATTTGGTTGTAAGCTCCTATTTGGATTTCTGGTCAGTATGGTAATGTTTTAGACTATTTTCCAAATAAGAATTCTGTAAGTAAAGTTCAGGCTCAATATGGCTGCCTCCACGATGGTTTTGTAAATGAAATCTGGTATTGATTGCTTTCTGTTTGCAGAGGAAGCGTGACAGCGTCTGGTGAACAGCGGCGGTTTCCTCACTTGGACAGGTGAGTCTTCTTTACCTCCTGCCTACCTCTTCATCAATACCTTGCTCTCACCATTACCTCTTTGACCAAGTAACCTTAATGTTAAACTTTTGAACCCTTGTTTCCATATCTCATCGGGCACACTATATGAAATAAAAGGATTGGAACATTTTAAAGGCAACCCAGTCCTATTAAAAACCTAAAATAGTGGTGTTAACATGATACTGATGTATGTTAATGTCTTTTCCCTCCAGACTCTATGAAGTCTATGTGCAGGGATGAAGGCTGGCCACCACTGGACAACAGAACTATGAGAAGGAAGCTGGCTATAAAGATTTGCTATACTGGAAGAGGACTAAAGAAAACTCTGAATATAAAAGCAAACGTTGAAGTTGCTGGCTTTCACTAAGCCTTTTTGTTGTTTTTGTAGTATTCTGGCATGTTTCCCCTCTTGAACAGTATCCTGGACTTTCTTTATGTTCTCTTGTGTAGTATCCTGGCTCCTATGGGGCCAAAGGTGTGTTTTAGATCAATAAAATTACATGTTAACACATCCCCTTTGATACTTTTTCATTTAACCATTAGTTTTTTCAGTCTTTTTCCACAGGTCACCACATTTAACAGCTTAAGATAGTGCTCTGTACCTCAAAATATGGCAAGTCCCAGTGAATCAGCAGGATGGTAGTAGCTGCACAAGTTGTTAATCTTATCTAAATGCAAAGTATAACATTGTTGATGCCACTACTTTTGTATGCATATGGTATTTCTACAGCACAAAGCTAGCCAAAAGGAATGTTTCTGAGATTTATTTTGTACAGTGCCCGCATCTCATGGTAGAGTTTAAAAAGTAATCTTTCCAAAGTAGTAGAATATTGATCATATAATTGGGACCAGATTTATGGAAGTTTTGTTTTCGGTTTGCTTAAGTTATATAATGTGGACTTGACACAAAAATCTTTTCAGGATGTATAAACCAGAGCAAATTGGTATTTGTTACAACACTCATCCACAATGGGAAGTTTTCAGGTTTTTCTAGGCGTAGTATTTTGTTTTACTTCAAGGGGGCCCTTCAAGTACAAAACCTGAGCTAGACTCTCGCAGACACCTTTGCACCATAGTGCAACTGTGTGTGCATGGTGCTCGACTGCCTAGTGGTGCAAGGGAGAGGGGTAGACATGGCACTTTAGTGCTCTCACCCTGTGATGCAACGCAGCAAATTTGGGTGTTGCTGCGTTAAGTGACACTTTTGTAAATCTAGGTCTTACTTTAGAACTCATGGCATTACAAATAATTAATGGTATTGTATAAATCACCACCCTCGCCCAAAACCCACCAACCGACCCCACCAACCCAGACATCGCAGCCCGCAACCTCAGACAGTGGATCGACGACTGCGCCAACACCATCGCCCCACTCAAAAAACCCTCCAACAACCACGCCAGCAAGAGAGCCACCTGGTTCACCGACGAGCTGCAGACCTCCAAACGCGCATGCCAGAAACTGGAGAAGATATGGCTCCATGAACGCACTCCAGACAACCGCGCAGCCCACAAGGACGCCACCCGGAGACATCACCACCTCATCAGATTAGCCAAGAGATCCTCCTTCAAAGACCGCCTGGATAACAACGCACACGACAGCAAAGAGCTCTTCAGCATCGTAAAGGAACTCTCCCACGCCAACGACATCTAGCCCTCACAAGAACTGTGCAACTCACTAGCCATCTTCTTCCACCGCAAGATTGCTAACATCCACGACAGCTTCAACACCACTACCGCCCGACTATGCCAGACCCCACCTCCCCTGTGAACACCACCAGCGCCAACCGCCTGACCTCCTGGTCCAATGTCAACGATGACGAGACACGCATGGTCATGAACTCCATCCACTCAGGATCTCCGTCAGACCCGTGCCTACACCACGTATTCAACAAAGCAGACGCAGCCGTCACACCCCAACTACGCAAGGTAATCAACATCTCCTTTGAAACAGCGACATTCCCGGAAAGCTGGAAACACGCCAAAATCAATGACCTCCTCAAGAAGCCCAAGGCGGACCCCAAGGACCTCAAGAACTTCCGGCCCATCTACCTGCTCCCGTTCCCGGCAAATGTCATCGAGAAAATCGTCAACATACAATTGTCCCGCCACCTGGAAGACAACAACATATAGTCCGGGTTCAGACGAAACCACAGCACGAGACAGCCCTCATCGCCGCCACAGACAATATCAGGCACCAACTAGACAACGGCGAAACATCAGCCCTCATCCTCCTGGACCTGTCAGCCACCTTGAACACGGTCTGCCATCGCACTCTAAAGACACGCCTCCTAGAAGCCGGAATCCAAGAAAAGGCCCTTGACTGGACCACGTCCTTCCTCTTCGGCAGAACCCAGAGCGTCCGCCTCCTGCCCTTTCGATCCGAGGCCAAAGACATCATCTGCGCCATCCCCCAGGGCTCATACCTCAGCATGGCCTCCCTCGCACAAGTGGCCCGCCAACACGACCTCAACATCATCTCCTACGCCGACGACACCCAGCTCATCCTCTCCCTCACCAAGGACCCGCACACCACCAAAACCAACCTCCACGAGGGAATGAAGGCCGTCGCCGACTGGATGAGCAACAGCCGTATGAAGCTAAACTCAGACAAGATGGAGGTACTCATCCTCGGAACCCCCCCTCAGCCTGGTGGCCGGCCACACTGGGAACACCACCAAAACCCACCGACCATGCACGCAACCTAGGATTTATCCTCGACTCCTCCCTCTCCATGTCTAAACAGGTCAGCGCCGTCTCCTCCTCCTGCTACAACACCCTCTGCATGCTCCACAGGATCTACAAGTGGATCCCGACCAAAACAAAAAGAACGGTGACACAGGCCCTCGTCAGCAGCAGAGTGGACTACGGCAATGCACTCTACGCAGGAATCCCAGCCAAACACCTATGACGACTACAACGCATCCAAAACGCCTCCGCCCGACTGATCGTCAACGTCCCCCGCCACAGCCACATCACGCCCCTCCTGAGAGTCCTACACTGGCTCCCCATTGACAAGAGGATCACCTTCAAGCTCCTCACCCATGCGCACAAAGCACTCCACAATGCCGGATCAGCCTACCTGAACAGCAGACTCAGCTTCTACACCCCCACCCGCCAGCTCTGCTCCGCCAGCCTCGGCCTCGCCGCTGTCCCCCGCATCCAATGAACAACCTCCTGCGGCAGATCCTTCTCCTACCTCGCCGCCAAGACCTGGAACACCCTTCCTACCCACCTACGGCAGACCCAAGACCTACTAGCCTTTAGAAGACTCCTCAAGACCTGGTTCTTCGAGCAGTAGCGGCACCCCCTCCCCTCAGCGCCTTGAGACCCTCACGGGTAAGTAGCGTGCCTTACAAGTACTCTGATTGATTGATTGATTGATTGATTGATTGATTGAAAGAAGGCATTTTGCATCCAAGAGGCCTTTTTTTGACAGGAAGGTTCATAGAGGAGGTGATCCTCTAAATAGTTCCCTACCAGCAAATCCATATTCCTAAACTAATAGTTGGACCCTGCGAGAGAATACTGGCAGTCGGCTAATGTGCTTGTAACATGGAATTTTTAAGGTGTAATCTCGACCGTAATGATTTATTAGTGATCCACAGCCACTCTAATATTTTCATTTAATCACCTGGGGGCTATCTACACTTGGCCTGCCATTGGCATAAAATCCGGCAAGAGTATTTGATAACCATCTTAAAGACCTTATGTAGTCATTGTCTAGTAATCAACGCTCATTCTGTAGTTGTCCTAATATAATCCTAAATAATCTATTCTAACTTTTGAGTTATCATTAAATCATACTGGAGTAATCCAGACTCATCCTGAAATTATCATGGGATCATTCCAGAGTAATCAACCTCCATCCTAAAGTGGTAATAGTATCATCCAGGAATAATCCACAATCATCCTTAAATTGTCTGGAGCCCATCCTGGAGTAATTCACACTCATCCCAAAGTTGTCACTGAGTATTCGTGGAGTTGTAAAAGGTAATCACTCCCTGCCAGTGGAAGTCATCTGAACACCATCCTAGAGTAGTCTTTGTGATTGCAGTAAGAGTCATCCCATTTAAATATTTTCCCCAATTGGAATACTTCAGGATGGTTTTGGATGACGTCCCCAGATAATTACAGGAATAGCTCAGCTGAAGTCATCGAATGACTTCAGAATGGCTACTGGATGATCTTCCTTTTTGACCAGGGATACTAAAGCCAAGCATAGCTGGCAAGCCTCCTATTAAATTATGTGTGACATTTCTGTGTATATAGCATTCATGCCAACCTTTTAGGACAGGGACGTGGGAGATTTAAACTAAAAAGAATCGGGAGAATGAAAATTCTCCATTGATTTCTATTGTAGAAAATACAATTTCAGGCGGGAGACAGCTAAAATACAGGCATTTGTGGCTTGAAAAATCGGCAGTCTACTGCCTGAATCGGGTCTATTGGCATGTATGACATAGTGTGCATAGGTGAAGTAAATAATTCATGAGTACATCATGACTAGACGTTTTCTCTTTAGTGTTGACCATACATAATGACTCCTCTTGCGCCGTGTCTGTAGAGGACACAACATTGACGCCAGAGGCGGATTCTGCATGCATGACCTTGGTTGCTATTGCAGACCTTTCAATACTAAGAGCTAAATCAATAACTTTAGGTAGTGACAGGTTTTTACAACTAAGCAATCTCTCTTTGATCTCCCTTGGCACACAGTTGAAAACAAATGGGTCCAGAATATAATTATCCAGATTAAGGCTAAATTCACAAGTAGTCCCGGTGCCAATACTCTGAGAGCTGAAATATACTCCTTCACATTCTCATCTGAGAGTTGCTGGCGATTGTAAAAGTGATGGCTTTTCAACATTATGCTTGGTTCATCAGAGAACTGCTTTCTTAATCTTGCTATGGCCTCTAAATACACACTCCACTGTGCATCAGAGTATATCCATTCACATCAATGGCCACAAAATGGTTTCTCAAAATACCTAAACCATTGCACCCTTTTAATGGCTGGTTTATCTGGTTTGCCAAGGAATGGTGGTGGTTGAGTAATTTGATGAGCATTAGCCAGGATGAAGAATACAAGTCAATGGCAGAAAGTAAATAATACATTATGGATATAGCTGATAGTTGAAAGTATAAGGCTAACCAGCTGTCACAATGTGTGCGCCACAACCAAAACATAATGCTGTAAGGTTCAATATAAAAATAAATGAAATGCAGTAAAGCAGAGGCTCTTTTTAGGTTTTGGCTGGCGATGCGCTTTGCGCATGCGCCAAAAAACCTCTTGAGTTGTGTGTGTGGGTCGGGTATACGCCCCCTCCTCCAATTGGCTAGCTCCATAAATGGAGGCTAGCCATTGGAAGACTGGCCTGTCCGTCAATGCAAGACCAGATTCGGGGGCGTTCCCGAGAATTTTTGGCTTTTGGCCACGTCACCCTACGTCAGCCAAAAGCCGGGAACGCCCCTGAATCTGGTCTGGCATTGCCGGCACCTGCCTTCCTGCTCTGCGTGTTCGTTCCCGCCCCTGCCCCCCCTCCCGCTCTCCGTGTGTTCGTTCCCGCCCCCCCCTCCCGCTCTCCGTGTGTTTTATTTATGCAATTTATGCGTGTTCGTTCCCGCCCCTGCCCCCCCCCCCCTCAATTTTCTGAATTGAATTGAATTGAATCGCTGCCCGGCCCGCGACCAGGAAGTCAGGCAGGCCGGGGGCGGTACTGCGGGACACTCGTCATTCCCCAGGCCGCGCTCTGATTGGCTGCCGGCCCGGGACCTAAGTGGAGGAAGAAGCAGCCTGCAACCGGCGCCTTCTACGCCGCCGACCGGAGACCGAGGAGAGTCCCGAGGAGCGGGAGCTCTCCAGCCGCCGACGAGACCCGGTGAGTGCCTGAGAAGGCAGATTCGCCCTTTTGCAAACGCAAACATGCCTGCTCTATCTGCCCCTGTGTTCCTGGATGCTTTGAACCTTGGCTGGAGCCCTCCGTGCTCCTTTACTTCCATGGTTTATTCAGGGGCTCCCACTCGGCCTTCTCTGGCACCCCTCGTTTGCGCAGCATGTTTCTCTATAGTGGTTTTTTGTGCGCATTTATGTCTAATGTTAATTCTCAGTGTAAATAGTTTAATACTTTATAAGTACCATGTCATGGATCCCAACCTTAAGATGCAATGTTACCAGTGTGTCCCCCACCAAGATGAGGCGACTCACCCCTCTCCTGGTCAATGACGTCACCTGTGTCATCATCAGTGACTTCCCCCAGTGGATGATCCCATTTGTTCTCATGTTTCACACGTGTGATCGTGTACCCATGGCTGTCCTGATCTGAGGATTGCTGCAGTCAGCACCAAAGGCCTCGGTCATGGCTGGCTCCTTGTCCTTGCATTCACGCAGCGCTCTGCGGCTCACATAGAGGCCTCGCGGCGCTGTGACCTTGTCTGGAAGGGGGTGGAGGTGCACGTGGCACGGACGGGGAGCGTGTTGGCGGTATGGCCCACATACATAGAATCGGATGATGAGTTTGAGTCGAGAGATGTCCTCATGTCGTGACAGAACGATATCTTGCAAGGAGAAGAGAGGGATTCTGAGTGGACAGGAGTGACCCTCCCTCGGAGTGGACTCAGAGCCGCATACATGGTGCGCTTGACTCACAGCAGTGAAACATGAGCCTGAGGTCAGATTGTGACAAATGCAGTAATCACAAAGTCGTCGTGTGGCCAGCAGCGAGCTGGTGGCCAGACCCAGCTGGAGGATTGGAATCGACATGATTGAGGAGCCATGAAATCCGCATTTATTTTATACAATGTTTGTATTAATGTTTGAAGAGACGGCCTTGAGCTGGGCCTCCATGACATCCTCGCACGAAGGACTTTGTCAACTTACCACCCTGAGACAGAAGGACAGTTGGACTGCAACCACCCCGCAATCCTTTCTAAAATCAAACCTCTGTCCTAGTGTGCAGCATGAACATAGTAACCGGTGCAAATATAAACAATACAGTAGCGACCAGATTCAGAAGTGTTAAAAGCAAATCATAATGCAATGGATTGGTGAAATCATAATACTTTCTTATTTTATATTTGCAATTCCATCCTTACCTCATTGCCTCTCTAAACTGATCTTGGCACCATAGAAAGGGCCTAGTTCGAGTTTCAAGGATGGTTCACACCCACCTACCCTGTCTGAACAACGCCCCGTGTTCAGTGCTATCGCAGTGTCTGTTGTCCTCTTTGATGTGGGCAGGCAGGTAGATAACCTTGCCGAAAGATGATGATGATCTGTTCCTCCTGCATCCTGCAGCAAAGGAAGGGGCTGCAGTTCTGTGTGAGCTCGGTCCCAGTCTCTGGTATAAAGTTCCTCCCTCCCCATCACACCCTGTTCTTAGTCTTTATAACACATCTGACCATTGTTGTGTCTTTTGAGAATAAACAATTAGCAGAAATGGCCGGGCCCCTCCCACTTAGTTATTGTCTGTGAAACCCAGCTCTTTGTTTAATAATAACAAACAACAAGAAGTAAAGTTAATAGCTTCCATCAAACCTGCGTCATCATTCCAAAACAATTATAAGAATAAAGAACTTCTGTCAGACATAATAACATGAATATATTCAAGCAGACGTGGTGATCATGTTGTACAGGAAAAAGGTCTTTTAAATGGATTTGTGTAGGCATGAGGCATTTCCAAAGTGCAAACCTGGCCACGAGAGCAGGGTTTATTTATTTATAAAGTTTTATATAGCGCGAACAAGATCTCAAGGGATATCAAAGCGCTTTACTATATGAGGGAGGAAGAACAAAAGCAATATCTATAACAATATCCATAAGAGGAAGGGAGAGAAAGAAAATACAAGCAGATGGTGAGGGAGTGTTCCTTACAGAGGTGACGTCAGCTCTTTCCTAAACTAGAGCCGTGGGAGGGGGGGGGGTTGGGAGGGGAAGGGGGGGGGGGGTTCCTGGTGAACACGGGGTTGCTGTTCCTGGTCCTTGGTTCATAGATGGAAAAGGTCTGCTGCCGTGGTTTGTTTTTTGTTTTCACACTTCTTCGTCTGCACTCTCATGATCTCCTGGGGGTGTGTGAAGAGATGGGGAGGTTGTCTTCAAGATAAGCGGGTGCTGGTTGTGGGTTTGTGAATGATGCAGCTGGTGTTGAAGGTGGTGCTGGCAGCAGGACGAGGCAATGGAGTTCCATCAGGACCGCAGTGATGGGATCATTTTTAGGTTTCGACCTGGCTAGTCGGATCTGTGTGTGATTGTAGTGTGGGACAGTGGGAGGCAAGAAGTGTGCACACATACACCTGGGACTGACGCCACGACCCGAAGGTGGCTGCACCCTGGAGGTTTTTTGATGAGTATGTGCTAGGGAGTGCAGAGTGCTAGGGAGTGCAGAGTGCTAGGGAGTGCAGAGTGCTAGGGAGTGCAGAGTGCTAGGGAGTGCAGAGTGCTAGGGAGTGCAGAGTGACTGCAGAGTGCTAGGGAGTGCAGAGTGACTGCAGAGTGCTATGGAGTGCTAGGGAGTGCAGAGTGCTAGGGAGTGCAGAGTGCTAGGGAGTGCAGAGTGACAGCAGAGTGCTAGGGAGTGCAGAGTGCTATGGAGTGCTAGGGAGTGCAGAGTGCTAGGGAGTGCAGAGTGCTAGGGAGAGCAGAGTGCTAGGGGGTGCTAGGGAGTGCAGAGGGCTAGGGAGTGCAGAGTGACTAGGGAGGGCTAGGGAGTGCAGAGTGACTAGGGAGTGCTAGGGAGTGCAGAGTGACTAGGGAGTGCTAGGGAGTGTAGAATGACTGCAGAGTGACTGCAGAGATTAAGCTAATGGCAATCTAATGACAATGCCATTTATTTATCTGTTTTCAAAACCAACACATAAATACAAATGTTGTCATTTACAATGCCAATAGCTCTAACTTTTCCAAAGGCAAAACCATTGCATTGTAAATGCTTGTTTTACCTCAGTGTCCAGAAAAGTCAGTAGGCTGTTATCGGAAACGCTGCACCTAAAAAATAAACGCTGGTGCAGAGCAGCGCATGCAATGTGGCTTAAATGAGTAAAAATCGGTGGCAACCGCACCAAATATGGCCACCATGCACTCCCCAATTCATCTCGTTCCAATATTGCAGGAAAATGCTTCAAGAAAGGTGCCCCAGCGTGGGTATGCTGGTTGGTGACGTCCGTTTGTGGTCAAATGCAGTAAGTAATTCAGGAAGACCCAAGCAGGCTTACAAAGTTTATTGGGTCTATTTTTGTCACCCATAGCATGTAAAATCCACCAAGCATGGAGTCCGACTGCGACTGCTTGGGTGCAGTTTAAATCGCCCCTAGTGTATGCTCCATGCATGTGTGCACATACAAATCAAAACAGTGAGGAGTGCCTCGACGGTTACTTCGAGGCACACCACATACATCACAGGAAGGGTGACTCTTCACCGCTTTGTGTGTGAAATTTTGGATTGATTCTATTCACAAGAAATGAAAATTTATTAAAACAATCTAATGAGAATATGTTAATAAATTAGCTCATTTGGATTGTGGAATAAAGGGGGCTTGACGAAGAGGGCAGAAGGGGCCAGAAGGGGCCTTATTCGTGCTCTTGGTATGCATGGATGTAGACTTAGCTAGCTATTGAAAGTGCTACCACTGTGGATTTCTCAGCTGCAAGAGCAGATGAGCAAAATTCATAAAGGAAATTAAGTGTGATACATCGAAGAAGTGTTGTAGAGGACACAAGTTGTGTAACTATACAACATCTTATGATCACCAATCAATTCATGAAAATAAAAGCACTCATGGATGTATCACAGGACTGCTGTGTTGACATTGGCCTCTCTCACAAGAAATTAGATTTAAGAGCCTTAGTTGCTCCAACAGGACAGCTATCATAGGAGACAGGACTGGTGGGATTCAGACATTCTTGCAGGACACAGCCTCTGAGGGACTCAGCTTCTCCCAAAGCACCACTTTGGAAGGGCTTGACTGTTCCCAAATGCATTTCAAAGGTGCTGGAAGAGATCTTCATTGCAAGCAGTGTCTGCCTCTGACAATCAGCCCAGTCTCACAGGCCAGTGAAGGGCTACCTTATGGTGATGCAGTGGGATCCCAGCTGAAAGAGCTCCCCTGAGGCTCAGCTGCTGAGGAACGGTCACATGTTCATCAGAGTCAGTGATTGATTCATGTTGTCCCTGATCTAGAGTCTGTTTTGGTGTCTTACTGATCACTGCTTTCTGCTGGTGTTGAGTTAGACACCTCGGACAGAACACAGCAACATCTACTCACTCTCTGAGTAGGTTCATGCACTGGGGCAGACATTACTGTTGTGCGATGACTGGCAGCTGGGTTTACCATTCTTTGCTGATGAGCACAAGATTGCAAAAAACACAGTTGATGGACAGACTGCAGAACAATGTCTTACATTCACCCCAGTACAAAGATCTGGGCCTAAATCCATCGCACTCCACACCACTCTAGGTCAGACAATGGCTATATGCAAATCAGCCTTGACCCTGTGCCTCATGGGAACAGTCCAGCCCGAACTACCAAGCCATGTCTTTCCTAGACCGGAATCAAGCATCCAAGGACCGGTTTCTGGCTATCAGCCTTCTTCAGCCTGGATTGCTTGACTCCAGTGATGTGGAGAGCCTGGGACTCACGTCTGAGCATACCCAGCCCACTCGGGGTGAAAATTGCAAAAAACACAGTTGATGGACTGATTTGCATATAGCCATGTCTGACCTGGGGTGGCAGAGTGGGCTAAAGAACGGTGATGGAATAAACCCAGATCTTTTGACTGGGTGTGAGTGTATGATTGATTCATATGCTCCGTCCATCACCACCCCCTTGTGTACCGCTTTTGGCCGCCATAAGTGTGGCAAGGTATGCTCAGACGTGAGTCCCTTGCTCACTTTGCCACTGGATTCAAGCAAGCCGGGCTGAAGACGGCTGGAATGCCAGAAACCGGTCCTCGTAAGCTTGTTTCCGGTCCAGGGAAGACATGGCTTGGCAGTTCGGGCTGGACTGTTCCCATGAGGCACAAGGTCAGACTGATTTGCATATAGCCATGTCTGAACTGGGGAGGCTGAGTGGGCTAATGAAGGGTCAAGGATTAAACCCAGATCTTTTGACTGGGTGTGAGTGTTTGATTGATTCAGATGCTCCGTCCATCACCACCCCCTTTTGTACCGCTTTTGGCCGCCATAAGTGTGGCAGGGTATGCTCAGACGTGAGTCCCTTGCTCACTTTGCCACTGGATTCAAGCAAGCCGGGCTGAAGACGGCTGGAATGCCAGAAACCGGTCCTCCGAAGCTTGTTTCTGGTCCAGGGAAGACATGGCTTGGCAGTTCGGGCTGGACTGTTCCCATGAGGCACAGGGTCAGACTGATTTGCATATAGCCATGTCTGAACTGGGGTGGCAGAGTTGGCTAAAGAACGGTGATGGATTAAACCCAGATCTTTTGACTGGGTGTGAGTGTTTGATTGATTCAGATGCTCCGTCCATCACCACCCCCTTTTGTACCGCTTTTGGCCGTCATAAGTGTGGCAGGGTATGCTCAGACGTGAGTCCCTTGCTCACTTTGCCACTGGATTCAAGCAAGCCGGGCTGAAGACGGCTGGAATGCCAGAAACTGGTCCTCTGAAGCTTGTTTCCGGTCCAGGGAAGACACGGCTTAGCAGTTCGGGCTGGACTGTTCCCATGAGGCACAGGGTCAGACTGATTTGCATATAGTCATGTCTGAACTGGGGTGGCAGAGTGGGCTAAAGAACGGTGATGGATTAAACCCAGATCTTTTGACTGGGTGTGAGTGTTTGATTGATTCAGATGCTCCGTCCATCACCACCCCCTTTTGTACCGATGAGCACAAGATGACACTAAATGTGTGTAATAAATAAAAATGAGCAGTCATCCAGTTGTTACCTTCAGATTTTAAAACCATTTAATATGCGTTGGGTACACTAAGGTGATGGGCTATTGTTTCATACTATTCCATGGGTCTTTAGACTGAATTCTGACAGAGAAGCAATGGGCTCAAAATCTTGATTGGAGGACATCATCCGCTTGTGGATTGGTCATCAGACTCAATGTTTAAGGAATTCTATTACAAACCAGTAAGTAATCCGTTCTCCATGATTGCTGATAAGCTATGAATCTGCAGCCTCGGACCTTGGCATAGATTTGAAGATAATGTAGCATTTGTGAACAAGAAGTTCAATTCTATTTGGGGCTCTGAAAAGAGGACTATCCTACCCATTGAGCTAAACTGATTTACCTTTTTTACAACAGTGGCTGCCTCTACGGGGATGGGGGTTGGGTAGGACAGGCATGATATAAAAATAAAAAATTGACTTGCCTTCTTCACCGCCACTGCACCTTTCTCCCGTAGTCCTGCATAGCACCGGAAGCACCCATTCTCCTGGACTCTACCAGCCAATCACAATGCTGAAGCAGTGGCGTAACAAAACTTGAGGCAGCCCCCCTGCAAACTACATGGAGGGGGCTGTAGGAGAGTAGGGAATGCTTTCCTATGGTCACCCCACTTTTTGCTTTTTGCTTCACTGGTTTTCGACTTAATGTGGCTGTGGGCCTGCTAATCAGACCCACAGCCCAGCTGCTCTCTCTCTAAATTCACTACAATGTACTTTAGGTGCATTACCATTTGGATACTGGATCACCTTATGAGCCCCTGTACAGTGTACTATAGGTACCCAGGGCATATGTACATCCAAGGCCTACCAGGGGCTGCAGCATATCTTTGGCCACCCCTGGCTGGCCATCCAAATTGACACAACTGTCTGATCACTCAGCTGGGGCAAGGTGGTGTAATCACCCCTTGCTTAGATATAGTATTCCTATATCTAACCTTATATCTAGACACATATATACCTATAAGTCACTCCTATGGCAGGCCTTAACAATCCTGGAGGCAGAGTGCTTGGTTTTATGTGAGATGGTGCTCTAGCATGAGCTGAGCCTGTCTGCAGCTTTCAGAACCATGCCCTTATAGCTGTTCTAGGATATTGCAATACCATATACTCTTAAGTGCATTGTGAACCTTGCGGTTAAATGCTATCTCTGGTTTGGCTTTATCAAAACATGTTGGTGTCATACGATTTGGAATACTACCCCCTCGCCAGTTGGCGACGGGGGTAGCATTCCACCCTTCTAGAGGGAGAAGACATGTTGTTCCTACCATTCCCGGTTAAAGTTAACCAGAGCCTCAGCATCACAAAATGGATGCTGCTGCCACAGACACAAGTCTGACCTCCTGCTGCTGGGAGTCCTTCCAGCGAGGGAGGCTTGGACAATAGGTTTCCTGACTTGGGAGGTGCTAGCACCTAGATTTGGTATATAGGTAGGAGCTGAGTCCCAAGACTTGAAATTATCCTGACTGAAACTCTGAAATGAAACTCTGTACCTTCAACGATATACTTTGCAAGAAGACGACTGAAGAATCTCCCTTGTGGTCAAGGAGTGACCACCCTGCACAAGCAGGCACCAACCCAGCGATCAACGACTTGCTTTGTTGACGCTCCCGCCGAAGCCCGAGCACTAAGCCTGACAAGAACTGGACTTCCAGACATCCAACAGCCCGATCCACAGCCCTAGCGAAGCTGAGACCCGTGGAGGCGACAAGAGACGTGGGACCGGCTCTCTTGAAAAGTCTGCGACCTGCTAATTGTGCAGCCCCCGAAGGCACCCTCGAAGCTGTGCATTGGGGATTGAGAAGCCCCAGCCCTGAGCAGCATCTGCACCGAAGATCATCCCTGCACATTCCACGAGTTCTGCGTGGGGCCATTCTGCATTTTCCTGGTCAATGCGTCTGCACGGTCACTTTCCCGTTGGCTAGTGGCCATCTTGGCAACGATCCTTTGAATCTACACTGCTGGTCTGGTTGCTCCAGACTGGCCCTTGGTTCCCCCAAAAGAAGCAGCCCCTCAGACCTTGCTGGTCTGAGTAAGAGGCCAACTTCGTTTCCTGCGTGGGTTGCATTTGCCAAGGCTTGTTGACTCCAATCCTGAAGCCGACACCCCAGACAGCGAGAGCCTTGGTGGGACAGTCCGTGCCTGACTCCTGGTCATCGTCGACGCCTCCTGGTCCATGTGGCTGCAGAGACAAGCTTCCCATCAGCACCTGATTGCTTCGCGACATCGCCTGGTTCCTTCCTGGTCACTGGCTAGTGACCCAGACTCTGTCCCCTCTGCTTTCAGGTCCTCTTTATGTTAGATCCACCCTTGGATCCACCCGGACACTTCTCTCCTGGCCGCCTGCAGCATCTTTTCTCCATGCTCCATAGGATTCGACGAAGAAACCCGACACACTTTGACACCTATGCACCCGCTTCCTGTGGGTGAGGTAACAGGAGTACTCCGGTGCTCCTGTGGGTATTAACTATCCAACTGTCTAGGTTTCAAGTAACTTTCACGGAGTCCAGTCAGAAGTACCCTAAAAGAACTAGTTTCCAACTTGTACGTTCCCATTCATTCTCTATGGTAACCTGCGTGTGTGTTTAGACATTGCACACGCATCCTGTGGGCCTCCTGCTTCCTAACTCTTGGTAGCTCAGCGTAGCCCCAGCAATTCCCTAGGCCCTAGGCCTATTCACTTTCCGTGTGGTGCTTCTTGTACCACTATTTTAGTATATGGTTTTGCGTGCCCCTAGGGCCCTACTGTATTTTGTGCAACTTATTGTATTTAAATTGGTTATCTTGTATTGTGCTTAGACCTCTGACCTCATAAAGAGTTCAGACGGGTTGTTTAGTAATAAATCACATATATATTTTATATATATCCTGTGTGGTGTCCTTTCATTTGATATTAAAGGGGTTACATATGGTAAAACAGCTGGCTTCACATGCCCTCTTGAGTTTAGCCTAAGACTGCTTTGTCCATGCTGCCACTAGGATAGCTGGTCTATAAGGTTGACTTTACAACCATCACCATAAGGGTTGTTTGGACTGGTGCAAGGTGCTCACTAGAATAGTGAACATCATATACCAGGCCAACTTCTCACATTGGTGTGCAGTGGTTGGGATTTGAGCTTGCTGTTGTTTTACCAATTGTAATCTTTGCAATATCATTTGAAAGATCACACAGGTACCTATAGGTACATATAAAACAAGATTAGAATACTTAAGTTCTACTGAACTTAGTTGTTGTAGATCAAAGGGCCTAGCACACCCTGACTACAACTCCTAGGGAGGTTCAGTAGGAAAACACTTAGGCCCAGATGTAGGTAATAGCAAATTACCAAATGGTAAATACCAAATTTTACCGATTCTGTATTCACTATTCGGTAATTGCTATGTAGGTAAAATATTTGGTAAAAATTCCGAATCTGTAAGATTCCGTAATTACCGATTCGGTAATTACCGAATCTGTATTTGCCATTGATTCCTATGGGCCTTGAGACCCATAGGATTCCATAGCAAATACCGATTCGGTAATTACCGAATCAGTAATTTTACCTATTTTTCTAGGGGAACAGGGTGTCACTTTGACACCCTGTTTCACCCCTGTTTCTGGCTTGTGTGCCTTTGTGACACACATACATGCCCTTAGGCATATACACTGGAATTCGTTATTTACCATGGAATAGTATTCCATGGTAAATAACGATTCGGTAAGGGCCTGTGGCACTGATTACAGTGCCACCTACATATGGATTTACAGAATCGGTAAATTTACCGATTCTGTATTTTACAGATTCTGTAAATTTACCGAATCGGTAAATATACCAATTCTGTAAATATGAGGCCCCCTACATGTCAAATACCAAATACCGGTCGGTAACGGCCGAAATCGGCCGTTACCGACCGGTATTTGGCGACCTACATCTGGCCCTAAGTGTTGGTAGGTGCATCACCTCCACCTCACTAGAGAATGTCTGGCACAGGTGAGTCCAGTGGACCTCTGCCTGTGGTGAGTGACCCTCCCAAGGCACCCTCCAGATTTTCTATCCTCAGTTTTAAGGAACTGAGACACTTGTGTAAAACAAGACAGCTGAAACAAGGGGCTAACCCTACCCTTCAGCAACTCCTGGAGCTCTTAGAAGAGTCTGACGCTCTAAAAGCCTCAGGTACAGGCCCTACAGGGAATGCCGATGAGGTCCTCCCATCCACAGATGATGTGACTGACCCCCCTATCATGGATGATGAAGGGGATGAGGTAGCAGAACAGTCTGAAGAAGAGGAAGGCAGCCAGGTCCAAGTTAGGAGACTTAGCCAGGCTAACCTAAGCCTACATGGGGCTATAGATGGCTTGCCCATTATAGACCTATTAGTAGACTTAACCAGAGATATAGGAGGGAAAGATCTCGCTCAGTTGACTCTATCCACTCCAATAACTCTAGACATTCTCAGAGAGAAATGACTTCCCCTCAGAGGATAGAGCATGAGGCTAGGATGAGGGAGGTCCAACTCAGATTAGAGAAAGAAGAGCTTGCCCTAGCCCAAGCTAAATTTGCTCTTGCAAGAGAGCAAAAGTTAAGTGGATTAGATTCCACTGGTGGCAGCACTATCCCTAAGGATAACGACAGGTCCTATGATCATAGAAACCTGAGTAAGATTGTGCCACCTTACCAAGTAGGGGATGATATCCACACATGTATAACTGCTTTGGAGAGGGCCTGCAAAGTACAGCAGGTACCCCAAAGTCAGTGGGCAACAATCTTGTGGCTCTCCTTTTCAGAAAAAGGTAGAGATAAGCTCCTCACAGTTAGTGATGATGATGCTAACAATTACACTGTCCTGAAGAGTGCTCTGATTGATGGGTTTGGCTTAACCACTGAACAGTACAGGTTAATGTTCAGAGACACCCAGAAGACACAGACTCAGGACTGGACTGATGTTGTTGATTGTGCCACTAAGGCTCTGGAAGGCTGGTTATTGGGAAGTAAAGTTAAGGACTATACAGGATTGTATAATTTGATCACGAGAGAGCAAATACTTAACAATTGTCAGAACCAGTTGTTGCACCAACACCTGATTGACTCAGAGCTGACCTCCCCCCAAGAATTGGGTAAGAAGGCAGACAAATGGGTCAGAACCAGGGTTAAGCAGAAAAACCAGGTCCAAGGTGGTGATCAGAAAAAGGCAGACCAGAAGGGTGGGGAGCAGAAACAAAAAGACCAGAAGTCTTCTACAGGGCCCCAAAAGTCCAATGAGGTGGGGGTCCCACACTTCCAAGAAGAAGAAGAAAGATGGCCAAAGAAAACCTTGATGTAATGTATGTAAATCCACTAGTCACTGGACCAGTGACTGCACCAAGAAAGATTCAGCCCCTACCACTTCTGCCCCTAAGGCAACTCACCCCCTAGTTCAGCTGGCAGTGGTAGTTCTCAACCCAAGGCTATAGTAGGGTTAACACTGGGAACTGAGATGGATTCTGGCCTAGTCAGAATACCAACTCAGGCTGTTCTAGTCTGTGATGTGGACATGGCTCTGTCTTCTACTGTGAGTCCCAGTACCCTGGGCAAGTACAGACATGCACATTTGATAAATAACAAAGTTGCTCAAGCATACCGGGACACATGTGCCAGTGTCACCATGGTGACACCTAACTTTGTGGACCCTGGTCAGATTATAATGGGTGATAATTACCTGGTGACCAATGCCAGCAATTTCACCACTACACATAGTGTGGCAATTGTTAATTTCTCCTGGGGAGGGGTAACTGGCCTCAAAAGAGTTGTGGTGAGTGCAGATCTCCCCATTGAATGTCTGTTGAGCAATGACCTTGAATCCTCACAATGGTCAGAAGTGGAGTATAGGACCCATGCTGAGATGTTAGGTATATCATCACATGTCCTTGCTGTGACCAGGTCACAGGCCAAAAAGTGCCTCACTGAACAGGCCTTGGATCCTGAAACTATGGACCAAGTGCCTCCCAAGAGAAAGAGCAGTAGGGTTAAGGCAGTGCCTTCCCCCTGCCTACAAGTGAAGATCAGCCTTCACAGGAAGCTGATTTTGAGACCTCTGAGGGAACTGTCCCAGAAGAGCTTGAAGCTGACCAGGTTGAGTTTCTTGGGACAGGGGGACCTTCAAGGGCAGACTTGAGGCAGGGACAGTTAGACTGCTCCTCTCTTAAACCCCTCAGAAAGCAAGCTGCTTCTGAGGCTACAGGAAATGCTACATGTACCCACAAAGTGTACTGGGATGAAGGACTCCTTTATTCTGAGGCTAGAGACCCCAAGCCTGGTGCTTCCAGGAGGTTGGCCATACCTCAGTCCTTTAGGGGTTTCCTTCCTACCTTAGCCCATGATATTCCCCTGGCAGGACACTTGGGCCAGAACAAGACTTGGGACAGGCTTGTCCCTCCCTTTCACTGGCTCCATATGTCAGAAGATACTAAGGAGTTTTGTCGCTCCTGTGTAACTTGCCAAGCCAGTGGCAAAGCAGGTGGCACCACAAAGGCCCCCCTAATACCACTACCTGTGATGGGGGTACCCTTTGAAATAGTTTGGATAGACATTGTTGGACCAATGGATCCCCAAACAGCATCTGGGCACAGATTTATACTGGTGGTAGTGGATCATGCCACCAGGTATCCAAAAGCTATTCCCCTAAGGACCACAACAGCTCCTGTTGTGGCAAGAGCCCTCCTGGGAGTTTTCTCAAGAGTGGGCTTTCCAAAGGAGGTAGTATCTGACAGAGGTGCAAACTTTATGTCAGGATATTTGACTGCAATGTGGAAAGAGTGTGGTGTAAATTATAAATTCACTACACCCTAACATCCTCAGTGCAATGGACTTGTTGAAAGATTCAACAAGACCTTAAAGGGTATGATCAAGGGTTTACCTGAAAAGCTTAGGCGAAGATGGCACATCCTTCTACCCTACCTTCTGTTTGCTTACAGAGAGGTCCCACAGAAGGGGGTTGGCTACAGCCCTTTTGAACATTTTTTGGGACATCCTATAAGAGGACCCCCTATGTCTGGTGAAGGAAGGATGGGAGTTACCTCTCAAAAAGCCTAAACAAGACATAGTGGACTATGTACTTAGTCTCCGCTCCAGGATGGCTGAATATATGAAGAAGGCTTTTAAAAACCTTGAGGCTAGCCAAGAACTTTAAAAAGCTTGGCATGACCAAAAGGCTGTTCTGACTGATTACCAACCAGGACAGAAGGTGTGGGTGTTGGAGCTCCAGCAGCACTCCAGGATAAATGGTCTGGACCCCACACCATTGTTGAGAAAAAGGGAGAGGTCACCTACCTGGTGGACCTAGGACCTCCCAGGAGCCCCCACAGGGTGCTCCATGTCAACAGACTTAAAGCATATATTGACAGGGCAGACAGGGGCTTGCTCATGGCTACAGATGAGGGACAGGAAGAAGAGATTGACCCTCTCCCAGAACTGTTGTCTCAGAACCCTGACGATGGTTCAGTTGATGGTGTGGCCTTAGCTGGCAGCCTCACTGACCAGCAGCAACATGACTGCAGACAAGTTCTACAGTCTTTTAGACACATGTTTTCACTAACACCTAGTCAGACTAACTGGTGCACCCATGAGGTGGACACTGGTGACAGTCTGCCTGTGAAGAATAAGATCTAAAGGCATCCTGACCTTTATACAATCCCTGACCATGTCAGGGATTGTATAAAGACTGACGTGCTGAAGATGCTGGAACTGGAGGGGATTGAGCCATCAGAGAGCCCATGGGCCAGCCCAGTGGTCCTTGTACCAAAACCTCACACCCAAGATGGTAAGAGAGAGAGATGAGGTTTTGTGTGCACTATAGAGGTCTCAATGCTGTCACTAGGACGGCACTCTTGTTGGGGGGCGTGGCCAACAGCATGGCCGGTTAAGACGTGCCTTGCCGGAGCTCCTGCCGAGCCGCACCTAAATCCGACATAAAACTTTGCCCCACGAAACACAAACGCTACTTGGTGGAGGACAAGACACCCTGGAAGCTGGGGAGAGTGCCACAGTAGCGAAACCACGCCAGGGTGCGCAGGAAAACGGGAATAAACTCCGACCCGGTGAGTCCCTGTGAGGCCAAGATGGCGGCCGCAACGCCCGACTGACTCCGGAGAACCTAGGAGCCAGTCCGCAGCCTTACGGAGACAGAGCCCGCCAGCGAAGACACCGCGACGCGAAAGCCTGCCCAGCGGTATCGTATAGCCTCTGCCAGGTGCCCGGAGGAGAGACGGGGGTACTGCAGAAGACCGGCCGCCTTTACCAAGATGGCGGCCGGCGAGATCTGTAACTGGTGACGAGGAGCTGCAGCCTTTCAATGCCGTTCCCGTTTTGAAGTGAGGCCGGGAGACGCCGAAAGCGGTGACTGGAGGAGCAGCGGTGCAGCCCGCGGGAGATAGCGGTATTTGGCCGAGACCGCGAGCCGCGGGAGACCAGGGCACATGCGGTAAGCACGGACAACTGCACCAGTATGGCGGTGGTGATTGGAGGACGTCCGGGGGGGGCGAACAACAGCGGAGGCGGCCGGACGGCGAGAGCCTTGACTTCGCCCTTCTGCGGCATACGCCCCCCCCCCCCTGCCCCCCGCCGGAGCGCTCCGTGCTCGCAGTACCGACGACCTGGCCCGTGGTAGAGGGGGAACTTGCACCAACAGTGGGAAGGACTGGCTTGGAGGTCCTGGGCGCCCGGTGGCATAGTACTACGGATCCCACGGTGCGTGGAGGCGCCCCCCCCCCCCTGCCCACTATAACCAGTGGAGAGACTCAGAACCGGGACCGGAGTGGCGAGAAGAGCCGCGCAGCGGAGGTACCACCGAAACGAGGCACCGAGGGGCGCCATTCTGCATGACTCTACCACCTACGGTGCTGAAAGACAGCTAGTCACCACCCCTTGATCGGTCCTAAACACTTCTTCGTCACACCAGAAGTCGGTGGCCTGCATCCTGCTGCAACGAGCAGCCATGGGGAAAAGAGACCCAGTCCCTAAATCCACGAAGCAGGGCCCCATGGATATCTTTGCGGCGCCAAGACATGCTGCGGAGCAGCAGTCCGTGCCGTCCGGAGCGCGGACTGATACGGCAATGTTGATGGAGGCCATCCAGGCGTCCAGAACGGACATACAGGCATCCCGGGCAGAGGTGAAGATTGGGGAAGTGGGCTCCGAGGTTACGCTGCTGAGGCAAGATGTTCGAAATCTGACTGATAGGGTGGCGGCAACGGAAACGAGAATTAGCGAAAACAATGCATCGATATCTGCACTGAAGAAAGATATGGCGGAGCTACAGGCCTCACACCGTCAGTTGCAGTGGAAGGTGGACGATGCGGAAAATAGATCGAGATGCAACAACCTTCGCTTTGTGGGCTTTAGGGAAGGAATTGAGGGGAAGAACATGCCCTCCTTCCTCCACGCCTGGTTGAAAACCACCTTCCCAACAACACAGTTCTCCACGTGCTTCATCATTGAGAGGGCGCACAGGGCCCTTCTGGCCAAACCGCCGGAGGGGGCGAGACCAAGACCAGTCATAGCATGCTTCTTGAACTATGCGGACAGAGATTTGATCCTACGAGAAGCTGGGGGAGATCCGTTTGGAGAATACGAACATAATGATTTTCCCGGATTACAGCCAGGAAGTCTCGAAACAGCGCCGCTCGTTCGACTCAGTGAAGGCAAAACTGAAGGTTTTCGACATCTCTCGAGTTGGGGCCAGAGAGGGACGAGGGGGGGAGGAGGGTGACAGTTAGCGGGCAGCAGCAGCACACCGTGATACACCACATCACCCTTCCACCACAGGGACACACCAGGAAAGAAATTCACTTTACACAATGGCAAGTGCATTAGACACCTCGCATTTGGGTGACAAGGGGGTCACCATCTTAACGTGGAATGTGAATGGCCTAGGGTCAAAGATCAAGAGGGGGCTGGTGAATGCCTACGTCAAGAGAGTGGCACCAGATATCATCCTACTACAGAAGACTCACCTCAGAGGCGATAAGTGTGCGTTTATAGCGAGAGGACGCCACGTGGTTTTGGCGCATGCAGGATACACATCGGACTCCAGGGGGGTGACGATTCTAATTAAAAAAACGGCCCGTTCAGTATCACCCGCACATGGCTGGATCCTCAGGGGACTTATGTGGGCCTGTAAGGGACATGGAAAAGACGTAGGTACACTATCATTTCGGTATATGCGCCTCCAGGCGCGTACCCTCAAAGCAATCACCTCCATTCTCATCGATACAGCGGATACCATACAGATAGTAGGTGGCTACTTTAATGATGTCATGTGTGAAGCGCAGGATCATACAGGGACTGCGCGTAAAGGGGGGACCCGTTCGGCACTAGCACGACAAATGAATATCATAGAACTCACTGATGTCTGGATATGGCTCCACCCTACACAAGCGGCTTACTCTTTCTACTCAGGGGCGCACAGGGTCTTTTCAAGAATAGACTACATATTCACATCCAGACAGAACCTAACATCGAGTGACATGGCAGAATATAAAGCGAGGGGAATCTCGGACCACTCTCCACTATATGCACAGCTGGGACGGGAGAGGGGAAGGGGGGTGGCTGAATGGCGCCTAGCGGCATGGGACCTCCAAACACCGGAAATACTACGTGGCATCAAAGCTGACATTAAGGTATACGTAGCAGAAAATGAGGGAGCGGTTGACTCAGGGGTCACCTTCTGGGAGGCAATGAAGCCGGTACTGAGGGATCGAATACAAAGCAGACTGGGAGAGACACAACGGGCACAACAAGCCGAGGTGACTAGCCTGGAAACATCTATCCTGGCCCTAGAGGCGGAGTACCAACAGCGGAAGGAAATAGGGACACTCAGACAACTGCTAGATACACAAAGAAACTACAGGGAGATGGTCTCCAATGAGGCACGAACTCAGTCATTGGCAACCCTCCACCAATTGTACGATGTGGGGGACAAGTCCAGCAAACTCCTTGCTTGGCTTAGCAGAAAGGAAAGGGCGGCGAGATAGGTGAAACAGATCACAACGGCAGACGGTAGGCAGATGCACACAGATGAGGCCATAGCAGACGTATTTGCGTCTTATTTTGAACGTTTCTATGAGGCCAGGGACCTGGGTACGGGTGAAGATGCACAACATTATATAGGTGACACAGAGATACCGGTACTGTCCTCCGAGGCCTGCGCAGCTTTGGAGGCTGAGGTAACTCTAGAGGACATATCCGACGCCATAGCCTTACTGAAGCCGGGGAAAACGCCCGGGCCGAATGGCTTTCCGGCGGAATTTTTCAAGCGGGCGACTGACCTATTGACACGCCATTTAAAAACCCTCTTCGTGGAGGCATACCAGGCAGGGTGCCTACCACCAGACCTCGCTTTGGCCACGATCGTCCCGATTCATAAGGAGGGCAAGCCAAGGGAAGAGTGTGCCTCATACCGCCCCATATCTCTCCTTAATATGGAGGTGAAGATCTTGGCCACTATTCTAGCTAAACGTCTGCGGTCAGTCATAACAGACCTCATACATATGGATCAGTCGGGGTTCTTGCCGGATAGGGCGACCAAGTTGTACCTCCGCCGCACACATAATTGGTTGCAGGAAGTTAAAGGGAGAAGTGAGGCCCATTGGTTCCTCTCCCTCGACGGGGAGAAGGCATTCGACGCGGTACACTGGCCATTTCTACTGGCGGCGCTACAGAGATTTGGGTTCGGCCCTAAATTCCAAAAATGGGTCCGGCTCCTGTACACAGCCCCGAGGGCGCGGGTTCGGGTCAACGGGAGGTTGTCCCGCGAATTCCAGATCGGCAGAGGCACACGCCAGGGGTGCCCGCTCTCCCCCCTTCTGTTTACACTCACCATAGAAATTCTAGCGGTAAAGGTCAGGCAGAACCCTGGGATCCGGGACTTTTCATGGGGAGACTCCAACTCCGCACAGGAAAAAATATCCTTATACACAGACGACGTGTTATTGTACATCACCGAGCCGGAAACTACAATTCCGGAGTTGTTCAGGGAGTTGGACGGCTTTGGCGCTAGAGCGGGTCATACCATAAACTGGCACAAATCGGTCCTCTATGACCCGAAGGGTCTGGAGCGAGGGGAGTGCCTCCCGGAGCTACTACTACATACCCCAGAGGGCTTCCAGTACCTGGGTATATACATCACCCTGGATAGGGAACTTTCCTTTAGTAAAAACATGAAACGAATCATGGACAGCGCAACAACAGAGATGACTAGGTGGCGGCAGCTGCTGCTCACCCTATTGGGCCGAGCGGCGATATACAAAATGGTTATCCTTCCGAAGTTTCTGTATGCGCTCCAGAATGAGTATTACCAGCTACCAACTAAAACGATAACCAAAATCCATGCGGACCTTCGGGCGTTCCTGTGGCTGGGGAAACACCCGCGAGTGGCCATGTCGACTCTACAGCGCCATCAGTACAGCGGAGGGATTTCACTTCCCAACCTAGAGGCATACTACTGGGTGGAACACCTCACTCCAATCAATGATTGGTTACACGCATCAGTGGACCACCCGACCTATGCGCTGGAAAGGTTTAAAATGTCCACCAGAAACCTATTGTACTATCTATATGGAGGGGCGGTGCGGGCATCGCTTCTACCGGCCACGGTGCTCACCCTGAACGCTTGGAACAAGGCTACTAGACGTATGGGGTGGGACAAGAAGCCTACCCGACAGACTCCGCTGTGGCACTGTCAATGGTTGAGAGAACTCAGTAAGCTACGCGGCTTCCGGAGATGGGATGATATAGGAATCTCCACAATTGGGGATGTGATTGCAAGGGGTGAGCTGAAGGCCTTTCAGGTGCTTAGAGACGAATTTGGGCTGCACAACACTCAGTTCTACAAATTCACACAGTTTAGGGATGCTTGGAGGGCACAAAACATCACGCTCGCAGATATTCCGGAGTATGCACCGTTGGAGGGTAGGCTGCTTCAGGAGCGGGTCATGGAACGGGCGGTATCCCTCACGTATAAAACCCTGACAAACCACATGCTAGGCGACCTGGCAGGGCTAAGGAGAGTGTGGGAGGCAGACGTGGGAGAAATGGAAGATCTGGACTGGGAGATTGTCCTCATGCATCCTCGTGAGGTGGCGATTAAATCGAGGCTACGCCCCATCCAAATGAATGTTCTCCACAGAACCTATTTTGACAGGGTACGCCTCCTTAAAATGGGGAGAATAACAGATCCGACATGCCTAAGGTGCCGCCACCAACGAGGAGATTTTTTCCACAAGATATGGGCATGCGACACTATACAAACATATGGGGGACACATATTCACAGAGCTAGATGAGGTCCTGGGAGTGACTCTAACGCGCGACCCTAAATTAGCCTTATTGGGCATGACAACTGAGGTGGACCTGCCACGCCCCCTGCTTATCTTCTTAGTACTTGCATTGGTGGTGGCGAAAAGAGACATTGCAAAATATTGGGGGGCGGCGGAAAGGCCAGACATAGAGGAGTGGAGGAGGGGCCTGGACCTGTATATGGCCGCTGAAAGAGTGACTTATAAAGCTAGAGGATGCCCCAAAAAGTTCCGTAGAGTGTGGGCAAAATGGAGGCAATACCATGGATTGGAGGGGGGCCAATAAGGGAGAGAACTGAGGGGCGGGAGAGCCCAGAACACAGTAGATCTGTCAGAAGTAACAGAGTGGGCCACGTGAAGATCGACTAACCACGATATTGTGAGGGGGATGGCAGGAATCCTTGAGCGGGAGGAAGTGAGGAGGGTCCTGGGGAGTGGGGGGGGGGAAGGGGGTGTAAGCTGCATTTTGATGTGTTGTTTTTATGTTCATGTTGTGGATACACTTGCGGAACTAAGACTTGTGGAACCAAAAAGTTGCGCAAACAGCGTACAGAGGCGGAATGTTGACGCCCTGCCGGCTGCTGATTATATCGTTGTCTATTCTACTTGATGCAACAATAAAAATGAATTAAAAAAATAAATAAAAATGCTGTCACTAGGACATATGCTCACCCAATTCCAAGAGCAGATGAGCTCATTGATAGATTGGCTTCTGCCAAGTTTCTGAGCACATTTGATTTGACAGCTGGCTATTGGCAGATCAGGCTAGCTGAGTATGCCAAGGTCAAAACTGCTTTCTCAACCCCAGGAGGTCATTATCAATTTGTGGTAATGCCCTTTGGTTTGAAGAATGCCCCAGCCACTTTCCAAAGGTTGGTGAACCAAGTCTTCACTGGGTTGGATGACGTTTGTGCAGCTTATCTAGATGATATTGCTGTCTTCAGCTCCACCTGGGAGGATCACCTGATCTACCTGAAGAAGGTTTTAGAGGCCCTGCAGAAGGCAGGCCTCACTATCAAGGCCACAAAGTGCCAGATAGGGCACAGTAAGGTTGTGTACCTGGGCCACCTGGTAGGTGGGGTCAGGTTCAACCACTGGAGAGTAAGATCCAGACCATCAAGGACTGGGGTCCTCCAACCACCAGACACAGGTCAGAGCTTTCTTGGGCCTGACAGGGTACTACAGATAGTTTGTTAAGAACTATGGGTCATGGCTTCAGCAGAATTGGGCTGCTGATGTGGGTGGGGGGAGGCGGGGTTGGGGAATTGTTTTGTTTAATGGACCACAACACTTAAGATGCATTGTTGAAATCCGAGATGACAAAACTATAAAGTATGCAGATTTTGCAGGAACACGATGTAAATTATGCTATGTTTGGAGACACTACAACCATATATCTGACGGGTATATTTCTCAACATCTATGTTAAAGACGTCTAACAGCTCACCAGGTAAACTGTCATTGAATCTAATCACATGGAATTTACGTGGGCTTACAAACCCGAAAAAAATGAGACAACTGTTTGCGTGTATGGATAGATGGCACATTGACATTGTATTACTGCAAGAAACACATATAACCCCAAACACAAATACTCATATTGGGCGACGGTGGACTGAGTCAAGCTACAGCTCGGCATACTCTTCCTACTCGAGGGGGAGTGCAATATTAGTAAAAAAGGGCACAAATGTTCAAATTGAGGAAACGATAAAGGACAACTAAGGGCGATATCTGATACTTAAAGGGGTGCTAAGGGGTCAGCGACTGACTTTGGTCAATACTTATGGCCCAAACATTGATACACCTGAATTCTACCATGAGATATGGCAACATTTACATGAGGAGCATGACAGAACACTGATCTGGGGAGGGGATTTGAATATAGCTTTAAATGACCAGCTAGAGAGATCACATGGAACTTCTGAAACACACAGGAAGGCGAGGACTAAAGTGCTTGACATTGTGGAGGAACTACACTTGCGTGACATATGGAGAGAACGTAACCCGGGACGTAGCGAAGCAACACACACTTCGACCACTCATAACAGCTGGTCCCGCATTGATTATTGGATAGGTTCCGACACAACTCTGTTATGGACCACAGGGATTAAGCACATACCTAAAACCCTTTCAGACCATAACCCAGTGATTCTATCTCTTGCAATACCACATTACTCACCGCCCCCATACAGTTTGAGATTTAACGCAACTGCGCTCACAGATTCAGTATACGCTGACACTATAGCCAAAGCCATCACAGAATATTTCCAACTAAACAAACACTCCACAGACGACCCGTGCCTCGTTTGGGAGGCCTTTAAATCCACAATTCGAGGGGTCTGCATGAGCACAACGATTGGGATATTGCGGGATATTCGAGCACAACTGACGAGATGTGAAACTAAACTAAAACTGCTAGAGAGCCAATACGAAAATACGCATGACATAACTATACTGGGGGAAATACGTTAAACTCTAACAGAACACCAAGCCTTTGCCATGAATGAGATTAAGTACATGGCATCGAGATTTTGTGAAGGGCGCAGGACACAAACAGTAGCGAAGATACGGGATGCTAGGGGTTCTATTTGCACAGAGCCGCAAAACATTTTACGGGAATTCGTATACACATATGGAAAGCTATATAAGTCACAGCCTACCACCACACCTGCTGAAATATTAAAATACTTAGAAGACGTAGCCATTGCATGGCTATCAGACACACAAAGGAATTATTTATCCCTGCCGATAACTGTTGAAGAGGTCACAGAGATAATTAAATCCTTGCCGAATGGCAAGGCTCCTGGCCCGGACGGGTTCACTAATGAGTTTTACAAAACATACGCTGATTTACTAGCACCGAAAATGGTCGCGATGTTCGGGGAAGCCTTTGAGAACAATATACTGCCGCCTACATAACGGGAGGCAGTGGTAATAGCACTTTTAAAGCCTGCGAAAGATCCGGAACTATGCGAATCATACCGTCCCTTATCATTAATTAACGCAGACTCTAAGATTTTAGAAAAGATATTGGCCACGAGACTGCAGCCCTGATGACGAATCTGGTCCTCCCGGACCAGTCTGGGTTCATACCAACTAGAGCCCCCACGCATAACACTAGGACACTGTTCGCCCTATCCCATTACCTAACTCCAGACACCAAGGCAATAGCGGTCATGTTGGATGCCGCTAAGGCTTTTGACTCCATCGAATGGTCCTACTTGATCACGGTCCTGCACCGGATGGGTTTTCCTTCATATATTTACATTGGGTTAAATTACTATACACACAGCCCATGGCTAAAATTCGAGTGAATGGATATATGTTGGAAGCAATACACATAGAAAGGGGAACGAGACAAGGGTGCCCGCTATCCCCGTTATTATTTGCTCTTGCCCTGGAGCCACTTGCATGTAAGGTTAGGCAACTCCACCATCAGTCAGCACTGCGATTCCCAAGTAGGCCCCTTCACATCTCGCTGTATGCTGGTGATATGTTGCTTTATGTTCGAGATCCTGAGCGGCATTTGGTTCCCCTGCTAAGAGAATACATTAAATTTGGGGGACATTCTGGCCTTCAGATTAACTGGGAAAAGTCCTCTGTTATACCGTTAACAGACACCACCACACCACACACTATTGAATATCCCTTGGAATGGCAGGATGGTCCAATAAAATATCTTGGAGTCTGGTTCCAAGAGACCCGGAGATAGTTAAATGGACTAACTATGGTAGGGTGAAATCCACGCTAGAAAACAAGGTGAATCGCTGGATACAGCTCCCACTGTCACTAGCCGACCGTATAGCGATAGTCAAAATGGTACTGCTGCCCAAGTTGCTTTACCTACTTAACAACATCCCAATCTTTCCTACAAGGGAGGTTTTTAAACGTATATCA
The DNA here is from genome assembly GCF_964263255.1 of Lissotriton vulgaris. Classification (NCBI taxonomy): domain Eukaryota; kingdom Metazoa; phylum Chordata; class Amphibia; order Caudata; family Salamandridae; genus Lissotriton; species Lissotriton vulgaris. The sequence goes on along the minus strand of NC_141691.1, from coordinate 2,052,021,251 downwards.
TCCGTAGTGCTCAAGATAATATGGGCTGGCAAACAGGCACGTATCAAATTATGTACTCTAACACTGCCATACTCCAGAGGGGGACTTGGTGTGCCAGACTTTCACCTGTATTATCTATGTGCCCAAGCACAATATGCCGCATACTGGTATCATACGATTCCATACCTCACACATACGGCTATAGAGGAAGGAGATGCTCTACCAATACCCTTGAACGCAATAATTACACATCGGCGCCCACCATTACATGACAAAGATATAAATACGGTGGATGCCACGAATAAAGCATGGTACAGATTAGGCCAGATGGCCAATAAGCTGCCACTCTGTGCTCCAGCCCTCCCTCTACACAACCACCCTGAAATATCTGTCACGAATGAGGAGATAGGTATGGGACTTTTACATAAGACTTGTCTTATGTACAGAATCAGACATTACTGTTCCGTTTTACTTACCACAGATTGCAGGGGGGGATCCTAAAATTATACCCACAATATCCTCATGAACCGAAGCAGCTAGATACATTGCAACTTGTACTGACAAGTTCAAAGACTATGCACCTAGTTTCTCGATTATATAACATGGCACAAACTGAAATAAACTATAACAAACTCAAAGCCCTGGATAGATGGAATAATCTACTAGATGATCCTGTTACAGAAGCAGAATGGCAGACGACTTGCACGTTGATTCAAATGCTAACGCCGAACGGCAATTTAAGGCTAGTACACTTTAAATACCTACATCACGCGTATTATACGCCTGCGTAGCTTTACAGATATGGTCTCAGGTCTGAAGTGAGATGTAAAAGATGTAGGGTGGATGAGGCAGACTTCATTCACATGGCATGGTATTGTGCGAAAATTCACAACTTTTGGGTGAAAGTCACATCAACATTAGCAGTAATGGTGGGAATTGATATTGAATGCAATATTCGAGTCTGTCTATTGGGTCTCCTAAACGATGTTCGGGCACTGCAACGTAAATTTTGCATGGTTGCATTGGTGTTAGCCAAACAAAGGATTTCTATATGCTGAGAAAGTAAGCAAGCGCCCGGTGCCAAACAATGGATATGTGACATGACCCATTGCCATGATACATTGAGAACGTATGAAGAAGAATTGCCCGCTCGATCCCGACCGAAGGATTACTGGAAATATTTAACAGATTATTTACTCACTAATCCGGATATCTGAATGTATCGCTAAATTGTGCCCTTATCGTCCATTGCTGTATTCTATGTACCTGTACACAGGCTGTGCTATTGTAAAATGTGATTTATTGATAACTTGGTTGAAGAATGCAGTTGTGTAACGGTCCTATTTTGTTACTTTACTATTGGTACCCTATACCTTTTGTAAAACCAATTAAAAAAAAATAAAATAAAAAGAACTATGGGTCCATTGTGACCCCACTTAATGACTTGACTTCCGAGAAGATGCCAAAGAAGGTTCAGTGGACAGTAAGCTGTCAAAAGGCATTTGATGACCTGAAGAAGGCCATGTGCTTTGCACCTATCTTAAAGAGTCCTGACTACTCCAAAGAGTTTATTGTCCAAACAGATGCTTCTGAGTTGAGGGTGGAAGCTGTGCTTTCACAACTTAATGTAGATGGTCAAGACCAGTCCATTGCTTTTATTAGCAGAAGGCTGACCCCTAGAGAGGATCGTTGGTCAGCCATTAAGAGGGAGGCCTTTGCTGTGGTATGGGCCCTGAAGAAGTTGAGACCATACTTGTTTGGCACTCACTTCAAGATTCAGACCGACCATTAGCCCCTCTTGTGACTGAATTAGATGAAGGGTGAAAACCCCAAACTGCTCAGGTGGTCCATTTGCCTACAGGGGATGGACGTTACAGTGGAGCACTGACCATGGTAATGCAGATGGTCTCTCCAGGTACTTCCAATTAGAACATGAAGACACAACTGGTCAAGGTTAGTCTAATGTCCCTGCGTTTGGGGAGGGGGGCGGGGGGGGGGTTGTGTAGGAGAGTAGGGTCTGCTTTCCTATGATCACCCCACTTTTTGCTTTTTGCTTCACTGGTTTTCGACTAAATGTGGCTGTGGGCCTGCTAATCAGACCTACAGCCCAGCTGTACTCTCTCTAAATTCACTACAATGTACTTTAGGTGCATTACCAATTGGATACTGGATCACTTTATGAACCCCTGTACAGTGTACTATAGGTACCCAGGGCATAGGTGCATCCAAGGCCTACCAGGGGCTGCAACATATCTTTTGCCACCCCTGGCTGGCTATCCAAATCGACACAACTGGCTGATCACTCAGCTGGAGCAAGGTGGTGTAATTACCCCTTGCTTAGATATAGTATTCCTATATCTAACCTTATATCTAGACACATATATACCTATAAGTCACTCCTATGGCAGGCCTTAAAATCCTAGAGGCAGAGTGCTTGGTTTTATGTGAGATGGTGCTCTAGCATGAGCTGAGCCTGTCTGCAGCTTTCGGAACCATGTCCTTATAGCTGTTCTAGGATATTGCCATACCATACACTCTTAAGTGCTTTATGAACCTCGCGGTTAAATACTACCCCCTCGCCAGTTCTGGCGACGGGGGTAGCATTCCACCCTTCTAGAGGGAGAAGACATGTTGTTCCTACCATTCCCGGTTAAAGTTAACAAGAGCCTCTGCATCACAAAATGCATGCTGCTGCCACAGACACAAGTCTGACCTCCTGCTGCTGGGATTCCTTCCAGCGAGGGAGGCTTGGACAATAGGTTTCCTGTCTTGGGAGGTGCTAGCACCACCCCAGACAGGCTTTTGTGTATTAGGGCAGGCAGGGCTGAAAGAAAGGAGACACTGCCTGGGGCACACAAGGTGTCCCATGCATAGTCCGGTTGAAACCAGTTGCTGGGGCACTCCAGCCCAAGCTCTGGCACGAAACTGGACAAAGGGAAAGGGGTGTAACGACCCCCTTCCCTGGTCCCACCCATAGGAGGGACCTAGTAGGTAATCCAGCCCCTAGATTTGATATATAGGTAGGAGATGAGTCCCAAGACTTGAGATTATCCTGACTGAAACTCTGAAACGAAACTCTGGACCTTCAACGATCTACTTTGCAAGAAGAGGACTGAAGAATCTCCCTTGTGATCAAGGAGTGACCACCCTGCACAAGCATGCACCAACCCAGCGATCAACAACTTGCTTTGTCGACGCTCCCACCGGAGCCCGAGCACTGAGCCTGACAAGAACCAGACTTCCAGACATCCAACAGCCCGATCCACAGCCCCAGCGAAGCTGAGACCCGTGGAGGCGACGAGAGACGTGGTGCCGGCCATCTTGAAAAGTCTGTGACCTGCTAATTGTGCAGCCCCCGAGGCACCCTCTAAGCTGTGCATTGGGGATTGAGAAGCCCCAGCCCGAGCAGCATCTACACCGAAGATCAGCCCTGCACACTCCACAAGTTCTGCGTGGGGCCCTTCTGCATTTTCCTGCTCGACGCATCTGCCCGGTCACTTGCCCGTTGGCTAGTGGCCATCTTAGTGACTAACCTTTGAATCTACACCACTGGTCTGGTTGCTCTAGACTGGCCCTTGCTTCCCTCAAAATAAGCAGCCCCTCAACCTTGCTGGTCTGAGTAAGAAGCCAACTTAGTTTCCTGCGTGGGTTGCCTTTGCCAAGGCTTGTTGACTTTAATCCTGAAGCCGACACCGCCGACAGCGAAAGCCTTCGTGGGACAGTCCGTGCCGGACTTCTGGTCATTGTCGACGCCTCCTGGTCCACGTGGCTGCAGAGACAAGCTTCCCATCAGCACCTTATTGCTTCGCGACATCGCCTGGTTCCTTCCTGGTTCCTTTCTGGTCACTGGCTAGTGACCCAGACTCTGTCCCCTCTGCTTTCAGGTCCTCTTCATCTTCGATCCAACCTTGGATCCACCCGGACACTTCTCTCCTGGCCGCCTGCAGCATCTTTTCTCCAGGCTCCATAGGATTCGACGAAGAAACCGACACACTTTGACACCTATGCACCCGCTTCCTGTGGGTGAGGTAACGCGAGAACTCCGGTGCTCCTGTGGGTATTAACTATTCCAACTGTCTAGGTTTAAAGTAACTTTCACCGAGTCCAGTCAGAAGTACCCTAAAAGAACTAGTTTCCAACTTGTACGTTCTAATTAATTCTCTATGGTAACCTACGTGTGTGTTTAGACACTGCACACGCATCCTGTGGGCCTCCTGCTTCCTAACTCTTGGTAGCTCAGTGTAGCCCCAGCAATTCCCTAGGCCCTAGGCCTATTCACTTTCCGTATGATGGTTCTTATACCACTATTTTAGTATATGGTTTAACGTGCACCAAGGGCCCTACTGTACTTTGTGCAACTTATTGTATTTAAATTGATTATCTTGTATTGTGCTTAGACCTCTGACCTCATAAAGAGTTCAGAGGGGTTGTTTAGTAATAAATCACATATATATTTATATATATCCTGTGTGTTGTCCTTTCATTGGGTATTAAAGGGGTTACATATGGTAAAACAGCTGGCTTCACATGCCCTCTTGAGTTTAGCCTAAGACTGCTTTGTCCATGCTACCACTAGGATAGCTGGTCTATAAGGTTGACTTTACAACCATCACCATAAGGGTTGTTTGGACTGGTGCAAGGTGCTCACTAGAATAGTGAACATCATATACCAGGGGGACTTCTCATGTGGGCCCCCCTCCCATCCTCCGTGCCAGTCTAGAGCTCTCAGGCCAGCAACCCGCCATACTGCAAGGGGTGCGGGGCTATTGTTACACCACTGTCACCAATCCAGCCTTTATAAGTAACACTGGATGGTGGAGTCAAAGGTTGGGCTTGGTCTGCCAGCAGGCTATCATAGGTGGGCAGGGTCCCTGCCATCAGTACGCCGGGGAAGTTCGCTCAATTTTAGGTGGGTTTCCTGATGCAGACTCCTGTCATTATATACAACATCGGGCCCACTCATCGTTCAGTTTTGACAAAAGTGCATCCACTGCTCCTTCTCGTTTCCATTTTAAAACATTAGACAGACAATGCGACAATGCAGTATTTCAAAAGCAGATGTAACTAATAGGAAGAGGGTTGATAGTAACCAACTCAACCGACCGTTAGGGAGGTGTAGAGAAGGCTGACTGAGACGCCGAGAACATGAGGAAACAGGTTAGTTACTCTACCCGCTAACTAAACACCACCAACTTTTTAGCTCTTTAGTCACTAGAATAGAACATCCATAGGCTTATTTGCTTATACGTTCCTTTCGAATTTTTATGTTTTGCAGATTGTTACGTAACTACAATGAACAGTGGCACGTAAGTGATAATATGTGGTAACGAGTGGAGCTAATCAACTGTGTTTAAGTGTAGGATGACACATACGATAATGTTAAAAGAAATTGTATGTCCTGTACTAATGCACTCAGTATACCTTGGTACATAGATGGTAATTTTTGTTATGTATTTGCTTTTTTTAGTATGGATTCCCTGATGAAGGGCGATTCGGTACGCCCGAAATGCATTGGATTGTAAATGAATCATTGCCACTGATGTTGAAGTGATGAAAGGTATGCATTTTGGAAATAAGAAAAAGAAATGAATGAAAATTAACTATCAAAAACAATAAAAAAATTCTGTTTAACCAAGGAACAAGAAAGTGTGGAATCCTCTGATTTCAAGGGAGGAGAATTAAGGTGTGCCCAAGGGGATATCCGTAATGTTCCATTAGGGATACAACACAATATTTGACATATTGACGCCCAGGGACGTTGGTCGTCACCCACGGAGCACCCTAAAAAAACTTTTTTAAAAGGACGAAAAGTTAGTTGTGCACTCATCCAAAACGTTCGTAACTACAAAGAGCACATTTTGATAATACATTTTTATTAGTAGGCAACAGCAATCTTAGGAGGCATTGCATAGCTTCATACACACTGTGACCCCAATTCCATCACAGTCTCTCTCTATCTGTCAGTCAGTCTCTCTCTCTGTCATTCAGTCTCTCTCAGTCTGTCAGTCTCTCTCTATCTCTCTGTGTCAGTCAGTCGGTCTCTCTCTGTCAGTCTATCTCTCTCTTTCTGTCAGTCTGTCAATCTCTCTCTCTCAGTCAGTCAGTCTCTCTCTCTCTCTCTCTCTCTCTCTCTCTCTCTCTCTCTCTCTCTCTCACTCATTCAGTTTCTCAGCCAGTCAGTCAGTATTCAGTCTCTCAGTCAGTCTCTACTCTCTCTCCACTCTATCTCTCTTTCTCCATTCTCTCTCTCAACTCTGTCCACTCTATCTCCACTGTCTCTCTCTCCACTGTCTCTCTCTCCGCTGTCTCTCTCTTCACTCGCTCTCCACTCTCTCTCCACTGTTTCCCTCTACTGTCTCCATCCACTCTCTCTCCACTCTCACTCCTCTCTCTCCACTCTCTCTCTCTCCACTCTCTCTCCACTCTCTCCACTCTCTCTCTCTCCACTCCCTCTCTCTCCCCTCTCTCCACTTTCACTCTCTCTCCACTCTCTCTCTCTCCACTCACTCTCCCTCTCGCCACTCTCTCCTCTCTCTCTCTCTCTCCTCTCTCTCTCTCTCCACTCTCTCTCACTCCACACTCTCTCTCCACTCTTTCTCCACTCTGTCTCAACTCTCTCTCTCTCTCCACTCTCTCTCTCTCCATGCTCTCTCTCCACTCTCTCTCTTCTCTCTCTTTCCACTCTCTCTCTTCAATCTTTCCACTCTCTCCACTCTCTCTCTCCACTCTCTCTCCACTCTCTCTCACTCCACTGTCTCTCTCCACTCTCTCTCTCTAATTTCTCTCCACTTGCACCCTTCTCCTCTCTACCTTGCACCCTTCTCCCCTCTACCTTGGACCCTTCTCCCCTCCCCCTTGCACCCTTCCCCCCTCTGCCTTGTACCCTTCTCCCCTCCCGCTTGCACTTTTCTCCCCTCCCCTTGCACTCTTCTCCCCTCTGCCTTGCACCCTTCTCCCCTCTGCCTTGCACCCTTCTCCTCTCTACCTTGCACCCTTCTCCCATCTGCCTTGCACCCTTCTCCCCTCCCCTTGCACTCTTCTCCCCTCTGCCTTGCACCCTTCTCCTCTCTAGCTTGCACCCTTCTCTCCTCCACCTTGCATCCTTTTCCCCTCTGCTTTGCACCCTTCTCCCCTCTGCCTTGCACCCTTCTCCCCTCTACCTTCCACCCTGCTCCACTCCGCCTTGCACCCTTCTCTTCTCCACCTTGCGCCCTTCTCCTCTCTGCCTTGCACCCTTCTCCCCTCTGCCTTGCACCCTTCTCCCCTCTGCACCCTTCTCTCCCCTGCCTTGCACCCTTCTCCCCTTCCTCTTGCACTTTCTCCTCTCTGCCTTGCACCTTTCTCCCCTCTGCCTTGCACCCTTCTCCCCTCTGCCTTGCACCCTTCCCCCCTCTGCCTTGCACCCTTCTCCCTCTGCTTTGCACCCTTCTCCCCTTTGCTTTGCACTCTTCTCCCCTCTGCCTTGCACCCTTCTCCCTCTGCTTTGCACCCTTCTCCCCTTTGCTTTGCACCCTTCTCCCTCTGCCTTGAACCCTTCTCCTCTCTGCCTTGCACCCTTCTCCCATCTGCCTTGCACCCTTCTCCCCTCTGCCTTGCACCCTTGTCCCCTCTGCCTTGCACCCTTCTCCCCTCTGCCTTGCACCCTTCTCTTCTCCGCCTTGCACCCTTCTCCTCTCTGCCTTGCACCCTTCTCCCCTCTGCCTTGCACCCTTCTCCCCTCTGCCTTGCACCCTTCTCCCCTCTGCCTTGCACCCTTCTCTCCCCTGCCTTGCACCCTTCTCCCCTCCCCCTTGCACTTTCTCCTCTCTGCCTTGCACCTTTCTCCCCTCTGCCTTGCTCCCTTCTCCCCTCTGCCTTGCACCCTTCTCCCTCTGCTTTGCACCCTTCTCCCCTTTGCTTTGCAACTTTCTCCACTCTGCCTTGCACCCTTCCCCCCTCTGCCTTGCACCCTTCTCCCCTCTGCCTTGCACCCTTCTCCTCTCTACCTTGCACCCTTCTCCCCTCTACCTTGGACCCTTCTCCCCTCCCCCTTGCACCCTTCCCCCTTCTGCCTTGTACCCTTCTCCCCTCCCGCTTGTACTTTTCTCCCCTCCCCTTGCACTCTTCTTCCCTCTGCCTTGCACCCTTCTCCCCTCTGCCTTGCACCCTTCTCCTCTCTACCTTGCACCCTTCTCCCATCTGCCTTGCACCCTTCTCCCCTCCCCTTGCACTCTTCTCCCCTCTGCCTTGCACCCTTCTCCTCTCTAGCTTGCACCCTTCTCTCCTCCACCTTGCACCCTTTTCCCCTCTGCTTTGCACCCTTCTCCCCTCTGCCTTGCACCCTTCTCCCCTCTACCTTCCACCCTTCTCCACTCCGCCTTGCACCCTTCTCTTCTCTACCTTGCGCCCTTCTCCTCTCTGCCTTGCACCCTTCTCCCCTCTCCTTTGCACCCTTCTCCCCTCTGCACCCTTCTCTCCCCTGCCTTGCACCCTTCTCCCCTTCCCCTTGCATTTTCTCCTCTCTGCCTTGCACCTTTCTCCCCTCTGCCTTGCACCCTTCTCCCCTCTGCCTTGCACCCTTCTCCCTCTGCTTTGCACCCTTCTCCCCTTTGCTTTGCACCCTTCTCCCCTCTGCCTTGCACCCTTCTCCCTCTGCTTTGCACCCTTCTCCCCTTTGCTTTGAACCCTTCTCCTCTCTGCCTTGCACCCTTCTCCCATCTGCCTTGCACCCTTCTCCCCTCTGCCTTGCACCCTTGTCCCCTCTGCCTTGCACCCTTCTCCCCTCTGCCTTGCACCCTTCTCTTCTCCGCCTTGCACCCTTCTCCTCTCTGCCTTGCACCCTTCTCCCCTCTGCCTTGCACCCTTCTCCCCTCTGCCTTGCACCCTTCTCTCCCCTGCCTTGCACCCTTCTCCCCTCCCCCTTGCACTTTCTCCTCTCTGCCTTGCACCTTTCTCCCCTCTGCCTTGCTCCCTTCTCCCCTCTGCCTTGCACCCTTCTCCCTCTGCTTTGCACCCTTCTCCCCTTTGCTTTGCACCTTTCTCCGCTCTGCCTTGCACCCTTCTCCCCTCTGCCTTGCACCCTTCTCCCCTCTGCCTTGCACCCTTCTACTCTCTACCTTGCACCCTTCTCCCCTCTGCCTTTCACCCTTCTCCCCTCTGCCTTGCACCCTTCTCCTCTCTGCCTTGCACCCTTCTCCCCTTTGCTTTGCACCTTTCTCCGCTCTGCCTTGCACCATTCTCCCCTCGGCCTTGCACCCTTCTTCCCTCCACCTTGCACCCTTCTCCCCTCTGCCTTGCACCCTTCTACTCTCTACCTTGCACCCTTCTCCCCTCTGCCTTGCACCCTTCTCCCCAGTGCCTTGCACCCTTCTCCCCTCCCCCTTGCACCCTTCTCCCCTCTGCTTTGCACCCTTCTCCTCTCCACCTTGCACCCTTCTCCCCTCCACCTTGCACCCTTCTCCCCTCTGCCTTGCACCCATCTCCTCTCTGCCTTCCACCCATCTCCTCTCTACGTTGCACCCTTCTCCCCTCCGCCTTGCACCCTTCTCCCCTCTGCCTTGCACCAATCTCCTCTCTGCCTTGCACCCTTCTCCTCTCTACCTTGCACCCTTCTCCCCTCTGCCTTGCACACCTCTCGGCCCCCCTTGCCTCCCCATCCCCCTGCGAACGCCGACATGGTGCGTTCTAACGAGAGTGCTTACCTGAGGGCACCATTTTGCTGCCTCATCCCTTCTCATATAAGTTTTGCCCTGAAGAATGCTCTCTCTCTGGGGCCCCCACTCCCACCCTTGTCAGGGTCCCGAGCAGTGCTCTGTGCAGCCTCCTGCTCTCTGAGGCCCCCACCCCATCCTCTTTGGCCTTGCACGCTCTGACCGAACAGAAACAATGTAACTTGTTACATTGTTTCTCTTCAGTCAGTGGGAGGGGCCCAGAGCTGGGCTCAGAGCAGGCTCCAGATAGCCTGCAATAGCTTTAGAGGGAGAGAGGCTTGCTTTAGCGCAAGCCTCTTTCACAGCTCTCACTGAATAACTGAGGGGGCCCGGGCCCCTTCATTTACTGAAGAGAGAGGGCCCCCCCCCCGCAATGCGGGGGCTGCGGGGGCGTTTGTTACGCCCCTGCGCTGAAGGATTGTGATTGGTCTGAGCGGCCGAAATGAACACTCATGCAGTAACTGAGAGGCTGGGTATGTTCTCCACTGGGCAGTGCAACACAGCTCAGTGGAGAAAATGCCAAGTGCGCATGACTGTTTAGGCGGCTCCAGAGGGCCGATCAAGCTGTCGCGCACACTTAGGGAGGGGGTGTAAACCACTCCTGCTCCCTCTGATGTGAAGTAGCCCAGCCTTGCTTGCACGACCTGGCTGGAGTCGGAGTGCTGCCAAGAAAAATAACATGATAATAACTTCTTGTTATTATCATTTTATTTTTATTTTGCAGTGCTCAGCAAGCAGTGAGGCGACTCTCCTCCGCCTTAGGAGCCGCCACTGCTTTTTTATATAACTGAATTGTCTGTTTGCCTTTTCCGAAGATTACTGAGCTGGCAGTTTTTTAATGAATGATCACTTAGATCGTTGTGTTTTCTTCAGTTTTAGACCAAAAGCAAGAGTAACTTCCTCAGCTGGTTCATAGTATGGATGGTTACCTTGCAGCAAGAAGAGGTTGATTAACAAGCCTACAACGATTTAAATGGATGCCAGCATTGTAATTGGTGGATGTGTTTCATGGAACTTGTAGTTTTTCTGTCTTTGGAATCTGGGTACTGTAGTCTATAAACTACTGCACCCCTTATTTTTCCATGGATGTCTTACATGGCTGCAATGGTAAATAAAGCAGATTAGAGAATGCATAATCCATGCATCTGTGTCCTTAATAAAATTGAACATTGTTGTTCATTCATAGTATATTTTCAGTTGTTTCATAAACCTCAACTAGCCCTTTGCATGTGAGTAAAAAGGGGCTTTAAATCTTTCGGGATTGGTAGGCTAATGTTTTGGAGGAAGAGAGCAAAGCAGTGGATGGAATCCTACCAGGCAAGGGAAAGGCCAAGTAACAGACTGAACACATCAATTCAAAAGAAAGACAATTGAAGTGGAGCACTGCGATTGAAATCCAACACCTGCCAGCCCTGACAGGAACATACATGCCAACCCTACCACTTCCGACGCAGTACTATCATTTTCAAGGCTAGTCTCCTGACTCCTAATTCCTGCATGCAAAAACCAGATTCCTCTGCAGGCTTCAAAGGCAGTGGCTGGTCCTATGTGTGACTCAGATTATGCACTGTCAGTAACCTGCTCCTGCAAGCAAGCGCACACTACTTTTGTCATGCTTTCTCTGCCTGCCGTAGTGATTTCTCTGTGCTCCTGACAGGTATGGAAAAAACATATATTTGAATTTCTGATACCTGATCCTGCAGCAGCATACTTGCAAGTTCCATACACACCAATAGACCCAATGCAGGACGTAATAGAAGTAAATGGGAGAAATGTTTTTAAAATCTCCCACTTTCCTCTACCAAAATGTTGACATGTATGAAGGAAGGAAACTAACAGCACAGCAAAATACCAAAATTGTTTTAAGGGCTACCCGTAGGGGTCACTGGGCTGTAAATCAAGTGTCTAATGTCCTACAGCCTGCAGTCGTACAGTTGTACAGCCTCTCTCTGACTCACTTTTTGTTTTAAAACAGCTGTATCTGGAACACAATAAATTGTGCCACCTAACCTATATTCCTCCTTACGTAGCCAAAAGTGGCTCCCTAAACTGACCAAATAATTAATAAATCTATACAATTAAATCATTGTTTCCTTATGTCAATTTCCTTTTCTTTCTTTTATGATTATCAACAGTCATTTATTATATATTTTTATACTTTTTTTATATACTGAACTTTACTTGATAGAAAAAAGACCAATAAATAGAAACAGTATATTCAAAATTGTGCAATTATGTTCAGTGCTATACAATATAATACATTCAATAATACCAATATATTTGTTTCATATATAGAGTCTCTAATACTCGATCTTTGCGACACAAGGAACTGTTCCCATGTGTATACTCTTTTTATATTGACCACATGTTTATAACAATATTTAAACCCCACCCAGACAACACTCATTCTTCATACTCACTCAAATTCATTCCCTCATTTCAGCCATTCTTTTCCTTATTTCAAATATGAGGTTTAATCATTATCTAAAACAACGGGGAAGTTACTATTTTCTCTGTTGTTGTAATGTTGTAGGTCAGAATCTGCAATAGTCCAGTCTACAATCGTTTCGGTGGATAGTGCGTAGAAGCCTCCACCTTCTTCAGGACCATCTAATACGAAAACTCATGATATGGCGGTTGGGTTTGGGGTTTAGTTTTTCTTCCTTTTTTTTTGGTTCATGTAGTTGTACGAGTTTTCCAGGGCTCCAACATATGGAAATCCAGGAAGGGAGACTGGATCCTCATATGAGGGAAGGCTGCTATGCTTGGAATTTGGATTTTTTCTGTACTTTTTATATGTGTCGAATTTTCAGTTTATGGAGAAGACAGCTTTAGGGAATTGAAGTCATATTCCTCACTGTGCGTTATTAAGCCAGCAAATGGTCCTTCCATCGCAATACAGCTGGCTCCCGGGCATTTCAATCTGCTCAGCAGGCTCTTACCCAAGAAACATTTCCATGCTCAGCCCCGTGTCCTTTCGGCGAACCCCACCTGTCATGTGTTAATGCACCAGGATTCCCCTTATCCATCATCCAACTTTGCTTCAGGATAGTGATCTGCCCTGAGAATACCCACATTAAAGGCTACTCCATCAATCTTGAAATTCAGCGCCGTCTTAGTACCCTGCATGGCATCCAAAATCACAGCTGTGTGAGTCTCTAGGCTCTGGTAAATGGCTTCCTGAATTTTACTTACCTTTTCCACCATTTGGCTGGCTATTGTGTGCCTGTTTCACAGCTTTGGGTCAAACCATTATTGGGCCTGAATCCTCAGGGGTCAGATCCACAGTCCCTTTGCCCATCCACACAACACTGCAATTGATTAAAGTCCCCTGCAGCCGACACCTTGAGATTCTGATCACTAGCGCATGGTGTCAGAACATGGCTCTCATTCCAACAAGTCAGCCATCTACCAACGATCAAGCCAGCACATCTACAACTGGACATGAACAACCATCTACGGTTCATTTTTTAGGATCAGGCCCAGAAACAATCGAAGACTCCGGAGGAGCCAGAACAAAAGAAAAGGAAAAAAGCCCTCCGAACACACGGAGCACAGTCACCAAGAAAGATCTCAAACCCAAAAAGAACACCTAGTGATCAACATCTCCGATACCATCATTCCCAAACATCAAATAGATCTTCTTGAGAAAGGCACATCATTTATTCCAGTGGCTCACACGAACTTACTCGAACTGGAAGTTAGCACCTTCAAGTTCACTAGGAAACTCAAATTACGTCACTTCTTTGACAATACTTTACCTCCCACCACCACAGTAAAATCGATGAACTCAAGGGACTACGACCACCCAGCACTTACCAAGCCCCCAGCAGCCACAAGTGCATAGACTTATTCGAAAACCTAGTACGCAATGACTTGTCTAAAATCAACTTCAAAAGAACATCGAAACACCAAAACCTTACCATAAAGGATCGAGCTACCCTCAAATCTCTGGCAAACAACCCACAAATCAGGTGCGTCAAAGCCGACAAGGGAGGTGCTCTTGTGATTCTCAACACCACTATGTACACTCAACGACTCCTTGAACACATACAAGACACGACGGTCTTCATGCAACTTGACAACAACCCTACCAGGGAATTTCAGAGCATCCTGCAAGACATAGTAACCAAAGGACACCTAGCCGGAATCATTGAAGACAGCACCAAAAACTACCTACTACAAGAACACCCCAAGAGTCCCACCATACACATGTGTTCCAAAATACACAAAGATCTTCAAAACTCACCTTTCAGACCCATCGTTTCCACTAAAGGATCAATATATGAACCCACCGTCAAGTTCATTGATAAATACCTCCAACCTTTGGTCACCAAAACCACCAGTTACATCAAAGACACCACAGAATTTTTACTCAAACTATCCCAAATACACATTAATTCTAGTGACCCGCTGATACTATGCACTGCTGATGTCAGCTCCTTATACACATCGATACCCCATCAGGGAGGTATCGACGCCATCGAACAAGCTCTTCTCAACAGTGACATTGATGTGCCCATGCAATCATTCCTTATGGAACTCTTGGTATACACCTTATACCATAGTTATTTCCAAGAAGACAACAAATGGTACCTCCAGCTATCGGGAATGGCGATGGGAACCTGCGCGGCTCCCACATACGCCAATATCTACATGGAAAACTTTGAAAACCTCCACATATACGCCAATACTACTTTTTATGATAAAATCAAAATGTACGTCAGATATATTGACGACCTGTTTTTAATGTGGACGGACACTAAAGACTCACTCAGTAATGCATTGAATGAATTGAAAACCAAGGATGATCGCATCAAACTTACTTGGCAAATAAGTGACACAGAAATATCATTCCTAGATGTCAACATCAAAATCACCGACAAAGGATTAACCACCGATCTACACAGAAAAACCACAGACCGAAACAACACCTTACACTACACTAGCTTCCACCAGGGATCACTCAAGAAGCATTTGCCGTTTTCTCAAATGTTACGAGTTAAACGCATAGTATCAGATGAACAAACCTTTAACATCCGCATCTTAGGAAATGTATGATCGCTTCCTTGACAGAGGTTACCCTGAACACATCCTCAAGGAGGCTCAGACCCGTGTGGCAAAAATCACCAGACAGGAAAGTTTACTCAAAACATCTAAACAAGCTGAACAACGCATGGTTCTAGTATCTAAATTCTCAACGGCAAGTACTACCTACAAGAGAATTATCCTCAATCACTGGCCGATCCTACAAATGGAACCCGACTTTCGGGACATTTTTCAAAGTCCTCCGCTGTTCGCCTACACTCGGAGTAAGAACATGAAAGAGATTCTCACTAAACCCACACCAACAACCAAACATTATAAAGGAACTCCGCCATGCTTAAACTGCAATCACTGTAATTGTATCATCAAGGGCAATATCATCAGACATCCTATGAAAGGCAACCCAATCAAACTTCAAGTAAACGCCACATGAGACTCCATGAATCTGATCTATGCCTTAAAATGCCCCTGCGGTAAAATGTATGTCGGTAAGACAGAGCGTAAAATCAAGACACGCATGAATGAGCATAAATCGAACATTCGCCAGAAACAGGAGAAATCCAACGTTGCCATGCATTTTCTTGAATTCTGCCACACCATCGTGCAGCTTCAATTCATAGTTTTGGAAATCATCACTAAAACAGAAGGGACTGATAACCGCAAGTTACTACTCAAAAGAGAACTTGAATGGATGTACCGTTTACAGACACTTAAACCTCACGGTCTCAATGATCGCATCGAGTACAGTTGTTATTTGTAACCATGTTATATGATTAATGCATTGCATTGCTCTTTACTCTTTACCATTCACCTTACACCTTTGTTTGTTTACCCTTTACTTCACCGTTCCAAGATGGCCCCTTGTCCACCGTCCCTTGTCCTCTTTCATTTCCACCCTTCCCTTGCACCAGGTTAGTCCGTTTTTCATTTCTACCCTCTAGCATTTCACTTTCGACCCCGCGCCGGCATTGCACCAGCGTGGATCACCTTCCCCGCAACCTTGGAGTAGCGGATCTCGTTACCATCGCCATGAAGTAAGTCTTCCATCCCCAGGCAGGTTTCCTGCACCAGACGCGCGTTTGCGCTAGAACCGCTCTACCAGTTTCCCTCACGCGATTTAAATTCCAAACACACTCTTGCTCACCCCTTAGATCCTTACATTTCTCCTCCCTCCCCCTAGACCACGATTCGAACCACCTCCCGCACTTACCATAGATCGCACAGACCCTTGACCAAGCACACCTATTGATCGGCACTTAACTATTAGTCTTCCCGCGTTCCCTTAGCCTACATTCTGACACCGGCTCGTCTTTTCCTTTCAGCTCTCCGTGACAAAGGGCGTTCTGCCCGAAATGCATTGGAGGAGTTCGCATTTATTTTCTACTTAATTGGATCAGATATATACTGCACTGATATGATACTAATATCATTGACAAAATTCATATGAAAACAATTGAACAATAAATAGTACTTGGATATGAACTTTTGAATCATTTGATTGATCACCCACGGAGTGCCTCATCTGGGGATGTATTAGCATACGTATGCGTACACCACAAGTCATAACAGTGAAGCCATAATTCAGCCCAAACTGGCATGTATAACACACAAAGCCCTACACCTCAAGTCACCAAGATATCTAGCACAGAAATTGGAGATTCAGGGGGGGGAAGCCGACAATCTAGGAGCGCCAGAGACTTGGGGCCCGATGTAGGTGCCCTAATACCGGTTGGAAACGGCCGAATTTGGCCGTTTCCGACCGGTATTACGGTTTCCAGATGTAGGGCATGCATTTATAGAATAGGTATTTTACCGATTCTGTATTTATCGATTCGGTAAAATTACCGAATCGGTAAATACAGACTCGGTAAAATACCGGTTCTGTAAATACAGATATAGCTGGCACATGTCAGAGTGCCACAGGGGTTTAAGAATCGGTATTTTACCACCCAATCCTATGGGGTGGTAAAATACCGAATACAGGTGTGCATGCACATGTGTGCATGCACACCAGTGCCATGTGGCAGACAGACATACCCTTAGGGCATGTCTGTGTGCCACATGGCACACGTGCCTGAATTCAGGGTGCTAGAGGGTGTCAAAGTGACACCCCCTGCACCCTTGCAAAAATCAGTATTTACCGAATTGGTAAATACCGATTCGGTAATGACCATTGATTCCTATGGGCTGCAATGCCCATAGGAATCAATGGGCTTTCCCGATTCGGTATTTACAGAATCGGTAAATACCGAATCTTAACGATTCAGTATTTACCGATTCTGAAATACCTACATTTCCCCCCTTCTAATTTACTACTTCTTAATTACCGAATCGGTATAATTTGGTATTTTAGAAGTGGTAATTTAGAATTACCTACATCAGGCCCCTAGTGTTGAAGCCACCTATTTTCCTAAATAAAAAACTTATGACAGAGCGTCCTCAGGAGCTGCACGAAGAATATGGAACTTGTTACCTCCGGGGATCAGAAGGTTACCCAACCACGCAAGATTCAAGAAAGAAACCAAGATCTTTCTAATGAGCAAATTCCTACCGTAACCATTACAAAGCATCCACACAAGACTCACCCAAATCCTCTCGCTTAAAGGCACAATCGCTTTTTGCTAAGAACTAATTTAATTTGTTCATTACAGGTTCTTGCTTCCCCTGACGACATGGTTCCTCTAGTCTTACATTCTGCAAATGTGCTAAAGTATTTATCAAGAGAAGTGGCTGTGACAACTTTGAATGGGACTTTAATATATTAAATGCTATACAGAATATTGCACTGTAAAAGTTACCATTTCCTGTACTGTGAAACGCTCTGATACCCTACAGGGCCAAATTTGCGCTATACAAAACACTGAATAAATTAATTAAATAAATAAGCAACGCGACCACTAAAGGCCCAAAGTCACTCATATTTGCAACAGGTCACACCAGGGCGGCCACACGCAAAGTCTGTCACTCCCCACACGAGAATTGGGAACCCTGCTTTCTGGGCATCAACTGTAACTCCCAAACCCTTACCCCCCGCAAGCCCAGGCAGAGAGACAAACCAGCCCAAGGCAGGACCCCACACCCATGTTTGTGGCACGATTCCCCCATCCACATCTCTGCCATCCGTGTACCTCCCTGGGGTCTTTGGAGACCCACACCCATCTCAACCAGACACTTTCACTTTCCCTTTCGCGAGTTCGCGAAGCAGATTGAAGGCAGCAGCGTACTCGCTAAGACACCCCTATTGGGGTACTAACCGGGATCCATAAATTTGTGCGGAGAGAGAGTTTTGAGATAGAAATTGACGCAATACTCGGCACATTGACACCATAGAAGATTCCATTGCTAGAACCGAAGAGAAACCAGCACAGAACACTGGGAAGCATTTTAAAGTCAGCCGGGACGGAAGCAGAACCGGTGGTGAGAACGTGAAGAACAGCATTTCTTACCAGACAGCCCTGAAGAAGTTGAATGGGTAATTCCCCACTACGAAACACGTGTTGGCTGGACAAATCCTTTGAATAAAAGAATAAAAGAACATTAAACAACTGTGATTACTTTAAAGAGCTTGAATTGCTGTGTTTCTCAATTTTACTTATACCACTTAATGTATACTTATTGCAAGTAGCGATAAGGATAGCATGTGCATAGGCTAGCGCAAACAGGATATAGATACGGTTGGAAGACTCAAAACAATAGTGTTGAATTTAAGCACCATAGAGATACAGATTATCTGGTAACATTTCACTACTTTTCTTTTTGACCTGAAGCTACTCTTTTTTGTTTCAATAGAAAATGTATTAAAGACAAATCGTATAATAGTCAGCAAATGTAGCCTTTAGATAGGCTAAAGAACATTCTTGCATTAAAAAAACAGAAATTAAAAAAATATATATATCGAATAAAGGGGACGTGGCTTACCAAGATGGCCACCTAGACGTGTCCTGGGGTGGCTCTGGCAAGGCCTAGCCAAATTGGGTCATGTTCTACGGCCCCATTACCTGGTCGAGATGTAAAATGGCTGCCCTTTTGGGGGAGGTGAGTCCATTCTAAGCGGGGGCATTCTCTAGAGGAGTGTGGGGGTGCAACCCATCACTGGTACGGATGAAGCGGAGTTCAGGGTTGTACTGAAATGGCCTGCTAAACAGACACAGGGCAATGTGAGGGGGCTGTGGAGGGGGATGCTGGAGACTCCTATTTAAAGGCCCTCTGGGGCCCCAATAGATAGAAAACTGGACCTGTCTAGCCACTCTCACCCTGTGATGAGGGGCCTCAGCCTGGTGGATGTACTGCCTCTGGTCTGCAGTAGTTGCTACTGTGGAGCTGAGAGTGCATGCAGATTGAAGGAGCAACTGGCGGGGAGCACCATTGTGCTGGGGGCACCAGCTGATGCCTTCGTGACCCATCTGGTGGGCCAGATAACAGAGGGGAGTGGCAAAAACAGTGTTAGGAACCCTGGCAGAACTTGGAACCACAAGATCAACAGGCCCGTGTGTAGTAAACTGAGTTGCACTGAGATTGGTGTTACCACTCTGAACATAGATGATCAGTGCAGACTCGTGTCCAACTGGGGATGGCTGCACCTGCTCCCACACAACCAACAGCGATCTAATGAGACTATACCAGACCTTCAGGCCTTCAATGATCCAGTAGCCACTCTTCGTTTCATGCCAAAGCCTCCATTTTGATGCAAACTGTTGGAACTGCTCATTTGGCAAATATTAATGCCTGCAAAGAAGCAATCACACAAAACTGGGACTACTTTTTCACTGGCTCTGAGACACCCAAGCGCTCTGAGGAGACAGAACAAGGCAGGCCAGACTCCCCTACACACACAGGAATCCCCCAATTACCTACCGGTAATCTTGAGCCATTGTCCCACCTCCGAAAGAGGTTTTTACCAAACTAAAAAATAACTAATCATATTGGTTTTCCTTCCCCATTGGCTATCTACAAATGCCACTTATGTATCTCCTGTATTACCAAGTTCATTCATGAATGGCGGTGCATCCCGGCAGGAGGGAGGGATGTTGTCTGGGACGAGGAGGACAATGACTCAAGAATGAAGATTACCAGTATCTACTGTGGGAGGGAGGGGTGCGTTCAGTCCACATACTGTGGGTGTATTGCGGCAGCAGATGTTGAGTCCTATTACCGGATGGCCCACCTTCAGTTAATAAATGCGGGGTGATACCCAGGGAGACCATGCATATGCACTCGACAAAATAGCATTAGGTGCAGCTTCGCTTCAAATATATGAATATAGGCGGGAGCAGTGCCTCACTTCCTCCGACGACAAAAATGGTTCTTGATTTGTGGCGATTGACCCTCCAAGAAATGAAATGGTGGGGCACATTGATGGAACAAACCACACTCTGGTGTGGAGCCTTGCGCCCCCAGGTGGCAGCATTGGAAGGGTTCCGGAAATGGGACCGTATTGGGATCTTCACCCTCGAGGATGTCATGCAGGCCATCACCCTGAAGTCCTACAGGCCAGATTACAGACTGAGTTCCAGCTGCTCAGCAGCCAGTTCAGCAGCCAGTTCCATAGGTTTCTGCAGCTCTGCCGTGCTTTGGGCCCATATATAAGGGAGTAGCTTGAGCTTCCAGAATTTAATCTACTAGAGGGTAAATTACTGATTGGAGACCTGCAACCATATACTTGCTAAAGTCTACCAGACTGTGATCTCTAACCAACCAGATCCCATTGGAGACCTGTTCACGGCTTGGGAGGCAGATGTAGGTACATTGGAAAATGTAGACTGGACTGAGATCCTGGGTCCTCCCAGAAGAGCGGCAACTGCGGCAAGGCTTCGGCTAATTCAATTTAAGTACCTCCACAGAGTATATCTGACATGACACAGACTATGGCGTATGGGTGTGATTGCCACTCCCACCTTCTTTCATACTGTGTGGAGCTGCCATGTGCTGGAGAGGTTTTGGCAGGGGTGGTTGCATGCCTGGGCCGGGTTTTGTCCTGGCAAATCTTATTTAATCAGCCACTGGTCCTACTTCACCTTATGCAGGATGTGGGAGGGAATAAGTACAAGTTTGCTCTCCTCAGTCTGGACTGACGCTTGCTGGATGCAACATAGCTAATGAATGGAAAGCCGAGAACCCTTCCTCACTGTGATGTGGAAAAGGGGTATGGAAATTGCGGCATACAAAGCCAGGGAGTTCTACCAAAAAACACCTGAAAATACGGAAGAGATGGACAGAATATAGGGAAATTAACCTAGAGCCAATCTATCAGAATCGCCAGCCTCTGAACGATTGCGACCCAAGAGAGACTGATTTACACTGAACTATTGATGAAGGGGTGCTATGTGATTGGGATGTATTCCATAACTTCTCAGGACCAGTTTGCGGGTGGGTGGTTGGCGGGGGGTGAGGAGAGACTAGCAGGGCTGTTCTATTTTATGTTTACTGAATTTTTGTTGCACTTATTGGTTTTTAGGTCTCGCGGGTGAACGCAGCGCTTGCGCTGATTCACCTGCGAGCTCTGTTGTCGTTGCTTTCCTTCCCGGAGTGAGACAAACCATGTGCGCGCCCGCCGCCGGACAGGCGATGTGCACACGCATGGCGTCTCCCACCACCGCGCCTCGATTTATTATGGCTCGGCCGCTCGCTCCCTCTCTGCAGACGGCCAGCTATAGAATCAGGAACTCCCGCAATGCTTGTTTCCAGGAGTGGACAGTTCCTTCATTTTCATTTATAGCAAGCACACATTTTTCTCGATGAAGAATCCATAATTTTTTTGGAGTTTGCCAAGAAACAGCTGCAGTTAATAGCATGCACCTAAAAGCAAATCAAATAGCTAATTACGATTAGCCAGATGGTATTTTGACAGCAAAAATAATATAACAATCACATTTTTAAGACAAATAACGTTTTTTGTTGACAGTACTGGCATAGTCATTTAAAAGAGGGCTGCCTTATTGTTTCATGTGCTCATTAACAAGATATACGTAATCCTTCCCTGTATGTTTATTTCAGTAAATCCTTGGATTGCGAGTGGTGGGATTGAGTTTGTTGTTCTAACCTTTTTCTTTTGGTCCCACGTGCAACCAATAGTAAATTAGGACTATGGCAATGACAGTGCTTCAAGAGAAATAGATAACGGTCTTATGGAAATTATGTCTCCCTCTTTCTTTTTCTCCCTCTGTTTCTCTCTCTGTTTCTGCCTTTCTCTTGTTCACTTCATTTCTGTCTTTCGCCAACTTACTCAGTTTCCCTTTCTCCCCCTTCTCTCTTGTTCTGGCTTGCTCTCTTTTCCTGTTTCGCCATGTCTCCCCCTCTTTCTTTAACTCTCTCTTTAAATGAAAGCTTATAGGCCTGCGAGTGCGAGGTCCATCGTTCTTTGGGACTACATTAGGCAGTAAGCAAAACCAAGCTGTGTGGTGTTGTGCGGTGCATTCTGTGGCAGTACTGTTTGGCTATTTATTTAACACGAATTTAATGATGCTACACACAAGTTTCACATTGTTAGTTCTGTTTTTTCGTCTTAAAGAGATGCACCAGGCGGTAGGTTATGTGTAGAATGTGGTGAATCCATAATGCCACGGTGGCCGCAGAGGCCCATAATTGTAATGCTATTCATGGTTTACCCAGCTCCATTATGTAGTCTCGGGTGGGGCAGTAAAAGGGTTTCTGGAGTGAAGGTGCTTAACCTCAGCACCTAACCCCTTGTTTCCAGTAAAATTTATTGGTGTTGATTGTGTTCCTTATGGAGTTTACATTGCGCAAATGGAACTGTTCATGGTGTTGACTTTTATTTTGAATGAGTCAATAATCTCCCAACGTTACGTTCCTGTTTACCTGGACATTGAGCTCACCTAATTGAGATCTGGCTGTTGAGATCTGTATGTGAGCTGTAGGTCCCAAGTTTGATTCCTGGCTGAGTCAATTTAGCCTTTCATCCTTCCGAGGTCAATAAAAGGAGTATCAATTCAAATGGGGTTATAGTAAATAGAGGTGTTTTCTGTTTGTAGCGTATAGGCAAAAGCATTACATATATAACAAAGTATTAATAATTTGTAGTTTTATGGGGCAATGCAATAGGTCTCGCAGTTGTGAGAGTTTGAGCTTTTGGCATTGTAAATGGCAATGCCTTTTATTTACGTGCTGGTTTTTAAAACATAAATAAAAGGCATTGTCATTTACAATGCCAATAGCTTAAACTCTTGCAACTGTGAGACCTATTGCATTGCAAATGCTTGTTTTTTAAGCCACACCAGCTATGTTGGATTTATGCAAATATCACAATGAAATATATTCTAAAAAAAAAGTGCCAGTATGTGATTGGGTCATTACCCCTTCCTTTTATGTCCTCCTCATCCCAGTCCTGAAGCATTAGGATGTATCAAGCACACAAAAAGCACTGACATCCATGATACTAAAAGCAGCTGTAGGAAAGAAAGTGCTCCTTTTGACATGGTTACCTCTCACTTTTTTCCTTGTATCTGATGCAACTTTGACTAAAAGTGTACTTGGTTCCTGCAAACCAGGTCACCGGTTCCAGTGTTCTTTCCCCAAACTGTACCATTGTTATCAGTTTTTAGGGAGCTGTAATTTGTGAAATAGCGCTATTGCAGTTTCATATCCCCTGGAGGGGAATGCTGCAGTTTTCCTGTAGTAACCCTTTCCTTACTGAGATCTCTTATGCTGGGACATGTTGCTCTGTGTCTGCTGGAGAGGTTCATGGGTTACTGTCAAAAGTGACAAGGGCTATGGGGCTCCTCAGTCTCCACTTCAGGTATGCACTGCATGCAGATTGATGCTAAGGAGCTGCCCTGGAAGGTACTGGACTGGGCAGATTGAATAGTAATGCTGTAAAGAGATTAGGCCTCAGGCAGCTGTGAAGTGATGCATGATATGGGACACACATAATATGGCCCAGATCTTGGGATTTCCTACAGAAGTCAAGTCCATATATCCTTGCCATATATGAAGTTAGTGCTGGTCTCCGAAACACAAGTTCATGCATAAATACAGAGGTACGCTGAGATTATACTTCTTAATTGTAGAACTTCTTTGGTTTCTGAGCACTGTAAACATGTTATAGTTACTCACTTTATTGAGACACAATGTCCCCACCTCAAAAAGACGGGGGCAGTCGAGTCCGTATTTGAACCCGTGACAAACAGTTTGTGCTTGTCAAGTTAGTGAGCATTCACTTCGCTGAGCAACCTTGGTATGTTTTAAGTCTTGCCTAACAGTGCGCTTGCGCTGTTGCTGCATGGGGTATTGTATACATTAAAGGGCTTGGAACCTGCCTATTACTTACCACTTGCTGACTTAATTGTCATTCTTTTCAGCTGCCTCCTAATTGGTCAACGTATGCCTCATCTCACTTTCTTTTATTTCTCCAGAGCATGCACCAAGTACTAATTGATTTCATTTTATTTGTGTGCTTCCGATGCTCTCGCAGTGCAAATGCCACAGACTCCTGAAGCAGTCTGTGACTTTGTTCTACAGTTCGGCGCTTCCTTTTACTTACACCTTCTTCAAGATACTTTTAACTTATGACCCGTCCTTCCAATCCCACTCCATTCTACCCCACCTCACGCCTCTACCCTACTCCAATCTACCCTACTCCAATGTACCACACCCCATTCCAATCTACCCCAATCTACCCACTCCAATCTACACCACTCCAAACTATGCCTATCTACCACACTCTACCTTACTCCAATCTACAACAATCAACAGCACCCCAATCCACCCCACTCCACTCCATCCCAATCTAAACCACCCCACTCCACCTCAATCTACTCCACGCCAACACAATCTACCCACTCCACTCCAATCTACCTCACTCCACCCTACTGGAATCCACTGCAACCTACCATACTTTACCCCACTCCAATATACCCTACTCCACCCCAACCTACCCCACTCTGATTTACTCCAATCTACCCCTCCAATCTTCTCAACTGCAATTCATCCATCTACCCACCCCAATTTTACCCTACTCTAATATACTCCACTTTAATCTACCCCACTCCAATCTTCCTCACTCCAATCTACTACACTCCATTATACCCCAATCTACCCCATTCCAATCTATTCCACTCCAGTCTACCCTAATATGCGTCACCCCAATTTACCTCACCCAAACTACCCAATCCAATCTACAAAAACCACAGTTGATGGACAGAATGCAGAACAATGTCAACATTCACCCCAGTACAGAGATCTGGGCCCATATCCATCGTTTTTTGCACTCAACACCACCCCAGTCAGACATGGCCATATGCAAATCAGTCTGACCCTGTGCCTCATGGGAACAGTCCAGCCCGAACTGCCAAGCCATTTCTTCCCTGGACCGGAAACAAGCTTCCGAGGACCGGTTTCTGGCATTCCAGCCGTCTTCAGCCCGGCTTGTTTGAATCCAGTGGTGTGGAGTGCGTGGGTCTCACGTCTGAGCATACCCATCCCACTCGGGGTGACAAATGCAACAAGCACTGGCGTTGCCAATAGGTCTCGCAGTAGGAAAGTTGGAGCTATTACAATTGCAAATAACAATGCCTTTTATTTTTGTTTTCATTTTAAAAACATAAAGGGCTTTGTCATTTACAAAACCAATAGCTCCAACTTTCCTACTGCGAGACCTATTGTGCACTGCACAGTGTGGGTGAAAGTGGCACTGCGTGGGTGTGAGTGGCTTTGAGTGAGTGGCGTTGCGTAGGTGAGTGGCGTTGCGTGGGTGAGTGGCGTTGCGTGGGTGAGTGGCGTTGCGTGGGTGAGTGGCGTTGCCTGGGTGAGTGGCGTTGCCTGGGTGAGTGGTGTTGCTTGGGTGAGTGGTGTTGCGTGGGTGAGTGTGGTGTGGCGTGGGTGAGTGTGGCATTGCGTGGGTGATAGTGGGCTTGCGTGAGTGTGAGTGGCGTTGCGTGGCTGTGAGTGGCGTTGAGTGGCTGTGAGTGGTGCTGTGTGGGTGAAAGTGGCACTGCGTGTGTGTGAGTGGCTTTGCGTGAGTGGCGTTGCGTGTGTGAGTGGCGTTGCATGTGTGAGTGGCGTTGCATGTGTGAGGGGCGTTGCATGTGTGAGTGGCGTTGCATGTGTGAGTGGCGTGGCATGTGTGAGTGGCTTGGCATGTGTGAGTGGCGTGGCATGTGTGAGTGGCGTGGCATGTGTGAGTGGCATGGCGTGTGTGAGTGGCGTGGCGTGTGTGAGTGGCGTGGCGTGTGTGAGTGGCGTTGCGTGGGTGATCATGGGCTTGCGTGGGTGTGAGTGACGTTGCGTGTTAGTGGATGCTCTGATATTGTTGGTGTGACCTTAGAGGAAATGGCAGGACATCCAGTGCTTGATTTTGCCAATGGATGAATCGTACAATCAACAGCAGCAAAGACGATGGATCCATTGCGCAAAGAAGTTGCTCTGACTGAGATGTGATTATATTAGCTCCTTTCCTTAAGTGCTTCAAAATTGGAAATCTTTGTTAATGGCTATAAATGCTGTTTTACTATTAGGATTCCTAATTTTCGTGACCGTTCTAGAAGCAAGTAACTATAGTTTAGAATGGGGCCTTTCATGCACCTAACTCTAAACAGTTGGGGCTCCCTGTGACTCTCGTCAAACATTGGGATGGGATGAGATGATATATCCTGATTCTTTAGCACTCTGGTAAGCTGAACATTAAATACTCGACCTGTACACGTTGCAATATTCTGTTCTGAAGACTGCAGGGACTCCGTGCACTTTGACTAGGCCCCCCTCCCCCGCTGATACCCAGCAGGGCAGGGGTGTAACTTGATCTGCGGAGGGGAAACGAAGACAAACCTTGCGACTTCATTTCCTTTGTGAGTTTCACCAGCTTGTCCCCTGCTGACGCCTGCTGCCTCTCCAGTCTGTGGATCGGTTTCTTGGGTCCGGTTTACAGCCCCCACATTCCTCATTTGGCGACCCTCTCTTTGTCTCCTCCTGATCAGCTTGCCTTTAATTTCTCATCGAAACCTTTCCTCAACAAGTTTGTTTACAATTTAGCTAAAATGCCTGTGCTTTATGTATCCCCAATGACGCCTACGGCAAAATGAGGATCAAAAGAACATTTGCATTGCCTTTTTGCAAGTATTAATTTTTGTTGTTGTCTTGCATGGTGACCTGAAACAAAAGTCGCTCCTCTCCCAGCGCAATCTCCTTTCCAGAAGGAAAAAACGTTGTCTGCATCTTTGTGATACTGCAGCAGCAACTGTATCAATGTGTGTAAAAACGCTACACGTATCAGTAAAAGGGACAGGAACACTGCTTTGGCGCAAAATGTAATATACATTTGTAGTCACTTAAAAAACAAGCACTTCCTGATGATTCACCACAGAAGTAAACAAACTAACAAGAACATCGCTGAAGGAAGCTTTTAGGGGCGGGGAAGCCTGTTAATGAGGGGAAAGAGAAGGTCTGATGCTCCGATGCGAGGCACAGCAAATGGTGGTGTGTGACATGGCTGGTAGGCAATTAGGGGGGAGAAGTGAGGCCAGCGAATGAATTTGCGTTCCAGCATTTATCTGTAAGACTAGGTTCAATGAGAAATTTTCTTTTGTAGAGAGAGGGGAGGTGCTGGTGTGGGAGGGGGGAGGTGCTGGTGGGAGGAGTGCTGCTAGGGCAAGGGTGTGTTTGCGGTGAGAGAGAGGGAAGGTGCTGGTGTGGGAGGGGGGAGTTGCTGGTGTGGGAGGAGTGCTGCTAGGGGAGGAGAAGCCTGATGCCGGATGGGGGCGGGAGAGCCTGGGAATGCGAGAGGCTGGGCTTGCATGCGATGCGCGTGCATGTACACGGGAACTGCAAGAAAACCGCGGGGCTGAAAGCCCTTTGGTTTGACTTGTGTTTTGCCGACATGAATTCTCGCTCCGCTCGATGCGCTTGCGCACATCGATAGGTCGCGAGACCTAAAAACCACAGTTGATGGACAGAATGCATAACAATGTCATACATTCACCCCAGTACAGAGATCTGGGCCCAAATCCATCGTTTTTTGTATCGCTTTGTTCGCCCTAAGTTGGCAGGGTATGCTCAGACGTGAGTCCCTTGCTCACTTGGCCACTGGATTCAAGATAGCCTAGCTGATGAGGATTATGAATCCGAAACCAGTCCCTGGATGCTTGTTTCCGGTCCAGAGAAGACATGGCTTGGCAGTTCGGGCTGGACTGTTCCCATGAGGCACAGGGCAGACTGATTTGCATATGGCCATGTCTGAACTAGGGTGGCTGAGTGAGCTAAAGAATGGTGATGGATTAAACCCAGATCAGTTGACTGGGGGTGAGTGTTTGATTTGCTCTAATGCTCCGTCCATCATCCCCTTTTGTATCAATCCAATCTACAGCACTCCAATATACCCCACTCCAATCTGCTCCACTCCAATCTACCCCAGTCTACCCCACCTCAATGTACTCCACTCCTATCTACTCCATTCCACCCCACTCCACTCCAATGTACCCCACTTCAATACACTCCACTTCAATCTACCCCACTCCAATCTGCCCCAGTCTACTCCACTCCAATCTACTACAGTCTATTCTACCCCAATCTACCCCACTCTAGTCTACCCCACTCCAATCTGCCCCATTCCAATCCAGCCTACCCTAATCTACCACACCCCAATCTATCTCACCCAATCTACCCAACTCCAATCTATCTCGACTCCAACTACCCTAATCTACCCCACACCAATGTACCCCAATCTACCTCACTCCACCCCAATCTACCCCTTCCAATCTACTCCACTTCAATCTACCCCACCCCAATCTATCCCACTCCAATCTACCATAATCTACCACATCCCACTCTACCCCATCCCACTCACTTTAAGCCATGCTGAGCAGCCACCACACTGGTGTAAAGCATGGTTAAAACACATGGCCAAAGCCAATAGTTCTGGCATAGGCTAAATCAATTGGCTTTGTCAATGCTTGTTTTTTTATTTTGAGGTTCTTGTATTGGAATATTTCCCAGCAGCTGCCATAAAACAGCCACAACCTGTAGAGTTCATACTCCAGAGATCAAAGGTCAACCAGAATTCAAATCAGACTTCTGGAGACAAAGTAAAATGCAATACACAGATTCTTCTTTATTAGTGAAGGACGTACGATAGCACCAACCACCAGACAGGCTCTGAGATGACCAGGCAACTGACACTCGCCTGTACATTTCAGAACCAGCCCAGTGTTCAATGCCATCAGCACAATAGAAAGGAACTAATAAAGTGACGAAAATACACATAAGGAGGAATTTACGTATGCATATTGCACATCCTTTGCCCCTGCAGATAATTAGAAATGTTATGCACCTATCCCAGATGTTCCTGTTTTAGGAAGAAAAAAAAAGTCACCCTGACATCATTTGTTGCAGTTACACTTCTGACCCTAAGTGGGATGGGTATGCCCAGATGTGGGTACCCTGCTCACTGTGCCACTGAGATTCAAGCTAGCCTTGCCGATGAAGGGTGACATACCCTGAAACTGATCCCAGAATGCATGTTTCCAGTCCAAGGAGGACCTGGCCTGGCAGTTCGGTCTGGACTGTTCCCATGAGGCACAGAGTCAAGACTGGTTTGCATATGGCTGGGCCCAAACTGGGATGGCGTAGTTGTGGCGACGCGCTCTAGTGTTTCAGAGCGTGCGCCCAGGAATTCTGGGAATGCTTGGCGGCCATTTTAGGTGCCGCAGAGTTTACCCTGAGGCAAGTCGCGTTCCCGGCGTTCGGGACAATAAATCTGTAATTTCAAAGACAACATGTCCGGTAATTATTACGAGCGGACCGGTATAAATTGGCGACGAGGAGCGGGACACTGCAACAGCCCCTTGGTCAGCACTGGACCAGAACCCCGCACCATTTCCAGGACCCGACCGCGGCAGAGGAGCGCGCAGATCCACGAAGGGAGAGTAGAATTCCTAGCATCCCTGAGTACACTGCAACAGCGGCGCCCCCCTTCCAGGGGAGTTCAGGAGACTCTCAGAAGCTGATTGAGAGTGCCCAAGCGCAGGGAGTGGGCCAACAGAGTCACAGGACCACCCAGAAACCAGAGGCAGGTCCCACTAGCACAAACTCCATCCACAAAACAGGCACTGACCAGCAGCTAAAGGACCGAGCTCCAGGAGAGGCACCCCTAGCATCAGCCCACGCAGAAGCAGCCCCTTCTTCTCACAGTGAGTACCAGGTAGCGAGCGGCACAGAGCAGCACTGGGTCACGCTAGTGAGCTCCAGAGCCGCAATCCATACATCCAAGCCTACACCGGACAAGGCACAGAGCTGGAGCTCCAAGGCTTATCCCGAGACGGGGAACGGAGTCCCGCACAAGCAGGCAGGAAGGACAGAAGAGAGACAAGCCCCAGAAAGTCCACCAGGTGTAAACACGCAACAAGTTCCAACCCTGCACGCAGAGGGGAGGATGTGTGCCCAGACGTCTCTTACCAATCTAGTCCTATTCTTACCCAAAAGGGGAGAGCCAGCGAAGCTATGGGAGGACTGGAAGCGATACTTCCTGAACTACCTGTCTGCTTTGGAGGATGAGGGAGAAGACAAATTCTCCAGCGCAAGAAGGAAGAGAATACTTCTACATAACTTAGGTCCTGAGGGCATTAGAGTGTACGATAATTTAGTAAAGAAAACGAGACTCCAGAATGACATAGAGGAATTCCAGCACGCGCTAGAAGATTTTGATTTCTACTACCGCCCAGTGGTATGCATAGTGATAGACAGATGCAGTTTCTTCCAGAGAAAACAAAACAGCCGAGAATCAATAGATGAGTACGTAGTGGCTCTGCAGAAGTTGGCAGTGACATGCAAATTTGGCACCCTGCATGATGAGCTCATCAGAGATCAGATCATAATGCACACGGCGAACACTGCAATCCAAGAGAAACTGTGGGTGAATGGTGACGCGCCCCTCAAAAAAGTTGTAGCACTCGTGAAGAAAGCGGAGCTGTTTAAGAGGTGCGCAGAAGCAGCTAAAAGAGAGAATATCAACAAGACGCCAGTGTGCAGAATAACAGACAACAACAATCAAGAAGTAACCCCGCAGCACACTCAATCAAACACCAGGTTCCAAAAGAAATACCCCCCGAGACCCACAAGAACCCAAAGTCCGCAGGGTGAAGGCAGGAACAACTGCTACAGGTGCGGTAGCCAAAAGCATGCCAGCAACGATAAGGGATGCTAAATGCTCCTTTTGCGGGATAATGGGACACTATGAAAAAGTGTGCAGATGAAAACTTAGGAGGTCGGAAGTAAAGTATGTAGCACAAGAGACGGACAGAGAGGAAGAGGCACCAGAAGGAGAAAAGGAAGAGGATGAAATCTTGTGTGTAGATGACCAAGTTCTGGGAATAAACTGCACAAGATACAGTAAACCAGTATTACAAATGGAAATAGGAGGAGTGCCGATCAAAAAAGTGGCGGATTCAGGCTCCCCATATACCATCGTATAGTAAACAGTGTGGGAGAGAGACTTTGAGCCACGGGCGAGCAGGAACTTACTCCCAACTGACATACACCCAGTCACGTACACAGGTGAACCCATAGCAATTGTGGGTTACTGCACCCTCAAGTTCGAGTTCAGAGGAAGAGCAGCGGAAGGGAAGCTCTATGTCGCTGAGAAAGGACCTTCAGTCCTAGGATGGATAGACCAAGGAGCTCTGGGGATCCAACTCAACCCAGGAGGAACCACACAAGTGATGATGACAGATACAGCCCAGGCATATGGAGAAGAGGCGTGGAGGAAAGAGTACCCGGGAATCTTCAAAGGAACGATCGGCAGGATGACGAAATTCTCACACAGAATATGCCTAAAGGCAGGAGCACTACCAGTGAGCCACAAGGTGCACAATATTTCCTTCAGGAGCAGAGAAGCAGTACAAGAAGAGCTCCAACGATTGGAAAAGAACAGAGTCATAGAAGCCATTGAAAGCGCCAAATGGCTCGCACCATTGGTGGTCACACAGAAACCCAATGGGAAGGTACGTCTGTTTGTGGATTTGAGGGAACTCAATAAGAACATCATCGTGGACAAGATCCCGTTGCCCCGGATAAACGAGATGGTAGCAAAAACAAAAGGAGTAAAGTGGTTCTCCACGGTGGACCTCACATCTGTGTACCACCAAATCGTCCTGCATCCTTCGTGCAATCACCTCACATCGTTCATCACACCTTTCGGATGTTCCAAATTCCTACGGATGCCGTTTGGGCTAGCATCCGCCGTTGCGGTATTCCAAAAGCTGATGCACTGATTACTTCAGAAAGCGGAAGGCGTACAATACTTCCGAGACGACATCCTCGTCGTGGGAAAATCCAAATGTGTATGAAAGAAAGAGGATTGGGACCGGGAGCCTATTATTTAAGCAGGTCCTAAACACATGGCTCCACAAGAGCATGTAGCGCAAGAGGAGTGTAGTTCCTAAAAGAGAAAAGGGGATGGGAAAGAGAATAGTGTCTTCCTCGATCAATTATACCGTGCATCAAGCATTTCGGAATTACGTAACGCACTCACCCGAGTAGCAGCGGCTACAGCCTGACGGGGGTGCGGTGGAGCATGGTGTTACTCCACTCCTTTAGTACCTTATTCACTCATAATGCTGTGTTTCTTTACTGTCAATGCTGGTTTTTGGCTTGAGCGTATGTTTTGAGGATTGTGTTAAAGTAGGCACAATTTCACTCGTTTTTAGCGATTTTGGTACATAATCAGAAAGGAGCATTATGCCATATATGCCTTTCACTGATCACATTACGCACGTAATTTTACCAACAAACAGTACCTGCTGATCACTGGGCAACATTAGTGGGTTGTTTGTTTAGGTTTTCGGACACAAGCGAATTAGACAACTAATCAGAAAGAGGTACCGTGTCACATAAGTCCATCGCAGACCAAATTACGAGGGCATTGTTTGTTTCTGCTAACACGGCGCACTAACACAATAATCATTAGGATCTCAATATTGATAATTAACAGCAGGTTGTTGATTTTCATAAACGAGCGAATTTGGCAACTTTTCAGAACGGGGCACCAGTTCACCATAGTATACCGCAGACCAAATTACGAGCCTATTACCATCCACAAGCAGTGCTTTCCTATATCTGCTAACACTGCGTACTATTACGATAATAAACCTTACAACTGCTGTACATGGGTAACTTACAGCTGCTTGTCTTTAAGATTCCACCGGAGTTGTCCTTGAAACACCGCCAGGCTAATGGACTGCCTTCTTCCCAAACAGGCGGCTTAAACACTGGTGAGCACCTCCTGTAATCCCCCTTTTTCACCGAATAATCACTCCTTGGAACCACTCGATGTATATCTGATCCTGTGGACATATTGGGCTCTTGGCTTAAGTCAATCGTACCACCAAGTAAAAGTGGTCCTTTCAAGTTACAAATGATATAGCATGAATTACTATGCTAGCAACTGCATTTAATAAGTAAGCTCATGTTCATACCTCCTCACCCACCCTCCCCCTGTTTTCCCTGTCTCTCTCCTTCCCTAACGCAACATTGTTGTTGTTTTGTTGGTTTCCTTCCCTTAGGTCACCACAGTGCCCAGTACAGGACTACTAGGGCCCCACGACAGGCTACCTTCAACTAATCTGGAACCTGTCTTTAGTTGTGCACAACACACACATAGGTCCTGAAGAAGTGCCACCCGATTCCTTTAGGAACAAGAAGGCACGAAACATGTCGACCTCACACTAGCGATTGTCCACTGGGAACATTATTACCCATTAGGACATCCACTACTTTTTAATTAGGCAGGTACTACCGAGAACATTCAAATTATTGTATAGGACTGTCCCTGACCTATTTTAAACCACCACCTTTGTGCACACACCTTTCTCACTATCCCTATACCCGCACGCACCCATACAGCTTCTCTAAAAAGATCTCCGATAAAGAGCCCCGGAAACGGCAAGCCCGTCTAGCATTGCAGCGCTGGCCCGACGAGGAGCAAGGCCCAATGATCAATCAATCAATCAATCAATCATAGGCATTTATATAGCGCACTACTTACCCGGAGGGTCTCAAGGCGCTAGGGGGGGGGGGGGAGTGCCGCTACTGCTCGAATAGCCAGGTCTTGAGCTTCTTCCTGAAGGAGAGGTGGTCTTGGGTCAGGCGCAGGTCGGTCGGTAGGGAGTTCCAGGTCTTGGCGGCCAGGTAGGAGAAGGACCTTCCTCCCGTTGTCATTCTTCGGATGCGGGGGACGGCGGCGAGGGCGTGGCTGGCTGATCGGAGATGTCGTTTGGGAGCGTAGAAGTTGATGCGGTTGTTGAGGTAGCTGGGGCCTTGATCGTGTAGGGCTTTGTGTGCGTGGGTGAGGAGGCGGAAGGTGATTCTTTTGATGAAGCACAACACCTTTCGGGGTGTGTGAGGGCAACATGACAAAAGACGTGTCTTTCCCATCCCCTTTTCTCTTTTAGGAACTACACTTCTCTTGCGCTACAAAATCAAAAAGTGATCATAATGCTAAACTACACGCAGTCCTGACCATACTAGCACAGAATGGCCTCACTGCAGAATGGGGAAAATGCAAATTTGGAGTGGGGTCAGTGACATACTTAGGCCACGAGATCAGCGAAAGGGGGATCGAACTGAAACGGGTCATGTGAACGCTATTAAGGAAGCACCAACGCCAAAAAGGAAGGAAGATGTCTGCTCTTTCCTAGGCATGGCAGAGTTTTATAGCAAGTTCATTCCACACTTTGTGTCCAAAACGCACCATTTGAGACAACTCCTGAAGGAGAAGAACAGCTTCAGGTGGACAAGCGAGGAACAGACAGAGTTTGATCTACTCAAACAGGGCATCAGTGCAGCCATTCCGGTCAAAGAATTTGACCAAGAAGCCCTATCAATACTGACAACTGATGCCAGCGACAAAGGATTGGGAGCAGTGCTAATGCAGGCATCCCAGGAAGGAGAAATCACCACCATCAGTTTTGCCTCCAGATCTTTGGCTCCCAATGAAGAAAAGTTTAGTGTTATAGAAAAGGAAGTGCTGGCAGCAGTGTGGGCCATCGAACGGTTCAGGCAATTCTTGTGGGGTTCGAAGTTCACACACTGTACAGATCACAAACCACTGGTGAGAATCCTGACCTCGAGTGGGCATGCACACGCGACACAGAGAATAGCAAAAATTACCTTGAGACTGCTAGATTATATCTATGAAGTAGAGTACATCCCAGGGACAAGAAACAAAGTAGCCGAGTTCTTGAGCCAAGCAGCTGCAATGGAGTCTGCTGCAGAACAAGAGCGCTCAGAGTGGGAGGATTACATAGTGGCGCTCACGCAAGACCATGAAGGAGTGATCAGCAGTCATGAATGGGAAGATGCGTACTCCAATGACGAAATGCTGAAGACAGTGAAGAGCTACGTGACCCAAGGATGACCTGACAAAAAGCACCTGGACAGCCAGTTGAGGAAATTCTGGGAAGTCAAGGCAGATTTATCCATCGGAGATAATCCAGTGTTTCTACTCAGAGCAGACAAGGTGGTGACCCCGCTGCTGTTAATAAATCACCTGTTAGCCATTCTACACGAAGGACATCTCGGAATAATGAAGACAAAGGCCAGGGCGAAGCAGGCTTATTGGTGGCCAGCAATGGACAATCAAATAGAAAAACACGTCAGGATGTGCGAAAGTTGCAGCCGGGCAGACAAAGCTCTAGTCTTTCTACGCCCCCCCTTAGGGAAGTTCACGTGCCTCTCAAGCCTGTGGGAAATGCTGTCATGTATACATCGTGGGCCCCATATTGGTCCCCAATGGTGTACCCAAATACGCAATCGTCTTGGTTGACAGGTTCACCAAGTGGCCGGAAGTGGACATTTGTGAAGAGGCGGACACCGATGCAGTACTTGCCTTCCTCACTGCCACATTCTTGAGAGAGGGGATCCCCAAGGCAATCACGTGTGACAATGGGCCACAGTTCCTTTCAGCAAAGTGGAACGCCTTCATGGACCGCAACGGAATTGAAGTCAAGCCCACTCCTGTGTACCATCCAGCCGGAAACGGACTAGCGGAGAGATTCAACAGAGTGATAATGGGCTCTGTCCATGTGGCAATAAGTGCGGGAAAGGACTGGGAGAAGGAACTACAAAGGATGCTACGGGCATAACGCATTACCCCAGCCAACACAGGGTACAACCCATTCAAAGTTCTCAGAGGGCGAGACCCTTTCAGGAAGGACAATCTAGCTTGGAAGCAATTGGTGGTTCAAAGCAAGTGGTCCTCAGAAGTAGTACATCGCAACATGGACAGGGCACAGGCCGTGTACACTGAATATTATAACAAACGTCATAATGTCCGGGAAGTGACCCTAGAGAAGGGCGAGTGGGTGAGAGTGAAGCAGGCTGTGATGAAGAATAAAGGTGACAGCAAGTTCAGCCCTCCACTACAAGTTGTGTGACCGTATGCCAGGTCGGCCCTGCTAAGCGATGGCAAAGTATGGTCACAAGTTAGAATGGAACGGTGCAACTGAGTCGCGAAGCGGGAAGACCCGGAAGCTTGGGGCTCACCCACCCAGGAAGGAAGCCCAGAACCTGAAAGGGCGCAAGCATCAGAAGGGACCATGCAGGAAACCATTAGTGCAGAGTGGAGCGATGGAAAACAGTATGAGCCAGCAGAGAGTGGGGGGTGAGAAATCAGCATATCAGATCACGCCTCGCAGTCCTGGTACCGAGGAAAAGGAAGGAGGGCAGAGAAGAAAGGCGATGGTGAGTGTCGGCCCTCCTGACAGTGACCGGAGAGTTGGGAGCAGACCGGTGAAGACTCATACCAGGCTGGGAAGACTGATCAGAGCACCTAAGAGGTTTGAGGACTATAACATGGAAACCAAGTAAGACTGTTATGTACTTGCTCCCACATACTACTACGGTAGTGTCTAGACTGTTATGACATCTTTCATTGTTTTGTAAAATTGTTGTGTGAATGCCAAAGGGGGGGGGATATGTGGCGACGCGCTTTAGTGTTTCAGCGCATGCGCCCAGGAATTCTGGGAACGTGCGTGTAAAGAAGGATTCAGGCTGGTCGTAGGTAAAAGATATTTTAATAAGCAGGTAACAAATACAGGTGAGCGCCAGGGAGCATCCACAGTCTACAGCACAGCTCTCCAACTGCCCTGGCTAAGTCACCAAGGATCCACAACATACATTCCAAACATCCTACATTCTAACTAACACACACGAGCCTTAAAGGGAAAGTACAACATAACACATCCCCCCTCTCCTCAAAGAGAGAAAGAAATGAAACAAAAGAAAATAATAAAACAAAACAAAAAGGAACCACATAAGGAATACACTAACAACGTTAAAACTCAGTAACGTAATCCTTTAGCCAAGTGGGAGAAGTGCGTGATCTCTTGCCCAATAACTCACCACTGACAACGTTCGAAGGACCACCAACATTTGAAAGGCCGCCAGTACAGTGAGTCCCAACACTTCCCCCCTCCTCACAAACTTGCTGGTCAGTAATAACCAGGTCAACCGGCAACTCATTGTTGTCTTCAGCCACCCCAGCAAGTTGTGCTTGCAAGAAACTATCCTCAAAATTATCCTCCATCCAATCATACATGTTCTGACAAGGAGGCGTTTTCTCTTTTAATTCTTCATGCTGGTCATGACTAATGGCTATACTTTTTAAATTCCAGACTTTACCATCACTCAGTCTGACCGCATTCCTCAAAACCTCCACTACTTGTTTTTGTGGTTCAAAACGGCTCTCACCCTTGGGTACTTTATACGGCTTCTTCACACGCACCCATTCACCAACTTTAACCTCCACATCCTTTGTTCCATGGTGAGTGTCATAAAACTTTTTACTTTTGGAATGGACTAATTCTAGATTATTCTTCACTACAACGGGTGACCATAGCATAACTTTACCCTCTATCAACCAGCCAGGATTGATTTTACTTCTTGGTACCCTCCCCCGCATCATTACAAAAGGGGACAACCCTGAGCTAGTTTGTACCGTGGTTCTGTAGGACCAGACTGCCTTCTGTACTTGAATTTTCCAATCTAAATTTTTACTGACAACCGCTTGGATAACGCCTTTAATTACCCTGTTGAACCTTTCCACTGTACCATTACCGCTAGGGTTGTACAAGGCGGTTGTCTTATGTTTCACACCGCATTTCTCAAAATATGCGCGGGCTATGTGTGATAAAAACTGTACCCCATTGTCCGTGAGTATACATACCGGTAAACCTTCCATAATAAAGATTTTGTCCAAAAACTTTAAAACATTAGAAGTATCCGCTTTGTCCACAAATTTCACTATTGGCCATTTAGAGAACAGGTCAATAGCCACCAACCCAAACTCCTTTTGCTCCCCAATAGGCCCAATGATGTCCATTGCAATCGTTTCCCACGGAAGCTCAGGAATCAACCCCTCACTCATGCTAGGCTTTAGGGTTTTAAGAATTTTTCCGCAGAACTGCAAACGTTACAATTTCTTACAAAAATTTCTGTGTCCTTGTCCACACCAGGCCACCAAAACATACCTTTTACCATGATCTTGTTTCTTCCAATACCAAAATGTCCTTCGTGACAAAGCTCTGAAATTTTCCTCCTTAAGGAACTTGGAGGGATAACCCTGTCACCTCTGAATAATAAATCTTTCTCTAGTGATAACTCCATTCTTACCTCCCAAAACGCTCTAAAATTTCCTTCTAAGGAACTTTGTTTTGGCCAACCAGAACAGATGTACTCCTTAATTTTTTTGAGTTCAATATCCCTGTCTTGTTCTTCCATCCATACTTTATTGCTAATGGCAGGGGCACCAGAATCGTGAACTAAAGCAATGCTGACGTTACCCCATGGATCGTCAGCACACTCTTCTAAAGGGGCCGGCAATCTGGACAGGCAATCAGCAATTATGTTATCTCTTCCAGGTAAATAAACCATTTTATAAATGAATTCACACATGCGCATCGACAACCTTGCCATTCTAGCTGAAGCTCCAGAAATACCCTCTGACGACAAAATCTTAACCAAGGGACGATGATCTGTTCTAATGGTCACAGGTTTCCCCCACACAAAGGCCCTAAAATGCTCAAGAGCCCATGCGCATGCCAACGCCTCTCTTTCAATGATGGGGTATCTAGTTTCAGATGGGGAAAGTGCTCTGGATGCAAACAGGATTATAGTCTCCATACCTCTTTCACCTACTTGGGACAACACAGCCCCAATCCCTTTGTCACTAGCATCCGTAGTTAACAGACATTCAGCATTGGGGTCAAAACTAGATAAGGCATTGACATTTTGTAGTTCAATTTTGATCTTATCAAACTCATCCTGACACTCTTTCGTCCAGACAAATTTGACATTCTTTTTTAAAAGACCCCGTATATGGAACACCTTTGATGCAAAATCTTTTACAAACTTGGCACAATACTCTGCCATTCCCAGAAAGGTCCTTATCTCCTCTTTTGTGTTTGGTGTGCATGAATTTACAATGTTCTCTATTAAGGCTGGTTTGGGTTTTACCCCCTCCTCGCTAATAATGTGTCCTAAATATGACACACTTTTGCAAAATGTGCACTTTGACAATTCTACCGTAAGTCCAGCATCATCCAATACTTTTAAAACTTGTCTCAACTTCCTATCATGCTCTTCTTTGTCTTCCGCAGCTACCAAAATGTCATCTTGGAAGAAAGCAATCATGTTTAATTCCCTAGAAGTTTATACATTAACTTCTGAAATACAGCCGCAGCTGATGCTAGTCCAAAAGGCATCAGTCTAAATTGATAACACCAAAAAGGTGTGACAAAAGCCGTTAGATGTCTTGATCCACTCTCCAACACAATCTGATGATACGCAGCAGATAAATCTATGGTTGAAAACCATGTAGCACCTTTAAAGGAGGCAACCATCTCGTTTATTTTAGGTAAGGGGAATTTCTCAACAACGATGTTATTATTGAGATGGGGCAGGTCGATGCATAAACGGATTTTTCCGTTGGGTTTTCGTGCCACAACAATAGGACTGATCCTTTCCGAGGCTTCCACCTCTTCAATTATACCTTTAGCAAGCAGTCCTTGAAATTCATTTTTTACCTCATCCCTTATCAGCATAGGAATTGGTCTAACCTTGTGAACCTTTGGCTCGGCATTTGCCTTAAGTAGTATCCTATGTTCAAACCCTTTCAATTTGCCTAAAACTGTACCAAAAACTCCTGGAAATTCCTTGCACAACGTATCACTCAACTTGCTCTCATCATCTACCACCAATACCTTTTCTTCACTATTTGGGTCTAAAATTATGCTTAAACTCTTCTGGTCCCACCATCCCAAAACTGATGGTCCAGTTTTAGATACGTACAATTTCCCTCTTGTGGTTCTTCCTTTAAATACAAATGTGAGCCACCTGTAACCAAGCATCTCAATTCTTTTTCCGGTGTAACCTACCGGAAAAATGTCTGAGCATTTCAATTGATCCCCAATCTTCCCCACAAAATATTCCTTCCAAACATCTTCATTTCCAATTGTGTAAGGTGATCCCGAGTCTGCGTAAACTTCTACCACCACACCCCCTAAGGATACCTTACATAGCGGTTTCCCTTCCAACGCTTCATCCGAAATATTTATGACATAATTGCCTCTCACATTCTTTACCCAATCCACATTCTCATCCTCATCCTCCACCACTGTCTCCTCTTCATCCCAAACATACTTCACATTACTACGTTTGTGGCACATTTTTGAGAAATTACCTAACATTCCACAAATACCACATTTCTTATTAATGGCCGGGCAAGTTCTGCTAAATGCCAAATGTTCTTTGCTATCACACCGATAGCATCTTCTTTCGTCTCCTTTAACATCTTTTTTCTGAAACCTGGTAGGTTGAGTGTTCCATCTGCCCTGCGAACCTTGTTGAAATCTTGTTTGAGTCTTATTGTGTGGTAAAATTTTACAAACTGCACTAGATGTTTTGTCCTGCTCAGTCTCTTTTACCACCGAAGAACACCTTCCCGACATTTCCGCCTTCCTCATAATAGCTAACACATCTTCCAATGGTGCATCGCCATTTACCCAAAGTCTGTCTTGTAACGTTGAGTTGTTAATATGCACCACCAGTTGATCTCGAATTAGTTCATCATTTAAAGTTCAGAATTTACAATCAATTGCTAACTTCTTCAATTCATCCACCCATTCGTCAACTGTTTCTGTTTTATTTTGTTTTCTTTGGAAGAACTTGTGTCTCGTTACCCCCATACACACTTTGGGTGCGAAATATTTGTCCATGTTCTTTATACAATTTTCAAAAACATCAAGGTTCGTATCCTCAACCTTGTTCATGCGAGAATGTGTTTTTAACCCTATAGCTCCTAAGGAATGTAACAGGATTCTCTTCTTCTGTTCAGGTTTCATTTTCTTTTCTTCATCAATTGCCTCCACGTAATTGATAAAGTATTCCTTCCACTCAATCCACTTAATTTCTGGTTGAGTACCAGTGGCCCAAAATGGTTGTGGTGCACTAATTGTAAAATGTTGTTGTGCCATCTTGTGTTCACTATGTGTGTTGTTTTCACTGTTATCACAAGTGTTGTTTTCCCCAGTATCACCACTCTCCATAAATCAAATGCCAATATATTTTCCTTTACAGTTCAATCAAGTTAATAATTTATTCTTTATACTGTGTCCCCCGACCTTCTCACCTGTATTCTTTCTTAAATCGGTAAAAAGTTCCACGGTGCACCTCAGCGCTAGTATTTCTTATGCCTACATTCCTTGTAACAGTGTTTTTAAAATTATACTTCAAGAAGCACTCGATTTCCTACTACGAAGTGCTTATTCTACCTACACAAAGATGGCCGCCACGTAGGGTTACGCTGCGTGATCAGCGTGATGCGTCACTTCTTGCCGAGTTCAGATTCACTTCCAGGCAGTGATTGCTGCGCGCGTCTTCACTCGCGCCTCCACAGGACTTCAGGGACATTTGAAAGACGCACCGCGTCCAACCGTAAGTAAGGTGAATTTCTCACCAGCGATTAAACGAGCCCCAAGAAAAGTAATTCTTAGCGAGTTGCTTACCGTAGGGCTAGAATTTCCTTGCGGAACACATACTTCAAAGTCAAAATCCTTCCACTGATAGCGAATCAGTGCGAAAGTCCTTAAAAGTCTCCAAACAGTTTGTGGCCAAAACTTGCAGGGGTTCTTGAGTTCTCCGATCGTCGCCAATTGTAAAGAAGGATTCAGGCTGGTCGTAGGTAAAAGATATTTTAATAAGCAGGTAACAAATACAGGTGAGCGCCAGCCGCCAGGGAGCATCCACAGTCTACAGCACAGCTCTCCAACTACCCTTGCTAAGTCACTAAGGATCCACAACATACATTCCAAACATCCTACATTCTAACTAACACACACGAGCCTTAAAGGGGAAAGTACAACATAACAGTGCGGCAGCAATTCTATGGCAGGACAGGAGGCTTCAGATTATGCTTTCTCTATTTCTTTACTACTAACAGCAGCCAATAGAAACACAGTAAAGAAACGAAAAAAACTACAACTCCCATGAACCCTTAGGCCAACCATAGAGAGTACATGCTATATAAGGAACCATAGAGGACAACACTTCCTCTTTCTTTGCTGCTTCGCAGCCAGTTAAGTGCTTTTTGACTTTCATTCTTGTTTATGTGATTCATGGCACTGTTTAATTGCTTGTTTACCTGTATGCCGGTTTCGCTTTAGCGTTTGTGTCACGGCCGCTTTGTGCGTTGCGCTGCCACCGGCGTTTGTCTTGCAGGTTTACACGTTTGTGCTGTCACAGCCGCTTTGTGCTTCTGAGAGCGCGTGTTCGCCTCTCTGGTCTTTGCGGGCGCATTGTGCCCGCGTTGCTGCTTCGGTGGAGTGGGACCGGAGCTCGGGGACTTGCGCGCGCGTGTCGCGCGCCGCTCCTCTTCCGGCAATAAGGCACGTCACCGCGCATGCGCATTGGTGGCATTTGCGACGCTCCGTGTGACAGGAGCTTCTGAACGCTGCGAGGCGGCGCGTTTTCGACTTTGCCTCTGCCCACTTTGCCTGCCGGAGAGCTCCTCTGACGCCCTCTACCTCTCGGAAGGTTTTGGGCTGCATAACTTTTAGAGGCAGTGCCTAGGGTGTTACCTTTTACGCAAGCTGGTCCCTCCACGTTTTATTCTGCTTATTTTGGGTCGAGTTGTGGCTCTGCCTGTTTAGCTTGCGTGGGGCTGTCACCCCCCCTGTCGGAGTCACTTGATTGTGACCTTTTTCCTTGCATTTGCATTTGCTGTGGGCCTCTAGTTATACTTCGGTATTTCTAGATTTTGTTTATTTCTAGTTTTCCACCTCATTCCTCAGTGCATTCCCTCACCATGGCAGACTATGTCGATGCTGAGGAATATTTTTATGAGGAAGAGCGGGAGGAATCATTTGAATATGATTTAGTCGATGCCCTTGACCAAGGCGTTCAGCAGTCTGTTAATACTGCATTGGTCCGTGCCATTGGGCCTCTGAAACGTCATTTGGCTGACTATGCTCAACAACAGGGTTGGATTCCATCCTCTGCCTCTACTCATTCCTCTAAGTCTCCCAGTAATCCTCATAGGTCTGATTTTGTTCGTTTGGCCAGGTCCTTGTCTGCTCC
Source organism: Lissotriton vulgaris (assembly GCF_964263255.1). Lineage (NCBI taxonomy): Eukaryota > Metazoa > Chordata > Amphibia > Caudata > Salamandridae > Lissotriton > Lissotriton vulgaris. Next base: position 2,051,977,965 of record NC_141691.1, on the reverse strand, counting down.
TGCTCCGGACACTGAGGATACCTCTTCATCATCGTCTTCTGGTCCCTCTGGCCCCCCTCCGGCGAAGAAATCCCGAAAGGAACATTTTGTGGATGCTTCTCCACATCCACCAATCTTGACCTTTGAGCCCACTGACATCATCCACCCTAACTCCAAGGTTTGGTGCCCGGCCCCAGAGGTCGCGGACTATATTCAAGAGCATATCCGCGACTCTTTTGATCAGGAGGTGCGTGCTCGATTACGTTCTGAGTGCCCTCGTCCGGAGTTGGCGGACAAATTAGCGGATACTCCGGAGGTCGATCCCACTATTTTGACCTACCTTAAGAAATTTAATAAGGACCCCAAGAAGGGTATTGACCGCTCTTGGCGCCTGTGCCAGGACAAGTTACTGGATGTCCTTGGTCCTTTGACAAAAATCCTGGATCTGGCATACCAAGCCCAAGGGGAAGCGTCTGGCATTGATCCCGATGTCCTCCTTGGCTGGGCCCAAAGGGCTATCTGTCTCTTGGGGAACGCAAACTGTGCCCTTTCAACGGAACGTCGCCGTTCCATCTTGATCAAAATGGATCCACGTTTGTCAGAGCTGGCTACTTCCGAATCCGGTGCTCTGGCTCAAGGTCTGTTGTTTGGTCAGCCATTTTTGAAAGAGCTGACTAAGTTTGTGGCGACTTTTAGTGGCCTAGACAAGGAGCAATCTTCTTTGCGTAGGGCGTTCCGCCCGGTTTTTGCCAAGGCCGGACGTTCAGGGGGACGTTCGTTCGGCCGAGGTTCTGGTCAACAACGTGGCCAGCAGTCCCATCAGGGTGGAGGCGGACAGCGCCAGCAGCAGCAGCAGTCCTATTCCGGATCCAAATCCACCTTCTACCCCTCCCGGAAAGGTCGAGGCCAGGGCAACAAGGGAGGCTACGGTGGTAACCAGGGAGGACGACAGGATTACTCCTCTGCAGGTGAGCCTGATTCCTTTCGACAGTGTTGTTTTGGGGGGCAGGATTCAGTGTTTTCTAGAGAATTGGCGCTCGATCTCCAGCGATGCATGGATATTGCAAACAGTGCAGGGGTACCACATCGAGTTTTACCATCCCCCTCTTCAAGGTCCCGTCCCTTCTCCCCTTGTTTTTTCCCAACGAGATCGCGAGGTGATCTCCAAGGAAATCGATTCCCTTCTTCTCAAAGGGGCCATTGTGCGAACGAACCGCCATCCACAGGGGTTCGTCAGCAATGTGTTCCTGGTGGAGAAGAAGGGGGGAGGGTCTCGCCTTGTACTCAACCTCAAGGAATTCAACAACTGGGTGATCTATCGTCACTTCAAGATGGAGGGCATCCATCTTCTCAGGGATCTTCTTCGCAAGGGCGACTGGATGGTTCGCCTGGATTTGAAGGACGCCTACTTGTCCATACCCATCTTTCCGCCTCATCGCCGTTTTCTGCAGTTCCAATGGCTGGGGAACTGGTTCGAATACACGGTACTCCCGTTCGGTCTCTCGTCCGCCCCATGGTGCTTCACGAAGCTCCTGCGACCAGTCATGGAGTCCCTGCGTGCGCGGGGGGTGAGACTTATAGTATATCTGGACGACATTCTTTTGATGGCTCAGTGTCCTCTGCAACTGCGCTCCCATTTGTCTTGGACAGTCGATCTACTTCAGTCTCTCGGATTTCTAGTGAATCCGCAGAAGTCTCATTTACTTCCCACTCAATCAATAGAGTTTCTGGGTTTCCTTGTGGATTCGATCTCTTGCCAACTTCTTTTACCTGCTCAGAAGGTCAGGTCTATCAAGAGGGAGTTGAAGTCACTGTTGTCTGCACCGAACGTATCGTTGCGGTCGATCGCTCGGATTGTCGGGCTGTTGGCTTCTTCCATCCAGGCGATATTTCCGGGTCCTCTGCATTATCGGGCCTTGCAACGCCTCAAAATCAGACACTTGCAGAAGGGTCTTCGGTATTCCGACCTGGTTCCTCTGTCCCAGGATGCGAAGTCGGAAATGATGTGGTGGCTCCATCACATGGAAGCTTGGAACGGGAAAGCTCTGTTCGGCTCGACTCCGGACCTGGTCTTGGAATCGGATGCGAGTCTTTGGGGCTGGGGAGCCCGTTGCGGGGACTTGACGACGGGCGGCCGTTGGTCTCAGGACGAATTAGCCCTTCATATCAATTGCCTGGAGCTTCTGGCGGGGTCATTTGCGATCCGCAGTTTGGCTCCACAAGCCACCAGCTGTTGCATTTTGCTTCGCATGGACAACATCTCGGCGGTGCGATATGTGAACAAATGGGGGGGGAAACGGTCGAAGTTGTTAGCGGAGATTGCGAAGGACTTCTGGCATTTCTGCCTACAGAGAAAGATCACTCTTCTTGCAGAGTATCTTCCGGGTCGCCAAAATCAAGTGGCCGACTGGAACTCTCGCCATCTACTGGACTTCAGCGACTAGCGTCTTCACCCTCGGGTCTTTCGCTCCCTGTCTCGCCTGTGGGGTCGCCCCTGGATCGATCTCTTCGCCTCTCGCCTCAATGCTCAACTACCCAGGTTTTACAGCTGGCGTCCGGATCCGGAGGCCATCGCCACGGATGCCTTTCTCCAGACTTGGCCTCCACAGCTTTGCTATGCCTTTCCCCCGTTCGCGATGATCCCGCGAGTCTTGGCCAGGGCGAAACAGTTTCTGTCGGAGATTGTTCTGATCACTCCTCTTTGGAGAGCTCAAGCTTGGTTTCCGGACCTTCTGGAAATGAGTTGCTCGACACCATTTCTGCTTCCAGCGAGGTGGAACTTGCTGTTGGATCCTCTGCTCCACCCGCATCCCCTAGTCTTGTCGGGCCAGCTCCGTCTTGTAGCGTGGCGTCTCTCGGGGAACGCTGGAAAGTCCCTGGCTTATCTGGAGACGCGGAGAGATTTATCAGTGAAGCTTGGGCCCCCAACACGCGCAAACATTATGCGTCAGCTTGGCGTAGGTGGTGTGATTGGTGTTCTGAACGGAATCTGGATCCCACTTCTGCAGATATCTCTCTAGTGGTTAATTTTCTTGCTTCCATCGCTTCTGCTGGTTCTGCTTACAGGACCGTCAATTCTTTCCGTTCCGCTCTCTCTGCGGGCCATGCGTTGGTCGACGGTAAGCCTGTTGGGGGAACATCCTCTCATCTCTGCATTGTTGCGTGGTGTGCGAATGGCTAAACCGCCATGTCCGAAATATGTGGCTCTTTGGGACGTCTCCATTGTGCTGCGTTTTCTGGAGGCTTGGCCTCCCAACGCTTCTCTGTCCCGTAAGCAGTTGTCTGCGAAATTGACAATGCTTTTGTGCTTAGTGTCTTGTAAACGTGTTTCAGATGTCCGTGCGTTGGACCTCGCTGGTCGTTCTTTTTCTCCGGAAGGGGTTACTTTTACGGTTTCCAGGCGTACCAAGACTAATCTGTCTACTGTCACTTATCCTGCATTTCCTCACCACCCACAATTGTGTGTGGTACGCTGCATAAAGGATTATGAGGTGAGTACTGCTCCTCTTCGTCAAGATATGTCTGGACAGTTATTGATTGCTTTGTTAAAACCTTTTAAGCCTGTGGCGTCAGCTACTCTTGCTCGATGGGTACGCTGGCTTATGTCTGAAGCAGGGATTGATACCTCCATCTTTGGAGCTCACTCCGCGAGGGGTGCCATGGCCTCTAAGGCTTTTCATGTTGGTGTAAGTTTGCATGACATTGTGAAAACAGCTGATTGGTCTTCTGATACAGTGTTTAAAACATTTTATTTCAAACCCATTGTCGATATTGCATCTGTTGTGGTGGAACAGCTTTGAACAAGCATAATCTGAAGCCTCCTGTCCTGCCATAGAATTAAAAATTTGCAAACATTCGTGACAAGAATTTTCAATTCTATTAAGGACACGGAGGCGAGGATTATCCCACCCATTGGTATTCTACTGCATTGTTCATGTGCATCTTGGCTTTACTATGTTCTGCATTGTTTTGCATTGATATTTTTTCCCCACCCTATGTGATGCGACCTTCAAAGGTTTTTTGGGGATGTGTATTACGGCTCTGTTTTTCTTTCAGGTTCGGACCAGAAGTGATTTGTCATCTTGGTCTTTCCGGCACCGTTTTCCACGCCTTGGATTCTGGATTTGCTGTATTTCCTGATGCCCCTTCGGCGCTTTTGGAATGGTTGCCTGTTTTCCTGTTGGATTTCTTGCGGTTCGGCCTTCGGACTTTTCCTTCCTGGATGGTTGGCGGTATTTTTCTTCAAATGACTTTAGACTTTTATGGTTCCTGGACAAAGAAAGAGGAAGTGTTGTCCTCTATGGTTCCTTATATAGCATGTACTCTCTATGGTTGGCCTAAGGGTTCATGGGAGTTGTAGTTTTTTTCGTTTCTTTACTGTGTTTCTATTGGCTGCTGTTAGTAGTAAAGAAATAGAGAAAGCATAATCCTCGCCTCCGTGTCCTTAATAGAATTGAAAATTCTTGTCACGAATGTTTGCAAATTTTTAATTGTAGCTGCTGCGGAGTTTACCCTGAGGCAAGTCGCGTTCCGGGTGCTCGGGATAATAAATCTGTAATTTCAAAGACAACGTGTCCGCGTAATTAATACGAGCGTACCGGTATAGTAGTGGGCAAAAGAACGTGAATCATGCTCATTTCAGTAAGTTCCCAACAAAGCCAGAGTGACAAGCGAAGCTTGTATTAACATCTGCAAAACAGTCTGTCAGTGATTAAAAGCCCCATAAAACAGTTATACTGGTTGTGGGCGGGAAAGAGAAGTTTTTTGGCGCAGTTCGCTGCGTCGGTTTCTTTTCTCCAAGTTACCTGCACCTTTCCAAGATGGCGCCCGCGGAAGAGGAATCAGTTTCAGCCGAACCCGCCGCCATCTTGGAATAATCACTTTCACTTGATAACAACGTGTCCTCTTTCTATGCCCAATACTCTGTTTTCCTGCGGCTGCTACAGGCACATGGGGGTTAAAAACAACCGGGGTGACAGCGGCTCTGGTTAGTACCTCTCGTCTTTCATCCTCTCAACCCCCTGTGTGCCCCATCTCCAACAACTTCGGTAGTGCTCAGAGTCCGCTGCAGCCTTGGGGTTCCCCTCGTCCCGGTATGAACCGGAGGCACCAGGGTCCGAACTCCCTGCCCTCCACATAGCTAGGGGGGCCCTTTTACCCCCACCCCTTGCAGCCTCGTAGCTACCGTGCGCCCTTTACCGCCCCCAACACCCCTTCCCGGCTTCAAGGCTCACCTAGAAGTCCGTTTAACCCCCAGCCCGCACTAGAGCTGCCCAGAGCCCCCTCCAGGCCCAGGGGCGTCAAGTTCTTATACAGCACTTCGTTGCCATCTGGTAACTGTTCTATTTTGCATCAGAGGCAGCATGTGAACTCTTTATTTGACATCTCTTTAAGCTGCTCCCTGCGATTTTATTTTGTTGGGCTGCTACTTCTGCATTGCTTTAGGAGTGCGCTCAGTCTCTGCCTCTGTGTTGCTCTGCACATGCTGCTCCCTATTACTATTTACTGTTTATCCGTACGTGTGATACCGCTGAATCGATTTACCGTGGACCGTGCTTGCTACCCATGAATTGTTATAATTTACATAATGGTGCAACAAGAGAATTGTTTACCTGGTCTGTCCTCGTCTTGCTGCTACTTCGGAATTGTTTTAGTTTGTATTTACTGGCTTACATGTTGCTCACTCTCAATACCGTTTGCTACATCTAGTGATACTCTTCCTCTGAGTTGTGCATTCCACACAACAAAATCTGTCCCCTCCCAGGATGCACCATTATATTACCCTTCACACCTATAATCAACTCAGTTGGGCACATCTTCGCCACTCAGGAATGGGCCCTACACATTCACCCAGGTCCCATTACCACACCTGCAAGCTCATCTGCTGCCAGATATCCTTGCTACTGGCTTGAGCCTCTATCCTAAGCCCTCTGTTTAACACTGCTTTGCAACCACTCCACATGTTACACTAAGTCTAATCCTTTAGCATCCTGACTGTAGCACCTTTTTAGGTCTTGCCTGAGACAGTGCATGCGCTGCAGCTTGCATTCTTTCTTAATAAAACAAGCATTTGCAATGCAATAGGTCTTGCACTTTTTAAAGTTAGAGCTGTTGGCGTTGAATTTTTTTTTTGCAGTGGAGTAATTATGATTGCATCGCGTTATTGTCATTGGTATAGAAAAGCTAAATTACAAAACATTGCCATTTTCAATGTGAGCAGCTGTTTTTTATTAAATGCAAGACCTATTCTTGAGCAGCCTCCGTAATTACTTCCATTTATTTTATTTGAGTAAAAGTAACCTCTCAAGCAGCTAAAACATGTCTCTGCTTGCTGGCTCGCAGGCCAGAGCATTGGCAAGACTCAGTTATAGGGGAGTAGTGTGTAAAAAAAATAATAAAGGGAAATAACTTTTTTTCACAAGGCCTTATTTTGATTGATTTGTGCATAAGTTAATGCTGGTCTACTTTTTTTACCGTTTGTGATAACTTTATTTCGGTCGACGACCATAAAAGCACAGGCAAAGTATGTTCATACAATAAAATACATAAATAATTAAGAACCAGCGGTTAAAACATTATTATACAATCAGTTATCAAACGAAAAATGGCCATCATTATAATTAGTCACAATTAATCAAAGTGGACCTTCTGCGCCACATGCCGTACAAAAAGCGGGAGACCGAGAACACAATGACGAGGGATGTATCATATTTTAAAATTCTAACGGCTTGAGCACAATGTTTTAGTCCAAGATTTCTACATAGTGGTACCAGCCAAGCTCTCCGGATTGCCCTATAAGCAGGGCAAAAAAACAAAACATGGGCAATGTCTTCTTTGCTATTATTGCAGACAGGGCAGATTCCCTCCTCTTGACCTGCCCATTTGCAGGTCAGTGTCCCAAGTGGCAGGCAACCGTGCCTTAATTGTGTATATAGTTTTCTTGCAGGGGGAGGTTCTATTTGGTCCAGAAATTCCTCCCTCCTGGGCACGAGTTTTACCTGCAAAAATTCTGAAGACAACCTGCCCATACTTGGCGAACGGTGCAGCAGACTTAGGATGTAGTGCCTCAAAGAGGCCAGCAGCACAGTTCTCCACACCACTGGACAGATCTCCGCCGGGGTCTCCCATATTTGGGGCAATCCTATTCGATAGGCAATAGTTTTAATGTGGAGCAGCGAGGGTATTTTCTTACTCTTCAACGACCCCCAGACAGCAGCGAACTCAGCTCTGTAATCCGCAAGCTCAGGTACTGTCCAGAGCCTTCTCCAGTACAGGAGGGGTCGGGCCGCTAATAGTTCAGAGATGGGCTCCACACCTAGGTCAAATCTCAAGGGTATGAGCGGGGTGCTTTGGCGTAGACCAATCAGATTCCTCATAAAGGCCCGTTCAACCCTGAGAAGGCTTGCTGTACTCGAATGTCCCCAAAGTTCTGCACCGTAAGTTACAGCAGGTCTAGCTTGAACACTGTAGATTTCAAGCGCTGGGGAGACTGCCTTAAATTGCGTTGTCTGCTGGAACTTACCTATGCCTCCTAGAATCTATGAGAGCTTTAGGGTAGATTTGGCTACCTGAGGGCCCCAACCAAAGTCCTCAGTCAAAGTGACCCCCAGGTATACAAAGGTTCTCACGCTTTCGAGCGGGGTGCCGTTTAATGTAGGGCTAGGGCGAGTGCGTTTCGGGGGACCGAAGAGCATAAATTTCGTTTTCTCTAAATTAATCTCGAGTCCCCGCGAGGCACAGAATGAGACAAAACCGTCCAGAACCCGCTGGATGCCTGTTGATGTTCGCGACAACAACACGGTGTCGTCTGCGAACATCAGAGCAGGCCCCCGACCTGATGCCAACCAAGGTGCATCGCTACCCCTGACTCTATCTAGTTCCCCCACCAGGCCATTTATATAGAGACTAAAGAGCGTAGGAGCCAGGGCGCAGCCCTTGCGTACGCCTCTAGTTACAGGGAAACGTGCAGATAGTTCCCCGTTCTTCCCGCACCTCACTCGGGCATAGTTCCCTGCATGAAACCGCTTCAAGGCCTCCAATAGATAGGGAGGAAGGCCAAGGTCTTTTAAGACCCTCCATAAACTCTCCCTCGGCACAAGGTCGAAAGCGGCCTGCAGGTCTACGAAGACCAGGTAGAGGCTGCCACCCTCGACACTTACGGTCTTCAAAAAAAGGACCTGCAGCCTAAAGAGTTGGTCCATGGTCGAGATCCCTGATCTAAAGCCAGCCTGAAGGGTAGTCATTACTTCATGCTCCTCCGCCCATCCCAGTATTCTATCCAGGAGTATCCGGCCCATCAGTTTCTGGGTAGTGTCCAAGAGACTGATTGGTCTATTATTTGACGGCTCCAAAGGGCACCCCTTCTTGAAAATGGGGACGATCTCGGCCCCCGCCCAGGTGTCGGGTATCTTTGCCCCCAGTAGGACTGCATAAAACAATATGGTTAGGTACGGAGCCCAGATCTTTGGCTGAGAACGGAAAAGGTCACCCGGTACCCTATCGAGGCCTGGTGCTTTGTTAGGGAGTTGTCTAATGATTGCAGTCTCCACCTCCTTTGCTGAGATACTCTCACCACTTCTCGGGCCATCCTCGCCTCAGTGTCCCTATGGTCTATCTGGTGACCCATGCCCGAGGCCCCCCGCAGTCGACACTCGTGCGGGGGGTCTTGGGCAGGAGGGACCTTCTAACTCTAGCATCCCAGACCTATCTAAATGGTCACTGTAGCCGGTCACAGGGCTAGTGTAGAGTGCAGAGAAATACGCCTCCACACTGAGGGGGGGATATTTGGTAGAGGGGTCCCCCCACCATCATTTGCACCGGAATTTACTAATGCCCAGAATAGTTTGGCATCTTTTGTCACAAGGGCACCTCTGAGTTCTTCCCACCTGGCTTCTTCCCACTCTCTTTTGCCCCTGGTCAGCTCCTTTTTGTAAATCAGTCTAGCTGCCCTAATGTTCTCTCTATCTTTTGCCTTAATTGCCGCAAGGAGCTTCTTTTTTGAGTTCTTGCATGCATCATTAAACCAGGGATGAGTTTTTGAAACATGCTTCTTAATTCTACTTATGGGGTAAAACACATCCCCCTAGTACCTCAACTAGCTGTTTATGCGTATCTAGTGCCTGCTGCCAGCCAGGCGAGTCACCCATCTGCGCTATAAAAGGGATAGCGAGTTGGTAGATTTTGGCAAGCTTTGAGGTTGAATCTACAAGGTGGGGCCACTTAACCCTCCTTCTGTTATTGGTCAGCGTGAGGAGAAGTGTCATCGTGGCAGGTATGTGGTCAGGGGTGGTTAATCCAAATGACCCTGGTTTGAAAGTTACTACCAGGGCATTGTGATCACTGTCCTGTCTTTGAATGACCCTAAATTCTTTCAGCTTATCCCAGTTTTTAGCATCCACCATTAGGTAGTCAATGATGGTTGTTTTGTTTGCCCGATTAAAAGTTGCCATTGCTGGGCGGTCAGGGTCCAGTCTCCCATTGCACGCCCGCAGGGATGTCGCAAGGGAGAAACATTTTATTTGGAGCACAAGGGGTGTCCATGCCCTGACGGGGGCAATATTCGGGTCCGGGATATGCCATAGTGCATCTACCTCGTCTTGGTCACCCAGTTCTAGAATACCCAGAGGTTCAAATTGGCAGTTAAAATCCCCTCCGAGGATTATTGAGATAGAGGGGTCTAGCCCTTGAATGAAGGAATTCAGGGCTCTAAATGTAGCTGATTCCTGGCCATTCTTAGATGTCCTCGAGTAGGTGTTTATTATTGCTACTAGGGGTTGGCTTGGGGGTTCTATTAAGACACACTTAATGTCCGGGGAATTTGTTTGAATTTTGGTTGCTTGGATTCCCAGGTGAGTTCCTATCCAAATTGATAGCCCGCCCGACGGGCGCGCTCTGCCTGTGGATACGGCCAAGATATTAAACGTTGCAAAGGTCGCACTCGAGCTCTCTTCTAGTGCCCAGGTCTCTTGCATCAGGCAGATGTCATATGCTGCCATAAAGGTGGCCCACTAGGGAGTAAGCAGCTTGTTTTTTAGCCCGGCTATATTCCAGGAGACCAATTTGAGGCATCCTTCTTCTGAGCTTTCTGATCCTTCGACTTCCCTAATCCCCCTATTGTTAATCCTTTCCCTTACTATGTTGACAGCTTTTGGAACCTCCCTCAGCGTTTGTGGCAGAATATTTTCCTCTGGTGCCCCTGAGCTTCTGTGTACTGCATTTGTGGCTTCTGAGGGTGACATTCCTCCTTGACTAAGTCAGTCTACATCTTCCAGAACACTGAACCTATTCCAGTGTGGCTGTATCGGGAGTAGTGAACCGTAGGAAGGTCTACTTTTTGTTTTTAAAGAGTGAGAGGTGACCGGATGGAAGGAGGGGATGGATTACAGAAAGTGCAAAGAAGATTTATGTGACTGTCTTGGAAACGTATAAAACGGCAAATAAACAACTGAATCACACACAGAAAAACTAACATTACAAGACTTTGCATACAAAACAAATATGAAAATTACAAGGCAAAGTGGCGCTGAAGTTGTCCGTCCAAAATTGTGTTTCAAGTTAAACTTCATGATAACTTCTGAACCATTAAATTAATACTTTGTAAAGAAAAACATATCGTTGGTATCCTTAATTTGACCGTACATGCCATTTAACAAAGAAACACAGGGTGCTGGGTTCATGGGGTAGCATGCTTATCATTTCTATTATTTCCTTCTCCTTGATACTGCTTGTTTTATTGATATTGAGCATGTGTCTTGATGGTAATTATTGTCTTACGGCAAGTTAGCACAGTAACTTTGAGAGGTAATTGTGGTGGGGGTTAAAGGAAATAATCGAAGTGATAATCATGCTACCTCATGAACCCAGCACCCTGCGTTTCTTTGTTAAATGGCATGTACGGTCAAATTTCGGAAAAGTTTGGCACCTTCATAAGCAACCAAGTTCATCTGCTTGGGGCGCCCTCCTCGAGTACTTCCAACAACTTACTTGAAACAACCATTCACCCCCATGAAACCGATGGGGTTTCAGCAGTGCATACACATTCTCCCTCACTTACTCCTCAGGTGGCACAGGTTTAATACCCATTAATTCCTTTAGGGATTTCTGCCTGTGTTCTGTAGTGCCCTCAGTCTCCCTTGATCTGTTGCCGTTCAACCTTCTGGCCCACGGCCTCTACCTGCTAGCCCAAACCTCAGTTCAGCTTGCACTGCCGACAACACAACAGAAAGAGCCTCACCCTAGTCTTACACAAGTGTCCTTGGCAGGTCTTGCCTACCTTTGGGTCTGAATCGTCATTTATCTCCCCTAATTCAGTGGTAGCATCCCTGTTAGTTTAGTGTGCCATAAAAGCATACCGCTGCATAGTGCCCTTTTACCTCCTGCTCACCTAACTCATTACCTACCTTGCATGCTACTGCTTTGCAATTTTTTGAGATGTGGTTCGATATTGTGTCTGAATCTCGTGAAGGTCTCCTGATGCTGTCTTTGTTGGCACAACCCCCCCAATAAAAACAACAAGCATTTGCAATGCAATAGGTCTCGCAGTAGGAAAGTGGGATCTATTGTAAATCACAATTTTTTTTATTATGTGTTGGCTTTGAAAATATATAAATTAATAGCATTGTTATTTACAAAGCGAATAGCTTACACTTTCCTAATGCGAGTCCTATTGGCTATGGCAATGCTTGTTGGTAGCAAGCAAGGACCGTGCTGTTGTGGTGCTGAGTGATGTGGTTGTGTCCCTGAGTGATGTGGTGGTGTCCTTGAGTGATGTGGTGGTGTCCCTGAGTGATGTGGTGGTGTCCCCGAGTGATGTGGTGGTGTCCCCGAGTGATGTGGTGGTGTCCCCGAGTGATGTGGTGGTGTCCCCTAGTGATGTGGTGGTGCCCCTGAGTGATGTGGTGATGCCCCTGAGTGATGTGGTGATGCCCCTGAGTGTATGTGGTGATGCCCCTGAGTGTATGTGGTGATGCCCCTGAGTGTATGTGGTGATGCCCCTGAGTGTATGTGGTGATGCCCCTGAGTGTATGTGGTGATGCCCCTGAGTGTATGTGGTGGTGTCCCAGAGTGATGTGGTGGTGCCCCTGAGTGATGTGGTAGTGCCCCTGAGTGATGTGGTGGTGCCCCTGAGTGATGTGGTGGTGCCCCTGAGTGATGTGGTGGTGCCCCTGAGTGATGTGGTGGTGCCCCTGAGTGATGTGGTGGTGCCCCTGAGTGATGTGGTGATGCCCCTGAGTGATGTGGTGATGCCCCTGAGTGTATGTGGTGATGCCCCTGAGTGTATGTGGTGATGCCCCTGAGTGTATGTGGTGATGCCCCTGAGTGTATGTGGTGATGCCCCTGAGTGTATGTGGTGATGCCCCTGAGTGTATGTGGTGGTGTCCCAGAGTGATGTGGTGGTGCCCCTGAGTGATGTGGTAGTGCCCCTGAGTGATGTGGTGGTGCCCCTGAGTGATGTGGTGGTGCCCCTGAGTGATGTGGTGGTGCCCCTGAGTGATGTGGTGGTGTCCGTGAGTGATGTGGTGGTGTCCCTGAGTGATGTGGTGGTGTCCCTGAGTGATATGGTGGTGTCCCAGAGTGATGTGGTGGTGTCCCAGAGTGATGTGGCGGTGCGTTAGTGATATGGTGGTGCCCTACAGTGATGTGGTGGTGTTGTGAGGCGTGCAGCAGTGTGAGGCGTGCAGCAGTGTGAGGGCAATAGATAGATAGAGCGAGGGCGATAGAGTGAGGCAGATAGCTAGATTGATAGAGAGTGAGGGTGATAGAGAGATAGAGTGAGGGCGATAGATAGATAGATAAATAGAGTGAGGGTGATAGATAGAGTGAGGGCGATAGATAGATGTGTGTGTGTGGTTGTGTGTGTTGGTGTGAGTGGTTGTATGTGTGTATGGTTGTGGTTGTATTTGTGTGTGTGGCTGTATGTGTGGTTGGGTGTTGGGTGTGGTTGTGTGTGTGGTGTGGTTGTGTGTGTGGTTGTGTGAGAGATTGTTTGTGTGGTGTGGTTGTGTGTGGTTGGGTGTGACTGTGTGTGTGTATAGTTGTGTGTGTGGTTGTGGTTGGGTGTGTGTCGGGGTTGGGTGTGTGTGGTTGGGTGTTTGGTTGTGTGTTTGGTTGTGTGTGAGATTGTGTGTGTGGTGTGATTCTGTGTGTTTGTGTGTGTGCGTGGTTGTATGTGTGCTTGCGGTTAGAGAAGGATGTATGTGGAAGAGAGCAGCAGATCAGCACGGGAGAAGAGACCGGGGAGTTGGAGAAGGGGGCGGGGTGGAAGAGATCCGCAGATCAGCATGGGAGAACAGAACAGGGAGTTAAAGAAGGAGGCGGTGGAAGAGAGCAGCAGATTAGCACAGGAGAAGAGAAGAGAACGGAGTTAAATAAGGAGGTGGGGTGGAAGAGAGCAGCAGATCAGCACAGGAGAAGAGAACAGGGAGTTAAAGAAGGAAGCGGGGTGGAAGAGAGCAGCAGATCAACAGAAGGAGAAAAGAAGATAACAGCGAGTTAGAGAAGGAGGTGTGTGGAAGAGGCAGCAGATCAGCACAGCAGAAGAGAACAGGGAGTTAAAGAAGGAGGTGGGGTGAAGACAGCAGCAGATTAGCACAGTAGAAGAGAACAGGGAGGTAGAGGAGGCGGGTTGAAAAGAGTAGCAGATCAGCTCTGGAGAAGAGAAGTGAACAGGGAGTTAGAGAAGGAGGTGGGTGGAAGAGAGCAGCTTAACAGCACAGCAGAAGAGAATATGGAGATAAAGAAGGTGGCGGGTGGAAGAGAGCAGCAGATCCGCACAGGAGAAGAGACAGGGAGTTAAAGAAGGAGGTGGGTGGAAAAGTACAGCATATCGGCACAGGAGAAGAGAAGAGAACATGGAGCTAGAAAAGGAGGCGGTGGAATAGAGCAGCAGATCAGTACGGGAGAAGAGAAGTGAACAGGGAATTAGAAAAGGAGGCGGGTGGAAGAGAGCAGCAGATCAGCACAGGAGAATAGAACAGGGAGTTAAAGAAGGAGGCGGGTGGAAGAGAACAGCAGATCAGCACAGGAGAAGAGAACAGGGAGTTAAAGAAGGAGGTGGGGTGGAAGAGAGCAGTAGATCAGCACAGGAGAAGAGAACAGGGAGTTAAAGAAGGAAGTGAGGTGAAAGAGACCAGCAGATCAGCACAGGAGAACAGAAGAGAACAGGGAGTTAGAGAAGGAGATGATGGAAGGGAACAGCAGATCAGCACAGGAGAAAAAAAACGAATTAAAGAAGGAGGTGGGGTGGAAGAGAGCAGCATATCAGCACAGGAGAAGAGAACAGGGAGTTAAAGAAGGAAGCGGGTGGAAGAGAGCAGCATATCAGCAGAGGGAGAAAAGAAGAGAACAGGGAGTTAGAGAAGGGGGTGTGTGGAAGAGGCAGCAGATCAGCACAGCAGAAGAGAACAGGGAGGTAGAGAAGGAGGCGGGTTGAAGTGAGCAGCAGATCAGCTCTGGAGAAGAGAAGTGAACAGGGAGTTAGAGAAGGAGGTGGGTGGAAGAGAGCAGCATAACAGCACAGCAGAAGAGAATATGGAGATAAAGAAGGTGGCGGGTGGAAGAGAGCAGCAGATCAGCACAGGAGAAGAGACAAGGAGTTAAAGAAGGAGGCGGGTGGAAAAGAACAGCATATCGGCACAGGAGAAGAGAAGAGAACAGGGAGCTAGAGAAGGAGGCGGTGGAATAGAGCAGCAGATCAGTACGGGAGAAGAGAAGTGAACAGGGAATTAGAGAAGGAGGTGGGTGGAAGAGAGCAGCAGATCAGCACAGCAGAAGAGAACATGGAGTTAAAGAAGGAGGTGGGGTGGATGAGAGCAGCAGATCAGCACAAGAGAAGAGAACAGGGAGTTAAAGAAGGAGGCGGGTGGAAAAGAACAGCAGATCGGCACAAGAGAAGAGAACAGGGAGCTAGAGAAGGAGGCGGTGGAAGAGAGCAGCAGATCAGTATGGTAGAAAAGAAGTAAACAGGGAATTAGAGAAGGCGGTAGAGTGAGTGAGGGCGGTAGAGTGAGGGAGGTAGAGTGGTAGAGTGAGGGCGGTAAAGTGAGGGGGAGGGTGATAGATAGATAGAGTGAGGGTGGAGTTGGAGGGTGGCGTTGGAGGGTGGCGTTGAGTGATGTGGTGGTGGCCCTGAGTGGTGTCCCTGAGTGATGTGGTGGTGCCCCTGAGTGATGTGGGGGTGCCCCTGAGTGATGTGGGGGTGCCGCTGAGTGAGGTTGTTGTGTCCTTGAGTGAGGTGGTGGTGTTGTGTGGCGTGCAGCAGTGTGTGGCGTGCAGGAGTGTGTGGCGTGCAGGAGTGTGAGTCATGTGGTAGTGTGCAGCATGCAGCAGTGTGTGGCGTGCAGCAGTGTGTGGCGTGCAGCAGTTGAGTCGTGTGGTAGTGTGCAGCATGCAGCAGGGTGAGTAATGCAGCAGTGTGCAGCATGCAGAAGTGTGCAGCAGTGTGCAGCATGCAGCAGTGTGTGGCGTGCAGCAGTGTGTGGCGTGCAGCAGTGTGTGGCGTGCAGCAGGGTGAGTAGTGCAGCAGTGTGAGTAGTGCAGCAGTGTGAGTAATGCAGCAGTGTGCAGCAGTGGGAGGCGGGCAGCAGTGGGAGGCGGGCAGCAGTGTGCAGCATGCAGTAGTATGAGTAATGCAGCAGTGTGCAGCATGAAGCAGTGATGTGTGCAGCAGTGTGTGGCGTGCAGCAGTGTGAGGCATGAGGTGAGGGTGTGTGTGAGGACGAGAGGGGGTGAGTGAGGGTGAGGGGGCGTGAGGGTGAGAGGGTGGGTGAGCGGGTGGGGGTGTGTGAGGGTGAGGGGGTTATGAGGGGGGGTGAGTATGTGAGGGTGAGGGTGAGAGGGTGGGTGAGGGTGAGAGGATGGGTGAGAGTGTGGGTGAGGGGTGTGTGAGGGCGATGCTATTTTTACTCTGCAAAAATGAGGCTTCCCGGAGATTACATAGGAATAAATGTTTATTTTTACTGCTTTTGCACCATGTTGTTGGATATAGTTGTGAACGGTACAGAACATTATGCAGCTGTGCTATGAAGTTTTTTTATTTTAATTATGTCTGAGCGAGATGCTGTTACAGTGCTACCGGTGCAAGTACGTCTTTTGTGAGTAAGTTAAAAAAATCAGTCTTGCTTGAGACATTTTTTTTTAATTAAGTTGATGTGTAAATGATATGCAAACAGTGTCAGATGGGTAGCTTTTTTAAATAAAAATTGATTGAGCATACCGTCTGAAGTATTTAGAAATCTCATCAGAGTGGAGAAGTTAAGTAAGGAGGATGTGTGTGTCTAGCTTCTGCTCTACTGGTGCCGTGTCTAAAACTTTAAATTAAAAGAGGATGTCCGTGTGTGTCTTGGGATCAACTGGCAGTGCGCAGAGGGGGGCGGGGGAGAGCATTCCTTTGAAGTCTGAAGCGCGATGGTGTGAATGCCAAATTGAAAACCGATTCGGATTTCAGCCCCAGCTGGCTACACATTAAAAACAACACTGAAAAAGAAAGATGCCAGAGAAAACAAGTCGGAGCCACAACTGTATGGACATGACGTTTTTGAGTGTTTCAGGGATTATAAGGGACTAACAGCCCGCGAGTGTCGCGCAAAAATTATTTTAAAAAAAAGCTCTGGCATTGCGCAGAGGGGGACGGGGGAGAGAATTCCTTTGAAGTCTGAAGCTCTCGGCATTGCTGTGGCGGGTCTGATGCGATGATGCGACAAATGGTGGTTTGTGACGTGGCGGGGGAGCGGAAGGGATTCCTTTGAAGTCTGATGCCTGGCTCGGGGAGCAAATGGGTGCGAGGCTGATGGGTTTGACGTGCATGTGCGTCTCACATGAGTGCATCACATGAACTGGACGTAATCCGCACTTGGTAGAGATTATGTTTTGCCTACTATATACTCGCCTATTAATCCCTGCCGAATATAATAGGCGAGACCTAAAAATAAGGGTCATAACTTTCTGGAATAGCACCAGCTTTGTACGTAGTGAAGTGTGGTGTTGCAGGATCGGCTGGATGTACAGGATCCAAATTCACCCATGGGTAAAATATTTTAAAGTGATAGCTGTGTTTCCTTAGGCTACAATAATGACTATTCTCCAACCTCCATACTACAATCAATAGGGAGCTCGTAAGGAGAAGTAGGGTAACCGATATTAGAAAGGATTTTTCTGCATTAGTAACAAACCTTAAGGTCCTGTGTATTTCCACCGCGAGTATTCAAATTCAAGCCCACCACATACTTTAGGATAATGGATGTGAGGCAATAAACCATCTTGTGAAATTAGAGCATTGTTTTATTAGTGAGTTCCAGAACTGTATTCTCCATGGATGTACAACACACGAAATGCACACTGTATATTTGAAAGGCTTTAATGATAATTAATGCCCTACCCTAGTGCAGACTACTATACATTTTATAACCAGAATAAACAGACCAGTCATGATAAAATAGGCAATAAAACATTGTTAAAAAGAATGGCAACATGTTAATGGTTTTCGATTCAATAAATCGATTCGGGAATCCATCCCTTTCTAGGCCCTAGAGGAGCTAAATCAGTTCATCACAAAAAGCCCCTAGGAGTTTCTCCGATGTGAAGTCAGACACACACTCTAACAAGATGTTTTCCAGTCTAGTCGTCTCCTGAGCTTGGCTTCCTATTCAATGTCAAGTTGTAGCTCTGTTTTGGCATTCTAAACAGCACTAGAACAGATAAGACTAGAGCGGCTAGTCTAAGTCTGCTGAATTGTCTGCATATTATGTGCCCTTCTCTCCCTGAAGATGTTCCATTCAGTAAGATGGATATGTGTTCATTGTAATAAACATTTCACATAACGGAGTCAGACCTTGTGATCTGTGATTTTAAAATACACAAATCATCAAATGAATTCTGTTGCACCCTAATTTAAAAGATTGATATGAACTATTTGTTGTGCTATCAAAACAATACAACCTAGTGGTATATGATAAAGGAAAACATTATTTACAATGAATGGAGAGTAGACAGGAAAAAATGAAAGCATGTGACAAAGGGAGCTGGTGGTGATTGTTTGTGCCAATGATAAGCACCTGCACTTTGAGTTTTGACCATAGGAACGTAAGACGACAGCTCGTGCAACCCAATCTATACCACTCCCTTCTGATGGACACATGCATGTATGTCACGAAGTGTGCAGCACAATGTGGTCTTGAATTGGTTAGTGAATACTGCAAAATGTTTGAGCTAACAGATTGCTTTGAACCACTTCTACCAAGCTGCATTTGTGATAACTTGTGTAGGCTTGCAGTCCTTCTGTTGGAATGTCAGTCAAACTACTACCCACTAAAAGAGCTGGTGGAGGTTTTCTGAGCCAACAGAATGAGCTTGAACTATTTGACCAGAGAAAATAGTAAGCAGCAAACCACACAATCCCTTAAGACATCTGTCATCTGACAAGTAACAAAAGTAATAAACCTTTATATGTTGGAAGATATGCACAACTAGCTACACTTGAATTTGTCACCAAGTATAGCTTAAATGAGTTTACAGACTGCCTTGAACTACTTCTACCATGATACATTTGGGTAGATTGGCGCAGGCATGCAAAGTGTGCAATCTCTTAGGATAGATTTGTACACTGGGAGAGGTGAATACTGAAGTTTTGTGGGTGGAAATGATTGCTGTTGGTGTGGGGATGGTATTGGTGAGGAGGCTATGGTAGCAGGGCAGTGGTGAATAGGGGAGCTTAGCGAAACGTGTGAAGTGATCACTGGAGTTGGTGGGCTGCGTCTCAAAAGTTTGATGTTGTGGGTGAGACACAAGTGCGCTTTATTTGCAATAACAAGAATGATAAGATAGGTACGTTTACCTCCAGGTTGGGGCTTTACATCTTGAGATGCTATGCTTGAAGTATGTGCCCCCCTCAAGCAACATTAAGAAAATTGCGTTTCCTTTTTTTTGTTATATTGAAGGGAAAATGAGGGTGTTCTAAAAGAGCTGCATGGCTGAAGCTGTGCCTAAAGTGAGAGATCAGTATGTGTAGGTGAATGCACAGGTAGTCCATTTTCAGTAGACTAAACAAAGGTCCTATCAGTTCCCTTTACTTATTTTGTCTGTCAAGCAACAGTATGTGGGGTTGTACTGTGTTCCTAAAGAGGCAGTTTCATAAATTAAATGGACTTTCCAAACAAAATGAATTTAGCAAATAACGTGCAAATGTTTTGTGCAGATGAAGAACGGACTATCTGGAAAATAAAATTTTGAACAATCCGCACAAGTAGGCTCCATGGAGAAAGTACGCTGCATTCCTCTTTCTTATAAACTCTCTCACTTTGAAGTCAGCTGAATGCAAAATATCCAGGCTCCCACAAAAACAAAGCTCGACATTTGACCTCTGTCTTTAAATGCCTAAAAAACATGAGGAAAAAAGAACAAGATTTAAATTAGTTTGGGCGGATACCGTGAACACAGCATTCTCATCAGAACTGAACCTGGACAGCCTAAAGCAAATAACACCCGCAAGTGGGAAGCAAGAAAACATGAGTCACAACCCACAAAGCCAATGGCAAGCGTCGGACAGAATGCATTCCCAGGTCAACTTTCAAAACTCCCCAAGATGTCTTTATCTTTCCACACAGCTGCGTTGCATTGGAGGGCTACGACCTCAAAACACCAGCAAGACAGAAGAAAGTATGTCCTGTGGGTCTTCCAACATGGGTCCAGTTGTAAAATTTAAGCCCTCGATTTAAGCAAATTGACCCCCCACTGAATGCTGAGATTTAATATTGGGAATTCAGCCCTGATCCTAAATATCAAGTCTATAGGCCACAGTTCATATTTCTGTATTAACCAAACATATTGTAGTGCAGTTCCTATACCCCTTATAGGTTCTGCACACTGGAATAATATACACTATAGTTTTTGCATAGTACTAAGGTCAATATACTCCTATCGAGTATATTAAACGTAATTGCTTTGTGTGCCAGCTAACCTTAATTACTTTGTGTGCCAGCTAACTTAAAAGTCACTAAAAACTTCTCGAATAAACAAGAAGGGATTAGTTTCTGACAACCGCATAAATATGACAACTTTGTTTCCCTTTAGAATCGGACCAGTTCTCAGAATCGTGGAAACAATAGATAACAGTTTCACTTAGTCAATCGTGCATGCTTAGTTTCTTCAGAGTTACACAGAAATAGACACACGTTTCAATAAAAGCGTTTATTGAACAGTCTTATTTCTCGTGCAAGAGATATGAGCTGTTAACAATAGTAAGACAGTATGGGAAATATAATAAGTACAGCGAGAGCAGTAAGAAGAAATAATCCAAGCAGGGAATGTCCCATGGATTAAGGGTCTAATTTCTAAGAACTCGTTGTGACGTGGGATGGACGGATGTAGGTGACCATGACTGTATTTGGATAGCATGACTGATGCCTAAATAAGGACTGGGATTCTATGCCTAAATAAGGGCAATGTGAGTTGTGCCTATAAAAGGGCATGATTCTGAAAACCTATGTACGGTATCTAAATCGAAACACAACAATATAAATGTAATATTTATCACGCTGTTTAAAATAGCAATAAATATGGATGAGAAAAAAGGGATGTTAAGGAATTTCACATAATGCATTACGTTTGTTTTAAGAGGAAGAGTTTAACAATACATAAAGCACAATGCTGAATACAAGACTAGTTCCCGTTGGGGACATATTGGTCTCAACGAGCCCCTCCACCCTTCTAGACTGATAATCGGGAACAATATTTGGTATTGGTCTCTGAGGCCGGTTTTACTGCACAACTTTCCCCTAACCACATTCTTCTGCCCACATAAGTTAAACCACATCCTGCTTAAAAGGAACTGAAATGGCAAAACAGCGGCTGAAGCAACTAAGCCTTCAGTAGAAATGTTTTTGGGACTCTTTTGATGAAAACAAATATTAAGTTTGTTTTTATTTTTTATGTCATCTGCTACAATTTAATGTCAAAGTACACCGACAATTTTTCTTATTAATGGATAAAAACAATGTTTAATTTCAAAGTAATAGTAAATAAGCAACAACTCTTTTAATGCACTAACGGGTACATTCCCCTGAAATATAAACACCAAACATTTGTAATGCGGCGCATGGTAGAGGACCAAGTGAATTGATGTAATTTCATTTTCAATTTCCTTATTAAAAAGTCCTACTTCTTTACACAGGCAAGACTCCTACTTACAGTAAATTAGAAGTGTTTTGCCTGCATTTGTTTACATTGGAGGAAGGAGCTACACCCTAAAAGAAGGTGTTGTACGTTAACCAGTGCTGTAGCACTGCCTTTCTCTTCACGGGTGCTAACTCATCCTGGAGTGCTAGCTTCATGAACGCCTTAGCAAGGCACTTACCCTGAGGCATTTGTTGGCCCCCACTCACTTTGCCCTGTGTGTTAGGGATGCCCTCTTATGTTCAATGTCATCCTCTCTTTGTGTGTCATGACGAGAGTGTGCTTGAGCACATCTTAGAGGGAACACAGTTCAAAATACAGGCAGGTGGCATCCATTTTTTTGGGCATTTGTATCTAAAGCACATTATTTAAAACATTTGTATGTGTAATTGTAATCACACAATCAGAATAGGTACTTATTTTCATGACGTAAAATGTTAAAAGCCTATAGAGCAAACTAGGTACCACCAGACATTCAAAACATTTTCTGACCAGCACAACCTCTGTTTACCAAACAGTAAGGCCATAACCTCTCTGTAATCAAGTCCCTAATACACTCCTGAAATCCCACAGTACCCCCTGATTTGGTGGGATTTATACTTTTCTCTCTGCTTTAATTTCTCTCTATTGGCACAAATTATAACTGCAAACTGACATGAAACCCACACTGACAATACAATGCAAGCAGTGTGGTTCAGCAGAGAACGCAATTAATAAAGAAAACCAGATTAAGAACCTACTTCATTTTCTATTTGCACCTTAACTCCAGTAGATGGTCGATTGGGATGGACTCGGCAACCGAAGTAAGTTCTATAGAGGGCTAGACTGTGGCTTCTGCTCCCATTGATATTTGCAGTCATATTTCTAGTTGTGATCAATATCCCACCCATCCTAACTTTCTTTCAGAACCTACAGATTAGAGTAACTTTACTGTGAACTCTACTTACTAACACTAATAAGCTTTCCTAACGTGTTTGATACATTTACAGTACTAACCCCACCTAAACGTAGCTAATTCAGCACTTAAATTGTTAGCCAGCTGGCTCTATAAAGCCCAAAATAAGTTGGATCTCAGGTGTGTGAGGTTGTCAATCTTTCATCAGGATGTGCCATTAAACCACTTCATTAGTCCAGTCTCTGGTCGTAGATTGGTCACGTTGTAGGACTTGTAAGTATTAATAGTGTTGAGTTCTAGACAGCACAGGTTTATATCCGACTCCTTTCCCAAAAAGCTCTACTGAACACACAGCTATGTCATAGACTCCAGCCTGGGTGGCTAGACACACAATTTGAACCTCATGATCCTAAAAGGGTTACTCTCCCAGAGATGCCAACCCTCGTTAGGTGTGCATGATGTAGTTCAGCAATCTGTGATAACTATCCAGGTGCACGAGGGATGACAACCACCTTAGGCGAAGCAAGACTTATGTATGTTAATCTTTTGCCATCCAAATTGGTCAGAATATTGGAAACTGCATTTTATGGGTATGTACCGAGCACCTCAAACAAAGCAATACTAATCGCTTTAAACCAGGTAATCCCCTTAATTTAGCTTCATATCACCTATTACAGATTTTAAATACTGATACAGGATCCTCAGTAAAATCTTAGCACACAGATTACTACTCTTGTTGAACACTTTAATACATGCAGACCAAAATGGCTTCATCCCTTTTAACACATCTCTGAATATTAGAGGCCTCTAAGGTATTATGGAAAAGGCTACTGGTCTTTGGCCATGCATGGCCTGTATGGCCTTGGACTTGAAGACAGCTTTTGATGGGTAACTGGTGCGATATGGCCAAAGTACTGGTAAAATGTGTGATAAGCAAATGATCCAAAGGATCAAGATCCTCGATGCCAGGCCAATGGCCAGCGTGAAATCTGGACGATTCATTTCAGGATTCTATTAAGTGGGGAGAGGATGTTGTCGATGTGCCAGAACGAGTAAGACAAATCACTTGTTCTCTGGAACAAATTCCAATTTATTTCGTAATGCTTTGAGACAAAGGAAAAACATTTTACAGCCAACACTTGTTTCGTCCCCTTACACTGGCCATCTGACGTGGGGCTTCTTCAGGGCGTTGAGGATCAGATAAAGGTTTAGGAATACAATAAGATCCTTTCCCTGTGTAGCGTTATTCTTAAGATCCAAATAATAAGCATCTGCTGTCGCTAACGATACGTCGGCAAGGCCAGGTGCCCGTCTTGAACCACTGAATCACTGAGCTACTGAACCACCAGCAGTTTTGGGGGATGAATGGGCAACTCAACTGGGAGATGCTAATCATGCGACCTCATTATATGGAAATGATCTACTTTATTTAGGGATGTTGAGTGTGATCTCTCAAATTCTTCAAATAGTCTCAGCTGCTTCAAAGAACT
Organism: Lissotriton vulgaris; assembly: GCF_964263255.1. Classification (NCBI taxonomy): domain Eukaryota; kingdom Metazoa; phylum Chordata; class Amphibia; order Caudata; family Salamandridae; genus Lissotriton; species Lissotriton vulgaris. The sequence continues at coordinate 2,051,954,436 of NC_141691.1, read as the reverse complement.
ATCAAGCATGTGCATTAATTGGAGTAAATTCTGCATATTCCCAACATCCCTTACACTACCAAAGTGTAGAGTTATTTTAGGGGTACAGGAGATTCAATAGGTAGGAGTTATTGCCTGATAATTGGGTGTCAATATATCAGCTGAAGGGTGACTTTTCAGGGGAGAATTTAGGATCTGTGGCTCACATAGCGAGATCTCGGGTTGCAACTTGTACATGCTCCCTTTTTACACTATGGGCCATATAATTCTATCTATTCAAAATGATTATGCTGCCATATCTTCAGTACAGTTTATTTCCTCCTTGCTCCTCAAACAAAATGTTTGTGATCTTAACTTTATGCTGAGTGATCTGAAATGGAATTTAACAGGAGACGAGTGGTATTGGCAAAATTAAAACTGCCAAAAGATAAGGGCGGGCAGAGCCCTGTTTTTGAAGATTTTTATCTGGAAGCCCAGCCCAAAGGGGGGCGTACTGGTTAGCAGAGAGTCACAGAGATGAATATGGTTATACTCCTGCGCTAAAACGGTATAGTAACTTTCAGCAAATTTTATAGTGCCTTAACTGCCAAAGGCCTTCCTGTCCTAGCGTGCACCACACTGTGTGGTTTGAAGCAAAGTCTGATCAAAACCTGTGCAGTTAAGCTATATGCACATGTGAGTCCTCTTAAGCAGTTCCATACATAAGCTGGCATCTTTCCTGCATAGGACTTGATGCAATGGGAGATGGCGGGCTTCACACAAAATCAGTGACATGTCCATCTATTAGAAGAGCTAAGTGGGCTGTCCTGTGGCCAATTGCTACTTTATGGGAGAAGAACTAATGCAATTAAATGGCAATGGAACATCATCCTGGAGCGTGCTTGATTATAAACAGTAAGAACAATGAGGGATGTCAGACCTCTGGTCATCTGGTTCTATAAAGCAGTACTGAAACATTCAAGCATTCCTCTCGTCCAACTTTGGGGCACATGGGAAACAGACAGAGTGTGCGTTCAGTGACATGGAATGGCAAAATATACCCTTGCCTGTCTGCGTAAAATCTCCCAGATTTCAGAATTCATTTATACAATTTAACATGTTAGAGATTACCTACCTTACCCAGCAGAAAATGAACAAGATAACTCCGACCCCCGCTTAAGAAAGCCCACGCGGCTATGGGATGCAAAAGGGCTTCAGACTCATGCTATAGGACTGCCCTTATACAAACAGAGGCTTGTATTCTGGGGTTATTCCAGAGACCTAAAAAGGGGAAAATGGATTTTAGATTATTGATTTGGCTTTCATAATAGGTAAGAGAGCTATTACAATACTTTGAAAGAACCCCACACACCATTGCAGATGTAGAGAGCCTTGCACTGCACAGAGGGTAAAGACTGGTATTAAGGAAGTGGCTGATGGCACATAAATGTCACAATTTAAAGCATAATCTGCTTGTAAATATAAACTATGTTTGTATATGTAAACTATGTATGCTTGGAGGATAGAATACAAAGTAAAGTGAGCATGCTCCCAAAGAATTATATCGGATCCTTGAGACATTCGTCAAGCCAACTGCTAGTGTAGGCTTAGATGATTTTTCTCAAAGTCTGTGTGAGGAAGTCTCTCTGTATTTCGAAAATAAAATTGACTCCATTTATGACAAGATTTTGGTGTCCCAAACAGAAAGAGGTACTCTGAATACACCTCTCCCCAATAAGAACACCAATTTCTCTCTGACCACCTTCCCTCCCATTAATAGTGAAGAACTCGAAACACTAATGATCCATGTAAAATCTGGATCTCCAGAAGATCTGATTCCTGCCAAAATCTTAATCCCCCTGAGTCCTTTGCTAGGCCCCTATATTCAAGAGGTAATAAATCAGTCCTTAAAGAAGGGAAACGTGCCCACTGTGTGGAAGAGAGCGGTGGTGAACCCCATCCGCCAAGAATGCTGCTCTCCCGTGGTCGGAACTTCCCAACCTCCGACCCATCTCCCTCCTACCCTATTTTGGTAAGCTTGCAGAGAAACACGTCAACGCACACCTGTCCATCTACATCGAGGCAGCGGGCGGCCTAGACCACTCTCAATCTGGTTTTAGGCCTAACCATAGCACAGAGTCAGCTCTCCTGTCAGTGACCGATACTATCAGGATGTCACTTGATGGGGGGAGCTCAGTGATTCTGGTGCTATTGGATCTGTCTGCTGCCTTCGACACGGTGTCGCATGACATCCTTCTCGGCCGGTTGAGGGAGGTGGGAATAAAAGGGGCTGCCATGGCATGGCTAGAAAGCTTTCTTGCGGACCGCCAACAAGGTGTCAAATTAGGCTCCTACAACTCCATCTGTAGGAAGCTGACCAAGGGTGTGCCACAGGGCTCTTGCTTGAGCCCCACGTTATTTAACGTATATGTGGCCCCCTTGGCTGACATCATAAGATCTTACGGGTTCACCCCAATCTCCTATGCTGACGACACCCAGCTGCTGTTTCCCTTCCAAACTCTTACACCAACGGTTATAAAATCTTTCCAAAATGGTATGCGAGCCGTGGCAGATTGGATGGCCCACAACTTCCTCCAATGCAACGTGACCAAGACTGAAGTCATGTTGTTTGGAGGGGCCACACTGCTATGGTCCCCCGACTGGTGGCCATCTGAGCTAGGACCTGTTCCGGTACCAAAGCAGACCGTAAAAAATCTGGGAGTGCGTCTAGATCAAGCACTGATCCTAAAAGACCACGTCAACCAAGTCACGGGAGCTTGTTTCCGAGTGATAGGGTTGCTTCGACGCATATTCCCCTTCCTACCTGACATCCATAGGAAGACGCTGGTACAAGCACTGGTCATCGGCCGGATGGATTATTGCAATGGACTGCTTATCTCTGCCAATCAAGAACAGCTGGGTAGGCTGCAGGTGGTACAGAATACCGCGGCAAGACTCATTTTAAATGCTTTGCCCCGTACTCCCTCACGCCCTCTCCTCTCTTCACTTCACTGGCTTCCGGTGAAACAGCGCATTGACTTCAAAGTATGTTGTATAATGCACAAATGTATCTACGGATCCGGCCCTCAATATCTAAGAGACATATTTGTCCCCTACTTGCCAAGACGTGCTCTACGCTCCAGTAGCACTATGCTGCTTCAGGTCCCTAGGGTGATGAGAGCAAGACAGGGAGGACGGGCCATCTCACTTAAAGGCCCGATGCTCTGGAATTCTCTGCCCCCATTGCTAAGACATACTTCCAACCATCTGTCCTTTAGAAGGAAGTTAAAAACATATCTTTTTTCCCAAGACTAATGTCTTCCCCCGCAATCGCAGTAGCCATATGTCCTTGGTAGCTCCATGATACCTGCTCAGAAGCCACGCGCGGAGATACCCCTTCGGGGCTGATTCAGGCGCGAAATAAGCATATAAATAAATAAATAAATAAATAAATGCATATGTCAGTCCCCTGAGAATTGATCGAATAGGGTATTAAATGTTTTCTCATGCTAATCCTGATTTGATTAATATGGGACCACGAATAGGGAGTTAGGGGTGTACATGTTAATATAGTGCTGCCTTTTAATGTATCTCCGAAGACAGTGTTTTGCAATGAATGAAATATTTTAAAAATAAAAGGTGAAGCACGCCATGAGGACTCGCAGCCCTATCATTCACATAAAGGGTACTCTCAACCCTTCACTACCCTGTCCTGTTGTCACTTGCCCCAGCACAACCATTGTCTCCCATTCATATACATAAAAATGGCAACAAACAACTTTGGAAAAATAAGCTGAAACAATGACCTTGCATTTTCTAGAAAAGCCACCTTTGCATCCTTTATATGTGACATAGTCAGGTCATTGGAATTATGCGGAAGGGGATAACCAAATTATTGAGCAGGGTTTATTAAATTATGTGGCAAGAAAATGCAAATTATGTGGGTTAATGCAGCACATAATCTCCTACGCCGACGACACCCAGCTGATCCTCTCCCTGACCAACGACCCCGCCGCCGCCAGAGCCAACCTGCACGAAGGGATGAAAGAGGTAGCCGAGTGGATGACGACCAGCCGCCTGAAACTGAACTCGGACAAGACGGAGGTCCTCATCCTGGGCTCCTCACCCTCCGCCTGGGACGACTCCTGGTGGCCTCCCGCCCTGGGCACCGCACCCAAACCGACAGACCATGCACGCAACCTGGGCTTCATCCTGGACTCCTCCCTCTCCATGACCAGGCAAGTCAACAACGTCTCCTCGGCGTGCTTCAACATCCTACGCATGCTACGGAAGATCTTCTGGTGGATCCCCACCGAGACCAGGAAGACCGTCACCCAGGCCCTCGTCACCAGCCGACTGGACTACGGCAACGCCCTCTACGCCGGTACCACCGCCAAGCTCCAGAAGAGACTCCAGCGGATCCAGAACGCCTCAGCCAGACTCATCCTCGACATCCCACGAACCAGCCACATCTCCGGACATCTGAGAGACCTTCACTGGCTCCCCGTCAACAAAAGAATCACCTTCCGCCTCCTCACCCACGCACACAAAGCCCTACACGACCAAGGCCCGAGCTACCTCAACAGCCGAGTCAACTTCTACGCTCCCAAACGCCACCTCCGATCAGCCAACCACGCCCTCGCCGCCGTCCCCCGCATCCGAAGAGCGACTACAGGAGGAAGGTCCTTCTCCTACCTGGCCGCCAAGACCTGGAACTCCCTCCCGACCGACCTGCGCCTGACCCAAGACCACCTCTCCTTCAGGAAGAAGCTGAAGACCTGGCTGTTCGAGCAGTAGCGGCACCCCCCCCCAGCGCCTTGAGACCCTACGGGTATGTAGCGCGCTTTATAAGTGTCACTGATTGATTGATTGATTTAGTGATAGTATCAGTTCGTTATTTTGTCACTTCTACACGCAACACTCTCTGGACAAACGCTTCACCTTGTGTTAGTGCTAGTTTTACACCCTAATACCACAATAAGTATCTGAAAAGTAAACAGTCAATCTTTGTGAAGTGGCTTCTGCTGCACTGCAGCAAGTGTTGCTGCATTTTGTTTTGTAACTTGATATGTTTAAGCTAGAAACAAAATGTATTTTTGTGTCAAAATCTGCAAAGGATACTTGTAAACTCTTTTAACAAAATTTATGACAGGAATATTTTTGGTGCATAAGTGAACACCAGACCCCTTTTTAACTACCAATTCACAATTGATGTTCTTCTCTTTTACAGCCTGAATGGTTGCTGATGAACAGACTTGTTGTAGGATATGATACTCTTAACACTGCAGCCGCACACCATCCGCAGCAACTGTGGTAAAAAAGAATCGTACCACAGTAAGGAGTGTGAGGAAACACTTGAAGATCACATCTGTATACAGATCAGTTCTTTTGTGGGGACATCGCATGCTAGCGCACAGAGTGCCAGTAAACCTTTACCCCCCCTTCAATAAGTACACAAATTCGAGATTTATCTCTTATCACTTGTACTAGAGTGAGGGAAAACAATCACTTTTGATGGCTTTGCTATATCAAAACATCTGTACTGGGGAGAAAACACATATGGACTGCATGGAGAGTTTCACCCAAACCTCAAATATATTCCAGAAGCAAAGGGTTCAGGCCCCAAAGAAGATGTACCAGAGTATAGAATGTGAAAAAAACATAACTTCCAAGTCATCTTTATTGAATCATCAAAAAACCCATATGTGGCACAAACCTCACCAGTGTACAGTATGTGGGAAAAGCTTCACTCAAAAGTCTGATCTGGTGAAGCATCAAAGAATCCATACTGGAGAAAAACCGTACCAGTGTATGGACTGTGGGAAAAGCTTCACTAACAAGTCCTCTTTATTAAATCATCAAAGAATCCATACAGGGGAGAAACCACACCAATGTACGGAATGTGGGAAAAGCTTCACTGAAAAGTCTGATCTGGCGAAGCATCAAAGAATCCATACTGGAGAAAAACCATACCAGTGTATGGACTGTGGGAAAAGCTTCACTCAAAAGTCAGATCTGGGGAAGCATCAAAGAATCCATACTGGGGAAAAACCATACCAGTGTATAGACTGTGGGAAAAGCTTTACTAACCAGTCATCTTTATTAAATCATCAAAGAATCCATACTGGGGAGAAACCACACCAGTGTATGGAATGTGGGAAAAGCTTCACTGTAAAGGCAGATCTGGTGAAGCATCAAAGAATCCACACTGGTGAGAAACCATACCAGTGTACGGAGTGTGGGAAAAGCTTCATTAGCAAGTCATCTTTAGTAAATCATCAAAGAGTCCATACAGGAGAGAAACCGCACCAATGTACAGACTGTGAAAAAAGCTTCACTCAAAAGTCAAATCTTGTGCAACATCAAAGAATCCATACTGGGGAAAAACCGTACCGGTGTATGGACTGTGGGAAAAGCTTCACTCAAAAGTCAGATCTGGGGAAACATCAAAGAATCCACACTGGTGAGAAACCATACCATTGTACAGACTGTGGGAAAAGCTTCACTAACAAGTCATCTTTAGTAATTCATCAAAGAGTCCATACAGGAGAGAAACCACACCAATGTACAGGCTGTGGAAAAAGCTTCACTCAAAAGTCAAGACTGGTGCAGCATCAAAGAATCCATACTGGGGAAAAACCGTACCAGTGTATGGACTGTGGGAAAAGCTTCACTCAAAAGTCAGATTTGGGGAAGCATCAGAGAATCCATACTGAGGAAAAACCGCACCAGTGCACAGACTGTGGGAAAAGCTACACTGAAAAGTCAGATTTGGTGAAGCATCAAACAGTCCATACTGGAGAAAAACCATACCACTGCACAGAGTGCCAGAAAACCTTCACTTATCGAAAATCCTTGTTATATCATCAAAGGATCCATAGTGGGGAGAAACCATACCAATGTGAAATGTGTGACAAGCGCTTCAGTAGGAGTGCAAATCTTTACACACATCGTAGAAAACATACTGGAGAAAAACCATACAAATGTACAGAGTGTGAAAAAAGCTTCAGTCAGAGGGGTAATCTATACTCTCATCAGAGGATCCATACTGGGGAAAAACCATATCAGTGTCCAGAGTGCAAGAAAAGCTGCTCTTTTTTGTCATCTTTAGTACTGCATCTCAGAGTCCATACTGGGGAGAAACCGTATCAATGTACGGAGTGTGACAGATGCTTCATTGATAAATCAGGTTTATCTCGTCATGGGAAAGTTCATGCTCCGGTGAAATCACGCAAGTGTACTGAGTGTGACAAAAGCTTCAGTCTACTGTCTCATCTCCAACCACTACAGAACATTCATACCAGGGAGAAACCATACCAATGTACAGAATGCCAGAAAAGCTTCAGTGGAAACAATGAATTCAGCACATGTGAGCTGATACATATTAAGGAGAAACCTTATCAGTGTTCAGAGTGTGAGAAAACCTTTGCTCAAAGGTATCATCTGGTACGCCATCAGAGAATCCACACTGGGGAGAAACCATACCAGTGTACTGAGTGCACGAAAAGCTTTAGTCGATGCTCAAGTCTTTATAGGCATCAGAGAATCCATACTGGGGAGAAACCATACCAGTGTAGTAGGTGTAAGAAAACATTCAGTCAATCCTCACTTCTTTACAGGCATCAGACGATCCACACAGGATAAAAACCACTCTAGTGTACATATTGGAAGAAAAGCTTCACTAGGACAGCTTTATTAAAACATTGCTGCATCCATACTTCACCTTGTTTAATATTTTAGAAGGGCTTATGCAGTTGTCAGCCTTGAGATCTGGTCAGAGGATGTAGTTGGGGCACAATTCATGGTTTAAAAAGACCAGCTGCAACTTGCAGTGAGCCTCAGAGTTTAGTAATGCAGAATACGAACACAGCATGGAACTACTTAAGAAACTGCTGTATACTCATAAGAAGATTTCTCTATCAACATACAAGACATGTATTCCTGTGCGGAAGGTGCCGGTATGATGTGCCGTTACGATGATGGATATATTTACAAAGACGACCTCCACATGAAGCTATAGGTCAAATTGTGGATGGGCAGGAGGAGTCTTACATTCCGGGAACTCCTCAAGCCAGACTAGCATAACCAGTTCACTTCCAACTTAGTTTAATGACCATATTTAAAAAATATATATTTTTATTAACCTTTAGTTACAACACAATCAACTATTGTGGTGGATCAAGTCTTAATGACAATGTGGTACAGAAGTAATGTGAATTGGAGTTCTGCATCTGTGAATTGGAGGTCTACATCTGTCAAAAGGATATATTTATTTCAATAAATTCCAACCCAACAACGTGGTGCCACCCCGAGAATCATCTCTATGCCATCAATACTTGTTATGTATTCAGTTGAGTGACTCCATATTATGTTCATGGCAAGATTCTTTCAATTTTGAGCCCTCCGTTCATTTCTTAACGCCCTCCTGGGGTGGGCAACAGGGCATGTACAACCCACCACGTACCTCATTCCATTTGCCCCAGATCTTAACTCACTTCCCTGGGGAGCCTATATTGGAGTAGATTGTCTTTTCTGCTATCCTACATGTGTCCATATGTGCTTCTCAGTCCCTGATACACAGAGGTAACACCGCCCCTAACCACAAGCTTTATTTAGATTGACAACAATTAATCCCAGCGTCATCCAAAGTTTCCATAAAGTTACAAAGGAGACCTTGATATCTAAAGAACATATTTTAATCTGGGAATAAGGAAAATTTTAACCAATCCTTTATACCAGTGATTCTTAACCTTTGGTCTGGGGTCTCCTGTGGTTCTGCGAAGCCTAATCAGGGTGTTGTGAACTGCTTGGAAAATAAAATATTAACAGATTAAACTAGTGTACATCAATAAAGAAGCAAAATGCAAATTTCACATATTTTTCAATGTTTTGCAAATGTGAATAATTTGGAATCAGCACATTAAGGTGGTATATTCAGATTGATTTACGGCAGCCGTGCAAGAACATCAAACAGAATATAGGATAGATGATGGGTGGCCTCAGTTGAATAAAAACAAATAAAAAAAAGGAATCCAACTTTCCGAAATAAATTAATATTTTGATTTCTTTTTTTATGTTTGTTTGAGAATGAAATAAATTATTTTATAATTTGTGCATTTGTTTGATGCATGCTTGTTTCTGTAATTTTTTTTTATTGTTTTAGGGGTTCAACCGGGGTCCCTGAATTCCAATAATGACTCAGTGGTGGTCCCTGTATTAAAGTAATGATTGAGTAGGGTGTCCCCAAATTCCAGTAAAGATTAAGTGGGGTCCACAGAGGTCAAAAACAACTACTGCTATAAAAAGATAATTTGAGCAAAACATAAGTTACCCCATTGCTACTTATCTTCTCTTAGTCTTTTCTGAGCTGATTATCCAGTATAGCTTATATATGCTCACTGTTGGATCTGACATCCCGGAGCCTGACTCTAAACAATTCCAGATTAGTCTTCCTTAACTTCTGTATCTAAGACCCAAGTTAAGTTCAGCAAGTTGTTCACTAGAGTTATTTAAGTGTCAAACTAAAAGGTTGCTCTTATTCTGACTTAGGCAACCAACTATGGAAAAGCATGATCCAGTTCTGCACGGCCAGACTGTAATGTGTCTATCAAGTAGTTCTGACCGTCCGCTGTATATTTAAGTTCTCTGTGTAAACCAGTTTACTGAGTGGTGCAGATAGTGGAGCCAATGACCATTAGTGAAAATGCTATAACTCAATGCAAGATCAATTTTAATTCTACTACTGAGAACAACACGTAAGTAATAATTCTCAACATTCAACCTGTGTCATTTCTGCTTATTCCAATCCTAGTCTTACAATGCTTTAAATCAGTGCTTCCCAGAACTTTTAATACACCAGCCCCATGTTTAGAGCAACAAACTTTCACAACACACCCAGCTTTGGTGGACATGAGGCAGACAATTTTTAATGTAACCATAGCTTTGTGTGGTAGTGCAGTGTCATTTACATACTGCACACTTTCCATTGAAATGGCCACTAAATTTGCATTGACACACAGTTTTACTGATAGAACTATATTGGACACAAGTGATGTGTGGAAATCGGGTTTCAGTGAGTATTTATAATGTGTGCATCACCAAGTTAAGTGTCTTTTTTGGTTTGATCCTTTCAAAATCCTTGTTCCCATCACACTTCAGAAGTACAACAATTTTTCTTTATTGTTGCGTTCCTAATTGCTAAATGAGTACAGTTCATTTCCAAGTATTTAAATTTTTTTGTGTTCAAAAAATGACATCCTACAGACATCCCTTTCACACTGTGGCCCACAAAATTGTCACATAATTCACTTTAATTTTTCTTTTTGCAAATTCGGACGAGTTTGAAAACTCCAATCCCTATGTTAAAAAAAAAGAAAGTAAACAGCAGTTTGTCAGAAGACATAGCCTGACATTTTACCTTTGTCTTTAAAGCTCAGCAAATGTGACAAGCACAGAACTTAATGGCATCGTTATTTATTGCTTTGAATGCGACCCGTCAAAATTGTCCTGCGATTCACAGTTTGGGAAATGCTTCATTAATTGATAGTGTGCTTAATGGCTGTATGTGAATCAAAGGAAAAACGGAAACTGAGATATTACATTGGAGGAAACCAAATCATGGCAAACCAATTTTAAGGGAAGCCAATATTAAGGAAATGGAAATAAATTGAAAATAAAAGCCAACATTTTAAAAGGAAAAATCCAAAATGACAAATCTTGGGTGGAGTTTAACAGTAGTGAGGAATGGCTGATGTTTTCGGGTGATACCTTTTTAGGGGTCAGTTGAGGCTTAGGAAGGGTTTTTTAAGAGTTTGGAGATGGGCAGAGTTTAGCAGTGGTGAGGGATCAGGAGTGGGTGGGTAGTCGTAGTGAGGGGATTTTACGCTTCACAGATGGGTGGAGTTTAGGTGGGGTGGATTTTTAGGGTTCAAGGATGAGTGGAATGTAGGTGTGTTGGGGGGTTATTAGGGATCTGGATGAGCTGAGATTGGCTGGTGATGTTTTTTTTGTGTTGACATTTTTTATTGGCATTTCATAAATACGAAGAACCTAATAAAATAGCATGTTCTAAAACATTTAGGAATAAAGAAAAATTGATAAATACAGTTATATATAGAAAAACATACATCAAAATCCATATAATAGCATAAAGGAAGAACAATTAGGGGTAGAACATATTAGCGTACGTAAAATTGATACAATGACCATTAAATATGAAATTGCTAATGTGTTAAGCCAATATATTGTAAGTAATTAAAAGCTGAAGTTATTAAAATATTAATTTGCTAAAAGATTGAATTACACATTTTATTAAATACATATGTTTGAATATCGAAAAATGTAATGCACTGTTAAGAATATAAGATCACATAGTTGATAAGTATCAATGTAATATAGATATGTACTGACTGAATAGAATGTATTAAGAGTACCAGTCTATGAACTATGTAAATGCCGTAACTAGGCTATGTAATGAGAGGAATAGAAAAGAAAAGGAAAATAAAATAATTAATTATCAATTAGCTGAGATGGCCTTAGTAAATTAAGCAGTGGAAGTAGTTGCAGAGACAACTTCTGTTTGTAAGAAAGGGTCCCACATTTGTAAGAACAATTCATTTTGGTCTTGAATGTTATATATCGCTCTCATGTGAGGCAGTTTGAATCATTGATGCTAACCAGTTCTCCTGGGATGGTGGAGACGGGGATTTCCAGTGACTTAATATACAAATTTTAGCAGTAGCCAACGCGGTGTGTACAAGACGACATTGTGGTTTGGAGAGAGTAGGGGAATCTCGTAAGTCATGCAGTAAAATAGTTGCTGGCGAGAGGGGTAAATGTAAAGGAACAGTCTTTTGTAAAATCTGGCGTATATAGGAACAATAGTGATTAACCATGGGCCACTTACAAATGATGTGGACTATGTCACAGCCAGAGGCATCACATCATCAGCAATTAGTATGTGATAATAGACCTGCCTTATGTTTTTTACCAGTGACCAATGCCAGTCATGGAGTATTTTAAATAAACAAAATTTTTAACTAACCTCCCTGGCAACGTTGTCTAAGTTTTCTAGTAAGACCACCCACTCTGCATCTTCATAGGAAATCACTGGACGTGATTTCCACTTAAAACGAAGATCACGGGATAGAGGATGAGAAAATAATTGTGTTGTGAGTGTTTTATACAGACCAGAAATAAACCCTTTGTGTCTCCCCCAGGTGCGGATATAAAATTCTATTGACGAGATTTGCAGTGTCAAGGGTTTTGGACCTTAAGCCTTAATAAGAGAGTTATTTATTTGTAAATAGTCGTCTGTTTGTAGTAAGGGAAGATTAAACTCATCTACCAATTGCGAGAAAGGTTTGAGATCACCATTATGATTAATCTGATCTAAGGTAAGGATGCCTGCTGATTTCCATTGGGGCCAAGAGAGAGTTTTCCCTTTGACGTGTATTCCTGAGTGGGGCTTTTACATGTAAACTAGGACTAAAGCCCAATATACGGTTTGTCCTTTGCCATGTTTTACGCATTGCAGCTAACATAGGATTATGGGGGTCTAGTCGGCTTGTGCCTGACCCATATAGGGCTGAAAGACCGAGTTCTGTAGACAACAGGAATCTCTTAACATGTACCCATTGTGGTGTGTTTAAAGATATCTTGGAGCATGTATGTAAGGTAGGACAAATATAATGCAAGTGAATAATGTTCTATCGAGGGAAATCATACCTCCGCTAGAGTGATGTGCATTATTTGCTCATGGTTAGACTGGGTTTTATTGAGCCCCATATAAAAGATTTTATCTTAGAGTCTATGAGACGTAATTTAGATAATGGAATATGAAGAGGAAGCATTCCGAGGGTATAAAGAAAACTAGGGAGGGTAACCATTTTTATAGCTTGGACTCTGCCCCACAGAGACAAACCCAATATTTTCCATTTATCGAAGTCACGTTGCATCTGAGTAGGCAAGGGACTTATATTATCTGTAACTTTTGCTTCTGTTCATAAGAATACCTAAATATTTTAAATGAGAGGGTTGCCAGAGGAAGGGATAATCTTGGATCACACATTTTGAGGTGCCCTCTGATATAGGAAGCGCTTCACTCTTGTCCCAATTAATTTTATACCCAGAAAATTATGAGAAATTCTCTATGATTTGAAGCCGCGATGGTACTGATTGTGATAAATAAGTAATGGTAAGTAAAATGTTATCGGCATAAAGATATAATTTAGATTCTCCCACCGGAAGAGGGATATCAATAACAGAGTTGGATTGATGAATTGCTGCTGCCAAAGGTTCAATGGCCAGAAAACATAAGAGGTAAAAGGAGGCTACCCTGACAAGTTCCTCTGCAGATTGGGAATGTATCGGAAACAAAAACCCAGCAGTTAACTAGTGCAGTAGGCTGCTCATATAACAATCGTACTTTATTTGTAAATTGTTCTCCCAATCCAAATTGTTCGAAAATATTGAAGAGATATTCCCATTCTACATGATCAAATGCCTTCTCGGCCTATTGGCAGATTATCATTCTGTAGTTACTGGGATACCAGCCTGCAGTTAGGCTTGGGTGAGGGGGTGTCACATGCTGAAGACAGCAGATTTAGAAAGGAGTTTGACTAATATTGACCTGTCTTAAGCATCTCATCCAGTTTCTGTTTGTGAAACATTGAGAGCTTGCATAGCGCCAAGTGTCTCATGTTATGTATGATACCTTCAGTCGAAAAAGTGAAAAATGAAGTTTCAGAATGCAACCTACTATAAAGAAAAATGTCTGGAATAGCTGGAGGTATTCTATCTTCACAAATGTAACAGTCGGCAAATAAATATAATATTTGTTATTTTTCAGATACTACTGAAAGTGATAGGATGTCAATAAGAAATCTGTGTAATTGTACCTCAAAATACAAATCTGTCTTTTAATACCACTAAATGGATTGCAATGTTCTTGTTTCTTAATGTTCAGCTGTTTTTTATGGCTTGACTCCACCCCTTCCTTTATTTTTACTTTTCTGAATAATTTAACTCTAACTCCCTCTCTGGACTCACTGTTAGAAGCTTCAGAGAGTTTGGTTTTCTGATATAACCCACTGAGCTTCCATACTAACAGAATTTTAAGTTCTCTTTTCACAGGCCTCCTCCACAACAACAGAGCACCATTTCTGCATCAATGCACCAGCACAGCCCCAAGTCAGCACATGCACAGCCCCACCACAGCATCAGTGCAGCCCAACTTTAGCATCAGCGCAGCACCACCTCCACACTAATGAAGCACCACTTCAGCATCAGCGCAGCATCGCCTCAGCACCAACTCAGTCTGCCCTCGGAATCTGGAATCTGTTAATTCTCCCCTAGTGTCCATCCGCTGCTTGTGTTGTAATTCAGGTACCAGTTCCCAACCTTCAGCCTCCCATTGTTTATGTCCTCCCCGCCACCCCCGCATAACCATAGAAAAGCTATAACAAACAAGCATTAAAAGAAGTTGCCAGCATTGCAAGAACAAAAACATTTGGAAAATATTTTTTATGTCCATTCTTATTTTTAATAGGGTTGTTCAGTTGTCCATAATGTCGTCTCAAGCGCGCATTTGAAGCGCATCACTTACCCTGTTACGATGATACTATCCTGCTGTATGCTGGTAACTGTGGTCCCATACTGGAGCACAACTGCTATGAGTTAACAGGGTCAGCTGCTCCCCTACTTATAGAAGGGCCTACGAACTGTTTGAGGAGCGAGATGGTACAATCCGGTGGCGTAAGGCGTCTGAGAATCCCCGCTGTGTCCTTGGTCTAGTTTCATCAAAGTGGTCTTTCCTTTCATATATATATATATATATATATATATATATATATATATATATATATATATATATATATTTATATATTACTTACTGACGGTCGTCAGTAGGTATATATAGTTAGGACCTAGTTTCCATAGGAAATCCCCAACATTCGATTGGGAATAACTTTGGCGCTGGTTGATGAATCTTCGCAAATTTCTCCAAGAAGATGGCTCACTCCGGTCCGCTCCTTCCCTGAAAGTTTGGGGGGGATTCGTCAAGTGGGGGCTGAGAAAAAAGGGTGGTCCCAAAACGTGTTTTCCCCATGTTAATTTCCATAGGACCTTTAGACTCGGCTACAGCTTGAACCGCTGAAGGGAATTACACCAAACTTGTCAAAATGGTAGTGTCTGGTATGCAGATCACGCTTTTGGTAAAATAGTGTAAATCCCTCCAGTGGTTCCTGAGAAAAGTAAAAGAGAAACAAATTATATATCTATACGCGCGCACGCACCCCCACGAATTTGCGGATTTTTGGGGGGGGGGGCTTGGGGGGCTTCTCTCTTTTATTTTTATGCGTTTTATTTTAATTTCGAGGGTGCCCACCCCTCGTTTTAGTCCCGAGATCACCGCCGCGGCCCGAGCCGCCTCAAGATGGCCGCCGCCGCCGCCTGGTTGTGGGCGGGGCCGGGACGACGTGGTTTCCTCTTCCCCCTGCCTGGGGGAAGCCTTTGATGTGCCCGCCGGTCTCCCGTGCCAAGGGGGAGACCGGATAATGATGCCGGCTGGTGCGGGGCTGGTGTGCATGGGATACGTACAGGATATGACGTGATGAGTCCCACAGACCAGTGAGGGTTCCAGTCTCCCCATCAAGAGTTTGAATTGCCGCACTTGCTGTGCGTGGACTAAAGTCAGGGAGATGAGCAGACAGCCCGGTCCTGCCTGACGCCTCTCGCCACAGGTGACTTTCACACTCGCCCTCAGCCCAGCCCTGCCTGACCTCACTCGCCACAGATGACAATCACACTCGCCCTTGGCCTCAGCCCGACCCTGCCTGACGCCGCTCGCCACATTGACATTCACACTCGCCCTCAGTCTGCTCTACATTGAGTGAGAGGAGCCGGTCTGGGCCTGGCGCCCATCCAGGCAGGGGACTGGAGCGTGGGTGTGATTCTGTGTCTTCGCCCAGTGATGGGAAACTCTTGTGCTCGGCCGCCCTCTGCTGTGGCGTTCGGGAGATAAGCTGGTGTCACTTCTCACTTCACAACGTCACCTCCGCAAGTGTCACTCTGAACACCTACGAGAGGGTCACTTCTGCCGCCTCTGCTGGGCCTACAAGTGTGAACTCAACCATCTGTTTGCGATAGTTTGAATGTTGGCTCTTAACACCCACTGTTATCTCAGAAGTGAGCGGCCTATATCTATATGTGGTTTAGGAAACCCATTCATGAACGGTTCGGCTCGTTTAATTTCTCTAGAAAGCCTTTTCGTAAAATTGACCGCCCTTTGAAACATCGTAATGCCATGCATCTATCCTAGCGGGCAGACCCCACATATTGCAGTCACTATAAAGCCCTGTTATCCTTTTAAAGGGAACTAAAAACAAGTTTACAATGAAGGGGCCATGCTCGTTAAGTGGACGCTTTCCGACAAAAAAGGTCAGCGTACTATGTCGAAGGCTGAATATACACAAGAAGAGGAGAACAAGGCCAGTTAGAATTAGGGTTTTTATGATTATACCCACCTAGATGGACTCCTGCCAACATCCAACTAAGTGTCAACGTAATGGATAAAAGCAACGCTCGCTATTTAAAGTGCTTAGAAACGGGTAGAACTGCGTTGTATGAAATGCTAAATAAATGCCAATGTGTTGTTACACTTTTCTATGGATGCTGCAGCTGCAGGCCCGGGTACTAGATTGTTCAGGCGGCAAATGGCCATGCATTCGAGTTTTAAACGTGTCTTTACTACATGGCCAAATGGTGTGATCCTGGGCAAATCTCTTATGTTCCAGTTCGTTTTAGGTAAGCCGTGCTACTTGCTTGCGCGGTGCTGGATGAACACACCGCCCCCTCCCCATTCCGAATACGTAAAACAGAGCCCCATTCGCATATCAATTCGAAAAGAGACAGTCGTATTACCAGCATTTCAATAGGATCTCCTTACACTGCAGGACAAAAGAGGCCCGGGAGACGGTGGGGGCTGCGGCACAATGGCTGTGTTTACTGTAAGCACGCACCTGCTAATTGCACACATTGAACTCTGCAGAAAGCACCTCAAACGTTCATAACAACGCCCTTCCTGCACTGCCGCATAATGAATGTACACAATGGGTGCATTCCCGACCCATACTTAGATTGTGTCTGGGCACAACAGTAAAACACGCTGAAAGGAGCTATTCTACAGGACATCAAACTAACGGCCTTGGGTTAATAGTGCTGCCCCGCACAGCAGCGGGTTGATGCCCGGGAAGCCGAGACCCTTCCCTGGAGACAGCCTATCTTCAGAGGCCTAAGGCCCACGTCAATAAAGCGATGCTAGGCCTGGCGCCTGTCCGACGACGGAATAGGCTGCTCCAGCGTCAGATATAAGGACTGTCATTGGCAGAGGATTTTTGGAATTAAAGGTCCTCTCCTTGTATATTTACGGTACAACGGAGACAAATGCACCCCCCCCTTTATTTCCCCGCCCCATGCTCCCCGGGTGTCTTTCCCTTGGTATGCATAAGGAGGTCGAATGGTGCTTTGACTCAGGAGAAACTAGGATGCCCACCCAACACCAAGCGCCTAGAGATAATTCCATCGTTTATGGGGTCTAGAAGGGCAGTTACAACTCGCGAAAATAAATTACCCATATGAGAAAATGAAGGATATGTACGGCATGTGGAATATACCATCAAACATCAGAATGTAAGCCCTCAGTCCCAGAACACAGGGACTAGTTTATATTATGTGTGTGTGTGTATACATATACACACACACACATATATACATACATACATTTATATACATATGTATATACACAAACATATATATATATATGTATATATATATATATATATATATATATATATATATTTATTACCTACTGACGGTCGTCAGTAGGTATATATAGTTAGGACCTAGTTTCCATAGGAAATCCCCAACATTCTATTGGGAATAACTTTGGCGCTGGTTGATGAATCTTCGCAAATTTCTCAAAGAAGATGGCTCACTCCGCTCCGCTCCTTCCCTGAAAGTTTCGGGGGGATTCGTCAAGTGGGGGCTGAGAAAAAAGGGGGTCCCAAAACGTGTTTTCCCCATGTTATATATTATATATATATATATTGGCTTTTAAAAAACCAATGAAATTCACTGAAAAAACCATAGGTTATAGACTATATATAGTTAGGAATTAGCTTTTAAAAAACTTGGAAATTCACTGAAAAAACCATAGGTTTTAGCCCTTATATAGTTAGGAATTAACATATAAAAAACCATTGAAATTCCTCCTATATAGTTAGCTGGACATTTTATTGATATAAAACCAATGAAATTCCACATATAGTTAGTTGCACTAACTATATATTTCGCGCATCCGCAATCCAATGCTGATGATGTCACATATTACATCCTTCATGACATGGTCAGTGACATCACTGATGACATCACTGATGACATCACTGACTGACTCATAACTACTCTCGATCAAGCCGTGGATCGGCTATTGCAACCCTATAAGAGCAGAGCGCAGAGCAGTTATGAGTTTTTCAATTACAATTATGTAAAATGGAACATCTCATTGAGGGTATAATGTTAGTCCCTTAGAAAGATTTTTTCAAGACACTGAAATACTGGTCAGTGCAGTATGTCCCCTAAAAGCGATTGTTTTCTTCCTTTTTGTAAATATTATACAGGAACGATTTGCGACTCGATTGGGTCGCGATTGCCGATCCACGGCTAGATAATATGATAGAGTAATAGACAACTATGTAATTTGTTGTTGTCAGAAAATATGTAAACTATAACCACACTACACTCACAAATGGCGCTTCCAATATGATGTATGGTTGTCCTTTGTTTGTGTTTTACCTGTTGGTCCAGAAACTGGTTTAAAAATGGCGCCACGCAAAGCGTAAATGTTTGACACCGAGGAAGGGAGTTTTCCCGAAACGCGTCTGTCTTGAAAATAAATACTCATCTGTGCTGAAATCCCGGGAGTGCTGCCTTTCTTTTCGTTGAAATTGAAAAGGAGTTGAGCCTTGTTATGTTACGCGGTACACCACCGTGTTGCAGCACCCGCTTTTGAATAGTGACTCGCTTTTGGTGTGATTCGGAGCAGTGATAAATTCATGCGAGTGCACCGCCGCCACTGAACTTGGGAAGAGTGGGACCATGATTCCTATCTATAAAGAAAGAAACGGACTAAAGTGTTGCACGAGACCGCGACGACACGCGGTAAGTCCGGATTACTTTTTCTTCACGCAAGATAAATTGTCGGTGGCGGCTAAGCGAGGGATACGTAAGCGATACAGTGAGTTCATCGTGGTTGTAGTGCTCCGAGAGCGGAGCACCGCATTATCCACCAACAGACTGAAATGTTTAATGTCACGGAACGCCGCGCGGCGGCAGCGGGGATGTTTAAAAACAAAAATCCTGACATCACGCAACCACCGCAGAAACCGGTGGCGGAGGCGGGAAACGCCCTGGCTGTTCAATTCATGAAACTGGAAAAGCTCTATGAAAGAGAAATACGCAAATGATGGGAGGGCACTTCTCTTCAAAGTTACATCGAAGTGCAAAGAGTCCCACGGGGTCTGCGTATTTTCACTGTACCAGCCTACGAAACCCGGATCCCTTGCTGCTGGAAGCATGGGCGGCACACATTGCAGCATCGTGCAAAGGGATGTTGGAAATCCTGATTCAATTTGCCTGGAGCGATCGGGATAAGGCCTTGAAAGAGATCGAAACATTGGAACAGGAATTAACATTGAATCCTGAAAAAGAACAACAGGAACAATTAAGAGCTGGAATGAAGAAAAGATTAGAGAAATACGAACTTAAGATCAAAAATCGTAAACAAGAAAAATACGATCGTGATGAACGGGACTATGCTATGGGCGGGATTTTAACGTTTGCCAAAAGATACGATCAAAGCCGCAAGGAGTTGGCAAACAAGAACAAGAACCCAAAATCAGCGGCGCCAACCACTGTGGAAACTTCGGAATCAGAAGTCACAGAGGATGAAAGATCAGGTGAAGATCTGGCGGGCTCGTCGGACGCAAGCTTGAAAACCCCTTTTCAGCAGGAGTACAAAGTCATCCAACAAAACTGGCTAAGGGGTGGCAAAAACAAACCCCCGGAACAAGAAGACAAACCAGAAGGGGCGGCTGGAAGGGGAAGGGGAAGGGAAACAAGTGCCCCCACAACATCGAGAGTGACAAGGAGCAAAAGAGGAGCCAAGTGGTAGAAAAACAGGACCTCCTAACAATCGTTAACCTATCACACATGAAACTCACAGCTTGCGAAGAATCTGTATTGAAACTTGGACTCACATTCTGCCCGAATGATCGTATAGAATACACACAAACAAGAATAGATCTATTCAAGTTTATTCGGAAAGTCAAACTCTACAAATACTATAAGATCAAACCTACCCCCAAAGAGGCTAAGTATTTGAAAAATAGTCGAAGAGAAACAGATCTTCTTCAAGTCAATGACTTAACGGCTTTAGAAATTTTGGAAAATCTCAGACGAGAAAATGTCGTGGAAGAAGCCACAACGCCGGTAACACTATCTCAGAGACTATTGAGAGTTGACATAGAGCAACAGTCATCCAGCAGTGGATTAAAACTAGGGCTCCCGGTTTTATGGTATTTATTTTTTTGCCTTTTTCCGTCTGTATTTATCCATATTTATTTTTTGGCCATTTTTTCTGTATTTATCCACATTTATTTTTGTCACAAACAAAAGACGACGCTACAGCTAGTATTTTTCCACATTTATTTAAATTGTGAATGCACACATGCGCTCGGTTGTTATTGGTCAACGCTATGCTATACATTCATCTGAAAACGTTGCCATTTGCAGCATGTCCCAAATATGCTTAAAAGTGCTATCACAAGCCATTGTCTCAAAGCCTTGCAGTTTCTGCCATCGGCAGGGTGCTACATCCTCTTCCCCCACTGCACACCTTACTGCCACACTGAGAGGCTAGTAGTAATGGCATGTAAAGACGTGACTGAATGCCAATTTAGGCCTACATTTCAAACGTTTAATTTTTGAGTGAAAATCAGACGAGGATTTTAATTACTCAATATGATTGTTAATTATGTTAATTTACCCCACTTTCGCTTTCACTGAACCTAATTTGTTAAGCCATTTAAATGGTACTTGCTTATCTTTGTGGCACTATAAAAGTTTTCAAATGTCTGCAAACTGACAGGACCTAAGTGTAGTGGCACTACAAAGCAGGGGCGCAATGCAGACCCCTACATTCACTGTGTTGCAAGGCGCCCACCCTTCCTGGGGCCCCCAGTCCACCAGAAGGATACGATTATTTGTGACATAGAAGTGTCTCAGGCCCCCTCAACATATTCTGTGGGGAAGGGGCATTATTTTGTATCATGTCAGGGCTACCAATTGATACACATTGAATCATGCAAAAATGATGTTATTATTTACATATTCACAAAAAATAAAGCGACAAAAATGATGGCAGACTTCTGTACATGAAAGTTTGATTCCCCTCCCCCACCCACCCCTACTTATGAGTGCGCAGGAACCATGGCTGCCCCCAAATCATTGTGAATGAGACACGTTCTTTCCAGCAGGCATATTAACCCTCTGTGCTATGAGTCACAACCTGCACTAGACGAAGCTTCGGTCTCTCTCCGGGAAGAACATTAATCACCGGAATGGTCATTTTTATTGATGCCAGAAATTGCAGACTATTTTGGAATCACAGCCAGGGGGGCTCAAGGGCGGTGATACGGGGCCCCTACATCGGGTGCTGACTTCAGGGTGCATCCTGTTTGCAAGTTCATTTTAGTTTTAAAAGCACTCGCTGGCCAGTGCTTTGTCTCCAGGACTTTCCGAGGTTGGCCTGGAGAGTTTTCTTCCCTCGTTGCTATACTTGGAGCAATCGGCAGAGTAAAGAGGCAGGGGCCGAGGGGTGAACAATAAAGCCTCATTAACATGGAAATGGTCTTTCAAAGACCTGTGAAGTACTCGGGTGCGGCTGTGTGCGTGCAGGGAAGCTGTCTCAGCCGGGCTGACACCTCTTAACCGTCTAAGGAGGGGGAGACATCAGATGGTTGGGGGTTTGATTCTATTGAAGTGAATGACTAAATATACTTGTATTTTCCCGTTTTTATATATAAATACAGACCAAGGAAAACTTGTTTCCCGTCTGTATTTATATGTAAAAATCCGTTTAAACGAAAAACCGGGAGCCCTAATTAAAACCTACCTCCAAATTTTTGCCACAAATGCCTCCAGATGCCATAGACACTTTCTCGGATTTAATGATCAAAGAACTAATGGCTTTAAGATTAGTAAAGCCACCGAGGAACAGAAAGGACAATCTTACTAAAGCACAGAGAATGGCTGTTAAAGCATTGGCAGAGGACAACAGCATCATATGCAAACCTTCTGATAAGGGAGGAAATGTGGTTATCTTATCACGGGAAGCATATGTGAAGGAAGCAATGCGGCAATTAGGAGATGAGACATGTTACGAACCCTGCTCGAAACTTGCATACCAGGAGAGCATAGAGCATCTTTGTGGCCTATTGAAGAACTGGCATGATAAAAACATGCTCGACCTGGATGAATATCTATTCTTGAAGACAATGAATCCAATCTTACCAACATTTTACTATCTTCCAAAGATACACAAAAATATGGACAATCCTCCGGGGTGACCCATTATTTCATCAATAGGAGGATTGACAGAGAACCTCTCGAAATTCCTTGATCACTATCTGTTTGAAATGGTTCTGTCCTTGAAGTCCTATATCAGGGACACAACAGACTTTATCGAGCGAATTGAAAAACTGGAGTGGCAAACCTCATACTGCCTAATAACACTTGACATTACCAGTCTTTATACGTGTATTGACCACACTAAAGGGCTACATGCAATTAATCATTTCTTGCAGAAACGACCATTGAAGCTGGCAATGCACAATAAAATGTTACTGGAACTGATTGAATTCTGCCTGAGAAACAACATATTTCTTTTTCAGGATAACATGTTCAGACAAATCTCCGGCACGGCGATGGGCTCCTGCTTCGCCCCCAGCTACGCGAATTTATTCGTGGGCTGGTGGGAGGAGCAGGTAGCCTGGGCCCCAGAGAATGAGGAGTGGTCGAACAAGATTGTATCCTGGATGAGATACATAGACGACCTGTTCCTAGTTTGGAATGGTACGTCTGAGGAGGCAGAATCCTATATTCAAGTGTTAAATAACAATAGTTGCAATTTGGTATTTACTGGCCAAATAAGCTCTGTGTCAGCGAATTATCTTGACTTAAGAGTGGAGGTATGAGGGGAAGATCAAAACAGCGCTCTACAGGAAACCCACAGCGGGTAACAGCACGCTACATGCGTCAAGTAGTCATCCTCAGAGCCTAGTCAGAAGTATCCCATATGGGGAATTTTTGAGACACAGACGCAATTGCTCGTTTGATTCCGATTTCAGGGAAGCAATCACTGAAAGTACAGACAGATTTTTAGCAAGAGGCTACAACAAGAGCCTGTTGGACAATGCACTCCGACGTGTTCAACAAATACCGAGGGAGTCCTTGTTCAACAAAAACAAAGCAAAAATGAACTTGGAAGAAGGGAGGTTCCGCCTTATAACCACATACTCATGTGATTCATACAAACTCAGACTTTTAATGAAGAAACACTGGCATGTCCTTAAAACGGACAACATTATTGGCAAGGACATTCCCCAGTCACCCCAGATTACCTTCAAAAAAGCAAGATCTCTTCGTGACCGACTAGTAAATAGCCATCTTGATCCCATAGTTAAGAGAAATAGGTCAATTAAGGAAGCTAAAGGGTTCTTCCCTTGTGGAAGATGCAAAGCCTGTGCATATAGCAAACGGGTACTGTCATACAAAGTGAAGGGTTGTAAGGGTGGCAAAAGAATTAACAAGTTTATGTCCTGCCATACTAGTTATGCCATATACTGCTTACGCTGTCCATGTAAACTCATTTACATAGGGAGCACGATCAATCCAGTTAAGTTGAGAATCCTCGAACATATGAGGGCGATTGCGAGCAAGGATTTCACTTATCCAGTTGCTCGACATTTCGCAATTAAACATAAAAGCGACAGGAATCAGCTTCAATATTTTTGTCTGGACTGTGTCCCTGAAAGTTCTAGGGGAGGTGATAAATTATTGAAGCTTAGGAGACTGGAATCCCGGTATATAGTAGACCTACAGTCATAGGCCCTGGAAGGCCTTAACAGCAGTGAAGAAATGTCAGTACATCTGGGTTGATTGAACACAATTTGAGTCAGGCAATGAATGTATCTTATGTAATCTAAGTGTGTATAGCTATAATGTTTACGTGATGATCAATGTTTCGCACTATATTTTGCTATAAGATAAGCACTTATGTCAGTTTTCATGATTAAGTACAGTTTGAGTGTTTTTCACCACCTTTAGGATGCGGTTTATTGCATTTACAAATGTTTACTCAGGACCTGGACCAATTTGTGAAAGTATTCCTGTGCATTTAAATGTGTTTTTAATTAATGGGGGGAGGATCACAGTCGTAACGCAAGGGACTGGGTAACCCTTATAGGGTTGCAATAGCCGATCCACGGCTTGATCGAGAGCAGTTATGAGTTTTTCAATTACAATTATGTAAAATGGAACATCTCATTGAGGGTATAATGTTAGTCCCTTAGAAAGATTTTTTCAAGACACTGAAATACTGGTCAGTGCAGTATGTCCCCTAAAAGCGATTGTTTTCTTCCTTTTTGTAAATATTATACAGGAACGATTTGCGACTCGATTGGGTCGCGATTGCCGATCCACGGCTAGATAATATGATAGAGTAATAGACAACTATGTAATTTGTTGTTGTCAGAAAATATGTAAACTATAACCACACCACACTCACAAATGGCGCTCCAATATGATGTATGGTTGTCCTTTGTTTGTGTTTTACCTGTTGGTCCAGAAACTGGTTTAAAAATGGCGCCACGCAAAGCGTAAATGTTTGACACCGAGGAAGGGAGTTTTCCCGAAACGCGTCTGTCTTGAAAATAAATACTCATCTGTGCTGAAATCCCGGGAGTGCTGCCTTTCTTTTCGAAAAGGAGTTGAGCCTTGTTATGTTACGCGGTACACCACCGTGTTGCAGCACCCGCTTTTGAAGAGTGACTCGCTTTTGGTGTGATTCGGAGCAGTGAGATATATATATATATATATATATATATATATATATATATATATATACATACATACATATATATATATATATATATATATATATATATATATATATATATATATATATATATATATATATATATATATATGATTCACCAATGCCCTAGAGCTGAGCTAGGCGGAGCACGAGTGTGTCCTGAAAAGCTCTAGGGCATTGGTGAATCATATATATATATATATATATATATATATGACAAGAAACTTTGCAGAACGAAGTAAGCTCAGATACTGGTTCCGAACAAAGAGGAAGAGGAGCTAGAGATATAAGGCTTGTTGTGACGGATGAATTTTGTTTTTTACAATTGGAGCAACAGACAGATCATCACACCACGAGAGGTTGCGGGAGAGGAAGAGGCTGAGGAAGAGAATACAGAGAAGAGGAGAAGAAAGATACAGGAGGAGCACAAGATTGGCAAACAAAAAGATCTATGCGCTCCAACACATAGAAACCAATGAAAAAGTAAATGCCATTAAGACGATCATAAATCTGAGTACTATGGTTTTATCTGAAGAACAACAATCAGTATTAGAATTGGGACTTTCCTACTGTGACGAAAATGATTTTAAATATCCTAACCATAGAATGGACTTGTATCAATTTGTACAAAAATTCAAACTATAAATAATGTTGATGAACAGAAACCTCCAAAATTCCTCTGTACCAGAAACTCAGTCAGTTCCTCTGGATGAACCTAGCACTTTGAGTGTAGATGATGCACCCGTCCTAGAAGATCTACTGTCCCTGTATGATGAAAACAATGAGAAAAAAGAAATACAAACGAGCCACTAGAAAGTAATGAATCTATAGGACTCCTAACTTTCAATTTGGAGAGAAATGATCGTACCCCATTTCGTCCGCTCTCAAGATCGCGCCACAAGACAACCTGGACATCTTCAGTGAGAATTCAACAAAAGATCTTAAACATTTGTATTCCCCGCCCGGAGCAGGACACACCCACTCCGAGGCCACGCCCCCTAGTAATCTCAGCCCATAAGAATGTGCATGTACAGGAAGCGCAGCAGTTGAGCGCAGCGGGCGCGACGAATGCGCTACGAAGGCGCGCATAAGGCAAGCTCGTCTGCGCTCGTCCGCGCCGAGACGGGCCTCGGGCCACCCCCCCTATCTCCCAACAGCCAGCTCTTTTTTTTTTTTGTAAAACAATTTTTATTGCAGATTCCAAGTTAAGCAGTACAGTTAGTATGCAAGTACGTATATGCGGGATCCCAATGTCTCACACTCCTGCTAACAAATATTTACACAGCCTTATTACCCGCATCCCTGGGGCCGGGCGGCAATTG
The DNA here is from genome assembly GCF_964263255.1 of Lissotriton vulgaris. NCBI lineage: Eukaryota > Metazoa > Chordata > Amphibia > Caudata > Salamandridae > Lissotriton > Lissotriton vulgaris. Next base: position 2,051,927,946 of record NC_141691.1, on the reverse strand, counting down.
TCTCACACAGTGTATCGTTTCCGCCATTACTCGATGGCGTATCCAGTGATCTACCGCTGTCTGCTTTTAATTTTTCCCCCCAACTCCCCCCCCATCCAGCATCTGGTCAGTGTGATCTGCGAAATACGATGTCGATGGGATGCTGCACTCCCCCCCCCCTCTCAACACCCCCCCCCACCCCTCCGGTGTTCTATGGTGTCCCGTGCCCGGTTTGCAGTATTCTTAAGTGTGTTGGTGACCTGCGGAGTCTGTAGTTGGTTAATGAGTGTGTGTGTCCGTGGTAGGCGCTGGGATTGGCTCCGTTACCTCGAGAACCCCTGGGTCTTCTGCGTCCTCCTCCTCTTCACTCTCCACTGTACTATCCCTGAGTGCCTGGACTAGAATTTCCCACGCTAGTGCTGCTTCTTGAGCCTTCCCGTCGGGTCCCCGTCGTGCCAGTTGATACCTGATCGTGCTCTCTGCTGCCGCCCATTTCTGAAACTCAGCTAGCCATTTCCGGTGTGTCGGCGCTACCTTAGATTTCCATCCCCTGGTGAGTTCCCTCTTCGCAAGGAGTAGGCCCATGTCTATGAATTTGCTTTTCAGTTTAGTCTTACGTGTGTGTGGAAACCAGTGTAAGAGTGTAGTTGCGCCATCGTAATGTAATTCCCTGTCCGTGACCTCGTTCAGGGTGTCACCCACTTCTCTCCAGAAGTCCTGCAAGTGCGGGCATCTAGGACACGCTGCGTCCACTGCTCCAAAGTATCGTGCTATTTTATTCGGGGTAAGGTAGGCTCTGTGTAGGATATAGAGCTGTATTAATTGGAATCGGGCGTTTCTAGTGCTCTTCCTGGGCCTCTGAACCAATTGGGCCCATGTCGTATCCGGGATCTCTCGCTGCAGGTCAGTCTCCCATTGGGCCTTTAGGCGCGCTAGGGGCAGCAAGGTGCTCGCAAGTATTCTGGAGTGCAGGCACGTGACTGCTTTGACTGTTCCCGCGGCCATCATCACGTACTGACACGGAGGCGACGTCGCAGGCTCAATCAGTCCCTCACCCCAGTGCGCCTGGATCACTCGAACCACAGCTGCGTGCAGTAGGTAGTCCCCTCTCGGGAGGTCGTATTGTTCCCGTAAGGACTGGTACGGCGAGAGCACTCCGTCAATGTAGAGGTCCCCCACCACCTGCAGGCCAGCCTCCTCCCAACCTTGGAGATTCGACCAGTCGCCGCCATGCGGCAACGCAGTAAGCATACCCAACGGGATTTCGGGTGCGTACGGGTGTCCGGGACCAGCACGCTTTTGCACGCGGTTCCAGCATAGCCTCAGTGTTCGTTCCTCCTGAGACAGATCCCTGAGTGCTAGCCTCTGCTGCAGGGTGATATATGCCAGCACATGGCGGGGGGTGCCAATGTCCCTCTCCTGCTCCGGGCCCCGGTATACCCTTGCCACTTCCTGTGTGAGGAATTGCAGCTGGGCAGCCAAGTAATAAAGCTCGAAATCAGGGACTGCGAGTCCGCCCTCGTTCTTCGGGCGGGTCAGGGTCGCCAAGGCTATTCTCCGTCTACCAGTTCCCCACAGAAAGGACACCACTTGGGACTTTAGTCGTCGAAATACGGTACTCGGTATCCACACAGGCAGGGTCCGAAAGAAGTACAATAATCGCGGCAGTGCGATCATTTTAAGCAGGGACACTCGGCCTGTCATGGACAAAGGGAGGGTGGCCCAAAAGGTCATGTTACCCTGCAACGTTCGGATACAACGGTTTATGTTGCCTTCTAGCAGGTCTGCGGGTTCGTGGTAAATATATACCCCCAGGTAAGGCAGACAGGTCGGTTCCCAGCGGAGTTCGGGACGGGTCAGGGGGCACCTCTCCGCCCTCCGGAGGGGAAAAAGGCAAGTCTTCGCCCAATTCACTTTCAGTCCCGAAACATCTCCGAAACGTGCCAGTAGGGTTTCCGCCCCCTCCACCGCCTCCTCAGCATTATCCAAGAACAGCAGGAGGTCGTCCGCATACAACGATATGTGGTGATGAATCCCCCCTTCCTCCAGCCCTTGGTAGGAGTCACCCTTCCTAGCCAGTGCCGCCAATGGCTCGATCGCAAGGGCAAATAGCAAGGGAGAGAGTGCACACCCTTGTCTAGTACCCCTATGCACTGCATACCTATCCGATATCAACGCTCCCACTCGCACCCTAGCGCCCGCCGATGCATATAGTACCTCCGTCCACCGCACATAGTCATCCCCGATGCCAAAACCCCGCAGCACCCTGGACAAGTAATTCCAACCTAGGCTGTCGAAGGCCTTCTCTATGTCAATCGCCATCACCATAGGGGCTCTGGCGGACGGCGGAGGGTCCGCTACCAGCCTCAGCAACCTGCGAATGTTATGTGACGTATTTCTAGTGGGTATAAAGCCCGACTGATCCCTGTGGATCAAGTCTTGCATATGGGCCACCAGCCTAGTGGCCAGAATAGTGCTCAAGATTTTATAATCTGTCGTTAGCATCGATAATGGTCTGTACGATGCCGGGTCAGAGCTGTTCCTACGCGGTTTTAGTAAGGGAATCATGATCGCCTCACGCATTGAACAGGGCAGCTCCCCCTTCTCCTTCGCTTCATTGTATAGTATTTTGAGCCGTGAGGCAAGGATATCTATGTATTTACAGTAAAATTTGACGGGCAGCCTGTCTACCCCCGGTGTTTTCCTGCGCGCCATTCTCTTTATGGCCCCCCTAATTTCCGCTACGTCAATCGGGCCCCCGAGGGCCTCTGCTTGGTCCTGCTCTAGGCATGGCAATTGTATCTCAGACAACAAGGCCTCCAACCTCTCGGTTTGATCCTCTGGACCTCCCCTATATAGCCGCTCGTAATACGCTTTAAAGCATTGTAATATGTCCGGCTGGGTGTTATACGTATCGCCTTCCGTGTCCGTCAGGGATAGTATTGAGGCAGCACCCCTACTGGGGTTCGCCAACCAGGCTAAAAGCGTCCCCGTCTTATCTCCCTCAGCGAGTGCCTTGGTTAAGTATGTCTTGTGATCAAAACAGCGAAGGCGCTCCACCTCCACCGCCACTGCTTCCCGCGCTGAACACACCCTATCCTGCATGTCGGGGCGATTGGGCCGGCGTATCTCCACCTCCCTCAGGGCCTGCTCGGCCTTGTCCACGTCTTCTACGAGCGTTCGCCGCACGCCCGCGAACTTCCCTATACAGTGCCCCCTTACCACTACCTTGAACGCGTCCCATTCCACAGCCCTTGAAGAGGCAGTCCCCTCATTCTCGGCAAAGTATTGGGATATTCTATCTTCTAACGCTCCGCTGAACGGCGGGTCGTCCAATGTGTCCGGGTGAAGCCGCCAGGTTGGGATTGGCGAAACTTTGTTCATCCAGGCTAATGTGAGAAGTAAGGGGTTGTGGTCCGAGATCGTGCGTGCCAGGTACTCAGTTCTGGCAACCATTGGCAACACCGACTGGGAGCACAGGAAAGCATCTATGCGGACGTGGAGGTCGTGCATACCCGAGTAGAAGGAATAATCCCTATCAGTTGGGTGTTGGATGCGCCAGGCATCCGTCAGGTCCCACATCCCCTGCCATTGTGATCTGTGTTTTGCTAGTCTGTGAACCGGAGATGCGTGTAGAGGTGGGTGCGACCTATCGAGAATGGCGTCTTCCACAGAGTTGAAATCCCCCCCCAGCAGCACTGGTCCCGTTAAATAAGAAGCTAACTGTTTGGTCAGTCTAGTGAAGTATGATGCCTGTTCCACGTTTGGCGCATAAATGCTGCAAAGTGCCAACTGACGACCCCTGAGCAAACCCTCGACTGCCACATACCTCCCTTCTGGGTCCACAGTGTGCCTAGTGACCTGGAAAGGAACCCCCGCCCGGATCCAAATCAATGTTCCCCTGGCAAATGCTGAGTATGTGGTATGGAACAGTTGACCCCTCCACCTCCTCTGCAGTGCGGCGCCCTCCTTTTTAGTTAAATGGGTTTCCTGTAGAAAGGCAATGTGAATCCCTCTGCGGACAAGGTAGGCATGTACCTTATGCCTCCTTGTCATGGAATTTAGTCCCCGCACGTTCCAGGACACACATTTCAATGAACCCATATTAGCCATCACCCCAATAAGTGCAAATTAAGTCAATAACCGTATGCTTCCGGACACCAGACACCTTCCCACCACCTCCCCCCCCAACATCCCCCTCAACCCCCCGTCCCCAGTTGTACCTCGAGTCACCCCAACTTCTCCAGGTCCCCCCTCCCCCAGAACAGGACCCAACCGCAAAGTAGTGGCTCCCATCCAAACTGGCGAGCAAACGTGCTCACGTAAACCTGTAGTCCGTAGTATTCACCACGGAGGCCTTATGGGCCCTGTGGTGCGTGGGTTGGCTACTGAACCTTTCAAGCCTTGTTCCCATGCCCCTCCGCCCCACAATACACAATGCGACTCATAAAAGAAAAGTCTCACATTAGTCCGTTCCAGTGTTCATGGAGGCGCCGCTTTCAGGTTCTCATCTCTCAGAAACCGTGGACAGCTGTTAGGCCTCAAGGATTTCCCCCGAAGTCTGAGGGGTGACCTTCGGGCCCCTAGCCCCATCCAGCCCCGAGAAGTCAGTGTCTGAGCCCGTGGCCAGGGCCTCCGATGCTGATTCCCTTGCCGATTGGACCGGCGCCGATCCTGACACCTCTTTAACTGCCTGGAGCGCTGCTCTCCGTTCCTCTTCAGTTTGCGATGTGGACGGCTTCTTGGATCCCCGGTTGCGCCCTCGGAGCCTTCTCGATCGCCTGATCGTATGGTTCTGGCGCTCCTCCTCGGCTCTAAATCGAGCTCCATCTGTGCCCGCCTTGTAGGTGTCCCACCAGGTCCATGCGTCCGCCGGAGTTTCAAAGAACAGTGCCTTGTCGTCCACTATCACTCGCAGCTTGGCTGGGAACAGCAGGGAGTATTGCAATCCCTCGGTACGTAGCTCTTTTTTGATAGGGAGGAAGGAAGCTCGCTGCTTCTGGGTTTCAAACGTGTAATCCGGGAATAGTGTGACTTTACTATTGTCCACCTGAAAAGGGCCCGCATCCCTGGCCCGCTGGAGGAGCCAGTCTCTGTCCTTATAGTGGAGCAATTTGATGACCACCGGGCGCGGTGGAAGACCCAGGCGCGGGGGTCGGGAAGGCACGCGGTGCGCCCGCTCCAGGGTGAAGAAGGGAGATAGACCCTCCGGGGCAACCACAGTCTGTAGCCAGCCGGTCAGGTAGCCCACCATGTCCGTACCTTCTATTTTTTCCGGCAGGCCCACCAGGCGTACGTTATTCCGCCGACTGCGGTTTTCAGCGTCCTCTGCCCTCTTCTCTAGGGCCTGTATCCGCTCCATTGCTTCCGTGAGCTGTCCCACCATTGATTTTTGGGCCGGCACGACATCCTGTAGGGCAGCTTCAGTGGCCTTGACCCTGTCCTGCAGCTTCGCGTGATCTGCTCGTAAGAGTCCAAGCCCCGTCGCCACTTGACCAATATCGTGCTGCAGCGCCTCCTTCGTGGCAGCAATGGCGTCCAGAATCCGGTCCTGCATCAGTTGTAGCTCCGTGGGGGGTTGCGGGGAGTCGTCTGGTTTTTCTGCGGCCGGGCTCCCTTCCCCCTTGGGACCTTTAGTCTTTCCCATCCTGCACCTCTGAGCAATCCCGGATCCCCTGGGTTGAACCGGTGGCGACGGTGTCCCTCACTATAGGCAGCGCGGCAGCCTCAAGGTGGTCCTGCCACCAGCCGTCGTCCGGTGGTGAGCCGAGTCTTTGGGGTAGTGCTGCGGGGGTCGAGAATGGCACCAGTGGCCTGTTAGGGCTCCGCAGCGTCTTCGGTAACCGGGCATCAGGGGTCCGCTCCGGGGTCCGCCAGGCCGGCCCTGCCGCCACTCCTCCTGATCAGCACTCTCTCAAGCCCACCTCAACGTGCAGCAGTAACGGCGATCTGGAGCTTCCCCCCGCTAAGGAAGTAGAACCCGGTCCCAGAGTTAGAGTGGGGAGTGTAGGGCGCGCAATTCCACAGCGGGCGCACCTCTCTCCTCGATCCTGGTTCCTCGCCTCCGCGTCCCACGGGCCCAGAGGGACGGTACTGTGGCCAGACTCAATGCGCCTCTGGGCCCCTTGCAGAGATGGCGCCACAATTCGTGTCAGGCCAGGGTCAGCCGGTCGCCCAACCGGATCGCAGGCCCCGACGCCAGGCCGCCGAGTATAACGTCCGGGCGGGGCTGGGCTTCCCCAGGGCAATCCCCACTCCCGGTACCTCCGTGGGGATCTCCCAATGCGAGGTCGGCTGTGACCTGGCAACGCACGAGCGCTCCGCTTGGGTTCAGGGCCCGGTAGCACCCACAGGGATCGCGGGCCGCAAAGCCGGGGTCCAGAGTAAGCCCCTCGCGGCTGTGGGCGGAGCTCCGCCAGAGCACCGCTCCCGCTCGGATTCCGCACTGACCTCAGGGTCCGCCGGCGCTCCGGGTAACCTCAGCCGTTCTCCAGCAGTCCAGCGCTTCACGGCTCCCCTCTCAGCGGCAGCAGGTCTTCAGGGGCAGGTTCGTCGCCAGACTTCGGCGGCCGCCAGGCAGGATGCCGCCATCTTGTTCCTGGTCGTCACGGGTGCTCCGCGCCCTCCAGCGCCCTTTGTGTTTATTTCTGCGGCGCACTTCCCCAACCGGGACAGACCTGGGGGTTGGCTCCGGGATCTACCCGATTTCCACGGGGATCCCGGGTCTAAGGCAGGATTAGTGGCGGATGATGGGCATAGGGTCGGGAGCCTCGCTAGGCTGCGACCGCCTTCATCGGCTGCTAGCCACGCCCCCTCCCAACAGCCAGCTCTTATACGCTACTCCTCAGATTGCCTTCACCAACTAAGGACTCCGGTCACTGCATGCCCGCGGCATTCCCTCCAAGCCACAGACCTTCCTTCCATCTGCCCTACCTGCTCTGCGCCTCTTAAACCTCACCTGCGCACCACAGCTACGCAGGAATTCAAAATGCTCCTGCTAAACTGCCGCTCGCTGCCCAAACACAGCACAGAAATGGCCATATTGATAGAAGAGCACACCCCGGACTTGCTTTTCCTTACGGAAACCTGGCTTACTAGCGAATCTAACCCAGCGATAGTTGAGTCCCTCCCCACCGGCTACCAAATAATGCGGCAAGACCGGCCAAAAGGGAGAGGAGGAGGCCTTGCTATAATTTTTAAAGAGCAATACCTCTGTCGCCTCTCCCCGGAGTCCATCGCGGACTGCGAGAGCCTGGGCTTTAACATCAACCTTTCTCCCAACATCTGTTTTTCAGGCACTCTCATCTATCGTCCGCCTGGCCTTCCGAAGCAATTCCTTCTATCCCTTCCATCAAATGCAGCTAGTAGGGTCAGCACCTCTTCTAGTTACACTGTGTTAGGTGATTTGAACCTACACTTCGACTCCCCCTCTGATCATGCAGCTGCTATCCTACTAGATGACTTAGCAGCTTTACAATTAACTCAATGTGTCCCCTCTCCCACCCACGAAAAAGGTCATTTATTAGATCCAATTTTCTCAAACTGCCCTGAAATCACAGTGGACCTAAGCATTACCCTACCATGGACGGACCATTTCCTAATCCCCTTTAAATGGACCACACTCAAACCCCTTCCTCCGGCTCCCACCACCAAACTCAGGCGGGCCTGGGCGCGCCTGGAGGTGGATAAATGGTGCATTAAACTGACCAGCTCACAACCAGAAATCCAGGATGATCCCGCCTCAGCAAATCAGGCATACACCAACTGGATCTCCCAAACCCTTGATTGTACTCTCCCAATGAGCAAAACTGTACTGAAGCGGCCTCAGAAAAGCGCCCCGTGGTACACCCAATCCCTCAGAGAAAAAAAGCGCCTCTGTAGAAGAGCGGAAAGACGCTGGTGCTTAGACCGATCAGTTGAAAACAAAAATCAGTACCGCGCAACCTTAAACGAGTACAAATTCCAAATAAAAACAGCACAATCGACCTTCTTCGCCGAAAAGATCCTGAACGCTAGATCAAAACCTAAAGAGATCTTTCAAATCATTAAAAAACTAACCAATCCATCCCCAACAGCCCATGTCGGGAAATCGGTCACCCAGTGTGACGACATCGCCAAATTCTTCTACCAGAAAATAAACAAAATCTATTCAACCTTTTCTTCTTCAAACACCGACACGCCCACTCAACCTAAAAACCCCTCCATCCCACCGCCTCCCCTTATAAGTTAACTCACTTCCCCCCGCTAGACCTCTCCACTTTAGAATCACTGGCCCTCAGTGTTAAATCAGGTTCCCCGTCCGACCCTGCCCCTCCGGACATCCTAATGGCAGCATCCCACACTACCCTGCCTGTCATCAGAGAGGTTCTAAACTCTTCCATCTCCTCTGGCACTGTCCCACCCGAGTGGAAACGTGCCATGGTCAGGTCTCTGATCAAAAAACCCAATCTGGACCCGTCTGATTTGGTGAATTATCGCCCCATTTCTCTTCTCCCTTGGCTGAGCAAGGTATTGGAGAAATATGTAAAACAACAGCTGGTGTCCTATCTTGAGGACCACCATATACTGGATCCCACTCAGACGGGTTTCAGAGCCAAGCACGGGACAGAAACAGCGCTCCTCATGGTCGTAGAGGAAGCGCGAAAAATCTTGGATCACGGAGGATCAGTGGCAGTGATCCTCCTTGATCTAAGCGCGGCCTTCGACACAGTGTGTCACAACACCTTACTCAACCGCCTGTCCAGTGTGGGGATTGTGGATGGAGCCTGGGCCTGGTTTGAATCCTTTTTGAGGAACAGGTCTTTCAGGGTTTTTGACGGTGATTCAGTTTCCTCTAGCAGACCACTAAATTGTGGAGTTCCTCAGGGCTCCTCTCTGAGCCCGGCCTTGTTCAACCTATATATGAGGCCACTGGCCAGCGTCATCCGCCCTTTTGGAGTTAACATCATCTCATATGCGGACGACACACAGCTGGTGGTCTCACTGGCGCAAGAGTCATCCCGTACAGCGTCAGGTGGGCTCAGAGAATGCCTAGAGGAAGTGAGGAGCTGGATGACGGCATCAGCCCTGAAACTAAACGGAGACAAAACCGAGCTAATGCTCCTAGGACCCTCAGAACCGGCTCTCCCCCCTCCCTTTGGCCCTCCAGCTTGGAACCGCCACCAACCCCAAAAAATGCAATTAAAAGTCTTGGAGTGTGGCTGGACAGCTCGCTCTCCTTCAACACCCAAGCCACTAAACTCTCAGCTACCTGTTTTTCCATTCTGAGGGTATTAAACAAAATCTTCCCCATCCTCCCCCTGGAAGCCAAACAGGCAGCCATCCAAGGACTCATCCACTCCCGGCTTGATTTTAACAACGTTCTCTACCTGGGTGCACCTGAATACACCCTTCGTAGGCTGCAAACTGTTCAGAACAGCGCTGCTCACCTTTTACTTAAAATCCCCCACAGACACTCAGTCAGGACCGGCTTAATAAGCCTCCACTGGCTACCGATCCGACAGAGGGTTCTGTTTAAGGCGCTATGCATAGCCCACCAAGCCTTCTGGAACGCGGGTCCCACCATCACCCGTAACCTGATCTGTCAATACATCCCGAAGCGGAATCTCCGTTCTAGCCAGACCCTCTTGGCAGTTGTCCCAAGAATAAAGAGATCTAGAACAGGCGGCAGAACGTTCATGTACAACGCAGCTAAGGCCTGGAATGCTCTACCATTTCATCTCAGAGCCACCCAGAACCTTAATATATTCCGAAAACAACTGAAAACCCATCTTTTCACATCTGTTTGCTAACTCATTCCTTTGTCCCCTTTATGTGCACTGCAGGTTTACAATTTCCCCAGCGCTTGGACGCCCACGGGCAACAACTGCGCTCTACAAATCCCCAAGTTTACAAGTTTACAAGTTTATAAAGTAACGCAACAAAAGAGGAAGATCAATCCTAAACGAGCTTTAATACAAAAAACTGTGGAAAGAATCCAAAAAGAAGATGAAGTATTGAAACCCTTAGACAAGGGAGGGAATATTGTGCTTTGGGGTCGTGAGTTATATAAGAGAGAGGCACTCAAACAGCTGAATAATGGAGGAGCCAAGATGGCGACCGGAGCAGACGCTTGAGCTCCCGGCTCCGTCGGCCCTTGGCTCCGCAACAACATCCTGCCTGTTATCCTTCTCGATCCTGGCTGCGAAAACGTGTGCAAAGGCGAGCTGATCACGCCGATACTTTCCCGAGGTCCCAGCTTGCCCGGATGCCGGAGATATCCGTGATGGTGCTCCCCGCCCTGGACCCTCGCTTCATTGCCGCTCGTCGCCGGCCCCTGGAGGCTCCGCAGTGACCGGACCCATTAGCGCCATTTCAGGCCGCGCGGTCCTGACCGCATTGCATACCGAGGACTGCCGTCAGCCGTGCCTGAGATGTAAGGGCTGACAACTGCTGCACCCTGCGCCTGGACTGTGAGGGCTGTGAGGTAAGCCCCGGAGGAACGGGTCTCCTGCTCCGATCTGTGGAGCGCGCTGTGGGAAGCTGGCTCTTTTTTCGGCCGCTTAACCCGCTGGACAGTAACCTTGAGGGACGGGTGCTGACTTTCCGTGATCCTTGTGGCGGCGCAGACCTGAAGGGAGTTTGTTTCTCGCCACGACCCCCCCCCCCCCCGGCCATTATACCGTCCTGCGGTAATCATGACCTCATCTGCTTGCCCGTGGTTGGGGGGAGATAGCCCGGTCCTGCCCGCTGACTGCTTCGCCCTCCCTACATCAGGCACCAGCTCCGCAGTGCCGGCCCGGATCGTAGGCAATGCGGGGATGCAGCCTCCACCATCCTGTGGCTCCGTTCTGGCTGTCCTACGGGACTTTCACTCGCAAATGCGTAATGGTCTCCAGGCGCTGAGTGAGCAGTTCGACTCCATGCTCTCTGATGCGGGTCGTGAGCGCAACATTTGTTACCAGCAAGGTGTGGATCTGCCTTTACCTTCATGCGGGGATACAGTGGTTACATGTGGACATGCTACTTTGTTGCCTGCAGCTGACTTTCCCGGCGCCTATGGTCAGTTACTCTCCTGTCCCGCTGCTGATACTCTGTTTCCCCAGCCCTCGAAGCTTGCCTCATTGTTGCCCGCACCACCGCGCTTGCAGATGTATCTGGCTGCGCAGCTCCTGGCACCCTCGAGGGCTCATTTACTGTGGCCTTCGTCTCCTTTCCTGCGGAACTCTTGTGCTCCAGATGCCCTGTTGGGACTATGTACAGTGAACAAAGGGACCTCTACAGATGGTCGGCGGCCATTTTATGCTCCTGAATCACCTTCTTCTTCTGAGCGGCCATATTGTCTTTGTATGCACGGGATGCGGGGCCTTCATATGGGAGCTGGCTTTGTCTTACACCCGCGATCAGGCCAGGGTTAGGCTGATTCATAACGCTATTGCTTCACGGGTTGGCGGGACTGGGATTGGAACTGCTTTGTATATGCTGTGAGCACGCATCGCGAAATGACTTTTTCCATTTATGTTACTGTTGCAATTTGTTATAGCACTGCTGCTTTCGGAGTAGAAGGTTTTCAGTGTGTGGAAGCTGTAGATGGCCTAGGGTCCCGGGCGCTCTGATGTTAAGTAGGCTCCTCCCCACCTTATTCTTTTTGGGAGTTTAGATTAGAATAGTTTATTCTTTTCTCACCCCCTATATCATAGGTGTTAACGTTTTTCTTTCTTCCTCTTCATTCTTCTCTTGCTTTCCTTTCTTCTCTATATTTCGGGTTTTGATGGGCAACAGGCACTATGCTGGGGGGGGGGGGGGGGGGGGGGGGGGGGGGTAGGCCGTAGCCTCCGCATTGGTGTAGGGTGGGGGGGTAATTTAATATTTCTTATTAGTTCTATGGGCCTTTATTTCTTTCTTATGTCCTCTGCGCTTTTACTTTGGTTCGATTCTGGGTCCGGGTTTAGGGCTGGCTGAGTGGGGGTGGCGCTGAAAGGGTGCGTGATTGCTGGTGTGAATGTCTTGCTGTTGATTTGCACCGCCTCACTGCCGGGGATTTTAATTTTCACTGTTGCTTTCAGACATGTTGCCGCTCTCCCGTGTTGTGAAGATACTGTGCGGACTCGAATCTCCTTGGTTCTTATGCTTCACTGCCTTTTTCCTGATAAATTTACATTAAAAAACTTTAAAATTAACCTTCATTTCTCCTTTCCCCTGGGGTCATGGCTCTCCCCAGTGTAACATTCATAAACTGTTGCTATTTCGTCTGTTGATGCTAGGGGACCGAAATGTTTGTACCAGTGCTTAAAAGTATCGTGGCCGGCCTGATGGTTGTAGGCCCGTATTTGTTCTTTTTACATGCACGAATAAAGGTTTTCAAAAATTAAAAAAAAAAAAAAACAGCTGAATAATAAAGAGTGCTATCGAAGAATTGATATAAAGGAATATGAAGTGTTGAAAGAACAATTTTTTACAAATCTAGAGTTGTGGAGACAACAAGAACTGTTAAGCTGGGATGAGTATAAATTCATTAAACAAGAGAATCCAGTGATACCGGTCTTCTACATGCTCCCGAAGGTGATAAGAGCACTACCACTCCACCTAGGAGACCGATAATGTCTTCATGTGGCAACTTGTTTGAAAACACATTTAAATACATCGACAAATTTTTTAATTCCACTGTAAGAACATTAACATAATTTATCAAGGATTCGACTGATTTTTTAAAATGTATATATGATATACATTGAAATGAGACAACTATGATACTAGTGACTCTTGACATTGCCACTTTGTACACTAGTATAAGGCTTATTGATGGTTTGAAAGCCACTGAATATTTTCTAAATAGAAGGCCCATGAGATTTATTAGACACAATCTAATGATTTTAGAAATGAAGTGGTGCTTGACTAAAAATATATTTTTATTTGGTGAAGAATTGTTCCAGCAAGAACAAGGGACGGCCATGGACACCTGCTTTGCCCACAGCTATGCTAATTTACATCTAGGCTGGTGGGAAGAGCAGGTGCTCAGCGGGTCGTCGCTGGAACAATGGTCAGAACATGTCCTATTATGGGTAAGGTTCATAGATTATGTCTTTGTGCTGTGGCAGGGCACGGAAACGGATATAGAACTGTTCATTATGGACCTTTACTCGAATACTCTTAATTTAAGGTTTGTAGGACATTATAGTAGAACCTCCATAGAGTTTCTGGGCATTGGGATAAGACAAGTGGAAGGGAAACTAGAAACAACCATCTTTAGGAAGCCAACAGCTGGTAATACTATTCTACATGCGTGGAGCTCTCAAACTGCACCACTCATCAGGAGTATACCGTTTTGGGAGTTTTACATGGCGCGGAGAGCATGTAGTAACCCAGAGGAGTATTGTAGAATAGAACAGGAAGTGACCAGCAGGTTCCTACAGAGAAGGTATTCACCAGTGGTTATACGTGGAGCTGCCACAAAAGCTAGGAATCTGGAAAGACAGAGGATATTATTTGAACCATCCAAAACCCAACAGAGAAAAACAAAAAAACAACAGCAGGGTTTGAAGAATCATCGATTTATAACCACTTTTAATAACAAACATAGGGAGGTAAGTTCCATTTTAAATAAGCACTGGCATCTTGTAAGAGATGAGCCGATATTGAGCCCTAAAGTGAGTAAACATCCTGATATAACATATAGAAAGTCGAAATCATTAAAAGATAGGATTGTGAAGAATGAATTTCAAGAAAGGGGTTGAAGCCCCCACATGTCTTCAACAGAAAATGGGTTTTAGAAAGTGTTTTAAGTACAAGGCGTGCCCTCATGGAATAAATTGTATGCATTTTAAGACATCTTATAATAAAACCATTACAATTAAGGGCTTTTTAACCTGCAGATCAAGTTTTGTGGTCCACATGTTGCAATGTCCTTGCGAGAAGTTTTACAGAGAGTACCCCCATGCCTATATATAAAAGAATTTTGCAACATCGGAGAGCAATTATCAATCAGGATAGGACATATCTGATTGCTAGACATTTTGAAACTCATCATCGGAGTAATCCCATGTGCTTGCTGTATAGCTGCATAGCCGAAATAGCCCAAAAAAAGAGAGGTGGAAATAGGGAGAAGGAGCTCCAGAAGCTAGATAAGATAGTAAGGAATCTCATGGGCTGAATGTAGATGAGGACTTGTATACTAGTGTGTATTAAAATGATGATGAAACTAAGAGAATAGGAAGGAGCAAGCACGTTCAAGAACCATTTGTTTTTTATTTAAGTATATTTATGGGAAGATTGAAAACGAAGGACATTGGCACTTTAGATTGAAACACTTTGGACATAGTATATATTTATCACAGTACAGTAGAATACTCGTTTAGATATGAGTTTGGAGAATGTATTGTAAAGTATATGATGTTTGCTGTTTTATAAAAATAATAAACTAAAAAGCCCGTGCACTTTAGAATTGTCTAGTACTGTAGAGAAGTATACATGGATCAGTTGAAATGGAAGCGACTCATGTATACTAATGCAAAAGAAACAGTTGATGGACGGAATGCTGGACAATGCAAACATTCACCCCCAGTCACAAGGATCTGGGTTTAATCCATCATTCTTTTGCTCACCACAGCACCCCAGTTTGGACCCAGCCATATGCAAATCAGTCTTGACCCTGTTTCTTGTGGGAACAGTCCAGCCCAAACAGCCAATCCAGGCCCTCCCTTCATAGGAAACAAGCATTCTGGGACCAGTTTCAGGGTATCACTCTTCATCAGCCAGGCTAGTTGAATCAAGAGGTGTAGTGAGTACGGGACCCACACCTGGGCTTACCTTTCCCACTTAGGGCGACATATGCAAAAGAAACAGTTGATGGACGGAATGTTGGACAATGCAAACCATGGGGTTTAATCCATCATTCTTTCGCTCACCACACCACCCCAGTTGGGACCCAGCCATTGCAAATCAGTCTTTTTTTTTTTGTAGTCCTCATACATGCCACCAGATGATGAATAATGTAGATGGGATCTCTCTGTGCCTTTCACACAGACAAACTCGATTGCCGCCCTGGTGTCTATATGCAGCAAACAGGGATCCCCCAGAGGTAGGCTGTCTCCTTGTCCAACTCCCTTTCCCTTCGATGGACCACCACAGGAACCCGGGAGGACCGGACCACAAACCTCTGGCATAATCATTGGACTACCGTTAGATCTTCGACCAGGCCACCAGTGCAGACCATACCTTGTCAATACTCGCTACATCGCAAGCCATATCTGACTTACTGACTATCATGATATTTTTTAAACAGTCCGCAAACCTAGGAGGGGCCTCCGACTTCCATTCCCTACAAATTTCTCTCCTAGCTATGACTATCACATAGAATAGAAATTGTGAAGCAAAGCTATTCATGTTATATTCAGATGGCAAACCAAAAAAAAACAGTCTAGGAGAACATATGATCGAGATTGACAGAACCTCCTCCAAAAAGCCACAAACGGCCTACCAATATTCAGAGATCTCTGAACATTCTAAAACATGTGTCGGTCGTCTGCAGCCGGAAGTTTACATCTAGGGCAGTGATACATATCTAGCGTGACCTTGGATAATTTGGCCGGAGTCCAATAAACCCTGTAAGCTGTGAACAGATGGTTTCTTCTCAAGTTTACAGGCTTTATTATTCTCTGAGACATGGAAAATGAATCTGTCCATAATTTTTGGACCTCCTCAGGACTATCAGATAAAACGTTACCCCAGAGGATCGCCAATTCAGAATCCAAGGTATCTTTTATCCCCACAAACGACCTATACCAAAACGAGACCTCCCTTTTCCAAACTCAGCCCCTACAGATAGAATCTAAAATCCCTGTGTCCCCTTCAATCCCTACCGATTGCCTTGACCACCAGGCAGAAAGTTGATAGAACTTAAATCTTGTTAAAGACCTGTTGGTCAAATTCTTAGAGACTCCCAGCTCATAAAGCATGAGTTGACACAAAGATCCCCCCATTTCTTAAAACATGCCGCTTTAAGCAGCAATTGGTCTTGAAGACATTCCGGGGTACCGAGGGAATCCCAAATTGGGGCCTGTGTATTATAATAAGGAATCGCCAAAGTTCTCCGGACATAGGTCCAATTCTTAAGGCGGACATTTTTATAAAATTTTTAGTCGCCAAATTTGAAAAGAAAGAATTCCAGGCTCTGTGGCTGGTCGTGCAATAACGCCTGAAAAAGGCGGCCCTGTGAAGAAGAATCAAATTTATTGGCCAATATTCTAAAATTCTTGAAGTGAAAGGCATGGCAGTATAAAAATAAATTCGGTAGGGCCAAACCACCTATCTTCAACCCTCTCCTTAATTTCTTCCAGGCAATCCTGGGTGATTTTGCAGCCCATATAAAGGATCCAGTCTTCCCTTGTAGGCTAGTAATGTCCTTAGGGACTAAGGGTAACGGGATGGAGTTAAAAAGAAAGGTTATTTTGGGAAGTATAGTCATTTTTACGAGATTGACTCTCTCATTATAAGTTCAGTGGCAGACTTCCCCATCTTGTTAACATTTTAGAAATTTCCTTCACAACAATCTGCCAACTGACTTTAGGATGTCAGTCAATTTTTGAGTAAGATGGATTCTCAAATACCTAATTTTTTGTCTAGCCCCCTGAATAACAGGTAAGTTGTTCCACCCCATTATATCTGTTTTCTCCTTATTAATTTTGTACCCCGATATCCTTCCAAATTCCTCAGCCATTCAAATAGCCGAGGAATTGCCTCAACATGATTTGAAGTGTATAAGAGAAGGTCGTCCGCGTACAGGGCAGTTTTAAGCTCCAGATCTGCTATTTTAACACCATCACTGCTAGAGAGATTTTCCTCTGGTGCTGGACTTGTTGGAAATCCCATTGTTCATGACAAGCTCAGCTCGTCATAAGCATAGCTCCAATGTGCCTCATGACGAGCTGAGCTCGTCATGAGCATCGAAGGGGTTAAAAGGTGAAATTATACAGTCGGCTCTAAGTGCACAAACGAAAGGCTCAATATAAAGATCAAACAATAGGGGGGACAGGGGACATCCCTGCCTGGTGCCTCGGGAGATATCAAACCAATCAGATAGGCCTCCATTAACCAGGACTTTTGCTCAAGGACTCTGGTAAAGAGCTTTAACTCCCTCAATGAAGATCGGAAGAAACTCGAACCTCGCCATAGCAGCCCAAAGATACGCCCAATTGACCTGATCGAATGCTTTGGCCGCATTGATTGCTATAATGGCTAGTGGCAACCCCTCTCTTCAGCGAAGTCAATTGCTCCGATCACCTGAAACGTTAACTCGTTTAGCTGCCTCCCCGGGATAAACCCTCTTTGATCTGGGTGTATGATTGTTTTTATAATTCTGGCGAGTCTAGTGGCTAGTATCCCGGAAAAAATCTTCAGATCCGAATTTAATAAGGAAATTGGTCTGTAGGACTCTATTTTTTGAGGATCTTTATTCGGCTTGGCTATAAGAGTTATAGTAGCTTCAGACCATGAAGGAGGGATACTATTGCTGTGTAAAAAAATACTATTAAAGAGTGTGGCAAGCACCGGAGCTACTGACTCAGAAATATCTAAGTATATCTCAACCGGCTAGCCATCTGGACCGGCTGCTTTACCACGGCTCATTTTCTTAAGTTGTTTTCTTATTTCCCCTTCCGTGATGTCACTAGCTAAATAATTTATATTTATTTCGGACATCTGGGGCAGATCTCTCTGGCTCAACTACTCCCTAACCTCCTCTAGTCCGATGCTGGTCTCTTCTTGATATAAGCCCTGCATGAACCCCCTAGCCTCATCCCTGATTGCCACATCCTCTAAGATTGGAAGGGCTGACTCCCTCTGAATTAACAGCTTAATGTTATTCCTGACTCTCTCCGTCCTAGATTTCCACGCCAGGAGGGCCCACATTTTTCACCGCACTCAACGTTTTTGAATTTACTGACCTCCCACCTTTTCTTAATGATCTAATTGGCTGCAGCTTTAAGTGATGTTTGTAGATCTAGCAGCTCTTTCTCCAACTTCGGAATTCTATCCCTAGCTGACAAAGCAGCCAACTGTAGTTCTAGATCTTTTTCTTTTATTGGTTTCAGATCATCTAAATCTTTTTTCTTAATGGTTTTCCTCTTTTGAGTCATTAGTGAACACTGTAACCCACAGAGAAAAGCTTTAAACGATTCCCAGACTATTTGTTCAGTAGAGGAACCAATATTGAAAATAAAAAATTCAATAATTTTCTCTTTTACTTCTACCTTCACCCTTTCATCCAAAAAGAGCGTCCTGTCTAGTGTCCACCTAATCTCTGTGGGCCTGGAACTCAACTTAAAAACTAGTTTGACCACTGAATGATCAGAGATCTCCACCGGAGTGTGGCAAACCGATACTATATTTGCAAGCAGTCCCTGATCCATCAAGAAGTAATCTATTCTAGAATACTGCTTGTACTTCTTGCTATAAAATGAATATTCTCTCATAGCACCATATTTGGCTCTCCACACATCCAGCAGGTTAAAATATTTTATGATATTTCTAAGTGTTGAAATTGTTTCAGTAAGAGCACCATATTTCACCCTGGAAGTCTGATCTAAACCCTGGTCAAAGACCAAATTAAAATCTCCCCCGAGTATTACGGGGGTCGAGGTCTGTGGTAAGCCAACACCCACTTTCAAAAGAGGACCGGGATTGTCGTAATTCAGGCCATAATAGACGGCACTGGTAAAAGGTGAACCGCATATCGAGAGGGTTGCCACAATCCCCCTACCTGACTGATCAGTATCCCATTTCTGCACCCTAATCCCCCTATTTGCCCTAACCACAATTGCAACCCCCCTTGTGTTACCTTTCTGCCTTGAGCACAATATATCCTGAACCCATCCCACTCTACCAAATACTTGTTCACACACATTCAACTCTAAATGGGTTTCCTGCAATAAGTAGATGTGGGCATCCATGTTTTTTAAGTATTTGCAGACCCTAGATTGTTTCCTCCGTCCCCCTAGACCGTTCACATTCCAGGAGAGGATTTTTATATTGGTTGACCTACTCATGACCCTGACCCGACCAGTACTTGCCATGCATCTAGAGCTTTAAAAAAATGAGGTAACTTTATTACGTATGAGGACAATTTTTCCATTCTCCCCTCCACCCAGTGATCCCTCCCAAGCCCACCCCCGAGGAACCCTCCCTTCATACCTGGCAATGAAACTGCCTTTAGGGGCCCCATGAAGGCATTAGGCAACAATAGACTGAATTATCCTCTGCTAACCTAAAAGGCTACATGCTTTTATAGCTTCCCCCACTACAACTAATAGTAATTAGTCTAATAAATGCAAGTGCCCATGCTAGTATAAGTGGAGTACGAGTGTAGGAGATTCCTATATTTTATATGTGTTTTTTATTTTATTTATTTTCTTTCTCACTTTTTTTTAACCCTCCTTATTATAACATCCTTCACCCATCCTATCTCTGTTCCCTCCTTCTCATCTTCATTCATACTATTCTCTGATCTCACCCCAATTCAATATCCTCCCTCCCCCCTTTTCCCTTATGGACCGGAGTGGGATTTCTGAATCTCATTTTATTGCTGTCTCATTTGAGATAGAAGATCATCAACATCTTCTGGCTGGCTGCAATTGTACATTTTATTCCTCCACATAATCTTTAATAAGGCAGGGAACTTCATTTGAACTTGTGCCCCGAATGATCACAGTTCGGGCATTCTGGATCCCAGTTCCCAATGCCCCTGGGCTGTTCTTCCTCCGATATATGATCGAATTTGATATGGGTTGGCCCGATGTTGGAGAACAGGTCGAGATAGGCATCTACCTAAAATTAGCTCCTTGACACTGTAGGTCTGGAAGTTAACGAGGATCTTCCTAGGGGCTTTTCTGTCCGTGTGTAACTTAAAGGGGTCCCTGTGCACCCTTTATATCTCCGCGTCCAGATCCAAATCAGGCCGATCTTTTAAAACTCCATCCCTTAATAACTTGCAGACAAACCCCTTGATATCTTCCTGCTCTTCCCCTTCTGGAATCTTCAATATTCTGAGATTGTTCCTGCGGGCTTGCGTCTCTAATCTCTCCAAGTCCATCACAAGGGATCTATTCGAGCTTTTAGGGTACCGAATTACCGATATCCTTGGAGTACCCCTGAACAGATTCTGACAGAGTGGGGACTTTCAGCCCTACAGATCCTGTCCGGGTGCAAATGTCATCCAAACTAGACTCGAGGAGGTCAAACCTATCATGGATAGCTTTCTGGTTACTCTCGGAAAGTTCCCCCGGACCTGAACATCCAGCGGGGGCTGGAACTAAACAGGAATCTGTGGATGACAATGAATATTACCATCCGCTTCAGATAATAGAAGCTGAGAGTCCGCTATAGCTAATGACACCTAGGGGGCCTGTGCGGCTCGTGGGTCTTGAGGAGAAGGGGGGCTATTTACATGACTATCCACCGACTGACCCACAAAAGAGTTTTGATCGACTCCACCGCACTCCCGGAGTCAGGCATACCATCCAAGAGCGTATAACGATCTTGTGATTGAGCACAAAAGCTTTGCTATGTTGTGTAAATACTAATATAATGCTTGTTTATTAAGTTTAAACAAAGTACATGCACTAGCAGAGCACCTAAAATCATTTATAATATGGTTTAACCAAACATGTTTTAAGATGGCGCCCGCATGAGGATGTGATGAACTCTTTGGTGCCAAGAAAGGTTAAGTCCTTTGTTAATGTCGTTAGTTATGAGAGTTATTTTAATGTTAAAAAAATTGTGCTTTTACATCGTGAACAAGGCTGCGTGAAGCCGCCGAAATGCGTAGATGTTGTTGTTACAGAATAAATAAACCTGAGTGATTAGTAGTCCTTGGAGTGCTGGATGGTTATTGCGAAAAGCGGTGGTCTCATTGAGATATGTATATATGTATGTAAGGTAAAAAAACTTTTCAACATGGTGCACAGCAGCCACCCTGCTCTACAAAATTGCTTTAAGACTTTGGCAAAGTCAATAGCTCTGGCGAAACACTTATAAGGTCCCAAAGGCGAAACCTATTTGCTTTGTCAGTGCTTAATTGATATGGTATGGGTGATCTTCAGGAAGTCATTCTGTCTGTTCAGCCAGGTTATGAATTGGCGAGGAATGTCTTTGTAACCATGCCAAATGATCAGAACGTTGTCGATGTACAGCTTCCACATGTGTATGTGTACCAGATACGGGTTGGTGGGACAAAATATTTTCTGCTTTTCAAGGTGATGGACATAGAGACCTGCTATGCTTGGGGCAAATGTGCTTCCCATGCTGGCCTCATGTTTCTGTAAGTATAGGGTGTCTTCATATTGAAAAAAAGGTCTGTTAGTGCCCATTTACTGCACTCCATAGCCACATGCTAGTGCATCTTCTGTCATGCTTGTTGTATGTACCCGCAAGGATTCAGTAGGGTCCCGTGTAAGTGGCTCATAGTTCTTAGTGTCATTGAGTAGACACAGGCATTCTGTCCGGTATGCTTCCATGGTCTGTATCACTACCGCTCCTCCTTTATCAACGGGTTTTATAACTAAACTTTTATTGACTGCTAGGTCTTTTATTGGCAGTTAGTTTTTTCGTTGTACTGTGATATTCTTTGATTTTCGCCTATGTCTTTGAGTACCGCTTTCTCGAAAGCCTGTAGTTCCACAGGAGGGGGTAAAGGTGGATTTAACCCTCAATCCAGTGTCATCTTGGGTATCCATTTCTGCCAGTTTGTTAGCAAAGATTGATTTCAGTTTGAGTTTTCTGATGAAGTTGTTGACCTCACAGCTCAGTTTGAATTTGTCCAGTTCTTCAGCTGGGACAAAATCAAGCCCTTTTCCCAAAATTTCTATCTGCGAGGCTGTGAGGAGTTGGTCAGTGAGGTTTAACCACTAGACTGATCGCCTGCTTGATCCTGGCTGGTTGTTGTGTGTGTTCATCATGCTGCTGGTGGATACCCCACTCTGTTCTTGATCTGTGGTCCAGTGCACTTGGGTTCTCTTCCGTGTCCCTAAAAAAGGTCTGTATTGGTTGTGCGGGTATTCCATTGGATGGGCTGTGTCTCAGAAATTGAAAGGTATGGTTGGTCCCTGGGCTGTGGGTGGTCTGTAAAAGTATGGCACCGGGTACATTGGAAGACCTTGGTGTGGTCCCCAAACTCTGGGAGGTCTATATCCAAAATCACTCCTAAAATTGCTTTACCGTGGTAGTTGTTACTGCTACCCATTCTGGAACCAGAGCTGCTGAATCCTGTGTTGGCTGAGTCACTATCAATATTGTACCCTGGGTTTCTACCTGACTGAACATAATCTTCGCTGATGTATGGGTATACCCGTTTGAGGCTGACGCTGCTGGTGACTTTTTTCTGTTTTAAAAATTTACTTTGTTACGGGAATGTCTCAAAGTCGTTTAGGGTCTGGTTTAATTCCTCTAGCCTTTTCTTGAGAGAACTGACCGACTGGTAGGTTTTCAAACGCATTTCAATGGTTTGGATTTTGGTTTTAAGTTGCTGGGAGATGCGTGTGGCTGTTTTTTACAATTAAAATGAGCCGGTCCCTAGTGCAGTGCCAGAAAATTAATGACCAATCTGTCTTAAAAATGATGGAATGCTGAAAAATGAAGGGTTCATTTTTTTACAATGAGACCCTGCGGGGCCGCATTTGCCCATAAATATTCTGTCATCATTACTCCATGTAATGCCGTTTTTATCTGTGTATGCCTCAGTGTGTTCAATTCATCCCAGTCATTGTTTTCTGGATTGGGTTCTGAGTCAACCAAAACCTCAAAAGGGAGGTGGTGGCTAGAATCCTCTTTACTTCCTCGGTCGAGAAGGTGAGGCCTGTGATTTCTGTAATTTCTATATGTGTGTGATAGAGTTTGTGGATGCCTGGTTTCCTACCCCTCTGTATAAATGCCTCTATCAGCTGTTGCAATTTGCTTATGAGATGTGTGGGCGGCTAGATAGGTAGTGTCTGCATAACATATAGGTTTTTGGTGAGGAGGATAATTTTGACTGCTGACACTCTTCCCATTCATGAGAGCACCTGGTGTCCAGGTCTGTAGATGCGAGTGGGCTGTTGCTACTAGGTCTGTGTAATTGCGTTCCACTGTTTTGTTTGACAAGGAACAGATTTTAGACCATAGTATTGCACCCAATGGCTGGCCCATGTGAAAGGGTATAGATGTTCCAGTTCAGTCCTGCCTTTGAGCATGGTAGTGAGATTCAGGATTTGTGATTTCTGGACATTGACTTTAAAGCCGGAAACTTTACTAAAAGCTTCTAGTTCCACTAACCGGTATGGAGGCTGGGAGAGAGTCACCATAACATCGTCTGCATAGAGAGCTAGTTTGTTTTCTTGACGCCCCATAGTTATGCCAGTGATTAGTAGGTCTAGTCTCATCCTTATGGCAAATGGCTCCATGTAGAGAGCTAAGAGGAGTGGTCACAGGGCATCCCTGCTGCCTGCATCTAGTAATGGCAAAGGCTGTCAACATTGACTCTCCTTCAGACATTGCTTCTTGTATTGTTACTCCACCCGCTTCTTGAAGCGATGACCTAATTCCAGCTTGTCTAGGGTGGGGTGCAAGAATGGCCAATGGACTTGATTGAATGCCTCTGATGCTTCCACTATTGGAGTATTAACTGTCAGTGCTACGGGGTTCATGTTGATGGATAAGTTGGGATGGAAGCTCCAAATAGTGCTCCTGTTCTCTGCAATATCCCGACTCCTGTCATAATAGCTTGTCTGCAGTCTCTGCACATGCTGGTTGGTGGGTGTCTAGATTGGAGGGGGAGCTGTTGCTAGTTAGAGATGTGATGGCTCTCGTTTGTGGTCTTTTGATTTTCCTGGAGGGTCTGCCAGGTCCATGTACCATAGTTCTTGTTTGTGGGTGACCTGTGGGTTTTAGTGGCCGAATTATAATCTTCAATTGGTATCCAAGGCGTAGAATGGATCGGGCTTCTCCCATGGTGCAGACAATGTGTATTTGTCCCAAATGACAATGAGTCAGAAAGGGTCCTTCTGTCATGTAATTTCCACTAATTCGTAGGACCTGCACTTTTGTTTGGACACCATGAACTTTGGGCGAGGTTCCTAGGCTGATTCAGAGCATCCCCGCAGGAGATGTTGGCCCAAAGAACAGCTAGCTCACAGTGCCACCATAAACTAACCTTACCAGGGAGCGAAATATTACTTGCAGCCACTGAACAAACCCTGACCCCTCCGGGCTCGTGGTAACAGAACAGAACCTTTTGCTTAGTCACTCGTGCTTACTTGTGCTCGGAGAATATACAGAATACACAGTGGGACATTTTCAATCTATTGATTGCACCAATGTTATTCTTTTATAGAACATGTGTGACGAGAATCAGTAGATAGAAGTGGATGAAAGTGATTAGAAGCACCAAAAGAGTAAATAGCAGATACAGTTTTACCATGGTGCTAAAACAGTATATATATGCAGGCATTTGATACAAGGCTGCAATAAGGCATACTCCTACTGTGCAAACCCTACCCTAAGGGGAGAAGCTATGCGCCTGAGAAAGATGACCGCGTAGGCTCTCGGCTCTGCTGAGTCCGTCCGCCGGCCCCATCATCCTGCAGCCCATCCTGTCCCCCTAGCCCCAAAATTGACACCGGAGGCTGTGCGGAGCATCTGGGGCTAAATCCGAAATTCCAGAGAAACCGGGAACCGAAGTTAAGCTCGTAACAATTCTGGGCCTGTGAGGAGCCAAAGCCAGGGGCTGGAGTTGGCGTTCCGGCCGCTCCGGAGTTTAACAACAACGGTGACCCGAACTGGAAGTTGTCGGTCAGGTCCGTCTGGAGGGGAGCCTTGAAGGCGGCGGCTGCGGCTGCACACAGCACTAGTGAGATTGCGGGACCCCCTCCCCCCTGGACAAAGTAAAGTAAGTCGCTGGGGGGCCCTGAGACCGGCGGGGCTCTGGAGATCTGCGGAAGCCGGCGAGCTACATCCTGACCTCAGCGGGGGGTGAGTGTGGGTCGGGGTTACTCGGTGGCCCTCCCCCCGATCTCTCCCCCGGTGCTCTGGTGCCATTTAACAGCAGAGGGAGATACGGGAGGGTTTCTTGTTCCTGCCTTTCCTTTTTTGCTTACATCCTGTTCTTGTTTTTAGACTTTTGCTACCAGGTGAGTCAGCTCTGGTGGCAGTCCCCCCCCTTGGGGGGGGACTGCTACCGTCTGGTAGAGAGTCGTTGTTTAGTGATTGTGGCGCCGATGACTGTGCGCTCTCTAGTTTTGTTTCATCCCTCTGGGTACCTATATTTTCTGTTTCCTGTGGTGCTGTTGTTGGTTTCAGAGTCGACAGTAGGTCTGCCAGTGTCGTGGGTAGCGTTTGTCATTTGTCCACAATCAGGGCACATAAGCATTCTTGTTGCACGGACTGTGTTTTCAGGGCCGCTCCCTGTCCTCTCTTTATTAATTCATTCAACTCACCTAGCTTTTTTTCAATCCCCGAAATAAAGTCAGCAAGAGATTGCAATACTGTTAGCTGGAGGTCCATTTAATGGGATTGGTATTGCAAGGCCGCAGTCAAGTATTGCATGGAGCTTAAAAGTGCTTCCCAGATTAAGGGTCTGTTGTTATGACAGGGACTGCTTTTAACTGTTTGCGGGTCTTTTGGTCGACTACTAGTCTTGTGTGTGTAGGAGGTGACTAAGTCTTCCCACTCTTGGGAGGCTAGGAAGGACATATCGCAGTTGATGACGGACTGGTAATTGTGGAAGTTGTCATTGCTCCGATTGCACTGATTGCGTGGATTCCTTTGATGTGTAAGGGGCTGGTAAGTCTACCAAAGGGAGTTTATCATCCGAGCTGTTGGGTGATAGGGTAGGTGATAAAATCTGTGGGGGGAGGCAATTTGGTTGTAATGTCTGTTTTCTTAAATGTTGGTCATCATGCTTATCTGGAGCCGTTGATAAACTAGGACTTTAGAAGAGGTCCAGTGACTGGCTTCCTTTGTTGAACTGAAAGGCCAGGTCCTCGGCATGGAGTTAACTCAGCAATATAACTAGGGGGTTGGGCATTCTGATTTCCGGAACAGTGCCGATCGGTGTAGGAGAGTAGGGCCTGCTTTCCTATGGTCACCCCACTTTTTGCTTTTTGCTTCACTGGTTTTCGACTTAATGTGGCTGTGGGCCTGCTAATCAGACCCACAGCCAAGCTGTTCTCTCTCTACATTCACTACAATGCACTTTAGGTGCATTACCAATTGGATACTGGATCACCCTGTGAGCCCCTGTACAGTGTACCATAGGTAACCAGGGCATAGGTGCATCCCAGGCCTACCAGGGGCTGCAGCATATCTTTTGCCACCCCTAGCTGGCCATTCAAATCGACACAACTGGATGATCACTCAGCTGGGGCAAGGTGGTGTAAACACCCCTTGCTTAGATATAGTATACCTATATCTAACCTTATGTCTGGACACATATACACCTATAAGTCACTCCTATGGCAGGCCTTAACAATCCTGGAGGCAGAGTGCTTGGTTTTATGTGAGATGGTGCTCTAGCATGAGCTGAGCCTGTCTGCAGCTTTCGGAACCATGTCCTTTAGCTGTTCTGGGATATTGCCATACCATTTACTCTTAAGTGCATTATAATCCTCGCGGTTAGATGCTAACTATGGCTTGGCTTTATCGAAACTTGTCGAGTAAGGTGTCATACGATTTGGAATACTACCCCCTCTCCAGTCCTGGTGACGGGGGTAGCATTTCACCCTTCTAGAGGGAGAAGACATGTTGTTCTAACTATTCCCGGTTAAAGTTAACCAGAGCCTCAGCATCACAAAATGGATGCTGCTGCCACACACACAAGTCTGACCTCCTGCTGCTGGGAGTCCTTCCAGCGAGGGAGGCTTGGACAATAGGTTTCCTGACTTGGGAGGTGCTAGCACCACCCCAGACAGGATTTTGTGTATTGGGACAGGGAGGGCTCAAAGGATTGAGACATGCCTGGGGCACACAAGGTGTCCCATGCATAGTCCAGTTCAACCCGGTGCTGGGGCTTCCCTGCCCCAGCTCTGGTGCGAAACTGGACAAAGGGAAAGGGGTGTAATGCCCCCTTCCCTGGTCCCACCCATAGGAGGGACCCAGCAGGTAATCCAGCCCCTAAGATCAGTATATAGGTAGGAGCTGAGCCACTAGGACTTTAGATTATTCTGACTGAAACTTTGATACAAAACTCTGGACCTTCATCACTCTACTTTGGAAGAAGACGACTGAAGGATCTCCCTTGTGGTCAAGGAGTGACCACCCTGCACAAGCAGGCACCATCCAGCGATCGACGACTTGCTTTGCCACCGCCTCCCGCTGGAGCCCGAGCCCAGAGCCTGACAAGAACCGGATTTCCAGACATCCAACAGCCCGATCCACAGTCCCTGCAAAGCTGAGAGCCGTGGAGGCGACGTGAGACGTGGGACGTGGGACCGGCCATCTTGAAAAGTCTGCGACCTGCTAACTGTGCAGCCCCGAGGTCCCCTCGAAGCTGTGCATTGGGGATTGAGAAGCCCCAGCTCTGAGCAGCATCTGCACCGAAGATCAGCCCTGCACACACCACGAGTTCTGCGTGGGGCCCTTTTGCATTTTCCTAATCAACGCGTCTGCCCGGTCACTTGCCTGTTGGCTAGTGGCCATCTTGGCGATGATCCCGAGAAACTACACTGCTGGTCTGGTTGCTCCAGACTGGCCCTTGCTTCCCTGAAAAGAAGCAGCCACTCAGACCTTGCTGGTCTGAGTAAGAAGCCTACATTGATTCCTGCATGGGTTGCCTTTGCCAAGACTTGTTGCCTTCAATCTTGAAGCTGACACCACCGACAGCGAGAACCTTCGTGGGACAGCTCGTGACTCTAACCTGGTCATCGTCGAAGACTCCCGGACCACGTGGCTGCAGAGACAAGCTTCCCATCAGCACCTGATCGCATCCCATTATCGCCTGATTCCATCCTGGTTCCACGCTGGTCACTGGCTAGTGATGCAGACTCTGTACCCTCTGCTTTCAGGTCCTCTACATCTTCGATCCACCCTTGGATCCACCCGGACTCTTCTCTTCTGGCCGCCTGCAGCATCTTTACTCCAAGGCTCCATAGATCTCCACGACGAAACCTGACACACTTTTGAACCTGTACACCCGCTTCCTGTGGGTTAGGTAACCCGAGTACTACGGTGCTCCTGTAGAGGTTTACATCCCTAGGGTCCTAGTTTCAAGTGGTTAAGTTCTATTCCAGTCGGAAGGCTCCTAAATCTTTAACTTTATAACTTTTACGCACCCATTGACTTCAATGTGTACACTCGTGTGCTTTTAGACACTGCACAGTCCTCCCGTGGGCCTCCTGCTCCCTAACTATTGTTAGCTCAGTGTAGCCCCTGCCATTTCCAAGCCCCTAGGCCATACCATTGTTCGTGCTGTGGTACTTATACCACTTTTTTAATATATGGTTTGACGGGCCACCCCGCCCTATCCATAATTGTGCAACTTTTGTCTATTCTATTAAGTTACTTGTTTTGCGCTTGTGCTTCTGTGCTCATAAAGAGTTCAGGGGTTTGTTTAGAAATAAATACATATATATTTTCAATATATATCTTGTGTGGTGTCCTTTCTCCAACTCATTTTTAAATATGTGCCCATCCCCCATTCAAGCAGAATGGACTGATCATTATATTTTAAAATTTTATACTAAGCCCATGTGTAAATCAAGTGTACCCACTGCCTTGCCGACCAAAAGAAGACCATGGCACAAACTTACACAGGACATCTTTCGAGAAGCCTATCAAGCCCCTATAATTAATGAGCATGAGGGAATAATGCCAACTGAGCTCTATCGCTTTACAAATGCTATAAATGAAGCAATCGATGGTACTATACCACTTAAAACGTATAAACCCCGCCAAGCAACCAGACAAGAAGTCTGGTACTCCGAAGACCTGAGACACATGAAACAAAAGACCAGGAAGCTTGAAAAAGTGTGGAGACATTCTCGGAAGCCGGAGGATAAACAATGCTACCTAACATCCCTTAGATCCTATTATAAGGCAATAAGGATGGCTCGGAAAAGCCACATTGCGATGCAACTTGCAGAGGCTGGGAAGGACTCTAAAGTTCTCTTTCAAATCCTGCAAACTTTTACCAAGCCTGTAGCATGCGAGACGGCGGAGATTGCTTCCCAAGAATTATGTGATAGGATTTCTTCCTTTTTTATGAATAAAATCGACACGATTTATGCTAAGATATTAGCCACTAAATCTATGGAAGTGGCCGATCCTAACAACCTCCCTCATAATAGTATTCAGCAGAACACACTGGCCAATCGTTTAAAAAACTTTCCCCCTATTTCTTTGGAAGAAGTCACCTCCCTTATAAAAGTCATTAAGAGCGGTAGTCCGCAGGATACTGTTCCCGCCCGGATCATGCCTATGCTGGCTGATATTCTTGGTCCAGATATTCAGAAACTGATTAATCTGTCTTTAAGCACGGGAGAAGTCCCGAGAGATTGGAAACGGGCATTGGTAAGACCGCTAAGGAAAAATACCACCATTCCTTGGACGGATCTTGCCAACCTGCGACCCATTTCTCTCCTCCCCTTTATGGGCAAGATGATGGAGAAGTTCGTTAATGGACATCTGTCCAGATTTGTTGAGGAGACACATGGACTGGATCCCTCTCAGTCGGGCTTCAGGCCGAGACATAGCACCGAGACCACCTTGCTGTCAGTCGCAGACGATCTACGTATGTACCAGGATGGGGGTTATTCCGTCATCCTGGTTCTGCTGGATCTGTCTGCGGCGTTCGACACCGTGTCTCATGACATCATGACCACCAGACTTGTTAACATCGGTCTGGAAGGTGTAGCTCTGGCATGGTTGAGGAGTTTCCTGACCGACCGCACCCAGACTGTCACCTTGGGTGCCTACCGGTCAGAGGAGTTGGGGATCTCAAAGGGGGTGCCACAGGGGTCTTGCTTAAGCCCGACCCTGTTTAATATCTATGTGGCCCCCCTGGCTAACATCATGAGATCCCATGGGTTCATCCCTATGTCATACGCGGATGACACCCAACTCCTCTTCCCGTTTAAACATCTTACGGATACGGTCAGGAACTCTTTTTCCTTGGGGATGAAGGCAGTAGCCCACTGGATGGCATCAAACTTCCTGCAATGCAATGTGGCAAAAACGGAAGTGATGCTGTTCGGTGAGGCAAAGCTCCTATGGTCCCCAGACTGGTGGCCGCAAGACCTTGGCCCAGTCCCAGAGCCAAAGCAGGTGGTAAAAAATCTCGGTGTACGACTGGACCATGAACTCTCTTTAAAACAAAACAGCAATCAAGTAGTGGGTTCATGTTTCCATGTGATCGCTATGCTGAGGAAAGTCTTCCCCTTGCTCCCTGACACAACTAGGAGAACGTTAGTGCAGGCCCTTATACTGAGTCGACTGGACTACTGCAATGGGTTGCTCCTGTCAGTCAACGAGGGAGTTATCGCGAGATTGCAGGTAGTCCAGAATACGGCGGCCCGTCTTGTCCTAAATCAGCCTCCCCGTACACCATCGAAGCCTCTCCTGAACACCCTACACTGGCTGCCTATCAAACAAAGGGTGAAATACAAGATAGGATGCACTATACATAAAAGTCTCCAGAACAAAGGCCCAGAGTATCTAAACAATAGATTCTCTCTCTATAGGCCCGCTCGATCCTTGAGATCCAGTGAACAAGGTCTCTTACAAGTTCCAAGAGCCAGAAAGACAAGACAAGGTGGAAGAGCTTTGTCCATTGCCGGACCAAGATTGTGGAACAGCCTTCCTCTCTCTTTGAGACTCTGTCAGGAGTATCTCTTATTTAGGAAACAGTTAAAAACCTTCTTATTTCCTAACTAATTACTACCATCTGCCTACCTATTGTTACAAGCTGAAAGGTTTCTCAAAGGCGCGGAGATACTCCTCCGGGAGATGATCCTAGCGCGATATAAACCCGCTAATAATAATATTAAAGGGATTTCATATGGTAAAACAGCTGGCTTCACATGCCCTCTTGAGTTTAGCCTAAGACTGCTTTGTCCATGCTACGCCTAGGATAGCTGGTCTAAAAGGTTGACTTTACAACCATCACCATAAGGGTTGTTTGGACTGGTGCAAGGTGCTCACTAGAATAGTGAACATCATATACCAGGCCAACTTCTCACATTGGTGTGCAGTGGTTGGGATTTGAGCTTGCTGTTGTTTTACCAATTGAAATCTTTGCAATATCATTTGAAAGATCATACAAGTACATATAGGTACATATAAAACAAGTCTAGAATACTTAAGTTCTACTGAACTTAGTTGTTGTAGAGCCAAGGGCCTAGCACACCCGACTACAACTCCTACAGAGGCTCAGTAGGAAAACACTCAGTGTAGGTAAGTGCACCACTTTCACCTCACTAGAGCAATGTCTGGCACAGGAGAGCTCAGTGGACTCCAACCTGTGGAAGGTAACCCTCACAAGGTACCCTCCAGATTTTCTATCCTCAGTTTCAAGGAACTGAGGCACTTGTGTAGAACAAGAAAACTGAAGCAAGGGTCTAGCCCTACACTTCAACACCACCTAGAGCTCTTATACGAGTCTGAAGCTCTAAAGGCCTCTGGTGCAGACACTACTGGGAATGCAACTAATGGCCTACCCTCTTCAGAAGATGCCACTGACCCCTCTGCTGTAGAAGGAGAGGAGGAAGAAGATGAGGATGAGGTTGGGGATGAGTCTGAAGAAGAGGAAGGTAGCCAGGTCCAGGTCAGGAGACTTAGCCAGGCTAACTTAAGCCAATTTGGAGCTGAGAATGGGACAGCCCCATTCAGGCCTCTAAGTGGGTTTAACCAGAGGTATAGTAGAGGGAGATCTCACTCAGGAGATTCTCATCACTCCAAAGCTTCTAGGGGTTCTCAGAGGGGAATGACATCTCCTCAGAGGAGAGAACACCAGGATAGGATGAGGAAAGTCAATCTCAGAATTGAGAGAGAAGAACTTGCCCTAGCCAAAGAGAAACTTGCCTTTGACAGAGAAAGGAAGTTAGGTGGGGTAGAACCCACTGGTGGCAGCAGTATCCCTAAGGATAAAGACCGGTCCTATGACAATAGACACCTGAGTAAGATTGTGCCCCCCCCCTACAAGATAGGGGATGACATCCACAAATGGATAACTGATTTGGAGAGAGCCTGCAAAGTACAGCAGGTACCCCAAAGTCAGTGGGCAGCAATCTTGTGGCTCTCCTTTTCTAAAAAAAGGTAGAGATAAGCTCCTCACAGTTAGTGATGATGATGCTAACAATTACACTGTCCTGAAGAGTGCTCTGATTGATGGGTTTGGCTTAACCACTGAACAGTACAGGTGGATGTTCAGAGATACCCAGAAGACACAGACTCAGGACTGGACTGATTTTGTTAATTGTGCCACTAAGGCTCTGGAAGGCTGGTTGTTGGGAAGTAAAGTTAAGGACTATACAGGATTGTATAATTTAATAATGAGAGAGCAAATCCTTAATAATTATCAGAACAAGTTGTTGCACCAACACCTGATTGACTCAGATCTGACCTCCCCCCAAGAATTGGGTAAGAAGGCGGACACATGGGTCAGAACCAGGATTAAGCAGAAAAACCAGGGCCAGGTGGTGATCAGAAAAAGGAAGACCATAAGGGTGGGGAGCAGAAACAAAAAGACCAGAAGTCTTCTCCAGGGCCCCAAAAGACCAATGAGGGTGGGTCCCAAACTTTCAAGAAAAAGAAGAAAGATGGCCAAATGGAACCTTGGTGTAATGTATGCAAGTCCACTAGTCACTGGACTAGTGATTGCACCAAGAAAGATTCAGCCCCTACCACTACTGCCCCTAAGGCACCTGCACCCCCTAGTACAGTTGGCAGTGGTAGTAATCAATCCAAGGGTATAGTAGGGTTAACCCTGGGAACTGAGATGGATTCTGGCCTAGTCAGAATACCAACTCAGGCTGTTCTAGTTTGTGATGTGGACATGGCTATGTCCTCTACTGTGAGTCCCAGTACTCTGGACAAGTACAGACAGACACCTTTGATAATTGATAAAGTGGCTCAAGCGTACAGGGACACATGTGCCAGTGTCACAATGGTGACACCTAACTTTGTGGACCCTGGTCAGGTTATACTGGGTGACAATTACCTAGTGACCAATGCCAGCAATGTCACCACTACACACAGTGTGGCAGTTGTTAATTTCTCCTGGAGAGGGGTAACTGGCCTAAAAAGGGTTTTGGTAAGTGCAGACCTCCCAGTTGAATGTCTTTTGGGCAATGACCTTGAAAACTCACAGTGGTCAGAAGTGGAGAACATGGCTCATGCTGAGATGTTAGGTATATCGTCAAATGTCCTTGCTGTGACCAGGTCACAGGCCAAAAAGTGCCTCACTGAACAGGTCTTGGATCCTGGAACAATGGACCAAGTACCTTCCAAGAGAAAGAGCAGTAGGGTCAAGGCAGTGCCTTCCCCCCTGCCTTCAAGTGAAGATCAGCCTTCACAGGAACTGATTTTGAGTCCTCAGAGGGAACTGTCCTAGAAGAGCTTGAACCTGACCAGGTTGAGTTTTTATGACAGGGGTCCCTCCAGGGCAGACTTGAGGCAGGCTCAGTTAGACTGTCCATCTCTTGAACCCCTCAGACAGCAAGCTGCTTCTGAGGCTGCAGAGAATGCTACAGGTACCCACAAAGTGTACTGGGATGAAGGACTCCTTTATTCTGAAGCTAGAGACCCCAAGCCTGGTGCTTCCAGGAGGTTGGTCATACCTCAGTCCTTTAGGGGTTTCCTTCTTACCTTAGCCCATGATATTCCCCTTGCAGGAAACTTGGGCCAGAACAAGACTTGGGACAGGCTTGTTCCTCACTTTCACTGGCCCCATATGTCTGAAGATACTAAGGAGTTTTGTTGCTCCTCTGTAACCTGCCAAGCCAGTGGCAAAGCAGGTGGCACTACAAGGCCCCCACGACAACCCTGATAGAGCGCGCAGGTCACCCGACTAACTTTGTTACCAAATATGCACACTTGGGCCCATAAAATATTTTCATTTACACCTTAATCAGGTAACCTACACACTACTACCAGCAATTCGGTTTCACTTCTTTTCTATTTCCATGTACCCGACTTACCAATCCTCGAAACAGGTACCTAAGATCACAATGGATCAAGGAGCTAGCCAGGGCCGGACTGGCTACCGGGCAGTTGTGTGTGCTGCCGAGCTGAGGGCTAATTTCTCTGTGGTGGGGGCTTATTTCGTTGATGGGGACCTGCGTGCGCATTGAAATAAAAAAAGCAAAACGAATTTTGTTTTTCACACGCAGGTCCCTATCAACGAAAACAGCCCCCAGCTCGGCAGCACACACAACTGCCCGGTAGCCAGTCCGGCCCTGGAACTAGCTGTGGAGTAAGTAGACAACACAATACCATATACATTTGAAAAATGTTTATACTCTATAATGACCACAGACTCAAGAAGTTTTGAAAACCTTTATCTAATCATCATCATCATCACGTCTGGGGGGGGGGGGGGGACTGGATATGGGGTGGGGGGAGTAGCTCTAGGCGAAGGGAGAGGGGGGCAGGAGGGGTTGGGAGGAGTGGGTGGGATGGGGGGGGTTGTTGTTCAGAAAAGGGGTGGAGAGACTACTGATCCTACTGGACATTGTGCACGGGAGGGGTCTGTTAGGTCTGAAAAGCGGCACTGCCATTTCCCGGCTGACTGGTTGTCATTGAACCAGGAAGTATCCTCCAACACAGAACACTATCCTCTACTGCGCCGCTCGACCCCCGGGTTGTGAGCTTAATGGCTGTGTGACACATGGGATGGAGGTTTATATACATAAGAGACAACGGTGGAAATGATGCAAATGTTGGATTACATCACCTGTTATGCTGCAATAAAAAGATATTTACAAAAAAAAAAATCATATGCCATGAGCCAAAGATTGCAAACAAAACAGGTGATGGACAGAATGTGGATCAATGTCACACATTCACCCCAGTCCAAAGATCTGGGCCCAAATCCATCGTTTTTTTGCACTCCACACCACCCTGGGTTAGACAATGGCGATATGCAAATCAGCTCTGACCCTGTGCCCCATGGGAACAGTCCAGTCCGAACTACAAAAGCCATGTCCTTCCCAGAACGGAATCAAGCATCCGAGGACCGGACCGGTTTCGAGGTAACACCTCTCATCAGCCCGGCTAGCTTGACTCCAGTGGTGTGGAGTGCCTGGGACCCACGTCTGAGCATCCCCAGCGCACTTATGGCGGCAATTGCAAACAAAACAGGTGATGGACAGAATGTGGATCAATGTCACACATTCACCCCAGTCCAAAGATTTGGGCCCAAATCCATAGTTTTTTTGCACTCCACACCACCCTGGGTTAGACAATGGCGATATGCAAATCAGCTCTGACCCTGTGCCCCATGGGAACAGTCCAGTCTGAACTACAAAAGCCATGTCCTTCCCAGAACGGAATCAAGCATCCGAGGACCGGACCGGTTTCGAGGTAACACCTCTCATCAGCCCGGCTAGCTTGACTCCAGTGGTGTGGAGTGCCTGGGACCCACGTCTGAGCATCCCCAGCGCACTTATGGCGGCAATTGCAAACAAAACAGGTGATGGACAGAATGTGGATCAATGTCACACATTCACCCCAGTCCAAAGATCTGGGCCCAAGTCCATCGTTTTTTTGCACTCCACACCACCCTGGGTTAGACAATGGCGATATGCAAATCAGCTCTGACCCTGTGCCCCATGGGAACAGTCCAGTCCGAACTACAAAAGCCATGTCCTTCCCAGAACGGAATCAAGCATCCGAGGACCAGACCGGTTTCGAGGTAACACCTCTCATCAGCCCGGCTAGCTTAACTCCAGTGGTGTGGAGTGCCTGGGACCCACGTCTGAGCATCCCCAGCGCACTTATGGCGGCAATTGCAAACAAAACAGGTGATGGACAGAATGTGGATCAATGTCACACATTCACCCCAGTCCAAAGATCTGGGCCCAAATCCATCGTTTTTTTGCACTCCACACCACCCTGGGTTAGACAATGGCGATATGCAAATCAGTTCTGACCCTGTGCCCCATGGGAACAGTCCAGTCCGAACAACAAAAGCCATGTCCTTCCCAGAACGGAATCAAGCATCCGAGGACCGGACCGGTTTCGAGGTAACACCTCTCATCAGCCCGGCTAGCTTGACTCCAGTGGTGTGGAGTGCCTGGGACCCACGTCTGAGCATCCCCAGCGCACTTATGGCGGCAATTGCAAACAAAACAGGTGATGGACAGAATGTGGATCAATGTCACACATTCACCCCAGTCCAAAGATCTGGGCCCAAATCCATCGTTTTTTTGCACTCCACACCACCCTGGGTTAGACAATGGTGATATGCAAATCAGCTCTGACCCTGTGCCCCATGGGAACAGTCCAGTCCGAACTACAAAAGCCATGTCCTTTCCAGAACGGAATCAAGCATCCGAGGACCGGACCGGTTTCGAGGTAACACCTCTCATCAGCCCGGCTAGCTTGACTCCAGTGGTGTGGAGTGCCTGGGACCCACGTCTGAGCATCCCCAGCGCACTTATGGCGGCAATTGCAAACAAAACAGGTGATGGACAGAATGTGGATCAATGTCACACATTCACCCCAGTCCAAAGATCTGGGCCCAAATCCATCGTTTTTTTGCACTCCACACCACCCTGGGTTAGACAATGGCGATATGCAAATCAGCTCTGACCCTGTGCCCCATGGGAACAGTCCAGTCCGAACTACAAAAGCCATGACCTTCCCAGAACGGAATCAAGCATCCGAGGACCAGACCGGTTTCGAGGTAACACCTCATCAGCCCGGCTAGCTTGACTCCAGTGGTGTGGAGTGCCTGGGACCCACGTCTGAGCATCCCCAGCGCACTTATGGCGGCAATTGCAAACAAAACAGGTGATGGACAGAATGTGGATCAATGTCACACATTCACCCCAGTCCAAAGATCTGGGCCCAAATCCATCGTTTTTTTGCACTCCACACCACCCTGGGTTAGACAATGGCGATATGCAAATCAGCTCTGACCCTGTGCCCCATGGGAACAGTCCAGTCCGAACTACAAAAGCCATGTCCTTCCCAGAACGGAATCAAGCATCCGAGGACCGGACCGGTTTCGAGGTAACACCTCTCATCAGCCCGGCTAGCTTGACTCCAGTGGTGTGGAGTGCCTGGGACCCACGTCTGAGCATCCCCAGCGCACTTATGGCGGCAATTGCAAACAAAACAGGTGATGGACAGAATGTGGATCAATGTCACACATTCACCCCAGTCCAAAGATCTGGGCCCAAATCCATCGTTTTTTTGCACTCCACACCACCCTGGGTTAGACAATGGCGATATGCAAATCAGCTCTGACCCTGTGCCCCATGGGAACAGTCCAGTCCGAACTACAAAAGCCATGTCCTTCCCAGAACGGAATCAAGCATCCGAGGACCGGACCGGTTTCGAGGTAACACCTCTCATCAGCCCGGCTAGCTTGACTCCAGTGGTGTGGAGTGCCTGGGACCCACGTCTGAGCATCCCCAGCGCACTTATGGCGGCAATTGCAAACAAAACAGGTGATGGACAGAATGTGGATCAATGTCACACATTCACCCCAGTCCAAAGATCTGGGCCCAAATCCATCGTTTTTTTGCACTCCACACCACCCTGGGTTAGACAATGGCGATATGCAAATCAGCTCTGACCCTGTGCCCCATGGGAACAGTCCAGTCCGAACTACAAAAGCCATGTCCTTCCCAGAACGGAATCAAGCATCCGAGGACCGGACCGGTTTCGAGGTAACACCTCTCATCAGCCCGGCTAGCTTGACTCCAGTGGTGTGGAGTGCCTGGGACCCACGTCTGAGCATCCCCAGCGCACTTATGGCGGCAATTGCAAACAAAACAGGTGATGGACAGAATGTGGATCAATGTCACACATTCACCCCAGTCCAAAGATCTGGGCCCAAATCCATCGTTTTTTTGCACTCCACACCACCCTGGGTTAGACAATGGCGATATGCAAATCAGCTCTGACCCTGTGCCCCATGGAAACAGTCCAGTCCGAACTACAAAAGCCATGTCCTTCCCAGAACGGAATCAAGCATCCGAGGACCGGACCGGTTTCGAGGTAACACCTCTCATCAGCCCGGCTAGCTTGACTCCAGTGGTGTGGAGTGCCTGGGACCCACGTCTGAGCATCCCCAGCGCACTTATGGCGGCAATTGCAAACAAAACAGGTGATGGACAGAATGTGGATCAATGTCACACATTCACCCCAGTCCAAAGATCTGGGCCCAAATCCATCGTTTTTTTGCACTCCACACCACCCTGGGTTAGACAATGGCGATATGCAAATCAGCTCTGACCCTGTGCCCCATGGGAACAGTCCAGTCCGAACTACAAAAGCCATGTCCTTCCCAGAACGGAATCAAGCATCCGAGGACCGGACCGGTTTCGAGGTAACACCTCTCATCAGCCCGGCTAGCTTGACTCCAGTGGTGTGGAGTGCCTGGGACCCACGTCTAAGCATCCCCAGCGCACTTATGGTGTGGAGTGCAAAAAAACGATGGATTTGGGCCCAGATCTTTGGACTGGGTTGAATGTGTGACATTGATCCACATTCGGTCCATCACTTGTTGTTTTTGCAATTGCCGCCATAAGTGCGCTGGGGATGCCCAGACGTGGGTCCCAGGCACTCCACACCACTTGGAGTCAAGCTAGCCGGGCTGATGAGAGGTGTTACCTCGAAACCGGTCCGGTCCTCGGATGCTTGATTCCGTTCTGGGAAGGACATGGCTTTTGTAGTTCGGACTGGACTGTTCCCATGGGGCACAGGGTCAGAGCTGATTTGCATATCGCCATTGTCTAACCCAGGGTGGTGTGGAGTGCAAAAAAACGATGGATTTGGGCCCAGATCTTTGGACTGGGTTGAATGTGTGACATTAATCCACATTCGGTCCATCACTTGTTGTTTTTGCAATTGCCGCCATAAGTGCGCTGGGGATGCCCAGACGTGGGTCCCAGGCACTCCACACCACTTGGAGTCAAGCTAGCCGGGCTGATGAGAGGTGTTACCTCGAAACCGGTCCGGTCCTCGGATGCTTGATTCCGTTCTGGGAAGGACATGGCTTTTGTAGTTCGGACTGGACTGTTCCCATGGGGCACAGGGTCAGAGCTGATTTGCATATCGCCATTGTCTAACCCAGGGTGGTGTGGAGTGCAAAAAAACGATGGATTTGGGCCCAGATCTTTGGACTGGGTTGAATGTGTGACATTGATCCACATTCGGTCCATCACTTGTTGTTTTTACAATGAGCCAAAGATTGACACAGATCAAACTGTCTATAACTAGAATTAGAAATATCGTATAGCTATGAATGCGAGTAAGACTCATTTAGAAACCGGCAAACTAAAGGGAAGGAGAAATAAGGAACACGCTATTTTAGATTAATAGACTTTCACAACTTTACTGAAGGCGGGTAAAGAAAGGGAACATACTAATCAAAGTAGACTTTCGAAATTCACTAACGGTTCAGAGGAAACGAAACTTATGCAATTTCCTTTATCCAGATGTACTTAAAACTATAGGGAGGGTAAGAATGGAACATAAACTATATATGCAAATGATTCAGCATTTGACTAAAGGTAGGTAAAAAGTGTAACATGCTAATAGACAATAATGCATGATAAATCTCATTTATAGAAAGAAAGGGGAGAAAAAGGACGTAGGCAATTATGCTTTATTCGAGACGTTAGGAAGGAAGTTTAGAAAAACGAACACCCACACTGGTTTATATTTACCTAGGATAGGTTGAAGACTAAACCTGGCCACGGGTCAGTTAGAAAAGGCGAGAAAGGACCCTCAAGGACTTAGGTTGCCAGTAGGCGAGCAGGTACAGCTCATGGACAGTCAGGACAGGATAACCCCAGGATTTGGATCAGGACCGGGTTCACCAAAGGGTACGACCAACACCCGCAGCTTGGGTTGCAATGCCTGCGCTACTCCCTCTCTGCAAGGAATCTACCAATAACCCCGATTGGGTTCTCGAATCTTCCAGCAAAGTGCTTCGCCAGCACATAAGGTTCCCAAAACCCTGACTGGGTCTGTTGAAAATACTCTCTGTATCAATCACCTATAGAGTGCGTTGGGTCAGTGACAGGTCAGCTATTCGGACAAGTCGGACAATTTCTCTAGCTAAACCTAGGCTAGTTATACTGTTTTTCGGGTCAGTGTACCACCCCCCAATGTTGCAAGTGAAAGAATCCCCAAGTTCTGATTGGACAAAGGGGAGGTTAAGTCATCACACCACCTAGATTTTTGACTTTCTCAGGCTTAATATTCATTTTTGTACCCACCCCATACATTCTAGTTTCCCATGTCATATATTTTACAGAGGACAATGGGG
Source organism: Lissotriton vulgaris (assembly GCF_964263255.1). NCBI lineage: Eukaryota > Metazoa > Chordata > Amphibia > Caudata > Salamandridae > Lissotriton > Lissotriton vulgaris. Next base: position 2,051,887,529 of record NC_141691.1, on the reverse strand, counting down.
TATGCAGCAGTTTAATACATTTGTAGCGATCTGAGGTACAGTTCAGCTTCGTCCTGCTGGGTTACAGGTCGGTTCCCATGAGCATCTTGGGCGAGGCTGCCAGCTGGCTGGGTTCCACTGCTGCATGGCTTTCTTTTCCCCCATCACGTGACTGGTACCATACGGGCTTCCAAAATGGAGTAACAAGCGCCTTCCAGGCCCAAAGAATACAATACATGAAAAGCAAGCGAAGACAATTGAGAAACACAGAATAAAAGATTACACTGTATACCAGGAAATGGATATACTATATCCCTTACTTTATAATAACTATTGCATTAGGGTAAGTGCAGAACAAACAGCTTTGCAAAAGCGGCTATGCAAGCTCGGAGCATGTGAGAACATAAAGCAGCCATCTTTAGATGTATTGCGCATGAGCAACAAATTCCCACCAGAACTGCAAGTGCGTCATATCACATGGGTATGACCGACGCATGCACAGACTAAATTCCCGCAAAGCAGCGGCCATTTTAGAGGCAAGCGTATTATGTTTTAGAAAACACATAGGCAAGCGTCTCTGGGACACCCCGTGTAGTGTAAAATGGGCAATATTAGTAAGACAAACAGATTGATTACAAAGTTAAGGTTACTCGAGGTTCATGAATACAACCAAGTCGCTAAATGTGCGAATCCTTGCTCCATCACCACTACCTGTGGTGGGGGTGCCCTTTGAGGGAGTTGGGATAGACATTGTTGGATCAATGGATCCCCAAACAGCATCTGGGCACAGATTTATACTAGTGGTAGTGGGTCATGCCACCAGGTATCCAGAGGCTATTCCCCTAAGGACCACAACAGCTCCTGTTGTGGCAAGAGCCCTCCTGGGAGTATTCTCAAGACTGGGCTTTCCAAAGGAGGTTGTATCTGACAGAGGTGCCAACTTCATGTCAGGATACCTAACTGCAATGTGGAAAGAGTGTGGTGTCAACTATAAGTCATTACACCCTACCATCCTCAGTGCAATGGGCTTGTTGAAAGATTCAACAAGACCTTAAAGGGTATGATTAAGGGTTTACCTGAAAAGCTTAGGCGAAGATGGGACATCCTTCTACCCTGCCTTCTGTTTGCTTACAAAGAGGTCCCACAGAAGGGGGTTGGCTACATCCCTTTTGACCTTTTGAACTTTTGTTTGGACATCCTGTAAGGGGACCCCTATGTCTAGTGAATGAAGGATGGGAGTTACCTCTCAAAAAGCCTAAACAAGATATAGTGGATTATGTACTTGGTCTCCGCTCCAGGATGGCTGAATACACGAAGAAGGCATCCAAAAACCTTGAGGCTAGCCAAGAACTTCAAAAAGCTTGGCATGACCAAAAGGCTGTGCTGACTGAGTACCAGCCAGGACAGAAGGTGTGGGTGTTGGAGCCAGTGGCCCCAGCAGCACTCCAGGACAAATGGTCTGGACCCCACACCATTGTTGAGAAAAAGGGAGAGGTCACCTACTTGGTGGACCTAGGCGCTCCCAGGAGCCCCCACATGGTGCTCCATGTCAACAGACTGAAGGCATATGTTGACAGGGCAGACATGGGCTTGCTCATGGCTACAGATGAGGGGCAGGAGGAAGAGAGTGACCCTCTCCGAGACTTGCTATCTCAGAACCCTGATGATGGTTCAGTCGATTGTGTGGCCTTAGCTGGCAGCCTCACTGACCAGCAGCAACAGGACTGCAGACGCGTTCTACAGTCTTACAGGCATATGTTTTCATTGACACCTAGTCAGACTAACTGGTGCACCCATGAGGTTGACACTGGTGACAGTCTGCCTGTGAAGAATAAGATCTACAGGCAACCTGGCCATGTCAGGGATTGTATAAAGACTGAGGTGCAGAAAATGCTCGAACTGGGAGTGATTGAGCCATCAGAGAGCCCATGGGCCAGCCCAGTAGTCCTTGTGCCAAAACCTCACACCCACGATGGTAAGAGAGAGATGAGGTTCTGTGTGGACTACATGGGTCTCAATGCTGTCACTAGGACAGATACTCACCCAATTCCAAGGGCAGATGAGCTGATTGACAGATTGGCTTCTGCCAAGTTTTTGAGCACATTTGACTTGACAGCTGGCTATTGGCAAATCAGGTTAGCTGAGGAGTCTAAGGTCAAAACTGCTTTCTCAACCCCAGGAGGTCATTATCAATTTGTGGTAATGCCCTTTGGCTTGAAGAATGCACCTGCCACTTTCCAAAGGTTGGTGAACCAAGTCCTCATGGGTTGGATGACTTTTGCGCAGCATATTTAGATGATATTGCTGTCTTCAGCTCCACCTGGGAGGATCACCTGATCCACCTGAAGAAGGTTTTAGAGGCTCTGCAGAAGGCAGGCCTCACTATCAAGGCAACCAAGTGCCAGATAGGGTAGAGTATGGTTGTGTACCTGGGCCACCTGGTAGGTGGGGGTCAGGTTCAACCACTGGAGAGTAAGATCCAGACCATCAAGGACTGGGCTCCTCCAACCACCCAGACACAGGTCAGAGCTTTCTTGGGCCTGTCTGGGTACTACAGAAAGTTTGTTAAGAACTATGGGTCCATTGTGATTCCTCCTAATGACTTGACTTTAAAGAAGATGCCAAAGAAGGTACAGTGGACAGTAAGCTATCAAAAGGCATTTGATGACCTGAAGAAAGTCATGTGCTCTGCACCTATCTTAAAGAGTCCTGACTACTCCAAAGAGCTTATTGTCCAAACAGATGCTTCTGAGTTGGGGGTGGGAGCTGTGCTTTCACAACTTAATGTAGATGGTCAAGACCAGTCCATTGTTTTTATTAGCAGAAGGCTTAACCCTAGAGAGAAATGCTGGTCAGCCATTGAGAGGGAGGCCTTTGCTGTGGTGTGGGCCCTGAAGAAGTTGAGACCATACTTGTTTGGCACTCACTTCAAGATTCAGACCGACCATAAGCCCCTCTTGTGGCTAAATCAGATGAAGGGTGAAAACCCCAAACTGCTCAGGTGGTCCATTTCCCTACAGAGGATGGACTTTACAGTGGAGCACCGCCCAGGGACTGACAATGGTAATGCAGATGGTCTCTCCAGGTACTTCCACTTAGAACATGAAGACACAACTGGTCAAGGTTAGTCGAATGTCCCTGGGTTTGGGGGGGGGGGTTGTGTAGGAGAGTAGGGTCTGCTTTCCTATGGTCAACCCTCTTTTTGCTTTTTGCTTCACTGGTTTTCGACTTAATGTGCCTGTGGGCCTGCTAATCAGACCCACAGCCCAGCTGTTCTCTCTCTAAATTCACTACAATGCAATTTAGGTGCATTACCAATTGGATACTGGATCACCCTGTGAGCCCATGTACAGTGTACCATAGGTACCCAGGAAATAGGTGCATCCCAGGCCTACCAGGGGCTGCAGCATATCTTTTGCCACCCCTGGCTGGCCATTCAAATCGACACAACTGGCTGATCACTCAGCTCGGGATAGATGGTGTAAACACCCCATGCTTAGATATAGTATACCTATATCAAACCTTATGTCTGGACACATATACACCTATAAGTCACTCCTATGGCAGGCCTTAACAATCCTGGAGGCAGAGTGCTTGGTTTTATGTGAGATGGTGCTCTAGCATGAGCTGAGCCTGTCTGCAGCTTTCGGAACCATGTGCTTTAGATGTTCTGGGATATTGCCATACCATATACTCTTAAGTGCATTAGAATCCTCGCGGTTAGATGCTAACTATGTCTTGGCTTTATCGAAACATGTCGAGTAAGGTGTCATACGATTTGGAATACTACCCCCTCGCCAGTCCTGGTGACGGGGGTAGCATTCCACCCTTCTAGAGGGCGAAGACATGTTGTTCTAACTATTCCCGGTTAAAGTTAACCAGAGCCTCAGCATCACAAAATGGATGCTGCGGCCACAGACCCAAGTCTGACCTCCTGCTGCTGGGAGTCCTTCCAGTGAGGGAGGCTTGGACAATAGGTTTCCTGCCTTGGGAGGTGCTAGCACCACCCCAGACAGGATTTTGTGTATTGGGACAGGGAGGGCTCAAAGGATTGAGACATGCCTGGGGCACACAAGGTGTCCCATGCATAGTCCAGTTCAAACCGGTGCTGGGGCTTCCCTGCCCCAGTTCTGGTGCAAAACTGGACAAAGGGAAAGGGGTGTAACCACCCCCTTCCCTGGTCCCACCCATAGGAGGGACCTAGCAGGTAATCCAGCCCCTAAGGTCAGTATATAGGTAGGAGCTGAGTCACTAGGACTTTAGATTATCCAGACTGAAACTTTGAAACAAAACTTTGGACCTTCATCACTCTACTTTGGAAGAAGACGACTGAAGAATCTCCCTTGTGGTCAAGGAGTGACCACCCTGCACAAGCAGGAACTATCCAGCGATCGACAACTTGCTTTGCTGCCGCCTCCCGCAGAGCCCGAGCCCAGAGCCTGACAAGAACCAGATTCCCAGACATCCAACAGCCCGATCCACAGTCCCTGCAAAGCTGAGACCCGTGGAAGCGACATGAGATGTGGGACCAGCCATCTTGAAAAGTCTGCAACCTGCTAACTGTGCAGCCCCCGAGATCCCCTCGAAGCTGTGCATTGGGGATTGAGAAGCCCCAGCCCCGAGCAGCATCTCCACCAAAGATCAGCCCTGCACACTCCACGAGTTCTGCTTGGGGCCCTTTTGCATTTTCCTGCTCGGCGTGTCTGCCCGGTCACTTGCTCGTTGGCTAGTGGCCATCTTGGCGACGATCCCGAGAAACTACACTGCTGGTCTGGTTGCTCCAGACTGGCCCTTGCTTCCTTGAAAAGAAGCAGCCCCTCAGACCTTGCTGGTCTGAGTAAGAAGCCTCTCTTCTAATCAAGAGGGGGGGAGATGGAATATTGATCCATTCAATTTCCAAAAGGCGTATGCTAATCAAATGAGAATGGATCACTTGTCCTACACAACCTTAGGCATGCAGGAAGAGCGGAGGGTGTCCCAATATAAAAGACCCTCATGCACGTGATGGGTATGATGGTATCTGAAGCGGTATATCTTGGTTCTCCGCTTTTGAATCACGTGTGTGCATAATCATTGGGTCGATCAGGTTATGCAGCCTCCACCAGGAGGTTCTTACCCAAGGTTGTTGTAGTAGTGAGCCAGTGATTGGGAATATAAAAAGACCGCAAAGCCAAAGAGGAACCGCAAAGCCAAAGAGGAAATTTATTTGGTCTGGGTTTGGGTCTAGTAAACTCTATGGTAGTGCATCTTATGAACTGATTAAGAGTAATAGGTGCACTCAGAGTCTTGCAAGATCATAAAAAGTGGGGGGAGATTAAGCATGGGCGAATTTTGCGGATCTCGCGTTCGCGAATTTTGCGGATTTGCGAACTCGCAATCCGCAAAATCCGCGAATTCCCGCGAATTTGCAGATTTTTTTGGTTTTTTGTGTTCGCAAGGGTTTCTGCCAGTTCGCGGGGATTTAGTACTAGTTCGCAATTGCGAACTGACTTGTCGGCTCGCAACGGTCGCGACTATGTTGTTTCTACGTCTGGTTCATCATCACAGCCTCCCAGCACCCTCTGTTTCACCACTGGCACCCTCTCTTTGACCCATGCCACCCTCTGTTACATCAATGCCACCCTCTGGTTCATCATCACTGTAGAAGATGGGGGGGGGAAAGCAAGCCCACCTGCCCTGCTTGAACTGACATGAATTAATTTGGGGTTAGTTTATTAACAACACCTGCCCTGCCCCAACTGACAATAATTAATTAGGGGCTAATTAATGTGTCACTGAAAGAATTTCAAGTTCCAGCCTGGCACCTGCTTGTCTGCTCCTTTAGCTGTAAATCAGGACCTTTGTGGCATACAGTTAAGGTCAGAGCAGGGTCACACAATAGTTGCAAGCAGGCAACCGACTTCTGGAGGGCCCCCTCAGGAAGCACTACAGAGAATCGTTACAAATCATGAGGTTGACCTTTTGCACCTGCTCATTGCTTTTGCTTTTGCTAAAATCGTTTTTCGGTTTTTTCGCGCTATTCGCGGGGCGCGGCGTCGTGCGAAAGCGACCGCGGAAGCTGCCAATTCGTGCGAATGAGCATTTTATTTTTTTGCGGCTTGTTGTTTCGCGAGTTTTTTTGCAGAATTCGCGAGCCGCTTGCAGCGCAACACGCGAATTTACCCCAAGGTCGAGTACGGGCGCGGCCATTTTGTTTGCGTGACGTATTTCCGTTTCCGCCCGCTATGTATAATCTCGCGCAGTAAGCGCATTGCGAGTAGAGGTTCGCACGAGATCGCGCGGGAAATCTAGAGGTTCGCACGAGATCGCGAGGAAAATCTCGCGCGAACTTACTTTCACGCTCGTGAACGGGCGCCGGCCATCTTGTTTTTCATTCATTTCCTGTGTCTGGGCATGGTGTTTAATCCTCTTGGTATCTTTGCCATCCTTTGCTTGTTTTCAGTTTTTTTTTTACGATTTTGCTTCTTATCTATCCCTCTCTTTTCCTAGCTGTATATTTTTGTCTTTTCTGCTATTTTTCTTTACTTTTAAACTACTTTTTTAAACTCTTTTCTTTTCTTCTTCCCTATCCTATTCTTTCTTAATTTTCTACTTCTTCCTACCTTACCTGCCCAGACCATGGTCATGCCAGGCGCCGTAAAGCTGCCCAGGCACTTGAGGGCCGCAGCGGCGGCGGGGAGTAGTGCTGGACCCAGTGCCAGGACAGCATGCGGGAGATTGAGGGGGGAGCAGGTGACGCGACGGAAGATATTCAGCCCGGAGGAAGTGGGCGCGCTGGTCTACTTCGTCCAGCGCCGCCTGCCCAGGACCATCGCGGGAGGCGGCAGGATCGCGGCCGGCGGCTACAACATGCGGGAGCGCCGGAAGCGGTGGGAGAAGGTGTGCTGGGCCATATCCCACCTCTACGGGGTCCAGCACACCTACAGCCAGGTCACCCATCGCTGGACGGACCTCCTGGACCGTGAGCGCGACCTGCTGGACCAGCTCGGCTTGGAGATCCCCGGGCTTGGTGAGTAGTAGTAGCCATTTAATCACTCACTACTATGATGTTTTCTCCTGCTCTGTGTTGTTGTATTGCAAATATTTGTTTTTTACATGGAGCAAGCCAATAATGCCGCTGATGACGATTACATTGTAGTTAAATTATATTTCAAAATCTTCTGTGCATTTCAGGTGCACTGCTCTCCTTCTCAGTGGCGTTGCTACTATGCTTATTTGTTTTCTATTTCGTGGTCTCATTGGCCTGAGTAACTATTATGTATGAGTGTACTTTACAGAACTGCGTAATGCTAGACACTAGGGGGCAGATTACATTTACAAGCCCCATGCGCCACGTTTACGTTGCCTTGCGTGACGCAACAGCGGCGTAAACGTGCCGCATCCCTGCGAGTCATTTACAGCATGACGCATCTAGGGAGATGCGTCACGTTATAAAGCCATGGGCCTGCACCACAATGGGTGCGTTCCTAGTACGCAGGGTGGGCGGTCCGGCGGCTGTGCGCCTCGCAAAATTGCCTGCGTGAAATCTACAAGATTTAACGCAGGCACTTCTGCGACGCTGCTACGTCAATTCAATTCCTTATGTCTGCTCGAAGCAGGCGAAAGGACTGACACAGCATGTTAAGTATTGGGTGGCCCTGAGCATTACTGGAGTTGCATTGCGTTGGCGACGTGACTCCAGCGATGCGCCGCTCTTACGTGACGAGATGCATCACGCAAGTGCCTACCCTTGCGCCAGGGCGCGCCGCATTGTAAATGAGGCGCATCTGCCGTGTCGCAAGGGTAGTTTTGAGTGACGCATTTGATCTGGCGCATCTCTGAAGATGCGCCAGAACGCGTAAGTAAGTATGCCCCTAAGGGGCAGAATTGCAATTACCGTCGCATCCCTGCAAAGTAGCAGGGATGCGCCATTAATTGTGCGGCCCGCTACCACCACCAAACATGGTGCGCCGTATTTGCAATGCGGCGCACCATGGGCCCAAAACGTCACCGAAGCTTTACTGCTGGAGTTGCGTCGCAACGATGGCGCAGCTCCAGCAATGCTCTGGGGTACCCTATCTCCCCAATGCTGGGTCAAGCCGTACGTCTGCTTCAAGCAGGTGCAGGGTTTGTGTGACGCATCATTGTCCTAAAGGTGACTGATTGAAATTTTGTAGATTTCCCTCAGCCACTTTTAGGATGTGTTCCAGCGCAGGAATGCCCTCCCTTTCGCCGGAACGCCCCCTGATGGCGCAGGGCTTTATAACGGGATGCATCTCCCAAATGCGTCACGTTGTTATAATATTATACGCCGCACCATGGCGCCCTTTTTTGTTTAGCTGCTGCGTCACAAAAGTCACGCAAGAACGGCGCAAAAGAGCCGCAAGGGGCTTAAATCTGCCCCTTCCTTTGTACCCCTGACAATAAGAAAAATAGTGGCGGTGGATTGATAGTTTGACTATTTAAATGACTGGTAATGTAGCAGGCAACTGTTAGTGTTGTCACTGATCTGACTGAAATCACAATGGAGTTTGTCTGTCACTTTGCGTCTTGCCTGCGGACTGCTGCCTGCCAGTCCTAGGTGAACGTTTCAGTACTTTGTTTAGTGAGTTACGTGACTTTCGAAGTCACAGGTCCGCAAATAAATGAAAACTAACCCTAATCAATATAATTTCGCGGAAATATTTTGTTATTGTTCTTTTGAAATGTTTGATTTGGTTGACATTGACAAGCAACAATCATCCATGTTTTCTGTTCTTTCTTTCATGTTGTACGTCAGCTCCCCCCAGGGGCGAGAGGAGGACACAGGAGCAGCAGGCGGCGGATGCTGTTCAACAGGGCCAGGATCGGGCAGGCGAGGGCTCCTCTGCTGGCCCCAGTAAGTTTTCATTTTAGACTAGTACCTATTTTTCCTAGCGTTCCTCATTTGACTTTTTTCAAAATTGTCTTTGATCTTCTTGTAGACTGTATCTAAATTCTTATACTGCCTCTACTATGACTCCCTGTGGTATTACTAGATTATTCTTATTAGTCTGTCTGTGTAGCTAACTAAGATTGCACGGTTGGCGAAACTCCCATGATTCTAGTCAGCAATAGCTCTATCAACTTAGTGCAGTCCTCTGGGATTGTCCATAATGTCTTTTGAAGTGTTCTATCTGGACTCATGCTTGCAAAAATTGCAAAACCTTTCGCTCAGTCACTCTAGTCTGGACCAAAAAACACAGATTGTATTTAAGTTTAAAAGCTTTATTAAAAGTAAACACATTTATTAAAATGAAGTCATAATAAAACTAAACGTTTAACTGATAATGGAAAAGTGGTTAGTGCTGACGATTAATTGAAGACATTTCTTGTGGTCGAGCCGAGCTCTCACCTGGTTTCAACTTGATCTTGTTGTTAGAAGTCCATCTTCTGTCTGTGTGGAGAAAAATGGTGCGTGTTAAAAAAACAGCCTTCATCAGTTGTGCCAAAAAGTGCAGCAAGACAACCTTCCCTGGAAAAAGGGACATTTTTTTAACTTTAAAGTAGACAGTCACAAATTACATTGTTTTCACATGTCTTCATTCCTAGACCAAAGACTAGTGAGTGCTTTATTCTAACATTCTTAAATGTACTTTGTAGGTGGAACATCTGGTGGCGGGGCCAGTGTGGAGGTGGTGGTGCTCGACACGGAGGCGGAGGGCGATTCTTCAGGGGAGGAGGCGGCGGCTGTGAGAGTTGAGACGGTGGTGGTGGCGGCCAGAGGTAAGCTCTTATATATTCCTTACTTATTGAGATTGAAGAATAGCTGGGAAGGCAAGAATATGAGATGCATGGCTGGGTGAATGATGAAGCAATGATGGGTGGAAGGACAACAGCCTGGGTGGGTGACACAGAAACTGTATGTGTCCATATACCTGGATCATGCTACTATCTGACTCTTAGATAGCATATGTGTATCTAGAGCAGGGGTACTCATAGTACGGCCCGCGGGCCGGTGGTGGCCCGGCAAGCCTTCCTTGGCGGTGCGCAGACCTTGCAGACAATCACTGCTCCCCCGGCCCCCACAGAGCAGAGGCTTTTTTGTATTTCACCTGTTAGCGCCCCTGCATCTCCACTCTGACAATCACTGCTCCCCCGGCCCCCACAGAGCAGAGTGGAGATGCAAGGCCACAAAGAGGTGAAATAGAACAAAGCCTCTGCTCTGTGGGGCCGGGCAAGCAGTGATTGTCAGGGTGGAGAAGCAGGGGCGCTACAACAAACAAAGCCTCAATAATATGTTAATGGTCTTTTAAAGACCTGTTAAGTACTTTGGTGTTGTTGTCTGTGTGTGCGCGTTGAGGAAGCGGTCTCAACCCGGGCTGAAGGCTGACACAGATAGACACACGCACAGTGAGATGACAGAGGTGGAGGGAGAGGGAGGGCAGGAGGGAGAGAGAGATGGAGAGGGAGGGCAGGAGGGAGAGCAGGAGGGAGAGCAGGAGGGAGAGAGATGTATGTAAATGCTGGGTCTGGTGGCTCAGTGGATGAGGGCATCTGCTGCAAGGACCTGTGTGCAACCTCATGGTCACAAGTTATCGTTTTGCTTTAGCCCCGCCCCCTCCGACTCCGCCCCCATCAGTGCGGCCCTCTGCCACAAATCACACTGTAAATTTAGCCCCTGAGAGAAAGTTTGTGAGTACCCATGATCTAGAGAGAGTAGACGGTCAGTGGATGAACTAAGTGTAACTTTGAAGAGCATGTAACACTGCACCCGCACGTCCGTTCCAGTGTAGGAAAGGCAAGGAAAAGAAGTTTTAATTTTGTCCAAATACTACCATCAATAGTAGCAGTAGTTTGTATTGCAAGCACAGCATAGATCCGGTTATTACGGTGGCCACTCCCTACCTCTCTTAATAAGTTTAGTAGTACTCAGTCATTCATGTGTGGATGTATCACTGGTCACTCAATAAAAAGCAAAGCACCTAAAGTCATCCCATATATAAGCAAAAACATCCCATGTGAAGTGATAGATAATCAGATTATTTATCTTCTTCAATTTTCCATTTCTAGTACTCATTTCCACTGTAGGGTGAAAGTTAAATTAATTAAGCAGTAGCCCTTGAGTTGTAACAGAGTATTCTCAGTGCCACCCGTAATAGAAAAGTAAGAGCTTCACCACCTGCATGTACTGGACGGGTACAGTAACGCAAGGCAAGTCTAGGTCACTCCTCATGGCGTGCGTCTCTTTTTCTCGGGTGCAAGTTTACTGCGCTGGCATTATGCCGGCTTGCAGAAGATAACGTACCAATTTTCCTAAACAAGAGACAAGAAGAAGAATAAGACTGGTGTACTTTCATAGTCGACTCCAATGGAAGTCCATAGTGCTCGTAGAATTTGTTCCTTAAACTCCCACTAATGTTAGAGCAAGGATGAAGAAGTGTGAGGTTAGATAGATACTGGCCTCAATAGTTATGTAATGCGCTTGCAAGTTGCTAGTTGTAGTGCAACACAAATTTCTGCTGAATGATTGAGTTAATCTTAAAGAGCATTGGTTACAGACTATGTCTTTCTTTCTTCATATAGGTTCTCCTTCCAAACGAACAAGGAGGAAGGAGCTGGCTAGAGCGGCCCGGCAACGGAGGATCGATGCCACTGTGGCCGAATATCGGCGGCTGGTGGCCCTGGAGGACGAAGAAAGTGTGCAGTCGACCACAACAACTACGTCGTCTGCATCGGCCTCCGTTCCCCCACGGGCTGCCAGTGCCACACAGCACAGTGGTCCACCCAGATTGAGCCAGGCTGCCAAAGCCAAACGCCACCGCCGAGTAGCAAGGACAACAGCTTCCTCCTCTCACAGCCGTTGCACCTACAAGGCATTGAAGGCACGCCTGCGCCGCAGTACCCTGATGGTGTCCCGCCTCCAGCAGGAGCTCCACCACTTTTCAAAGGAGTTGGAGGGGCTCCGCGTAGAGCACGCCTTGCTCCGCCAGGAGCATGATGCCCTGGCCCAAAAAGTTGACAGCATCCACCCATAGTGTCCCTTGCCCCTTTTTTAGAGACTTTTGGGGGGTGGGAATTGGGAGTTGGGTTTTTGGGGACTTTTGAAGGACAATCGTTGGGGTTAGGGAGGGTCTTGCGGGAGATTATTTTGTTAGGGATATAAACATACTTTTTCAAACTTTATCTGAGCATACCCGTTTCTTACTGCTTGCCTGGTGGGTGGGGGTTTAACAGTGACTTTGTTTTCCTGAAAGTTTAGTTCCATTTTCTTCCTTTAAGTGTAAATGCCCAAATGTTTTCAACACTAAGTGCCTCTCACAGACTAAGTGAAGTGAATCCAAGAGTCCTAGGACTTTAGTAGTACTACCTTCAGTCTCTCGTCTCTCCTACTAATACTCCATTATACCCCCAAACCACCAAATGCTTATCTTACCTGTAATTTGTGTTTGAAAGTAGGGCTAGACCCAGGGCTGGCTCCACGGGAAACAGCGAATACGGTTGGCAATCTTGGTCGGATAAAATTTCCTCATAGCGGTGGTACTAGTGGTGTGACACAGTGGCAGTTGCATGCCTATGAAAAAAAAGAAAATGAAATCTGGTTTGTCCTCCTGAGCAATTCAACGGTACAACTGAGAATATAGCAGGTGACAGAAGTACAGTAGAACAGTGCCACATTGTAGCCTAACAAATGGTAAAGTATAACTACTAATTCGGTTGAAGTTCTTTCACATTAGCAATGGTTCTTTGTCAAGCAGAGTAAGAATATATCCTCGGATTTCTTCACCAGCCTGTTGCTATCACCTTATCCTCCCCAGCAAGTGTGTGGATTTTTTGCTGTAATTTAGTCACACATCAATCAAAACCACACAGCCCGGGGGAAGAGGGTTAGGGTTTGAAAAATGGATGGGTACGGGGGTTTTTGGGAAAGGTTTTGGGAGACAAGAAAAAATAGCACAGCATAGACAAACAATTGTGAACATAAACAAATCTTTGGGTACAAACCTATCCATCAATCTTTGAAAGTGCATGCACTACTGCATGCATGTGAGTGAAAAGTAAGTAGTACATTCGACAACTGTGGAAGAAAGAATGCGACAGTACAGGGCCTGTGTGGAATTATTGATAACGATATTCAACATAAGGTCTCTGTAGCCAGATACCCGAGAGCCTTGCTGGTCACTATAAATCCATTCACAACAACACTCAATGGGGTTGGTCTGGAAGGTATAGTATTTATTTATTTGTGGGTTTGTAACGCGCCGGAATCACACCCGAAGGTGTATCTCCGCGCAGTGCTAAGGAGGAAACAGGTCTGAGCAGGCACTAATACTGAAATAGGGTTGTCTTAAGACTTTTCCTGAAGGCTAGATGACTAGAGCACTGTCTAAGGGAGAGGGGGAGGTTGTTCCACAGGCACGGACCCATAACAGAAAGAGCGCGTCCTCCCTGTCTGGTCTTGTTATGTCGTGGAATCTGTAGTAACAGCTGGTTACTGGACCGTAAATTGCGAGGGGGGTGATGATGAACACATTTTTCGGCCAGATAGAGCGGCCCTAAGTTATGGAGACTCTTGTGCACCACACAGCAGGTCTTAAATTCCACCCGTCTCCGGATAGGAAGCCAGTGGAGCATTTTGAGAAGGGGCAGAGATGGTGTTCTGGGGGGGGGGGCATTAGTCACCAGGCATGCCGCGGTGTTCTGCACCACTTGAAGTTTGTTGAGCACTCCTTCGTTGGCCGCTAAAAGTAGACCATTGCAATAGTCGAGGCGACTCAATACGAGGGCCTGGACCAAGGTCTTCCTTGTGCTGTCAGGGAGAAGAGGGAACACTTTCCGGAGGAGGCTGATGATATGGAAACAAGACCCCACCGTGGTGTTGGCATGATGTACAAGATTGAGGTCATGGTCCAGACGGACCCCCAGATTTTTCACCACCTGTTTGGGGGAAGGGGCCACTCCCAAACTCGTAGGCCACCAGTCAGGGGTCCACAGAATTTTTGCTTCCCCGAACAGCATTACTTCCGACTTCCCCACATTGCACTGGAGAAAGTTCCTGGCCATCCAGCCGGCGACCGCAGTCATGCCATTCGAGAAAGCTTGCCTTATCTCCGGGGTAAAGGTCTTAAAGGTAAACAACAGCTGTGTATCATCAGCGTATGAAATAGGTGAAAACCCAAAAGACCTCATAGTATCTGCTAAGGAGGAGACATAAACGTTAAATAACGTGGGGCTGAGACAGGAGCCCTGCGGGACTCCTCTGGTGATTTTGGTGGAGATGGAACTGAAGGATCCCATGTTGACCTGCTGGGTACGATCTGCAAGGAAGCTGGTGAACCACGCCAGGGCAGATTTCTTTATGCCAATCTCCTTTAATCTTGTTAGGAGAATGGTATGGGATATGGTGTCGAATGCTGCGGACAAGTCCAACAGCACCAACACCACAGATAGACCCTTGTCCAGAGACATACGTATAGTATCCGTGACGGAAAGCAGAGCCGTCTCGGTACTATACCTAGGTCTGAACCCTGACTGAGAGTGGTCCAAACAGCCGATCTGCTCTATGTAACTGGAGAGGTTGAGATTAACGTGTTTCTCCATTATTTTGCCGACAAACGGCAGAAGGGAGATAGGCCTCAGGTTGGTCATATCCGACCAGGGAATGGAGGTGTTTTTCCTTATGGGCTTAACCAGGGCCTTTTTCCACTCCAGAGGGACCAATCCTTCAGAGAGGGAATGATTAATCACCATCTGAATGGTGGGACTCAGAGCATTCCCTATAAGATGTAGATAGAAAAGGAGAAATTGTTTTTTTTCTAGGTGTCCCCTCACTCACCAGGGTTGCCCCTTGGTGACATGCTTCATCATTGGGGCCATCCCAGTCCTCTACGGCCTGGGGCGTGCTGCGACTTGCGAATTACGTAGGAGCACTTACAAATGACTATGTGTGGTGCAGATGTGATAGTGGAGTGGACTAAGTGATGTGTTAAGGGATCAATTTAGAAGCAGAGAGAGATCCAAGAAATGCAGTCACAGTCAGAGAAAAAGGCAAGGGATACTGTATCTATGTGGTTGTAGTGTTCCTGTTGGAAGTGGTAAGTAAGTTGCCTGCAGAAAAAAAATCCTCCTATTAGCGGCACTCCTCCATTGCAGCCGACGCTTCGTCCATCGATGTTGGTCACCAGAAGACACCCTGTAAAAAAAAGCACAGCATAGACAAACAATTGAACATAAACAATTCTTTGGGTACAAACCTATCCATCAATCTTTGAAAGTGCATGCACTACTGCATGCATGTCAGTGAAAAGTAAGTAGTACATTCGACAACTGTGGAAGAAAGAATGCGACAGTACAGGGCCTGTGTGGAATTATTGATAACGATATTCAACATAAGGTCTCTGTAGCCAGATACCCGAGAGCCTTGCTGGTCACTATAAATCCATTCACAACAACACTCAATGGGGTTGGTCTGGAAGGTATAGTAGATAGAAAAGGAGAAATTGTTTTTTTTCTAGGTGTCCCCTCACTCACCAGGGTTGCCCCTTGGTGACATGCTTCATCATTGGGGCCATCCCAGTCCTCTACGGCCTGGGGCGTGCTGCGACTTGCGAATTATGTAGGAGCACTTACAAATGACTATGTGTGGTGCAGATGTGATAGTGGAGTGGACTAAGTGATGTGTTAAGGGATCAATTTAGAAGCAGAGAGAGATCCAAGAAATGCAGTCACAGTCAGAGAAAAAGGCAAGGGATACTGTATCTATGTGGTTGTAGTGGTCCTGTTGGAAGTGGTAAGTAAGTTGCCTGCAGAAAAAAAATCCTCCTATTAGCGGCACTCCTCCATTGCAGCCGACGCTTCGTCCATCGATGTTGGTCACCAGAAGACACCCTGTAAAAAAAGCACAGCATAGACAAACAATTGAACATAAACAATTCTTTGGGTACAAACCTATCCATCAATCTTTGAAAGTGCATGCACTACTGCATGCATGTCAGTGAAAAGTAAGTAGTACATTCGACAACTGTGGAAGAAAGAATGCGACAGTACAGGGCCTGTGTGGAATTATTGATAACGATATTCAACATAAGGTCTCTGTAGACAGATACCCGAGAGCCTTGCTGGTCACTATAAATCCATTCACAACAACACTCAATGGGGTTGGTCTGGAAGGTATAGTAGATAGAAAAGGAGAAATTGTTTTTTTTCTAGGTGTCCCCTCACTCACCAGGGTTACCCCTTGGTGACATGCTGCATCATTGGGGCCATCCCAGTCCTCTACGGCCTGGGGCGTGCTGCGACTTGCGAATTACGTAGGAGCACTTACAAATGACTATGTGTGGTGCAGATGTGATAGTGGAGTGGACTAAGTGATGTGTTAAGGGATCAATTTAGAAGCAGAGAGAGATCCAAGAAATGCAGTCACAGTCAGAGAAAAAGGCAAGGGATACTGTATCTATGTGGTTGTAGTGGTCCTGTTGGAAGTGGTAAGTAAGTTGCCTGCAGAAAAAAAATCCTCCTATTAGCGGCACTCCTCCATTGCAGCCGACGCTTCGTCCATCGATGTTGGTCACCAGAAGACACCCTGTAAAAAAAAGCACAGCATAGACAAACAATTGAACATAAACAATTCTTTGGGTACAAACCTATCCATCAATCTTTGAAAGTGCATGCACTACTGCATGCATGTCAGTGAAAAGTAAGTAGTACATTCGACAACTGTGGAAGAAAGAATGCGACAGTACAGGGCCTGTGTGGAATTATTGATAACGATATTCAACATAAGGTCTCTGTAGCCAGATACCCGAGAGCCTTGCTGGTCACTATAAATCCATTCACAACAACACTCAATGGGGTTGGTCTGGAAGGTATAGTAGATAGAAAAGGAGAAATTGGTTTCTTTGCAGTCACAGTCAGAGAAAAAGGCAAGGGATACTGTATCTATGTGGTTGTAGTGGTCCTGTTGGAAGTGGTAAGTAAGTTGCCTGCAGAAAAAAAATCCTCTTATTAGCGGCACTCCTCCATTGCAGCCGACGCTTCGTCCATCGATGTTGGTCACCAGAAGACACCCTGTCCACTGCCTGCCTGATGCTGAATTGTGGCTCGCTACTGTGAAGCCTGACTCCATCCTTTTTTCCCCATTGCAGAGACTGAAACCCGGCCTGTAATTATTCAACGAAAAACAGGAAGTGATATAATATTACAACACCACTGATAAATTAATATAAGGTATGTAGGCTGTGGAGTGCAAAAAGTCACAATTTGATTTTCCTAGTAGACAGTACAATATTTTTGAAAGTGCGTACTCTGAGTCACCTTTTGAAGGAGAAATAAGTATGGGCAAATTAATGTAGCGGATCTTTCCCCTCAAGCTAGGTGTACTGTAAACTGTGTTTTAGAACAAAATTAGATCTTCCTAGCAGTGCTCCCACCCAGACCCTTACTAAAGCCAGTCGCAAAAATGTAGAAGACCCCCAATCAAATCTCAAAAAACGAGGCCTAGCAGAAAACTGGTGACAAAACTTACTTTGAAAGTAAAAGTAGGCCGAAGTACCCCCTTCCTAATTACCCCTTACCCACCGTGGATTGCATTCAAACCACTTGCAAGCAACCAAGCAAAATTAGCCATAGCCAGCATCGCTCCAAGACTCGAAATCCCCCCCACTCAAACACATGCAATAGAAATACTGCTAACCCTAACGAACCCTAAGTTAAGAATAGTGGCAAAGGCTTTCTTTAACTATGCCAAATCCCCCCTTTCCCACCATGGATTTTCTTCAAATGACTTGCAACCAAAATTACACATTCTCACGAGTGCTCTAAGACCCCAGAACTCAGTTGCAAAAATCTAGAACACCCCGAAACACATGCAATCCTGCTGCTAGGGCTAACCCTAACGAACCCTAAGTTACAAAAAGTGCCAAAAGGCTTTTCCGCGAGGATTTTGTCCCAACCACTTCTACCCGGTATTAGACCTTCCCAGGAATGCCCCAAGACCCGCCAACCCACCCGCCAAGAAGCATAACACCCCCAAACAGGCCAAAAGCGTAGCTAGGCCATAAGTCGGGGTTGCCACGACGGATTTCCTGAAAAGCAAATGCAATCAAGATTAGAGTGTCCCAGCAGTGCTCCCAGACCACGAAACTCACCCACAATCAGACGGAACCCCCCCTAAGAGCACCTCAAAGGCAAGCAAGTCATCAAAAACACAAAAAAATTTCCGCCTGGGATTTGGTCCAAAACACTTTTATCCGGTATTAGAGCTTCCCTGCAATGGCCCCAGAGCCGTCAACCCAGGAGAAAACGAGTAGAAGACCCCCAAACAGCCAAAGAGCAAAAGTACAAAAATGGGGACTTAGTCAATTTTTCACAAATTTCCCAAATCACTCCGCGCGCGCTCTGCAGCTAGGCCCTAACTCCCCTCTGCCACCATGGATTTGCTTCAAACCTCTTGCAAAGTAAAGTATATGTAGCCAGCAGTGCGCCCAGACCCCGAAACCCACCCACAAACACCAGGAAGCCCCCCAAACAGGCCCCCGAAAACGCTACATTGAGCAAAATGTCAGAAATAGCCAAAACAAATCGGCCTGGATTTTGTCCCAACCACTTCTACCCGGTATTAGACCTTCCCAGGAATGCCCCAAGACACGCCAACCCACCCGCCAAGAAGCATAACACCCCCAAACAGGCCAAAAGCAAAATCTCATACTTGCAATATTTCTCGCCATTCGGTCCAAACGCGCTGCGTAGCTAGGCCATAAGTCGGGGTTGCCACGACGGATTTCCTGAAAGGCAAATGCAATCAAGATTAGAGTGTCCCAGCAGTGCTCCCAGACCACGAAACTCACCCACAAACAGACGGAACCTTCCCTAAGAGCACCTAAAAGGCAAGCAAGTCATCAAAAACACAAAAAAATGTCTTCCTGGGATTTGGTCCAAACCACTTTTATCCGGTATTAGAGCTTCCCAACAATGGTCCCAGAGCCGTCAACTCACCTGCAAAGAGGTACAACAACACCCCCACAAGTGCTGAGTCTTTCTTCATTGGGCGTAAACCAGCCCTCTGGTTTGATGGAAATAGGAGTCTGGAGGAGGAGGATAGAGGAGCATGTTCTTCTGGACTTGTGAACCTGAGGAATGCAGACTGCGGCAACTTCAAATCAATTAGCAAACCAGTGAAGACAGTTCTGCTGATGGGCTTGATTTTGTGATTATCTGATTAAAGTTTGAAATATATTAACTGTGCACAACAAAGAAAGACAGACACACAGGAATAAAAGTGAATAGGGACGAAAAAGAAAGTTATTGATTCGTTGTCTCATTTTCAGGGCTCGGTATCACGGTCCAGGAATAAGAATAAGGCTTCGTCATCATACTCTGCGAATTCAGGCAGGGTGAGCTCAGTGTCACCTGACAGAGTAGAAATTCCCTCATCTATGTTGCTGGCCACCTCCTCTTCATCCGGCACGCTCTCTCGTACTCTGAAATCTGGTGGTATGAGGTGCTGATTCATCTTGATCATTGTTAACCTCTCCACATTTTTGGGCGAGAGGCGGCTCCGTTTGGGAGTTACAATGCCACCAGCCGCACTGAAAACCCGTTCAGAAGACACGCTTGCGAGTGGGCAAGACAAGTAGTTTAAAGCCAGGTTGGTGAGCTGTGGCCACAATTCTTTTTTCCCATGCCAATACGCCAATGGGTCAGAATTAACATAGACCTCTGTTGAGTCATTCAGATAGTCCTTCACCATCGACTCAAGGTCCTCATCCAAGGTTCCTCCACTTTGCTTAGCTCTTGCTGTGCCTCTGACCTTTTGAGAACGAAACCTACGCAGAGCTAGCCAATCCTCTTCAGCCTCCAATGTTTCTGTTGTGTTTCGTGCAGATGATCCGGTTGCCGGTGTCTTTAACGGCTGAGAGGTCACTTGTGCCACAGCCACAGGTGCAGAAGTGGATTGTTTTGACTGGGGATGGCCTGCTGATGTACTGCCATTTCCTTCAATTTCCAGCCGTTCTGTTTCAAACCTCTTGGCTGACAAGGCTAGCCAACGTCTGTACTTTGGAACATGTTCATCATCAAAAGGAAAGAATGCTTGGCCTGCCAGCGCCTTTTTGTAGCGTGGATCCAGAATAGTAGCACAAATGTAATGCTGTTCTGAGTGGATCTTTTTAAGACGTTCATCACCTTGTAGGAGCTCTAATAATTGCTCAGCCAGAAGCAAAGAGTCTTGGTTTTTGTCATCTTTTTCAAACACAGAACACACCTCCTTCAGTTGGTCCTCCAGCATGTACAACAATGGGATAGCTTTTCCCAAATTAGAGTCCTCCTTCGCTGACTGCACGCGTGAAGAACTCAAAAGGACGAAGCATGCGTGTCAGGCTTTGAACTATGTTCCATTGCGGCCCACCCATCCTCAGCTCCTCTGTACCCTCTGTAAGGAAATATTGATCGAGTTCCGTATACTGCTCATACAGACGCTCAAGCATGTAGAAGGTTGAGGTCCAACGTGTTACCACCTCCTGGATGAGTGCTTTCACTGGCATTTTACGTTGATATAGCAGGCTCCTCAGCTGCTTCCGGGCCTTAAAAGAATGGCTGAAATGCTTGCACATTTTTCGGCAGGTGTCCAATACACTGTACGCTGCACTGGCTTTATTAGCCAAGAATTTTTGGACAACCAGGTTTATACAGTGCGCCAAACACGGCACTCTGAAATAGTAACCGTCCCTCATGGCCTTAACTATATTGGCGCCATTGTCCGTGGAAACATAACCAACCCGGCGTTTTAGTGGGGACAGCCAGTTAAGGACCTTTGTGTTAAAGACATCCAAAATGTTTTCTGCTGTGTGACGTTTCTCCAAACCAAACATGGCTAGTGTTGCATGTTTCCGAGCAGCTTTAAAAACAATGTCCGTGTCAACACCTGTGTTTAGCTTTGCTTTAGCCCCTGAAAAAGAGACCCAGTGTGCAGTGATGCACATGTAATCAGCGCCTGCGCCACTGGTCCACATGTCTGTTGTCAGATGTATAGTGTGAACAGCACTCTTCTGCAAAGCTGCCCCAATCACCTTCAGAACATCTTCATGCTCTTTTTTAATGTTCTAACTGTTTTTAACGGTTTTTAACTGTTTTTAACTGTTTTTAACTGTTTTAACTGCTTTTTTATTCATGCTACTTGTTGTCTGTATTTTTATGCCATTGTCTTTGTATGATATTAAGTTATCGCAATAAAGAACTTTGACTGACTGATGTAGTGCTGGAACCGCAACTCGGGCAAAATAGAACCGGCTAGGAACCTTCCATTTAGGGCAGAGCGCTGCCACTAATTCTAGAAAACCAACCCCTTCTACAAAAGAAAAAGGGAGAAGGTCCAGAGCTAGCATTTTAGCCAGCTTAGTGTTATACAGACGCGTCATTGGGTGGTTGCGTTCATATTGCGCTTCTGTAAACAACATCTTTTTAATGTTGCCCTGGACCAAGGATTTACGGGATGATGATGATATCTTCGACCCAGTTACGCTCACTGATGAACTTTTCCGCATTGATGTCTCACTCTCTCCCACACTCTTAGTGTGGCTCACATGGGGTGTGCTGCTGACAGGGGTACTGGGTGTAAGTGAAGTGTTTGAATCGTCTTCTTCCTCCTCGTCATCATCAGATGAAAAATCAACGTTTTGATTACGTGCAATTCTGGCTTGCATAAACGCCTCTAGGTGCGGAAGCCATTGGACAGGGTGCGCTCTCTTAAGATGACCTCTCTGGCCTCCGGTACCATAGTTAGAACCAAGCTTACCACGACCAACTCGAACCTTACAAAGGCTACAAATGGCTACGTTTTCCATTTTTGGGCAAACACTAAAGAAGTCCCAAACTGGAGACTTGAAATGTCTTTGGGGGCCGGAGGAGGCGGCGATACTGGTGGTGGTGGTCCTGCTGCTAATGCCAGATGAAGTGGAGGATGTGGATTGCCGAACTTCAGTACGTTTTGCACTTTCACCACCACGAATTGAGGTCGAGGTGGGTACCTTCTTGCGAGGAAGAAATATGGAAGCGGTAGGTTTTGGTGTACTACTTAACTCCAAATCTAATGATTCCATTTCCATTGCCTCCTCATCGACATCATCATCCCGCTCAGCAGCTTCTCGGGATAGGGTCAAAATGTCTCTTTGCTGCATGCCCGGTGGGGCTGCAGTGACCTTTGTGATGACTGGCTCGTCGTCATCGTGAGAGGCTTCATCACCAGCAGTATCTATCACTTCTTGTTGAGCCTCATCACACTCCATAGGTATGAGTTTTTCGACGACCTTCCTTTTACGCTTAGGTACCTGTGTCAGATCATGGTGTGCCTCACTGTCAGACCGCAGTTGTGGTTCCCAAGACAGATCACTTGCATCAGAACGAGGTGGGCTTGAAGAAGATGTAGACACCCCCCTTGATCTTTTCCTTGCTAGGGATGTGGAAGACAATGAATGATCATCAGGAGGAGTGGCTTCCAATGATACCTCGGCTTCATTGTCGATTTCCTGATGTGCCCCTACTTCGGGAGGAACAACTATTGTGGGCACTTGTGAACCTCCATGCACCTTTGCTTGCGCATCTCCTTTTGCTGCCTCTCCTTCCACATGTACTTGGGCGTGTACTTGCACATGGTGTTGTTGTTGCGGCTGTGGTTGTTCAACACTTGTCAGATGAGTTACAACAACCTGTGTTGATTCAGGGACATTGCTGCTACTTTCTTGCGATGAGCCAACATCACTGGTCGATGGTGATTGGAGAAGTACACTGACTGCCTCTGAAGCACTCAAGGGCTTTGACTTAAGTTGGCGTGGTGGTGGAGGCACTGAACCCAATGGAGCAGGGGTGCTGCTCCCAGCTTGGTCCCTAGCAGATCCTGCTGCTGCAGGCGTACTTTTTTTTTTGCTCCCAAAAAACGTGGCGGGTGGCACACCAGCCTCCTTGGTAACTTGCTTCTTCTGCTCCTTACTAGCAACTTTCTTGCTAGAGGAGCTATGGAGAAATTTTTTGGGGGCCATCTTCTTCAGAGCAGGTCAGACAGCAGGCCGCAGTTGCACGAATTGTAGAGTTGTCTGAGGCCAGACGTGACGTCGCGTGACGTTATGCTGCACACACACACACCGCTGCAGGACTTCTTCCTGGCACTGGTGGTTCTCTTGAGTCTTGTGCACCTAAAAACAATGGAAGACAGAGGAACATCAGTTCAGTTATACACCACAAAAAAAAATCGAAAAACACTGCAAAATCAGCACAATCCCATTCCATCCATGGCCTCCATGATGTTTAAATTCAAGCCAACCCACAGAAAGATTAGGCCCATGCAAGACTCACTACCCCTGGGCATAAATAAAGGTTGAAAAGTAGGCAAAATGGTTGCAGGCCTAACAACAAAGCCTGCATTCAAAATGGCCACTTGCCTGCCAGCACATGGCCAGTGCCTGTAGCTGCACTCAAAATGGCCACCAGCCACATGGCCTGTCCCTCCCCATGAACACCCCCAAAAATCGAAAAACACTGCAAAATCGGCACAATCCCATTCCATCCATGGCCTCCATGATGTTTAAGTTCAAGACAGCCCACAGAAAGACTAGGCCCATGCTAGACTCAAATACCCCTGGTGAAAAGGCCACAAGTACAGGCCCAAAAAACGAAAATCACTGAAAAATCAGCACAATCCCATTCCATCCATGGCCTCCATGATGTTTAAATTCAAGACAACCCACAGAAAGACTAGGCCCATGCAAGACTCACTACCCCTGGGCATAAATAAAGGTTGAAAAGTAGGCAAAATGGTTGCAGGCCTAACAACAAAGCCTGCATTCAAAATGGCCACTTGCCTGCCAGCACATGGCCAGTGCCTGTAGCTGCACTCAAAATGGCCACCAGCCACATGGCCTGTCCCTCCCCATGAACACCCCCAAAAATCGAAAAACACTGCAAAATCAGCACAATCCCATTCCATCCATGGCCTCCATGATGTTTAAGTTCAAGACAGCCCACAGAAAGGCTAGGCCCATGCTAGACTCAAATACCCCTGGTGAAAAGGCCACAAGTACAGGCCCAAAAAACGAAAATCACTGAAAAATCAGCACAATCCCATTCCATCCATGGCCTCCATGATGTTTAAATTCAAGACAACCCACAGAAAGACTAGGCCCATGCAAGACTCACTACCCCAGGGCATAAATAAAGGTTGAAAAGTAGGCAAAATGGTTGCAGGCCTAACAACAAAGCCTGCATTCAAAATGGCCACTTGCCTGCCAGCACATGGCCAGTGCCTGTAGCTGCACTCAAAATGGCCACCAGCCACATGGCCTGTCCCTCCCCATGAACACCCCCAAAAATCGAAAAACACTGCAAAATCGGCACAATCCCATTCCATCCATGGCCTCCATGATGTTTAAGTTCAAGACAGCCCACAGAAAGACTAGGCCCATGCTAGACTCAAATACCCCTGGTGAAAAGGCCACAAGTACAGGCCCAAAAAACGAAAATCACTGAAAAATCAGCACAATCCCATTCCATCCATGGCCTCCATGATGTTTAAATTCAAGACAACCCACAGAAAGACTAGGCCCATGCAAGACTCACTACCCCTGGGCATAAATAAAGGTTGAAAAGTAGGCAAAATGGTTGCAGGCCTAACAACAAAGCCTGCATTCAAAATGGCCACTTGCCTGCCAGCACATGGCCAGTGCCTGTAGCTGCACTCAAAATGGCCACCAGCCACATGGCCTGTCCCTCCCCATGAACACCCCCAAAAATCGAAAAACACTGCAAAATCAGCACAATCCCATTCCATCCATGGCCTCCATGATGTTTAAGTTCAAGACAGCCCACAGAAAGACTAGGCCCATGCTAGACTCAAATACCCCTGGTGAAAAGGCCACAAGTACAGGCCCAAAAAACGAAAATCACTGAAAAATCAGCACAATCCCATTCCATCCATGGCCTCCATGATGTTTAAATTCAAGACAACCCACAGAAAGACTAGGCCCATGCAAGACTCACTACCCCTGGGCATAAATAAAGGTTGAAAAGTAGGCAAAATGGTTGCAGGCCTAACAACAAAGCCTGCATTCAAAATGGCCACTTGCCTGCCAGCACATGGCCAGTGCCTGTAGCTGCACTCAAAATGGCCACCAGCCACATGGCCTGTCCCTCCCCATGAACACCCCCAAACATCGAAAAACACTGCAAAATCAGCACAATCCCATTCCATCCATGGCCTCCATGATGTTTAAGTTCAAGACAGCCCACAGAAAGACTAGGCTCATGCTAGACTCAAATACCCCTGGTGAAAAGGCCACATGTACAGGCCCAAAAAACGAAAATCACTGAAAAATCAGCACAATCCCATTCCA
The DNA here is from genome assembly GCF_964263255.1 of Lissotriton vulgaris. NCBI lineage: Eukaryota > Metazoa > Chordata > Amphibia > Caudata > Salamandridae > Lissotriton > Lissotriton vulgaris. The sequence goes on along the minus strand of NC_141691.1, from coordinate 2,051,862,237 downwards.
TCCATGGCCTCCATGATGTTTAAATTCAAGACAACCCACAGAAAGACTAGGCCCATGCAAGACTCACTACCCCTGGGCATAAATAAAGGTTGAAAAGTAGGCAACATGGTTGCAGGCCTAACAACAAAGCCTGCATTCAAAATGGCCACTTGCCTGCCAGCACATGGCCAGTGCCTGTAGCTGCACTCAAAATGGCCACCAGCCACATGGCCTGTCCCTCCCCATGAACACCCCCAAAAATCGAAAAACACTGCAAAATCAGCACAATCCCATTCCATCCATGGCCTCCATGATGTTTAAGTTCAAACTAGCCCACAGAAAGACTAGGCCCATGCTAGACTCAAATACCCCTGGTGAAAAGGCCACAAGTACAGCCCCAAAAAACGAAAATGACTGAAAAATCAGCACAATCCCAATCCATCCATGCCCTCCATGATGTTTAAATTCAAGACAACCTACAGAAAGACTAGGCCCATGCTAGACTCAAATACCCCTGGTGAAAAGGCCACAAGTACAGCCCCAAAAAAACGAAAATCACTGAAAAATCAGCACAATCCCAATCCATCCATGGCCTCCATGATGTTTAAGTTCAAGACAACCCACAGAAAGACTCAGTCCACCCACCACTGAGTACCCCTGGACAAAAGGCCCCAAAACAGCCCAAAAATCGAAAATTCCAAAATTTTAGTTGCAGCAACTGTAATGCCCCAAACAAACTTACTTGTAAAATTTCTAATCCAACAGTGATCCAAAGAAAGTCAAAAAGGCCTCAAATCCAAATACCCAGCAGCATCCACAAAAAGTAATCCTTCCAGCTCCAGATCCAAATGAAAAGTGACCAGGAGATGGACAAAGCACTGGGAGGAGCCTGCTGAACAGGAACAGGAAGTTGAAGACTGTGGGGCACTTCCTTCCTCCCACCCCCCTCCCCCCCTCCCCAAAATGGACTCCTCGCTAAAAAAGTGCAGGCAAATGTCAACCTAAGGAGTTATTCAGATAAAAATCATCATTTCTAGAAGGTTTATGCTGCTTGCTGGTGGATTTCTTGTGCAGAATTGCAAATTTTATATTTTTGCTCGCCGCATCTCAAATCTCGCAATTGCGAAGTACCGCGAGACGTGATCTCGCCGTACTCGCGTTGACAAACTCTCGCTGGCAATCCGCGATGACGTTGCGCGCTCGCCAATTCCCGCGGGATCACACAGCAAGATCCAAAATGGCGCAGCACTCGCAAACTATCGAGAAAAACAACCCGGCAAATGATGATAAACGCCGCGCGCCGCAAAAATTGTATCACCAACGCCGCGCGCCGCAAAAAAAATCCGCTGCGTGCGAATTTGCGGATTTTGCGGGAAATTCGCAAATCTCGCGGATTGCGAATTTCCCAAAAATCCGCGAGCGAAACGGATTTTCCGCCCATGCTTAGGGGAGATTAAAAATTGGTCGACATGTTTCTGCCTCAATCGCCTAGGTTAGGACTTACGGGCATTCATCAGGACCGTTAAGTGAATAACGTGAGGAAAAACTAAATTACGTGCTCATAAACGGTAAAAAGAAAAAGGAAGTTGACCTGTTTCTCTGTGTTGGAGGTCTTAATGTACCTGAAACGAATAAACACAAAAGTTTTGCAACACACACACGGGGGGGGGTTACAAAGGGACACATACCAAGTAGAAATCTGCTTATCATATCTATCCATTGATAGAGTTCTAAACAACTAAAAAAGCCTACATCGATTCCAGCTTGGGTTGCCTTTGCCAAGGCTTGTTGCCTTCAATCTTGAAGCCGACACCGCCGACAGCGAGAGCCTTTGTGGGACAGCTTGTGACTCCATCCTGGTCATCGTCGATGACTCCCGGACCACGTGGCTGCAGAGACAAGCTTCCCATCAGCACCTGATCGCATCCCGACATCTCCTGGTTCCATCCTGGTTCCACGCTGGTCACTGGCTAGTGACCCAGACTCTGTCCCCTTTGCTTTCAGGTCCTCTACATCTTCGCTCCACCCTTGGATCCACCCGGACTCTTCTTTTCTGGCTGCCTGCAACATCTTTACTCCAAGGCTCCATAGATCTCCACGACGAAACCCGACACACTTTTGAACCTGTGCACCCGCTTCCTGTGGGTTAGGTAACGCAAGTACTACGGTACTCCTGTAGAGGTTTACATCCCTAGTGTCCTAGTTTCAAGTGGTTAAGTTCTATTCCAGTCGGAAGGCTCCTAAATCTTTAACTTTATAACTTTTACGCACCCATTGACTTCAATGTGTACACTTGTGTGCTTTTAGACACTGCACACTCCTCCCGTGGGCCTCCTGCTCCCTAAATATTGTTAGCTCAGTGTAGCCCCAGCGATTCCCAAGGCCCTAGGCCTTACCATTGTTTGTGTTGTGGTACTTATACCACTTTTTTAATATATGGTTTGCCGGGCCACCCCGCCCTATCCATAATTGTGCAACTTTTGTCTATTCTATTACGTTACTTGTTTTGCGCTTGTGCTTCTTTGCTCATAAAGAGTTATGGGGTTTGTTTAGAAATATATACATATATATCTTGTGTGGTGTCCTTTTATTTGGTATTAAAGGGATTTCATATGGTAAAACAGCTGGCTTCACATGCCCTCTTGAGTTTAGCCTAAGACTGCTTTGTCCATGCTACGCCTAGGATAGCTGGTCTATAAGGTTGACTTTACAACCATCACCATAAGGGTTGTTTGAACTGGTGCAAGGTGCTCACTAGAATAGTGAACATCATATACCAGGCAAACTTCTCACAATCGGGTGTTAGGGATGGCTTCTGTGTTCCCCCATGTGTTGCCCTGGGTTGCTGGAGGTTTGAAATACTAGTTTGAGCTGTGTATAAGCTTTCCACAGGATTATGTTGTGGTTAGCTAAGGTAATTGGTAGTGCTGTCCTCTTGGTGGGTTTTTTTGGAGGAGCACTAGCCTTGAGTGTTCACTGTTATCTGCCTTGTTTGCTTTATTTACCATGTTTGCCTTATTTGTATATAACATTGTTGTTTCTTCAGTTTCTTGGTTTGCCCCAAGTTGATCCTTGATTTCAAATTGTGCTTTCATTTGAGATATTCCTTTGCAATGGATTTGTACTGTAGTTTCCTTCGCTGGATTTAGGTTTAAGCTGTTGGTGGCAAGTGGTAAAAGGGGGATTGCAGCCTTTCTATACTGGCACGCTTAGAAAATATTGCTGTTCCAGGATCTCTCAGAAATGAGAAGTTTGTGTATATTTTTGGCTAGAATAAGCAGGGATTTCTACTTGTCGGTGTTCCTTCTACCTTGATTAAAGCCTGCTCCGCCGAGCAGATGCTCGCTGTGGTGTCTTTGAGACTTGTTTCTATTGTAGTATTGCGTTCCAGGGGCAGTAAGATGCTTCTGTTGTGAGCTTTAGGGTGCAGGCCACTTAGGTGACTGTCTGAGTTTTCTTCTGTTGAACTACTTTGCATACTTTGCGTATCTTCCAGTTTCTCGCGTTTTATCATTGAAATTCCCAGGTCGTGGTCCTGTGGGCTGCTGCCCATTAGATCTCTTCTGGTAACGCACTCGCTCTTCCGTTTTGTTGGTTTAGGTTTAAATCCCGATTTGATTTAGATTTTACTAAAGCTTTTCTTACTCTGCCCGACCTAATGGGTCACGGTTAGGCGGCAAGTAATCCTTTATAATCCTTTGTAATCCTTTGGCCTGCTCAGGTCTTATCAGGGGCAGAAGTTAAGGCTGAGTAAGTGGCTGATCTATGCTCGATGTAAGCCTTTAGCCTTTAAGGTGTTTATGCATTTATGTTGACGATAATTGCGTGGCTGCAAGATCTCTTGAGGGGTCTCCAGCTCCCACCTGTCTCTATAGCTCATAAGGGCTCTCGCGAAGCCAGATTGAAAAGAAATACCGCCCCCTACCTCAAGATCTATGAGGGGGGTAGATAGACACGCTCTCTTAGTTGGAACCTAGAGTTTGTAGCCGGAGTGACTGAAAACAGTATTGAAAAACAGTGTTGCAGGTTCACTGGCGTCGCTGGCCCTGGCTTGTCGATTCCTCGCTGTTTTTCCTTTTACTTTTACTTGGCTGCCTTAACTGGCTCTGGCTCTGGCTGGCTAGCTGGCTGATTTGGGCTTTAGCCTGGGCTCGAACCTTTGCTTTTTGCTTTAGCACTCCTGTCACATCTGTCAGGCAGGGAGGTCGAGATAGTCAGATAGTCAGGGGTGGCTAGACATGTTTTGATAATGCGATACCAAAGTTGGCAAATTATCGCGAGGATTATAATGCACTTAAGAGTATATGGTACGCGTTATCATGGAACAGCTATTAGGACTTGATCCCGCAAGCTGCAAACGGGCTCAGCTCATGCCAGAGCACCATCTCACATAATTCCAAGCACTCTGCCTTCAGGATTGATAAGGCCTGCCATAGGAGTGACTGAAAGGAATACATGTGTCCATTTTAGGTTTAGATATAGGAATACTATATCTAAAGCAAAGGGTGATTACACCACCTTGCCCCAGCTGTCGTGCAGCCAGGTGGCCAGCCATGGGTGGCATAATACATGCTGCAGCCCCTGGTAGGCCCTGGGTACACCTATGCCCTGGATACCTAAGGTATGCTGTACAGGGACTGATAAGGTGGCCCAGTACCAATCGGTAAATGCACCTAAGGTACATGCTTGACAATTTAGAGAGAGAACAGCTAGGCTGTGGGTCTGATTAGCAGGCCCACAGCCAGGGAAAGTCGTAAACCAGTGAAGCAAAAAGCAAAAATCGGGGGTGACCATAGGATTGCAGACCCCACTCTCCTACAGACTGGTTTCTGGCATTACAGCCTTCTTCAGCCAGGCTTGCATGAATCCAGTGGCAAAGTGAGCAAGGGACTCACGTCTGAGCACTCCCTGCCAACATATGGCGAACAAAGCGGTACAAAAGGGGGTGGTGATGGACGGAGCATCTAAACCAATCAAACACTCACACCCAGTCAACAGATCTGGGTTTAATCCATCACCGTTCTTTAGCCCACTCTGACACCCCAGTTCCAACATGGCTATATGCAAAACAGTCTGACACTATGCGTCATGGGAACAGTCCAGCCCGAACTGCCAAGCCATGCCTTCCCTGGACCGGAAACAAGCTTCCTAGGCCCGGTTTCTGGCATTACAGCCATCTTCAGCCAGGCTTGCTTGCATCCAGTGGCAAAGTGAGCAAGGGACTCACGTCTGAGCATACCCTGCCAACTTACGGCGAACAAAGCGATACAAAAGTGGGTGGTGATGGACGGAGCATCTGAACCAATCAAACACTCACACCCAGTCAACAGATCCGGGTTTAATCCATCACCGTTCTTTAGCCCACTCTGCCACCCCAGTTCATAACTTTGGAAATTGCTAGAGATGCTCCGAGTGGCCATAGAAATGGGATGATATTCACTCCTCATAAGACTAGAAAAAGCTACTGTCTCCCCTCAATAGCGACTGATGCTGATGAGTCTGTGCAGAGGTCAGCATGGGCTGGTGTAATGCTAAAGAAACTTGGGCTGTACTGACTGACCAGAGCTTCAGTAAAAGATGACACGAGAGATTGTTGTTTTAATGCCGTCTGCTGGAGTGGCCTTAGCGGTCCTTTGTCGCAGAAGCCTTCTGATAAGGAAAGACCCATAACTACCCATTTTCTGGTGATTTGTTAAAAGTGAAACCAAGAAATCTGGGTACATTGTGGCTTCCACGCTTAAGTAGTTTGATCTTAGGTAAATATTTTATTTCACCAAAACATTTTAAAATTATCGCGTATAAAAGCACTTTCAATTTGTGAGTTCAGACTACCAGTTGTACAAAGCTATCACTTGTAATAAGTGATTCTCAGTGTGATGCTATAGTCTACAAAGTACCCAATTAATGTCAAAGGTTCCTCATGTTAAAGCAATACACTTTTTTGAATTTCGAAGAGACTACACAATATTTGATGTGATGTTTGTTGTATGACTTACATAGGATATATTTCCAGGGCTCAGATCGTGCGCAGGCTCTAGGATCCGAGACACCCCTTCGGCTCTGCTCCAGCTCAGCTCAGCTCTCCCTGTTAGTTTGTTAACTCGCCCATCTCTTGGTTCTAGCAGCAATGCTTCACTGTTTTGTGATGTTCTAGAACCTCCTGAAAAGCTCACGTTTATCTGCCAGGTAACGGGAAGCAGATGTGCCTAGGGCCTTATGGGTGATGCAAGCAGTCTTGTTTATGTCCCTGGCTTCAATAGGCAGCCATGGGATGGAGACCAGGTTAGGTGTTATGCGGTCATTCGTTTTGCCCTGTAGATGAAGCTTGCTCCCAAGTGTAGGATCGATTTCAGGGGGTGAGATGGGTTTAAAGGAAGACCGGTCAAGAACATGTTACAATAGTTGATTCGGGAGAGCACTAATAAATGAGCGCAGGATTTCAGATCTTGCTCTGGAATGTAGCAGCAGATGCCCCAGAGAAGACGTATATGATAGCGCGCATTTCTGGCCATGGTGCTGATATGAGATTGCAAGTCCAGCTTGTTGTCTAGGATGACTCCTAGGGATTTTATATTGTCAACGATAGTGGGCTTACTGTTGAGGATGCTGAGTATGGCCATCCAGGATTGTAATGGAAGCTTTAATTTTGATGGAGAGGTGAGAAATTCTGTTTTGGAAGGATTACATTTTAGGTGATGAGAGGTCATCCATTTTTCAAAGAGTTTAAGCTGATGGCTAGGAGTGAGATGTCTTTTGGTGAGCAGACCTTTAGATATAGTTGTGTGTCAGCATCATATTGATGAAACAAACCCCCTGCTTTTTTAAGGAGGACTCCATGTAGCTCAATGTGTAGGTTCAATAGTGTATGGTAAGAATAGACGCGTGGAGGACCCCTTGCTCCACCGCCTCCAGTGTTGAGGGACAGTCATACTTTTTTATCCTCTGCGATCTGCCCATAAGAAATTATTCAACCCATTTACGGACTGCGCCATTAGTGCCCAAACGATTTTTGAGTGTGACTAGGAGCATGTGATGGTTGACTGTGTCAAAAGCTGGTACATCGAGAAGGGTGAGGAGGCAGGAGTTGCATGAGCCTAGGATTCGATGTGCATCCTCAAGCACCTGTAGTACCGCTGTTTCTGTGTTGTAGCCGTAATTGAGACAGGAAATTGTTATCTTTGATGCATTGCGTGAGCTTCTCCGCTACACACCTGTCAGGGATTTTTTGCGAGGAAAGGCAGATTCGAGATAGGGTGATAGTTTTTTAACTTTAGATTGTTTTTTATTGCACGAATGTGACACTTGCGGGTATCAGAGCGCTTTACAAATTTATTGAGAGCAGCACTGTGATAACAATAACATCAAATATATAAGTAGCGCCCAGGGAGGGGAGGGCCTGCTTTACAAGGTTCAAGGAGTAGAGGAGAAATCAATAAAAGCCAAAAATAACATTTATAACAAAAACTGCAGAAAAAATAGGCAATGTCAAGAAATGGTAGGGTAAAGTCATGACTAAATAAGTTGAAAACAAAGAGGTCACTGGTAGTCATGAGTGTGATTGAGAGAAGAAGGGTATCATAGAATCCAGGGAAGAAATTTGTATTTATAGTTGTTGAGGTCATAAGTATAGACACAGGGTTCTTTGATGAGAGCGGTGACTTGTTCAGTTATGAGACTGTTGGAAAGTGTGCCTTGACTGAGGGAGAGATTTACCAATTTCATCAAGTAGGGGAGCATGTGAATATAACTGTCTTTATCAATGTTACCCGGGATTGGGTCAACATAGGTTTTGGTTTTCATGACAGGTTTGAATAAGTCGTCCTCCATAATGGTTGCCAAATGTCTTTGGATTTGCACATCAGGAGAGGGAGAGGGTGTATATCTTGACGTGAAAACTATTTTACTTTGGAGTCCAAGAACTAAAGAAACTCTTCCGCTTGTGTTGGTGGGTCATCAAATTTTATGGATGTGAAAGGGCTGTTAGCAGTATTGACCAGATCATAGACTTGCTTAGGGTGGTTCTTTGGCTGAGTCCCGTAAGGATCTAAAGTGATTGGATTGTTCACAAAATATATGTCTTTTGTATAGGGACGTAGCCTTTCTGGGACATTTGAGGTAAGTGGTGGTGTGTAACGGTATCCATTTATTCTCTAGAATCCTTAAACTTTTCCTTTCCTCATATAAGGCCTTGTTGGACTGTGGGTCTGATGGTTTACTTTAATTTTTTTATTTTAAAGAGTTTTATATAACGCTGGCTAGACCCGAAGGTATCAGAGCGCTTTACATGAGAACAACAATGTAAGAGAAAAAGATTAACAATTATACAATACTTCAAAAAATAGGCAATACATTAGGAGAGGAGAGAAAGGAGAGAGAAAAGTGGTGAAGGGGGCAGGGGAGGTGAGAAGGGGAGGATAAGGGAAGAGACAAGGAGAGACGAAAGAAAGTCTGTCTAAAGACCGACTGGGTAGGTGATGACCAAGGAGGGAATCCACAGCCCATCTCCCCTATAGCTCAACCAGGTAGCTCCATCAGGCATAAGACAAAATAGTTCAGTCTCAATATATTGAGAGAGGAGAGAAAGGAGAGACATAAATAGAGGGAGGATGCGGGAAGAGACGACAGGAGAGACGAAAGGAAATCTCTCTAAAGTCCGACTGGGTAGGTGACGTCAAAGGAGGGAATCCCCGAACTGTCTCCCCGATAGCTAAACCAGGTAGCTCCATCGGGCATCGGACAAAATAGCTAGATCTCAGTTGACGAGGGAAAATTTACAGATAAACAGGGTGGGGATTAAGGGCCAGGACAGGTGAGGGCAAAGGGCAGTAGCAGGAAAGTGGCGAAGAGTAGAGCGGGAAGGGGTAGGGGGTAGGGGGAGGAGTGAGATAAGGTCAGGAGGGTTTGTTGCGGCTGTCATTTTAGGCAGGTACGGGTAGTATTTCAGGAGGGATCCCTGTGTGGTGTGATGGTATCAGAGAGCACCCAAAGGTGACTGCGGGCCACTGTAAGAGTGTCAGGCTTGGCATGCTAGGAGTAGCATCGCAGCTTTTGTTCGTTTCACCCGATCATCAATGGAAAGGAGAGCTGTTCTCGGGGAACCTCATGTGAGCCTCAGCCCAGATGCCTCAGAGGCTAGAACCGCCATACGGGGAGCAAGGTCCATTGTCCCCACCTCCGCTTTCACCGCTTCTCACTGCTCAGAGCTGTAAAGGGAGAGCAGCCCCAGGAGTAGTGCCACATTCAAAGTATCAGGCATAGGCCCCGGCGGCCATGTTACAGTCAGGCATTCCCAAATGGTCTTCTGGTGGACAAGGATGCACGGGTATCACTGTGGCTTCCCAGCTCCATTTACTCATTTTCGCCTGCAGCTACCCCCTATCGGACCCCAGGAATCGCTCGCCTGTAGTGGGTGGAAAGGGGGGTCGCAAACTCCGTGCTATGCAGCCTCTCTGTGCCAGTCTTAGAATGGGTAAGGTTTCTGGTCTGCCATTACACCTTAAACCTGCTCCTCACTCGGAATCAGTATACCAAAGGGAGATTTTGGGGATCCTTCAGCAGGCAGACGCCGATTTGAGCAAGGTGCTGCCCGCCATTTTGCGGAGGTCGTGTGTCCGCAGAGCTTCCCCCCACTGCTCGGGTTCGTGAGTGCAGCTTCGCCGCACTGCAAAGCCTGCCGGTGAAATAGCCTTCGGGGAGCCCAGAGAGACGGTTCGGCACCTTTTCGGGGATTATGCACCCCCGCGGGCTCAGGTCCGCTGTTTATGCGATGCGGCCTCCATTTTGCGGGTCTCCCGTCTGCCGCCTCCAGACAAGATCAAGCGTAACAATGCAGGTCCTTATTATATTATAGTTCAATACACTTGCGCTGGTGCACAGCTAGCGGTAACCCTCTACTGATAGATGGGCTCGATTCAGTGTCTGATTATCAAGCCGATCAGAGAGCCCTCTAAAACTGTGGGAGGTCATCATTGACAACCGTGATGGGGCCACTGGGAGGTAGTACTTTCCAGGCAGTGTTGCTGAGTAATACTGCTGTCTAAGTTCCTGGTATCTTGAAACCAGGTAATTGCTTCTTTTAAGTTGGCCCATCAACACAATATATGAGAGTCAGAAGGTGAAAGGATTAAGGAATTGATTGGACTAGTCTACTGGTTCAGGCACAGGTCTTCTTTGAGATAATGAGGTCAAGTATGGGACCTTTCGTATGTTTTGGTTTTTGGTTATGTTGGATCAGACCGTTGTCGGAGAGAGTGAAGTCGAAGTGGTTAACTGCAGACTCTTCTGTGGTTCTCCAGTGAAGAGTAAAGTCTCCAAAAAGTATCACTTTGTTGCTTTGTGTTATTTGTTCGTTAATAAGGTCAATACATTTCTCGACAAAGGTTGTATTATCATCTGGTGGATGGTAGATTGTGTTGATTCTGAAAGGTGGATTGTGTAGAGCATGTAGATCCAGAGTGTGGCATTAGAATGTGGAAGATCACTGTAGTGAGTTTCTGAAGATGGCTGCAATACCTTTCCTAACTCTCCCTACCCATTCCTTTTGGATGATAGAGTAATTTGGAGGAAATAGAAGATCAAGTGTTATGGGATATGTCATTGATCTAGGTCTCTATAAGAATTAAGAGAGTGAGGTTTTAGTGTGTTATGGTATCTGAAAATTCCAGCTTCTGCTTCATTGCAGATCTGCTGTTCTGGATCTCACTGTGTGAAGCTGAGGTAACTGCTTTAGTGTGAGGATTTTCTGGGGTTTTGTGAATGATAGGAATCATGTTCCTTTTAAAGGTCGACTGCTTTGGGCGGATTGAATATGTAGGAAGGTAGAATCTTTGTAGCATGGTTACCCCCAATTTTTGTCTGGTGTCAGTATGTTTTTGACCTAGTTTGCTGGGTTCCTGCTAATCACGGCCTCTGGATCTGTGCTCTCTCCTCTAAATTGGTTCTGGTAAGTACTTTGGTACCTATACAGTTGGCTACTGGTGTATCCTTATAATTCCCTAGTATATGGTAATGAGGTACTCAGGGCTTAGGTACACCAGGGGTCTCCCGTTTGCTGCAGCTTGTATTGTGCCAACAATGGGAGTCCACTTAAACTGTGACTACAGGTCTGCCATAGCAGCCTGTGTGAGTTGGTGCTTGCACCACTCACTACAGATATAAGTTTCCTTATAACTGAGGTCACTGCACTTAAAACCTTTAAGTCACCCCTATGGCAGGCTCTTCAGTCCGGAGGGGCGGGTGCTTGGTTACAAGTGTTAGGGAGCCCCTGAATGTGCAGGATACCCCTACAAACCCCTGAGTCGATTCCCCAGGCTTTGTAAGTGTGGTTAGCCTGATACGGATTCTAAAGGCTTTTTGGTCAGTTTTTAGCACTGGGTGCACTGCCTGTTCATATGCACAAAGGTTTCGCAAACAAAATTTATTTCTCAGGTGCAAATCGGCGAGTGGAAAAACCTTTAACCACTCGGATTGAGTAGAAAAAACTACCACTGTTCTGACTGACTGGGTTGCCGATGCACTCTATTCACAGTATATAGATTGTTAAGTAACAATACAACAACACTTTTAGAACATAAAATGACAGAAATATTTCCACGAAACTCCAATTGAAGGGTAAATCGTGGAGTCTTTAATGAAGTATACAGCCAGCCGACACGTGTTTCATCGCACTCGCGAATCCTCAGGGCTGAAACAAACAGATAAATGACAATAGAGCATGTGTCTCGCATGCTCAGTAATAGTGCGCAATAGTTACAACAAGACCTCGGTATGTGGTCTGTACATACTTGTTTTAGCTTCCACTGCAGTGAATGTACAGCAATTCACCTGTTTTCATCTCAGTGCCACCCCATCACATTCGTGTCGAAAGTGTGTCAAATGCCGATATTTTTAGTCGACGTTCTAAAAGTGTTGTTGTATTGTTACTTAACAATCTATATACTGTGAATAGAGTGCATCGGCAACCCAGTCAGTAAGTGTGGTTAGCCATTTTAAGACGTCAATCATTGCAATATGTCTAACTGTATAATGGTTGCACCTAACCTGGTCATGTGTGGTATCAAACATTTCGAAATCATACCTGAACAAAGATTCCAGTGTTAGAAGAATGATCCCATGTACTGGGGGGCCCTTAGGGGACTCCCCTGTATTCCTGGTAACAGCCTTTATGGGTCTCTAAGCAAGCTAGTGCTGCTGCCGACCGCAGACATGATTCTGCACGACTGCTGCTAAGCTGAGCATGAGCAGGGGAAGGTAGAACAATAGGTTTCCTGTCGCAGGGGTGTGTGACCACCTCCCAGGCAGGACTTAGTTTATTGGCCTGGGGTGGGGCACTTGCCAGCGCCACCAGACTGCTTTGAAGGTTACAGATGGTGCACTCCTTATATATCCAGTTTGAGCCAGTTCAGGCACCCTTGGTTCCCACTCTGGCGCAAAATTGGACAAAGCACAGAGGGATATCCTCCCCTTTGTCCAGCCCTTCTTCTGGGAGGGACCCCGGGTCGTCCCTACCCTTTCCTTGGGGTATTTAAGGACCCCCCTGTGGGTAGGGTCCCAAGATTAGTAGTGAGACGAGACTGAACCCTAAAACTGTCACTCTTTAATTGTCTAGACACTTAGACTTCATTGGACTTCAACTGGAACCGAGATGTTCTTTGTGTCATCCGTGTCTGCTTGATCCTACACCTATGGGCATCAAAGACTCCCAAGGTAATCTCCCTTTGAGTGAAGGAGTCACTCCCCTGCATCTGCAGGCACTGCATTGAAGCTGACCAGCCGGCTACTCATGACGTCACCCCGACATCTGGCGGCTCAGCAACACAGGTGGTGGTCTTGTAGATCCCTAGAGGCTTGACCTGTCTTCCTTGCAATTTGGAGGACAGTATCACTCGTCTGGGCTGCAGGTACCGAATCCCTGTGCACTGCGTAAACTTGCCGTTGTCAAGGCTTGTTAGCTCTGCACTCCAGAGATATTCAGGCTACAAAAAGCTACAGCACCTCACTTACTGAAGAACAGAGACCTCCCTGCATATCCTGCATCATGGGCCTCTGACTTTGGTGAGTTGGTTGAGGTCCTCTTGCAACTTCTGTGCCTCTGGCCTGTGGGTCCTCTCAATGGTCTTACTTTGCTTAACCCCTTGGGCGCGGCCGCGATTCTGCACCTCTGCGCCACTTCTGAAGAGTGGGCGGGTTCATGATGGCCCACAGCCGTCATCAGCACATGAGCCTAGTGATGCTTGACGGCTGGGGGCCATCATCAGCATGGAAGGGGTTAAGTGAGCTCCCTGCTTGCTCTGGGCCTGCTCTGACTTTCCTGCACTTGGTGAGTCCTTTGGAACTTGCTGGTCCCAACATTTGATCCTTTTCATTCTAACACCAGTTGCGGCTAAAAAAGGCTTGTTGGTTCTCCTGACAGACACTGACCACCTAGACACCGACATCTATCGTGGGACAGCTAGTGCAGGGCTCCTGGTCTTCCTCAGCATTGCCTGGGCTTCACAGCTGCAGCCACACAGTCACCATCATCTCTTCTACACCTCTCGACATTGGTGCGCATTGTGCTTCCATGCCTCCTAGTCACCTCAGACTGGCATAGACTCTGTCCCCTCTGCTTGCAGGTTTCTCAGTCCAAGAATACACCCTTGGAGTCGACCGGACTCCTTCACAGTCATCTCCAGAGGCATCTACTTTGAAGACTCCCATGTAAGGCAGCCTGAGTGGAGAACATGCAAAGTATGCATGACTGTTTGGCTGGCTGAGAGAGACGGCCAATCAGTCATTGCGCACCTACAGTGTGCCCACCACTCCTTCTCGCCTGCTCTGAGAGCACAGCAGCCCTGCCCGGCAAAGATGCCCACAGCAGGAACAAATAAAATGATAACAAGTTCTTTTTCCTCTATTTCCAATGCTGAAAGCAGCGGGGCAACGCACCTCCGCCTGAGCAGAGGAACTGCCACTGGTTCGAGGAGATTATATTGAACATGTGTGAGAGGCAGAATGGAGTGTAAGGTGCAATGTATCGAAGCGAAGTAAGGTGATGGGTGACATATCTCCTCTAAGGGGTTGTGGAAGATGACCTTCAAGGTGGTGAAGTGGAGACGGGTGCCCGTTGCTATGTGTTAATGTCATGTAGAGAGAAGTAAATTTAGTGAGGCACGGAATTGTAGTCTGTGTGGATGCGTGCATAGTCCGAGCAGGGTAGCTGTAGGTGATATTAATCATTCGGGTATGTGGATGTCAGTACAGTGAAGAGGGCGTATGATTGAACAAGTGGGGATTGAGTGTCATAGATCAAGAGGATTAAGGGTGCAAGGTAGAGTGGACATGGGTCATAACATGAGGTGGTGTGAAGTGTGAAATCAGAAGGATTGTAGCAGGGGTATAAGTGGCGTAGTGCTGAAAGGATTAACTCGCAGTAAGTTGGTGATGTGTATGTAGAAGTTTGTAATGTGGGGGCAGTGGTGTGAGACGGGGTTGACATTGTGTGAGGGGATGATCTATGTTTGTGTGAGCAAGGGGAGAAGGGTTGTGAATTGATAAAGATGGGTGTGGTGTGGTAGGATGAGTTGGTCTGTATGGTCTGGCAGGATGGAGGTGTACCAGTAGAGTCTGGTTAAGGGGGTGGCAGTTTGAAGATGTTGAGAGAGACACCTGGGACTCCGGGATAGCGGTTCTAGTCTGTGGTGAGGAGTTGAGTGAGGGATGCATTGTTCATGAAGAAAGAAGGAATTGGGAATAAGATGGAAGTTTGAAGGGTGGAGCCACGAGTTAGGCAGATTATGCTGAGCAAGGGAACCACTTTGACGATTGTGTGACTACAAACACCCCTTCCTTCCGGGGCAGAGCTCATGGGGCCTTAATTAGGGAACTATCATGTCTGAAAAGAAAGTATGCAACAAGTAGGTCTTAAATAAGAGAATACACACCAAGTAGGTATTATAAGTGCATGAAATATTGTTTCATTTATAAGAAACATTGTAACTGAATATACAAGGAGACCATGGAGTAAGATTAGGAGTGGTACATGGGATCATTTTCTTTGGTCTTGACGAAAAGCCTTGGGGGTTAGGCTTGAAACATGTAGACTAGGAGACAAGCACCCGTCATAGTGTGAAGTCTCCTCCCACCCTCCTTTTTACTAGTACCAGCTTGAGTACTTAGTAAATAATTCACTCCAAATAGCCGGGTACTTTTTAACCTTACTGTTTTTCTTGACCCTCCCATTCCCTGCCCTCATAGTCACCCAACAATTGCTTTCACGTTTCTATTAGTTGCAGCATGAACCGTCCCGCAGCGGGGCGGAAAGTACCCAATGATGAAGCATGCCACCATGGGTCACTTTGGTGGGTGAGGGTTATTTTATGAAAACCCATTGTTTTCTCTGGAACATCAAAGTACACCAACGATAGGACGGTCAATGTAAACAAGGGGACTCTTCTTTCAGATCTTCAATCAGGGTTATATTGATGGCTGGAAGGGAAGTACATTTTTCAGACGAAGGACTGCATTGGCATGTGGGCTCTGTCGTCGAAGACCCTTGAGCTCCTAGTATCAGCCCTATTGTTTACAAGACTGTAATTTGTATATCTAATTTGTCAGCGTGCAGCGTTGTGGCTTCCACCATGGAGATTAAACTACTGTAATTTCTATTCAGAATGTGCCCCCCTTATGGTCCAAGTGACTCAGGTCCTTGCTTCCTAGTAGAGGCAGTTGGGGATGGCTTTGGTGGTTGTGAAACTGTGTTTTCAGCATCTGCAAAGACTTTAATGTTATCTATTAAGATGCTTGCTTGGTGCCCTGGGTCTTGCAGGAAGGCTGGTCCGGCAACTGTCCCCTCAGAGCACTTTCCTGAGGGGTACTCACTATCCAAAGATTGCTGGTACCAGCTGATGGCACTAATTGGACTCCCTGTTTTTCTATGGTGCTCATCGCTGAAGTGGAAGTAAGCAAGTTTGAATTCAGCCTGCCCTTATTGCAGGTAAACCTTTCAGGCCGGGGCAGGTATCCTGCCATAAAGAGGCCAACCTATTAGCATATTGAGAGCATGAGATGCTATTGACTATTTTGACGTTGGGGCTCGGTGGTAGGGGTGAAGGCTTCGGACACGCCCCATCGATGCTTTCCCACTTGGTTGTTCACCACTCCCTGAGATGAGGATCCCTGCCCTCTGAGGTCAGAAACAGAGGGCAGGGTGGTCAAGACCAGTCAGTCCACACACATGAAGTTGGTATGTTTTCATACCTTTGAGGTGCCCTCTGTGTGCATGTATTTATAAATCCAGCACTCGCATCATTGTGGTTTTACCAGTACGAGATGCTTGATACCAAACTAGTGGGAGGTTGGGAGTGGGGGGTGGAGGACAGGAGTTGAGCATCAGCCCTAGCTCCCCCTATTACTCAACTCCTGTCCTCCACCCCCCACTCCCAACCTCCCACTATTCAGCCACCCTCTCATCCCCAAAGGACCTCCAACTCCTCTCTCCCCACCTCCGGAAGCACCCCTAGCTACCTATCCTCCGCCATTAGAGATCCACCCCAATATCCCCACCCTTCCTTGCTCTGTCACTCTGTTAATCCTACGTCCTCTCCCGCCCCAGCTCCCCCTTTCCCTCCACCCCGTCCTCCTCCCATCACTCCCAAACTCCTAGTAGTCAGCCCCCCACTCATCCCCAAAGGACCCCCACCCCCCTTTCCCCAGTTCCTGATGCACCACTAGCTCTCAACCTACCCCCCTGAGAGATCCTCCCCCCCACAGAGATCCTCCCCTCCTCTCCCCCTCACCCGAGCTGTCACATCGCCTCGACCTTATTGATGCGCAGATCGCGACCCTGATCCTTGGCCTGAAGGAAACCCTATCTGCTCTAGGGAATCTCCAGTTGCCCTTCCCTCCATCCCCACCACTCCACATCCCTCCTCCTCCCCCTAGGAATGACTATCCCACTACCAACCGGGCTCATCTTCACCCAAGCTCCCTGCTCCTCACACTAAAGGCCGGACGGAACTGCGTACAGTCAATCCCAGAAGAACTATAACCTCCCTCTCCCCCCAGGAAGTGAGCGCTCTCGTCACCTCGTACGAACTCCCCCCGAACCAGTCAGCCCAGGACCCACTCACGAACTCGAATCTCACCTCTTCGATACAAGTCATCACCGGAGTCGGTAGAGACCTCCCCCCACGTAGAGCCACTAGACCTCCACTGTTTCTTTCCTCCATACCCAGAGCCAAGCCTGACAAGTTAAAAGCAAAAGAAGACCCCCCATGAACTGTATGCTTATCAACAGCCGGTCCGCAGTCAAACATGCTACGGAAATAGCAGAAGCCATCCTCTCTCATGACCTGGATGTAGCCTTCATCACGGAAACGTGGCTAAATACCCTATCCCTCCCCATTCTAGACATGCTGGTGCCACCCGGCTTCTCAATTATCCGCAAAGACAGGCCCTTACACAAAGGTGGGGGCATAGCAATTATCCACAACAAGCACTGGCGTTGCCAATAGGTCTCGCATTAGGAAAGTGTGAGCTATTGGTATTGTAAATGACAATTATTTTTTTAATATGTGTTGGCATTGAAAATATATAAATTAATAGCATTGTTATTTACAAAGCCAATAGCTTACACTTTCCTAATGCAAGTCCTATTGGCTATGGGAATGCTTGTTGTTAGCCAGCAAGGACAGTGCTGTTGTGGTGCTGAGTGATGCTGTTATGGTGCTGAGTGATGTGGTGGTGTATGAGAGTGATGTGGTGGAGTCCCAGAGTGATGTGGTGGTGTCCCAGAGTGATGTGGTGGTGTCCCAGAGTGATGTGGCGGTGTCCCAGAGTGATGTGGCGGTGTCCCACAGTGATGTGGTGGTGTCCGTGAGTGATGTGGTGGTGTCCGTGAGTGATGTGGTGGTGTCCCAGAGTGATGTGGTGGTGTCCCTGAGTGGTGTGGTGGTGTCCCTGAGTGGTGTGGTGGTGTCCCTGAGTGATGTGGTGGTGTCCCTGATTGATTTTGTGGTGTACATCAGTGATGTGGTGGTGTCCCTGAGTGCTGTGTTGGTGTCCCTAAGGGCTGTGGTGGTGTCCCTGAGTGCCGTGTTGGTGTCCCTGAGGGCTGTGGTGGTGTCCCTGAGGGCTGTGGTGGTGTCCCTCAGTGCTGTGGTGGTGTCCCTGAGTGGTGGTGTCCCTGAGTGGTGTGGTGATGTCCCTGAGTGGTGTGGTGGTGTTGCTGAGAGTGTGATGGTGTCCCTGAGTGATGTGGTGGTGTCCCTTAATATTTAACACAGAAACTGTAGTAATGGCCCGGACTAGTGCTTTAATTACGATTTAATACTTGCTGTTTGACAGCTGAGTTTACTGGACTTAATATGTATTGTTAGTGTTGATGGGGCTGTTATTAAATTGTTCCTTGTAATATTAGCAGAGATCCTATTAACAGCATGGGCATAGTTCACACTGACGATTTACATGTATGCATTAGTGGTGCTGCAGGCGCAGTGACACTAAGACGCATAGAGACAAGGGGCCTGTCCAACAGTATTTTAAGTAAAGCTAATGCTTTAATTTACATCTTTTCTTGGTGATGTATTTTACGGCTTTTGACAGAGTTTCCTGGGTCCGTTCTCTTTGTAAAATATAGGCAAAGATGACATTTTTATTTATCTTGACGACTACAAAGTAATAGCATTTTCCGTGCATTTAAACGTATGCGAAGGGGGAGTTGTGTTTTTACCCCTTACTTCAGCAGTGACTTCTATTTTTTTTCCCGGAGCTTAGCTTCCTGCTGTTAGTTGATTTGCATCTCACAGATGCTGCCAGGCAACAGATTACAATCTTTATGACGCAGCTTAAAGCACTAAAGTATCATGTTCTTGTTTCGTTTCCAACTGGTGAAAACATGTGATGTTTCACACTCTTGCAAGCCATGGAATTCCTTCTTTTGTTCTGCACACTTTCAGGCGGCCAGAATACCCCGCCATAAACGTCACAATAACAACAGCCCCAATAAAAAAAAAGTTCAGTCGGGACGGCTGGCCTGGAGGCCTGCAGTGCTTAAACCCCCAATGACCCGCTGTCCACAACAAAATGCAACTGTTTATAACCGACCAGTTAATAAAAAAAGACCTTTACGTTTTGCAATATTTGTTATATTCTAACATTTCTCACTTTAAACTTTGTTTTCCCATTTTACACAAGGCACCTCATTCCAGCTAGTGTTCACACGTGTTTAATCGCCCTCGTGTCCGTGTTAGTAGTCAGCTGGGACTGATTCTGACTACGTTTTTGTTTGCAACAGGAAGCCAGGGTCAATGTTCGGCGTTTACTCTGGCTCTATAAATTCTCAAGAAGTATTTACTCGGAGTGAATTATTTCCTGGTACAGTTTTGATAATAGTGCTTCGTGTGTATGAAGCAAGCCCTTTGGCATTTGTTCGCTGGAGCTATGCAACATAAATGTTAAAACAAACATGCTTCTGTTTCTAGGAAGGAATTTCCAATATCCACTAGGCACAAAGACAAGCCTTGTAGCAGAGGTTAACAAACATTCCCTTAGTGGTGGATATTAAATCCCAAGCATTATGGTGACAGTTTTACTGATTTATTCATAGAACACTGCTGCGAAGTAGCTCTTTAGTGAAACACAAGTTGCATTCTGGGACTTGAAGTTTAACTTTTAATATTATAAGTATGAGTTACAAAATCACAAGATAATAAACTGTTGTTGGCTACTAAGACAGGGCTGTTTATCACACATGACATGTATGTTGAAGCTACCCTGCTTTCTATGTCCTAACACCTCTATTGAGAATGCAAAAACGTTACACGTCAGCCGTGCCAAGGTCCCCAGCTCCATGAGTGATGTGCTGCTCTAGTCCAGGTTTATACTTGGAATTCTGGGGCTTGTAGTCTTGTTTATTCTACTCTAAAACGGGGCTACAAATCCAAGAATTCAAAGGGGGAAAAAAACTTGGACGAAAGCAGGTTAGCTGAGACTACCGCAAGACGCCAGACCAAACATATTCCCAGACTGTACTTCGAATAGTGTGTGAATATGTGTGGGTGCATGTGTATGCTTCTCTGACACCAAAGACACAACTGCTAGGGGTGGCACGGACTCACGTGAAGCTGCAATGGTTAGAACACTGGGCTCGTGCTTTCGGAGTTCACGAGTCTGTACTAATCAATTTGACCTCGCCCTGAGACATGCTATTGAAACCCATTATCTGCAACTATGTAAATCCAAATGGGCTCAGTTGAAATGAACCAGGACCACTACTCCCAGAATGCATTAGATTGTCCGAATGGCATCACTGCCCATTGAGGGTCAAACGATTCCTGTCCGAGGTACCCTTTCCAATGGTTCAGCTGTGCTCAGCAGGAGGCGCCCCAGCAATCCATGCCTACGGCAAAGGCGCCATCCGCCCCCTCCAATCAGAAGAAACCTAGGGAACTCTTCCTTTCTTTGTTCCGCTTTAGTTGTTTGATCTTTTTACACACGCCATGCTTTCAGCAGATCAGCGGAATGACCATGTAACCTCGGTGAGCAAATACAAGCGGGGAATTAATTAAAATACTCCTTTCGTTCTGCCGGCCTTGAATTGTGGTAAACAGAAGAGGGCTCAATGTATTAAAGGGGAAAAAACTTTAAGATCCGGGCCTTAATGAAAAATAAGCCCACATGCTAAGATCAACGAGGACATGGGCACTCGTTATATGTTGCATAGCCTCGCGTTCGAGCAGCCTGGCCCTCTTATTACCAAGATCACCTGGCCTGGTGACGCCTGTGATGGATGGGTTCGGGGTGGGTCGGTGTAAGCACCACCCCGAGCGAGGGGCTGCCATATGACGCGTCCAGCAAGACAATACAGTCCCTAGACATTATGCCGGTACCATTTGTACATTAGCACAAGTGCAGCACTGATAAAACAGCGCGGCGCGTGCACTTGCATTGGACCAGGCGCGGGGCCGCGCATTGCACCCCTTTAAGCCCAGTGGCATTGATAGCAGCTCGGATGGAGATGCCTGCTCTCGAGTTAAACTAAACAGAAGTCGATATTCGTTTGTACGCGCTCTGTGGTTCTTTGTACGGTCGTCTCAGCTCTAGGGGGCGCTGTTCCTAATTGACTTTTATTCAGAGAGTGGCCTTGAAATGCAGGGCTCAGTGGCCAGGGCTTATCTTTAGCTCTGAGTTTTAAAAATGTCAGCTCAGCTGTTGTATTTTTTAGTGGACTGGCCCATACGCACTGCAGCAGCTGTGTCCCTGGCTGTAGTATTTTTAACTTTCGAATGCCGGACTTGAGGGAGGGCTGTGCTCGCCTCTGATGCTGGTGTGGGGAAGCTACTGGCGTTCTGCAAAAGAGCGTGTGAGCGCAGTGTGGCCACATTTCATTTCGAAAAACGCGAGTAGAAGCAGCTGTAGGGGCTACACACGTGCAAAAGACTCGAATACTTAGCACATCTGAAGCACAGCTATTCAGACATGTTTGTGTCTGTCCTGCTTGCTTAGAAGGGGGAGGAGTGCATTTCAATTAACTGCTTTAATTGGTGCCTGGCTGTAGTATTTTTAACTTTCGAATGCCAGACTTGAGGGAGGGCTGTGCTCGCCTCTGATGCTGGTGTGGGGAAGCTACTGGCGTTCTGCAAAAGAGCAGTGTGAGCGCAGTGTGGCCACATTTCATTTCGAAAAACGCGAGTAGAAGCAGCTGTAGGGGATACACACGTGCAAAAGACTTGAATACTTAGCACATCTGAAGCACAGCTATTCAGACATGTTTGTGTCTGTCCTGCGTGCTTAGGAGGGGGAGGAGAGCATTACAATTAACTGCTTTAATTGGTGCCTGGCTGTAGTATTTTTAACTTTTGAATGCCGGACTTGAGGGAGGGCTGTGCTCGCCTCTGATGCTGGTGTGGAGAAGCTACTGGCGTTCTGCAAATGAGCAGTGTGAGCGCAGTGTGGCCACATTTCATTTCGAAAAACGTGAGTAGAAGCAGCTGTAGGGGCTACACACGTGCAAAAGACTCGAATAATTAGCACATCTGAAGCACAGCTATTCAGACATGTTTGTGCCTGTCCTGCGTGCTTAGGAGGGGGACACAGGACACAGAAAAAGAGATTAAATCCTGAAACAAAAGGCAGAATTAGGCAACATTAGATGGAGGAAGTGTTTGATATCCTAGAGCAGGGGAGATGCAGGCTGTCGCGTGAGATGTTAGGGAAACTGAAAGTACGGCCGGCCACCGGCCAGCCATGAATAATTAGGGGAGGAGAAGCCGCACAGCACAGGCTGGGAGAAGCCCTTTGATGTGCTGTGCGGGCGTGAAAAAATGCAATTAGGAGGAAGGGAGGGAGGCTGATGCTCGTGCTTGTTTGGTCACGTGATTCACGTGAACTTAAAGAAAACTGCAGGAATGAAACCCTTGGTTTCACGAGCATTTCGAGCACTTGAATTCTCGCCATTTTCCAATGGAAAAGGCGAGACCTAAAAATGACCTTTCCATCTCCGAAGCTCCCTCCTGCCTGTACAGCTCCTTTGAATGCCTGTGGGTCAACATCAAATCCCACTGTCAGAGCTCACGGCAATGCCATCTCCTATACCATCCCCCAGGCAATTCCAACTAATGTAGAGCTCAGCTCTCGGACCTCATCACCCAATCAGCACTTATCAGCGACAACAGTTTAATTCTAGGCAACCTCAACCTAAGGTGGAATGAATCCAATAACCCGCTGATTCAATCTCTCAACACCCTTCTACAAGACAATGATTTGATCCAACACTGCTCAGAGGAAACGCATTACAGAGGAGCGACCCTGGATCCCATCATTGCGAACAAAAATGCAATCTCGATTGATCACATCATCCCGGTGGACTGGTCAGACCACCACATCATTCTCTTTCATATCATCCAACCGGCCCTATCCCTCCCACCCACCCAAGCCCCCCCTAAGTGAGTTAGGAACACTTCCAGAATCCCCCAAGACAAGCTAGAAGAACGTCTCAGCGCAGTCCTCCCGAACACGACGGAGTCCCCCTCTACCGCGGATCTCACCTCGCTCTATCATTCTAACCTGGAGCTCGCCCTGGACCAGCTGGCACCGCTGAAACTAAAAAAAACAGAATCATCCCCTCTAGGTCTTGGTTCTCTACTGACATCAATGAGGAAAGAAGACATCTAAGAGCCGTGGAAAGAACCTGGAGGACCAACCCCACCGCCCTCCATCGAGACCAACTCAAGACAGCACGCAAAAACTATTACACCCACATCAAGAGCAAAAAGTCATCCTTCTTCTGCTCCGCCCTAGACAATGCCAAAAACCGCCCTAAAGAACTCTTCAACATCATTAGGAACCAAACTTCCATCCCTAAGGCAGCCAACCTAGTAGCATCCAAGACCCAATGCGAAAACTTTGCAAGCTTTTTCAATGAAAAAAATCGCCAAAATTGATCGCTCATCCAGCACGAGCCCTGAACCCAATCACAACCCCCCAGTAACCCCGTCTATCCTCTGGGCATCCTTCCAGCCGGTTAAAGAAGAAATGATAAGCAATCTTATCGCCGCCGCTAAACCCTCATCTCACTCCCTTGATCAACTTCCCTCGAGACTGACTAAGGATTTGAAGCTCACTCTAGCCCCTATCTGGGCCAAGATCATCGACCGCTCCTTGAACGAGGGCTTCATCCCCGCCTTAAACTAGGTCAAGTCACACCACTTCTGAAAAAACCTGGCCTTGATCTCGTGGACTTGAACAACTTTAGACCGGTCTCGAACCTTCCGTTCCAAGCCAAAATTCTTAAAAGATGCGTGCTTTCACAATTAACCCAACATCTTGAGAATTCTAATCTATTGGGCCCACACCAGCCAGGGTTCAGGAAAGGCTGCAGTACTGAAACCGCAATCCTAAATGTCCTAGATGATCTACACATGTCACTCGACTCCAACCAATGTAGCCTTCTCATCCTCCTTGCCCTCTCGGCTGCGTTCGATACAGTGGATCATACCCGCCTACTCAACGCCCTCCAAGAGAGAGCGGGCATCGAAAAGACAGTCTTAAAATGGTTCTCCTCTTTTCTTAACAACCGCACTCAAAAAATAAAGATCAACAGCTTCGAATCTGACCCCCTCCCCATCAGTAGAGGAGTCCCTCAAGGGTCAGTACTCTCTCCTCAACTCTTCAACATCGACATGGAACGCCTCACCTCACTTCTAAGGAACTACAACATCCCCTTCCACCTTTACGCGGATGACACACAACTCTATCTGAAAACCACTTTGATCGCAGACATTCAGAGACTTAATGCAACACTCATTGAGGTCCAACAGTGGCTCGCAGCCAATCACCTCAACCTGAATGAAGAAAAAACAGAAGTTCTCCTAATTTCGAACAAAGATAATAAGCCACGCAGGCACTTGTGCTCTCCAGAATTGACTATGGCATCGCAGTGCTGACTGGAACTGCCAAGTCACACCTAGGACCTCTCACCTCCACCCTCAACGCAGCAGCAAGAATGGTCACAGGAACAAAGAAATTTGACCACATCTCTCCAGCACTCAAAGAACTGAAATGGCACCCGATTGACCAACGAGCCAACTTCCGCACAGCTTGCCTCACACATAAAGCCCTGCATACAGGCAAACCGGAATACCTGGCCTCCAAACTCAAAAGGGCGGGTCAGTCCAGGAACCTCAGAAGTTCCAACACACTACTACTCATCCCTCTGAAATAACAGAAACGCAAAACCTCAAATAAATCCTTTGCGGGGAATGCCCCCAGGATCTGGAACTCCACCCCACCCCCCCCCCCCCCACATCAGAATGACTACCTCCTTCCTGCAATTCAAATCGCTACTCAAAGCCCTCTTCCTTGAACACTCTGGTGCCTAAGGAGAACCCTACGCCTGACGGTCGAAGTCCGCTTTCTCAGTGAACTCAGAGTCGGCTGACTAGCTCCTGATCTCCATCCCACACTGTGCTCATATTACTGTCGTACAGACTCTATTTCATGCTTGTTGTTCTTGATTCCTGTTTTGCTATTTTCATTGGCTGCATATCTGTATTTGCTGTGAAGCGCTCTGATGCCCTCGGGTCCAGCTAGCGCTATACAAAACTTCAATAAATAAATAAATAAATGAATGAATATTTTCTGTGAAGCCATCATGTAGCTGGGAAACTCATAGTGACCAAAGTCCATCACATGTATTTAAAATGGCTTCCCTCCTCAATTGTAATATCTAAAAATCGACATAGATAATACATGGGCATATATGCTCATGCCGATATGCCCGCACATATAGTACAGTGCACCCTGCCTTAGGACTGTAAGGCCTGCTGTAGGGGTGTCTTTCCTATACTGCATGCAGTGTGCGAAGGCTTGGCACACAGGGCTGTGTGCCATGTCGTGACTTTACTTTTCTCTCCACCAAGACCCGCAGCCTGCAGTGGCAGTATGCATGTAGGGGCAGAGGGGTCTCTTATGGTGGCACAATTCATGTTGCAGCTAACAGAGATCTTCTTTAGTACTCCATGACCTAGGTACCAGGGGTACCATTAACTAGGGGCTCACATGGAGTACTAAAGGTATTGCTAATTGTGGACCAATTGTACAGTTTTGGGAAAGAGATCTGGCACTGGGGACCTGGTTAGCAGGAACCCAGTCCAGTGCGCTTCCAGTCTAGACTGTTTCGAACTACCAGGCAAAACGTGGGGGTGTCTATGTCAAAAAGGAGCACTTTCCTACACCATTACACCGCAACAGTACATGCTCTAATCCCCTGGGGCCAGCCACCACTCCCCCTGATGACGCCCATTGCTCCATCCTGCCCGAGCCTTTCCAAATGCTCCTCCTCAAATGAGCAACTGGAGTCTGGCTCTTCGACTAATCTGGAGCCACCCCCCGTCGTGCCTTGAGACCCTCACAGGTGAATAGCACGCTTTGCAAACCCCTGATTGATTAGTCAGGCAGCTGAGTGGACACACTTACACCTGGTCAAGTCAGCACATATCATCCGTGGTAGACAGCAGATGGAGCAGACCACAGATGGAGGCCAAGGTAAGCCCTGCATGCAGGACAGCTGGGGTACATATGGCACAAACACCTCCATCCGCTTTCACGGCTCCCACAACCCTACCTCCAGCCCCTGCCTTGCAGGAGGGACATGGTGGGATGTGGCATCGAAAATCTGTCTCTTCCTTCTGTGCGGCTGAACTGGAGCTCCTCCATATTGCGTGAACATTCTGATACAAAGACAATCTCTTCTTTGGTGTATCACAAGTAATTGTCTTTGGAATTTTACACAGTTGCTCATACAGCTGAGAAATCAAAATGCTACCAACAGCATGAATAATTAGCTGCCACACCCCCTCTCCTTGGAATAATGCATTGACATGCATTAGATTGCAAAACTTCAACACATGAGCTAAAAAACTACCCTGTTTAAGGATGTCCATCTCATATTGGTGTTCAGAGTGCACACATGCGGACAGACCTGTTCAGGCAGGAGACTCCTGATTTTTAAAGCCAAAAATGCTTTATTTTAGATGTCTTCCACCTTTAATTGCCTTTGTTTCAGTGCTAGTCAACAGTGGGCTCGGGTCACAAGGGTCTTGGGGACTAGGGAGCACAGTCAGTTAATCGGTACCCAGACTGGGGCGCTCGGGTGCCGAGTGGAAACATTGACTGGGCTCTATGCGTCCTAGAGCATTGCGGTTGTCCGTCTCACCAGTTGAGGGTGCTAACATCAGGACAGATGGGTCATTCTTGAAGTGGGTCTCTGTGGTGCTGAGGTCCAGCAACCGCTGCTTGGTCTCGTCGTTGTTGGAGTAAGGATGGACTCTGTCTTTGTTTGCTGCCAGGGGTACGGTCCCCCGGAGATTGGTGTTGTGCAGCTCTGGTCGGTCCTTGGTGTCCTCCCACTTGGTGGAGCACAAGTACCTCTCCCTGGGGGCTTGCGGCATTGGGTTGGCTGGTGATCTTCAACGCCGGTGCCTGTAGACTGCAGGAGAGTAGCTCCTCTAGTCCAAGGAAGATTTTTGGCAATTTGGGAAGGTCTGGCATTCTTTTTATGGTGCTTGGAAGCTGTTCAGCTGCAGGACAATACGCTGAGCACGATTGTCGAGACTTAGTGCAGACAGGTATGGTTTGTTGCCAAAAGTCCACAGAAAGTACTCTGTTCTCACTTTTCTTTCTTTTTCCTCTTCTTGATCCATTGAGTCTGAGTTTCTAGTGTCAGGGGTGCCACCTAAATACTGAATTTAGGGGTTTTATGGGGAATGACAGGTTGTAGCCAATGGGCTACTTACTTTTAGGGTGACAACACCCTCTATATGACCACTTCCAGCCACAGCCCATGCAGGCAAGAGCAGTGGGGCCAGGTGTGGGAGGATTTCTACTTACAAAAAACAAGGAAAAATTAATTATTACATTTTCCCTCGTGGCCGTATGTTAGAATCCCCCTGCCCCACTGCTCTTACCTGCACGGGCTGCGGCTGACCACTTCCTGTGGGAAGTGGGCATAAGCTTCACCCAGTGAGCCTAAATCCTCCAAAAATCAAGATGTTGGAATTTGGGTTTTCATGTTCACATCAGTTAGCCCACGTTAGGGGTGCACTAGCCTGATAGTGAACATCCAGCTTAACTTGCTAATTTTCCCACCTGTCCTGTAGTCAAATGGGCCCAGGGCAGGTTGTTGGTATTTTCCCTGTACGGGGAAGCCAGGGTCGCATTTGAAAGGCGGTAGAAGCCTTTGAAGCTTCCCGCCCTGTTAGGCTGATATTTAGCCATCCTTTTCTGGCTGAAGTGATAACACCTCCGCCCAGAGCAGGCTTTGTTTATAAAATTATGCCAACGCTGGGTATGTCGAACTGGACTTAAGACCAGCTTTTGATACGCTCACGTAGGAATAATAATAATAATAATAAGACATTTGTAAAGCGCATGGCTGCACAAAACTGTGTATCCCCGTGCTTACTACTAACAAAAAATTCCAGAGGGGAGGAGACGGAAGGAAATAATAACATGAATTTATTGCGGGAAGAGGTAAGTTTTCAATTTAGCTCTAAATAGAGTTTCAGAGGGCTCCATCCGCAGGTGTACTGGGAGGGCATTCCAATGTTTCACTGCTAGATAGCGAAAGGATCTACCCCCCATTTTCGCTCTGGAGATGCGGGGTAGTTTGAATTGCATCATACCAGATGATCTCAAGTCTCTGATCGGGCGATGGATGGTCAAGAGACTTCTGAGGTAGATAGGTCCTTTATTGTGGGCAATCCGATGAGCGTATGTAGAGAAAGGCAGTGTAGCTAAACTCTAAGGGAAAAGATACTCCCTGAATCAGAATCTAAACAGAATAATAGACCCTATAAAACAATCAAATAAATGTGTGCTGAAACGAAAATTTATACAAAAATCCTTTATTTTATTATATATTATTTGTTTTTTGTATATTTTGTTTGTTATTTATATCTTTTGTGCAAAATTCATTTACTTTTTTAATTCATTGTTTACATTAAAGAAGAAGCTTGATGTGTATTCCATAATATCAAGAAACATTAATAAGTGAGAACGGAAAAATTTACATAAACACAATTACATATATACATTAACCCCGTGATATACGAAATATTCAGTTGTTGGTAAATTGATGAAGGCAATGCGGTTGAGTGGAACTACGCGCGTTTCGGCCTGAGGCCTTCGTCAGGTGACCGTCATTCGTATATTAAACATAAATCAAAAACAGTGATTTAACCTAAACAGAAACAACAAGAACAAAAACATATTTAAATATATTTACAATTCAGACACACTTCTACATTACAGCTATTTACAACTCAGTTTACATTTTTATATTTTACGGGTCTATTGCCGTTGCTGTAAAGGTATATATAAATTTTTTAGCTTTTTAGTGCAAACAGCAGATCATAATTAACGCCAGACTATCTAATTTTTATGCTCTCCAGATATATCAGTGCATATTTGTTGACAATTGACTTTACTAGCTAGATGAAAGATCGTCACTTAAAGTGTATCTATTTCATTAACAGTTCAGGTTTTGATAGTTTTCTTTGGGGGTAGATTTTATAGCCAGCAGCTCTCTATTAGGTACTAGAATTTCGTGAAAGGAGAGATAGAACAAAGAGAGAAAGTCCAAAGAAATGGTATAGACATAAATATAGAGGGATAAGGCCTTACATTTTCAAACACAGAGGCAAACTAACTAAAGGGATGAAGAGTTGAGGATGTAGGATAAGGTGGAATAAGGTAAGGACTATTTCTACTTACACAACAAAGGACAGGATGACGTATCAACGTTATTTCCCTCTTATGGTGACACAATTGATATCATTAGTCTGAAGTTAGGTATTCTGAAAAATAGATATGTACCCAATTAAGTTCAAATTCGGCTGTGTGTTTTTTATCATAATATTATCCATTCTATAGAGATACCTTATTTACTCCTGCCGCGTGGTTTTGTATCCATCAAATGACATCATATGTGGAGGAATAAAGTGAAACTTTGGGATCCTTAATTTAGAGAACTGGTTCTAAGTTTAAGTGAGGACAAAAGAAGAAATACCTTATTTACTCCTGCCACGTGGTTTAGTATCCATCAAATCACATCATATGTTAAAGAATAAAGTGAAACTTGGGATCCTTAATTTAGAGAACTGGTTCTAAGTTTGAGTGAGGACAAAAAAAGGGGTTCTATCTGAGAGTCTATTCGGACGATTAAAAGTTTTTTAACTTGGTGCCTTTATTAATTATATGTTATTCATATCGAGAGACTCTCATATCAATCCGATGAGCGTAGCAGAGGCTTTTAAATCTGACTCTTTCCCTAACGGGAAGCCAGTGCAATTTAGAAAGGGCAGCTTTGGAAGAGGTTCTTCTTGGAAGACCCAACACCATGCGAGCAGCAGCATTTTGAATGCATTGTAGCTGGTGTAAACTATTCTGGTTAAGGCCTAATAGGAGAACGTTTCCGTAATCTAAATGGGGTGTTATGAGAGCGTGTACAATGGTTTTTCTGGCTCCGATGGGGATTAGGTCAATGATTTTACGCAGGATTTTTAACGTGCCAAAGCACTTGCCTGTTATTTTGCTGACTTGGGATTTGCCCGAAAGGTCTGAGTCAAGCATGACCCCTAAGTTTTTGACCTTTTCTACAGGGCAGGGGAGTTCACCCAGGGCCGTGGGCCACCATGCATGGGACCAGATCGATGTTTTGTTCCCCACCACCAACACCTCTGTCTTGTCTCCATTTAAGCGGAGACAGTTATTGTCCATCCAAGTGGCTACAGCAGCCATGCAGCTTGAGAAATTGGTGGCATATTCCTTGCTGTCCGGTGTAAGTTTGAACATTAATTGAGTGTCGTCAGCATAACTGACAATGCCCACCCCAAAATTCTCTACAACGTGAGCCAGGGGTTCCATATAGATGTTAAATAAGGTAGGGCTCAAACTGGAGCCCTGTGGAACCCCATGGCTCACGCTTCGAGAAGATGATTTAAAGGGTGGGCAGTGCCGCTGAAACGATCTTTTGGTGAGAAAAGATTCGAGCCAAGCTAGTGCCTGGTCTTTCACTCCTATGTCCGAGAGCCGAGACAGCAGCATTGAGTGAAGCACAGTATCAAATGCTGCGCTTAGGTCGAGCATGACCAGCGCTGCTGTCTCTCCCTCGTCCACCATCCTACGGATGCATTCCGTGGAGTACAGAACCGCTGATTCTGTGGAATAGCCAGGTCTAAAACCCGATTGGGAGGGGTGGAGTAGAGTTTCCTTTTCCAGAAATGCATAAGCTGTTTATTAACTATTTTTTCTATTATTTTGGCACATTGTGGCAGGAGAGAGATAGGCCTGAGGTTTTGGAACTGAGTGATAGGGATATTGGTTTTTTTTTTTAAGGGTATGACTTGAGCTGTTTTCCAAGCCTCCGGTACATTACATTCTTGAAAGGATAGGGTTATCATGTTTCTAATGTGATCTATAAGAAAGTTTTCCATGATATCTTTACTTTTTACCAGTGGGCACACATCACTAGGAGAACCTGAATGAATACCATTGATGATATTGATTAGATCTTTTTTGTCAGGTGTAGTGAATGTGGTAAGTGTGGGATTTTGAGTAGGGGAGGCTTTAGTGACTACCTCCTCTCCTAATTTAGTAGGTTTGGGGAAAGTGGCATGAATTTTCTCGACGAAGAAATCTGCTATTTGTTCACATATATCGTTGGAATATGTGTCTTGGGTGTCTAAGCGTGTGGTATCTGTTAGTTCTTTATAGATACGGAACAGTTCCTTCGTAGGGTTGTCTGCCTCCTCAATTCTGTTTTTAAAAAAGACGCTTTTTTCTTCTCTTACCATTTTTTGGTATTTTTTTAGCTCAGATCTATAAATTTCCTTAAGTTCGGGAGTGTAGCTTTTTCTCCATTTGCGTTCTGTCGCTTTGCATTGGGCCTTTACGATTTTTAGTTTCTCAGAGTACCATGGCTCTGATTTTGTTCTTCTCACTGGGGGTTTCGTGGTCCACGGGGCAATTTTGTCTAATGCCTTACCTAGCCATAATTCATAGTTATTCCATGTGTCTTGTAAGGACTGACCTGTGGGGGGTAATTGTTCCTCTAATGCACTGATAAATCGATCAGGGGTGTAATTTTTCCAGTTGCGGCGTTTAAGAGATAATAATTTGTTTGGAGCGTTATTGGTAATATTAATAGGTATATCAAAAGTGATCATATAATGGTCGGACCAAATTAGCGGGGTGGGGGGGAGAATTTCAAATCCTTCCCAAGTAGCAAAAATTGGGTCAAGGAGGTGTCCTTGTTGGTGAGTCGAGTTGGTGAATAGCAGTTTTATTCCTAACGAGTGCAGTGCTGTCTTGAGTGTTTGTACCTCTTTTGCATTACTGTCTTCAAAATGAAGATTTAGGTCGCCTAAGATCATAAGATTATTATGTCTTATAGCTAACTGGGTAGATGCTTCTATGAGTTGGTTGCAGAAAGGGGTTGAAGTGCCAGGAGGACGGTATATAAGGAGACCAGTAATAGTCGTAGATGAAGTCAGTTTTATAGAGAATGTACCACATTCACTATTTATGATGGCCTTATTAGTTAGGATACATTCTAACTCCTTTTTGCATATGAGTGCGAGTCCTCCACCGCGTTGTTTTTGCCTATCGATTCTTAGAAGACTGTAGTTCGAAGGCACTGTCTCTAGGATGTCGGGGGAGGAAGATTCCTCCAACCATGTTTCTGTGAGAAACATTACATCGAAGTCACAGTTCTGTAGTAAATCGTGTATTTCAGTTTTGTGTTTTATCATTGATCTGCAATTAAGCATCATCATTTTTAATTTGGTTGTCGGGGCAACGTTATTATTTACTGTGGGAAGTGACTTTGGCATATTTTGCAGTGCGCGGGTATCAGGTTTGGGTCTATGGTGTATAGGCAGGGTTTGGTAGAGGTCTTACCAAGTGCGAGTAGGTTCGATTTTGAGTAGTGGATTCTCTGATGATCAGCCTCCCGGACTGTCTCTATAGGTTTTTCTGTGGGGGCATAGAGTCCTGCCCCGTGCCCCAGTCGGCCGCGGACGGGCGCAGACGGGCAGGACTCAGGCTTGACTCCGGCGCGCGATCGTCGCGCCCGCAATGCGCGTCCGCTGCGCGGAGCCATTCACGTATGATTTTATGCAGTCAGCCAAGCGACGTGCAGTGCGAGCCCTCACAAAGATGGCCGCTATACTTTCTTTAGTTCAGATACTTAGTTAGTCCCCACCAGATGACGGCCTGTGAATCGGCCACACCCACGAGGGCAAAGCAAATAATCGGCCGCCTAACTAAGAGGAAATTGAGGTCGGGCACAATCACGATTATCTTGTCAGCCGCTAAGGTAATGTCAGCGCGAGAACAGATCGAGTGCCAGGGGGTCAGGGCAGAGGATACACGGGGAAAAGCAATACAATTTTTAAAATCAAAAGCAGTGCTAATTAAAAGAACCTCCCGGCTCAAGCCTCAGGAGTAGAATGTCGAGCAGTAGAAATTGCTCACGTGTCTTCTCTGATTTTATGCAGTCTGCCGAGCGACGTGCAGTGCGAGCCCTCACAAAGATGGCCGCTATACTTTCTTTAGTTCAGATACTTAGTTAGTCCCCACCAGATGACAGCCTGTGAATCGGCCACACCCACGAGGGCAAAGCAAGTAATCTGCCGCCTAACTAAGAGGAAATTGAGGTCGGGCATAATCACGATTATCTTGTCAGCCGCTAAGGTAATGTCAGCGCGAGAACAGATCGAGTGCCAGGGGGTCAGGGGAGAGGACACACGGGGAAAAGCAATACAATTTTTAAAATCAAAAGCAGTACTAATTAAAAGAACCTCCCAGCTCAAGCCTCAGGAGTAGAATGTCGCACAGTAGAAATTGCTCACGTGTCTTCTCTGATTTTATGCAGTCGGCCGAGCGACATGCAGTGCGAGCCCTCACAAAGATGGCCGCTATACTTTCTTTAGTTCAGATACTTAGTTAGTTCCCACCAGATGACGGCCTGTGTTCAAGGCTATAGAGAAATTTGGCCTACCCCCGAAGTATCTTCGATGGCTACGATTACTATATGAGGCGCCCACCGCGAGAGTCCACACAGGTAGGGACATATCTTGCGAGTATTCGGTATTTAGGGGCACGCGTCAGGGATGCCCCCTGTCCCCATTGCTATTTGTCCTAGCGCTGGAGCCACTGGCACTTAAGCTACACGTAGAGGCTGCCCAACTCGGAATCCCGATTGGCAACTCCACACATCTGATATCTGCCTATGCTGATGACATAATTATATATATCTGAAAGAGACACGTTAGTGATAGATTCCTTACCTTAGAATATCCCCAGGCGTCAGACTGGATCCGGAAACTTTTGCGTAGCAATACCCCTGTGCGTTGGTAGGCGTCGTCCGCGGCTCCGCGTCCTCGTCGTTACCGCCGGAATGACATTGTCGGAGTACTTAGACGCCGCCCTCGCGCGCTGACGTCAGTTCTTCTTTTTTCCACGCCAGCTAGCGCAGATCCGGAGAAGCTCTCCCCCTTTTGGCATTTTGACTAAACTTTTTTGATCTGTTTTTTCTCGACTCCTACGGTGCAGGTAGGGATGCCCGGGTTCAAACCCTGCTCCAAGTGTAGCCGATTGATGTCGGTTACCGACCCCCATCGCCGGTGTCTTCAGTGTCTAGGCCTCGACCACGACAACCGAACCTGCTCCGACTGCCGGGCCCCGACGTCCAAGGCTAGGCGGGAGCGGTCCCGCAAGCAGCTTGAGCTCCAGCAATCGGCCCGCGTCGTTCGAGGTCCCGGTCCCACAGGAGGTTGAGTGACCGGTCGCGGGGTCGGAGCCCTCGTAGCTCCGAGAGTCGGCATCGGTCTTCGGGATCAAGATCCTCAGGTAAGAGGCATGAGAGGTCGGAAAGGCGTCATCGCTCTTCCGACCCATCCCGACGCTCGCACAACACGGCCGGGGGTTCGGGTGACCCCACCCATGCGGCTTCAACTGAGTCGCGGGCGCCACATCCTGTCCCACACCATCCCGTCCCTGGGCACAATGCAACACCTGAGGAGGTCGAGCGGTACCTCATGGCCATGAGGTCCCTCCCTCTTGCGCCGGGTTCCGCGGCGCCTTCAGGCCCAGCGGTCCCAGCTAGGGGGCCTAGCTGGTCGTGTGCTTCGGCTCCGACGCCACCGGGTGCTTCGGCCCGGCTGCCGCCGGCGACTTCGGTCACAGCGCCACAGGCCCCCACTGGGTCCGGATTTGGATCCGGGTCGTCGCCGGTCGACCTCACGACCTCACTGACGCCGGCCCCTATGGTGTCCCCAATCCTACCCTCGATTCGGTTCCGGCGCCGCTCTCTACGACGTTTGGGGATATTTATTTCCACGAACCGGCCCCATCCTTTGAACCTGAATTTCAGGTGATGGGTGACGAGGGGGATTGGGAGGGGTCTGTGGACCCTCTGGCACAGGAGTGCCAGTCTCAGCAGGACTGGACATGTGAGCTTGGGGATGCCAGTGGACTGGACACTTCGCCAGACACTGGTTTTGTCTCCCCTCCAACCGTGGCTACGGAGGAGGGGGCTGCCTAAAGTGTAGTGTTGACGCGGGCAGCCAAGGCCTTGAGCCTGGAGCTCTCTGTTGCGGCCGTGAGGACTAACCTCCTCACTTAGGTCCTTAAACCACAGTCAAGCTCGGCTAAGCCTCTGCTGCCGTTTAATGAGGCATGGTGCGACATTCTTTTGGGCACCTGGTCCAGGCCCGCCTGTGGATAGGAACGTGGCCAGCACTACTGCCCGGCTCCGGCCGACCCTTGCTTCTTGTCCACCCACCCCTCCCCCAAGAGCCTGGTTATCCAGGCCTCTACTTCCCAGACCGCATTCCCGACGGCCCCGCCTGATCGGGAATCCAGGAGGTATGAACAGTTCGGTAAGAAGGTGTTCTCGTCCCTGAGTTTGGGACTGCGGTCAGTCAAAACCGCATGCCTCTTCGGCCGCTACACCCACACTCTGTGGGACAAGGTCGCGGACGTACTGCCACAATGTCCAGAGGAGGTCCGGGCTAAACTCGCCCAAGCCCTTGCGGAGGGTCGAGATGCGGCACGCTACTCCATCCGTTGTGGGCTGGATACCACGGACTCACTGGGCAGACCGATGGCAACGACGGTGGCTGTTCGACGCCACGCCTGGTTGAGGACCGCCAACTTTCCGGCTGATGTCCAGGCCACACTTTTGGACATGCCGTTTGATGGCCGTCGCCTCTTTGGCGACAAGGCAGACCATGCGCTTGAGCGTTTTAAGGACTCCAGGGCTACGGCCAAGTCCTTGGGCCTCTCGGCCCCACGCCAGCAAACGGGTGCCTTTCACTCCTTTCGTGGCCAAGGAAGGGGCGCTCCCACACGTGCTGCCAGCCATGTGCCGCAGACTAATACACAGTGCGGTGGCGGCCATGGAAACTGTCGTGGTGGCGGTCGGGGACAACGGCGCGGCCAGTCCACACCTTCCCCTGCAGCATCCGCCTCAAAACCCTCCTAGTCCTCGCTTTCAGGCCCATGTGATGCCAGTGGGGGGCAGGGTTCACCATCACCACTTCCACTGGCGCACTGTAATGTCAGACGTGTGAGTGCTGCAAATCGTCCGGAGGGGCTACTCCCTCCCCTTCGAGACGACCAGTTCAGCCATGCCACCGCAAAACCACCGCTTGTCGGGGGATCATTTGCAACTTCTGAAAGAGGAAGTTACGGCCCTCTTGGCCAAGGGGGCCATCGAGCGCGTTCCTGGGCCAGAAGTAGGGTGTGGTTGTTACTCCCACTACTTTCTGGTACCCAAGAAGGGCAAAGGGGGCCTGCGCCCTATCTTGGACCTACGGAACGTCAACGGCTTCCTCCGGAAGGAGAAGTTCAAAATGCTGACATTGGCTCATGTCTTAGCTGCCCTGGACCCAGGACACTGGATGGTAGCGTTGGACTTGCAGGACGCTTATTTCCACATCCCCGTCCTGCTGGCCCACTGGCACTACCTGCGGTTCACGGTGGGCCACGAGCACTTTCAGTTTACCGTGCAACCCTTCGGCCTTACCAGCGCCACACGGGTGTTCACGAAGGTGATGGCGGTGGTCGCAGCTCATCTGCGCAGGTTAATGTAATGTAAATTGATACTTGTATAGCGCACTACTCACCCACAAGGGTCTCAAGGCGCTTGTACGAATACCGCTGTGGAACCCATCCTGGCTTTCCCTGTGAGGCGTCCACTCCTGGGCACCCCCAAGGTGGAGGCCAGGCATCCTTAGCGTTGTGGGGGCCGTTGTGGAGATTAAGCAAGCTATTGCCCAGAGTTGCAGAGTGGGACTCCATGATTGGAATAGGCACCGAGGCGAGAATTATCAGGTCCGTGGAATTTTGAGCCCAAATCCCGCCGAGGCGGGGAATTCAACCCTGGTCCCGGGCTAGACCTCTGCATCAGGGTCTGCCTCTTTAATCATTGAGCCACACTTCTCCACAAGGGGTTTTAGTCTTCCCCTACCTCGACGACTGATTGTTGAAGGGGGCTCGCCCCAGACAGTCGTCAGCCACCTCTAGACAAAGGCAGACCTCCTGCACCAGCTGGGGTTTTCCATCAATGTGCCGAAGTCACACCTGTGCCCCTCTCAGAAGCTTCTCTTCATCGGAGCGGTCCTCGACTCGGCGCGGGTTCGGGTTTATCCCCCCGAACAGCGGGTCTGGGATATTCAGGCTCGGATTCCAATCTTTCAGCCTTTATCCCGAGTCTCGGTCAGGTTGACGCTGCGGCTTCTGGGGCTGATTGCCTCCTGCATCCTTCTGGTGCATCACGCCAGGTGGTGGATGC
The DNA here is from genome assembly GCF_964263255.1 of Lissotriton vulgaris. NCBI lineage: Eukaryota > Metazoa > Chordata > Amphibia > Caudata > Salamandridae > Lissotriton > Lissotriton vulgaris. Next base: position 2,051,824,922 of record NC_141691.1, on the reverse strand, counting down.
GGGCTCTGCAGTGGGACCTGAAGTTTCAGTGGCGCAAGCCTCTTTCTGCAGTGGGGAGAGCCTTGGTTAGATCTATTCACCACCGAAGAGAATGCGCAATGTCATCAGTTCTGCGCGTTTGAATTTCCAAGGCGGCACTCGCTCGGGGACACATTTCGTCGCGAGTTCTGCCCAGAGTGCTGAAGAAAATCAAGCGCGACTGGGCCCAAGTCATCCTTGTGGCTCCGGACTGGGCGCAAAGGTACTGGTATCCCAAGCTACTCAGTATGTCAGTCGGTCCCCCGGTTCGTCTGCCTCTTCAGGAGAACCTTCTGTCGCAGCAGCAGAGGACGGTCCTCCACCCGAACCTGTCCAGTCTCCACCTCCATGCTTGGAGATTGAGCGGCGACAGTTGAGGCCATTTGACTTGCCTCCTTAAGTCTGTAATGTCATTCTGACAGCCAGGCGTCCCTCCACAAAGTCGGTATACGCCTGCAGGTGGAACAGATTTGTGGCAAAGGCTGTGGATCCTTACAAGGCCCCTCTTTCTGAGGTTCTCCTTTTCCTCTTTCTCTTGCCCAGCAGGGCTCTGCTCTGGGCACTAACAAGGGCTACCTTTCTGCCCTTTCAGCCTTCTTAAGGCTTCCTGATCAGCCTTCTTTGTTCAAGTCCCCCAATGTAAACAGATTCTTAAAGGGCATCACTCATATGTTCCCTCCTGTTCCTTTCGTGATGCCCCAGTGGGACTTGAACCTGGTTCTAACTTACTTGATGTGCGCTCCCTTTGAGCCGCTTCATAACTGTCCTCTATGTCTTCTTACTTTTAAGACTGCTTTCCTGGTTGCCATCACCTCTGCCAGGAGAGTCAGTGAGCTCCAGGCTCTTTCCTCTAAACCACCTTTCCTTTCTTTCCATCCGGACAAGGTTGTGTTGCGGACAAAACCCCCTTTCCTGCCCAAGGTAGTCACAGCCTTCCATATCGGGCAGTCCATCACCTTGCCCACCTTCTTTCCCCCTCCTCATCCCTCAAAAGAGGAAGAGAGGTTCCACCGTCTGGACCCAAAACGTGCGCTCTCTTACTATCTGGATCGCACACGCCAGTTCCGGGTGGATGACCAACTCTTTGTTGGTTACGTGGGAGCTAAGAAAGGACGGGCGGTGCACAAGCGGACAATCTCTCAGTGGATTTTGTTGTGCATCCAAGCATGTTACTCCTTGGCTAAGAAGGAACCTCCTGTTGGGCTGAGGGCCCACTCCACTCGGGCCACGGTGACTACTACTGCCCTGGGCTGGGGAGTCCCCTTGCAGGACATTTGCCAGGCAGCTACGTGGGCCTCGCTGCACACGTTCGCGAGACACACCTGCCTGGACAGCCAAGTCCGGAGGGATGGCTTCTTTGGCCGTTCCGTCCTCCAGGACTTTCTGGTGTGATTATTGGTTCGCAGACCCACCACCGGGGTTGGTATTGTTGGGTATCTATTCTAAGGTAAGGAATCTATCACTAACATGTCTCTTTCAGATGCACAAGTTACTACTTGTGTAACGATATATCTGTAAGAGACATTAGTTAGTGATAGATTCGTTACCGACTCACCCATCCTCCCTGTTCTGCGAACCGATAGCTAGGGTTAAGGTCATCCACTTTCAGGGCCCTAGTTTCATGGCAACAGTGTTGGCTCTATCATGGCTCTGCGTATCTGGCGCGGAAAAGCTGGGTATAAGAACTGACGTCAGCGCGCGAGGGCGGTGTCAAGTACTCCGACGACGTCATTCTGACACTAACGACCCGGACGACGGACGCGGAGCTGCGGACGACGCCTACCGGCACGCAGGGGTATTGCTACGCTAAAGTTTCCGGATCCAGTCTGATGCCTGGGGATAGTCTAAGGTAAGGAATCTATCACTAACTAATGTCTCTTACAGATATATCGTTACACAAGTAGTAACTTGTGCGTACGGGGCCTCATGGGGGTACTAGACCCCATCCCTAGTATTTTCTCAATGTTTGAATGCATATCGAGCCTCGCTATTAACGAAGCAAAGTCAAATGCTTTCTTCTTCCTAGAACATGCCCACCTAGAGTAGATCAGCTTTGGGCCCTAATCTTTCCCTGTGGCACACCACACTTTCAAATATCTCGGCATGAACATATACCGGTCCCATGCAGACCTGCTGGAGGGCAAACCTACCAGAGTGATCAGGACGATACGCTCAAAAGTCGCCTTCTGGGTGACGCTACCACTCTCAGCCATCGGCCGTGTGGTGGTGTAAAAAATGGTGGTCCTCCCCCGGCTTTTGTATAATTTTGCCAATCTCCCGATTAAAGTACCTCCTGCCACCTTCCGCACCCTAGACACTATACTACTTGACAAAAGCACAGAGAAAGGTCAGGGCAACAAACCCCTGCACAAGTCATTTACCATCTTGTGGCTATATAGATACATTTAATGCGGTGCAATGAGCCGGGACGTGACCTTCATACACCTCCAATAACGGCGAAGAAAACTACCCCACAACACAATTTGGACACAAATGGCTTTGCACTCAACTAATTAAATAAATACTTTATAAGTGGATATTAGTGTCCATAGTCCATCACACATGAGAATAAGGTAGTATCTCCCAAATTAAACACTTGTTAGGCATCTTTGCTGGAAAAATAAGTTCTTTTTATTCTTTTATTCAATGAAAATTCCTTAAAATCACAGCACACATTCGACAGCCAATGTGTTTCGTCCCTCTTGGGACTTCATCAGGGCTTAGCATGTAATAAAAACTTTCCACAAGTTCTTGAGGTTTAGTTTTAAAAATAACGAGAAACAGTGCTTCAGGGAGATACCACCTTATTCTTATGTGTGATGGATTATGGACACTAATATCAATTTGTAAAGTATTTATTTAATTAGTTGAGTGCAGAGCCATTTGTGTCTAAACTATACTACTAGACCTGATATGGTGTGCCGGAAGGCGAAGAGTGAGCCATAAAAAAGTTACAACTAGAGGCCAATAGAGGGGGACTGGGAGTACCAGACCTTAGGGCATATTATTATGCGAGCCAGATACAATGATTTTCCTAATGGACAGCGGGTTGCAACCTGCATGACATTGGTTACACAACGCAAGATATCGACCACTGTACTCTGCACACACTTCTACTACCGCAGAGCAAACTCCCCCGAATGTGCCGCTTCTGATGCGCACAGCGATACTGTGCTGGAAGGCAGCATTACACTACACGTCCCAATGCCCTCCTTATGCAGGAATCATCCCACTAATAGGGATCCCCGTTCATAGTGGTAGGTTAAACAGGAGCAGGATAGGGGTCAGGCTGGATGAAGGGGTCGACACAGTAGGGGCACTATGCAATCTTTTTTTTTTTTTTTGAAGACCTTTATTATATCGTTCAACACAAGATACAAAATTAGCCCTGCAACAGCAGGGGCCGGTACCACATGTATGTAACACGGATCAGAAATGTCAATAACACAGCTATTCAGCCGACAACCCATGGGTCCGGCAGCGGTAAAGGATAGGCGGTGTATCGGAAACATTTCGAATCAAGGATATGAATAAGGTTTCATTTTATATTTAAACCCCCCCCAAGAATGAGATAAAGAAGAAAATTCAGGATATCCGGAGCTACACACTCCGACCAACAATATAAATGCAAGCGCCAGTTAGTTCACTAAGAGGAAGAACAGAGCTACCCATCTTTCATCGCAGCCACTCACCCCAAACCCTGCCCACTCATCTACTTCAGGATGAAACCGAAAGTTATCGCTACCAGACCCTGCAAGAAAAGAAAAAGAAAAGGGGCCATAGAACACAACAAAGGCAAAATAACAAACCCCCCTCAAACCCCCACCCTGCTGCCCCGCAATGGCTACGGCCTACCCCATTAGCAGCGCGCCTGTCGCCCAGAGGAATACCCGAAACAGAGAAAGAGAGAAGAAAAAGAAGAAAAAGGGGCCATAGAAAAAAAAAAGGCAAAATAACAACCCCCCCCCCCCCCCCCCCCACCACCCTGCACCCCTGCAATGGCTACTGCCGAACCCACTAGCAGCGTGCCTGTCGCCCAGAAGCATCCCTAAAAGAAGAAAGTAGCGGAGGAGGAGAAACAGAAAAACACACTCCCGGACTCCCCCATCCACCACCAGATGCGACCCCCCCCCGGAAACAAGTTCAAAATAAATGCAGCGAAATACACTATCAATCCGGGGAAGCACCAAACATACCACCCGACTCCCGCAGTTAACAGGTCACAATCCCAACAGCAGAGTAAATTGTTGTCCCGTATCTTGAAAAGCCCCACAAGTTAACCCTGGCCAGTACGAATGTTCACTGGAGCACTTATAACCCAGGCCCCAGCAACAATGAGAGCGATAATGCTTGCATGAAGATTCAAGTCAGTACGAACAAGCCAAGTAAAGGATAAGTGTTCACGATCCACAGAAAGCAGGCGAGGAAAAGCGTGGCAGAATGATAAAACTCTCCAATAGTCACAGGTGATCTTGGTAAGGCAGTCAAGGTTGTCCATGGTGAAGTTCGACGAGACAGGGTTCAAGCAGGGGACGCAAACAATGTTCATAAGCGTGTGATCCGTAGGGTAGGAATCCGCAGCGCCAAAGGGATCCGGCGTCTGCACGGGGACCTCGAAGTCGGATATACGATGTTCCGTTGGCGCCAACGCTGGCTGCAATGATGACAAAAAGCCACTGTCCGGTCTCCGGCAAAGATCTTCCATTGTGACCGACAGCGCCTGGTAGTTGACGGTGATCTGTGAGTGGAGTGCTCTAATGGCCGCCATTACGGCGTGCAGCGGGGGCGAGTCTTCTGTCTCCTCCATCTCCCCTCGCAGGCCACAGATCAGGATGCAGACCCCGGAGGCCGGCTTCTCCGGGGTAGCAAGCAAATCTGGAGCGGACACCAGCAACGGGCGCTCTCACCTCACAACGTTACTCCATTGCCGCCAATCAGGGCTCCCGTCTTCACTCCCACGACAAGCTCACTGTGTCTCCGGACGTAGGATACGGGGTCGCAGCAAACGATATGACACGCCATAGCGTGTGTGTTGCAGGCAGGATATGAAATCGCCGTCAAAAACAGGAAGATTATATCTCCGTTCGGGAGACCGGACAAAGCCCAGGGTCACAGCCGATGTTGTTCAATTCCAGCCCGGATGGGTTGGGAATCGAGGCCCTGGCTTCCGCTCCGGAGTAGGCCGAGAATAAAACACGGCGTATCTCTGTCACCCGGTATGATAGAAAGTCTGGGATTGAGCCTTCAGAGTCAGTTACTCCTCATACACACGGGAGTTCGGTGTGACTCAGGATAATTTGGAGGATATACGAGCTGCTGGCGGAGGTCAGCAGAGCCAGGAGTTTATGCTGCCATCTTGGTTGCTGGCGTAGCTCCTCCTCCCCTGCCTGAATAATGCAATCTTAATGGATTACGCAAACTTTGTGCGGTAAACTGGAGTACCAAATCACTTATACCTGATACATCCCTCGATATCACAATACATCAAAAATTCTTGACCCAACAGAAAGTCCAACTCCGATTTCTGGACCTTGCCCTAACCATAGCCAGGCGGTCCATAACCATGAGATGCAAGTCAACAAGACCCCCTGCAGTCTACACCTGGCATAGCAAAATGTTACACTGGGGCGGGCCTTAGAGTGCTGCAATACGCCGAGAGGAGGCAAGGGGACTACCGAAAAACCAAATCGCCATGGAGTACGATATCATGCTAGAAGCCCTTAAAGGCATAGACCAGGATCTCATAACTGACACCCCGAATGCACATTAGTTCATTGAAATGAATGAAATGAAAATGGATTTATAGAGCGCATGGCTGCCCGAGAGCATCCCAGCGCTATAGAACAAGGAATGCCAGGGATAGTACCTAGGGTCTAGGGGTCCTGGGGAAACAGAAAGGTTTTAAGGAGCTTTCGGAACTTCGGGTGGCTCGGCTCCATCCGAATCCTGGGTGGGAGAGCATTCCACAAGGTCGCTGAGTTCACTAAAAAACGGCGACCCCCAGTACGCGTCCGCCTCACTCTCTGAACAATTGCCAGATTGGCATGATCGGGACGGAGCGATCTAGTGGCCTTGTAGGGGCGAACAAGATGCCCTAAAATGGGGGGTCCGTTTCCCTGTAGGGACTTGTGAGCAATACATAGGGACTTAAATTTGACCCTTTCACGAATTGGTAGCCAATGGAGGGCTTTGATTGCAGGTCTTGCTGATGATCTGCGCGGAGTAACAGTAAGGAGTCTCGCTGCCGAGTTCTGGACTCGTTGAAGAGTATTAATTGTAGATTCAGGGGCTGCTAGGAGAAGGGCGTTACTATAATCCAGTCTTGATAGAATCAGACCCTGAATGAGTAGCCTCCTCAAGAGCTCTGGCAATAGGGGGAGAATTTTACGAGCAGAGCGAAGTAGCCCTATACAAATGCCCGCTGTCTTTTTTGCTTGGGTCTTAAATGTCAGATCCTGCTCCAACCATACTACCAGACTTTTTAATTCATTCTTTGGGGTGGGCGCAGGTCCCAGACAGGCAGTCCAGATGGAGTTGAGTAAAGATGTTATATGGTGGCCTAGCAACATAAGCTCTGTTTTAGCCCCATTCAATTTAAGACCTGAGCCATTCATCCAGGAATGGATTTCTGAGAGACAGGTGTGGAGATTTTCCGCGCAGTGTTTTTCTTGGGAGAGCAAGACGACTAGTTGGGTTTCGTCGGCGTAAGTGACTATTTGCATAATTACCACATATAGACTTGCAGGCTTCGGCAGGAAAAGCTAAGAGTCACAGTCACTAATTCCAATACATTCTGTCAGATTGAATAGGAGGCAGAGCACTGCAGCATTTTGATAAGGTTGCCAGAAGGAGTTGGGGAGGGGGGTGGCGGGACAGGTAGGCTTCGTTGGTTAACAGATCCCTTTTAATCATCATCAGCATGCTTAACAAAGAAGTGGAAATGGGTACATTCATGTCAAGTGCTTTCAGGTCATCTGATGTCATTGAAGATGCAACATGTATATAAGCATATTGTACACTCTTACATGAATCAGTAATATACAGTTTGCCTATACGTGCCAGCTATGCTGAATGTAAATGGAAAATTAATAAAGTCTATTCTAAAAAAAAAGCAGGCTTTGTTTATGGTCTCAGAGCGCAGGCTCTCACCGCAAGGTGGTCGGAAACTTGTCTATGGTCGCAGGCTGGTCAGGACTAGTCAGCCAGAATACTAGGAGTCAGTCGGTTTTCAGGGGGCACCTCTAAGGTACCCACTGGGTGCATATATTAATAAATGAATCACTGGAAACAGTGTGGGTTTATTAATATGAGATGTTTTATACCAGACTTCTTTGGTTTCAGTGAAGCCATCATGTAGCTGGGGGACTCATAATTACCAGTGTTCACCACATGTACATAAAATGGCTTCTCTGTTCACTTGCAATATGTAAGAATAGACTTTGATATCCCAGGGGCACATCTACTCATGCAGATGTATCTACACATTTAGTATAATGCACCCTGCCTTAGGGCTTGAAGGCCTGCTGTAGGGGTGACTTACCTATACTGCATGCAGAGTCTGTGGGCGTGGCACACAGGATGTGTGCCATGTGGTGTCTTCACTTTTCTCTGTACCATGGCACATAGCCTGCAATGGCAGTTTGCAATGTTGGTGCTGAGGGGTGGCACTTACAGAGGGTGCTAAATTAGGGAAACAATTGTACAATTTAGGGAAAGAGATGTGGCCCCGGGGACCTGGATAGCAGGAACCCAGTGCACGTCTGTCAAAATTGCATCAAATACTAGGCAAAAGTGAAAGTGGCCATGTCAACAAGCACTGGTAAATGCACGAGGTTTCACCTGGTGAGCAGTTGTGCAATATAAGTAACTGAAACTCAGTTGAAGTGTTGTGGCGTGTTTATTGAGAAAGGCAATATATTGTGTGGGACACAATGTGTCTAGAATGGCCACCATTTTGCCTGGGGCAAAACATGCCCTCTCCTATGAGGAAAAGGATGCTACTTATTAACTTTTATACCTTTGTAAAAAACATACAGGCAGTAGAAGGACCACCCACCTATATCTTAAAAGGAAAAGGTCGAAGGAGCATTGTAAGTGCACCACCTTGATAGGATGACAGGGCTTGCAGGGGTCAAGCAAGTAAGAGAAATTAAATCAGTATTTAACTTAGACACTCTGTGTACTCTCTTTTGAGTATAATATATTCTGATATGGTGCAAAAGGCAGCCACACTAAGCTTTAATTCTATCCATACATGCAGTGAAGGAGAAAACTCCTCATGTTGCTGAGAAATCAGTGGAGGCGTGCAGCGCCCCGCAGCTGCTAAAACGAACAAGCACAGGAGAAATATAGACCTGTACAAGAAATGCACTTATGCACCCCAGTGCAAGAGATGTCCTCATGCAAGACAGTACAGGAGATGTCAATATGCATGCAGATGCAGCAGCTGTGCAAAGCCCCAGTACACAATGGAGCATGCCAGCTTGGTGTTGGCATAGGTCTATGGAGTCATGCTTTCTTGGCCCAGGTCAGCATGTGAGAAATCATGTGCCACTGGAGCTGGGAAGCGGAAGGGGCTGGGCACTTGCGTTTAAGTTTGAGTTTGAGTTTAAAATATTTGTATAGCGCACTTTCACCAGCGGTTTCATGGCGCTGCAAAAGACAGATCTCCAGAGTAGGAGCGGGGGGAGCAGAATGGGAAGGGGGGAGCGCCAAATGGATTAGTTAAAACATTTGACAAATAGGTGGGCTTTAAGTTGCTTCCGAAATTGAGGGTACAGAGTTATAGATCTGAGCTCAAGAGGAAGGGAGTTCCACAGAATTGGGGCAAGAGTTGCAAACTTGGAACCTCCCCATTTCTTTCTCCGAAAGCGGGGGGCTGAAAGCAGGAATTGCGAGGCGGAGCGCAGTTCTCTGGTTGGAACATAGGGAACAATTTCAGATGTTATAAAGGCCTGAGTCGCGCCCAGTCGAGCTTGAAAGGTGATAGAAGCAAGTTTAAACTGGACGCGTTCACGGACCGGAAGCCAGTGTAGAGATCTGAGAAGGGGAGTTACGTGGTGAGATTTCGGGAGATTGAACACCAATCGTGCCGCCTGGTTTTGGATTAGTTGCAACCGCCGTAGACTATATGCAGGGATCCCCGCATATAGGGCGTTGCCATAATCCAGGCGGGATATGACCATTGCCAGAATGATCAGTTTCAGAGCCTCGAAGGTGAAGAAGCGAGATACCTTACGGATGGTGCGTAGTGACAGAAAGGAGGAGGACACCACGGAACTGACCTGGGAGTGAAGAGTGAGTTGAGAGTTGAGTTTGATACCTAAAGTTTTGACTGAGGTAGAAGGGACCGGGGGGGAACCTAAGGAAGGGGGCCAAAAAAGTGAGGACCAGGGACTGGAGCAACCACCTGTTAACACCAGCTCGGTCTTATCTGGGTTAAGTTTCAGGTGGTTGTAGTTCATCCAGTCCTGGATAAAAATCATAATAGACTGGAAGTTGGAGATGGAAGTAGGGGAAGAAGACAGGTTGAAAACAAGTTGAAGGTCATCAGCATAATTGTATATGCTGACGTCCATTTGTTGTAGTGAAAAAATAAGAGGGGCAATATAAAGGTTGAACAAGAGGGGTGAAAGGGAGGAGCCTTGGGGGACCCCGCACTGAACTTTTTGGAAGTCCGCAGAGAAGTCTCCCAGGCGAACCTCCTGGGTGCGGTCCCTCAGGAAGGAGGATAGCCATACCAACGCGGAACCTCCGATCCCGCCGCCTTGACACGGGAAAGTAAGATGGTGTGATCAACCGTGTCAAAGGCGGCAGAAAGATCGAGGAGAACCAAGACCTGGGCCTGGTTGGTATCCATACCCTCCCTGAGGTTGCCGAGGACCGAAAGAACTACGGACTCCGTAGAGTGTGCGGGGCGGAAACCGGACTGGCGGGGGGCGAGAGTACCATACTCCTCCACAAAGGTGCTCAGGGACCTGGTGACATGGCGTTCGAGCACCTTTGCCAGGAATGGTAGGAGGGAGATGGGGCGGTAGTTGGCGGGGATCAAGGGATCTGCGCCCGTTTTTTTAAGATGGGGACAATAACAGCAGTTTTCAGTGGGTTGGCTACAACCCCCTGGGAAAGAGAACTGTTAAGTAAGTGGAGGGGGGGTCTGGACAGGTTGTATAGATATGACGAAGTATGTGTGCAGGGCAAGTGTCCAGTGGGGATCCGGATTTGACAAGAGGAATTATTGAGGCCATGGAGTCTTTAGTCAGGGGAGGAAAAGCGTTGAGTTGTCCTTTGGGTGGGGGGCACTGGGGGTCAACAAAAGTCGGACTGGGTGAAGGGATGTTGGCAATCTTCTCGATAAAGAATTCATTTAAAGAGTGGCAGAGGTCCTGGGACGGGGAAGGCTTGAGAGATGTCCTGTCAGAAAATGCCAGGTTATGGACAATCGAGAAGATTTCCCTTGGTTTATTCTCAGTTGCATGGATCTTTGCGGAAAAGTAGGCTGTTTTTGCAGCCAGGATGGCCTTCTTATATTGAGCAAGGAGAGTGGTAAACTCGGCTCTGAGTGAGGGAGAGTAGTTCCTCCTCCAAGCGTGCTCGGCGCGGCGTACTGCAAGTTTGGTGGTTTTAAGCTCCTCATTGAACCATAAGTTGGCATCTTTCTCCCGTTTAGATGACACCCGCTTCAACGGGGCGATTAAATCGCAGCTAGAGGAGAGCCAATGTTCAATGGCAGCGGCCTGAGACAGAGTGGACAGGCTTTGTAATGTAGGGTAAGAGGAAGCTAATAGCGCAGATACACTTTACCACTTTACGTAAGGTTTAAATTGTGCCACTTAGCATATTGTACAGCAGTTCTGTTCCTTTCTTGCCGTCTACTCAACATCCTCTGATTCTGGGCAATTAACTAAATTTCCCCATAAAAACAAAAAACAAAAAAAATGAAAAAGTCCCTATGTGATGTAAGTGGTGCGCTTGTAAAGCAGTCCAACACCAGTGACACATGCCTGGCAAAGCCAAGAGGTCCCACCTTTGCAGGAGCTATTAGCTTTGGCAATGTGTTTTAGCCATGTTGTAGACAGTGGGCTACTGTTCAGCATGGCTAAATGTAAGTTGTGTGGCATAGAGGAGACTTGCATAGAGTAAAGTGTCTTAGAGCGGGGTGGCATAGAGTAGTTTCTCTTTCTGAGTGTAGAACCTGCAGGTCATGCACTATCTCTGAGAGTGTGGTATAGACAGTAAAATTCTTTGAAATAAGACACACATCTCTGCTGTGTTCCACCACACACTTTTATGATATTTCCCCAGACCCCAATAATACCAACTGAAATAAACAAACAGTTATAAATATGTAATGCTTCCGTTTGTGTGGCACAGCTAAGTACTATGAAGTCCTGATGAAATCCCTCAAAGGAACATGTTTGAAGAAATGGAAAAGTCGATTCCCTTCATAGACAAGTAATGAATGTGTGGATTTTGACAGCCCCCTTCTCGGTTCACCCTATCCTGGACTATTCTCAAAGAGAAGAAAGATGTTACCAGAATACTGTAATCCATATTGAAACTACATGCAAACCCTTGACCCTGTTTCAGGCAGATTGCTCCCCACGCTGCACAGCGCCACCTGTGTGTCCGTGTCCCCCGCTGCTGCAGCTTGATGAAGTGGTGAAGTTCGCTCTGCCCTTACTTCGTTGTTAGCCCAGTTGTTATTGTGCATCTGCTCCCCTAGTGTAATTATTTGTATTTCACCTTATCCCTTTGTTGTACTGTTGTAGTGCTATTGTGCCAGTTTTTTGCCTTCTGTTTCGTCCGCCTGCTCTACTCTCTCGTTTTCCAGATACTGCGCCTCCGGCCCCTGTTCGCTCATTCGGCGCCCCGCTCCCGCCTCCCAGCTGCTCCACCCTCCCACCTCCCATCATATGGCGGCCCCTGCGCGGGCAGGAGAGCGACCCTTGATCCTGTTTTAGGCAGGTCTCTCCCCACGCCGCACAGCGCCACCTGTGTGTCCGTGTCCCCCACTGCTGCAGCTTGCTGAAGTGGTGAAGTTCCCTCTGCCCTTATTCGGTTGTTAGCCCAGTTCTGATTGTGCTTCTGCTCCCCTAGTGCAATTAATTGTATTTCGCCTTATCCCTCTGTTGACTGTTGTAGTGCTATTGTGCCAGTTTTTTGCCTTCTGTTTCCTCCGCCCGCTCTACCCTCTTGTTTTCCCGCCGCTGCGTCACCTGTGTCCCCGCCCCCTGCTCGTCCATTCACCGCCCCGCTCCCGCCTCCCAGCTGCTCCTCCCTCCCACCTACCCTCATATGGCGGCCACTGCGCAGCGGGTGACCTCCAGGCCTCCCAGCAAACCTGCAAGAAACTAGAGAATTGGCACTGAGAACAGACACCAGACAGCTACGCAGCCCACAAGAGCGCCATATGCAGACACCATCGCCTCATCAGATCTGCCAAAAGGGCCTCCTTCAAGGACCGCCTCAACAACAAGGCACACAACAGCAAAGAGCTCTTCAACATGGTGAAGGAACTCTCCAACCCCATCTCCAACACCAACATCATCCCACCCTCACAAGACCTGTGAGACTCCCTTGGCATCTTCTTCCATCGCAAGATCGCAGACATCCCCAAAACCGCTTCAACAACCTGACAGCCTCAACAGCCACCGACACCTCAGACCCCATGGCCTCCACCCACATCAACCTCCTGCTCACCTGGACCAACATAAACGACGACGACACCATCAAAATCATGAACACCATCCACTCCAGCTCTCCGTCAGACCCATGTCCACACCACATCTTCAACAAAGCTAGCACCACCATCGCACCCCATCTTCGCAAGGCCATCAACATCACCTTCAAGACCGCAACCTTCCCCGAGAGCTGGAAGCACGCCGAGATCAACGCCTTACTCAAGAAACCCAAGGCGGATCCGAGGGACCTCAAGAACTTCCGGCCCATCTCCATGCTCCCGTTCCCGGCAAAGGTCATCGAGAAAACCGTCAACAGACAGCTGACCTGTTACCTTGAGTAGAACAACATCTTGGACCCATGCCAGTCCGTGTTCCACAGCAACCACAGCACCGAAACGGCCATCATCGCCGCCACCAATAACATCTGCACCCTGCTGGACAACGGCAAAACCGCGGCCCTCATCCTCCTGAAACTATCAGCCGCCTTTGACACTGTCTGCCACCGCACCATACGCACACGCCTCCACAATGCAGGGATCCGAGACAAGGCTCTGGAATGGACCACCTCCATCCTCTCTGGCAGAACCCAGACCGTTCGCCTCCCCCTTTCCATTCCAAAGCCTCTGAGATCATCTGCGGCGTACCACAAGGATCATCCTTCAGCCCAAAATTGTTCAACGTCTACATGGCTCCACTCGCCCACGTCGCCCGACTGCACGACCTCAACATTATCTCCTATGCCGACGACACCCAGCTGATCCTCTCCCTCACCAAGGACCCCCACACCACCAAAACCAACCTCCACGAACTCCATTTAGTATTTGTAACGGCCATTTTGTATGCCATACATTGCCATGTGCTCGTCATGTGCTTTGTCCTTTCTTCTTGTTAGCTGCTCTTGAAGTCTGCCCGGTAACAGGCTATTTTTAGTATTCCCCGCTTCCAGCATGTCCAGACATGCGCACCGTTACTAATTGGTTCCAGATAGGAATGTGTTTACCAGTTAACTCCGCCCATCTATCGATTGTGCCTTCCAAAATGTCCTTGAATGGTCATGAAACTGCTCTTGTCTTCTGTACCGCCTTCTCTTGAGCCCCCTCATTGTGTATAAACGGGGCCATGTGCTTTAGTTCGGTGTGCTACTCGATACAATACTGAAGGGTGTTGTGTGGACTGTAGTACCACCTTTAAAGGTTTAATAAACTTTGCTTTTGTATTTTCCAGTTTCATTGCCAACTTCTTCCTAAGGTCTGAGTGCAGAGAAGGGCGAACCCTTGCACTAAGTAGGCCTAGCTGAGGTTTGCTTACAACAAATTGGCGCCCGACACGTGGGGCTCATCGGCGACTCGGATGCCCGAAGGAGTGGTCGTGACGAAGGATTGGAATCTCGCTTTGGACGCGATCGCATGCCAGAAGAGACCCGAGGCTTCGCATCCAAGGCGTTTTTTCCTTTCTTTCCCATCTGACCATCCAGGTGGTGCCGGTCCTCGACTGAGATCTCTTCTGTTGGTTTGCCGTGCAGTGGCCATTTGGTCGAATTTAGAACTTGACAGTTGGAATCTGGACACCCTGTGAGTGGTAAGAACCGTTGTACGGTACTTGCTGTGGGTTTTGGAAGCCTGGGAGTGGCAAGGCAGTTTTAGGATACGCTTGCTGTGGCAATTTTTGAATCCTACCCGAGGGTGTGGTGCTTATTCAGTATGTTGATGATATTTTGTTAGCAGCCGATACCCCTGAACAATGTGAGAAATGTACTCTGTCTTTGCTTTCTTTCCTTGCCTTACATCACCATAAGGTATCGAGAAAGAAACTGCAGTATTGTAGACCAAAGGTAACCTACTTAGGTCACCTTTTGTCTAAGGAGGGGCGTGCACTCACATCAGATCGTATTCAAGCAATTCTAGACACACCAGTACCTTCCACACAGAAAGAGGTCCGAGCATTTTTTAGGTCTTACTTCTTTTTGTAGGCAATGGATATTAGGATTTTCACATATTGCTAAACCCTTGTTAGCGCTTTTGACAAAAGATACTCCAACACCCCTTCCTTGGACAGATGAATGTGAGAATGCTTTTCGACAGTTACGACAAGCTCTTTGTTCAGCACCAGTGTTAGGTACTCCAGATTACACGAAGCTCTTTACATTATACGTACACGAGAGAGATGGGTGTGCATTGTCAGTTTTAGTACAGACACATGGTGATAAGCAACGCCCTTGTGCATATTTTTCAGCAGTACTTGATCCTGTTGCTCGAGCGTTGCCTGGTTGTTTTTGCTCAGTAGCAGCAACAGCTGTGTCAATACGCCAGAGTGAAGGGATAGTCTTATCACATAAACTGTTGGTGTTGGTACCCCATGCTGTTGATGCCCTTTTGAAACAAACAAAGACGCAGCATTTGACTAGCGTTCGTCTGACAGGATATGAGCTGACGTTGTTAGCTCCTCACATTACATTGAAGAGATGTGCAACACTAAACCCAGCCACGTTGTTGTCATTTCCGGCGACTCAGCCTGAGGCGCAGGAAATACACAATTGTATTTTTCCGACTGAGGAACAGACAAAGGTTCTTATTGATTTGCAAGATACGCCCCTTCCAGATGTGGATGGAGAATTGTGGGTTGATGGGTCGTGTCTGAAGTTACCGGATCAATCAATCAATCAGTGACACTTATATAGCGCGCTACATACCCGTAGGGTCTCAAGGCGCTGGGGGGGGGGGGGGGGGGGTGCCGCTACTGCTCGAACAGCCAGGTCTTCAGCTTCTTCCTGAAGGAGAGGTGGTCTTGGGTCAGGCGCAGGTCGGGAGGGAGGGAGTTCCAGGTCTTGGCGGCCAGGTAGGAGAAGGACCTTCCTCCTGTAGTCGCTCTTCGGATGCGGGGGACGGCGGCGAGGGCGTGGTTGGCTGATCGGAGGTGGCGTTTGGGAGCGTAGAAGTTGATCCGGCTGTTGAGGTAGCTCGGGCCTTGGTCGTGTAGGGCTTTGTGTGCGTGGGTGAGGAGGCGGAAGGTGATTCTTTTGTTGACGGGGAGCCAGTGAAGGTCTCTCAGATGTCCGGTGATGTGGCTGGTTCGTGGGATGTCGAGGATGAGTCTGGCTGAGGCGTTCTGGATCCGCTGGAGTCTCTTCTGGAGCTTGGCGGTGGTACCGGCGTAGAGGGCGTTGCCGTAGTCCAGTCGGCTGGTGACGAGGGCCTGGGTGACGGTCTTCCTGGTCTCGGTGGGGATCCACCAGAAGATCTTCCGTAGCATGCGTAGGATGTTGAAGCACGCCGAGGAGACGTTGTTGACTTGCCTGGTCATGGAGAGGGAGGAGTCCAGGATGAAGCCCAGGTTGCGTGCATGGTCTGTCGGTTTGGGTGCGGTGCCCAGGGCGGGAGGCCACCAGGAGTCGTCCCAGGCGGAGGGTGAAGAGCCCAGGATGAGAACCTCCGTCTTGTCAGAGTTCAGTTTCAGGCGGCTGGTCGTCATCCACTCGGCTACCTCTTTCATCCCTTCGTGCAGGTTGGCTCTGGCGGAGGCGGGGTCGTTGGTCAGGGAGAGGATCAGCTGGGTGTCGTCGGCGTAGGAGATTATGCTGAGGTTGTGTTTGCGGATGGTACAACTTCAGCCGCGTATGCAATTACTACGCTTCACACGATAGTAGAGACAGCTCGCATACCACAGAAGTCAGCTCATGCATTAGAACTAATAGCTTTGACACGAGCGCGTGAGCTTAGTAAAGGATTGTGTGTGAATATTTATACATATAGCGGCTATGCTTTTGGAGTGGCGCATGACTTTGGCCTGCTCTGGAAGGAAAGAGGCTTTCTGACATCACACGGGATGCATATAATGCACGGAGAACTAGTGAATAATCTTTTAACTGCATTAACATATCCAAAGAAGATAGCTATAGTGAAATGTAGTGCGCACAAGAAAGTGACTGATAAGGTGGGACAAGGAAACGCTTTTGTAGATCGAGTGGCACGTGAGACTGCGATGCAGCCTGACACCAATTCTATGTATGTAGTGAAGTCACAAGCTGAGCGGCGGCACGATGCAAGGAAGAAAGTACTAGAGATACAGAGGAACGCTTCTGACAAAGAACGAGAGCAATGGTCCATAGATGGAGAGTTGGAGGATGAAGGTTGTTGGTGAAATAAGCAGATGGATAGATGGAAGTTGTCTATAGCTTTTGTACAACCTATGGTTCAGATGGCACATGGGCTAGCACATGTTGGAGCTTCAGCAATAGTGAAATTGCTTACACAAGTCTGGGAGCATCCAGAAATTGCTAGCACAGCTAAGAGAGTAGTACAGTCCTGTATGATTTGCCTACGATTTAATCCTGGAAAGGGGACACGAACTCCAGCAGGAGGATTTGCTACACCGACTGCACCTTTTGAAGTTTTGCAGATGGATTATATTCAGCTTGAACGCTGCAATAATCTGAAGTATGTCTTGGTGGTGGTATGTGCCTTCAGTAAATGGATTGAGGCGTACCCCACAAAAGACAATACTGCAATTACTACGGCAAAAGTGCTTTTGAAGGAATTCTTTCCTCGCTATGGTGTTTGTAAATATTTGTGAAGCGATAATGGACCTCATTTTGTAGGGGACGTTATAAAATATGTCCTGAAAGGATTAGGGGTCAAACAGAAGTTTCATGCAGTGTTCCACCCACAATCAGCAGGTTTGGTGGAAAGATACAAAGCTACTCTGAAACTGAAATTAGCTAAGATACAGGCTTCTACTTCTCTGAATTGGCCAGATGCGTTGCCACTGGCATTGTTGTCAATCAGATCAGTGCCTCATTCTGGAACAGGTCTCACACCTTATGAGGTTCTGTTTGGCAGGCCCATGAATATCTGGGGAATTCCTAAACCAAGTTCTGTGTATGATGTACCTTGTGTCTTAATGAATGATTATTTGGCACAATTAACTGGTAACTTGGTTTCTATTCATCAACAGGTTCGAGAAGCACTTCCTGACAGATCCACAGGTGAGGGCCACATCCTCCAGCCTGGCGACTTCGTCCTTCTAAAGTCCTTCGAGAGGTCAAGTAGTTTGGTGCCAAGGTGGCGTGGGCCAGAGCAAGTGCTACTTGCTACGAGAACAGCAGTTCGAGTCACGAATCGGAAGAATTGGGTCCATTGTCGCCGAGTACTCCCGACTTTGGTGGAGCCTGCTTTGTTGACCGACCACGGAGAGGTTCTGACTGCGGAGAGAGGTCGTGCTGTGATGCCTGACGGATCTGAGGAGTTCTTCCCGGACCAAACAGTCTGGAGCAACAAGATATAATTTGAGACAGAGAGAGAAATCTGCAGCATTTGTGAAAGTTGTCTGAGCATTCCCAGGGTCAGTGAAACGGAGAGCCGATGTGGCAAAGGGGGGGGGGGCAGCCCTGCATTAGAGTAGTGACACCCGTCTTGGCCCGTGGTGAAGAAATCAACGGCTACCCAGGGGTAAGAGCTCTGACAACTACTTTAGTTTCAGGAATATTTGTTCTGTGTTGTGACTAAAATGGAAAAGAAGAAGAAGATTTTTTGTGCTGTAGGGTTTGTTGCTGCTTTGGTTATTGTGGCAACAATAACACGGTCTGTTGAGGAGACAACTCCTGCTCGTGAGTTGTTTGTTGTTACTACACCTACACCAGAGGAGCATTATTTCTTTACACTCCCATATCAAGAATTCAAACATCGACAATATTATCTCAATAATACCTTCATTCAAATGTTGCATCACACCCACATCGCTACGAATGCTACGAACTGTTGGATTTGTGGGATGTGGGATCCATTAGACTGGTAGTCTTGATTTCCATTTGTTTAAGCTTCTCATTGTTTTTATTGAGGTCTGCGCGGATTAGGTTCACGTCAATTGTTATGGTGTCCATCTTATGTTCGAGCAAGTTTTTTATGTCCGCTATAGCTGCCATGACATCTTTAAGAGTGGGTTCCTTTTCTGGATTTCCTGCCTCTCCTGCGTTTCTGTGCTTAGGGGAGGACTCAGCGACACTGTCACTCCTGAATGCATATTTATCCAGTTTATTCGGCTGTACAGGTTTGAGGCCCCTCGTGAATGCCATTATGTCTGCCTTTTGGGGTTTCTGCTGTATTTACGGTCGGTTCTGTAAACAGGTTCAGCGCCGGGTTTTGCTGTATGCTTTGGGTGATGTGGACGATTCAGGAGCCAGGTCACCACCCGTGGGCTGTGTCAGGAGGGCTGTGAGCTTTGTGTGCCATGGGGCACAGGGTCAGAGCTGATTTGCATATCGCCATTGTCTAACCCAGGGTGGTGTGGAGTGCAAAAAAACGATGGATTTGGGCCCAGATCTTTGGACTGGGGTGAGTGTGTGACATTGATCCACATTCGGTCCATCACCTGTTGTTTTTGCATATTCCGCCCTAAGTGCGCTGGGGATGCCCAGACGTGGGTCCCAGGCACTCCACACCACTGGAGTCAAGCTAGCCGGGCTGATGAGAGGTGTTACCTCGAAACCGGTCCGGTCCTCGGATGCTTGATTCCGTTCTGGGAAGGACATGGCTTTTGTAGTTCGGACTGGACTGTTCCCATGGGGCACAGGGTCAGAGCTGATTTGCATATCGCCATTGTCTAACCCAGGGTGGTGTGGAGTGCAAAAAAACGATGGATTTGGGCCCAGATCTTTGGACTGGGGTGAGTGTGTGACATTGATCCACATTCGGTCCATCACCTGTTGTTTTTGCATATTCCGCCCTAAGTGCGCTGGGGATGCCCAGACGTGGGTCCCAGGCACTCCACACCACTGGAGTCAAGCTAGCCGGGCTGATGAGAGGTGTTACCTCGAAACCGGTCCGGTCCTCGGATGCTTGATTCCGTTCTGGGAAGGACATGGCTTTTGTAGTTCGGACTGGACTGTTCCCATGGGGCACAGGGTCAGAGCTGATTTGCATATCGCCATTGTCTAACCCAGGGTGGTGTGGAGTGCAAAAAAACGATGGATTTGGGCCCAGATCTTTGGACTGGGGTGAGTGTGTGACATTGATCCACATTCGGTCCATCACCTGTTGTTTTTGCATATTCCGCCCTAAGTGCGCTGGGGATGCCCAGACGTGGGTCCCAGGCACTCCACACCACTGGAGTCAAGCTAGCCGGGCTGATGAGAGGTGTTACCTCGAAACCGGTCCGGTCCTCGGATGCTTGATTCCGTTCTGGGAAGGACATGGCTTTTGTAGTTCGGACTGGACTGTTCCCATGGGGCACAGGGTCAGAGCTGATTTGCATATCGCCATTGTCTAACCCAGGGTGGTGTGGAGTGCAAAAAAACGATGGATTTGGGCCCAGATCTTTGGACTGGGGTGAGTGTGTGACATTGATCCACATTCGGTCCATCACCTGTTGTTTTTGCATATTCCGCCCTAAGTGCGCTGGGGATGCCCAGACGTGGGTCCCAGGCACTCCACACCACTGGAGTCAAGCTAGCCGGGCTGATGAGAGGTGTTACCTCGAAACCGGTCCGGTCCTCGGATGCTTGATTCCGTTCTGGGAAGGACATGGCTTTTGTAGTTCGGACTGGACTGTTCCCATGGGGCACAGGGTCAGAGCTGATTTGCATATCGCCATTGTCTAACCCAGGGTGGTGTGGAGTGCAAAAAAACGATGGATTTGGGCCCAGATCTTTGGACTGGGGTGAGTGTGTGACATTGATCCACATTCGGTCCATCACCTGTTGTTTTTGCATATTCCGCCCTAAGTGCGCTGGGGATGCCCAGACGTGGGTCCCAGGCACTCCACACCACTGGAGTCAAGCTAGCCGGGCTGATGAGAGGTGTTACCTCGAAACCGGTCCGGTCCTCGGATGCTTGATTCCGTTCTGGGAAGGACATGGCTTTTGTAGTTCGGACTGGACTGTTCCCATGGGGCACAGGGTCAGAGCTGATTTGCATATCGCCATTGTCTAACCCAGGGTGGTGTGGAGTGCAAAAAAACGATGGATTTGGGCCCAGATCTTTGGACTGGGGTGAGTGTGTGACATTGATCCACATTCGGTCCATCACCTGTTGTTTTTGCATATTCCGCCCTAAGTGCGCTGGGGATGCCCAGACGTGGGTCCCAGGCACTCCACACCACTGGAGTCAAGCTAGCCGGGCTGATGAGAGGTGTTACCTCGAAACCGGTCCGGTCCTCGGATGCTTGATTCCGTTCTGGGAAGGACATGGCTTTTGTAGTTCGGACTGGACTGTTCCCATGGGGCACAGGGTCAGAGCTGATTTGCATATCGCCATTGTCTAACCCAGGGTGGTGTGGAGTGCAAAAAAACGATGGATTTGGGCCCAGATCTTTGGACTGGGGTGAGTGTGTGACATTGATCCACATTCGGTCCATCACCTGTTGTTTTTGCATATTCCGCCCTAAGTGCGCTGGGGATGCCCAGACGTGGGTCCCAGGCACTCCACACCACTGGAGTCAAGCTAGCCGGGCTGATGAGAGGTGTTACCTCGAAACCGGTCCGGTCCTCGGATGCTTGATTCCGTTCTGGGAAGGACATGGCTTTTGTAGTTCGGACTGGACTGTTCCCATGGGGCACAGGGTCAGAGCTGATTTGCATATCGCCATTGTCTAACCCAGGGTGGTGTGGAGTGCAAAAAAACGATGGATTTGGGCCCAGATCTTTGGACTGGGGTGAGTGTGTGACATTGATCCACATTCGGTCCATCACCTGTTGTTTTTGCATATTCCGCCCTAAGTGCGCTGGGGATGCCCAGACGTGGGTCCCAGGCACTCCACACCACTGGAGTCAAGCTAGCCGGGCTGATGAGAGGTGTTACCTCGAAACCGGTCCGGTCCTCGGATGCTTGATTCCGTTCTGGGAAGGACATGGCTTTTGTAGTTCGGACTGGACTGTTCCCATGGGGCACAGGGTCAGAGCTGATTTGCATATCGCCATTGTCTAACCCAGGGTGGTGTGGAGTGCAAAAAAACGATGGATTTGGGCCCAAATCTTTGGACTGGGGTGAGTGTGTGACATTGATCCACATTCGGTCCATCACCTGTTGTTTTTGCATATTCCGCCCTAAGTGCGCTGGGGATGCCCAGACGTGGGTCCCAGGCACTCCACACCACTGGAGTCAAGCTAGCCGGGCTGATGAGAGGTGTTACCTCGAAACCGGTCCGGTCCTCGGATGCTTGATTCCGTTCTGGGAAGGACATGGCTTTTGTAGTTCGGACTGGACTGTTCCCATGGGGCACAGGGTCAGAGCTGATTTGCATATCGCCATTGTCTAACCCAGGGTGGTGTGGAGTGCAAAAAAACGATGGATTTGGGCCCAGATCTTTGGACTGGGGTGAGTGTGTGACATTGATCCACATTCGGTCCATCACCTGTTGTTTTTGCATATTCCGCCCTAAGTGCGCTGGGGATGCCCAGACGTGGGTCCCAGGCACTCCACACCACTGGAGTCAAGCTAGCCGGGCTGATGAGAGGTGTTACCTCGAAACCGGTCCGGTCCTCGGATGCTTGATTCCGTTCTGGGAAGGACATGGCTTTTGTAGTTCGGACTGGACTGTTCCCATGGGGCACAGGGTCAGAGCTGATTTGCATATCGCCATTGTCTAACCCAGGGTGGTGTGGAGTGCAAAAAAACGATGGATTTGGGCCCAGATCTTTGGACTGGGGTGAGTGTGTGACATTGATCCACATTCGGTCCATCACCTGTTGTTTTTGCATATTCCGCCCTAAGTGCGCTGGGGATGCCCAGACGTGGGTCCCAGGCACTCCACACCACTGGAGTCAAGCTAGCCGGGCTGATGAGAGGTGTTACCTCGAAACCGGTCCGGTCCTCGGATGCTTGATTCCGTTCTGGGAAGGACATGGCTTTTGTAGTTCGGACTGGACTGTTCCCATGGGGCACAGGGTCAGAGCTGATTTGCATATCGCCATTGTCTAACCCAGGGTGGTGTGGAGTGCAAAAAAACGATGGATTTGGGCCCAGATCTTTGGACTGGGGTGAGTGTGTGACATTGATCCACATTCGGTCCATCACCTGTTGTTTTTGCATATTCCGCCCTAAGTGCGCTGGGGATGCCCAGACGTGGGTCCCAGGCACTCCACACCACTGGAGTCAAGCTAGCCGGGCTGATGAGAGGTGTTACCTCGAAACCGGTCCGGTCCTCGGATGCTTGATTCCGTTCTGGGAAGGACATGGCTTTTGTAGTTCGGACTGGACTGTTCCCTTGGGGCACAGGGTCAGAGCTGATTTGCATATCGCCATTGTCTAACCCAGGGTGGTGTGGAGTGCAAAAAAACGATGGATTTGGGCCCAGATCTTTGGACTGGGGTGAGTGTGTGACATTGATCCACATTCGGTCCATCACCTGTTGTTTTTGCATATTCCGCCCTAAGTGCGCTGGGGATGCCCAGACGTGGGTCCCAGGCACTCCACACCACTGGAGTCAAGCTAGCCGGGCTGATGAGAGGTGTTACCTCGAAACCGGTCCGGTCCTCGGATGCTTGATTCCGTTCTGGGAAGGACATGGCTTTTGTAGTTCGGACTGGACTGTTCCCATGGGGCACAGGGTCAGAGCTGATTTGCATATCGCCATTGTCTAACCCAGGGTGGTGTGGAGTGCAAAAAAACGATGGATTTGGGCCCAGATCTTTGGACTGGGGTGAGTGTGTGACATTGATCCACATTCGGTCCATCACCTGTTGTTTTTGCATATTCCGCCCTAAGTGCGCTGGGGATGCCCAGACGTGGGTCCCAGGCACTCCACACCACTGGAGTCAAGCTAGCCGGGCTGATGAGAGGTGTTACCTCGAAACCGGTCCGGTCCTCGGATGCTTGATTCCGTTCTGGGAAGGACATGGCTTTTGTAGTTCGGACTGGACTGTTCCCATGGGGCACAGGGTCAGAGCTGATTTGCATATCGCCATTGTCTAACCCAGGGTGGTGTGGAGTGCAAAAAAACGATGGATTTGGGCCCAGATCTTTGGACTGGGGTGAGTGTGTGACATTGATCCACATTCGGTCCATCACCTGTTGTTTTGGCAATGCCCCAGCAGGCAGCTGTGGGGGATCCCTCAACAGTCAAAAGGGACCAAGCATCACTGTCCCACTGGGGTACCCCCTGCAGGGCTGTGGATTGCTCCCTTACCTGCAGGGATGTCGATTGCTCCCTTACCAAGGTGTGTATGGGTCAGGCCGCAGAGGGATTTACAATACCCGTCCCCCGCGCCTCCACTATTCCGGTCACTCCCAAATATTTCTTCGATGCAATTCCACCACCTTTGCAGTCTTGCGAGGGAGAGGTCACCGCCCAGCACCCTGAGTCTTTTCCCGCTACCTCACCCACCACGGCCCGACAAGCTGTCTATCCACTGTGCACAGCTGGGGCTTACAGGTGTTCAACGTGTAGATTGTCGATTCAGGTCCATGCAATCTGCCCCACTGCAATTTTGGATTCTGCCGCCCAGCTCCTGTTATGCTCAGGGACCGAAGCAGCAAGCAGGCCACAGTACGCGAGCTGGGACTAAGGTCCGCGTCCCGTCCTCCACCTCACGACATGCTCTACGCCACCAGTCAATTGAGGCCCCGGAGCACCATCACTCCATGGACCGCGCGGCGTCACTGAGGATATCTCGGGCCAGGGAGCTCATGCAGACTCCGTCGTTCTTGCTGCACACTCCGAGGGTCTTCCGGTTATTACATTTCTCCTCTGGTACCAGGATATGTGGTGCGAATGTGTGCCGGGTCCCAGCTCGGATCTGGTTCAGATCTCCCTATTATTTTGTTGCCTCACTCACCTGGCAAGCTCCATTTTTGCCAAGGAGCTGTCAAAATTTCACTCTCTCCCTCTCTGCGCCGGCGGAAGCAGGGAGACTGAGTAATATAGATGGATTAACAAACTGAAATAAATACAGCAGCTCACCTCGCCTCATGCACAACACCAAGATAACCACCAGCACACTGGAAAGTGGCAGAAAGCAGGAGGGATTCTGCCCATGGCACCGCTGCCCGCTCGATCACCAGATTTACAGAGAGGGTCATCAAGCAATGTCACCTAGTCTTGACCTGGCATGCATGGCACAGAAAACAATCAGAGAGTTGCCACTACCTGACTCAATAACTCACCCCACTACATACGGAGCAGTGTAAACGAAAACATTAAATGATAGTAACTGAAGTTATCATTTGTTTTTTCGAATGATCATGCTAGGGCGGGCTTGACTCTTCTGACGTCAGGGGGGAGGAGTGGTTGTGCACTCTGTAAAGTGCGCATCAATGTTTTACCTGCCCGCTTGGGCGGGCCTATCATTCATGCCCACTTCGCATGTTCTCCATGCAGGCTGCATTACAGCCTGCATGAAGAACATGCCCAGGCCCCCCATGGCACTCAGAACAATCACAACTCACTTGACGTGGGAAAGATGTAGCGATGGAGAACAGCAGCGGGATCAGGTAAGTACATTTTTTTTTTGGTAAGACTTTATTGGCAGTTGTCAAATACACAATATAACTTGCGCGTGTTTTAGACATCAGTTGTCACGCAATAAGTATTTCGATGCTTGCAATACACAGCTATTTAGCCGACAACCTTCCGGTCCGGCAGCATTCATGAACATTGTGTTCGAGACATTCCACTAGTAGGTAAAGAAATCAAATGTCTTACTTTTGTTATTTTATCTAAACAAAACCACAGACTCATTAGGAATAATAAACAATATAGCAAGATTTCAATATACGGTCAATCGATCATATCAGTGGGTTTTCCCGATTCACTAATCTATCCCTGTCGCGTGAGTATCTTAAAGTAACCCACCCTCGTATGCCTATATCCCTCCCACTATGTCGGTAACAGGTATTTATCACTCCCCCAACTCATCTTCTTCTTCAGAACTATCATCTACCTCTTCCGGTAGAGGTTCACACAGGTCACCCCTATATTTATTCCAAGGTAGCCATATCCTGTTCCATTTGCGAGGGTTAGCTCTGATCTTATAAACCGCTCGCTCGGTCACCATTAACCTATCCATGTGTTTGCACCATTGTGCTGACGTCGGTGTGTCCGCTGCCCCCCATTTCTGCGCAATATCACGCTTGGCCACCATCGTTCCTACCACTACTCACTGCTGACCCTGTCGCGTTAGATCAGTCTTTCCCCATATATTCAGCAAGCAGACCCTCGGGTCCGGTGTGAGTGATACTTCTCGCGTTTGAGATATGGTCCTCATAATATGTTTCCAGTACTCACTAATGATCGGGCAACCCCAGAGTGTGTGCAGCAGTGTCCCTTCCTCACCACAGCCTCTCAAGCAGTTTGGATGATCAGCCCTATGTATTCTGTATAGGGTGGTTCTGGTGTAATACACTCTGGTAATATTTTAAATTATACCAGTCGGAAGCGGGCCGACACACCTGCCTCTCGCGGGGATGCCAATGCGGCGTTCTAGTCCGTTTCATCCATTTCCCCCAACTCCTCTTCCCATTTGTCCCGTAGTTTAGTTAGTGGATCAGGTAGGTTGTTCAGCAGCTTTCTATAAGTGAGTGATGTGGCCCCTGTTTGCATAAAATCAGTGAGTAGACGGTCCTCCAATGGTGAGGATTCAGGGACCTTTGTCCCCGGCTCGATGGCTGTCATCAATGCATGTCTCATCTGTATATACCTATAGGTCTCTGTAGGTCCTAGGTCATACTGTTGTTGTAGGAGCGAGAAGGTGACCATGCCAGTGTTCGTCCATAAGTCTCCCACTGTGGAAATTCCTATATTGTCCCACTGGGTGAATCCTTTACTGTGCCTCAGACATCTCAGTGATTTAGTGTCCCACAAAGGTGTAAGTTTAGTTATTACATCCCCCCACTTCAGCCTAGTCTGCGCCTTATGCCAGAGTACTATGTTTCGTCGGGCCCATCAGTTTTGTCAGTAGACTTCTATTATATCGTGGTGCCAACAGACTCTGCGTGCCTAGCTGTGCCCTGTCCGCCAAATAAGCTGGGACTTCTTGTGGTGCGTGGATCCAGTGGTTTATCGCCTTGAGTTGGGATGCCCAGTAGTATAACTGTATGTTCGGCAGTGCTATCCCACCGTCGTACCATCCACGGTTTAGTTTTATATGCGCCACCCGAGCCGGGCGTTCTCCCCATAGCAAACCTGAAATTATTGCTGTCACCTTTTTAAAATATGAGGGTGGTACTAGGGTTGGTGTGTTCTCCAGTACATATAAAAGACGTGGAAGTGCTTTCATTTTAAACAGTGCCGCTCTGCCTAAAAGTGTCAACGGCAAAGTTTTCTAATACCTTGCATCTGCCTTTAAGCGAGTGAATGGAGGTAACAGATTCCGAGTATAATGAATCAAGTCGTCTCGGGCTACGTGGATTCCCAAGTACTTAAACAAGGAATCTGCAATTGTCAACGGGCAATCGCTGGGTAGATGTGGCAGAGCACCCTTCAGTTCATAAATGACTGATTTCGACCAATTTATGGTGTAGCCAGAGTTGACATCATGTGTGTTGCATAATTCCAATAATATAGGGATGCCAGTGGCTGGGTCGGACAGGTATATTAACATGTCATCAGCGTAGAGGGAAACCCTGTCTTCCCAGTGATCCCCCCAGCTCACTCCCTTCAGTAATGGGGTGTCTCTAATGACAGTCGCTAATGGCTCCAGGACTAACGCAAACAGCAAGGGGGAGAGGGGGCAACCCTGTCTCGTTCCCCTGGCGAACGGTATTTCTCGTGAAATGTGGCCATTGGTCGCCACATGTGCAACAGGCTGTGTGTATAAAAGTTTAATCCACGCGATAAATTTAGGGCCGAAGCCCATGTGTGCCAGGACTGCAAAGAGGTATGGCCATTCTACCAAGTCGAACGCCATCCTGGCGTCTAACGATAGAATGACTGCTGGTTCCGTCAATAGGGGAGCCCGTGCCAGTGTGCCATGTACTCGTCGGAGATTCAGTGCTGTATTCCTATGGGGCATAAAACCGGATTGGTCGGGATGGATCAGGTGGGATAGGTGGGGCATCAATCTAGTAGCCAATGTTTTCGCCAATATTTTGGCTTCCGCATTGACTAGCGAGATTGGGCGGTACGATGTACACTCGGCGGGCGGCTTACCCGGTTTCGGGATGGCCACAACAGTTGCCATCCGTTGATCCACAGGCAGGATCCCACGCTCCAAGCTATCCTTGAGCATGGCCAACAACGGCTCGCTTAGTGTGTCTGCCATCGTTTGATACCACTCAACCGGGATACCGTTGGGGAATGCCGCTTTTCCTGTGTGTAGTGTGTTGATTGCTGCCTGTATCTCTTCTATCGTCAGGTCTGCCTCTAGTTCATCCACCGCGTCTTGGGGTAAAGTCGGGGTGTGCACCGTTTCAAGGGCCAGCGCCGCAGCACTTGCCGTGACTTCCATTTCCGGGGTATATACTCCCTGAAAGTGGTCCGCGAGGATATCAATTATTTCCGATGTGTGTGAGTGCAGCTTCCCATATGGATCTGCTAACTGTAGTATAGTTCTGCTACCCTCTTTCTTGTTATCCAGCCATGCCAGTAGTTTACTGGCCTTGTCACCTATATCATATATTCTATTCGCAGTCGCTGTGATATTCTCAATCGTTTGCCGCCTCACATGATCGCTGTGTAATTGTTGGCATAAATTAAGTGTGTGTACTGCGTCCTCTGTTGGGTGTGCCATGTGCGCCGCGTTCGCTGCTTCAAAGTTCAGTTCCAGCTCCTGCAATTCCCGTCGCTGTGTATGCTTACGCCCTGTTATCATTGTAATGGCATGCCCTCTCAGTATGTTATGCTATGTTATGTTATGTTATGTTATGTTATGTTATGTTATGTTATGTTACTGGGGGTTTTGTAAAGCGCTCAGCTGCTCCGAAGAGCGTCCCGGCGCTGTAGATCAAAAACAAATACCAGCAACTAACAGAAATACCACCCGCAACGCAAGGTGCTCAGAGGAAACAAAATTATTGGGCAAAGAGAAGAGTCTTAAGCTCCTTTCTAAAAGTGAGCAGGTTGGAACTGGCGCGTAAGGTCAGAGGTAATGTGTTCCAAAGACGAGGGGCAAGGTAGCTAAAAGAACAACCTCCACATCGTGCACGTCGCACTGCCGGCACGATTGCCCTGGCCTGGACAGTGGACCTCAAGAGTCTAGATGGAAGGTAGAAATTGACCCTTTTTTGTAGATACACTGCACCGAAGTTATGCAGAGCCTTGAACGCTATTGTTAAGGTCTTGAAGGTGATGCGTTTGCGGATCGGCAGCCAGTGCAAAGTTTTAAGAAGGTCGCTGGCCCTAGTTCTTCTGGTTAGACCGAATATGGCTCTGGCTGCCGAGTTCTGGACGACCTGCAGGCGAGTCAGGAGATACTCGGGGAGACCCAAGTAAAGGATGTTAGAGTAGTCCAAGCGTGAACCTATCAGCGCCTGCACCGTGATCTTTCTGTGCTCCAAGGATAGGAACGATTCAGAAAAGGGGGTGGTGATGAACAGAGTGTCTGAATTAAGCAGACCACTCTTACCCAGTCCAAAGATCAGGGCTTGATCCATCACCGTTATTTATCTCACTGCACCATCCCAGCTCAGAACCTGGCTATATGCAAATCAGTCTGACCCTGGCCCAGTGCATCATGGGAACAGGGCAGACTAAACTACCAAGCCAATTCTTCACCAGAAAGGAGACAAGCTACTGGGGACCGGTTTCTGGCATTTCAGCCGTCTTCGGCCCGGCTTGCTTGAATCCTGATGGTGCAGTGAAAAAGGGACTCATGTCTGAGTATACCCTGCCACACCTATAGTGGCCAGAAACGATTCAGAAAAGGGGGTGGTGATGAACAGAGTGTCTGAATTAAGCAGACCACTCTTACCCAGTCCAAAGATCAGGGCTTGATCCATCACCGTTATTTATCTCACTGCACCATCCCAGCTCAGAACCTGGCTATATGCAAATCAGTCTGACCCTGGCCCAGTGCATCACGGGAACAGGGCAGACTAAACTACCAAGCCAATTCTTCACCAGAAAGGAGACAAGCTACCGGGGACCGGTTTCTGGCATTTCAGCCGTCTTCGGCCCGGCTTGCTTGAATACTGATGGTGCAGTGAGAAAGGGACTCATGTCTGAGTATACCTCGCCACACCTATAGTGGCCAAAAACGATTCAGAAAAGGGGGTGGTGATGAACAGAGTGTCTGAATTAAGCAGACCACTCTTACCCAGTCCAAAGATCAGGGCGTGATCCATCACCGTTATTTATCTCACTGCACCATCCCAGCTCAGAACCCGGCTATATGCAAATCAGTTTGACCCTGGCCCAGTGCATCATGGGAACAGGGCAGACTAAACTACCAAGCCAATTCTTCACCAGAAAGGAGACAAGCTACCGGGGACCGGTTTCTGGCATTTCAGCCGTCTTCGGCCCGGCTTGCTTGAATCCTGATGGTGCAGTGAGAAAGGGACTCATGTCTGAGTATACCCTGCCACACCTATAGTGGCCAAAAACGATTCAGAAAAGGGGGTGGTGATGAACAGAGTGTCTGAATTAAGCAGACCACTCTTACCCAGTCCAAAGATCAGGGCTTGATCCATCACCGTTATTTATCTCACCATCAGGATTCAAGCAAGCCGGGCCGAAGACGGCTGAAATGCCAGAAACCGGTCCCCGGTAGCTTGTGTCCTTCCCAGTATAAGAATTGGCTTGGTAGTTTGGTCTGCCCTGTTCCCATGATGCACTGGGCCAGGGTCAGACTAATTTGCATATAGCCAAGTTCTGAGCTGGGATGGTGCAGTGAGCTAAAAAACGGTGATGGATCAAGCCCTGATCTTTGGACTGGGTAAGAGTGGTCTGCTTAATTCAGACACTCTGTTCATCACCACCCCCTTTTCTGAATCATTTTTGTCCACCATAAGCGTGGAAGGGTATACTCAGATGTGAGTCCCTAGCTCATTGCACCATCAGGATTCAAGCAAGCCGGGCCGAAGACGGCTGAAATGCCAGACACCGGTCCCCGGTAGCTTGTGTCCTTCCCAGTATAAGAATTGGCTTGGTAGTTTGGTCTGCCCTGTTCCCATGATGCACTGGGCCAGGGTCAGACTAATTTGCATATAGCCAAGTTCTGAGCTGGGATGGTGCAGTGAGCTAAAAAACGGTGATGGATCAAGCCCTGATCTTTGGACTGGGTAAGAGTGGTCTGCTTAATTCAGACACTCTGTTCATCACCACCCCCTTTTCTGAATCATTTTTGTCCACCATAAGCGTGGAAGGGTATACTCAGATGTGAGTCCCTAGCTCATTGCACCATCAGGATTCAAGCAAGCCGGGCCGAAGACGGCTGAAATGCCAGAAACCGGTCCCCGGTAGCTTGTGTCCTTCCCAGTATAAGAATTGGCTTGGTAGTTTGGTCTGCCCTGTTCCCATGATGCACTGGGCCAGGGTCAGACTAATTTGCATATAGCCAAGTTCTGAGCTGGGATGGTGCAGTGAGCTAAAAAACAGTGATGGATCAAGCCCTGATCTTTGGACTGGGTAAGAGTGGTCTGCTTAATTCAGACACTCTGTTCATCACCACCCCCTTTTCTGAACCAAGGATAGGAACAGCAAAAACTTTCTCAACATACTTAAGATGGCAAAGCACTTCTCCGTCAGACCTGCTACTTGGGCCTAAAAGGAGAGAGTATTATCCACCTGAATGCCCAGATTCTTAGCTGTTACAGAATCGCTGGCTGGCGGGAACATGGCCGAAGGCCACCAGTGCTTCCATCTCGGGTCGGCGGGACATCCAAAGAGCAGGATCTCTGACTTGTCCGAGTTGCATTTGAGGCCGCTTTTCCCGAACCAGTCAAACACAGCCTCAAGACACCTCAGGACGACCGTCTTATAAGCTTCCCATAGGGTAGTGGGGGATGATACCGAACCAGTATTTTCTGCAGAGTAGTGCCGAGTCGCCTTCAATTCTTTCCGGACATGTGGTACCTTAAGATAACCCGGATATATGGGGTACAGTCTTTTGCGAACCCTTCCCGAGCTTGAGAGGTTTAGTGTTAGGGGGGAGTGATCTGAGATGCCCCTGGGTCTAATCTGTACATCACTGATTGTAAGGTGACCGTCCCCCAGTGTGAGAAAATAATCTATGCGGGACAGACTATTATGAGTTGCAGAGTAGTAAGTGTATTGGCGACCCTCGGGGTTGAGGTGTCTCTAAACATCCAACAGTCCCTGTGCCTCGATGAAGTCCCTAAAACGGGACGGGCCTGGTGTGTATGTTCGGGTCGGGAATCTATCTTGTGTGTTGTGTGCCACTGCGTTGAAATCCCCTCCCACTATAAGGTCACCTTCCGGGAGATCCAACAGTAATTTCCCCAATTTGGGAAGGGTAGTCGCATGCAATGCTGGAGGAATATACATAGAGACAATGTTGAGTGGTTTGCCTTCCCATTGCCCGATCGCCACTGCAAAACGGCCATACTCATCGGTTCTCTTGGAATGCAGTATAAAGCGGGACGCTTTTCTCATTAAGATGCCCATTCCACGAGACCCGGAGGTAAAGTCCGAGTGTACTACCATGCTATACCCACGTCTGTCCAGTGCTTTACTAGCCGATCCCACTAGATGTGTCTCTTGAAGTAGGATCAGATCCGGATTTAGTCTTTTAATACCCTGCAGGACCAACCCTCTCTTTATCTTGTCTCCTAGGCCCCTCACATTCCAGGACATCAATTGCAGTGGAGTTACCGGGCCTGTGCTTGCGGTCCCGTTTAAAGTAGCTGATTGTATGTTGTATGCCATTGCATATCTGTTAGGTCTAGCTTGTTTATCTCAGTATATATTTGCCATAGTGTCCGGTGTATATACCCATCCGAGTGTTCGATTCGTCGTGCTGCATGTTATTTCCTTGAGTCAAACAAAATAAAAAACAAGAAACCCCCCGTATATCCTGAACATCCCCCCTCCCTGCCCTCTTGCTATACGGACATAGAATCGCCCGCCCCCCAACTTAGCAGAGTGCTTGACCCATTCCCCACACCAAATACTTGCTCGCGGGGGTGAAGGTTCTCCGGAGCCGGCGGCCCCTCATACTCTCCTTGAAAGCCCTCAGCCCAGTGTCCTGCAGCCAACCTTCAGGCAGATCGTTAAGTTAAAGTTTAAGTCATTAGTTGTCTTTCAGGAGGTTAGTGTTCCTTACTGGCCTCATCGACCACTATATCCCCGTCTTGTGAGAGTTCTTCTTCCGTTCTGTGAGATGTTTGTGAGCCCTCCAGAAGCCCCGTATTTTTGTCCTTTTTTGATCTGTTTGATCTGCGGGGCTGCGTCGCCGGTCTCCATCCATCGAGCCAGTCTCTTGCTAGTTCAGGAGTGCCAAAAACCAAGTCTTATTGTCTGATACCACTCTCAACCTAGCCGGAAAAAGCATGGAGTAAGGGATCTCTCTTGTTCTTAGTTCCTTCTTGACCTCCAAGAATGTCTTCCTGCGGCGCGCAACTTCTGCTGTATAGTCTGGAGAAAAGGCCAATGTGGAGTTGAGGATCTTAACCGGAGGGGACACTCTAGCCGCCTGTAAAACGGCGTCTCTGTCTCGAAAGTTGAAGAGACGGGCCAAGATGGGTCTCGGCATCGCGCCTTGCTTGGGTTTACCCCCCGGTACTCGATGCGCTCTTTCTACGGAGAAAAAGGCAGACAGTCCCTTTGGTTGGAGCTCTTTTTTAATCAGATCCTCCACATATAGGTCTGTTGCTCTATTGCCTTCGGATTCCGGTACACCAAGAATTCTAATGTTATTCCTTCTCGAGCGACCTTTCTGATCGTCCAGTTTCTCACCTAGTGCTTTGTTCTCCAACGCCATTTGTTGCATTGCTGTTTGAAGCTCGGAGACGTCTTCCACAAGGGACTTTGTGACCACCTCCATCGGTTTCCCATTTTCGGACATTTTTTGAATGTCGGCCCGGATCAATGTGATTTCAGTGGATATTGAGCCCACCGTGGCCTGTACTTGAGTTAGCGCTCTCATGATGTCTTCCAGCGTTGTTTTCTGTGTGTTTGTCCCATCCGCCATCTTGTAGGCTGGGGCTCTTCCATCCGACGGGGAAGAAGACGCTCCACCACTGGTAAATCTATCAATACGGGTCTGCGTAGTGCCGCCTCTCGTGTTTTTTTCCAGCCATCCTCGCCCCTACGTATCACAAGATTCTTGAGGGTTATGTCTCCCAATCTTTCGGAGTTCAGTGGATTCTAGCGTGCAGCTGGTCTTCACCTTTCTCTCCGTTAGGACATTAGGCCCATACCACCCGGCTCTCGCAGGTTCCCACAGTGGATTGCTCTGCAAGTTCCAGAGCGAACCGGGAGCAGGTACTATAAGGCCAGAGGTCTCACTTTCAGAAGGTGGATCTTGGTTCCGTGGCGATGGTGTTCAAGAGCGGTTCGTGTATTGGGCACTACGAGTTGAGATGGCGGACCGATCCTTTGTACTTCTTTAGTTTCGGTTTCACCTGCCCATCGTTTGAAAGAATTCTCTTCTGATCGCGTTGAGTTTTTCTTCTTATATACAGCAGAGTCTAATTAAGACTACTCGATCAGTCCTCGCTGTTGTCGAGCTCGTGAACAACTGCTTGGATCTCGGTTGTGCGTTTCCAGTGGGGTCTAGTCGAGCTGCCCTCACTGCTTCCCGGTCTCTCATGCAGGATAGATCCCGGCTCGTTGCGGTCGTCCAGGCCTCAGAGTCGCCACGACATACGTTTCGCCTCCGGTGTCGGACAGATTCCAAAGTTGCTGCCCTGGGTTCTGCCTGGTCCTAGGCTTCAGGCCCCCCTCGTCAGAGCATCTGTCCTGCACGGATAAGTAGTCGGATAATAGAAGAGGCCGTCCGATTTACGGCGCTCTTCTTTTAGGCTGCCGCCATGCTCGGCTGCTAGCCACGCCCTCCCCGGTAAGTACATTTTTTAAAATGTAAAACCACCTGCCACCCCATACCTTACCGGTCGCTAGTGGACTAACAGTAAATTTCAGGGGACTGCCAGCAGCTCATTATAGTGAGAGCCTGCCAGCAGTGCCTTAAGTCATAGTGCGACAGCCGAAACCTGCGGGAGCGCAGTGCATGCCATGGGCAGTGCGCTGCCAGCTGTCTTAACACTTTCAGTGACAGCTGAGACACAAACACAGACATGCGTGGCAATGCATTTCAATGAGGTAGGGGAAACAACCTTTACAATGCAACTTTTTCAACGCACTACCATTACAACAAAACTTTTACAACGCAAGATCAATTACATCGCATTCTATTACAACGCAACCATTACATCGCATGACACTACAACGCATACCATTACAACGCATGTCATTACAACGCATACCATTACAACGCATACCATCACAATGCATAGTACCCTTACACTATCCAAAACTTACCCTACTGTTGCACACCCTGGAGTTAGAATAGTAATTTTTACCCCTACACTATCCAACACTTACCCTACTGTTGCACCCCCTGGAGTTAGAATAGTAATTTTTACCCCCATACTATCCAATGCTTACCATACATGCAATGTAATGGTATGCGTTGTAATAGTATGCGTTGTAAAGGTAGTATGCGTTGTAATGGCATGCGTTGTAATGGAATGCGTTGTAAAGGATGTTGCGTTGTAAAAAATGCGTTGTAAAGGCATGCGTTGTAAAAGTATGCGTTGTAACGTCATACATCCGTGAGGTAGTGCAGAGTACCACACTGAAATGCGTTAATCTAACGCCTGATGCTTAGTACTTGGCAGGACTGAATGTTCTGGAGTTACCCGTTTTTCTGTCACAGTGGTGACCCTTGCTCGTGTATATTTCAACTGCTTCTACTCTGATCCCATTAATCATAGGCTGCTATTTTTTCCATGTTAGTGGGCCAAACAACCAGGGCAGCAACATCCACCCACCCTCAGAAACTAGAGTAGCAGGGGGGGCGGAGCTTGCCGGCGTCCATGAAAGACGTGTGAGCGCTGAGCTCCTCGCCTGAGCCCCTTTAATATTCGTCAAATCTATCCTTTCGGCGCCTAGCCGGCCCTGAATTCTGTGGTGAACTCTTCGTCTACCCCCCGGCAGGGTGGGGGGCCTTTCCCCGATCGAATTCGGTGGTGGTTTCGCTCCGCTGGTCGACGGAAGACAGAGTGGCGGACCAGGCGTACACCGCGGCCTATCCTGAGGGGCTGCCCGAGCTGCGTCACGCTACGTGCGGCAAGTGGTTCCGAAGTGGAGTCGGTCTGCCCGATTGGTGCCTGCACTACAGTTCCTGCTGGGTGTTCTCGAGCTGTGTTCCCGGGAGTGGATGTGGTGGCCCTGCTCACGGTGGTGCGTCTACTGGAGAAGGATTGCTGTTGCTTGGTGGAGCGCTGGCAAGGCGCGGGAGACCCTCGGCGGCTGGTTATCTCCTTACGGCGAGGTTTGTCGCCAGTTGCCTCCCCCTGGGGCACCTCGGAGTCCGCTGCGGTGCGGTGACTCGGGAGTGCACTGGAGTGTGTGGGGCCGGCTTACTAGACTTCGCTGGGTCCTGGCCTAGTGTGAGCACCATGTGGTGCGCCCTTCTGGTTTGTGGGCCTACCTGTGTCCGGGGCCTGCAGCCGCCATTTTTACTGCATTTCTTGCTGCGCAAC
The DNA here is from genome assembly GCF_964263255.1 of Lissotriton vulgaris. Taxonomy (NCBI): domain Eukaryota; kingdom Metazoa; phylum Chordata; class Amphibia; order Caudata; family Salamandridae; genus Lissotriton; species Lissotriton vulgaris. The sequence goes on along the minus strand of NC_141691.1, from coordinate 2,051,788,633 downwards.
AACTCGCCTCACGGAGTTTGCTTCCCCAGCGCCCCCCCTACGCTCCACCGGTACTGGCTGGCGACATTTCTGCTGGCTGCAGGGCGCTTTGCTGACAGCCCGCCGAGAACACTATGGGGAAAGGTGATAAGAATCAACCGAAACTGTCGTTTGATCAGCGGAAGCCGAAAGGTGAGGAGGGGCCGGCTCCGGATGCCTCACAGCGGCCCACGCCCGCCGACAGTTCATTATGTGCGGACATTCGAGAAATGCTGGGTGCTATGGAAAAGGGCTTGCAAGACAGTATGGCGGCGATTGGCACGAAAATCGACGCTTTGTCCTTCAGGATGGGCCGCATGTCTGAAAGGGTGGATAAACATGCTGAGCGGCTTGATATGGCGGAGCGGCGGTTGACGGAAGCGGAGGAAGCCCAAACGGAATGGGATAAAGATCGCAAGCAGTTCGGTCGCCTACTCCAAGTCATACAGGACAAGACGGAGGACTTGGAAGCACGCTCACGGCGCTCCAACGTCCGCATAACAGGGGTGGCGGAATCTACCAACACTGGTAAAATGGAGTTGTTTGTGGAAAAGTTGCTCCGGACACTGCTAGGGGAGGATGCATTCTCCCCTATGTTCATCGTCGAGAGGGCTCATCGCACCCTGGGACCGAGGCCGCAACCTGGCCTTCCGCTGCGGCCGATTATCGCAAAACCTTTAAACTATAGGGATCGGGACTTGGCGCTGCGGTTGGCAAGGGAGAAGGGTAACTTGCAATTCGATTGAATGAACATCTCCCTCTATCCTGACTTCACAGCGAGAGTGCAAGAGGAGAGGAAGCGATTTGCCCCATATAAGAAGCAGATGAGAGACATGGGGCTGGACTACGCCATGTTGTATCCAGCGAGACTCAGAATTAACAAACAAGGACATTCGCACTTTTTCACGGACCCAGCAGACCTGAAGAAATCACTGAAGGAGTGGGCCAAAGAACAACGCAACAGCCCGAGTGGTCAGCGTGAGGACGCTGAGGAGACCTCTTCAATGGACGGCCAGGGGTAATCTGCATTGCGGCTTTTGGCCGGCTTGGCTGGGTCTCATCTGTGCGTTTGTCTCGACTGCGGGTCCTCTGACCCTACTTACTAGACAATGTGGGCTGTGTTTTTACTGTTTGGGGATTGCACTTGGGTTGTGGTATCAACATGGTTAACGACTTGCTGACAGTTTTGGGGGAGGCTCTACCCCGAGTGGGGGGTCTATTCTTAGTCATTCTTCTATTTCTTGGGCTGGGGAGGGTGCCGGACGACGCTAGGGGGCAGGGTGGGGGAGCCACGGTGATCTGTGGTCCTTGTCCTGATTGTATTGCTGTCTAGCTGGGAACCTCTGCCCCTGCGCTTTTGGAGGGCCCTTGGGTTTGTATTTATTTATTTATTTATTTATTTATTGCTATTTGTTAAGCGCAACATATACCCGAAGGCGTCTTGGCGCTGATTGTTTGCAGTAGTCTAAATGATGTTGATTATCTGAGCAATACCTTTAAGGAGTTATTGAGTGAACAGCCATGTTTTAAGTTTCCTGCGAAACTGGAGCAGCGTTGGGCAGGTTCTTATGTCCAGCGGGAGGGAATTCCACAATTTGGGTGCCGCGACCGTGAAACGACGGTCGCCCCACGATACTGTTTTTACACGGGGAATCATTAGAAGATTATTATTGGAGGACCGAAGTTGGCGAGAAGGCTGGTATGGTTTCAGTTGCTCACTCAGTGAGTGTGGGCCTTGTCCATTAAGTGTCTTATAGATAGGCTGTGGGGTTTTAGGTTTAAACCTATAATAACTGATAAAACCCCACTGAAAGAAAAATAGCCCTCACTGGTGAAAACATATAAACACTGAAAAAACACCTGCACATCAAACTAAATGCCATTCAAAGAAAGGAAAAAGAAAGTGAAAGAGTCATTTTGTTCTGAATGAAGTGGTCAATAAAATGTAACTTTGTTATACAAGCTAGCAGTAAGAAAGAGTGGCTAACATTATTCTGCTTGAGTTTTGTTTTTTAGGGATGCCACTAAAATATTATTTCTTCTTCCTTTTTCTGTAGTGTAGTTCCTATATTCCCAATAGGCTCTGCGCATTGGAATAATATAAAAATCAGTGTAGACGTAGGACTGAGGTCGACTAGGTCTCTACTGACTATATTAGACTTAATTAGTTTTGCCAGCTAGCTCAGAGATCACTAGAAACTTTCTCAAATGTTCAGGAAAGAGTTAACTCTCCAGATTTAGACAAGGAGGGATTAGTTTCTGACAACCGCATAAACATGACAACTTTGCTCTCCTCAGATTAAAGAGTGTATCTCTAGAGTCGTGTGAAAACAATATGCAGCTATTTCACTCAGTCAATCGTGCATACTTAGTTTCACCAGAGTGCAGAGAAATAGAGAAACAGGCGTTTTCAATAAAAGGTGGTATTTATTGAGCAGTCGTCTTTCTCATGCAAGAGAAATGAGTTGCCACAATTGCAATACTTATCATGAAGTAAAGTGCGTACAGTAAAAGGAGTATTATGAAATAATACTGTAAAAGCATTGATATGGTTTTTTAGCCACATGATACTTTAAAATGGATAAAATATATACATACATAAAAACATTGACTAACGTACTCAACTAGTGCTTCTAAATACGCCTACCTCTGTGTACCTGACCTAAGCCTAATACGTGGGAAGGAGTAAGTAAGTTGCAGTTTAAGTTAAGTTGTTTTTTGCCAAAAATCTGAATCAAGAATTCTCTTAAGGGTTTAGTCAGCTCCGTACCTTGGTAATAGAATGTAGGAGGTCTTGTATCTCTCTTTCAGGACTCGATCTCCCAGCAACCCGCAAGGGTGACTGGAAATACCGGAGCTGGAATTTCTCGGCGTGAGAAAAGACAGCGTCTCTCTCAGTGCGTCAAAAGGGAGGGGCGGCTTCCTTCGGCTCTCGCATCAGCTGGGCTTCCGGGCAAGTAGATAGCCGCTCTGCTCCAAACCACTGTGTGTTTGCTTAAGGCAACGTTGGTATATTTATACCTGAAAGGTGCCGGGTTTGACGTAAGGTTGGACATAAGACGTCACTAAGACCTAACAGTTCTCTCTGGACTCCAGGAGTTCTTGTTCAAATCAAAACAAAAGCAGGGGGGGATTCCCGGGCTGCTGGAGGCTTGGTTTGTTTAAAGAACGCATTGTACTTTCTAGGAGTCATGGGGAGTTGCATTGCCGTATTTGGACTGCATGGGCTATTACTAAATATGGATATGATTTGTATGCCTTTATAAGGATATCGTTTGTTATAACCACATAAGGGCATAAATCGGGAATATCGAATTAGGGTCCTAGATAGAAACACAACATTACTTTTTTCAGTTTTATGGCCTTTGGTCTAAAGATGCAGGGTTTAGTTTCATGTTTTAGGTCTAATTTAATTATTTTATAAACTGTAGAGAATCAGGACATATCAAACTCATATTTAATATTTTGGCTGCATTTGATTCTTTCACTGATAGGTAAACTGGCTAGTTTCATAAAAATCTTTCCTAATATGAGTCGTCACATTTAACCACAGAGAATGGGTAATAACCCTTAATACATCAGACCATAGTTTCTAGTGGTGCACAGTTTTCTTATGCCCTGGAACTAAAATGCAAATATTTATTATGTTGTGCTTTATGTGGCATCAAAGAAAGAGTCATCCCAACTGTGTCCCTTAGCTGACGGTTCTCAGCCCAAGGGGCTATGAATGCTGAGAGGGCCTTTTCACAGAAGTTTACATGGGAAGGAAAGTGCGAGCGCACATGACCAAGAAGTCATTGTATGGTGTATTACAATAAGATTAATTTGCAAAAATCTCTTTGGACCTCATATACACTATACATACACTGTCTATATACCATGTTCTTTCAGTGCAGAAAGCAAGCAATGACAAAAACAAAACGTTCCATAAACACCGGAAAAACACTTTTTCTGTTGTTTTTAGTGGCATGAAAATGTGTAACCACTGAAAACAACTGTTTTTTAAGATATTGAAAACACTGAAAAAACCCCACCAGAATTTACCAAAAATAGAAACTGAAAACAGGACAGCCTACTTATAGACAATACATAATGATTTAAATTTAATCCGATTCTGGATCGTCAGCCAGTGTAATCGTGAAATTGCATCTGAGATGGATGCATATTTTGGAATTCCAAAAACCAGGCGGGCTGCGGCATTTTGTACTGACTGTAGTTTCCTCAGTACTCTGGATTGTGTATTTAAAAATAGACCGTTACAATAATCCAGTGACGATAAAACCAGGGAGCTGACTAAGGTTTTAATAGCGGTCACAGGGAGGTAAGGACTGATTTTTTTAATCATGCGGAGCTTATAGTGGGCTGTGGAAGCCACTTTATTTGCATGGTCCATGAAATTGAGGCCATCATCAAAGATGACACCCAAATTCCTGACCTTAGGGACTGGTTTGGGAATGGCACCAAAACTGGCTGGCCACCATTCAGCTGACCAGCTGGGTGACATTGGGCCAAATAATAATGCTTCAGTCTTTTCTGAATTAAGTTTTAAGCAGTTGGTTGCCATCCAGTTTCCTATCTCCGTCATTCCCCTCTGAAAGCGTTGGGCCACTTCTGGTCCATCTCCCTTTATGGCCATAACCAATTGTGTGTCATCAGCATATGAGGTAAGGCCCATCCCGTGTGCCTTGATGACATTAGCAAGGTCCGACACATAGATGTTAAATAGTGTCGGACTCAGGGATGAGCCTTGAGGTACCCCACATGGCAGCGTCAGCTCAGCAGATTGGTAAGGTCCTAGGGTGACTGCTTGATTTCTCTCTGAGAGAAAAGTGGCTAGTAGTTCTTTGGCTGTGTGACAAATGCCCATCTTCTCGACACGGTCGACTAAGATCTTATGGTCGACCGTGTCGAATGCCGCTGAGAGGTCAAGCAGTATCAGTACTGCGGTTCCGCCAAGGTCTCTAATTCGGCGTACATCGTCAGCGGCTTTAATCAGGGCTGTTTCTGTCCCATGATGTTTCCGAAACCCGAACTGGGTATCATCCAGTAAACTATACCTCTCAATATATTCTGATAGCTGAATATTCATGGCCTTTTCCACCACTTTGGCCAGGAAAGGCAGATTGGCAATTGGCCGGTAGTTTTTTAATTCGGTCTTGTCTGCTCCTGGTTTTTTTAGGAGAGGTTTAAGCAGCGTAGTTTTTATGAACTGAGGGTAGTTACCTGAGCACAGTATGGAGTTACATACCTGTGTCAAAACAGGTATTATTGAGTCCATCAGTGGGAGGAGGACTGAAGATGGGCAAGGATCAAGTATGGAGCCTGATTTAATGGTTGATACAATACTCAATATTTGGTCATCCGTTATTGCTGTAAAATTAGGAAAAGTTGGAGTTTGGTGTTTTCTCAATGTCAAGGTTTCTATTGGGATGTGTGAGGTATCGGCTGATTTACAGGAAAATGCCTGGTAGATATCGTCTACTTTAGAAAAGAAGAAGTCTGCCAATGCATCACACATAGTTTGAGATGGTGGTGGTGTTAGGTCTTGGATATGGCCTGAGAGTGTGTTCATTGGGGAGGGTCAATGGTGGGTGGTGGGGTGTCCTGTCTGACCGGGTTGGGGTTGGTCGGCTGTGGGTGGATGGGTGTTTGCCTTGTTCTTCTTTTGATACACATGACATGTGGATTGTTGTGGGATTGTTGGGGGGAGGGACTGGTTGGGCCAGCTACTGAATTGTGTCTACTGCACCGTCTGTGCTACTCCGATTTGTTTCCTGTACTACAATGGCGAATGTTGAATCTCTAGGGCCGGAGAGCGGCCCCAACTCTCTCAGATTGTTATCTTGGAATGTGAGGGGGCTGAATGATTTTCGTAAACTTAGGAAGGTTATAGCCTATTTGCAGCGGCATCGGGTTGATCTTGCCTTGCTACAAGAAACCCACTTGCCTCTCACCAGTCCTATGTTGCAGACCAGGGGTCTTGGGAGTGCTTGTGTGACTGCGGGGTTCACTACGCATGCACGAGGTGTGATTACGTGGGCTAATCCCAGGTCTCAGTTGTCTCTGCAGCAGGTCGCTGTAGACCCGGAGGGTCGGTATGCGGTTGCCCGGTGTGTGGGGAAAGGCCATGATTTGCTGGTAGTGAATGTGTATGGCCCCAACTATGACACTCCCGCTTTCTATACCTCGCTGGCGGACCTCTGTAGACAGTATGTGGGCTCCAGGTTGCTATGGGGGGGGGGACTTCAACTTTGTGTTGAACCCTGAGTTGGATAGATCGGCTGGTGCCCCTAGGAGCCCGACGGCCTCGGCATTGCTTATGCGGGCGGAACTAGTGAAACTCGATTTGCTAGACGTGTGGCGCTATAGACACCCGGGGAGGGGTGGGTTCACTCATTACTCAGCCTACCATGATGTCCACACGAGAATCGATTATTGGTTTGTCTCCCGATCCCTAATTGGCTCTGTGAAGGGGTGTGCTGTGTTGCCGCGCACGCTATCTGACCACTCGCCACTGCTTTTGCTATTAGATGCCCCGGCTAGGAAGATACCCCTGTTTACTTGGAGGTTCCCTCCGTACTCCCTACTGGACGAGGCCTTCAGAGGGGAACTGGCTGAAGACATAGACACGTACTTTTCAACTAATGTGGGGTCGGTGGATAGTGTCCAGGTGCTCTGGGATGCGTTTAAGGTGTACATTCGGGGGATGACGATGGCCAAACACTCCGGGGTGCTCAAAGCTATCAGACAACGGTTGAAACTTCTTGAGACACAGTTGTCTGACCTGGAACGGCAGGCGGGAGGTGCTGGGGCCGCAGATAGCACTGACAGACTTAAGCCCTTGATAACGGAATTTCACGAAGAGGCGGACAGGGAGATAAAACATATGGGTAAATATGCCACGGCGCGAGCGTATGGAGAACGGGACCGACCTGGTTCCCTGCTTGCTAAACTGATGCGCAATAGCAGGCCGCCCCTGGTGATAGAGGAGTTGTTAACAGCTTCTGGTGAGGTGGTGACGGGGGAGCAGGATATCTTGTCGGAATTCCATGCCTATTATACGGCACTGTACACGTCGAAATCGAGTCACCTAGAGGAGGAAATAGACGACTACTTAAGTTACATACAGATGCCCTTTTTAGCCAACTGGCAAAGGGAATTTCTGATGGCCCCGGTCCAGAAAGAGGAGATCACGGAGGCGCTAGAGGGGATGAAGTCGGGCAGCGCTCCTGGGTCGAACGGCCTTACTGTGGCCTTCTACAAGGCCTTTCAAGATAAGCTGGTCCCCTACTTGATGCTCCTTTTTGATGATATTTGTCAGCAGGGTAGCATGACGAAGTCTATGAGGGAGGCCCTTCTCATCACCATCCCGAAGCTAGGCAAACCCCCGAACGAATGTGGCTCATATAGGCCGCTTTCGCTGATTAATGTAGATGCCAAATTGTATGCTAAGGTTTTGGCGACGCGGTTGGCTCTGCTGGTCCCAGACTTGGTTGCCCCGGAGCAGGCTGGATTTGTCCCCGCTCGGAATTTGACTTATAACATTCGCACGGTACTGGGCACTATTCAGCATGTACGGCAGGAGAATAAGGCTGTGGCCATTTTCCTGGATATGGAAAAGGCCTTTGACTCGGTAGAGTGGTCGTTTATGCTTCGAGTCCTCCGTAAATATGGGCTTGGCGAACCCTTCCTCCAGATGCTAGGAGCCCTATATTACAAACCAACTGTGCGATTAAAGATAGGAGACTTGGTCACTGCCCCGATTGAGATCAGCAGGGACACTCGGCAGGGCTGCCCCCTTTCCCCGCTTTTGTATGCACTGATGGCGGAGCCTCTGGCCTGCGCTATAAGAGAATACCACGGGTTTGAGGGGATCAACTTCCCTTCTGACCAGATTGGCATCTCGACATACGCAGACGACACCTTGTTGTATGTCCGGGACCCGGAGGTGAATCTATCGGCGGTCTTGCGGGAGGTGGTGAGGTTCGGGGCCCTATCGGGCCTTCGGGTCAATTGGAATAAATCTGTGGCTTTGCCTTTGACTCCGGTAACTCTCCCATTCGACTCGGAATACCCGCTGCAATGGACCACGGACTCCATACGCTATTTGGGGATCCGTATTCACACCGATCCCGAGATCTTGATCCGTGAGAACTATGGGGTTGCCTTTTCCAAGCTGGTGGATGACGTTGAGGTGTGGTGCAGGCTCCCGCTGTCCCTCATGGGTAGGATTGCAATTATGAAGATGGTAGTTCTCCCCAGATTCCTCTTTCTCTTTACGAACATACCTGTTGTACTTTCTAAGGCCTTTTTTAGGCAGCTTACTCAAACGCTGATTAGACTTGCGTGGGGGGGCAAGCAGCCTAGGGTTCAGTGGCAAACTCTCCTGCTTCCCTATGAGCGCGGAGGTCTGGGGGCTCCGGACCTAGAAAGGTACTATCGGATTGCGCAGGGGGCACACCTCCACACCTGGATCCATGGGGACCCTGGCATCCCGCACGTGAAGCTGGAGCGCCTCTTTGCGGACCCCATTCCGCTTCCGGCTACAATATGCAGTCCTGTTGATCGCAGGGTCGGTAACTTGGACTCCATTGCTGCCACAAACCACGCTTGGCATGAACTGGTCCGCTCCCGTGAGAGTGAGCTGTTGTACTCTCCCCTGATGCGGGTGGAATGGGCGGTGTGGTTGGCCCCACTAACGGAGAAGGGTGTCCTGAAGGCGTTATGGGATTTGGGCATAGACAAGATGGGGGACCTTTTTTCGAATGGCATAGTGAAGACGTTGCAGCAGGCCCTGCATTCACACCCTGGGGCGACGCTGTTGCACAGCTTCCAATACCACCGGGTGCGCAGAGCGTTACTGGAGTTGCTGGGCCCGGACATGGCAGAGCCGCAGGAAGTGCCTGAACTTACGTATGTTATTAAAAACCCCTCTCCCCGTAAATTGGTAACTACTCTTAAGAGACTCGGAGACGGGCACCGGCAGTGCCCTCCCTCCAGGGCCAGATCGGCCTGGCAGTGTGACCTTCAGTCGCCGATCTCGGACGAGATGTGGCTATATTGCTGTTTAAACACTAGGAAGATCTCACTCAATAGTCGACACCGTCTGATTCACTTCAAGTACCTACAGCGGGTCTATTATACTCAGGTCAGGTTACATCGATATGGACTGCGGGAGTCGGCGGAGTGTGAGCTGTAGTATATGCCTTCCCTCGTGCTGTGCCCAGCACGAGGGATTGCCTTCTCTTGTTTGTGTTCTGCCCCTCCGTTCGGTTCTAGCGCTCTGGGCAACGCTAGTCAGTTGCCCAGAGTCCTGGAGTCGAGCGGCGGCCTTTCCCTGTGGGTGTATTACCTTTGGAATAAAAGAAGATACTTACCTGCACTCTTGCCCAGAAATACCATTTATTTCATTTGGCGAAGAGCGGGTCTCGAACCTACCAGACACCCACCAGGAGGTACTCGGCCTACTCCCTCGATGCCCGCCCTCCCACTCCTACCAAGTACTTCACTACTCTTCACGGACATCACGGACATCGCATCTACCTGCTGTTGAAGCCGACGGTGCCCTGCTTTCCGGCGAATTTTCTTCATTTTCCAGCGCTTTGCCTTTCATGCTGACGGTTGCCTTGAGGGCTCGAGCTTCAGCCGGTGAGTGCCCAACGTTCCTCAGCGTCATTGTCCTTGCCCGTCTTCAATTTCTACGCGCACTTGACGCTAATACACGTGATCCTCCAGCGCCTCACCTCATCACGCTGGCACGTCATCACGTTACGCACGGCAGCCATTTTAACTCGTTGCCTAGCTACAGCTGTCTACATCTACACGCTCCGCGCTGATCTTCACACGGAGTCAGTTTCCTGATGCCTGACGCTACAGCGCGACCTTCGCTTCGTTTCCTTGGCATTCATTCATACGCTGGAGTTAAATACTGGTATTTTTACAACATTCTTTATTATATTTGACAAATTTATTTATTCTTGTGTGTGCTCTTTCGGTGACAGGCACACCCCTGCCTGCATTTCATCTGTTATTTTAAGCTTCAATTTATGCTTATAATTTCTTGAACACCTTCAACCACCTTTATTATTTCTTCTCATTTACAACCACAACTTTGATATTTTTCATTCTATTTTAATGGCTTCTTCTCAGCAATTTGCTCAACCCCCACCTTTTCTTCAACTCCCTGGAAAACCTACCATTCCTTGGCGTCAATGGGTTAGAGCTTTTGCCAACCATATTGTAGCGATTGATGCAGTCAAGTTCACTCCTGAGAGGAAAGTTGCTATTTTATATGGTTGCTTGGGAGTTGCTGCACAACATACTTTTGAAAACCTCCCAAGATCCTCTCCTCCCACTGGGGATGCTGGTGATAATTGGGATGAGTATAAGGAAGCCTTATCTCGACTCGGAAGACATTATGGTGAAGAACCTAATGAAATGCTTGAGAGACATAACTTCTTTAAAAGGAGACAGCGAGAAGATGAATCCATTGAGGAGTACATTGCTCAGTTAAGAATCTTGGCGTCTACTTGCGAATTTGAATCTAATCCCGACATTTACATTCGAGATCAATTCGTTTTTGCTTGTTTTTCCAAAAAGATTCAACAACGCCTTTTGAGCTGCAAGAAGCCTACACTTCAAGAAACTATTGACATTGCCAAGAGCATCGAAAGATCCATCACCACTTCTAACGCACTGCAAAAAGACCAAGCTCATTCTTCTCTTCATTCTTCTTCATATGACAATGCCACTTCTATTAGTGTAGTTAACACTAATAGGTCTGTTAGATCTTTTCAAAAGAAACCTAACCCTAACCCTTATTGTTACAGGTGTGGTTCTAAGTCCCATATTGGCAACAACCCCTCTTGTCCTGCTTCAGGAAAAAGGTGTGTTTTGTGTAAAAAATTAGGACATTTCCAAGGTATGTGCAAATCTGTCAAAAGATCGTCCAGACCCTCTGTAAATAGTATTGTATGTCCTGATTTGGATGATTGCATTGATAAACTTCAAGACATGGTTGTATCTATCCATTGCAACTTCATTGATACCTCTAATTTGATCAAAGGTCCTTACTGCTCTGCACTGTTTGGTAACATTGAAGTTACAGTCATGGCAGATTCTGGATCTCCAATAACCATTCTTAATGAAGCATTTTTTCTTGAAAAATGGAACAATTCCATTTCTTTGCTCAAATCTGACCTTAGTCCTAAAGCATTTAATGAGTCTGATATTATTATGCTTGGCTACTTCAACTATAGGCTTGAGTGTTTTGGGCGATCTATTATTACAAAAATGTATATTGCAACCAAGGGTCCCAATATAGTTGGCTGGCAAGATCTTGCCAAAATGGGTATTTACCTAGTTCCTGGTTCGGATGATCCCATTAGAGTTGGTGATCCTCCTGAAGGTTATTCCCCTGTTCCACCTTTTGTTTCAGTTTGTCTTCTCTCTGATAATCATGAGTCAGACATCAAACAAATTTTGGACAGATTTCCCAATGTTTTTTCCAACCAACCAGGCACCGTCAAAGGTTTTAAACATGAGATCAAACTTAAAGCCTCTGCCCAACCCATTGTTCATAAAGTCCGCCCTGTCCCCATCAGTGCCAGAGATGAGCTTAAATCTGTGCTCACCTCTCTCAAAAAGGATGGTATCATTGCACCTTCGGATTCTTCCGAATGGGTTTCCCCCATTGTTATCGTTCGCAAGAAGAACGGTGAGGTTAGGCTATGTGCCGACCTTCGCACCCTAAACAAAAATATTTTGGTTGATTACCACCCCCTTCCCAAAATTCACGACCTACTTGCCAACCTAGGTGGTGCCAAATATTTTTCCCTTATTGATTTGCGCTCCGCATACCATCAGGTACCCCTTACCGAATCTTCTCAGGACCTCACCACTTTTGTCACCCCATTCGGTGTTTTTAAATATTTGAAACTCCCATTTGGACTTGCTAGCGCAGCTAGTGTTTTCCAAAAAATCATGGATCATCTCTTCGAGTCTGTTCCTAGGGTGCAGGCCTATCAGGATGACATCTTGGTTTTTTCTCCTGATTGGAATTCTCATTTATCCCATCTTTCTTCTGTTTTGTGCAAGCTTAATGAAGCTGGCATGACTGTCAGGGCTGACGAATGTAAATTTGGTTCTCAATCCCTGGATTACTTGGGTCACACTTTGACTCCTGAAGGCATAAAACCCAAGTCCTCCCTCATTGAGGCTATTTCTCAAGCTTCTCCTCCCAAAGACAAGGATGCTCTCCGCTCCTTTTTGGGTTTAGCGGAGTATTACGCCCGTTTCGTAAAAGGCTATGCCCAAATTGTTGAACCCCTTCGCTCTTTGCTTCGCAAAGGTTCCAAATATGCTTGGACTGAAGAGATCAATGCCTCTTTTTCACATGTCAAGGACATGATTGTTGGTGCCCCTGCTTTGCACCCCTTTCAAGACTCTGCCAAGTGTTTCATCATGGTTGACGCCAGCTTGACTGGTTTGGGTGCTGTCCTTGGTCAGTGGGTTTCTGGTAGGGAACACACTGTTGCTTTTTCTTCCAGAAGACTTAAGGATTCTGAAACCCACTATAGCACCATTGAGCGGGAGTCATTGGCTTGCGTTTGGGCAATTGAAAAGTTTAAGAACTACATTTGGGGTAGAGAATTTGATTTGTTCACCGATCACAAGCCTCTCACTCAACTTCTCAATGGTGATGGCCTAGGTAAAGCCTCCTCAAGACTTGTCAGACTCTTGTCCAAATTACATGAATTTCACTTCAATATTAAGCACATTTCAGGTGGCAAAAATTTTCGTGCTGACTGTTTATCTCGCATGTCACTCAATTCTGATTCTGATGTTCAAGATTTTGGTGATGTTGAGTGTGTTGTCGCCACCCTTGACGCCACCAAATTGTGCCCTTTCATTACAGAGGATTCTTGGTCAAGAGCTTATGAAAATGATCGGAATCTAAAATTGGTTGCACAATACCTTTCTCAGGGCTGGCCTGAGAGTAGAAATTTGTCAAATGAACTTAAGGCCTTCTCCATGGTTTCTTCTGAACTCTCTCTTGTCGACAATTTAATTATGAGGCATGATGTTTTTGTTCCGCCTTCTGATGTCAGACCCGATATCATTAAATTTGCACATCAAGGACATCTTGGCATAACTAAAACATCTCAACTTATCAAATCACATTATTGGTGGCCTTCTATTGAGTCCCAGGTAAGGTTTTACATTGATTCCTGCAATGAATGTTTGCTCTCGGATAAGAAATGGAAACTCATTAGTACGCCCCTCCATCCTGTTCCCTTTCCACTCAAACCTTGGGAAAAGGTTGGGTTGGATTTTTCTGGCCCTTTTGATGTCCTCCCCCATGACATGAAATATGTCATTCTTCTCATTGATTATCATTCAAAATGGTTGTACCACATGTTTTGTGACTCTCCTTCCTCTGCCAATGCCATCAAATTTTTGCGTAATTTGTTCATCATTGAAGGTTGTCCTTCTGTGGTGGTTACCGATAATGGTTCCCATTTCATATCCGAAAAATTTGACTCATTTTTAATGGAACATGATGTTGTTCATTTCAAAGTTGCTCTCTATTCGCCCACTTCAAACGGTTTAGTTGAACGGGCCAATAGACTGCTCAAAGATGCTGTTCAAACGGCCATTTCCTCACACAATGACGTTAGGAATTTTGTTGAAGAGAAGTTTTGGTCATACAACATTTCTCCCCATTGTACAACTGGCGTATCTCCCTTTTCTTTGTTAAGAAATAGGAATTTTCATACCAAATTGTGTCCCACATGGTTGTCTGCGAAAAACGACCAGACCCTTCGACCTTCAGATGTCTCTCTATCTGAAAAGGTTTCTCAGAAACAATCCCTTATGAAAACCAGGCATGATTCAGGTAAATTTTTCACTTCTATTGTTCTAAAAGTTGGTGATTGGGTCCTCATCAAAAATCCTAGAAAAGTTGCCAAAGGGCTCTCTAAATTTTCCACTCCTGTTCAGGTAACTGCTGTCAGTAAGGCCTCTGCTTTACTTGGCAGCAGAGGATGGTGGAACAAAAGAGCTCTGGTTCTTCTGTCCGACTCACAGGCTCGTTCCTTGTTAAGTTTGACCAAACAACAGTTTGATCAGTGTGACTGGTCTTTTTGGTTAGATTCCCCATGTTCTTCTTTCTCATCTCCTTTGTCAGATGCTTCCGTATCTGTAACTGATTCCTCTCCTTCCTCTTCAGGTCTCTCCTCTTCTTTGTTGTCTACCTCTCCTTCTTCCATTCTTTCTGAGGCTGGTGGGGAGGTTTCACATCAAGCTTCCGCCCCATCTGTTCGATGTAGGAGGTTACCTGTCAGGTTTAATGATTATGTTTTAAGTTGAAACTTATTTTATGTCTCAGTTCCAAATTCTTTTGATGTCTTAACTTACATGCTTTTGCTTCCCTTTCATTTTCTTTTTGTTTGAAATGTTGTGAAGAGGGAGAAGTTGTAGTATATGCCTTCCCTCGTGCTGTGCCCAGCACGAGGGATTGCCTTCTCTTGTTTGTGTTCTGCCCCTCCGTTCGGTTCTAGCGCTCTGGGCAACGCTAGTCAGTTGCCCGGAGTCCTGGAGTCGAGCGGCGGCCTTTCCCTGTGGGTGTATTACCTTTGGAATAAAAGAAGATACTTACCTGCACTCTTGCCCAGAAATACCATTTATTTCATGAGAGTTGCCATTTTCCCACAGCGGACTTCCTACATATGTCCTGGACTTGCCCTAGCATCCATAAGTTTTGGCGGGAAGTCTTCGCGGAACTTAGCTCTATGCTGGGTACGGAGGTTCTGCCTTGCCCGGCGCTGGCACTGCTGGGTTTTTCTAAACCGTTGCCGGTGGCGATGAGGCGACTCGCTGACATGGCTCTGCTGATGGCCAAGCGCCTGATTGCGTTGTGCTGGATGAGGGGGCCAGTTCCTACTAAAAAGCGCTGGGAGGCGGATTTGCTGTATTGCTGCACACAGTCTGAGGTGTATAATGAACTACTCCCCCCAAAGAGTCGTCCCAAGAACTTCTGGGGGTTGTATAGGGAATACCAGTGCGCTAAAGGGGATAGCGAAACAGACTCTGAAGGGGAGGACTTGGATGAATTGCAGGAGGGCGGGGTGGAGATAGCGGAGGTTGACGGGATGAGTGGTTGATTGTTCCCTTGCTGGAGGGAGTTGGCAGGTTCTTTTAGGGTCCCTACTGAGCAGCGAGTGTGTGAGTCCCTGGGAGGGCTGGGTTGGGTGGGTGACTTTTGTGGTCTTTCTTGAATTCTTCTTCATTCCATTAGGCCCTCGGGTCAGAAGCTGTGAGTCCCACGTTCGTCTATAGTCATGGTAGTTAGCGCAGGTGGGTGGGTGGTGAGGTTCCGTGACAATTGTAAGTGGTGTTCTCGACTCGCACGAATATGGTCGAGTCTGGTATCTATGAACCGCAAATGACGAGTTTAGTGGGTGTACGCAGTTTCGCTGTGCTAACCTAAACCGTTTGTCTATTACGTGGGTATTTCTATCTGTACCCACGGGTTCCATCTTAGATACGGCATCCATTTTGTCTCTTGCCCTCAAGTAGCCAGCAAACGGACGTTGTCCGCTTCGCGACCCTGGGACTCCCAAGATATTTGCGGAAGACACATGTCTCTTGTAAGTGTCTTTATGACGAGGGGGATGATACTGTAAGGCAGATGGCGCCGCTCGAGGCCCATCTCGAGCGGCCGGTTTATTGTCTCAGCCGTGCATCTCATTAGGCACGTCCCTTTGATGCCTGTATCTCGTGTTTCCCGATACCTCCCCTTTTTACACCCTTTCTGAATTTCCCACTGTCTCCATCTTCCTCTGCACCTGTCCTTGTTCCTATCACGATCTGTTTTACTGCTGATTGGAATGTACTAATGATGGGAAGATGGGTTTTTACAGTTGGGAACCGCCAAATGTTTCCGCACTTATATTCCGGACCTTATGTGAATCAAAGTGACCAAAACGACCCCTCTGGGGGATAATTGTGGGAACCGGGTTGTAAACTTTTGTCTGCTATGCAAACCTATGGGAAAATCGTGTATAAAAGGAGCGATCCACAGAAGCAATTTGAAGCAGTCACTCTGAACTACACTTGTTGTACTTCCGTGATTTCTGTGTTTCCCTGCAGCAAATAAACCTTGAATCTTTGACGCCGAAGGAAGTGTCCCGTGTCTCTGTGATTCGTACGCCGGAGCAGGTTACCCACGAAGGTTTCAGGTGTTGTGCCCTGGCACCGCTGGGTTCTAAAATAACTCAGTCCTTCAGTTGGCGCCCAACGTGGGGCTGCATCAGTGGTACCGGTCCAAGCCCGACGATCGTGAGGAACTTCGTGTGAAATCTCCGAGGGAAGGTGCACTCCGCTTCATCGATCCTGTTGTCGAAATAAGTGGCCCGAAGACTTTTCCCGCAAAGATTCCCGCCTCCTGGCGGCTGCGACGGACTGCTGCCCTGACTGTAGACCTGTTTTGGCGCCTGGCGTAGACCTTGGTAGAGCGAGACGATTGACGGGCCTTCCTGGTGACGCCATCGATCTTTGAGTTAAGTATTTGTGGGTCGCTCCCAGAGTTCTTGGTTGTGGTTCTTAGTTGTTGCATGGTTCCATTGCATTTGTAGTTCTTGGTCCTTTGTTGTGTTGTTTGACGACTGCAGCCGCCAAAAACCGAGGGTTTTTGCTCTTTGCTGGGACTTGGTAAATCCCGTAACCCTTGAAGTTTGTGAAACTCGGCTAGTGTGCAAGATGCCTAGTCGCAGTACTTTGTTTAGTTGTTTCAGACCTTGTAGTGTGGATTCCCGACTGGAGGACTCGTGTCCGATACCTCCGGTTGGAACTCCGACTTATGAACTGTACAGTAAGCATGGGCTAGGCCCGATTACTTTTAATGATTATTGGATCCGTTATACAAAGAAGGACGGTGTCCTTAGTTGGCCACCTCATGGTAGCTTTGAGACTCCAATCTTAGATAATCTAGAGGCTAAATTATTTGCGAAAAAGTCAAGGCCGGCCATGTTTGATGCCTTTCGGTTG
Organism: Lissotriton vulgaris; assembly: GCF_964263255.1. NCBI lineage: Eukaryota > Metazoa > Chordata > Amphibia > Caudata > Salamandridae > Lissotriton > Lissotriton vulgaris. The sequence continues at coordinate 2,051,771,566 of NC_141691.1, read as the reverse complement.
TGGCGTAAAGAAGCCCGACAGAAAGAAATCAGACAGACTAAACGAAATCAGAGAGATGGTGTTGCTACCATTGTAAAGAAAGCAGAGCAGTTTCAGCGTGATAAGGAGGATAAGGAAAAGGAAGTGTTCGATAGACTACAGCGTATGTCCATAGATAAATGCTATCCTGCTTTGCCTACGGAGTCGGATACGAAGGAAGAACCAGTTGAGGATCCTTTAATGTCTTATCTCCTGAAGTCACCACCCCCGTATGTACAGGGTGACGCTGCTCCAGTGGTTCCCCCTGTACCTGTTCCGCCACCTATTCCTCAGCCTGTTCCTCAACCTGCACCCGTCCTTCCGACTGTTCCTGCTCCTTTGTCTGTTGCCATCCCTACTGCTCCTCCACTTCCACATACTCCTGCTCCCGCTACTGCTCCTGTTTTGTTAACTCCTGTTGTTGCTTCTGTTTCTACCCCTTCTCTTGTTAGTCCTGTGTCCTATACTTCTCCCTCTGTTCGTAGTCGTACTTCTCCTGTTGCGGCTAACTTCTTTCATTCTCTCGGGCCTGTTCTTGGGTCCGCTGGTTCAGATGGTCCGCAGAGACGTAGTCAGCTTCCCGGTAATAGGGAACGCGCTTCGCTATATAATATGGCGATGGGTTGGATGACACATCCTCTTAGAAATCCACCACGTATTGTACTCGATACATTCTGTCAATTTAATATACCAACCCAAAGATACGTGTTCGAAGAAATGTGTAAGGTCCTTCGTGATCGGATATCGGCCGATGCACCTGACGAGGTGCTGTCCGCTTTGTTTGATCTACAGCTTCAGTTCTCGAATGGACTGATAGTGGATACTAACGTTCGACGTGCTGTCGAGCGGTTGCTATCTTTCCGTCCCACTCCTATACCCCAAGCCTTGTTTGTTGAGGATGTTGAAAGACAGCCAGATGAGTCTGGTCAATTTCCTATGCGTGAAGTTCCACCAGTATGGATGCCAGGTAATCCTGCAGCCCAGCCTCCGATCTTGCCGTTTTTCCAGAGAGTATGGATACATCTCCCATGGAAATGCTCAGAGGTGTTACAGGTGAAGCAATCCTTGCCTGACCCTCGCAAAAATCCTACAGGGTATTATAAGGAATTATCACAGCTCGTAGATGCTACGATAATGAACCTTGCTGATATTGATATGCTGTTCGGCAATGTCGTACCGCAACCGGTATGGGCTAAGATTCGTCAGGAAAACCATCCCAATGAATTAGGTGGTGCTTGGGCTGCCATTGTAGCGGCGGATGGTCGACAAACTGGTGGTGCTAAACCCGAGCAGTTGATTGTCGATCTTCCCCAAAGAATAATAACGTTAATGAAAACTCTTATGCCAGCTATGAGGGTGAACTGGGACAAATTGTCAGCTTGTAAACAGAAGAAGGACGAGAGTGTCTCCGACTTCTTTACGAGGTTCGAGGAGGCATTCATCGACCATAGTGGACAGGATATGGGTACTGAGGGTGGCCAGCGGTTGTTCGTGGATAAGTTTGTCTCTAACTTATTGCCCGATTTGAGCAATAAATTGAAGAATTCAGAAAGTGCGTGGGCCGTTTCAACCTCAGCTCAGATATTGGCCACAGCACAATATTATGAGAATAGAGAGAAAGAAGAGAACGACCGTGCTGAGAAAAAGACGAAAGAGCTTAAAACTAAAGTGTTGTTACAGCAAGCGTTTCCTCCGCGTTCGAATCAGAATGCTTCGCAACAAAATAGATCGCAGTCGCAATCTAATCGACCACAATTTAGAAATGACTCCTCCTCCCAAAGATCCTCGTTAGGGTACAATCAATGTGCCTATTGTAGACAGGAGGGTCATATCAAATTCAATTGTCCTGTTCTGAACGATCGTAATAGTGGTAATTCATCTAGAGGAGGTCGTGGTGGTTCACAGCAGACGTCACGTGGTAGAGGTCGTGGTGCTCAGAATGATCGTTCAGATAACTCATCAAACTCTAATAACTGTTTTGATCAACGTGGATCATCGCAAGGACGATCGGCGCAGTACAATGTAGACGATTACTACGTCGATCAGGGAACTGACGACAGTAATTACTAGGACAGCCAAAGACAAGGAGAGGGAGTGGTATCAGTTCCGGTTGATCAGAGAGGGCCTTACGTCGCAGTTGCTACATCGGGCGTCGTCGAGCCTTTTCTGTTGGACACTGGTGCAGCGAAAAGTTCTATTATGCATTCGAAACTCCCTGGCGCACCTTTGTCTGGCTTAACAAATGTTTCCGTTGGATTCTCTGGCGCCCCGGTTAGCAATCCAGTTTCGCGCCCTTTGCCCCTTAAAATTGGGCCTCGTGAGCTCCAAGCTCCGTTGATTTTGACTACTGGTTGTGGTGAAAATCTTTTGGGCCTGGATTTGCTTAAACGTTTGTATGCAACTCTGTATTGTTCTCCTGCGGGTGTAAAGCTTACGTTGGGAGAGAGGGTTGTCTCTCCTATGTACTTATCTCTCGATAAGCTTCCACCGGAATTGAGTTCTCTTCCTGCGTCTTTGTGGGCAACGGGTCCCAATGATGTGGGCCTGCTTGACATCTCCCCTTATGTTGTTCAGTTGAAATCCAATGTGCGATTGCCACGTATTCCCCAGTATCGGATCTCTCTTGATGGTGAACGTGCACTGTTAGCGATCATTTATGATCTGATCGAGAAAGATGTTATTGAGGAGACTCGGGGAAACGTGTGCAACAGCCCTGTACTGCCCATTCTTAAACGTACTGATCCTTCGAAGCCACCTGTTTATCGTTTTGTTATCGATTTACGGGAGGTAAATAAAATTGTGATTCCTCAGTTCCCCGTTGTGCCTGACATCACGGCGCTACTGACTCTGATTCCAGCTTCTGCATCGTGGTTTTCGGTGATTGACTTGAAGAATGCGTTCTTCAGCATCCCGATTGCAGAGGAGAGCAGGGACCTTTTCGGTTTCTCTCTCGGTGGACGTAGCTTCCGGTTTAAACGCGCTCCTCAGGGCTACTGTGAAAGTCCATCGATTTACAGTCAAGCCTTGAAGGGTCAGCTGGATGCGTTTACGTTGCCGGCTGGTGCGGCCTTAATCCAATACGTCGATGACCTATTGGTGGCTGCAGATACTCAGGACATTTGCAAAATTGCTACGGTGTCGTTGCTGCAACATCTCTGTGAGTTAAATCACAAGGTGTCACCTTCTAAACTCCAATATTGTTGTCAAGAAGTAACCTATCTAGGTCACTTATTGTCAAAGGAGGGAAGGCGGTTGACCCCAGAGAGAATTGCTGCAATTGCACGAATGGCTGTGCCAACAACCCAAAGAGATGTGCGTGCCTTCCTAGGTATCACGTCATACTGCAGGCAATGGATTCCTAATTTTTCATTGCTAGCGAAACCATTAGTGGCCCTTACGTGCAAGGATGTTTCAACTCCTTTACCATGGACGGAAGAATGTCAGAAAAGTTTTTCTGAACTGCGTGACGCGTTGTGTTCGGCTCCTGTGTTAGGTACTCCTGACTACAGTAAGCCATTCATGTTATATGTTCACGAGAGGGAAGGTTGTGCTTTGAGCGTCTTAACGCAACCTTTTGGCGGTAAGCAACGTCCATGTGCATATTTTTCCTCGACCTTGGACCCGGTAGCTAGAGCATTGCCGAGTTGTCTGAGAGCAACAGCGGCAGCTGCGGTGTCCATCCGACAATCAGCAGGATTGGTCATGGATAATATGCTTACGGTGATGGTTCCGCATGCAGTTGACACTCTTCTGAATCGTACGAAAACTCAGCACTTAACGAGTGCGAGATTGTCTGGGTACGAGTTGACGTTGCTGGCAAGTCATATCCAAATAAAACGTTGCAATGTTCTGAACCCGGCGACTTTGTTACCAATTAACTCAGAGTCAGATGAAATAACAGAACATGATTGTTATTTGAGGACAGAAGAGGAAACGAAAGGTCGAGTGGACCTTAAAAACACCCCATTGGAAGACCCAGATGGAACGCTGTATGTGGATGGTTCATGTTTTAAGTTGCCGAATGGCGATGTGACTACTGCTTATGCTGTTGTAACGTTGAATACTGTTGTTGAGACTGCGAGGTTAAATCAGAATTCTGCCCAAGCTGCAGAGCTGATCGCTCTCACTAGAGCGTGTGTGTTAGCAAAAGGGAAACGTGTGAATGTGTTTACCGACAGCCAATATGCTTTTGGCGTCGCCCATAGCTTTGGACGATTGTGGAGAGAGAGAGGTTTTCTGACATCGCATGGTACGAAGATTCAGCATGGCCAGCTTGTGAATGATCTTTTGGATGCACTTACGTTGCCTAAGCAGGTAGCGATTGTTAAATGTAGTGCGCATCGTAAGGTGACGGATGATGTTGGTCGTGGTAATGCGTTTGCGGATGAGATTGCTAAGGAGACTGCCCGGAACCTTAGTACTCGAATGTATGTGACGAGTTCGGTTAGGTGGCCTGCAGAGTCGGGTATGTGTGAAGACACTATTGAGAGTGTGAAGGAAATTCAGAAAGAGGCCACCGAGACTGAAAAGACGAAGTGGAAAGAAAGTACGGGAAAGCTGGATGCAAGTGGTTGTTGGATTGATTTATCGGATCAGAAAAGATGGATGTTGCCTGATGCGTATGTACTGGCCGTTGTGACAATGGCACATGGGTTAGCACATATTAGCGCGAAAGGTATTTGTAAGCTGCTGTCCCCTGTGTGGAAGAATGATGGTATCACGAAATGTGCTGAACGCTTGGTTAAGAACTGTATGGTATGTATGTTGTACAATCCTGGTAAGGGAACCCCAACTCCTCCTGGCAGTTTTGCTCCCCCTTCATGTCCCTTTGAGGTGATTCAATTGGACTTCATCCATATGGAGCGATGCAATAACCTGAAATACGTTTTAGTTGTGGTTTGCGCATTCTCCCGATGGATTGAGGCCTATCCTCTCAAAGACAATACTGCTTTGTCTACTGCGAAAATCCTACTGAAGGAATACTTTCCTCGGTACGGAATGCCTAGAGTCGTGTGGTCAGATAACGGAAGTGAGTTTGTGGGGAGTGTGATGAAGAGTGTGTGTAAAGGCCTTGGAATTAATCAGAAATTCCACAGCGCCAATCATCCCCAGTCAGCTGGTTTGGTTGAGGGGTATAACGGCACCCTTAAACTAAAGCTAGCAAAGATTCAGGCTACGACTGGTCTCTCGTGGCCTGACGCTTTACCCTTAGCATTACTGTCAACTAGGGCGACTGTACACTCCCGAGTAGGGCTTAGTCCCTATGAAATAGTGTTCGGTCGTCCTGCGAATGTTTGGGGGGTTCCTAGACCAGGTGCGTTCTGTGATCTTGAGTATCCAATGTTGATCGATTATCTTCATGACTTGACTGCTAAACTGAGATTAATTCACCAACAGGTTTACGAAGCACTGCCGACGCAGACGGAGGGTCCAGGCCACCAGCTCCAGCCCGGAGATTGGGTGGTGACGCAGAACTTTTCGCGCAAGAACAATTTGGATCCGAGGTTCACTGGACCCTACCAGGTTCTCCTCGCCACGAGGACTGCTGTTCGTCTTGAGGGACAGAAGAACTGGGTGCACGCCACCCACACGAAGAAAGTCCCTATCCCTTTGCCGGCAGACCCGTGGGTGAGGAGAGGCATTGCATCAACTGAAACCGAAGGATTGCCGGCGTTTGTACCTTTTAGCGACGCACAACCTGTCGGAGAATCCTCAGTGCAGCAGAAAGACACCGTTGAACATTTGTCATCAAAAGACTCAAGACCAGAACACTCAACTGATCAGCAGGACGTTGTCTCTTCAAAGGATCCTTTGTTCGACGAACAGACACGTCCTGGGAAAACCCGATACTTTTTGCGATCTAGCACTAAAGACTAATAAAAGATCCTGCTTTGATTAATTGACAACTGCATTATCCCGCTTTCCGTGATCAGTTTGAACATTCGTATTATTGTGATTATTCTTGTATATATATATATATATATTGAGTTTTGTTCCTTATACTCTTTGCTTCCACAGCTGAGAAACATTGATTATAAATAAAGGCCGTAGGGCCGCGCGCGTACTTCTTTCTGGTTAGTAGGTCTTGACGCTAGGTTAAAGACCGTCGGTTCCTGGGAACTCCTGGGAATTGACTACTGCTACACAGAATGAAGTGCGTCAAGAAACGTTGCGGACGGTCATAGGGGATGGCGTTTTCAAAGCTGATGGACTTGGAAGAAGCTCAGGCGCAAAGGTTCAAGTTGCAACAACTTAGTCGTACCAAATGTTTTATGTTCCAAATATTTGTATTGTTTTTGACTATTTCTGCATTATTGGCGGGTGGGGTGTATTATACGATGTCTTACTCCTTACCTTCTGCTATACCTACTCCTACCCCTGATCCTAAACTTACCTCCACTGTTTCTCCTCATTCCTTTCACATCTTACCCGAACACGAGCAGGCTAGACGTGCAGAATTCCGCAACAATTCCTTTATTCAGCTCCTTCACCAGCATCAGTTAGTGGTTAACACTACTAATTGTTGGGTGTGTGGGTTGATGCCACATACTACGGATAAGGGAATTCCATATCTGGTGTTACCGTATAGTTCCCAAGGGTCTGCTCGAGCATTTCAAACAATGTTTCGAAGCGCACTAGGCTTCCACCCCATTCGAGAACCACGTTCCCCCTACGCTGGTCCTACCTCGTATCAAAAACCTTTGTCTATAGCAATAGAGGACTTAGATAGCGATATCTATGATCCCTCGCTTATTCCAGAAGAAGAGGTACAAGCCTATAGGGTCCTGAGTAGAGGCGAGTATAGTGTGTTCACTAGTGAAAAACAGCTCAAAAGCTCGCCTCCGATATGGGTCGTACCCCACATTGGTAATTTTTGTCTCATAGGTCGTGGCCGAAGATCGAAAGCCCGACTTGGAGAGAGTGCTTGCACTGAAAATTACATTCTGCCGATGGTCTCGTCCCCTGTGTTTCTGGCTGCCAAGGGTACATACTTTATCTGTCATGATCGTGCGTATGCATGGTTGCCCTCTGACTTCATGGGCTCATGTTTTATCGCAAATTTGTTGCCTCCGACGTTTACTGTAGATGCAGATTATCACAAGACTAGAGTTGTGAGAGGCGTAATTAGCGAAGAGGACACTGCCGGTCAAGAGGCAGGAGACTTTTTCAAGGGTTTCCTCCCGTTTTGGGGACCTATGGTTAATAGTAGGAACCTGAGACAGTTGACTCGAGTGGTAGAATCGACAGCTAACATTACTGCCAGTGCCCTTGGTAATATCACCACAGAACTTCAGGCGGATAGACTTATGACGTTACAAAACCGTATGGTTTTAGACGTGATCTTAGCAGATCGAGGTGGGGTATGTAAGGTGATCCATTCGAGCTGCTGTATTTTCATTCCTGATAACGCTCCGACCGTTTATCAAGCCATCTCGAAGTTGCATAAGATCTCCGAATCCATACACGTGGATGTAGGGGATTGGACGCTACTTGGGTGGTTTTGGGGCCTGATGTCGACTTGGGGTTGGAAGATTCTGATGATCGTCGGAGTTGTCGTGGCGTTCCTGTTCACGTGTTGCCTTTGTGTGCAGTGCGGTCCTGCCTTATGTGGCCTCTGTGCCACAACGTGTATGAGACAGCCGCCTGTTACCAATGGAACTCGGTTGGACAGAGCTATGCTACAGCAACATCTAGATGGTCTGATGAATATCGAGTATGATTCCGACTAGTGCTTGCCTACATGAGGGCAAAAGGAGCGTCTGAGGTTCCGTGACAATTGTAAGTGGTGTTCTCGACTCGCACGAATATGGTCGAGTCTGGTATCTATGAACCGCAAATGACGAGTTTAGTGGGTGTACGCAGTTTCGCTGTGCTAACCTAAACCGTTTGTCTATTACGTGGGTATTTCTATCTGTACCCACGGGTTCCATCTTAGATACGGCATCCATTTTGTCTCTTGCCCTCAAGTAGCCAGCGAACGGACGTTGTCCGCTTCGCGACCCTGGGACTCCCAAGATATTTGCAGAAGACACATGTCTCTTGTAAGTGTCTTTATGACGAGGGGGATGATACTGTAAGGCAGATGGCGCCGCTCGAGGCCCATCTCGAGCGGCCGGTTTATTGTCTCAGCCGTGCATCTCATTAGGCACGTCCCTTTGATGCCTGTATCTCGTGTTTCCCGATACCTCCCCTTTTTACACCCTTTCTGAATTTCCCACTGTCTCCATCTTCCTCTGCACCTGTCCTTGTTCCTATCACGATCTGTTTTACTGCTGATTGGAATGTACTAATGATGGGAAGATGGGTTTTTACAGTTGGGAACCGCCAAATGTTTCCGCACTTATATTCCGGACCTTATGTGAATCAAAGTGACCAAAACGACCCCTCTGGGGGATAATTGTGGGAACCGGGTTGTAAACTTTTGTCTGCTATGCAAACCTATGGGAAAATCGTGTATAAAAGGAGCGATCCACAGAAGCAATTTGAAGCAGTCACTCTGAACTACACTTGTTGTACTTCCGTGATTTCTGTGTTTCCCTGCAGCAAATAAACCTTGAATCTTTGACGCCGAAGGAAGTGTCCCGTGTCTCTGTGATTCGTACGCCGGAGCAGGTTACCCACGAAGGTTTCAGGTGTTGTGCCCTGGCACCGCTGGGTTCTAAAATAACTCAGTCCTTCAGTGGACACGGGTATGGGTAGGCTGGCTTGTTTGTAGGGTGGGGTTTTTTTTTTTTGTTTTGACTGTGGGCTTATTGCACCTTTTTCCCCCTCTCCTAGGAGATTTGATCTTCATGATCCCGAGAATTGGTATAGCACCTGCGATCTGACTGTCTTACCTTTGCACACCGAACCAAGACCAGGAGTGTCAGCACCAGTTCTGACTATACTGTCTTTTTGATATCAGTCGTCAGCTGTTTTTACAATCTGATTTTGTTTTGTTCTTTATTTCCTATGAGAGCGCCGCCAGGCCCCCGGGATGCTGGCGTTACGGCTGTGTACAATACCTCTGCTCAGGGATCTGGGTGCTAACAATTATTGCCGCCGGCCTCCGGGTTGTAGGCGATGAGTGCTGTGTGCAAACTTCGAAGGTGTAATAAAGTACAAATTTAACAAAAAAAAAAATATAAGAAACTAGAGTAGCTTTGGTGTGCACTCTGGCCTGGTCAGGGAACATCAAAGATTCCATCTGCAGACTTACCACTGCAGTAGGAATTTCAGGTGTACTAGAGGTGCCTTTTTGGTTTAGCTATGGTCTCCAGTTTGGTGCCCATTGGTCTTACAATGATAGTACCAAGCCTTCTCGGGATTCCAGTTTTTACCTTGGTACCATCCGTTGTACTGTGGGGTGTCTGTGGACCTACCCTCCTTAACAGGTTGTTGGGGCCTATAGAGGACTCTTTTTTATCTTTTGACTATTCACCATCTGTCCCTTGGGGGAGGTCTTAGCAGCCCTTTTCTTTTGGTCACCACCACCATGAGTGGGTAACCTAATCTTGGCCCAGTGGTCAGCCTTCTTTCCCAATTCTTGGGGAGAGGTTGGACCTAGGTCTACCAAGTGCTGATGCAATTTTCCAGAAACACAGTTACTCAACAGAGGCTCTTTCACTATAAGATTATAAGGCCCATCATAGTCTTGCAACGTGTTACCTTTTAACCAGCCACCTAGTGTTTTGACTTAGACGTCAACATAATCTACCCAGGTCTGACCCAAGGTTTTGCAAGTTTCCCTGAACCGGATTCTGTACTCCTCAGTGGTGAGTCCAATGCCCTCAAATAAATTATCTTTCATGAGGACTCATCATCTGCCTCATTCAGTGTGAGGAGTACCATTTCATTGGGACTTAGAGGGGATGCTAAATGTATTGAAAAATGAGGGCACACTTGTACAGGGAAAGCGATCTGACTCTGGGGGCCTGGATAGCAGGAACACAGTGCACTTCTGTCAAAATTGAATCACATACTAGGCAAAAAGTGGGGGTGACCATGTCAGCAAGCATTGGCAAATGCATTAGGTTTCACCTATGTGATTAATATTAAGCAGTTTTGTTATAAGTTTGGTGAGCAGTTGTGCAATACAAGTTACTGAAACTCTGTTAAAGTGTTATGCCTTTTTTAATGATAAAAGGCAAATTATTGTGCTGGACACACTGTCTGGAATGATAGGGCAGGGCATGCAGGGGTCAAGTAATTAAGAGAAGCTAAATCATCTCCACGCTATGCCTCAGGTCTAAACACTGTCTGCTCCTAGGTGACTTTAACATACACATGGACAGTGTGGATGACCCTGACAGCATAAAGCTAAAAGACATCACCTCATCCTTAGGGCTCATCCCGTACCTTCGGTCCCCCACCCACTGAAAGGGTCACACGTTGGACCAAATATTTTCTACTGTCCCTATGGTCCTGGCCTCTCTCGCTCCTGTCCTGTGGTCCGACCACTTTTTAGCGGACTTGAGATCCCCCTTAATGAGAAGGGCGCTTACAGTGGACAGTGGCATGAGGCGCACTCCTCTAGAGCATTCCATCGGGTTTCCCCAGCTATTCTGACACAGGCCTTAGACACCTACCCATGCCTGCTGACGGGTACTTTGGAAACGGACCTAGAGTTCTTGCAGCTCTGGCTGACCCAATGGCTAGCCGACTTAGCCCCTCCTCGGCCCCCTTGGGCACCTTCAGTGAAAGCATCCGCCCCTTGGTTTTCGCTGCCGCTTGCCGAAAAGCAACAGCAATGTAAAAAAGCCGAAAGGGAGTGGCGCAAGCACTATGATGCTAGCTCTAAGGAAACTTATAGGGCAGTGGTTAGAGATTATCAACACAACATCACAGCTGGCAAAATGTCCTATCTGGCCAGAAGGATTGAAGATGCTTCCAGCTCCTGTAAGGAAATTTTCAGGATAGTCAAGGACTTTATTTCCCCTCCTTGGTGTACTCCCAGATCCACGCATTCGGAGTCATGGATCTCCGAACTTGCTGTCTTTTTTGCCAGCAAAATTCGGACTATCCAAGCCTCCCTTAGAACTGCAGGCACGTCTACTACTCTGAATTTGCAGTCCCCCTGCCCCTGCCCGATCTCCGCTGGCCCTGCCCTCTGGAACGTCCCATCTCTGACCATACAGGCCTCGTTGGATCTCCTTTCCAAACTGAAATCTGGTTCCCCGTTTGACCCGTGTCCTGCTAAATTCCTTGCACAAATGGTCCCTACTCTCAACCATCTTATTAACCCGATACTTAACCTTTCTCTTAGTATGGGTGAGGTCCCCCAGCCGTGGAAACAGGCTCTAATCTTGCCACTTCTAAAAAAAAAAAAAAACCTGGACCCTAAATCCCATGCCAACTATAGACCCATCTCCCTCCTGCCTGCGCTTGCGAAAGTGGTTGAGAAACATGTCCATACCACCCTGACCCACTTTCTTGAGACGAACGACATACTCCATCAGTCGCAGTCCGGTTTCCGCTCCAATCTGAGCACGGAAACAGCTTTGCTTGAGGTCACCGAGGCTGTCAAGGAAACCTTGAGCGGTCCTGAGCATACGAGAATAAGGGAGAGCACAGATAATGTATATAGACCACAGTGGACTTCTATATAGTTCAGAGTTCCTTGGCCAGCCGGACAAGGAATATTTAATGATTTGATAGATTATTTAATCTAAAAATGCAACACATAACCCGAAACAATGGGGTTATAGTAGGGAACAGTCCTGTGCCATACAAAGGGGGAAGTGAGAAAATAAAAGTAAGTGAAAGGAAATATCAGGCAAACAGAGTGAGCTTGCAGGTCACTGATATTAATTTACATTGACAGTGTATCCTGGAGTTACTCATACAAACAATAATGTAGTGGAGTTACATGTATGAATTACTCTAAAAGGAGTCGACGTTTCGATCCCAAGCTCAGTTATAACGGGATCATCTTCAGGACAAGAGATTAATTTTGCCTGAACAAAGTTTTTAACAACACCAAGTTGGTAACATGAAGTAGAGTTTTCTTCAAGTGGAATGGTCCGGTTGGTGTCAACAACACGTGTCGCTCTTTAGTGAGGAATCGTTTCTTTTTGGCGAGGATGGTTGGTAATTCTATATACGCGCCGGGATTGGTATTCAGTCAAGGCGTCTATGTTGGTCGTCTGAGTTGCGTGGGGTTTGTATCTAATACATCAGGGTCGAAGCATAGCATGCACTCAGCCGGGGTCTCTTATGCGAGTGTATTGCGTCACTTAAAGGTATGCGTCCTCGGGGGAAGGGATGGGTAGTATAGTAAAGGTTCCAGGAGTCCAGGATGTGTACTCGGACCGCTCAGGAGGCTGTAGTTTCAATATGTAACGGAGGATTTCGTTCGTGCACTTCAGGATTTTGTTCTGCCTGGTAGGCGAGCAGATATATGGCAGGCCTTAGACACCTACCCATGCCTGCTGACGGGTACTTTGGAAACGTCTATGTGATACCCATGGTCCCGAGCCACTTAATGGGTTCCCCTTGTCCCTCTTTAATGTCAAGGAAACCTTGGACTGAGGAGGAAAAGCCATGTTGGTTATGCTTGATCTCTCTGCGGCTTTCGACACCGTCCCCCATGACCGTCTCCTTTCAAGACTCTGGGAGATTGGCCTGAGGGGGACGGTGTTCCGGTGGTTTAGGTCGTTTCTCTCAAATCGCCAGCAAACGGTCTGGGCCCCCCCCCTTTCTCTGCCGCAATGCCGCCTTTGGAGGTCGGAGTTCCGCAGGGCTCAATTTTGAGCCCTTCGCTCTTTAACATCTATATGACCCCTCTGGCTGCACTGGCGGAGAATTTTGGGGCACCGATCGTGTCGTACGCGGATGATACCAAACTTCTGTTCACATGCGACAAGGGCTCCGATTTGGATGGGGCGTCCATCCGGGGTTGCCTTGGGGCAGTGTTTGACTGGTTTGGTCGGAACAGCCTCAAGTGCAACTCCGACCAGTCCGAAGTGCTCTTCTTGGGCTGGCCTGCGGACCCCAGGTGGAAGGAATGGTGGCCCACTGCCATGTTCCCTCCTGCCAGCAATTCGGGGGCTGCTAAAAATCTGGGTATTCAGATTGATAACAGCCTCTCCTTCAAATCCCAGGTGGCTGGTCTGGCCGGCAAATGTTTTGCGATCTTGAAAATGCTAAGGAAGTTCCTGCCGCTCTTATCTCTAGAGCATAGAAAGGTCATGGTACAGGCCCTGATAGGCTCTCGCTGGGACTATTTCAACGTCCTGTACCTAGGCCTTCTGGACTTCCTTCTTGCGCGTCTCCAGGTTGTTCAAAACTCAGCGGCCCGGGCCATCTTTGGCCTCACTAGGAGAGCCAGGGCCAGCGACCTTCTCAGGACTCTTCACTGGCTGCCTATTAGGAAGCGTATCACTTTTAAGGCCTTGACCATTGCCTTCAAAGCCCTTCATGGTACATGTGCCTTTTATTTCCGGAAACGGATTAGTTTCTGTCTGCCTTCTAGATCTTTGCGATCCTCTTCCCAGGCCATGGCGGTCACCCTGGTAATCCAACGTGCGCGCTGCGGGGGCGTTCTTTTAAACATCTCGCCCCTCGGCTGTGGAATGCTCTTCCTCTGTCACTCAGATCCAACACCAACCTGCTGGCATTCAGGAAGGATCTGAAGACCCTGCTTTTCACCCAGTAATTCATCCCATTCTGCTTTCAGCACTCTCTCCCGTTTTGCCTTCCACTCTGGGTCCGTGACGATCTTAAGCGCCGGGGCACTCTTCGGAGTAGCTGCGCACCATAAGAGTACCTTATTAACATAACATATATAACATAACAGTGTATAACTTAGACACTCTGTGCCCCCTCTTTTGAGTAAAATATATTCTGATGTGGGGCAAAATGTTATGTTAAATGGTCTTGTTTAGTGCTTGAATGCCACAGGAATCTTGGCGCCAGCTAAGAAACTGCAAAAAAAAGGATCCTGGAGAAGTTTTTAGCAGGTCATTAAGAATCAGGGTTTTAATGAATTCCTGAATGCCAATAGAATTGGCATAGATTTCATATGAAGGGAAAGATTGTTCCAAGCTTTTGTGACTCCCACCACATAGCCTCTACCGCCCCAAGAGGCGTGCTTATACCTAGGTACTAATACCAATTTAGCAGAGGTAGAACACAGTTATCTATGAGGTGAGTGCTAAGAAAAGCTGTTCTTCAGGATCATGCCAGGCCTTGTAACCAGTGCAGTGAGCATTAAAGAGCACCCTCTGCCTCTAAGGAAGCCAATGAAGCTTTTTAATGGACCCAGAAACCGAGTGATATTTAGGGATTTTTTAAAAAGGGTACCGGCCCCAACATTCTGCAAAGTCTGTGTTTTATTTAACACATTCTGATTGGTATCACTGTTTCTTTGCTGCTGTGTGTGGAGGGTACCTTCCTGTTGCCCAAACGCTCTGCTGTCCCAGCGCAGGAAGAAGTAACGCTTCTTGATGATTTTTCTCCACCAGTCCACCCTCACCGCTACAACACCCTTGGAAGGACTTCAAGCCCCAGGATGCAGCGCTCCATCCACCCGCGGCTGCTAAAGAGGGGAAGGCATCTTCAACTGTGCATAAAGCGATGCCTCAACACCCTGGCGCGGATCATCGTTTCTTTGCTGCTGTGTGTGGGGGGCACTGTCCTGTTGCCCAAATGGTGGGACCGCTGTCCCAGAGCAGGAAGAAGTATCGCTGCTTGCCGGTTTTTCTACACCCGCCCACCCTCACCATTACAACACCCTCGGTAGGATTTCAAGCCCTAGGGTGCAACGCTCCATCCACCCGCGGCCGCTAGAGACGGGGAGGCGTCTCCAACCGCGCATAAAGCGCCGCCTCAACTCCTGCGGCGCGGGTCACTGTTTATTTGCTACTGTGTGTGGGGGGCACCTTCCTGTTGCCCAAATGCTCTGGTGGGACCTCTGTCCCAGAGCAGGAAGAAGTATCGCTGCTTGCCTGTTTTTCTCCACCCGCCCACCCTCACTGCTACAGCAACCTGGGGAAGACTTCAGGCTCCGGTGTGCAACGCTCCATCCACCCGCGACTGCTAGACAGGGGGCGACGTCTCCAACCGTGCATAAATCGCTGCTTCAACCGCCACAGCGCAGGACACTTGCAGACGCGCCCGGGCCAAGAACGATCCCGTCCTTGCCCGTCATCGCCGGGAGGAGGCAGGGCAGGGCCACCCCCTTTAATCTTGATCGGCCATTAAACTTTGCAGGTAAGACTCTGTCAGTCTATTCACCAGCTACACTATCCGCTCGCTGCTGAACTTTGTGCAACTCTTTGAATAAATATGGTCATATTGGAGTGCCTCCTACCTACTGGAAGGATAGAGTACTGTTAACTACTTCCCTATTCTTGTGGACTGGCCAGCTCCTAAGCCCCGTTGTGATAATTCCACCCTGATGGTTGTATGCCCAGTTTGGTACTCGACTAACATACCTGTGGAAGGGATCTGAGAGGTGGGGAAGAGTTGCTAGCCCGACTTGTATGGGTATAGGCTGCAGCCCTCCTCCTACTTCATTCGATACGTACACTCTCTGTATGCTCTATGACTTGTTAAATATATACATTCCAAGTGCCTGCTTTGAGGTTTGTGTTGGGCGGTTATACTGCGGGTTTGCTAAGGATCTAAAATGGGGAAATGCACCTGCACTGTCAAACAGCCCCGTCCCCAACCAACCCTTCCTCTCTATTGCCCCCCACCTCACTTGATAGAATGCTCCAGAGGGCCATAGGTGCGGTAACAACAGAAATAGAACTTACCGAAAGGTGCCTATTATCAACGCCAGATCTCTTTCTCCCATTGCTAGATCCATCCTCCCCTAAAGCCCCCACCCCTCACCTTACACTTGGAGCTCCTGAGTCCTCTTTATCACAATGACTGGAAGTCGCTCCAAAAACTGTAACCCGGAAGGGAGGGGCTGCTCCTAGTACATGCAAAAATAGGAAGCGTAAGCAAGTGAGCGCGGGCACCAAAAAGTAAGAAAGCCGCAGGTGGGCTGTTACCAATCGCGGAGGTTGTGGGTATTCACAAAGTTTGTGGAGATTGTATTGGCCCCACTCTAATAGATCTGGTCTATCCAGCCTGAGTACAGAACCTGGCAGGAGATCTACAAATTCTCGATAGTTCAGAGGACCTTAGGCAGCCCAATGACCATAATAACTCGAGAGATGTAACCCACCGGATGCCCACATATAGATTAGCAGCACAGCAGGCACAAGTTCATTCTCCCCACACAGCACTAACAAATGTTAATTGTGTGAAAAGGAATGACAATACATCACACCCTATGCTGAGTACAAATAACCGCAATACTAGTTTATTAGGGCAAACACTGAGTAGAGAAGGGCCAGCGGGTAAGATAATTCGGTGGGTAGGACAGAATCATTGATTCAACCCACCATAAACTTACCCCCAGCCTCATCCCCCTATGTGATTGTAGTGACTTAATTCTCCCTAGTGCATCCTCTTCTTAGTTGCTCAGCCAGAATGAATGTGATATCTGCATGGAATGTTGGAATGCCTGATGACAGTGTGGTTAGAATGTGAGTGTGCTTGTTGGTATGTGAGGAATGACAGTTGAAGAGTGTAGGCGGAGCAACAACCATATAGCTCCTGGTGGGACTTCTACAATATCTTATTTATGATTCCCTTTGGACCTTAATTGAACTTAACCTGACTTATAACTTATGTCCACGGAAGCATCTGATAAACCTCTACATGAAAATACCTCCTGGCTACCTCTGGTCATCCTTGGAATTACTTATAACAGTGATCATCTTGACAGGGGTACCTGAACTCAGGAACGGCCAGAGGGAGTCTCAACTGGACTTCCAGAACAAAAGCCTGTTTTGGTTGTTAAGGCACAGGCAGTTCCCCTATGACAGGGCAGGGAAAGTCTTAATGGTCAGTAGAGTTGGTTGGGTGGGGAAAAACCAAAAGACAACACAAGGAGATGGTGTGGTCATTAATTTAAAAAATCCACAGACCGTGTGTAGGCTATTAAGCCAGAGTTGCAGTCCCGCTGAGCCCCATACCGAGGGTAGGGCCCTCCCACTGGAAAACGTCTACCTCTTCTGTCCAGACAGTACCGTCCTCACCCCAGACCCTGGTAGGTGGCCACTGGAACACCAGAATACAGACTTTAGGTATCCCTTTCTCAGATTTTCACCTTATAACATACCTATAACAAATAGATTCGGGGTTCTAGAAGAAGTGGACTGACTAACAGTGACCTCGGAAATAGATGGGGGAACGAGAACTTTGTGGTACCGTGGAGCACTAGAGGGGCTTAGTTGTGACCCACCAAGCCAATCCACGATCCCTGTGGTTGGGGCAAACAAAATGGATCTGGACATATTAACACAACAGGTAATGAGCAGTGTGTGGGACTATGGGAAAAGCTCCCGGGACCAGCAGCCTTGATAGTTCTTGACCCCACAAATACCACTGACATGAGGGTAGAACTACCCATTAGCTCACTTGGTACTCCCCCCGGCCTTATTAGGGGACATCCAAACCTTTGGCACTCATGCTCCCAAAGTTTTTATTAACAAACACAATATAGGGAGCAAGCTGAGGGTCGTATCCTTGAATGTTGCTGGCCTCAAAAGCAAATTGTCTTGCTCAGATTGGGGGCTTTTTGTGGACCAATTTGACATCTGCATGTTTCAGGAAACATGGGCACGGGAAGACCATGCAAGGGTGGGGTTCGCGTCATTCAGTATACCAGCTATCTCGAGGGGCAGGAGCAGACCGTCCGCGGGTCTATGTATATGGATTGGTTCACACCTGGGTTGCAAAGTTAACCAGCTGAATTCTCTGTTCAACGATATCCTATGTATAGCTCTTAGTTGTTTCACCAAGCTGAATCTGGATCTTGTTATCCCAGTTTTTTGATCTACTGGATCTCTATATTTCTACTCTGCCCCGACCATTCTGTTGATCATGGGGGGAGATTTTAATTGTTAATTTGAGCCCCTTCCTGATATCACTGATACAATTTCTAGTGAGGAGGATGCGTGTTGGCAAATTTCTGATCCACAAATCCCACCTATCAAGGCCTGGTCCTTGCTGACACTCCATATTAATACGATTACATTGAACTATTCCCTGAGAGCGTGTAACAGTCGTACAGCTTAGGCAACACCGGGTAACACAACATTTAAAATAATAGGCAAGCCTCTCTTCTGGACTACATTCTAGTGGAGACTAGGATGTGGCACAGGGTCTCCAATTTCGCTGTTCATCAGCGGCATGATAACGATCATAATGCCTTGTCCATGGAATTGAAGATGCTGGACCTTGGAACTGCCCCAGTCAGCAGTACCCACACCCCCCTGACAATAATTTATTACTCCTCAATAATAGGAGAAGAATAAAATGGGGGGGCAATTCAACAGTCACTAGAAAAGCTGAGCGAATTATACTCAGCAGTTGTTCCAGTCTCACTAGAAATGGGTTAAGTGGCCGCAGAGAGGGCCAACTCAGTATCCATCAATAAAGTAGCAGATTTGCTTGCGGGATTGGTTTCTCAATTGGCTGACATATTCTTCCCAAATACACAGTCCTCATGCATGCCAGCGCAAGAGATGTCAATACGCATGCAGGTGCAGCAGCTGTGCAAAGGCCCAGTACCCAATGGAGCATGCCGGCATGGTGTTAGCATAGGTGTATAGAGTCGTTATCTTTTGGCCCAGCTCAGCCTGTGAGAAATCATGGTTCCACTGGTGCTGGGAGGCGGAAGGGGGCCGGGCCCTTCCCACTTTACGTAAGGGTTATAACGTGCCACTTAGCATGTTGTACAGTAGCGCGCTTCGAGTCTTGCTGTCAGCTCAATACCCTGTCATTCTGATCAATTACCTTAATCTCCCAATAAAAACAACAACAACAAAAAATGAAAGTGTCCCTGTGTAATGCAAGTGGTGCGCTTGTAAAGCAGTCCAACAGTGTCATGTAATGCACGATTCAAACTTACACATTCTAATTTTATGCACCGTACTTATATGACACCGGTCTCCTTGAGGGAGGACACCTGCCCCAGATGCGGAGTGGAGAGGGCTGGGTTCCTACACTTGGCCTGGTTGTGCGCCTCGGTGCGTAGTTTTTGGTCAGTGGTGGTGGGACGTATAGCCACTGCTACCGGCCTTGCGATAAACTTAACACCGCTCCACTGTTTGCTGGCGCTGGTTCCCCGGCCTAGGAAAAAGAAAATCCCTTATGAACTACTGCAACTCATGTTGGTCCTGGTGCGGCGGAGAGTAGCCATTACCTGGATGGGGCGGAGGACCCCGGAGATCTCTGCATGGCTGAGGGATGTCCGAGAGTGGTTTCTGGCAGAGGAGACCTATTGTAAAGATCAACACTCAGGAAGCTGGTAAAAACGGGTTTATTAGCCCAACAGGGAGGCAAGTCGTCCACATCAGAGATCAACAAACAACTGACACAGATCATGAATTCCAGAGTGACATGGCTAGTGACATGGCTGCATTCTCTCTTGAGAATGCACATATTTAAAGACATAGATACAACACATCTCCCTTATAATAATAATGAAAAACAAAACAAAGAAAATGAAAAAACAAAGAACAGAAAAACCAGGAAAAGAAGAAATCATGCGATACAGTAATCCTGGAGATACAAAGGTGCTCTCCTGACTCTAGGGTTCATTCCACGAGGCGAAACACACGCATCCTGAGAAGATGACGGGCAACCAACACAATCACGAGGAGTTGAACCAACAGGAGCAGCAGCAGGTTCCATAACAGCATTATCCCCCTCCACACACCTTGATAAACGTGACATGCTCCACACATCACCCCCCTCAAGCATAACTACGTTCTTCATGACTTTTGCAATTCGCCTTGGCCCAAAGAACTTTGACACACCCTTGGGAGACCAAGGACCTTTTTTGACAAAGACTAAATCGCCCACTTTCCAAAAAGGAACTTTCACACCCTTCAAAGCATCATATCTGCGCTTGTAACCATCCTGGTAATCACTTAATCTGGGATTGTTGAGAACTACACCTCTATCCTTAGTAGACAACCACAAAGGGTTGAGCTTTGAACCAGCCACACGTCCCCTAAGTTTCACAAAAGGAGAAATGCCTGTCACACTGTTTGGGGTGTTCCTGTGCGCCCAGAGTTTTTCCCTGAGGATAGGTTTCAGGGGAAGTCCTCTCTCCAAAGCAGTTTGAGCACACGCTCTAATCAGCCTATTCATACTCTCCACCAAACCATTCGCCTGTGGAGCATAGAGAGCAGTCCTATGATGGGTGATAGAGAGGTCTTTGAGGAAAACAAACATTTCCTGGGAGGTGAATTGGACACCATTATCGGAAACCAAAGTCTCCGGAATCCCTTCACAGGTAAAGGCATCTTTAAGAAATTCAATGATATTTCTACTCAAAACAGTTCCCATGCAGGCAGCAGACAACCACTTTGAAGTGTAATCTACAAGGACAACAACAAATCTTTCGGAAGGTCCCAAATTCAAGAATGGTCCAACTACATCAATGGCAACCTTGGACCAAGGTCGTTCAGGAATGGCAATGGGAGAAAGCGGAGCGGTGCTCACCTTCCTTGATTTATCATTACTGGCACAAATGTGGCAGTCTTTAACGACAGCTTCAACTTCATGGTCCAACTCGGGCCACCAATAAGATTCTCTCACCCTTGCTTTGGTGAGACTACGACCTAAATGTCCCTCATGGGCAAGGTTGATTATCTTCTCTCTCATACCACAGGGAGGAATTAGCCTGTTACCCCTAAATAATTCACCCTGCACTATGTTCAACTCATCCCTAACGTTCCAAAAACCTCTGGCAGAATCAGGAACTTCTCTCAAGGCAGGCCAACCATTGACCGTGGCCTCCAAGATAAAATCTCTAGCAGGATCATCAGGAAAACACCCTTTCCATTCCGCTTCATTCAAAGCAGATTCGCTCACCCATGAAACAGTGGGAACATCCGGGTCATACGTGACCAACTTATCAATAGGCAATCTAGAAAGAAAATCAGCGGGAACGTTCTTGGGACCAGGTAAATATTCAACACAAAAATTATATTCCATGAGACCCTCAACCCATCTTTTAATTCTGGGGGTGGTACACTCAACATTCCTACACGAGAACAACTGCACTAGGGGTTTGTGGTCAGATCTTACTACAAAAGGTAGGCCCCACAGGTAGAATCTGAAGTGTTTGATGGCCCAAAAGCAGGCCAAAGCCTCGCGCTCAATGACCGAGTAGCGCTCCTCCGCACCCTTCAAGGAACGGGACGCAAAACCAATAACTTTCTCCGAACCATCCACGAGCTGGGCTAAAACAGCCCCCAAACCACGTAAGCTGGCATCAGTGGACAGAATGGTCTTTTTGCGCACATCAAAATGCCCTAAGGTAGGCATCTTAGCAATCACTGACTTGACTGTGTCAAAGGCATTCGAACAATCTTGGTTCCAATCAAAAACGGCACCCTTCTTAAGGAGAAGTCTAATGGGTTGCATAACGCTGGCAAAATTGGGAATAAACTTGGAGTAATACTCCGATAATCCATTAAAAGACTTAACCTGATCTTTATTAGAAGGAGGTTGAGCTTGGAGAATGGCCTCAGCAAGATCAAGCTTAGGACTGATGCCTTCCCCAGATATGTTGTGTCCCAAATAGGATACAGACCTAACCCTGAATTTGCATTTCTCTTGTTTAAGAGTCAGACCTGCATCTCTAAGCCTAGACAAAACAGTAAAAAGAGTAACATCATGTCTATTTGCGTCAACACCATGGACTAAAATGTCATCCTGGAAAAAGAGTACACAATCAATATCGGAAAGGACATTTTTCATGATTCTCTGAAAACAAGCAGCAGCGCTGGCTAACCCAAAAGGCATCCTAATGAACCTAAATGCACCGATGGGAGTGACAAAAGAAGTCAGGTGTCTTGACTCTTCATGTAGGAGAACCTGGTGGTAGGCAGCTGATAGATCCATAACGCTAAACAAAGTGGCACCACCTAACTTAGTCAAAATCTCATTGATATTGGGCAAGGGCTGCCTGTCCACCCAAATAGAACTGTTCAAACTCCTGAGGTCCACACACATCCTAATTTTGGTACCCTTGTCCTTAGGTGCCAAAACAATCGGCGCAAGCCATTCTGAGGACTCTATCTCCTCAACAACACCAAGTTTCAATAACCTCTCAATCTCGACTTGCAATGGTTGTAACATGAGGTTGGGCACCTTCCTGACCTTATGCACCACAGGCTTGGCACTACTTTTCAAGATTATCCTGTGTTTGAAACCTTTGAGTAACCCCAGATCTTCAGTAAAAACTTCAGGGAATTTCCCAAGAACATCTGAAAAATCACCCCCTTCAGATACTAGCATAACCTGCTCGGGTGCATTGGGATTCAAGGTGATCCCTAGATTCCGTTGGTGACGCCAACCAAGGAGGTTATCTCCCCTCTTGGCAATATAAACCTTGCCAACAGTTACCCTGCCTTTGAAAGAAATGGTTTGGATGGAATATCCCAGTACCTCAATTTTCTGTTTGGCATACCCCACAGGATTGATATCAGAGACTGTAAGTTTAATTTTATCCCCATCAAAATTTGCAAACCAAAACTTATCACTGATGAGGGTGAACAGTGAACCAGAGTCAGCTAACACGGGAACCACTTTGTTTGCAATTAGGATGTCACAAGAGGGCATAACTACTATGTCATCATCCACTTGATTCACACCATTGATAACATCATCAGTAATGCAATGAATCGAATCTTGGTAATAAGCTTCATCCTCATCAATACAATTGACCTTGTTGCTTTTACACATTCTTGCGTAATGACCCTTCCTCCCACAATTTCTACAAACAGTACTTTTAGCAAAACAATTCGGATAATTCGGACCATGCTTCTCACTACCACATCTGGGACACTTAAATTTGTTGTCCTTATTTGAATTATTACTGCTAAAGTTCTGTTTGGGTTTTTCAGATTTAGCAAAGGTTTTCTCTTGCTTGGGAGAAATTTTGCCAACAACAGCAACATTACACTCAGCTTGGAGAGTTTTTCGGTGCTCAAGACCAACACTGGAAACCGGATCATTCTGAGAGGGGCCCTTCCTAATCTCCTTGACCCAAGTAGAGGTATGTTCAACACTCTCGACAATCAGTATAGCCTCTTTTAAATTGGGATTCTTGGACAACAGTTTCTCTTGGATTTTGAGATCATTTGTGCAACGAACCAGTTGATCACGAATGAGGGAATCCGTTAAAAGTTCAAATTCGCAGGTCTGCGCAAGGGATTTGAGTGCTGCAACGTAATTTCCAACTCTCTCACTCTTAGCTTGAACACGCATGAAAAATTTGTGTCTTTCCATAACAACGTTAATGCGTGCACCAAAATGATTTTTAAGGAGAAGAACACTCATTTCAAAAACATCAGAAGGTTCACCAGCACCCCTGCCAATCGGTATCGGATCCAAACTGTCATAAATGTTTCTTCCCTCAATTCCAAGGTTGTTAAGTAAAACAGCCTGTTTCCTGACAGCAGAAAACTTCTCTCCGCCAATTGCAAGAAGGTAAGAATCAAAAATAGGTTTCCATTTCTTCCAAGGTAAAATGGGTTCGCCCTGTTCACTTAAAAACTGGGGAGGTTGGTTCATACCACTTGCAGAAGACGACATGCTGAAAGAAAAGCAACTAAACAAGCTAAAATAACAAGTTAACTAAATAAGCTAACACAACAATTTAAAATAACAACCTAAAATAAGGAGTTAAAATAACAAAAGGATGCACAACTTCTTAGTGCGCTGTCCCGCTTGACAAAAACTTCCTTGCTCACTGCATACTGTGTACTGCAGTAACTATAGAAACTGGTGATCTACTGCTTCAGACAGTTCAAAAAAAATGATAAGCTGAAATTGTAAGGCTTCAGTCAGATGAGCACTTAAAAAGTACAACCAAAATCAGTCTTGAGAGTAAAGAGTTTCAGTCCAACTGTATCAAACAAAATGTGACTTGCCTCAGATAAAAATGTAATTGGGAAAGAAATACCGTGCTCAGGAGAAAATCTTCAGCGCGTTTAAGCAAATGGCCGAGGAATACACAAGACGCGCTGGCAAATGCTCGGTTGCTAGGTGATAGGACTGCGCGTAAGGAAACAGGAACGCGTTTGTTTGTTTGTCACCTAGCAACGCGAAACGTGTGACGTAAAGTTTGAAGAACGCCAGGCACGTTGCGTGTGACGTTACGCCAGTCAAGATTGCGCAGGAGAACGCGCCGAGACAATGGCAAGACACTCCAGGCAGGCACGCTCCAGTTGCGAAGCTCGCGAAGATCGCGTTCCAAGCAGGCACGCTCCAACAGCTCGAGCAAGATTTGAAAAATGCCGAGCAACGGAGGTAGGGATACTTCGTAACTTCGATAATAAATCCAATTTAGACAAAATAATAAAATTGTACCTTCTGCTTGGTGCTGGCGTCGGCAAAGAAATACACAATGTTCACTCACGGAGAGCACACGGTAGAGCAGGAAAACGATAGTTTACTTTCCCCAAAAAAAAAACGAAAGTCGAATTTAGAAGAAAATCTTCGTATTCAAGGCGTTGGGTTCATTTTCACCTGCTGGGCTCATCGTCGCCAGTATTGTAAAGATCAACACTCAGGAAGCTGGTAAAAACGGGTTTATTAGCCCAACAGGGAGGCAAGTCGTCCACATCAGAGATCAACAAACAACTGACACAGATCATGAATTCCAGAGTGACATGGCTAGTGACATGGCTGCATTCTCTCTTGAGAATGCACATATTTAAAGACATAGATACAACAAGACCCATATGCAATGTACGCGTAGGGATGGGAGACTACAGGAAGACCTGTTGGCATGGAGAGCAATGTGTGCCGCTGGGCTGTCCCTGAGTGATTCTGAGGGGACTAGTGCTGAACTGTTTACGCTAGAGGGGTCCGGAACTGACGGGGAGGGAGGGGGGAACGGGGATGAGTAGATCTGGGTTGTCGATTGCGCGTGGCCGCAGCCTCACGTTAACTGCTGTTATATTCTGATTGTGATGTATGGTTCTTTTATGTAACCCTAATGTCTGATTTTTGTCTAATGATATTGTTTCTCTACTGTGCCTTAATGAGGTCGTCGTCCTGTATGCAACAGTTCTTATGTGATGCCGAAATTGGGGGGGAATGTTGTTTTCTCTTTATTGCATAACAAAAAATAAAGGTTTATTAAAAAAGCAGTCCAACATTAGTGACAAATGCTTGGCAAAGCCAAGAGGTCCTGCCTTTGCAAGAGCTATTGTCTTTGGCAATGTGTTTAAGCCATTTTGTAGACAGCCTGGCTGCTGTTTAGCTTGGCTAAGCATCAGTGGTGTGGCGTAGAGGAGAATGGCATAGAGTACAGTGTCGTAGAGTGGGGTACTGTGGAGTCGTTTCTCTGACTCTTTCTGAGTGTAGAACCTGCAGCTCACGCACTATCTCTGAGAGTGAGCTGTAGACAGTAAAATGCTTTGAAAAAAAGGCCCACATCCCTGGTCTGTTCCAGCGCAGACTTTAATGATATTGCCCCAGACCCTAAGAACACCAACTGAACAAACAAACACCAATAAAAGATGTAATGCTTCCTTTTCCTTTTCTTGTGTCACCACTAAGTACTTTGAAGTCCCCATGAAGTGCCTCAAGGCAACATGTGTTTGAAGGACTGGAAAAGTAAATTCTCTTCATAGAGAAGTAATTAATGTGTGGATTTTGACAGTCCCTTCCTCAGTTCACCCTATCCTGGACTATTCTCAAAGAGAAGAAAGATGTTACTGGAATACTGGAATCCACATTGAAAGTACAAGCAAAGGTATACATGTGCACTTGGGAACAGTACTTAAAAAACAAGATGATTCCACAGTGCTTCATATTATTATAAAAGAGCAACATCCAAGCAATCGTCAGAAGGCAGGGTCCCCATCCTAAAATTAGTAGCTGTACCTGCAGTGTATATCAGGAAGTCTTCTAAATCTAATTGATGCATTGGGACAAAAAAACATACTTGTCTAAATGTAAGTTTTCACTTGAATACTATTTGTTTTGCTCCATAATCCCAGCAAACGATCTGTAACATGTAATACTTTGAGGGTATCGTCACTTTCAACATGACCTTGTCAGTGATTAACGATTCTCAAAAACATGCAACAATCACAGACACATTTTGAATTGTTTTGGACTCATCATAGGTATGTTGTAACTAGCATGCTTTATGATTAACAGAGTACTAATGGTAAATGACTTCAATCATATTAGGGTGAGAAAAATCATGGAACAACTTTAACTGTGTGGCGTACAAAGATAATAAGCATTACCTTTCAGAGTTCCCCCACCTCAATCTTGTTCAGATCTCTACCGAAAAATTACACCCGGAACTTAAGAAAGAAATGTTTGTTCTCATGGTAGTGTGCGGTCTAGTGTTCACGCTACGCGGTGACGTAGCGTGAACGCGGCAGCCATCTTAGGGCCGCGCGTGAGATCGCGATTTTCGGGCGTGGAGCGGAGACAGGAGCAGCTCGCCCGGCGCTCTCTGTGATAGAGCGATATTAATTTAATAAAAGAGCGTGGTAACCCCATAAGGTGTCCTGTCCTCCTTCCAACACATCCACAATCAT
Source organism: Lissotriton vulgaris (assembly GCF_964263255.1). Lineage (NCBI taxonomy): Eukaryota > Metazoa > Chordata > Amphibia > Caudata > Salamandridae > Lissotriton > Lissotriton vulgaris. Next base: position 2,051,744,918 of record NC_141691.1, on the reverse strand, counting down.
TACAGTGGCGACGAGGATGGGATGTAGGAAAAGAGGAACGAGCCACAGAGAAGCAAGGAAGGAAAGGAACAGCAGCCACAGACAACCAAGCCCCACGTGTGAGGGCAGCCAAGACATCACAGAGAGCGTGACAGAGGCATTGGAGCACACCAGCAAGGGTGACGACCCACGAGCCCAGGTATAGCGCAGCACCCATCTGATACATAGAGGGAGCACTAGTGGGGGAGCAAGGAAAGGGCGCAGTCAGGAAGAAGACAGAGCCCATCATCAACCAGACACCAAATAACGCACAGAGGGTGTAGCAGTGACAAGAAGCAACCCCCAGTGAAGCAGAGGCCCTGGCGGCACCACGGAGCAGTGGTGCAGAGGACACAGAGAGTCCCCAGTCACATCCGGAGCAGGGAGAGGAGAGCAGTGCACCGGGCAGCCCCAAGAATCTTAAAACCGCACCAGAAAAGCGCGCGACCATGTGCCCACAAGCGTCATCGGCGACAGCACCAATACCGTTCCTACCCAAATCAGGGGAGCTCCTCATGAAGTGGGATGATTGGAGAGAATACATCCTCAATTATATCGAGGTCTTGGAAGATGAAAATGAAGAGGCGTTCACAAAGGAAAGGAAAAGGAGGATATTACTGCATAATTTAGGCCCAGAGGGAATAAGAGTGTTCAGGAACCTGGTACCCAAGCCCCGACGAGATACAGAAGATGACGTATTCGCAAACGCCATAAATGACCTGAATGAGCACTACCGACCAGCAGTATGTGTATCAATAGATCGCTACAACTTTCAGCAGCGCAAACAAGAAGTGGGAGAATCCATAGACGAGTATGTGGCGGCGTTGAAAAAGCTTGCGGCGACGTGTAAATTTGGCGCGCTCCACAACGAGTTCATCAAGGATCAAATCGTGATGCAGACGACAAACAAAACAGTGCAAAACAAGCTATGGGCAAACGGCGATGCCACGCTGAAGGAGGTGATCGCAATAGTAAAAAAGGCCGAACTAGCGAAAAGATGTGCAGACGCTGCTAAGAGACAAACTGCGGTAAGGACAATGGTGAAAAAGTCGACGACGAAGGACCCAAAGGGTGGAACAAGAACTCAGGGATATCAAACAGAGGACCCAACAAAAGGCCGGGAAAACCGGGATCACAAGGGAAACAAACCAGAAGTGGTAAGAACCCATGCTACCGATGTGGCAGCCCCACCCATGAAGCACATGACAAGAGATGCCCGGCGTTCCGATTTAAGTGCATTTTTTGCGGAATAATGGGACATTATGAAAAAGTCTGCAGGCGGAAAGCAGGCCGCAACATGGTGAAGTATGTGGACCAAGATCAGGAAGAGACCGAGGAAAGGGGACAGGAGGAAGAAGACCTGGTACTATGTATAGAGGATCAAGTACTGGGAGTAGACATCCGGAGATCGAGCAAGCCGTTGCTCGATATGCTGATAGGTGGAGTGTCGATCAGCATTGTGGCGGATTCAGGATCACCATATACGATAGTGCAGAGATTGGTGTTGAATGAGAAGTTCAAGCCTCACGTGGGACCAAGGTTGGAGCCACCGGACATAAAGCCAGTCTCGTACACAGGTGATCGCATCCCGATGGTGGGATACCGGCGGTTAAAATTTGAATTCAGAGGTAGGATTGCGGAATGCAAGCTATATGTGGCTGAAAAGGGCCCCTTGGTCCTAGGCTGGATGGATCAAGGAGACCTGGGCATAAAGCTGGGCCCGGGTGGATCCATGCAAGTGTTGTTGACGGCGCCGGAACAATGGCCGAACCTAGAGAAACTGAAGAGGGACTTCCCTAAAGTATTTGGCGGGAAAGTCGGAAAGCTTGAAAAATTCCCGCACAGGATAATCCTCAAGGATGACGCTACTCCAGTCTCACACAAAGTAAGGAATGTCCCTATCGCCGTGAGGGAAGCAGTGCAACAGGAACTGCGGCGGCTGGATTAGAATGGAATAATAGAACCCATAACCAGTGCGGAATGGCTGGCGCCCCTAGTGGTAGTAATGAAGCCCAGTGGCAAGGTGAGGTTGTGCGTGGACCTGCGCAAATTGAACAAAAGCATTGTGGTGGAGAAGTCTCCCTTACGGCCCATTGATGAGATGCTGGCAAAAACTAAGGGGATCAAGTGGTACTCCACCATTGACTTAACATCGGCATACCACCAAATAGCACTGCACCCCGAGAGCAAGAAGTTGACGTCGTTTATAACACCCTTCGGCTGTTACCAGTTCTGCAGAATGCCATTTGGCCTTGCCTCAGCAGCTGCTGTTTTCCAAAAACTCATGCACCGTCTCTTTAAAGACATAGAAGGAGTCCAGTACTTCCAGGACGACATCCTGGTGATAGGTAAAGATCAAGAGGATAATCAAAAGTAATGGGAGATGGCGGCACTCGTAGTATAAAATGTTCATCAAGATAATGGAGTAAACAGATTGTAAGTATTTTAGGGTGCCAGGAAATAGTCCCTTCCGGCCGGTAAGGACTGAAGCTTGAACAAAAACGAA